>NC_092746.1:97581345-98888596 GCF_047496795.1 Chiloscyllium punctatum
GGATGGTTCGTAAGAAAGGCCAGGTGCATAAACCGAACAGAGCAGGTAAACGGTGGGTCAGTCCTTATTTTATTTCTTTCCTATTTCCATCAAATATTTGAGAAAATGTATTGTCTTGAAATGAAATATGAAAAAAAACCTATGCAAAGGTTACAGCATGAACACCCTTCCTCAATAATAAACAGACTGCAAAATTGTGTCACATCTATTCATTGGTCTATCAAATGATAGTTCATGGCAGGTGAACAAAGTATACAGATTTCTTTTTAAGTGGCTATGGTACAATCATAGTGCTGCATTTAGACAAATCACAAAGAATTACTGAATGATGACATAATCCAAGGTGACAATCCTGTAATGCCTCATGGGGTAGTCGTTAACCTAACCAATGTTTAAGGCAGCTATGAATAGTATTATTGTACAGCTTGGCGGTGGAGAGCAGATGCCTGGCAAACGAACTTTTAGATATTCTTTCAACATTTATTCAGCCCTCTTTATTTAAATCCAGTGGCTCTTTGTCCTGGAAGCAAACTTTTGTATGGTGTACAGGCTATTCAAGCTGCTCATCCATTTGTTAACCACACAGATGTTTAAACCCTTAGTGCACTACTTAAGCTATTGCTCCACTGACACAGGGTGTAGCAAAGGAAAGAAGCATTGCCACCACCTTTACTACCTTCCTTCTGTGGAGTTAGGCCCAACTGATCAGTAGAATTTCTTTCTGCTCAGTGATTTTCACTGCTGCCTCACAGCACCGGGCTCCCAGGTTCGATTCCAGCCTCGGACGACTGACTGTGTGGAGTTTGCACATTCTCTCCGTGTCTGCATGGGTTTCCTCCGGGTGCTCCAGTTTCCTCCCACAGTCCAAAGATGAGCAGGTCAGGTGAATCGGCCATGCTAAATGGGTCTGGGTGGATTACTTTTTGGAGGGTTGGTGTGGACTTGTTGGGCCGAAGGGCCTGTTTCCACACTGTAGGGAATCTAATCTAATCTCAGATGACAAAATGTCTCCACACCTTGTCTAACTCTAAGTCTAAGCAGATTTTCATAAGATCCCTAAAGTGTGGAAGCAGGCTATTCAGCCCATCGAGTCCACACCAACCCTCTCACCCAATCTCTGTAACCCCGCAGTTCCCATGACTAATCCATCCAGCCTACGCATCCCTGGACACTTTAGGGCATTTTAGTATGGTCAATCCATTAACCTGCGCACCTCTGCACTGTGGAAAGAAACCAGACCATCCAAAGGAAACCCAGGCAGACATGGGGAGAAAATGCAAACTCTACACAGTCACCCAACGGTGGAATTGAACCAGGTCCCTGATGTTGTAAGGTAGCAATGTTAACCCCTGTGTCACCTTGTCATTGTGCCATCCTGTTTTTGAAGCTTTCATTAGCAAAGTCAAAACAACAATATTCCATTGTAATTTTATTTTAGCATAAAACATAGTTTTGAATCATATGATGAGGAACATTTATGACAACAGATTCATTTGAACCATTTCTGTCTGTCTGTCTCTCTCTCTTCCTCAACTGTTTGGGTTTAACATAAGATATAGAAGAGACTTTCAGCCTTCTAAGTCTTTTCTGTCATTCAGTCATTCAGATTGGATCTTAACTCCACTTACTTGCCTTGCTTCCAAATTCCATAACGCTCTTGAATAATATTTATCAGCAGTGTCACAGAAAGATCAGCTCATGTTTTCAGTAGCAGTCCTATTGGGAAACCTCTCTGTCAGTAAATATTTTTATAATGTTTTTAGTGCTGTCTTTTTGCCATCAGTCCCTCATATGCAGGTTAGACAAAGCTGTTGACAACACTGAAGAAAACTTGCTAGTTTTGCTCAGTCAGCTGCCAGGAGTTCCCAGCAAAAAAAATGTCTTTGTGATCACTCGGCTCAATTCATTTGATAAAGCTTTCACTGGAGCAATGTGAAAAAAAAACTTGCTTGTGGCGGTGTTCCAACATATCTGCTGCTCTTGCTCTTCTAGATGGAAGTGATCATGAGTTTATAAGGTGTTGTCAGAGGAACTTTGGTGAATTTCTGCCGTATTTTTCTGGAAAATTATTTAAACCAGTCTTGTAAATTGTTCCTCACAAACACAGTAGCCTGAATTTTCAGTCCTCCTGCATTATGGAAATAGGGAAGCAACAGATTGAAAATGGATGAAAGAACTTCCCATCCAGTTGCTAGGAGCCTGGTAGTTTTACAATTTTGCTGAGGTCCGTCAAGTAGGGTGTCCAAGCGACTGCTTGAAGGCACCGGTCTGATTGAAGTCTGATTTCAATCGTGGCACTAAGATGTCCGTACAATCTCAGTATAGGATGGTGGGCATTTCAACAAGCTCATTGTTGAAGCTGCTGAGTCGAACAAAAAGGAACGTGACAAACCCAGAAGAGTCAACCAGAACACCTTGTCAAGATGCCATCTTTCATTTGAGATGCTGAATTAGGATCCGACTTGCCTGCTATTTTATACAATAAAAAACTCCATGACAATCCATGATCTTCAAAGAAGACAAAGGCAGTTTTCACAGTGTCCTGAGCACATCTATCCCTTAATCAGATTACCTGTTGCCCATAGCTGTCTGTGGGAACATTTTGTGCAATAATTAGATGTCTGTTTCTTACATCACAATAGGTATCACACTTCTTCATTAGCTGTAATGCAGGGGATGTGAAAGGTGCTATATAAATGCAAGATTACATATTATTTTTCAATGTACCAAACACTGTTTACTCATTCAGCTATTACATTGATGCGTGTGTTTTGTTGAAAGGTTACAGATGTTAAGAATGATTGAACATGCTTCAGAAGAAAGGCAATTTTGGAGTGACTTGATAGAGGTCTTTAAAGTTATAAAGGTTAAGATGTGAGCAGAATATATCCCCCCGTGGAAGAATCCACATATAGGAGCTATAAATCCAAAATCAAAGAGAAAAACAGAGTTATGTTTCAAGTCCACGAACTTACATCAGGTTTTTAGTTCAGGGATAATCAGAAATTTATAAATATCTCTTATATGTTATCAATTGTGAAATTGGTTTGTGTGAATGAGCTGGTTTGTACAGTCTTAGTGATTTTTTTGTGCACAAAACGCACTAGATTTTTTTTTTCTGTAGTAAGAGATATGGATTGGCTCCTTCTATATAATACATAGAGCTGGCAAGAAAATTCAGGGATAAGCTCCTCTGACTGTTATCTCTACATGAGTAATTCTCAGATTCAGTCCAATATGTTTCAAATTACTTGAAACTAAAACATTTTTTATATAATCATTAAGGGTAGTTTGGGGGACGTCAATGCTATTCATTAGAGATGATTAAACTACTCAGTTTAAAAAAAAGGAAATTGTTGCATGAAGATCAATTTTCTGAATTAAATCTCAACCAAAATAGCTGTTATTAAAGACTGTATTTCGTAATTATGATGAAGAAAATGATCACAGATGTATAGTGAGAATCTAAGCACTGTTCTACACACAGTGGCTGTGCTGGCTTTCAATTAAAATTGTACCTTTAGTACAGTATAGTACACTGTAGAAGTTTAGAAATCCTTTACTAAGAGCATACCTTTCCATTATATCTTTTCAATCAGGCTCCCATGATGCTAAAACATACCTCAACATCAACAGTCTGTGAGGGTCCCACATCTACAAAATTAACTGATTTGAAGGCTCAATGTAGCTACGCTTCCAGCCCAAATGCTGATCCAAAACCTTACATATCACAGGTTAAGAGAATTGGAGATAAGAAGGAATTGTTGGCATGAGGACAAGTATGCTTCTGTTCTTGCATCACATGGGCATCCTGCAGGGACAGCTCTCATCATTTGAGAAGGAAGTTCTTTGGCCAATTGTGGGACCCGGAACTCCTACTTTCATACCTACTTCCTCCATATCATGCCAAGCCCCTCCCTAGTAGATAGTAGAACATGGACTGAAACACAATGCTGGGATCTTCTTGGTCTCTCAGCTCATGGGCTCTCCCTGGTCTGTCTGTTTGCCCAATGGTTTAGCTGCAGACGACTGCTTTTTTTCAGAACAGTGGGTCTGTCAGTCCATGGAATCACTCCCTCGATGTTCCCCCAATGTTGTAATTGGTATATTATGGCACAAATCGGACTGGCCTGTAACTTTAAGACAATTAGATGATATCACAAAATGCCACTTTCTGTTATTTGTCAGTGGGAGTCCTTCAGTTACACATATGTAATGTATAGTAGCATCAGTAAGAGCAGAACCCAAATTGTAATGAGTAGGTCTGCGGAATTGAAGCTCCATGGAAAAAAAAGTTTTCTATTATTGAAGAGGCCTTACCTGTATCCAGATGTCAGTTGAATTCACCATTTTGTTTTCCAAATGACATGGACATTAAAAAAAATCAAGCCTGGTCACTGGGTACTGTCAGAATTAATAACTATTTTAAAGTTAGGCATTTCTTTTTTAAGACAGAAATTAGGTGAATTTCTCTTTCTCTCAGAGGGTCACATGACGTTGAAACTTCCTTCCTCAGAAGGTGATGGAGGTGGGGGTCATTAATTATTTATGAAACTGTGATAGGGAGATTCCCAAAAACAAAGCCAAAAGAATGGTGGATGCTAGGAATCAGGGATGAAAGCAGAAATTGCTGGAAACACAACATAGCAGGTCTGACAGCATCTATGGTGAGAAATCAGAGTTAATGTTTTGGGTGCAGTGACCCTTATTCAGACTCTGTGTTCTGAAGAAAGGACCCAAAACATTAGCTCTAATTTTTCTCCACAGATGCTGCCAGACTTGCTGAGTTTTTCCAGCAATTCCTGTTGTGTAGAGACGCTCCTGTTAGCCAAAGGAATCAAGGTTATTAGGGCTAGAGAGGAATGTGGAATTCAAAGCGGATCAGGCATGAGCTTATTAACTGGTCTCCTAGACGTGACAGGCCAAATGGTCTAAGCTTGCTCCTATTCATATGTTCAGTCTCTGTAACAAAGTCACTGTCGCCTCTTCTATCAGTCAGCTAGGTGATTGTAATGTACAAGAACATCAGTAGGCATAGAACTCAGACTATGTATGCAATAAATAAGTATATCAGTAAGTGCTGAATAAAATATGACAGCTATATTTAGAATTCATTTTTATGCTCTTCTGTCGTTTAATTAAAATTGTAACTTAAGTACAACATATTGTCCTGTCGAAGCTTGGAGCTCTGTAAGGAATACTGCTCATTTCACATGGAATTTGAATGAGAGGAATTGATTGTCAGTATGAAAGGTCTTTGTGATGCAAACAGTCTTGTGCTGTTTCATATTCATTGGATACCAGAGGGGAAGCCAGCAGTTTCCTATTGCTGCACATAATGATATCATTTGCAATAAACAAGGATCCTTCCCAGCGAAAGTAGACTAAGGCTTTGAGGACAGGATCAGGAATATTAGGACAGTAGAATGATTTCATGATGTGGGAAAAAAAACTAGATTCTATTATGAAGGATGTGTTAACAAATCACCGAGAATGCATTAATGAGTTGGACAAAGCCAACATGGTTTAATGAAAGATTAAAAAACCTACTTGAGGATGCATCTGATAGAATAAGTAAAGGAGAGCCAATGGATGTGGTGTATTTGGATGCTCAGCAAGCTTTCAATAAGCTCCCTTAGAAAAGATTCATGGTCAAAGTTAAAACTCGTGGTATAAGGGGGCAAGTTATTGGCATGGATCATGAGTTGGTTGACAACCAGGAAAAACAGTATTGGAATAAATACACCCTTTAGCAGACAGGAAGTGATTAGTAGAGTACTGCAAGGCTGCTTGGGCACCAATTATTCATGGTATGTATCAAGGACCTGGATGAGGGAACCAAATGCACATTTTCAAATTTGCTGATAACATAAAACTGGGCAGGACAGTGAGTTAAGAGGAGGAGTCAAGGAGGCTGCACGGTGATTTAGACAAGTTGAGTGAACAAACACATGGCAAATGCATAACAATGTAACTAAATGTGATGTTAAACACCTTGATACGAAAAAGAAAAATGAAGAGCATTAGTTAAATAGTTATATATTGGAAAGTGTGGATGTACAAAGGAGTCTGGGTGCCCATATACTCCTGTCAATGAAAGTAGATAGGCTGATGCAGTGGGCAATTAGGAAGGCATGGTATATTGGCCTTCATTACAAGACAATTTGAGTTTATAGGTAGGAATGTCTTATTACAGTTATACAGGACCTTGGCGAGAGAACACCTGAAGTATTGTGTACCGCTTTGGAGCTTCTACTCAATAAAGGATATATTAGCCATAGTGGGAATGCAGCAAATGTTTACTGGGCTGATATTGGGGATGGCAGCATTGCCCTATAAGGAGAGACTGGTTTAAATGGACCTGCATTCACAAGGGTTTATAAAAATGAGAGGGGGTCTGATTGAAATATATTAAATTCTAACAGAGCTGGATGGATTAAATACAGAGAGGATATTTTACCTGGTTGAGAATATAGTCTTCTTTTAAGACAGAGATGAGGAAAAATGTCATCACTCCAAGGATTGTAAACCTATGGAATTTTCCACCACAGAAGGTTAAGTCACTAAATATATTCAAGAAAGACACAAAATGTTTTATATTTTAAAGGTGTCAATGAGCATGAAAAGAAAGCAGGAATTTAGCATTGTGTTGGGGGATCAGTCATGATCACATTGAATGGCAGAGCAAGCTTGAAGGGCTGAATGGCATACTATTGCTCCTAGTTTCTATGTTTCTGTTTCAATGATGAATGTAGACTTTATTTAGTTGCATGCCAAGTGTATGTAGGCTTGGACAATGTCTATGATTACTGATAAAGTATATCATACGGACTGATATACAACGTAATAGTTCACTCTCACTGTTGATAGCCTGACCTCAGTATTGCCTCAAACTTGCCAGTTAATTTTCAAATATTGGAACAGAACGAAGCAATATAGCACCTTAAGCCTGCAGTATCATTCAATGCTGCTTTGTGACTTAGCTCCTTATACGGCTGGCTAACAAGACAAAAAATCTCAGTTTGAAAATTAACAACTGGAATCAATTGCAATTTTTGGAAGACAGTTGCAAATTTTTATTAACCTTTACCATCAAGAAAAGTTTCCAAATTTCACCCTGAAAATTTTGGCTTTCATTTCTAAACTAATCCCTCCCTAGTTCAGAACTCTCCAAACAGCAGAAATAGTTTTGCTTCATCTGTCATATCCTGTCACATCTATGATGCACAGGGGCATGAAAGAAAGCAGGAGATTGGCACTAGGTAATAGAACTGGTATAGGCACAATGGGCCAAATGGCCTCCTTCTGTGCCATAACAATTTTGAGCTCCTGTGATATTCATTCCCCTTTATCCTAGCAGCAATATGACTTCAGTTCCTTTAAAGTGGGTGGAAATGGATAAAATAGTTTGGGGGCGGGGTGGTGACATTTCAATATCACAATCTTTGACAATGACAATTAGAAACTACAATAAGACTAAGGAATCTTTATTATTTCACTTGCTGACTTGCAACCCCACACCACCAGACACTCCCTCACATTCCCCAATCCAGCTCCCTCCCCACAACCAGAGACTCTTATCTGACTTCA
Organism: Chiloscyllium punctatum; assembly: GCF_047496795.1. Taxonomy (NCBI): domain Eukaryota; kingdom Metazoa; phylum Chordata; class Chondrichthyes; order Orectolobiformes; family Hemiscylliidae; genus Chiloscyllium; species Chiloscyllium punctatum. Next base: position 97,588,936 of record NC_092746.1, read on the forward strand.
AGGATCATCTATGTAAGGACCACTGCAAAACTGGCAGTGGCCAAATCTCAGAGTGGAGCTGATAATACTGGTGAGCGGCTGGCTTCTGATTTAATTCCCACTGCTGGTTAGTCAGTCTATTCTATGGGGATCAGGCCAGTGAGGGTGCCAGCTGATTCCATACCCATTAATAGAATTCCTGCCAACAGCATGAACTTTTGCCAAAGAATGTCATGTGCATAGCATGCGAAATTAACTAAGCTCTTACTTGTCTGACCATGGGTGCCTTTGTAATAACACATACTGAATCATGGTAGTTCAGGTACATATCTGTTAAAACAGCACAAAATGATGCAATAAGACAAACAAACTGTTTGCGTCTGAAGCTGATGCTGCTTACATATCAGAATAACTCATCATCATTTCAGAATCAACAATTAGCAGTTGGCAAATGTGCATTTTCATGGCCCACTCCAAATGAATGTCATTCTTGATTTTTTTTGTTATCCCTGAAATATTATCAGTGAATTCCATTGTTGCTGATTCAAGTAAAACTCTGTCACATATTATTTCCACTCAATATAAGGACATGAGACGTTGGTACATTTTATTGTTCTTGTCCAATTCAACCACCATGTGAACATTGCTTGCTGTGAATGGAAAGCTTGCATGTTGAGTGACCTGCACATGACTCAAGTACTACAACTCATTAGTGTGACTTGAGCAGTATGTAGGATCAATATGGTAACATGAGAGGATGCAATTTGAAGTAAAATCTCTCAGGAGATTGATGTTGGCAAGCAAAAGGGCACACAAGTCAAGCTGCTTATTGACAGGTCTGCCATTACTGTTGCACCATGCAAGCATAAGACACCATTTTCTTTACAGAAGCAAGTCTTGAAAGCAAAAGAATTGAAGGAAAGTGACATAAATAAAGTTGGAGATGATCCAATATCTCTGGCAATCATCCACAAGAAGAACAATTCTAATGAAATACACCTTTGTGTCAATACTCAAGCAGCCAACCAAGAAATACACATGAACAACATTTTAACTCTGAAAAGGCAACTGGAAACTGAAACCTGGGTTTCACAAGCTTGAGCTACAATATTATAACATTTTAATAGATAGTACATAACAGCAGAGACATTCCATGCATGGAGCATGGTTTTCGAAGAGACATGGACAGCGTCGATATTTGCTTCCAACGAGTTTCATTAATGGGCTTCACAAAATGAGATGGAGACTGCCTCACCCCGGCAGCGGTCTCAGTGACTGGTATGCCCACCAGGGTTTACCTGGCTGTGGCACACTAAGCATTTTTTGTCCCATGGTTAGCTGAAAACCAGGCTGTGATAACGAGGATAAGATAATTCGCCATGTTTTACAATGGAGCATAGGCATTTTTCTCTATTAAAGAGAGACAACTGGTGATATGTTCCTAGATAGTACCACTCCTTTAGCTGAAGGCAAAGTGAGAAGGCAGTCCTCCATGAGCGCTTACAGCTGATATGAGGGCTGAAACCATGTCGTTGGCATTATCCTGCATCATATTCTAACCACTGAGCTCATTCAGTGAACCAAGCAGTCATTTCATTGGTCTCCAGGTGGAAAGCCTTTCCCACTGTGGACTTAATTGTGGTGAATTGTGAAAGTATTGGGATCTCTACACAGCCGCTTCCTGCTTGATTATGTCAACAAGCCCCTCACCTCACCCTGCCTCCTCGCCTGTCACCTTTGCTGGGAATTAAATTCTGCCAAAAGCCTTTCTCTTAGGATAACTAATCATCCCTAATTCTGGCTAACATCCAATCATAGCCGGGATGTCACCTTAAAGTTTTTTTTACAACTTTGTTAACTCTGTTTTCACTCCATGCTGTCCTCATGTGACACAGAGAAGATGTTTCTTTCCATTTTTGGCCAGTTCTTTCGGCATGAGACTCGTGGCTGCCTTCAGAATGAATTAACTCCATCGTCTGGTAAACACAGCAGATATCGACTCTTTGAACAATTTAACAAACTCACACTGCTGTTTTACTCAATTAAAGAAACAGCATGTTTTTCTCAGAGTCCTTGAAAAGAGCAAATGTTTTATTGTTCAGGTTTAACTTTATGGAGAATACTTTTGTCTAAAAAACAGTTATGGTTTTTTGGTGTGGATAGTTGGTCAATGCAAAATATGGTCTGTTGAGGGCTCACAGAAACCTTCTAACATGATGCCAGTGTGGTGTCAGCATGTCCCAATGTCCATCTTGTTCTCGTCAGTCTGAGCATGTCTGAACTGCCAGCTATATGCATTGATCAACCATAAACTGGTAAGGTTCAATTTGGTACCCATTTCATATCTACAGCTCTCCAAGAAAATATGAATGAGACTCACACCGAAAAGAGATTCGGGTCTCCTGAGCGCCATGGATTGCCAGTTTTGATTGAATGGAACTTCTAACATCTCCAAGTGCCATACCCAGTCAAACAGTTTTTATTTTAGCCCCACCTTCAATAGTTTGTAACAAATAAATGACTCAATTATATTTATCTTAAGATGCACTGGAGTACACAAAAGTTTGATCTTCAGTTCCTGGATTTCAAGGGTATTCTTGGAGAAGGTTGTTATTCTAGATGGTTGCCATCAGTGTACAACTTCACTGTTCCTTTTCTTAAAATTATTATTCATTCATGGAATGTGGGTGCTGTTGGCTGGACCAATACTTATTTAGCTACCCTTGTGAAGGAATGGTGAATTTACTTTATGAACTGCTGCAGTCTATTTGTCTGACACAAGGTACTCCTAGCCAAATATTGTATGGTAGAAATGTTTAACATGATCATTTTAAGTTGAAAATCAAAATATCTGGAGAAAAGGTCCCAGGAGAAATGATGGAAACTTCAGCATTTTGCAATAGACTCCGTACTGATTCTGCCGCAGAGGTACAGCTGGCTGGAATGTTGTCTTTGAAGATCAACAATAATGATGCCCTTAATCAATAATACAATAAGAAAGGAATTACTCAATGAAAAAAGGCCAAGCCTCATCTGATCTATTGTCTACCATCAGGTGGGTGCATGATAAAATGATAGAGAAGCTGTTTTTATTCATAGCTATTAATCCATATCTACTACCCTAGAGCAGAACCAGACATCACATGGTAAAAAGTGTGTGGGAACCACAGGTCCAAAGTAATTGGTGTCCTTCTATGCATGACTTACCAACATTGTGTCTTGTCATGGCTTAAATTTGCCTTAAAATATATTCCAAAAGTATTTCCTAGCAAACATTTGCTCAGTTGTACCAAAATAGGCACCCATTGTATAAGAGTACCAGAATGAACTATTCTGGTGCAGTCTGAGTGAATGCTTCTTTGCTACCAGCAACTGGCTCACCAAGAAACTTATTGAATTGTTCTTGTATAGATTTCCAATGTTATTTCCAGCTATCCAAAATTAGGTTATGTACGTGCAGTAAACTACATACTTTTATTAAAGTTGTTTTCTTTCACATGGCCAGTCGTATTTTCAGCTGTATTTATAAACCAGCACCAGGTTACCACTCTCAAGCAAGATAGACTTCGCCTTACTTAAAGATTTAACTGTGATTATTCAAATATCAAGAACCTATATCAACAAATCAACTTTGAGTTAAGAAAGCTAGTTCTACTTTCTTTCTCAGCAGCCTGTTCACTGTTCATATATCTGGATTAGTGGTGCTGGAAGAGCACAGCAGTTCAGGCAGCATCCAAGGAGCACCACGAATCCAGAATCTGGTTTCCAGTATCTGCAGTCATTGGTTTTACCCCACTGTTCATATATTACTTGTGAGAGTTAGTCTTGAATTTACTGACCTTCAAGCGAAGGCTATATCCTCTGGGCAAGGTGAAACCACTTGCCATTGCCAATAATGTGCACCTGAATTTGAATTTATAGTCATTTGTTAAAGTTAAATACATCAGAGTAGAATTTCCACAAGCTTTCATCCAGTGTTCTGCTTTGGCAGAGGATTAACAGAAAAGAATTGGCATAACTGGCCACTTCATTGGGTGCCAATCTCCCAACAAGGTGAGGGTGGGAAATGTAATTTGCAGTAATTCTACTATAAACAACTAGCCATTCTGTTCTAATGATTAAATGAGTCAAAATGGAGAATATACAATTACATGTACATTTTAATGTGTGCATCTACCCATGCTAACAACCATGCTAACCATTAGAAGCTGGAGCTTTCAGTAGTGAAGTGAGAATAACCTGGCTGTAGAAAATGGCCTAGATTTCCTTTGAAACACAAATTGTTTGCAATTGAACAAATCAACACAAAAGATAAAAACGTTCCAAGCATAAGTCACATGTAGTGTTATTAAACCAAGACTCTATGACCACTTGTATTTTCCTAAAAAAAGACATTGTGCTGCTTCTTGGCCCTGCCCACAAAATTGGCCATGCTCACCCAATCTGAATTAATTACCATAGCAACAATTCACCGAATATGCTGGTGTTAACAATTTTTTTAGGATCTCTGTATTGAATAGACCTTCAACACTGTTTAATTTGCTAAGAAATTTGCTAAGTGCTCACCAAGAAACTTATTGAATTGTCCTTGTATAGATTTCCAATGTTATTTCCAGCTATCCAAAATCAGGTTATGTACGTGCAGTAAACTACATACTTTTGTTAAAGTTGTTTTCTTTCACATGGCCAGTTGTATTTTCAGCTGTATTTATAAACCAGCACCAGGTTACCATTCTTAAATCTTTCAAGGAATTATTTTTGAATATAAATGGAAGGAAATAAAATTTATTACATACTAAAATTATCTTGGTTCATGGAAGAATTTTCTATTTATTTTTATACACATGCGTTTGGGTGGAAACTTGAACCAAAACATCCCCAAGGAAAACTATATAAATTTTGAGCACAACTTGTACACAGATTACAGACTGCACCTAAAGCAGAAACTCATCACTTTTAATGAAAGACTTACTTTTTAATGCTTTCACGCACAACCTTACGGCTTCACAAAATATTTTAAAGCCAGTGAAGCATTTTTGACATGTGATGGGTGTTGTAATGTGGAATACATGGCAGCCAATACACAGAAAGTGATGTCCCACAAGCAACAATGCAATGTGAACAAGATATTCTGTTGAAATAATGTTGGTCAAAGGATAAATATCAGTAAGGGTGGTTGAATAGTGCCTTGGGATAGTTTATGTCTGCTTGAGAGGTCAGATGTTGTATGTCCAGTGGTCCGATGGGTTAGAATCACCAGAAAAGATGGGTAACATTTGAAATTATAGGACCTTAGCAGTTACAACCATTCTGTAAACTCTCTCCAAACACTGCCAGGATACCTATTGCTTTACTATCACTGCAAAAGCCATAATTGAGTTTGGGTGGAAAATAATTTCCAAATGAGGCAGAGTGTCGAACTTGTTCCAGTTCATCCTCCCAAACTAGTCGTGACTTTGAGCAGGTGTTGAATTAGCATTGTGAGACAAGTGCAACTCCAAAAAAAACTCAAGAAGCATGTCACCATACAGGGCAAAGCAGCCTACTTGTTTGGCACCATACCCACAAGCATCAACTCTCTCCACCACTGACACTCAGTCACAGCAGTGTGTATTACCTATAAGCTACACTGCAGAAATTCACAAAAAAATCCTTTCAGAGCATCTTCCAAACTGACGACTACTTCCATCTAGAAGACCAAGGGCAGTAGATACACCAACACCTGTAAGTTCCCCTCCAAGCCACTCACCGTCCTGTCATTGAGGTATATTGCCATTAGCTGAGTGTTGTTGGAGCAAATCCTGTAATTCTCTCCCTAATAGCATTGTGGGTCCTGCTACAGCATGAAGACTGCAGTCGTTCGAGAAGGCAGTTCACTTTTCAAGGGTAACCAGGTATGGGCAGCCAGTGATGCTCATGTCCCATCAGTGAGTAAAAAAGAAATCAAATTATCGTAGATGCAGAAATGGATTATGTAGCAATAAAAGAGAACCTGAAGGACCATTCAATCCTCCCACACTATCATTCCCTCTTCAATCCAACCTCTCATAGCGGATTTAAAAATGCAATGGCTAAAATTGAGAGAAGAAACAGGCACAAAACATGATGAGATGAACACATAGTTTCCATTATAGAATGTTAAACTGCATCACCACACCTCTAGCTAAACTTGATTCCAGGACAATTAAGAAATAATGTTAAAGCAAAACACTGCAGATGCTGGAAAACTGAAAGAAGGCCAGACTGTGCTAGAGATACTCAGCAGTCTGGCAGCATCTGAGGAGCGAGAAATAGAAACTTAACATTATGAGGCTCAGCGTAAGTTGCATTGAGTTGGGTGAGAGAACTTTCTCACTGTGTCTCACCAAACTCATCACTTTAATTGCTGTTAGAATCCTCCAGGAAGCAGTCCTGCTGCACCTCTGCTCTACTTTACCACGCACCACTCCCAGACTAACTCACCACTCACTGGAGATCATTGAATTAACCAGCATCCCTGACATCAGCGCCATATTTAAACAGCCACTGTGTGCATCTGGTCAAGGACTGTCTGCCTGGGGCAGCCCTACATAATTTCTGATGCTTTCCCCGGACTTGGCAGATAGGTCTGTTTTGTGGGCACGGTCCCAGAGATTCTGTAGGAAGGGATTGTGCAAAGACTAGTCTTCCACATTCCCCAGGAGCAGGAGTAGAGTCTACGACACCAGACCATGCCAACCTGCTCCACGTTAAAAATCACACAACACCAGGTTATAGTCCAACAGGTTTAATTGAAAGCACATTAGCTTTCGGAGCGACGCTCCTTCATCACCTGAAGTCGTTGCCATAATGAAGTAGTCGCAGCTGTCTGCAGGAATGGGCAGCACTGTTGGTAAAAGGTACACTCTGCCAGTTTAAGTGACAGTATTTCTGTCCAATATCTCACACTCACTTAGTCTCTGCTAACTGTACGCACACCGACCAAGGCACGTACCCGACTTTTCAGGCTATTGATTGCATTATCTTCCCTGCTCTCTCACCTTCATCCACTCCAAAATATGACACCTTTGTATGCCCTTTGCCTCCTCAGTTTCATGGAAACCACCCCACCAGCAGTGACGGGAATAGTTGTGTCATCCACTTTTATCTTCTGTAATCTTCATGCCTGCCCCTCATTCCAGGAGGCAAATCGATTACACTACGGGGCAAGAGTCAAAACTGGTGGGGTGCTGACCATGTTTCAGTTCCTCGGCCTTTATGAACAGAGGAACCTGATGCTTAGTGCCCCAAGCAGGTCCTGCTCTGATATCTAAGGCTGTCACAGAGTCATAGTGATGCACAGCATGGAAACAGACCCTTTGGTCCAACTCGTCCATGCTGACCAGATATCCTAAACGAATTGAGTCCCATTTGCTAGCTCTTGGCCCATATCTCTCTAAACCCTTCCTAGTCATGTACTCATCCAGATGCCTTTTAAAGGTTGTAATATTGTTAGCCTCCACCACTTCCTCTAGAAGCTCATTCCATACACACACCACCCTTTGTGTGAAACATTTGCCCCTTAGGTCCGTTCTTAATCTTTTCTCTCTCACCCTAAACCTATGCACTCTAGTTCCCGACTCACCCAAACTAGGGAAAAGGCCTTGACAATTTAACCTATCCATGCCCCTCATGATTTTACAAATCTGTAGAAGGTCATCCCTCAGCCTCTGATGCTCCAAAATAAACAGCCCCAGCCCATTCAGCCTCCCCCATAGATCAAATCCTCCAACCCTGGCAACATCCTTGTAAATCTTTTCCAAACCCGTTCAAATTTCACAACATTCTTCCTATAGGAGGGATACCAGAATTGCACACATTATTCCAAAAGTGGCATATTCAATGTCCTGTACAGCCACTGCATGACCTCTAACTCTTATACTCAATGCTCTGACCAAAAAAAGGAAAGCATACTAAACACCTTCTTCGCTATCTTCAGATTCCTGAAGAAGGGCTTATGCCCGAAACGTCGATTCTCCTGCTCCTTGGATGCTGCCTGACCTGCTGCACTTTTCCAGCAACACATTTTTCAGCACCTTCTTCACTATCCTATCTACCTGAAACTCCATTTTCAAGGAGCTAATAACCTGCACTCCAAGGTCTCCCTGAACAGCAACACTCCCCAGGACCTTACCATGAAGTGTGTAAGTCAGGCCCTGATTTGCCTTTCTCAAATGCAGCATCTCGCACTCATCTAAATTAAACTCCATCTGCCACTCCTCAGTCGATTGGCCCATCTGATCAACATCCCAATGTAATTTGAGGTAACCTTCTTCGCTGTCCACTACACCTCCAATTTTGGTGTCATCTGTAAACTTACTAACTTTACCCCCATGTTCACATCCAAATCATTTATATAAAAGACAAAAAGCAGCAGACCCAGCACCGATCCTTGTGGCACTCCACTGGTCACAGGCCTCCAGTCTGAAAAACAACCCTCCACCACCACCCTCTGTCTTTTACCTTCAAGCCAGTTCTGCATCCAAATGGCTAGTTCTCCCTGTATTCCATGTGATCTAACCTTACTAAGCAATCTCCCTTGGGAACCTTCTCGAACGCCTTACTGAAGTGCAAATAGATCATGTCCACTGCTCGGCCCTCATCAATCCTCTCTGTTGCTTCTTCAAAAAACTCAATCAAGTTAGTGAGATATGATTTCCCACACACAAAGTCATGTTGACTATCCCTAATCATCCCTTGCCTTTCTAAATACATGTAAATCTTGTCCCTCAGGATTCCCTTCAACAACCTGCCCACCGCTGATGTCGGGTTCACCGGTCTATAATCCCTTGCTTTTCTTTAACACCTTTCTTAAACAGTGACACCACATTAGCCAACCTTCAGTTTTCCGGCATCTCAAATGTGACTATCAATGATACAAATATCTCAGTAAGGGGCCTGGCAATCACTTCTCGAGTTCTAAGGTGCACCTGATCATGTCCTGGGGATTTATCCACCTTTATGGGTTTCATGACATCCAGTACATCTTCCACTGTAATGTGGACATTTTTGAAGATGTCACCATCTATTTCCCCACATTCTGTAACTTCTCCACAGTAAACACTGATACAAAATACTCGTATAGTATCTCCCCCATCTCTGGTGGCTTCACACATAGACTGCCTTCCTGATCTTTGAGGCGTCCTATTCTCACCCTAGTTACCCCTTTCTCCTAAATGTGTTTATAAAATCCCTTTGGAATCTCCTTAAATTTGCCAAAGCTATTTCAAGTTCCCTTTTTGCCCTCCTGATTTCCCTCTTAGGTATACTTCTACTATCTGTATACTCTTCTAAGGATTTACTCGATCTCTGTTGTCTGTATCATATATATAGACAGGTATAGGAAGAGAAGGAAGAAATTGCTGCACCTTTGGTGATGATCTTTGTGTCCTCATCCTCCATTGAAGTAGTGCCAAATGATTGGAAGGTGGCAAATGTTATTTCCTTGTTCAATTAAGGGAATAGAGATAATCTTGGGAATTACAAAGCATTGAATCTTACATCAGTGGTGGGCAAATTATTGGAGATGATTCGGAAAGATAGGATTTATGATTACTTGGAAAACCATAGTTTGATTAGAGGTAGTCAGCATGGCTTTGTGAGGGGAAGGTCATACCTCACAAACCCGATTGAGTTCGTTGAGGATGTGATACAACATATTGATGAAGGCAGAGCAGTGGTTGTGGTTTTAGCAAAGCATTTGACAAGATTCCCCATGGTAAGGTCATTCAGAAAGTAAGGAGGCATGGGATACAGGGAAATTTGGCAGTCTGGGTACAGAATTGGCTGGCCCTTAGAAGACAAAAGGTAGTAGTAGATGGAAAGTATTCAGCCTGGAGCTTGGTGACCAGTGGTGTTCCACAAGGATCTGTTCTGGGATGTCTGCTTTTTGTGACTTTTATAAATGAATTAGATGAGGAAGTGGAAGGGCAGGTTTGCCGATGACACAAAGGTTGGTAAAGTTGTGGGTAGTGTGGAGGGCAATTTTAGGTTGCAATGGGACTTTGACAGGATACAGAACTGGACTGATAAGTGTCAGATGGAGTTCAACCTGGAAAAGTGTGAAGTGATTCACTTTGGAAGATCAAATTTGAATGCAGAATACAGGGTTAAAGGCAGGATTCTTGGCAGTGTGACGGAACAGAGGCATCTTGGGGTCCACATCCATAGATCCCTCAAAGCTGCCACACAAGTTGATGGGCTTGTTAAGAAGGCGTATGGTGTGTTGACTTTCATAAGCAAGGTGATTGAGTTTAAGTGTTGCGAGGCTATGTTACAACTCTATGGAGCCCTACTTCAACCACACTTGGAATATTGTTTTCAGTTCTGATCGCCTCATTATAAGAAGGATGTGGAAGGTTTAGAGAGGGTGCAGGGAAGATTTACCAGGATGCTGCCTTGACTGTCTTATGAAGAAAGTTGAGGGAGCCAAGAGTTTACTCATTGGAGCAAAGAAGGATGAGAAGTGATCTGATGAAGGTGTACAAGACGATGAAGCATAGATAGAGTGAATACTCAGAGACTTTTTCCCATGGCAGAAATGGTTTTCATGAGGGGGCATAATGTTAAGGTGATTGAATGAAGATTTAGGGAAGTTGTCAGAGGTTAGTTCTTTGCACAGAGAGTAGTGGGTGCATGGAATGCACTGCCAGCGATGGTAGTAGAGTCAGATACATTAAGGACATTTAAGCAACTCTTGGATAGACTCATAGATGATAGTAAAATGAAGGGCTTTCCTCTTTTTCTTGACCAAAACCCGAATTTCAGAGAAGGTGCAAAACTTGACCTACTCTTCAGAAAAATGACAGGGCAATTACTGAGGTGTCAAGAGAGGAGCACTTTGGGGCCAGCGACCATTAAAAACAGTGATGGAAAAGGTCAGACAGAATCTAAAAGTTAAAGTTCTAAATTGGAGGAAGGCTAATTTTGATGGTATTAGGCAAGAACTTTCAAATGTTGATTGGGTGGGGATGTTCACGGGTAAAAGGACGACTGGTAAATGGAAAGTCTTCAAAAATGAGGTAACGAGAGTCCAGACACAAACGAGAGTTCCTGTTAGGGTAAAAGGCAAGGTTGGTAGGTGTCATTGACTTACAAAGCTGGGATACTGTCAGTGAAGGCTATCATCCTTGACTTGACTGAGATCTTCTAACAACGATGGCACACTTCCTTGGTTGGTGTTTGTTCTAAATGGCTTGGTAAGGCAGTAGTAATGTAAGGAAGGCATCTCTGTATGAGAGGGCTTAGCCAATGCAAGACAATAATACAGCAATCATGCAGATTGAGGGAGCAACTGTATTAGAGAAGCAGCCTGGTCCAGTCCATGAGCCAGATGTCTGTTCTTTGAATGTGAAGACTGTTAGTTTAAAATGAATACCATACTTTTCAAACCAAGGTGAAGATCATTGCCACAGGTGTACAAATGTTGCCACTTGAAAAATTAATGCACTCCAATTGCCAGCTGCCACTGCACTATTTCTGAAGAAACCAATAGCCTTTTGCCCTACTCCAGTGAAATGAAGAAAACTATCTTCTCATACGTACAAACAATTCTTTACTCACCAAGTGAACACTTAGCAATCAAAGGCTTGCGCCAATTAATTCATCAACATGCACTGAAACTGTGGTGAGCATTGCATTGATCACACAGTACTGTGCTGCCACCTAGTGGAAGACACTGAAACCATACCCGTGAAGAGAAGGTTAATAACCTTCTAACATGTCCACTGCTGGATTTATATTTCCATATTATCACTGAGCAATGATAGGTTTGGATGTGCTTCTACTGTTCCAGTACAAAGTGGTAATATCAGAAGAACTTGGATTGATGCATTGTTATGAAGACGCAACCAATAATAGATAGGTAAAGACCCCCTACCTGAAGAAGGGCTGATGCCCAAAACGTCGATTCTCCTGTTCCTTGGATGCTGCCTGACCTGCTGCGCTTTTCCAGCAACACATTTTCAGCAAAGACCCCCTACCCCTCTTACATGGCCCACAGACCTAAGATACCTTTTGACACGAGGTAGTTCCATACAATCTTTACTCCAATATCATGTGATCTCAAAGGAGTGTCAAACAATGAGGTAACATGACTTAAGGGCTAATATAGCATACTCCTGCACATATTTTAGAGGTCTTTAAAGAACTTTATTCACTGGAATGATCAAATATCTTTCTTTTTCTGATTGCTTTACTGCGTTTCCCTGAGGGTGTATGAATGTTGAACATTTTTCCCTGCCCTCCTATACAACACTGCACTGATCCAACTACCTGTATACCATATTTTCCAGGTAATAGTCCAATTCCCTAAAGCAGGATATAGTGAGGACTGCAGATGCTGGAGATCAGAGTCAAGAGTGTGGTGCTGGAAAAGCACAGCAGGTCAGGCAGCATCCGAGGAGCAGGAGAGCCGATGTTTCGGGCATAAGCTATTTATCAGGAATTAAGGAGTTTATGCTCAAAATATCGATTCTCCTGCTTCTTGCATGCTGCCTGACCAGCTGTGCTTTTTCCAGCACCACACTCTTGACTCTAATCTCCAGCATCTGCAGTCCTCACTTTCTTCCCTTTGGTGAGTTCTGACTAGTCTGGAAAGTGAAAGTGAAGTGAATTAAGTATTCCGACCACTCGCAAACAAAGTTTCTTTGAATCACAGAAATGGAGCAACAATTTTTTTGGGCTGTTATCTTGTTATTGAAAAATAATCTTCTCTGGAACTATAGAAAGTTTTTTAATGATTGATTGTTGCTAGAGAATGGATGCACAAATGCCCTTCAAAACTACAAGTGGTGATGTTGTGTAGGTCATTGTTGATAAATATGTTTCTACTCATGCAAAATGAAGTATGTCTCTTCTTGAACTCTCCATATACCAACATATGAAGCATATAGCATAATTCTTAAACTTCCAGAAATAAACTACAGTAACTGTGGAGAATGTTTGTTCAATCCAATTTTAATTTGAGTGTAGAAGGTGCCAGCATCATTAATATAAAATCAGTAAGTCCTGATACCATCCTTAGTTAAAATATTTCAATTTCCTCTAGTCAAGTTGGGAAATATTACATTAGTTAATTGCTACTACACTTACAATAGATCCCTCCAGAGTTAGCACTGTGTTGGACACTCTCTTCTTTTTGTTTCACTTTTTAAAGGTGTAAAGTGCAAGAGTCAGCTGTGGTTCAGAGGTAACCCATTCAGCTTTTCGCTTGAAGGTTCTCTTTTCTTACTGTGTTCCAAAGTTGTTGTGTGGAAAAAATTTAGCCTGACAGTTCTGAGCACAATGAGTTGCACAATTGGTGGCAATGTCTTTAGCACAAGATGTTACACCAAGGTCGGATCTGCATGTTTTGGTGGATTTAACAATCGTACAAAGTGATGGCAATGTGCTTTGGGTTTTCTGAAATTATAGCAGGTGCTTTATAACTCCAAGTCTTTCTTCTGTTTCTTACAGGTGGCACCTCTCTGTGAATGTTAAAATTAATTAACCAAATCCTGCAAGATGTCTATTTAGAACATCTGATAATTCCATTCATAAATGTGCTGTCAGTTGTGATAACTTACCAAGCTTGTACAAAGGTGACTCAATCAGTTGTATCAATTCACTTGTACCAATAAGCAGCATCATTCACCATCAAGGAGAAAGATTTGCTTGCAATCCTTCATTACACACCAGTTGTAGCACAGAACAGGCCATGAGGCTCAAATGATCTGTTTATATTCCAGATGACCCTCTTTTTACGCCATTGCACATCATCAGTAAATATATTTTCTCCTACACACACTTATTTAGCTTCCCTTTAAATGCTTCTGTACTGTTCCATTTAATAACAAGTTCTTGGAACTGTTTGACTTGCTCCAGAATCCATTCTTGAGTATAATGAATGACAGTGATTTCTAAATATGGGTGATGCTGCTAAAATCAAATGTATTGGCCCTAATAAGAGACTTCTGTTTGAAACACTTAATTTTTATCTGATAGAGCAAAGTCAAATGATGTGGAATTGGGTACACCTGTAGTCACGATCAGCTGCAGTTGGAATGTTTACATATTGGAAGAACATTAGTGAAGTTGGTGAGTTTTTCAGAAAAAAGTCAGCCATCTTTTCTAGTCTACAGATTACAAGATTTATTCAATTTAATTTAAAAAATTTGCCAACATAGCGTGGTACATTCATACCTCTATGTTGACTAAATGTCCAGCACTGTTGATTTAGGTTTAGACGTCCAATAATGAGAAAAGGTGTGAAGCTGGTCTGATACTCTGCTCTGATTAAGGAGATTCGAGGTGAAGAGGATTTCACCATTAATCTATCCTTACAATCTCCACCTCATCTACAACTGTTGGAGGTAACAGTGCCATTAACATCTTCCAAACCCATGACTGCTACCATCTGGAAGGACAAGAGCGCAAGTTTCCTGCCAAGCCACAGACCAAGCTGACATGGAAATATATCTCCACTTCAACATCACTGAATCGAGATCCTGGAATTCCCTCCCTACATCAAATGGACTGCAGCCATTCAGGACGGTAGCTCACCATAACCTTCTCAAGTAAAGATTGGCAATAAATGTTGACACAGTCAATGAAGCCTGTATCCCCTGAACGAATAAAAACAGCTGTTAAACCAAGAACATGACTGAACGCTGACTGTAAAGATTCCCAGGGTAATCTTTCAAAGATGGGAAAGGGGTTTTCTGGGTGTCCTGCACAATTATCCTTTTACCAGCACCAGCAACACTGATAACTCATTCAACTCAGTGCTTCTTGCAAAACCATGATTATATGGGGTCATAGAGCCATAGAGATGAACAGCATAGAAATAGACACTTCAGTCCAACTTGCCCATGCTGACTAGATATCCTAAATTAATCTAGTCCCATTTACCAGCACTTGGCCCATAGTTTTGGACTCACCTACCCTGGAGAAAAGACCTTGGCTGTTCACTCTATCCATGCCTTTCATGATTCTACAAAATTCTATGGTCACCCTTCAGCCTCTGATGCTCTAGGGAAAACAGCCCCAATCCATTCAGCCTCTCCCAACAGCTCAAACCCTCCAACCTTGGCAGCATCCTTGAAAATCTTTTCTGAATCCTTTCAAGTTTCACAACATCTTTTCTATAGCTGGGGGACCAAAAGTGTCCCCACCAATGTCCTGCATAGCTGCAACTGTACAACTGCCTAACACCTATATGCAATGCACTGACCAATAAAGGCAAATGTACTAAATGCATTCTTCACTATCCTATCTACCTGTGACTCCACTTTCAAGGAATTATGAACCTGCACTCCAGGGTCTCTTTGTTCAGCAATACTCCCCAATACCTTACCATTAACTGTATAAGTCCTGCCCTGATTTGCCTTTCCAAAATGCAGCACCCCACAATTATCTAAATTAAACTCTATCAATAAAAACTGAAAGAACTGCAGATGCTATAAATCAGGGATAAAAACTGGAGCTCTGGCAGCATGTCTGAAGAAAAGACAAAGTGAATGTTACAGGCCTGGTGACCATTCCTCAGACCTACTGGGCTTTCCCAGCAATTTCTGTTTTTGTTCCATCTGCCACTCCTTGGCCCATCTGATCGAGGTCCTGTTGTACTTTGAGATGACCTGAAACAACTCTCTTTTGCTTTAGTGGAATAATGATTACGTCCAATAGCAATTCATTGGCTATGGAACACTTTGACATGTTAAATGTACTGTATTAGGGTAATTTATTTCACTGTTTTTCACAGTTGAATAGTATCTGGGAATTTGAGCAGCTTGGCAAATACTTGAAGAACAGCCATCCCAACAAGACCCCTGGTTAGTGGTGGACTCATAATTCAATATCAGTCAGCACATTTAGGAGAGGGATTAAAAAAATAGCTTCTGATCCTTGTAGGCTTTTGTAGATTTTGGGACACATTCTGTGGACTTAGCCCGACCAAGAACAAGTTACAAATAAATTATACTGTTTTCACAAGCAATGAATAAAAAGGGTCATACTGAATAGACTCAAGATTCATGGAATATTTCTGAAAAAGATTTTTTTTATCTAGACTAATCAAAGGAACCTTTGTCTCAAACTCTGTGTCAATATCAATAGGTGAAGTGTACAATTTCTTTTAATATTGAGTATTAGCATTTGTGTAGGTCAGTGGAATAGTATGGTGTCGGTTTATATGTTATTAGGCAGTGCTTAATCCTATTTTATTTCTTGCCATGGAGAGTCATCCATTGGATAATTTCACTGGATTACATATATTTCTTTTGAGCAAGATCAGATCTGTCAATTTTAATTTTGGTGTCCATTATCTTGGGGAAAGTACATTTGGATTTATGTACACTCTTGATGTGAACTATTTCTTGATGTCTATGCCAATAAAGAAAGTGCAGGTAGGTAATGAAACAGTGAATAGCTAGAATAAAATTGGCAACAATTCCTTTTGTTACACTAATAATTGTTAAAACCAGTCCCTGCTGAGCTGGATTCAAAGTTGTGATCAGAAAAGCAGTTCAAGTCACATTTGCCTTTGACAGCTTGTTCTCTTTTAAAGGCAGAACAATGCGCGCATTCCAAAATAATGGAAGGTAATTGCAGAGAGGGGCAAACTCTGAGCCATAAAGCTATTCCAGTTTCAATTTCTTCAGTTTAACATTGGGTAACTTTCACAGGAAATGCTGCTGATTTGCAAATGTGCAAATCCTTCCATTACACCAAATACATGTCATTGCCTCAGGGATAAAAGTAAACACATTGGTAGAATTTCCATTGACCCCTGTTCTGGGACTTTGATTGCTGACTAAGGTCTTGTTAAGTGTTGATCACTATCCTTTGTTTAGTCTACCTCACAGTTAGTGTAACATCAGCAAAGAGCTGAAAACTGGTACCTTGTATTGACCCTGAGCAACTGCCAGGTTATGATGTCACTGTTTAAAAATACCATCTACCCCCCCTTAAAGTAAAAACTAATGTCTTTGTTAAAATAGAGGTCAAGGAAATGTCATTTTGCAAAATCATTTTGAGGTTTTGACACTGTAGGTTTGTGTGGTGGCTAGACACCTATACATCAGCTTCTGGATTAGTGGTGCTGGAAGAGCACAGCAGTTCAGGCAGCATCCAAGTAGCTTCGAAATCGACGTTTCGGGCAAAAGCCCTTCATCAGGAATAAAGGCAGTGAGCCTGAACATCAGCAGTGATGATATTAGTGGATAAAAATCTAATGTGCTTGCATGAAATATCTAATCCACTCTTATGACACAGGCAATTCCTCTGTAACAATAGGTGCTAAAGATTCCTATTGGCAATGTCTTAAACATTCAGTAATGAATTTCTTCAAAAGTAAGACTCTAGCATATGTGTGTAACATATTAAATGCATTTCTGAAGTTTCAGTCTATTCTCTACTTGTAGCAAATTTTTAAATATTGTGAAAATGAGTGTGTGCACAGACTGCCAAGAGGAAAATTACACAGTAACCAGAGGAATTCTGGCCTTATGATAGTCATAGTTAATATTCATCATTAGACAAAATGATGGAAGGATTCAGGACATCAAATGCTGGGCTGAAGTTCTTTAAGGTGACAGAAATTCCTTTGTTGGAGTTAGAAGCGATATCTAGGAAGTGTTGTCCCAGTGCTTCGGCCTGCAGTGGGATTCGGAGGCAAGGCCAAATTTGTGGCTTTGACAAGCGCTACCAACAAATTAAAGGTGGCAATCTAACCGTTAAGGTGCTGCTGGCCAATTGGAGCAGCTTCAGTAGCATCATGGTTAGTTTTTTATTCATTGATGGAATGTGGGCGTCACTAACTAGGCCAGCGTTTATTGGAGACAAAATGCTTATCTTCCACCTGGGCAGCTTACAGCTGGGACCACCCAACATTGAGTTCTCCAATTTCAAATAATCTTCCCACCTATTCCTGAAACTCCCTTTCCAGCCTTGCCTCCTCCCTTCCATTTCACCTCCCACCTCACTAGCTTCACTAGCTCCCCACCCCCAACCTTATCCCATGTCCAGCCCTTACTCTCCTCCCCTCCTTCTTGACCTGAGCTTTCCTGTCCAACTTACTTCCCACCTATCCATTCCATCTTTCCTACTGACCTGCATCCACCTATCGCTATCCCACCTACCTTTCCCCCAGCCCCACCCCCCACTCTTTATTTCTGAGCTGCCTGCCCCCTTCCCAGTCCTGATGAAGGGTCTTGATCCGAAAGCCAGACCTTTCCACCTCTCAATGCTGCCTGGTTTGCTGTATTCTTCGAGCCTCCTGTTTGTCTAAGCTAGCATTTGCTGGCTATCCCTAATTGCCCAGAGGGCAGGTAAGAGTCAACCATATTGCTGTAGGTCTGGAGTCACATGTAGGCCAGACCAGGTAAGGACAGGCAGGAGGTTGGAAGAACACAGCAAGCCAGGCAGCATCAGGAGGTGGAGAAGGCAGAAGTTCGGGTGCATTCACAACGTCGACTTCTCCACCTCCTGATGCTGCCTGGCTTGCCATGCTCTTCCAGCCTCATGCCTGTCTATTTTGGATTCCAGCACCTGCAGTATTTTTGTCTCAGACCAGGTAAGGGCAGCAAATTTCCTTCCTTAAAGGGCATTAGTGAACTTGATAAGGTTTTCCTGGCAATCAGCAATGGTTTCACTGTTGTCATTAGACTCTTAGTTCTAGATTATTATTGAATTCAAATTCCACCTTCTGCAATGGCATGGTGTTGGGAAGACATTGAGAAGCTTCCCTGTCACATTCCCACTACCCACTCTGCTTGTCAAAAGGCCTAACAAATTCAACCGTTCAGCCTCCAGTAGGGGAATGCAGAACAAGAGGTCACACCTTCAAATTAAAACACTTTTACACACGATCAAATTTAGTTCCAGAAAAGACCATAGAAACTGGATCAATTGAAATTTTAAAAACTCAGCTCAATGGATTTTCATTGTTAAGTGCATCAAGGGATATGAAATCCAGGTGAGTAAGTGGAGCTAGAGTCAGATCAGTCATAAGCCGGTAAATTGGCAGAACAGACAGGACAGAATGAATAATCCAGTTCTACATTCTTCTAATGGCAGTGCTACATCCCTGTTGAGAGTGTGGTTATGGAAAGGCACAGCAGATCAGACAGCATCCGAGGAGCAGGAGAATCGACGTTTTGGGCAATAGCCCTTCATCAGGAATCGTCTTGTCAGGGCATGAATCAGAGTATGGAGCTGAAACAAACCTCAGCACATAACCTGATTTATGGTTCTGCTAAAATAAAAGAGTCAGGAACTTTAATGAATGTATCAGCTTTCATCCTCGAGTACATAGTGACATAGAGACAGCTCAGTTATGGATGTGATCACAGTCACACAGCCTGCAGTAAGCCTTCAAAGCACCAGATCCTGCTCCCATCCCATCTGAGCTTGGATTTACATGGATCCTTTCATAGCCTTGGGATGTCCTATCGCAAATTACATTGAATGACGTGCTTTTGAAATGGAGTCACATTCCTACTGCATCAGATCACACAGTCGACTTGTCATTGGCCACATTTCCTTTTACAATCTTCCACTTCACTGCCGTGTGTTCCCCAGTGCCCACCGCAGCCCAGCGTTTGATCATTGTTCTGTGTGGAGCTTTAAATGATTCAAAATATTTATGAACACCAAGAGCAAATTGAAAGCAAATAATCAGAAACATCATTTATCTGTTGGAACAGAAAAGAGTGGCTTGCCTGTCCCCTGTCACGCATCAAAAACTTTACAGTCAATGAATGATTACAATACCCAGATCTCATCTACTGAAATTGGGTGTCAATATTTTCTGATATAAAGTCACCGGACGTAAAGTATTAACTCAGCCTTCTTCCAGACTTAGGCAGAAGTGGGTACTGCAGCTGCTAGAGATTAGAGTCAAGATTAGAGTGATGCTGGAAAAGTGCAGCAGGTCAGGCAGCGACCGAGGAACAGGAATACTTGATGTTTCGGGCAATCGATGTAGGGCTTTTGCCCAAAACGTCGAATCTTCCTGCTCCTTGGATGCTGCCTGACCAGCAATGCTTTTCCAGCACCACTCTAATCTTTCTTCCAGACCTGCTAAGCTAGCAATTTCTGTTTTTGTTTTAGATTAATATTCCCTGTCTGGGTTCAAGCCAGGCACCCAATGCTGCAGCTCTCTATCATACAGAAGGCGATGATCCTTTTGTTCAATGCCTTCATTCTCCTCCTTAGAAGACTGTTCCCACTCTCCCAGGTTATCAGCATCCGTCACGTTCCCTGTCTGCCTGTTCCCTGTACCAGTTGTCTAGAGCACAGCATGTTAGGATTATACAACTCTATCCAGAGTATTGCTCGGCCCCTTTCAGATCGGTCCAGTCAGCAGAACCTTATCTTCAGGAAGCTGATTGTCTGCCTCATCATGAATCTGGCCAAAGAATGGACCGCATTGTCATAATGTGTTCTGAGAAGAGGTAGACATTGAGCAGTGGTAAGTCAGTGAATTTCTAACCACTATTGGATTATCACATTGAAGTTTGTGCAAGTTAACACAGTAATTGTCCACGAGATTTCTTACATTTGTGACTGCACTTCAAAATTACTCAATTATTTTAAAGGGTGTTGGAACATCTGAGTTTTGAAGTGTTAAATATATGCAATTCATTTGTTCTTACATTACTTCCTACTTTCCATTGTGCTTTCCAAAGAACTGCTGCATTTTCACAATACCTGGTTTATAAAGCTTAGTCCATGATACTCGCACCTTGAGGCAATTGTTTACACGCTGTTTCAAAATGAAAATCAATTTGAGTCCCATGCTTCGGTTATTTTGTTTTGTGTACTTTTTGGCAACCATCTCAAACACTCATCTGTTGAACATCTTCCAGTTGCATTATCCCAAGTTCGAAGAATGATGAGGATTGCTTGCAGTGATAATTTTCCGACATTGCCAACTCTTTCCACAGCTAATCTGTTAGTTGTGTCCAGTGAAACAGAGTACACACTTAACCTGGCCTGCTCACTTAAAGAAGAATTCAGACATTTTTTTCTTAAATCCAAGTCTCCCCAGTGAAGAAACAGTCAGGTTTCTCCTCGAATTATTTTAGAGTCATGTATTTGTGTTGGACTGGAACTGACAGTCCTACTTATCTGTTGTATACACCACTAATGGGGTGGGCAAGTAAGCCAGAAGTTCAGGTTTGACAGATTCCTTTGAGGAACATTTGCTATTAGTGGGGTTTTGATGTTCTTCCTGTCAATTTTCTCTCACACATGCTCACAAGCAAAGTGGCTTTGTTTTTGAGTCATGCTCCATCATTGCCTTTATAGAGCCTCTTTTTGTCATCCTTTCTGCACCTAATGTGGATGTGCGGAAGTGGAGTCAAAAGCTGTTTAGCAGTAAATGAAAGAGAAGTTGCTACAAAGCAATCAATTCAAATGCTGATGTTGAGCCAATGACTGAATGCATTGTTTGGTATGGTACGGATTCGAGAAATGGAACATTTGAAAACCCTAGTTGATCATCCATTGGAAGCCCCTGGACAAGTAAAGGACCGCCCAGATTTTTATTATCTGCCTAAACATCCACTTCCTTTCTCTTTATTTGTTCTCAGGTGTCACTGACAAAGTGGGAATGCGCTGGCGATACGCGTTTCTGAATCACTGCGGGAATGTGGTAAATTCTCTCAGATTGTGGCTGAACATTGGGGGTTGAAATGATGCCCCGGTGGTTTAATTCAGCCCAATACTGATGGCAACACATGAGCCATGTTTGGCCCTGGACATTGCTGGTTCTGCCTCTCACTGGAGCGGCAGGTTCAAGAAGCTCCATCTCACAAGGGGTTTACAGCAAGGAAACACGTCATTCAGCCCCAAAGGTCCATGTTGGTGGTGTTAGTCCATGTGAGATAACTCCCATTCTACTAAGTCTCAATAATCTGCAAAACCATTGATTCCTTTCTCCCACATGTAACATTCTGTTAAATGTGGCATGAAGGTGGGGTGGGGTGGGATCAGAGGAGAAAGGC
The DNA here is from genome assembly GCF_047496795.1 of Chiloscyllium punctatum. Taxonomy (NCBI): domain Eukaryota; kingdom Metazoa; phylum Chordata; class Chondrichthyes; order Orectolobiformes; family Hemiscylliidae; genus Chiloscyllium; species Chiloscyllium punctatum. Next base: position 97,610,922 of record NC_092746.1, read on the forward strand.
AGGTGTCCACTTGAGATAGATTTAGCATGAAATAAGAAGAAGGTGGGTGAGTCATTTAATGGGACACATCAAAGGTAAATATTGTCTTTTTGACCTAAATCTTGGCTTTGACCAATCCTATAATGAAGGTCTTGCCTTTCTATCCTTTCACAACTCTGAAAAAGAATTTTGCACTAAAATGATTCTGCATTTTCTCTTATGTTTTCATCATTTTCTGGTCCTGTTACAGGTCCAGAATACAATGCATCTCACCACTCAGACCTTCCTCTGTATCTCCATCACCTATAGAAAAAGTCAAAAAGTCAAAACAACAGCAGTTTTAAAAGGGAGAAGAACAATAAATGGAATCTCATGGTTAGGTCATTGCAGGAGAGAGAGAGAGAACCTGCACAGTTACTGCCTTTGCTGTTTGAATTCATGTATCGTTGGACATCGGAGTACGTCTGGGAAAATTAACAAACAGTGAAATTCACAACTTATCTTGGAGGAACTGTTGGACGAAGTTCACAACACAGAAGTAGATAAGTTAATCATTGTTTTTTAAGTGTGGCCTACAGAGAATCTGTAGTAGTGAGTAGAGTGGGTTCTTTCTTGATTATATGTTTTTAGAAATATGTCTCTTGATTAAACTTAAAATATAAGCCATAACCATTAATTTAACCTGGGGCAGTGTTTGTCGAGGAATACGACGGTGTCATTTTCTGGGTCTGTAGATTGTGAGGAGCAAAAATGGCCTTTAATACAGTGATATGTACTTCTTGTCAGATGTGGGGGTTTAAAGAGAGTTTAAGGGTTACTGCGGATTATATCTGCCATAAATGCTGTTGGCTGCAAATCTTATTAGATTGAATAGATTGGTTGGAGAGACAGTTAGAAGCAATGAGGAATTTGCAACAGCAACAGTATGTGATGGATAGCAGTTATAGGAAGGGGGGAAAGTCTCAGATAATGTCACATAGAAGGGTTAACTCCAGGAAAGGTAAGAGAGGTAGGCAGCTAGTGCAGGAATCTTTTGTGGATATATCCATTTCAAACAGGCATGCTGTTTTGGAAAATGTAGGGGGAGATGGATTCTCAGGGAAACGTAGCACGAACAGCCAAGTTTCTGGTATTGAGACTGGCTGTTGGCTTCCAAGAGATCAATTGTGTTAGGGGATTCTCTAGTCCGAGGTACAGACAGACTTTTCTGTGGCCAACAGCGAAAAAGCAGAATGGTGTGTTGCTTCCCTGGTGCCAGGATCAAGGATGGCTCAGAGACGGTGCAGAATGTTCTCATGGGGGAGAGGGGCCAGTTTGGAACAGTCCCATGTTCCTAATCATGCCCTGAGTTCATCTGCCTTCCCTGTTAGGCCCCTTGCATTGAAATTAATGCAGTTTAATCTGTTAGTCCTATCTTGTCCCTGCCTGCCTTGACTATTTGACAATTAGGAAGGGAAAAGGTTGAGATTCTGAAGGGAGATTACAGAGAGTTAGGCAGAAATTCAAAAATGTGGTCCTCAAGGGTAGTAATATTTGGATTACTCCCAGTGCTACGAGCTAGTGAGGGCAGGAATAGGAGGATAGAGCAGATGAATGCATGGCTGAGGAGCTGGTGTACAGGAGAAGGATTCACATTTTTGGATCATTGGAATCTCTTTTGGGGTAGAAGTGACCTGTCCAAGAAGGATAGTGTGCACCTAAATTGGAAGGGGACTGATGTACTGGCAGAGAGCTTTTCTAGAGCTGCTCAGGAGGATTTAAACTAGTCAGAAGGGGTGGCGGGACCCAGGGAGATAGTGAGGAAAGTGATCAATCTGAGACTGGTACAGTTGAGAAAAGAAATAGTCAAATAGTCAGGGCAGGCAGGGACAAGGTAGGACTAACAGATTAAACTGCATTTATTTTAATGCAAGGGGCCTACCAGGGAAGGCAGATGAACTCAGGGCCTGGTTAGGAACATGGGACTGGGATATCATAGCAATTACAGAAACATGGCTCAGGGATGGGCAGGGCTGGCAGCTTAATGTTCCAGGTATACAAATGCTACAGGAAGGATAGGAAGGGAGACAAGAGAGGAGAGGGAGTGGCATTTTTGATAAGGGATAGCATTACAGTTGTGCTGAGGGAGGATATTCCCGGGAATACATCCAGGGAAGTTATTTGGGTGGAACTGAGAAATAAGAAAGGGATGATCACCTTATTGGGATTGTATTATAGACCCCCCAATAGTCAGAGGGAAATTGAGAAACAAACTTGTCAGGAGATCTCAGCTATTTGTAAGAATAATAGGGTGGTTATGGTAGGGGATTTTAACTTTCCAAACATCAACAGGGACTGCCATAATGTTAAGGGTTCAGATGGAGAGGAATTTGTTAAGTGTGTACAAGAAAATTTTCTGATTCAGTATGTGGATGTACCTACGCGAGAAGGTGCAAAACTTGACTTACTCTTGGGAAATAAGGCAGGGCAGGTGACTGAGGTGTCAGTGGGGGAGCACTTTGGGGCCAGCGACCATAATTCTATTAGATTTAAAATAATGATGGAAAAGGATAGACCAGATCTAAAAGCTGAAGTTCTAAATTGGAAAAAGGCCAATTTTGATGGTATTAGGCAAGAACTTTAGAAAGTTGATGGGGGGCAGATGTTTGCAGGTAAAGGGATGGCTGGAAAATGAGAAGCCTTCAGAAATGAGATAACGAGAATCCAGAGAAAGTATATTCCTATTAGGGTGAAAGGAAAGGCTATTAGATAAAGGGAATGCTGGTTGACTAAAAAAAATTGAGGGTTTGGTTAAGAAAAAGAAGGAAGCACATGACAGGAAAGTTTGAGTGAATCCTTAGAAGAGTACAAAGGAAGTAGGAGTATACTTAAGAGGGAAATCAGGAGGGCAAAAAGGGGACATGAGATAGCTTTGACAAATAGAATTAAGGAGAATCCAAAGAGTTTTTACAAGTACATTAAGGACAAAAGGATAACTAGGGAGAGAATAGGGCCCCTCAATGGTGGCTTTGTGTGGAGCCACAGAAAATGGGAGAGATACTAAATGAGTATTTTGCATCAGTATTTACTGTGGAAAAGGATATGGAAAGATATAGAATGTAGGGAAATAGATGGTGACATCTTGCAAAATGTCCATAATACAGTGGAGGAAGTACTGGATGTCTTGAAATGGGTAAAGGTGGATAAATCCTCAGGGCCTGATCAGGTGCACTGGAGAACTCTGTGGGAAGCTAGAGAAGTGATTGCTGGGCCTCTTGCTGAGATATTTGTATCATCGATAGTCACAGGTGAGGTGCATGAAAACTGGAGGTGGGGTAATGTGGTGCCTCTGTTTAAGAAGCGTGGTAAGGACAAGCCAGGGAACTATAGCCCTGTGAGGTAAAAAACAATGACTGCAGATGCTGGAAACCAGATTCTGGATTAGTGGTGCTGGAAGAGCACAGCAGTTCAGGCAGCATCCAAGAAGCAGTAAAATCGACGTTTTGGGCAAAAGCCCTTCATCAGGAATAAAGGCAAAGAGCCTGAAGGGTGGAGAGATAAGCTAGAGGAGGGTGGGGGGTGGGGAGAAAATAGCATAGAATACAATAGGTGAGTGGGGGAGGGGATGAAGATGATAGGTCAAGGAGGAGGGTGCAGAGGTCACTGACCATGTGACATCAGCAATGATGTGAGGGGCGGAAGTGATGTCACGTGTGATGCATGAGGAATTGTGATGGGTGGAAGTGGCTGTGGGAGTAGCCATGATGGGGGTGGAAGTGACATCACCAATCAGCATGGGGGTGGCAGCTGCACCAGCCACATGGCTAATTGCGTCCGAGCATTTCCAGAGGCCGGGGGAATCTTCTGGAATGTTTGAGGAGCATTGATTATGGAGGTGGGTAGATAAACGTTTGTTGTACTTACAGTTTTTGATGTATCAGATGGAGTTGAAATACTGTTTGTTGAGAGTATGAATTCTCCTGAGAATGTAGTACAGAGTGGGTCCTTTGCAATTCTGAGAGAGTGTGGCCCTCAGCTGAGGCAGGGCAGACTGTAGAGGGGTTAGGTGCCGGAGCATTGCTGCGAGCGTGGAGCGGAGGATCTTGAAGGAGAACCGTTGCTGGTGTTTTTGAATTTGTAGTCTGTACTGTTTGTCCTGTTCGGGTCCAAACTCTGGTGGTTTAAAGGTGGTCTGAAGTCCGTGTGGGATGAGTTGGTTACGGAAGCAGGCACTGAGGAAGCAAATGTGGCTGTGGTAGCGAGTTTGTTTCAGGACATGGTTGAAGAGCTTCAGGGCAGAGGAAATAACCTGGGAGTTGCAGTGGGAGAGGGACTCCCTGAGATTAGGAAATGACCCGGGAGTTGCAGTGGGAGAGGGACTCCCTGAGATTAGGAAATGATCTGGGAGCCCCGTGAGCCTGACGTCAGTGGTGGGAAAGATGTTAGAGGGAATCCTGAGGGACAGGATGTACTTGTATTTGGAAAGGCAAGGACTGATGAGAGAAAATCAACATAGCTTTGTGTGTGGGAAATCATGTCTCACAAACTTGCTTGAGTTTTTTGAAGAAGTAACAAAGAGGATTGATGAGGGCAGAGCAGTAGTTGCAATCAATATGGACTTTAGTAAGGCATTTGACAGGGTTCCCCATGGGAGACTGATTAGCAAGGTTAGATCTCACAGACTACAGGGAGAACTAGCCACTTGGATACAGAACTGGCTCAAAGGTAGAAGACAGAGGGTGGTGGTGGAGGGTTGTTTTTCAGACTGGAGGCCTGTGACCAGTGGAGTGCCACAAGGATCGTAGCTGGGTCCTTTACTTTTTGTCATTTACATAAATGATTTGGATGCGAGCATAAGAGGTACCGTTAGTAAGTTTGCAGATGACACCAAAATTGGAGGTGTAGTGGATAGCGAAGAGAATTACCTCAGATTACAACAGGATCTGGACCAGATGGGCCAATGGGCTGAGAAGTGGCAGATGGATTTTAATTCAAATAAATGCAAGGTGCTGCATTTTGGGAAAGCAAATCTTAGCAGGACTTATACACTTAATGGTAAGGTCCTGGGGAGTGTTGCTGAACAAAGAGACCTTGGAGTGCATGTTCATAGCTCCTTGAAACTGGGGTCGCAGGTAGATAGGATAGTGAAGAAGGCGTTTGGTATGTTTTCTTTATTAGTCAGAGTATTGAGTTGGGAGATCATGTTGCGGCTGTACAGGACATTGATTATAAGACCATAAGACCATAAGACATAGGAGTGGAAGTAAGGCCATTCGGCCCATCGAGTCCACTCCGCCATTCAATCATGGCTGATGCGCATTTCAGCTCCACTTGCCAGCGTTCTCCCCGTAGCCCTTAATTCCTCTAGACAACAAGAACCTATCAATCTCGGCCTTGAAGACATTTAGCGTCCCGGCTTCCACTGCACTCCGTGGCAATGAATTCCACAGGCCCACCACTCTCTGGCTGAAGAAATGTCTCCGCATTTCCGTTCTGAAATGACCCCCTCTAATTCTAAGGCTGTGTCCACGGGTCCTAGTCTCCTCGCCTAACAGAAACAATTTTCTAGCATCCACCTTTTCAAAGCCATGTATTATTTTGTACGTCTCTATTAGATCTCCCCTTAATCTTCTAAACTCCAACGAATACAATCCCAGTATCCTCAGCCGTTCCTCATATGCTAGACCTGTCATTCCAGGGATCATCCGTGTGAATCTCCGCTGGACACGTTCCAGTGCCAGTATGTCCTTCCTGAGGTGTGGGGACCAAAACTGGACACAGTACTCCAAATGGGGCCTAACCAGAGCTTTATAAAGTCTTAGTAGTACATCTCTGCTTTTATATTCCAACCCTCTTGAGATAAGAGACAACATTGCATTCGCTTTCTTAATCACAGACTCAACCTGCATGTTTACCTTTAGAGAATCCTCGACTAGCACTCCCAGATCCCTTTGTGCTTTGGCTTTATTAAGTTTCTCACCATTTAGAAAGTAGTCCATTCCTATATTCTTTTTGCCAAAGTGCAAGACCTCGCACTTGCTCACGTTAAATTCCATCAGCCATTTCCTGGACCACTCTCCCAACCTGTCTAGATCCTTCTGTAGCCTCCCCACTTCCTCAGTACTACCTGCCTGTCTACCTAACTTTGTATCATCGGCAAACTTCGCTAGAATGCCCCCGGTTCCCTCATCCAAATCATTAATATATAATGCGAACAGCTGTGGCCCCAGCACCGAACCCTGCGGGACACCGCTCGTCACCGGCTGCCATTCTGAAAAAGAACCTTTTATCCCAACTCTCTGCCTTCTGTTAGATAGCCAATCCTCAATCCATCCCAGCAGCTCACCTCGAACACCATGGGTCCTCACCTTGCTCAGCAGTCTCCCGTGTGGCACCTTATCAAAGGCCTTTTGAAAGTCCAGATAGACCACATCCACTGGGTTCCCCTGGTCTAACCTACTTGTTACCTCTTCAAAAAATTCCAACAGGTTTGTCAGGCATGACCTCCCTTTACTAAATCCATGTTGACTTGTTCTAATCAGACTCTGCTCTTCCAAGAATTTAGAAACCTCATCCTTAATGATGGATTCTAGAATTTTACCCACAACCGAGGTTAAGCTGATTGGCCTATAATTTTCCATCTTTTGCCTTGATCCTTTCTTGAACAAGGGGGTTACTACAGCCATCTTCCAATCGTCCGGGACCTTTCCTGACTCCAGTGACTCTTGAAAGATCTCAACCAATGCCTCTGCTATTTCCTCAGCAACCTCTCTCAGAACTCTAGGGTGTATCCCATCGGGGCCAGGAGATTTATCAATTTTAAGACTTTTTAACTTTTCTAGCACTATCTCTTTCGTAATGGCAACCATACTCAACTCAGCCCCGTGACACCCTTTAATTTTTGGGATATTACTCCTGTCTTCCACTGTGAAAACTGACGCAAAGTACTTGTTAAGTTCTCCTGCTATTTCCTTATCTCCCATCACTAGGCTCCCTGCATCAGTTTGAAGTGGCCCAATGTCTACTTTTGCCTGTCGTTTGTTTCTTATGTACTGAAAGAAACTTTTACTATTATTTCTAATATTACTGGCTAGCCTACCTTCATATTTGATCCTCTCATTTCTTATTACACTCTTTGTTATCCTCTGTTTGCTTTTGTATCCTTCCCAATCTTCTGATTTCCCACTGTTCTTAGCCACTGTTGGAATATTGCATGAAATTTTGGTCTCCTTCCTATCGGAAAGATGTTGTGAAACTTGAACGGGTCCAGAAAAAATTTACAAGGATGTTGCCAGGGTTGGAGGATTTGAGCTATATGGAGAGGCTGAACAGGCTGGGGCTGTTTTCCCTGGAGTGCTGAGGGGTGATCTTATAGAGGTTTACAAAATTGAGGGGCTTGGATAGGATAAATAGGCAAAGTCTTTTCTCGAGAGCTGAGGAGTCCAGAACAAGAGGGCATAGGTTTAGGATGAGATGGGAAAGATATAAAAGAGACCTAAGGGGTAACTTGTCCACACAGAGGCTGTTACAGGTATGGAATGTGCTGCCAGAGGAGGTGGAATGGAGGCTGGTACGATTGCAACCTTTAAGAGGCTTTTGGGTATATGAATATGAAGGGTGTGGAGGGATATGGGCCGGGTGCTGGCAGGTAGGACTAGATTGAGTTGGGATACCTGGTCAGCATGGACGGGTTGGACCGAAGGGTCTGTTTCCATGCTGTACATCTGAGGCTGGGGGTGTTTTCCCTGGAACGTCAGAGGCTGAGGGCTGACCTTTATAGAGGTTTACAAAGTCATGAGGGGTATGGATAGGGTAAATAGACAAAGTCTCTTCCCTGGGGTTGGGGAGTTCAGTGCTAGACAGCGTAGGTTTAGGGTGAGAGGGGAAAGATATAAAAGAGACCTAAGGGCCAACTTTTTCACAAAGAGTGTGGTACGTGTATGAAATGAGCTGCCAGAGGAAGTGGTGGAGGCTGGTACAATTGCAACATTTAAGCTGCATTTGGATGGGTATATGAATAGGAAAAGTTTGGAGGGATATGGGCTGGGTGCTGGTAGGTGAGACTAGATTGGGTTGCGATGTCTGGTCGGCATGGACGAGCTGGACTGAAGGGTCTGTTTCTGTGCTGTACATCTCTATGACTCTGTGACTCTATGAGATCTAAACTCCCTTTTACACATGCCTTGGCAAAGCCATTAGGTTATATATTCACAAAAAGAAACAAGCTCATTCAAAACAGTAACAATTTTCTGTATGTCATTCTGGCATAGCATAATATAGGCTCAGTTCAAAGTCCTTCTAAGGTTTCAATATTTATATAACCCTGCAGTGGAGGAAACAATTTGTTTAAAATCCAGCTCTGAGTCAAGATTCGCTTTGTATTGTACAAGATTTAGCTGGAAATGATTGAAGTGCATATTATGTTGTTTAAAAAAAAGCATATGACAACTGGAATTAGATCCTGAGCCATTGGTATCCTCCTTCATGTCATTTATAGAATTTATAAGCCTTTAATGTTCAAGCAGTGATAATAGGGAAGATAAAACTACATAGAATATAAAGACCATTAAACAGAGGAGCAGAAGTGCCCATTGAGTTCATTCTGCCAAATGATGAGATCACAGCTGATCTGATAATCCTCAAATCCATTTTCCTACCTTTCCCCAGTGCCCTTGATTGTCATAAACATTTTTTAAAAATCTACCTCAGCCTTGAAGGTACTTAATGACTCGAAAGCCCTCAGTGGTAAAATATTCCACAGATTCAGGACTCTTTGAGTGAGAAAACTCTTCCCTATCTCTGTCAGAAATGTTCAACTTCTTGTTCTGAAATCCTTGTAATAAAAACATCATTAACAACAAGAAAATGCAACAATGAAGGTGCTGAGTGAGAATGAACTTGAAGCTGTAAGTTACTGGCCTGAGAATCAAGGAAAATGGTTAAAACTGAAATCCCATCAGCTGACATGATGAGTTTTGAACCCTTACCTTTAGGTCACAAGCTAGGCCCTGGCAGTACTACTATATTTTCTAAAAGCAGCACTCGAAGTGGGACACACAGACACAAGTTATTTGGTTGGTTATAATGTTCCACACAAGCCTCCTCCCAACCTTATTCATATAAACCTGTCGCTGTTACTTTCAATATGATTTTTATTGTGAGCTTAACAGTTTCCCTTTAAATGCATTGATGAAAAAGAATGTCAAGTTCCCTGTTACAAAGAAAATGCATCTGTTTTAAAGATTCAGCTGATAGTCTTGACTTCTTACATTACAGATGACATACTTTGAGCTTTTGTTTTTTCAAATCCAGCAATATTTTTTCTTCATTTAATTATAAGTAAACATCTCTTTCTATATAATTATAATTACATAGAAAGAGAGGCCAGAATTGCATATGAAAGATTGGAAGTGATCAGGCTTGTGGCACCAGAAGTGAAAAAAGGTATATTGTGGGCCAATTACTTGACTGTATCAATGATCTAGAAACTCGTGAACAATAAAGTCATGAATGGGCAGCTTCCAAAGTCAAGGCATCAACATTAATCAAGCCTAAATATTAGTTTTTCTTTTCACCTCAATATGTAATGTCATGATCACCAGAGAAATAGCACAGAGTACATTGGTAGAGCTCTGACAAGTGTTCAGGTCCTGGAACTCTTCATCTCAGGCTCAAATATGGCCAGTGAGATCCATGATGCATTGGTTTTAATTTTCCAAAAATCCCTTGAGATCAGAAGATAGAGAATGTTTCTCCTTTATTCAAAAAGAGGGACAGATAGGAGGCAGGAAATGACAATCCAGTTAGCTTAAGATCTATCATAAGGAAAATATGGACAAGTTCCTAGTAAACAGGTAGAGTCAACATGGTTTTGTGAAAGGGAAATCATGTTTGACTAATCGATTGAAGTTACAGTGATAGAATATTACAGCATGGAAAGAGGATTTTTAGCCCATTGTGTCCATGCTAATCTTACCTACACTAATCCAAGCACTTACCTACACTAATCCAAGCATTTACTTACACTGATCCAAGCACTTGGCCCATAACCTTGCATGCTATTGCATTTCAATTGTTCATCTGAAAGCTTCTTACATGTTGTAATGGTTTCTGCCTCTACTTCAGGCAATGACTTCTACATACCTACCTTACTGTCAGTGGAAAGAAATTCTCCTTAAGTCCCTTCTAAACTTCCTGCCTTAGAACTATGCCCCCTGGCCATTGGCTCCTCTAATAAGGGGAAAAGTTTATTCCTATTGACCCTATCTGTGCCTATCTAAGTTTGATTAATTTCAATCGAATGCCCCCTCTGCATTCGCTGTTCTGGGGAAAATAATTGCAGCCTATCTCGTTTCTCTTCATAGCTGACATGCTCCAGCCCAGATAACATCCTGGTCAATCTCAGCTGCATCCTCTCCAGTGAAATTATATTCCTCCTATGGTGTGGTGACCAGATTTGCACATAGTACTGTAGTAGTGTCCTAAGTAACATTATATACAGCTCTACCATAACCTCCTTGTTCTTGCATTCAATGCCTCACCTTCTTAACAACCTTATTCATTTGTACTGCTAACATCAAGAATCTATGGACATGAACAGCAAGATCCCTGTGATCTTCTGTATTGAACGATCCATTCAACGTGTACTCCCTTAAATTGTTAGTCCTCCCAAAATGCATTGTTTCACACTTTTCAAGATAAACTACATTTGCCATTGCTCTGCCCATCTTACCAGCTTATTTCTATCTCCCTGCAGTTTAAAACTTTCTTCCTCACTGTTTATCATACCACTAATTTTAATGTAATCTGTGAACTTGGTGATAAAACCTCTTTTAACTATGACCAAATCATTAACGTACACTACAAACAGCAAGGGACCCAGCACCGAACCTTGTAGTATGCCACTGAACAAAGGATCTGAGCCACAAAAACAGCCATCAATAGCTACTACTATGCTAATTTTGGATCCAATTTGCCAATTTGACATGGATGCCAAGCGATCTTATCTTCTTGACTAGTTTCTGATGCAGCTTCTTGTCAAGAACCTTACTGAGGTCAAATCAACTGCATTACTTTGATCCATAAACCTTGTAATTTCCTCAAAAAAATTCAATCAAATTTGTCAGACATGATCTTTCTCTGACAAATGCATACGATTATCCTTAATTACTCCTTGTCTCCCCAAAATTCTATCCCTCAGATATTTGTTTCCAAAGTTTTCCAAACCACTCATATTAGACTAGCCGGGCTATTGTTCCCTGGTTTGTCCTTACCACTCAAAACTGGCTTCCAGTCCTCAGGCGTCTCACCAATTTCCAGAAGGGTTTTAAAATCTTTAATTCCCTCTGCAAGCTTCTGGTTTGCCTCCCTCAGCAGCCTTGGATAGATTTCCTTTGGACCGAGGGATTTTTCCAATTTTAAACCTGCTAAAACTCATTATAATCACACTGATTATAATTTTAATTTGTTCAAATATTTCACAGTTGTCTTCCTGAACCTCCACACCCACTTCATTCTTTTCTACCATGAATATAGGTGGAAAATATCAATTTAATCCCTCAGCTATGTCCTCCAGTTCCATACACAGATTGCCACCTTTGTTCTGAATGCACCTCACTATTTCATGTTTATCCTCTTTCTTCAAATATTCTTTCAAATGCCTTTAAAATTATCCTTTATTTTACCCACTAGTGTTTTTAATACAACCTTTCTATTCTCCTAATTTCTTTTTTTAAGTAACCCTCTGGAGTTACCTACAGTTTTAAAAATCACACAACACCAGGTTATAGTCCAACGGGTTTATTTGGAAGCATTAGCTTTCAGAGCGCTGCTCCTTCATCTGGTGGTATAACCTGGTGTTGTGTGATTTTTAACTTGTACACTCCAGTCCAAAACTAGCACCTCCAAATCACGACTACCTACAGTTTCTCCTGTTTTTAGCCCTTGACTCCTTCCACAAGATTTTCTATTTTTCTTTATCTGATCCTGTATGTACTTTGACATTCAACATTTCCTAGACTTGCTTGGCTCCCCCTTCACATTTACAGGAACATGGTTATCCTGTATTCTCACTTATTCCTTTTTTAAATGATTCCAACTACACTTGTGTTGATTTTTCTACCAGAAGCTGCTCACAGTCCACTTTGACCAGTTCATACTTTATATTTAAATGGGCCTTCCGCCAATTCAGAACATTTATTTCAGGTCCAATTTTGGCTATTTCCAGAAAGTATTCACATCTTGCAGAATTGTTGGCACTATTACCGAAATGCACTCCCTCTGATACTTCTCACACTTCTGTTCTCCAAAATTAAGTCCAACACTTATGAACAGTTTTGAGACGGTGACATGTGTTAAGTACATAAAGGAACCGGTAGGTATACCGCACCTAGATTGCCAGAAGGCTTTGGACAAGGTTCTATATCAAAACTTTGTGCAGATCATAAAAGCCCATGGTGGAGGAGACAACAATGTGGCATGGATCAAAGATTGTTCGGTTAACAGAAAACAGACAGTATCTGCAAATAATCTTAAAAATCACACATCACCAGGTTACAGTCCAACAGGTTTAATCAGAAGCACTAGCTTTCGGAGCACTGCTCCTTCATCAGGTAGTTGTGGAGTACACAATTGTAAGACACAGAATTTATAGCAGAATTTTTAACAGAATTTATTGCTATAAATTCTGTGTCTTATAACTGTGTACTCCACAACCACCTGATGAAGGGGTAGCATTTCGAAAGCTAGTGCTTCCAATTAAACCTGTTGGACTATAACCTAGTGTTGTGTGATTTTTAACTTCATGATTGAAGTGATAATCCTCAACTCCACTTTCATGTGTTTTCTCCATAACCCTTGATACCATTTACTGATTGAGATAGCAATCCTGAATATAATTAATGGCCCAGCCTCGACAGCCCTCCCCAGTACAGAATTCCACAGACTTATTACCCTCTGACTGAAAAGAAATCCTCTTGAATGTGCGACCTTTATTGCTAGATTATACCCTCTGTTTCTACACTCTCACAGGGGGAAACCCCTATCTGCATCAGTCCTGTCAATGCCCTTAAGAATGTTATGTATTTCAATAAAGCCTACGTTTTCTAAGCTCCAATGAGCACAGGCTCAGCCTACTCCATCTTTCTCATAAGAAAATTGCTCCATACCTGGAATCAGTGAGTGAACCTTCTCTGGACTGCCTCCATTGCCAGTATGTCTTTTCTTAGATATGGGTCCCAAAACCTGTTTCCGGAATCCAGCTTTGGTCTGACGCGTGACTTGTATATTTTAACAAAACCTTCCTACTTTAATACATTATTCCGTTTGAAATGAAGGCCAATTTTGCACCAGCCTTCTGCATTTCCTGCTGACCTTGGATGTGCCAGATTTGCAATTCATGCAAAACACACCTCTGCCCCAATTCCTCTGTATGTCAGCTTTCTACAATTATGCACAATTTAAATAATGTTCAGCTCCTCTTGCCTTCCTGCCAAAGTGCACAATCTTACATCTTTCCACATTAATTTCCAGCTGCCAAATCCTGTTCAGCCATGTATCCTGTCTATATTGGACCCTAGACTGTTTTTATCATCCTCATCATTTGTCACCCAACTTGGTTTTGTGCCATCCATAAACTTGTCAAGAGTAAATTCACTTCCATCATCCAAGTCATGAACATATAAATAATTGCACCCCAGCACTGTTCCCTGTGGCACTCCACTGGTTACAGATTGCCAACAGAAAAATACCTCCCTCATCGCAACTGGTCATCTAATCATTAACCAAATCCCTGTCCATACTAATTTACTACCACCAACACCATTAGCTTTTTGATTTTATTTGATTTATTATTGTCAAATGTATCATGATACAGTGAAAAATATTGTTTTACATTGTATCCAGACAAATCACACTGACATAAGTACATTGGGGTAATAGAACAATATGCAGAATATAGTGTTACAGCTACAGAGAAGGCGCAGAGAAAGGTGAATTCTATCATATGTGAGGTCCGTTCATAAGTCTGATAACAGCAGGAAAGAGGTTGTCCTTCAATCTGTTGTTATGTGTTTTCAAACTTGTGTTTCTTCTGTGTGATAAAAGAGGGTGGAAGAGAGTATATCCAGGGTGGGTAGGGTCTTTGATTATGTTGGCTGCTTTCCCAAGGAAATAGAAAGTGTGGATGGAGTCAATGGAAGGAAGACTGGTTTTCATGATGGACTGGGCTGCATTCACAACTCTTGAATTTCTTACGGTCCTGGGCAGAGCTGTTACTGTACCACGCTGTGATCCATCTAGATAAGAAAATTTCTCTGGTGCATCTGTAAAAATTGGTAAGAGTCATTACAGCCTTTTGGAAATCAAAATATATCACATCTGCAGGTTCTCCTTTATCTATTCTGCTTATCACTTCCTCAAATTCCTTTAATAGGTTTGTCAGGTATTAATTGCCCTTGTGAACAAGATTTGATAAGATGCCACATAAAAATGTAAAAGATAATGGACCTGATTTTGGAGACTTGGATATCACAGGGGCAGGAATGGTTGTTAGATGTTCCTGGGTTTAGATGTTTCAAAAGGAATAAGAGGGAAGGTAAAAGAGGTACATGAGAGGCATTGCTAATCAGGGATATTATCACAGCTGCAGAAAGAGAGATCATCTAGGAGGTTTGTCTCCAGAGTCAGTATAGGTAGAAGTCAGAAACCGGAAAGGAGCAGAAACTATATTGAGAGTTTTATACAGCTTCCCTCCCGCCCCCCCCCCCCCCCCCCCAACACACACACACACACACATCCAATATCCACAGAGACACAGAGGAGCAGATTGGGAGGCAGATTTTAGAAAAGTGCAGAAGTAACAGAGTTGTTGTCATGGGTGACTTTAACTTCTCTAATATTGATTGGAACCTACTTAGTTCAAATTGTTTGGATGGAACAGTTTTTGTCTGGTTTGTCCAGGAAGGTTCCTGATGTTATATGTCAACAGGCCAACCAGATGGGAGGCCATATTGGATTTGGTGCTTGACAATGAACCATGCCAGGTGTCAGATCTCTTGGGGGAGAGCATTTTGGTGATAGTGATCACAACTCCATGACCTTTACTGTACTCATGGAGAGGGATAGGAGCAAACAGTATGGGAACGTGTTTAATTGGGGATGGAGGAATTACAATGCTATTAGGCAAGAACTGGGGTGCCTAAGTTAGGAACAGATGTTCTCAGGGAATTGTACAACAGAAATGTGAAGGTTATTTAGGAAGGACTTGCTGGTAGTGCTGGATAGGTTTGTCCCAATGAGGCAAGGAAGGGATGGTAGATTGAAAGAACCTTGGATGACAAGAGATGTAGAACATACAGTCAAGTGGAAGAAGGAAGCTTACTTAAGGTTGAGGAGGCAGAATCTGACAGGGCTTTAGAGGGGTACAGCAGAATAGACTTAGGAGAGCTAGAAGGGGGCATAAGAAAGCTTTAGTGGGCAGAATTAAGGAAAACCCTAAGGTGTCCTGCAGTTATGTGAGGAAAGAACAAGAGGATGGCCAGAGTGAGGGTAGGATTGATCAGGGATAGTGGAGGAAACTTGTGCCTGGAGTTGGAGGAAGTAGGGGAAGTCTTTAATGAATACTCTGCTTCAGTATTCATTACTAAGCAGGACCTTGACATTTCTGAGTCCAATGTGGAACAGACTAGTATGCTAGAACAAGTTGATGCTAGGAAGGAGGATCTGCTGAAAACTTTGAAAGACATAAGGATAGATAAATCCACTGGGCCAGGTGGTATAAAGCCGAGGTTGCTACAGGAAGCAAGGGAAGAGATTGCTGCACCTTTGGCAATGATCATTGCATCCTCACTATCCACTGGAGTAGTGCCAGATGATTGGAGGGTGGCAAATGTTATTCCCTTGTTCAAGAAAGGGAATTGGGATAATCCTGGGAATTACAGACAAGTCAGTCTTACATCAGTAGTGTGGCAAGTTATTGGAGAAACAGGATTTATGATTACTTGGAAAGCCGTGGTTTGATTAGAGATAGTCAGCATGGCTTTGTGAGGGACAGGTCATGCCTCATAAACTTGATTGAATTCTTTGAGGATGTGAAAAAAACACAATAATGAAAGTAGAGCAGTGGATATGGTGTATATGGATTTTAGCAAGGCGTTTGATAAGGTTCCCCATGGTAGGGTCATTCAGAAAGTAAGGAGACATGGGATACAGGGAAATCTGGATTCAGAATTGGCTGACCCATAGAAGACAGAGGGTGGTGATTGCTGGAAAGGATTCAGTCTAGAGCTCAGTGACCAGTAGTGTTCCGCAGGGATTGGTTCTGGGACTTCTGCCTTTTGTGATTTTTATAAATGACTTGGATGAGGAATTGGAAGGGTGGGTTGGTAAGTTTGCCGATGACACAAAAGTTGATGGAGTTGTGGATAGTGTGGAGTGCTGTTGTAGGTTGCAACGAGACATTGACAGGATACAGAACCGGACCGATAAGGGTCAGATGGAGTTCAACCTGAAAAAGTGTGATGTGATTCACTTTGGAAGATTGAATTTGAATGCAGAATGCAGGGTTAAAGGGATCTTGAGGCCCATGTCTATAGATCCCTCAAAGTTGCCACCCAGGTTGTTAGGGTTGTTAAGAAGGAGTATGGTGTGTTGGCTTTCATTAGCAGGGGGATTGAATTTAAGAGCCATGAGGCTATGCTGCAGCTCTGTAGAGCCCTAGTTAGACCGCACTTAGAATATTGTGCTTGGTTTTGGTCGCCTCATTGTAGGAAGGATGTGGAAGCTTTAGACAGGGTGCAGAGAAGATTTACCAGGATGCTACCTGGACTGGAGGGCATGTCTTATGAAGAAAGATTGAGTGAGTTAGGGCTTTTCTCATTGGAGCTAAGAAGGATGAGAGGTGACTTGGTAGAAGTGTACAAGATTATGAGAGGCAGAGATAGAGTGGATAGCCAGAGACATTTTCCCATGGGAATTAATTTAAGATAATTGGAGGAAGGTTTAAGGGAGATGTCAGAGGTTGGCTCTTTGTACAGAGAGTGGTGGGTTTGTGGAATGCACTTCCAGCAATGGTAATAGAGTCAGATACATCAGGTTACATTTAAGCGACTCCTGGATAGGCATATAAATAATTATACCATGAAGGGTTTGTAGGTTAGCCTGATCTTGGAGTAGGTTAAAAGGCTGGCACAACATCGAGGGCCAAAGAGCCTGTTCTGTGCTGTACTGTTCTATGTTCTATCAGAGCTAATTGAGTTTGAGGTAATACAGTAACATGTGGGGACTTCTGGTGAATGAACAGGAAGCATAGAAATTAAAGAAGCATTATCAAATTGGCAAGCAGTGAACTGTGGAGTAATATGAGGATCAGCGCTTGGGTCTCTGGCAGATCATTTACATTAATGACTAGATGAAGTGATGTAGAGTAATGTATGTAAGTTTGCTGATAATAAAAACTAAAGGGAAACTATGGATGGGGTACCCAGAGAGGCTAAATAGAGACGTGGATAAGTTAAGTGAATGGGCAGCAAGCTGAAAGATGGACCATAGTACAGGAATATATGAAGTTCTTGATTTTGGCCTTTAAAATAGATAAAAGCAGCATATTTTTTAAAAGGAGAGAAATTTGAAATGTGTTCATAGAGGCATGGGTGCACTTATATGAGGGACACTGAAACTTAGCAGTCAAGTACAACAAGCAATAAGGAAGCCAAATGGCACATCAGCCTTGATTGCAAAGGGATTAGAGTACAGGAACAAGTAGACTTGTTACAATAATACAGGGGCTTGGTGAGACAACATCTGGAGTACTCTGTGTAGATTTGGTCTTCTCCTTTATTAAAGATATATTTGTGTCACTGAAATCAGTGCCTGAGATGAAGAGGTCATTCTATGATGAGAGACATAGTATATGGCTATCGTCATTGAAAATTGCAAACTTACGAAGGCATTCAATAGTTTAGCCACTGGGAGGTTGTTTTAGCTGATCAGCAGATTCAAAAATAAAGGAGACATTTTCAGGATAAAAGACTGATCATTTAGGATTGAGATAAAGTGAAATTGCTTCTTTCATAAAGTTGTGAATCTTTGCAATCTTTCCCTCACTGGGGTGTATATGCTCCATTATTAAATACAGTTAAGGCTGGGGTAAACAAGTTTTGCTCTATCAGGGAATTAGGGCATGGGGAATAGACTGATAGATGAAATTGAAACTTAATGGCAGCCATAATCATGTTGAATTCTGGAGTAGACTTAACAGGCCATTACTCCTATTATTGAGTTCTTGTGTCTGTCAGTTCAGAGTTTGATCGACAGCTCCAAGTGGTTATGAAGTCTTTACTGGAGAGCTATGAATATAAATGCTTTTCTTTTATGAGGGATTAAACATTTGAATAAGATAACTGCTTTTATAAGGGATGAAGCAGGTATGAAATGTATACTTTTATAAGGGATTATATTGTTGAAAGAATAGAAAATGTAGTGAACGATGTTTTATCAATAAGTGTCGTTCGCTTTCAGAGCTCTACATGAAACACTGCAATTTCCTTTATTTAATCTCAGCATGAGTCCTGAGGTCTGACCAATGCAGATGCTGAATGAGTTGGCGTTCAGATTGTAAGGGCAAAGGGTGGTTTGTAGAAGCATGGACAGGCATGAATTGGAGCTGAGTTGGCAGAAGTGCTCGAAAGGGCCATGGGCTTAGAAGAGAGGCATAGGTTGGGATGAAGACTATAAGGTTCCATGGGTCATGGACAGGGAGTGAGGTGCAATGGGTTGACATGGATAGGATATGGGAAGTGTCTGGAAGGTGATGCTGTGTGAGGGCTGAGAGCTGAAGGAGTGTTTTCAGTTTTACTGTTTTTTGGCATCTAGGAAATTCTCTTAGATTAGTGAGCTGGTTCCACTTCTCTGCCCACCTCTGCAACCAATAGCTGTGATGGCTGTTTCCTAACACTTTTGGAGTGTGGGGGAGGAATGCGGGTGACAGACCTGACTCCTATTCATCTCCACCTGCCTGCATCAAGAAGCAAGATTAAAATATCCAAATCTCTTTCTCTCGGGTTGAGTTTAAGGAGCCGAGATTTTCCCCTACTCTGCACTCCCACCTTGTAAGTGTACATTCAGGCTTGAGCCACATGCAGTGAGATTTGGCAGAAGGTCAAAAGCATAATCAGTTAAGATTAAACGGCACCTTAAGGGAGGAATACAAGCAAAAGATGTCTCAAAGTTTGAAACACACATTCTGAAGTTTTAAGCCTAATCACCTGAAAATACAACCACCAATGGTGGAACAATTAAAATCAGATATGCTGAAGGGATCAGAATTGAGAGAGTGAAGTTTATTACAGAAATAAGGAAGGGTGATATAATGGAGAGATATAGACATAAGGAAATGAATGTGAAAATTCAGATAGTACTTCAATGGCAGCAAATGTGGACTAGCCAGTACAGGGATGCAGGGTGAATGTGTGTGTGTGTGTGTTAGGTTAGCTTCAGTCTCACAGGTAATTCTGCACTCTTTACTTCATTTTTGTTCAGGTCACTCTGCTATGTCAGAATTGCCAACTGCACTTAACTTCCAGAACAACAATGACTACAATCCAACAGCAATTAATTGGCTGTGGAGCAGTTAGGGATATCCTGAGGATGTGAGAGGTCCAAAAACACCATTGCGCTAAAAGAAGGAAGGGCACTGATTTTTTTGACAATGACCAGCAATTTAATTGAAAACATGCAAGTTGACAGATGAAATTATCTTTTGGAACTGGCAAGTCATTCGCAAGTGAAGCACAATGACTTGTTAGCCACAATGCTAACACGCTAGCAAGGAGGTGTTTCAATGGTAAATTAATTCGAATAGAGTTCAGATTGAGCTGGGATATTTTGATTGGAGGAGTAAAGAATTGCTCATTGGCACTTTCTCATGCAAACTCCTATTGTGGCAAGAGTTTGCATGTGACTTTCTTTATTCTTTCCACCAAACCAACACAGCAAAACATTGGCTGCAAATTCATGCATTTTTGACGGTCAGGATCAATGTTTCACTTCTCATGGTATGTCTGTGTGTATACTGGATTAGTGGTGCTGGAAGAGCACAGCAGTTCAGGCAGCATCCAACGAGCAGCGAAATCGACGTTTCGGGCAAAAGCCCTTCATCAGGAATAAATGTAGGGAGCCTGAAGCATGGAGAGAGAAGCTAGAGGAGGGTGGGGGTGGGGAGAGAGTAGCATAGAGTACAATGGGTGAGTGGGGGAGGAGATGAAGGTGATAGGTCAAGGAGGACAGGGTGGAGTGGATAGGTGGAAAAGAAGATAGGCAGGTCGGACAAGTCCGGACAAGTCAAGGAGACAGTGCTGAGCTTGAACTTTGAAACTAGGATGAGGTGGGGGAAGGGGAAATGAGGAAGCTGTTGAAGTCCACATTGATGCCCTGGGGTTGAAGTGTTCTGAGGCGGAAGATGAGGCGTTCTTCCTCCAGGCGTCTGGTGGTGAGGGAGCGGCGGTGAAGGAGGTCCAGGACCTCCATGTCCTCGGCAGAGTGGGAGGGGGAGTTGATATGTTGGGCCACAGGGCGGTTTGGTTGATTGGTGCGGGTGTCTCGGAGATGTTCCCTAAATCGCTCTGCTAGGAGGCGCCCAGTCTCCCCAATGTAGAGGAGACCACATCGGGAGCAACGGATGCAATAAATGATATTAGTGGATGTGCAAGTAAACCTTTGATGGATGTAGAAGGCTCCTTTAGGTCCTTGGATAGAGGTGAAGGAGGAGGTGTGGGCACAGGTTTTACAGTTCCTGCAGTGGCAGGGGAAAGTGCCAGAATGGGAGGGTGGGTCGAAGGGGGGTGTGGACCTGACCAGGTAGTCGCGGAGGGAACGGTCTTTGCGGAAGGCGGAAATGGGTGGGGAGGGAAATATATCCCTGGTGGTAGGGTCTTTTTGGAGGTGGCGGAAATGTCAGCGGATGATTTGGTTTATGCGAAGGTTTGTAGGATGGAAGGTGAGCACCAGGGGCGTTCTGTCCTTGTTACGGTTGGAGGGGTGGGGTTTGAGGGCAGAGGTGCGGGATGTGGACGAGATGCGTTGGAGGGCATCTTTAACCACGTGGGAAGGGAAATTGCGGTCTCTAAAGAAGGAGGCCATCTGGTGTGTTCTATGGTGGAACTGGTCCTCCTGGGAGCAGATACGGCAGAGGCAGAGAAATTGGGAATATGGGATGGCATTTTTGCAAGAGATAGGGTGGGAAGGGGTGTACTCCAGGTAGCTGTGGGAGTCGGTGGGTTTGTAAAAAATGTCAGTGTCAAGTCGGTCGTCACTAAGGGAGATGGAGAGGTCCAGGAAGGGGAGCGAGGTGTCAGAGATGGTCCAGGTAAATGTAAGGTCAGGGTGGAATGTGTTGGTGAAGTTGATGAATTGCTCAACCTCCTCGCGGGAGCACGAGGTGGCGCCAATGCCCATATGTGCGCCCATGGCTACGCTTTTGGTCTGGAGGAAGTGGGAGGATTCAAAGGTGAAATTGTTAAGGGTGAGGACCAGTTCGGCCAAATGAATGAGAGTGTCAGTGGAAGGGTACTGTTGGGGATGTCCAGGTAGATGCAGTGTGTTGGAGGTGGGTGAAGGGGTCCTGGGAAGGTGGACGGGAGTCCTGATTGTGAAAGTAAGCTCGGAGGAGGAGGCGACGGAAGAATTGTTCGAACACCTTCATCCCCCTCCGTCCATGCATCAATGAATTTAATACACGCCGTGACATTGAACAATTCTTCCGTCGCCTCCGCCTCCGAGCTTACTTTCACAATCAGGACTCCCGCCCACCTTCCGAGGACTATTACCTGCCCTCGACCTCTTCATTTCCAACTGCCGCCGGGACATTAACCGCCTCAACCTGTCGTCCCCCCTCCCCCACTCCAACTTCTCACCCTCACAACGCGCAGCCCTCCAATCCCTCTGCTCTAATCCCAACCTCACTATTAAGCCAGCGGATAAAGGGGGTGCAGTGGTAGTCTGGCGCACTGACCTCTACACCGCTGAAGCCAAACGCCAACTCGAGGACACCTCTTCCTACTGCCCCCTCGATCATGACCCCACCCCCCATCACCAAACCATCATCTCCCAGACCATACAGAACCTCATCACCTCAGGAGATCTCCCACCCACAGCTTCCAACCTCATATTCCAGGAACTCCGCACTGCCTGGTTCTACCTCCTTCCCAAGATCCACAAGACTGACCACCCTGGCCGACCCATTGTCTCAGCATGCTCCTGCCCCACTGAACTCATCTCTACCTACCTCGACACTGTCCTACCCCCCCAGTCCAGAAACTCCCCATATACGTTCGAGATACCACCCACGCCCTCCACCCCCTCCAAGACTTCCGTTTCCCCGGCCCCCAACGCCTCCTCTTCACCATGGATATCCAATCCCTCTACACCTCCATCCACCATGACCAGGGCCTCCAAGCCCTCCGTTTTGTCCTCTCCAGACATCCCCAACAGTACCCTTCCACTGATACTCTCATTCGTTTGACCGAACTGGTCCTCACCCTTAACAATTTCTCCTTTGAATCCTCACACTTCCTCCAGACCAAAGGCGTAGCCATGGGCACACGTATGGGCCCCAGCTATGCCTGTCTCTTTGTTGGCTATGTAGAACAGTTGATCTTCCGTAATTACACCGGCACCACTCCCCACCTCTTCCTCCGCTACATTGATGACTGCATTGGCGCCACCTCGTGCTCCCGCGAGGAGGTTGAGCAATTCATCAACTTCACCAACACATTCCACCCTGACCTTAAGTTTATCTGGACCATCTCTGACACCTCGCTCCCCTTCCTGGACCTCTCCATCTCCATTAGTGACGACCGACTTGACACTGACATTTTTTACAAACCCACCGACTCCCACAGCTACCTGGATTACACCCCTTCCCCCCTGTCTCTTGCAAAAATGCCATCCCGTATTCCCAATTTCTCTGCCTCTGCCGTATCTGCTCCCAGGAGGACCAGTTCCACCATAGAACACACCAGATGGCCTCCTTCTTTAGAGACCGCAATTTCCCTTCCCACGTGGTTAAAGATGCCCTCCAATGCATCTCGTCCACGTCCCACACCTCTGCCCTCAAACCCCACTCCTCCAACCGTAACAAGGACAGAACGCCCCTGGTGCTCACCTTCCACCCTACAAACCTTCGCAGAAACCAAATCATCCGCCGACACTTCTGCCATCTCCAAAAAGACCCTACCACCAGGGATATATTTCCCTCCCCACCCCTTTTCCGCCTTCCGCAAAGACCATTCCCTCCGTGACTACCTGGTCAGGTCCACACCCCCCTACGACCCACCTTCCCATTCTGGCACTTTCCCCTGCCACCGCAGGAACTGTAAAACCTGCACCCACACCTCCTCCCTCACCTCTATCCAAGGCCCTAAAGGAGCCTTCCACATCCATCAAAGTTTTACTTGCACATCCACTAATATCATTTATTGTATCCGTTGCTTCCGATGTGGTCTCCTCTACATTGGGGAGACTGGGCGCTTCCTAGCAGAGCGCTTTAGGGAACATCTCCAGGACACCAGCACCAATCAACCACACCGCCCCATGGCCCAACATTTTGACTCCCCCTCCCACTCTGCCGAGGACATGGATTTCCTGGGCCTCCTTTACTGCTGCTCCCTCACCACCAGACGCCTGGAGGAAGAACGCCTCATCTTCCGCCTCGGAACACTTCAACCCCAGGGCATCAATATGGACTTCAACAGTTTCCTCATTTCCCCTTCCCCCACCTCATCCTAGTTTCAAATTTCAAGCTCAGCACTTTCTCCTTGACTTGTCCGACCTGCCTATCTCCTTTTCCACCTATCCACTCCACCCTGTCCTCCTTGACCTATCACCTTCATCTCCTCCCCCACTCACCCATTGTACTCTGTGCTACTTTCTCCCCACCCTACCCTCCTCTAGCTTATCTCTCCACGCTTCAGGCTCACTGCCTTTATTCCTGATGAAGGGCTTTTGCCCGAAACGTCAATTTCGCTGCTCGTTGGATGCTGCCTGAACTGCTGTGCTCTTCCAGCACCACTAATCCAGTATTTGCTTTCCAGCATCTGCTGTCATTGTTTTTACCTGTCTGTGTGTATACCAAGTTTAAGATCCATATGGGGTGCTGGGCAGAATCAGAGTTGTTTTTTGTTTTTTTTTAGATAACTGAGGAAAACTCCTGAATCATAAAGGCAAGGCTTGCTTATAGGAAACCTCCACAGTTGGGTGTGTGTGTGTACGTTTTTGTGTATATGTATACACCCTTTTTGGAAATGACAGCTGGAGATCTGGTGATTGCCCTAGGTCTCTTTGGATGGCATGCCGCATCTTGTACCATTTGGGCTCTTGATAGGTCAACTGCATGTTCTCCCAGCCCCCACACAACCCCCCACACCCCCCACCCCAGGACCAAGGTCACTTTACCAAATGATGCCAGTCTGGTCCCAGTGCCACCCCCAGACTGCATCACTGAACCTTTTCCTTAGAGACCTGTTCTAGACTCAGAAGTGGTTATGCTCCCAGTGACACTGCTGACTCAAGACAAATGCTTCTAGGAGAAAGTGAGGACTTCAGATGCTGGAGATCAGAGCTGAAAACGTGTTGCTGGAAAAGCGCAGCAGGTCAGGCAGCATCCAAGGAGCCGAAGAATCGACATTTCGGGCATGTGCCCTTCTTCAGGAATTTGGAGAGTGTGCCAAATAGGCTAAGATAAAAGGTAGGGAGGAGTGACTTGGGGGAGGGGCATTGGAAATGCGATAGGTGGAAGGAGGTTAAGGTGAGGGTGATAGGCCAGAGTGGGGGTGGAGGCGGAGAGGTCAGGAAGAAGATTGCAGGTTAGGAAGATAGTGCTGAGTTTGAGGGTTGGGACTGAGACAAGGTGGGGGGAGGGGAAATGAGGAAACTGGAGAAATCTGAGTTCATCCCTTGTGGTTGGAGGGTTCCTAGGTGGAAGATGAGGCGCTCTTCCTCCAGCCGTCATGTTGCTATGGTCTGGCGATGGGGGAGTCCAAGGACCTGCATGTCCTTGGTGGAGTGGGAGGGGGAGTCTGGCGATGGAGGAGTCCAAGGACCTGCATGTGCTTGGTGGAGTGGGTGCTATGGTCTGGCGATGGAGGAGCCCAAGGACCTGCATGTCCTTGGTGGAGGCCGCCTACTTGCGGAACGTTTCAGGGAACACCTCTGGGACACCTGGACCAACCAACCCAACCATCCCGTGGCTCAACACTTCAACTCCCCCTCCCTCTCCACCAAGAACATGCAGGTCCTTGGACTCCTCCATCGCCAGACCATAGCCACACAATGGCTGGAGGAAGAGCGCCTTATCTTCCGCCTAGGAACCCTCCAACCACAAGGGATGAACTCAGATTTCTCCAGTTTCCTCATTTCCCCTCCCCCACCTTGTCTCGGTCCCAACCCTCGAACTCAGCACCACCTTCCTAACCTGCAATCTTCTTCCTGACCTCGCTGCACCCACCCCCACTCCGACCTATCACCCCCACCTTAACCTCCTTCCACCTATCGCATTTCCAACACCCCTCCCCCAAGTCCCTCCTCCCTAACTTTTATCTTAGCCTGCTTTGCACACTCTCCTCATTCCTGAAGAAGGGCTCCTGCCCAAAACGTTGATTCTCCTGCTCATTGGATGCTGCCTGACCTATTGTGCTTTTCCAGCACCACACTCTTGGCACAGACATAACAATGCCTATTTCTGCATTGTAAGTTCAAAGTAGTATTATTTCCTGCACCACAATGAAATATGCAGCAAATGCTAAAAAATCGTTCAAAGTACAGTAAGTTGTGAAAGACGATAAATTGTGCTGGAGGGATGAGAAGTAAATGGACTTTCATTGTACTTGAGATCTCTTACAATCTTATGTTCCAAATGCTCCTTTGGATGAAGACAGGAAAGAAAATATTTTTCTAATGCATCAGGACTAAATGCATTATCTGAAACTGATGGAGAGAAACTGCAATCAAGGAGTCAGGATTGAAAATTGATGGTCGGCATTCTAACATGATATCGCGTGCAATTCAAGTTGCCAAGAAATTTCAAATGCTGCAAAACAAGAGTTGGTTGTGAGAGCCTTCAAATCATTGCTTGAAACAGAGAAGGGGTTGCTGGGCCGTATAGATTGTATAAGATAATGGCTTATTAAGACTGAATACGTAACTGCTGCGTTTTGTCTTTGAGAGCCTGTC
The DNA here is from genome assembly GCF_047496795.1 of Chiloscyllium punctatum. Classification (NCBI taxonomy): domain Eukaryota; kingdom Metazoa; phylum Chordata; class Chondrichthyes; order Orectolobiformes; family Hemiscylliidae; genus Chiloscyllium; species Chiloscyllium punctatum. Next base: position 97,637,103 of record NC_092746.1, read on the forward strand.
AATGAAGATCTCTGCTGGGAATCCCAACTAATGTCATTTCCAGTACTCCAGACTGGCATCCTGAATAACTGCTATGTCAACAGACTCCTCAACCAATTCTTTCAGGAATGAGCTACATTGAGCTGTAACTGAAATATGTGGAGCAGATGTTCAGTTTTCCAACAGCCAGAACAACACAACTGCTGCCTGATTTTGGACAGCATCCAAGAAATAATACACAAACGTTTAACCACTGACTGAGACAGACTGCTGCTGACTATACAGCGCAATATGGAATACCTGCTGTAAATAAAGATGATCCTCATAAATCACACAGATGTAGGTGAAACTTCATCAAAGTTCAAAATAAAACATCAGTTTAACCTGACTTGGTCTCCAGGAAGGCTCACTGAGTCAGAAATTTTAAACCAATAGCTGACTGGGATTAGAATTTTGAGTCAGTATTACTCATAGAGGAAGAAATAAATTTTGAGATACTGTGATTGCTTTATTTTATTTCTTTTTATCTTGTTTTCCTCAATTTCAGCTCTTAGAAGCCTGAGGGCTGAATTTTACCAGAAATTGGTGTGGTGTCATCTTGGCTAGTTTCTTCATGGGTTTTCTCTCTCTCTCTCTCTCTTGCAGGTGTTCTCATGTTATCTTCTACAGCTCATCTCATCATCAATGTGACCTGCCTCTGTGGCACCTGGCTCACAGCAGTCAAGGCAAAAGTCGCCACTGGAGAGATCTCCTGAGACTGCCAAAGCTAGTGCTATTGTAAAAGCCCAGTCGTACACCAAATCACATGCTCCCAGCCAGCAGCTGTCCTTCACACAGCATGTCGGAGGAGGGAAATGAGAAAAGAAACACTTCTGAATTGAATTGAATTGAATTTATTGTCATATGGACGAGGCACAGTGAAAAGCTTTGTCTTGCGAGCAATACAGGCAGATCACACAGTTAAATATCATAGATAAGTAAATAATAAGTAAACAGTGCAAAAACAAAACACGGGTACAGGTGAATGCTAAGAATTTGTGAGTCCATTCTGAAAGAACATAGCTGGCACAGCGGATTGTTCATTTTGCCTACAAGTGCACATTCATAAATGTATTGCTATTTAAGAACTGACCTAGATTGCTTACTTGTCCTTAGCAGTATTCAACCTTAGATTCTTGTGTCAGAGAAGCTACTCTTTCTCTTATTCCCAATGTAGCTTCACATCTTATTGTTCAATGGGGGGTTATCACATATTGGAAATCTCAAATGAAAACTGAAAGAACTGTGGATGCTATAAATCAGAGACAAAAACTGAAATTGCTGGAAATGCTCAGCAGGTCTGGCAGCATCTGTGGAGAGAAATCAGAGTTAATGTTCAAGAATCCATTCTGAGGAAGGGTCACTCAACCTGAAATGCTAACTCTGATCTCTCTCCATAGATGCTGCCAGACCTGCTGAGCTTTTCCAGCAATTTCTATTTTTATCTTAGAAAGCTTAAAGATGGTTAAAAATATTGGCCAATCTGTCACTGGATTAGTAATCCAGCTCACCTGCTCCCCACGCCCCCCAAAAAAAGCAGGGGTCTGAGAATATGAGCTTGAATCCCGCGGATTTGAATTCAATTTTTAAAAATCTTAAATAAAAACACTGTCCCAGTGGCAAGCATGTCAGCTGATTGTTGGAAAACCCATCTGATTCCCTAATTTCCTGTAGGAAAAGAAATTTGCTATTCTCATTTGGTCTGGCCAACATGTGACCCCAGAACCACAGCAAGGTGTTTGCCTCTTAAATACCTTCTGGGCAACAACAGGTAGGTAATAAATGTTGGCCCAACCAGCAAAGGCCACATACCCTGAATGGACAGAAATTTAAAAATATTCAGTAGTAGCAAAAGACGATGAAAAAGCAAAAGCTTCATTTTTTTCTGGGAACAGGCAGGTGTCGCTTGCCTTTGGAGAAACAATAAATTTACAGTCAATGAGTGATCTATTGGAAGTGGGTGTCCATTGTGTCCAGTCTAACTTATTGCAGTGCTCTATGATCCTGAAGGTGAAGTTCTTCTTACTCGGTGTCCTCACTTTCCTCCTCAAAGGACTGCTGCTGCTCTCCCAGCTATTCAGAGTCTCTCCCATGCCCTGTGTAGAACACACCATGCTAGAATGATGCTGCACTTTCTGGAGTATATTGCACAGCTGGCCAATCAGATCCAAGCACTGCAAATGCATTTTCAGCGAACCTATTGTTTGCTCCATGTTGGCCCTGATTGAAGAATGGTAGCCAATGTACAATCTACATTTGGCCTGAGTCGGGGGTTGAATAATGGAGACATCAGTTGTTGCAGAGGGTAGTCCTGGTCTCCCAGTAACTATCCTTATGGGGTATCTTGAAATAAAGAATGAAGATGGAAAGTCTCAAGGATAAAGGCATTGTGGCAGCTCTCAGGGTACCCTGGTGCAGATGTCTAAGATGTGATACTGTTGGTCACTTTTAACTTGTACATTGATGGAAGTGCAAAGTTTTCTATGAATAGAATTAACTGTGTTATGATATAATATGATATGATATAATATTTAATGTCAGCACAACTGCAAACACTGTCAGAGGTTGTAAGTGCTGTATAATTATAGATTCCCTTTCTCCCAGACCCAACTCCACATCACCCAAGAAAGCTAGCATTACATAGAGGACAATGTTTATTCAAGCTGAAAAGATATCAGTTCTGTGCTACTGTGCAGCCGATGAAATTTTAGATTGTCGTTGTGAGTTGTGAACTGTCTGTGATTACTTCTGCTCCTGTAAGCTGTAATTGACAGTTACATGATCAAGATTGCTTGTAACCAGCATTTTGTTCCAACACAGTTGGACACTGCATGCATTTCCCACACAGGATACAGTGAACACTCCAATCTGTACTGCAGAAGGGCCTGATTAATGTATTTGCCCTTGAAGGGCCTCACATTACTCATAAATAGTGACAAGGAGTTCACAAAGAAAATAAACACTGACTTCATCCACTCTTGTGTGGCTGCAACTATTTTCTGTTTTCCAATTCGCATGTGTATGGAAGGCAAGTCACAGGCTCAACCTAAACAAGGGTCCCCTGACCCTTCATATTCCTTTCTGCCTGGCACTTACTGTTCAGCCCAAAAGTACTGAGAATTTCCACACACTTCTTGGAATTACAACTTTATCTGCCAGCATGACCCCCTGAGCCCTGGCCCTACAGCTTAGCTATGCTTCTCATGCTGCTCTAATCCCCACTGAGGTCAGAGTGATAGTGACCATTGACAGCTCCTCTTCCGTGCTAACCCGTGTACTCCAACAGACTACTGTCTTCCCCCCAATATATATTGAGATGATGCCTTTCACAATTATTGTCTCCTCTCCATTCCAGCATTTTCCATCTAATCCTCAAAACGGATGTCCCCACCTTCCGTTCCACATCTGTGGCTTTTTAAAATTCTTCTTGTTTTTCAATTAGCTGACACCGAGGCCAGGCTGTAGCTCATCCACTGACTGACTTAGACAGACAGCCCGGGCTGATAAGTGGGCCCCAGACTTACTGCGACTCCCTGTACTCGCTGCACTGGATCTGCAGGCCAACAGTGGCCCGCTCCTCAGACTGTAATGATATTAGCTTCCCTGCTGAGCGCGACTGACCCAAGTGACCACTTGACCATGCCCAAGCTCCTAAACTGAAATCAGATGCTGCCTTTGACTAACTATGTTGGGAACCAGGACTGAAGGCTGTCTGTGTTGACTTGATCGAACATTCCACCCCTTAGACTTTGAGTGATGGCCATTTTGTGAAGCACATAAAGTGGGTTTACTGTGTAGGCTCCTGGTACACGATGTAGGTGTGATATTAATAGAGCACACAGTGCCATACAGCAACATGTTCTCTCCTTGATTAATCACAGCCATGGCAAGCTCCTTTGCTTTATGTCTGTGCTAAATGGTGAGGTGAGACAATAAGACTTTAAGTTCTAACCAAGGGGGAAAAGCAGAAAAAAGCAAGGCAAGGCAGAAATACTGTGAGTATCCAAATAAAGAGACCAAGTGAGAAGCACTGATTTGTGCTTTGTAGTGGACCAAAGGGAGTCAGGAGATGAGATAATTGCTGTAGGGTTCCTCACCTCTGACCTACCCTCATAGCCACAGCACTTGTATAACTCGTTATTTGGTTAATAGTATCTAAGTCCATATCTTATCCTTCCACCCCTATTACAGTGCTCTCCTCCATATCTGCCTTGGCCCATTTGCTACTGAAACCATCATTCAGGCATTTATCATCTCCAGGCTTGACTAATTTAAGTGCTGTCTGATTCCATTGGACAGAACTTTCAAGGACGCAGAGAGGTATGTGGGGATCTGGGAATACCTGAAAATTCCAGGGGAATCCTGTCAGACAACCTCAATGACACCTTCCTACCTCACAAGAACCTCCAGGAGGCAGGGTGATGGCGGATCTTGATACCCGACCAGCGGTAGCAGGAAGCCCATCAACCTACACTTCCCCATTCCCCTCAGCCTGCTAGCATGCTACCCACTCCTCCCCCTCGGCCCATTAACCTGCACTCCCCATCCCCCTCAGCCCATTAACCTACACTCCCCAACCCCCAGCCCATTAACCTAAATTCCCATTCCCCCAGTCCGTTAACCCACACTCCCCATCCATCCCAGCCCATTAACTTGCACTCCCTCATACACCCAGCCCATTACCGTGCTACCCACCCTCAGTCCATTAATCCCCACCCGCATCCCCCTCAGTCCATTAATCTGCACTCCCCATCCCCCCCTCCATTAACCTGCACTCCCCATCCCCCTCCGTCCATTAACCTACACTCCCTACTCCCCTCCGTCCATTAACCTGCACTCTCCATCCCCCTCTGTCCATTAACTGGCACTCTCATCCCCCTCAACCCATTACCCTTCAACCCCGCTATCGACTTCAGTCCATTAACCTGCTATCCAAACACCCCCCTCAGCCCATTAACCCGCATCCTCCCAGCAGTCTAAGTCCATGAACATGCACCCTCCCAACTCCCTCAGTTTATTTTCCTGCACTCCCCACCCCCCTCAGCCCATTAACCTGCACCCCCCCATCCCCCTCAGCCCATTAACCTGCACCCCCCAACCCCCTCAGCCCATTACCCTGCACCTCCCATACCCCTCAGCCCATTACCCTGCAACCCCCATACTCCTCAGTCCATTAACCTTCTACCCCATCCCCCTCAGTCCATTAATCCGCAAACTCCATCCCCCTCAGTCCATTAACCTTCTACCTCCATCCCCCTCAGTCCATTAACCCTTCACCCCATCTCCTTCAGTCCACTAACCCGCAAACCACATCCCCCTCAGTCCATTAATCCGCAACCCCCATCTCCCTCAGTCCATTAACCTTGCACCCCACCCCCTCACTGCACTCCCCCCCCCCCCCCCCCCCCCCCCCACCAATGGAAATGGCACTGTGCACATAAACAGCAAGTGCAGCATTGCCCAACAATTCTAACTGTGTGGGAAGGAATATTTGATGCTGCTTCCTCATTCCTGTCCAATAGCTACATGTTGTAACTCTCCTTATATGCCCCACTTATGGTTGATGACCAGGAATCCATGCTTCCAACATACTTCCGCAGCACCCACCTTTAACGATGTGGTCACCACCTTCTCAGTGCAAACCGAGTGACATCCCATTGCCTCTTCAGACTTAGAAGCCGCACGCTGTCTTAAATTGGGGTTCAAAGAGGACGCCCCAGCAGTCACCTCCTCTAAATCTTCATTTGGCTTCTGCCAACATTTTCGCATTTCACCTGACAGCGATTCAGGATCTGGGAACAAAGATTCCACTCATTCCTTCTATTGCAACACTGTTACTTTGTGCCCATAACCGAAGAAAATGGCAATAGGATTTAACTTGCCATTTAAAGGGCCCAGAAAATTTAAAATGCTTGTGAACTAGTAACCCTGTCATTCTCTGCTGTTTCACTGCCTCAGCTTATAAATCTGCTGCTAATGGGAGGCACATGGATGCTTTATTGGTTTTGACAGTGCGTAATACTCTTGTTCTGTATTATGGATTTTCTATCCCCCTGCCCACAAGTCCAACAGTTCTTGAAAGGTTATTGATTTATAACCCATCAGAGAGAGAGAGAGAGAGGGAGAGAGAGTGGAGAGAGATGCTGCATCAAGTGCTTTCCTCAGCTTTCAAAATTCTAATCTGCATGGGTTTTAATAGATCATTGTGCTTTTTCTTCTTTCCATGACACGTACATAACTGTATAGCAGAACACCGAAGAATTTTTCAAGGGCTTGGTAAATGACAAAATTAAGCATGCGTTTTACACTTCTTAGCTTCATGCTGGCACAAAAGCAATTTTCACTTCACACTATTGCAAAATAGCTGGTTTAAATCCTGATTCAGGGCTGTGACTGCCTCCAGAGTGAAGCAGAGCAAGACTCCCTTGAGAGAATAATTTCACATAGCTAAATGAAATTTATATTCCATGCTGGAATATAAATCCAATGCTGTGTCACTCTGTTGAACTCCGAAACATACTGTAAACCTAAATGGTCTTAAATTAATGTCTGGAGAGAGGTGTTCTCCGATTCTAGTGCTGAGAATATTAAAATTTCTAACGATTAGGTAAAGCTCTGTTTGTGCAAGTATTCAGGCATGTACAAATCTCTTATCTAAATGGACCAGTTAAGTTAGTAGGCTGACAGGAGGAAAACAGTTGAAAGAAAGAAAGACATACATTTGTGTGTCCAGCTCAAGTGTCTTTAGCTCGAAATTTATGAGCTGGAGACTGAACGACAAGCATTACGACCATCTCTATGATTCTATGACATCAGGTTAGATGGATTGGCCATGCTAAATTATCCATTATGTCCAGGGATGTGCTGGCTAGGTAGATTCACTAAGGGAAATGCAGGGTTACAGGTATAGTGTGAGCTGGGTGGGATGTTTGAAGGGTAGGTGTGAGCTTGAGGGACCAAATGGCCTACTTCCACCCTGGTAGGGATTCTATGATTATATTATCAGGCTGGGATAGAATTATCTGGACAATTTACTCCAGGAAGTGTTCATATCCCTTTGGACAGACTTGTCAAGATTTACACAGAGGCAGGGCAGGAGTGTTAGTCTTTTCAACAGTCCAACAGGTTTGAGATTCTTCCAGCTTGTTCAGATGATAGTGAGAGCTATAGGGTAGATGAGTTAACTGTTCATGGCACCATGGTATAGGGAACCATTCGAGTGAGGGGAGGGGGAGAAGAAGACATTGTGGGAGTGGAGGGCAGTACAGTGAGGAGCAAGGGCACAGTTCTCAGTTGCAAAGGACGAGAGATGTGATGCCTGGGTTGTCTGTTCAGTGCCATTGGGTTTGAGATATCGGCCAAGAATTGGAGAGGAACTTACAGTGGGCATCATGATCCATATAGGTACCAATGACATAGGCAGAATAAGCAAAGAGGTTTTGCATAGTTAGTATGAGGAGCTACAAACCAAATGAAGAAGCACTACAATCTTTGGGTTATTACCTGAGCCAAATGTAAACTGAAATAAGGTAAATAAGATTAAAGAAACAAATGGAAGATTCAACAACTGACGAGGGAGAAGTGACTCCTGGTTTGCAGAGCACTGGCATAAGTACTGGGGAAAATAGGATTTGTATCATTGGGATGGTTTACACCTGAACTGTGATGGGGACTAATGTTTTGGCGAACTGCATAACTAGGGGAGTAGAAAGTGTTTTCAATGAAATCATGGTAGTAAAAGATCACATTAGAAAAGAATTGATAAATAAATAAGTGGAAAAAAGAGAAGAGAGGAATGTATTTGTATGGACAAGGCTAAATGGGAAGAGATAGAGAGGACAAATCTAATAGTAAATCAACAAAAAAGGCTAGAGGTTACAATTATGTTATTCTTATCTCAATGTTGAAATAAGTCAGATGAACTGATAATACAAATATAAATAAATAAGTATAATCTAACAGCCTTTACAAGAAAAGGACTGCACAATGATGTAGGTTGGAACTTGAATATTGAACGATACATGACATTTAGGAAGGACAGAGGGGAGGAAAGGGTGGCGGGAATGTGCTGTAAGTGTATCATGGTGCTAAAACAAGTGAGAGAGTTGATATAAGTTTACGTTTGGCACAGCGGTTAGCACTGCTGCATCACAGCACCAGGGACCCAGTTTGAATTCCAGTTTCAGGTGACTGTGCGTAATTTACATGTTCTCCCCATGTCTGCATGAGATTCAGCCAAGTTCTCTGGTTTCCTCCAAAAATGTGCAGGTTAGATGGATCGGCAATGTTACATTACCCACAGTTTCCAGGGATATGCAGGTTAGGTGGATTAACCATGGGGAAATAAGGGATTATGGGAATCAGGTGGGGGTGGTTTTCAGAGCATCAGTGCAGGCTTCCTCGGCTGAATGGTCTCTTTCTGCACTATAGGGATTCTGTGATTCTAAGATGAGAAATGATTAGATTAGATTACTTACAGCGTGGAAACAGGCCCTTCGGCCCAACAAGTCCACACCGCCCCGCCGAAGCGTTACCCAACCATACCCCTACATCTACATTTACCCCTTACCTAACACTACGGGCAATTTAGCATGGCCAATTCACCTGACCTGCACATCTTTGGACTGTGGGAGGAAACCGGAGCACCCGGAGGAAACCCACGCAGACACGGGGAGAATGTGCAAACTCCACACAGTCAGTCGCCTGAGGCGGGAATTGAACCCGGGTCTCCGGCGTTGCGAGGCAGCAGTGCTAACCACTGTGCCACCGTGCCGCCCACAAATGATAATGCATGAAGTCACTTGTGGGACAAATGTGTAGGCTTTCCTCACAGTATCCACATTGAAGCATGGGATATAACAGAAGAAAGAGATGGAATTTGTCAGAAAAGTACTGTGATAATTATGACAGATTTTAACCTACATAGAGTGTGTAAGTGAGGAAAATAAATTGGTTAGAAGTTCATACAATGTTTTCAGAATCATTTCTTAGACCAACATATTCTGAAGATAGCAAAGATCAGGAACAAAATGCTAGGCTAATGTAACCCTTTGTTGATTATCATAAAAACTCATCTGGCTCACTAATATCCTTTGAGAAAATAAATCTTCTGTTCTTGCCCAATATTGCCTGCATGCGATCTAGCCCGACTATGTGGTTGACTCTTAACTGCTCACTGGGCAATTAGGGGGAGTTAGCTAGGGCAAATAAAATTTTAAAAAGCCTTGAATAACAGCTTTGCAAACGAATATATGATGTTTTCTTTGATGAAGACCTGAAAACAGTGGCAGCAAATACATGGACTTCAGATATTAGTCTCAGACACTGACATTCAACAAATTGAACTTAGAAGCTAGATTGATTATTTATTGATGGTTTGAATAATTTTGAAAATAAACTCCAGACAAAACGTACATTTCTCACAAGTGCATCATGCTACCTGGGAGTATATTTTGGCGGACTACAGTTGATGAAACATGTTTTGGCAGGATCGAGGCATAGTTATAAACCATACAATTATCAGGTGAGTTATTCGAAGTGTGGGAGAGTGTCTGGAAATTTGAATGAGTATTCCAGTTGAACCTGAACTTTGGAGGGGGCAAGAGACAGAGAAACAACATTGTCTAGTATTTCTGTTGCATAACTTTCTCATTAAGCTGACTGATAAGAAAGTCATATGTTAATAAATAATTATTTACTGGTAAATCTCCTGGGTCGGCTTTGTCTCTTTGTTAGCCAGATCTTGTCTCAGTGCTTTTGACTCTGCTGGAGTGAAGTTGCATCAGCAATCCTCTATTCTTAGCACAGAAACATTCTCTCTCTAATGTGACAAATATTTCCTTATGATGGCTATGTTCTATTGCAAGCTCATCATTATGGTCATATTACAATGGGACTACTGAACTGACAGGGAAGTTTCTCAAAATGTTTAACTGCATTAGATTTGATCCTTGGACATGGAAGAGCTGAAATGTCAGGACGCAAATTTAACTCTGCTCTCATGTGCAAGTGATTCCCATTGCAGCATTTTCAGGGTTCACATGTTCTAATATCCTTCAGAGATTTTTTTACAAGTCTAATCTCTTCCTGCAGTCTTCCAGTAAGTAATTCTGTTACACTTGCTTTACTTTATTGAAGTATTGAATTGGATTTGTTGTAACATGTGCTCACAGTAGAAAGATTACAAGTTGCCACTTTTGCTGGCATCTTAAATACAAAGGTACTGAGGTACAGATTCTTAGTTACAAGGCAGAAAATAAGGAAAACAAAGGTAAAATTTAAACATTGCAGTCCTTCTTCTTAAGAAGTAGAAAAATGAAAAGAAAGAGTGAGCAGTTCAACACCACAGGGCGTAAGGAGCCAGTCATACGAGGCACAAACTTGAGATGCCACAGGCCCAGCACAGCCCGTCCCAGGGCAGCTTTCTTCATTGAACAGCAGCTCACTCCCCCTCTCACTGCTGCCACAGCGCTTCTTACATGTACTTTCACTGCTGTCCCAAGCACCATATTCCCACTCATACTGCCATCGCCCGGTGCTCCCTACTCCCACTCTCACTGCTACCCCGGTGCTCACTACTCCCACTCTCAAAGCCATCTGTGGTGCTCCCTACTCTCACTTTCACTGCCATCCCGGTGCTCCCTACTCCCACTCTCACAACCATCCCCGGGTCTGCCTATTCCGACTCACACTGCCATCTGTGGTGCTCCCTACTCCCACTCTCTCTGCCATCCCCCGGTGCTCCCTACTCCCACTCTCACTGCCATCCCCCGGGACTCCCTTATCCCACTCTAACTGCCATCCCCCTGAGTTCCCTACTCTCACTCTCGATGCCATCCCCAGGTGCTCACTGCTCCCACTGTCACTGCCATTCCCCGGTGCTCCCTCCTCTCACTCTCACTGCCATCTTGGTGCTCCCTACTCCCGCTCTCAATGCCATCCTAGTGCTCCCGACTCCCACTCACATTGTCATTCCCGGGTGCTCCCTACTCCCACTCTCACTGCCGTCCCCCGTTGCTCCCTACTCCCACTCTCACTGCCGTCCCCCGTTGCTCCCTACTCCCACTCTCACTGCCATCCCCCGGGTGCTCCCTACTCCCACTCTCGATGTCAACCCCCGGTGCTCTCTACTCACACTCTCACTGCCGTCCCCCGGTGCTCCTTACTCCCACTCTCACTGCCATCGCCCAGTGGTCCATACTCCCACTCTCAATGCTATCCCCCGCTGCTCCCTAATCCCACTCTCAATGCCATTCCCCGGTGCTCCCAACTCCCACTCTCACTGCTCTCCCCAGGACTCCCTACTCCCACTCTCACTGCCAACCCCAGGACTCCCTACACCCACACTCACTGACATCCCCCGGTGCACCCAATTCCCACTCACACTGCCATTACGGTGCTCCCTACTCCTACTCTCGATGCCATTCCCCAGGACTCCCTACTCCCACTCTCATTGCTATCCCTCGGTGCTCCCTACTCCCAATCTCACTGCCATTCCCCAGTGCTCCCTACTCATATGCTCACTGCCATCCCCGGTGCTCCCTACTCCCACTCTCACTGCCATCCCGGTGCTCCCTACTTCCATTCTCACTGGCACCAAGGTGCTCCCTACTCCCACTCTCACTGCCATCCCGGGTCTCCCTACTCCCACTCTCATTGCCATCCCCGGGACTCCTTACTCCCACTCTCACTGACATCCTCTGGTGCTCCCTACTCCCACTCCCACTGCCATCCCGGTGCTCCCTACATCCACTCACACAGCCATTCCCCGGTGCTCCCAACTCCCACTCTCACTGCCATCCCCAGGACTCCCTACACCCGCTCTCACTGCCATTCCCCGGTACACCCTATTCCCACTCACACTGCCATCACCAGGACTCCATATTCCCACTCTCAATGCCATCCCCTGCTGCTCCCGATTCCCTCTCTTACTGCCATTCCGGTTTTCCCTAAATCCACTCTAACTGCCATCCCCCAGTACTCCACACTCCCACTCTCAATGCCATCCGCCGGTGATTCCTACTCCCACTCTCACTGCCGTACTCGGGACTCCCTACTCCCACTCTCAATGCCATCTCGGTGCTCCCTACTCCCACTCTCACTGCCATCCCCTGGTGCTCCCTACTCTCACTCTCACTGCAACACCTGTGCTCCCTACTCCTACTCTCGATGCCATCCCCCAGAGCTCTCTACGCCCACTCTCGATGCCATCCCAAAGTGCTCGCTACTCCCACTCTCACTGCCATCCCCTGGTGCTCCCTACTCCCACTCTCACCGCCATCCCCGGGACTCCCTGCTCCTACTCTCACTGCCATCCCCTGATGCTCCCTACTCCCACTCTCACTGCCTTCCCTGGTGCTCCCTCCTCCCACTCTCACTGCCATCCCCGGGTGCTCCCTACTCACACTATCACTGCCATCCCCCGCTGCTCACTACTTCCACTCTCAATGCCATCCCCTGCTGCTCCCGATTCCCTCTCTTACTGCCATTCCGGTTTTCCCTAAACCCACTCTAACTGCCATCCCCGGGTGCTCCCTACTCACACTATCACTGCCATCCCCCGCTGCTCACTACTTCCACTCTCAATGCCATCCCCTGCTGCTCCCGATTCCCTCTCTTACTGCCATTCCGGTTTTCCCTAAACCCACTCTAACTGCCATCCCCCAGGGCTCCACGCTCCCACTCTCAATGCCATCCCCCGGTGCTCCCTACTCCCACTCTCACTGCCATCCCCTGGTGCTCCCTACTCTCACTCTCACTGCAACACCTGTGCTCACTACCCCCACTCTCAGTGCCATCCCCCGCTGCTCCCTATTCCCACTCTCACTACCATCACTGTGATTCCTACTCTCACTCTCGATGCCATCCCCCAATGCTCGCTCCTCCCACTCTCACTGCCATCCTTGGGACTCCCTACTCCCACTCTCACTGCCATTCCCTGGTGTTCCCTACTCCCACACTTACTGCCAACCCCTGGTGCTCCCTACTCTCACTCTCATTGCCACCCCAGTGCTCACTACTCCCACTCTCAATGCCATACCCGGTGCTGCCTACTCCTACTCTCACTGCCATCCCCCAGTACTCCCTATACCCACTCTAACTGCCATCCCCCAGTTCTCCACACTCCCACTCTCAATGCCATCCCCCGCTGCTTCCTATTCCCACTCTCACTGCCATCACTGTGCTTCCTACTCTCACTCTCGATGCCATCCCCCAATGCTCGCTCCTCCCACTCTCATTGCCATTCTTGGGACTCCCAACTCTCACTCTCCCTGCCATCCCCCGGTGCTCCCTAATCCCACTGTCACTGCCATCCCTTGGTTCTCCCTTCTCACATTCTCACTGCTATCCCGGTACTCCTTACTCTCACTCTCACTGCCATCCCCTGGTGCTCCCTACTCTCACTCTCACTGCAACACCTGTGCTCACAACTCGCACTCTCAATGCCATCCCCGGTGCTCCCTACTCCCACTCTCAATGCCATCCCCGGTGCTCCCTACTCCCACTCTCAATGTCATCCCCGGTGCTCCCTACTCCCACTCTCACTGCCATCCTTGGGACTCCCTACTCCCACACTCACTGCCATCCCCCGGTGCTCCCCACTTCCACACTCACTGCCATCCACGGGACTCCCTACTCCCATTCTCAATGCCATCATGGTACTCCCTACTACCACTCTCACTGAAATCCTTGGGACTCCATACTCTCACTCTCACTGACATCCACTGGTGCTCCCTACTCCCACTCTCACTGCCACCCCCGTGCTCCCTACTCCCACTCTCAATGCCATCCCCGGTGCTCCGTACTCCCATTCTCACTGACTTCCCTGGTGCTCACTTCTCCCACTCTCGCTGCGATTCCCCAGTGCTCCCTTCTACCACTTTCACTGCTCTCCCTAGGACTCCCTACTCCCATTCTCACTGCAATCCCCAGGATTCCCTCCTTCCACTCTCATCGGCATCTCTGGGACTCCCTACTCTCACTCTCACTGCCATCCCCCGGTGTTCCCTACTGCCACTCTCACTGCCATCCCGGTGCTCCCTACTCCCACTCTCACTGCCATCCCCAGGACTCCCTATTCTCACTCTCACTGCCATCCCCCAGAGCTCCATACTCCCACTCTCAATGCCATCCCCCGCGGCTCCCTACTCCCACTCTCACTACCATCATGGTGCTCCCTACTGCCATTCTCGATGCCATTCCCCAGGACTCCATACTCCCACTCTCGATGCAATCCCCCGGTGCTCCCTACGCCCAATCTCACTGCCATTCGCCGGTGCTCCCTACTCACATGCTCACTGCCATCACGGTGCTCCTTACTCCCACTCTCGATGCTATTCCCTGGAACTCCCTAGTCCCACTCTCAGTGCCATCCCCCAGTGCGCCCTACTCTCACTCTCGATGCCATCCGCCGGTGCCCGCTACTCCTACTCTCACTGCCATCCCCAGTGCTCACTGCTCCCACTGTCACTGCCATTCCCCGGTGCTCTCTACTCTCACTCTCACTGCCATCTTGGTGCTCCCTACTCCCACTCTCACTGCCATCCCCCAGTGATTCCTACTCCCACTCTCACTGCCGTATTCGGGATTACCTACTCCCACTCTCACTGCCATCCCCAGTGCTACCTACTCCCACTTTCACTACCATCCCCGGTGCTCCCTACTCACACTCTCACTGCCACCCTCAGGAATCCCTACTCTCACTCTCACTGGCATCTCCCGGTGCTCCCTACTCCCACTCTCACTACCATTCCCGGGTGCTCCCTACTCTCACTCTCACTGCCATTCCCTGGTGTTCCCTACTCCCACTCTCACTGCCATCCCCAGTGCTACCTACTCCCACTCTCACTACCATACCCGGTGCTCCCTACTCACACTCTCACTGCCACCCTCAGGAATCCCTACTCTCACTCTCACTGCCATCCCGGTGCTCCCTACTACCATTCTCACTGCCTTCCCAAGGTGCACCGTACTCCCACTCTCGCTGCAATCCCCGGTGCTCCCTACTCCCACCCTCACTGCCTTCCCTGCTGCTCCCTACACCCACTCTCACTGCCATTCCCAGGTGCTCCCTTCTCCCTACTTTCACTGCTCACTCGAGGACTCCCGCCTCCCATTCCCACTGCAATCCCCAGGATTCCCTCCTTCCACTCTCACCGGCATCCCTGGGTCTCCCTACTCCCACTCTAACTGCCATCACCCAGTGCTCCATACTCCCACTCTCAATGCCATCCCCCACTGCTCCCTAATCCCACTCTCACTGCCATTCCCCGGTGCTCCCTACTCCCACTCTCACTGCCATCCCCGGGACTTCCTATTCCCACTCTCACTGCCATCCCCCAGTGTTCCATACTCCCACTCTCACTGCCATCCCCCGCTGCTCAATACTCCCACTCCCACTGCCATCCCGGTGCTCCCGACATCCAATCTCACTGCTATTCCCCGGTGCTCCCAACTCCCACTCTCTCTGCTCTCCCCAGGACTCCCTACTCCCATTCTCACTACCATCCCCAGGATTCCCTACTTGCACTCTCACTGCCATTCGCCGGTGCTCCCTATTCCCACTCTCACTGCCATCACGGTGCTCCCTAGTCCTACTCTCTATGCCATCCCCCAGTGCTCCCGACTCACACTCTCGATGCCATCCCAAAGTGTTCGCTATTCCCACTCTCACTGCCATCCTTGGGACTCCCTACTCCCACTCTCACTGCCACCCCTGTGCTCACTACTCCCACTCTCACTGCCAACCCCTGGTGCTCCCTACTCCCACTCTCACTGCCACCCCTGTGCTCACAACTCCCACTCTCACTGCCATCCCCCGGTGCTCCCTACTCCAACTCTCACTGCCATCCCGGTGCTCACTACTCCCACTCTCACCGGCATCCCCAGGACTCCCTACTCCCACTCTCACTGCCTTCCCTGGTGCTCCCTCCTCCCACTCTCACTGCCATCCTCAGGTGCTCCCTCCCACTCTCACTGCCATCCCACGGTGCTCCCTACTCCCTCTCTCACTACCATCCCCAGGACTCCATATTCTCACTCTCAGTGCCATCCCCCGCTGCTCCCTACTCCCACTCTCACTGCCATCCCCCGGTGCTCCCTACTCCCACTCTCACTGCCATCCCGGTGCTCCCTACTCTCACTCTCACTGCCATCCCTCGCTGCTCCCTACTCCCACTCTCACTGCCCTACCCAGGATTCCACATTCCCACTCTCAATGCCATCCCCCGCTGCTCCCTATTCCCACTCTTACTGCTATTCCGGTTTTCCCTAAACCCACTCTCACTGCCATCTCCCAGTGCTCCACGCTCCCACTCTCAATGCCATTCCCCGGTGCTCCCTACTCCCTCTCTCACTCCATCCCCTGGTCCCCCTAGTCTCACTCTCATTGCCACCCCGGTGCTCACTACATACACTCTCAATGCCATCCTGTTGCTCCCAACTCCCTCTCTCACTGCCACCCCTGTGCTCACTACTCCCACTCTCACTGCCATCTGCCGGTGCTCCCTACTCTTACTCTCACTGCCACCCCTGTGCTCACTACTCCCACTCTCACTGCCATCCTGGTGCTCACTGCTTCCACTCTTAATGCCACCCCGGTGCTCCCTACTCCCACTCTCACTGCCATCCCAGTGTGTGCTACTCCCACTCTCTCTGCCACCGCTGTGCTCACTACTCCCACTCTCAGTGCCATCCCCTGGTGCTCCCGACTCTCACTCTCACTGCCATCCCCCGATGCTCCCTCCTCCCACTCTCACTGCCATCCTCAGGTGCTCCCTCCCACTCTCACTGCCATCCCGCGGTGCTCCCTACTCCCTCTCTCACTATCATCCCCAGGACTCCATATTCTCACTCTCAATGCCATCCCCCGCTGCTCCCTACTTCCACTCTCACTGCCATTCCCAGTGCTCCCTACTCCCACTCTCCCTGCCATCCCGGTGCTCACTACTCCCACTCTCACTGCCATCCTTTGGACTCCCTACTCTCACTCTCACTACCTTCCCCCGGTGCACCCTACTCCCACTCTCACTGCCATCCCCGTGCTCCCAACTCCCACTCTCACTGCCATTCCCTGGTGCTACCTACTCTTACTCTCACTGCCACCCGTGTGCTCCCTACTCCCACTCTCACTGCCATCCCCCAGTTCTACACACTCCCACTCTCAATGCCATCCCCCATGCTCCCTATTCCCACTCTCACTGCCATCCCCCAGTGCTCGCTCCTCCCACTCTCACTGCCATCTTTGGGACTCCCTACTCTCACTCTCCCTGCCATCCCCAGGCGCTCCCTAATCCCACTGTCACTGCCATCCCCTGGTGCTCCTTACTCTCACCGCCATTCCCGGGACTCGCTACTCCCACTATCACTGCTATCCCCCAATGCTCCCTACTCCCACTCTCACTGCCTTCCCTGGTGCTCCCGACATCCACTCTCACTGCTATTTCCCGGTGCTCCCAACTCCCACTCTCACTGCTCACCCCAGGACTCCCTACTCCCATTCTCACTGCCATCCCCAGGATTCCCTACTTGCACTCTCACTGGCATTCCCGGGACTCCCTACTCTCACTCTCACTGCCATCCCCCGGTGCTCCCTAATCCCACTGTCACTGTCATCCCCTGGTGCTCCCTACTCACATTCTTACTGCCATCCCGGTTCTCCTTACTCTCACTCTCACTGCCATCCCCTGGTGCTCCCTACTCTCACTCTCACTGCAACACCTGAGCTCCCAACTCCCACTCTCAATGCCATCCCCGGTGTTCCCTACTCCCACTCTCACTGCCATCCCCATGCTCCCTACATGCACTCTCACTGCTATTCCACTGTGCTCACAACTCCCACTCTCACTGCTCTTCCCGGGACTCCCTACTCCCACTCTCACTGCTCTTCCCGGGACTCCCTACTCCCACTCTCACTGCTCACCCCAGGACTCCCTACTCCCATTCTCACTGCCATCCCCAGGATTCCCTACTTGCACTCTCACTGGCATTCCCGGGACTCCCTACTCTCACTCTCACTGCCATCCTCCGGTGCTCCCTATTCCCACTCTCACTGCCAACACGGTGCTCCGTACTCCTACTCTCAATGCCATCCCCCAGTGTTCCCTACTCCCACTCTCGATGCCAACCCAAAGTGCTCGCTACTCCCACTCTCACTGCCGTCCTTGGGACTCCCCACTCCCACTCTCACTGCCTACCCCTGTGCTCACTACTCCCACTCTCACTGTCAACCCCTGGTGCTCCCTACTCTCACTCTCACTGCAACACCTGTGCTCACAACTCCCACTCTCAATGCCATCCCCTGGTGCTCCCTACTCCCACTCTCACTGCCTTCCCTGGTGCTCCCTCCTCCCACTCTCACTGCCTTCCCTGGTGCTCCCTCCTCCCACTCTCACTTCCATCCCCGGGAGCTCCCTACTCCCACTCTCACTGCCATCCCCCGGTTTTCCCTACACCCTCTCTCACCGCCATCCCCAGAACTCCATATTCCCACACTCAATGCCATCCGCCGCTGCTCCCTATTCCCACTCTTACTGCCATTCCGGTTTTCCCTAAACCCACTCTCACTGCCATCTCCCAGTGCTCCACGCTCCCACTCTCAATGCCATTCCCCGGTGCTCCCTACTCCCTCTCTCACTCCATCCCCTGGTCCCCCTAGTCTCACTCTCATTGCCACCCCGGTGCTCACTACACTCACTCTCAATGCCATCCCGTTGCTCCCAACTCCCACTCTCACTGCCACCCCTGTGCTCACTACTCCCACTCTCACTGCCATCTGCCGGTGCTCCCTACTCTTACTCTCACTGCCACCCCTGTGCTCACTACTCCCACTCTCACTGCCATCCTTGGGACTCCCTCCTCCCACTCTCACTGCCTACCCCTGTGCTCACTACTCCCACTCTCACTGTCAACCCCTGGTGCTCCCTACTCCACTCTCACTGCAACACCTGTGCTCACAACTCACACTCTCAATGCCATCCCCTGGTACTCCCTACTCCTATTCTCACTGCCATTCCCTGGTGCTCCCAACTCCCACTCTCACTGCCATCCCCGTTGGTCCCTTCACCAACTCTCACTGCTCTCCCCCAGTGCTCCCTACTCCCACTCTCACTGCCATTCCCCGCTGCTCCCTTCCACTTTCACTGCTCTCCTGAGGACTCCCTACTCCCATTCTCATGCAATCCCCAGGATTCCCTCCTTCCACTCTCACCGGCAGCCCCGGGACTCCCTCCTCCCACTCTCATCCCCAGGACTCCATATTCCCACTCTCAATGCCATCCCCCGCTGCTCCCTATTCCCTTTCTTACAGCCATTCCGCTTTTCCCTAAACCCACTCTCACTGCCATTCCCCAGTGCTCCACACTCCCACTCTCAATGCCATCCCCCGGTGCTCCCTACTGCCACTCTCACTACCATCACTGTGCTCCCTACTCCCACTCTCACTGCCATCCCCTGGTGCTCCCTATTCTTGCTCTCACTGCCACCCTTGTGCTCACTACTCCCACTCTCACTGCCATCCCCCAGGACTCCTTACTCCCACTCTCAATGCCATCCCCGGTGTTCCCTACTCCTACTCTCACTGCCATCCCCCGGTGCTCCCTATTCCCACTCTCACTGCTATCACTGTGCTCCCTACTCTCACTCTCGATGCCATCCCCCGATGCTCCCTAATCCCACTGTCACTGCCATCCCCTGGTGCACCCTACTCCCACTCTCACCGCCATTCCCCGATGCTCCCTGCTCCCTCTCTTACTGCCATCCCCAGGACTCCATATTCCCACTCTCTCTGCCATCCCCCGGACTCCATATTCCCACTCTCAATGCCATCCCCCGGTGCTCCCTACTTCCACTCTCACTGCCATCCCCCGGTGCTCCCTACTCCCACTCTCACTACCATCCCCGGTGCTCCCTACTCACACTCTCACTGCCACCCTCAGGACTCCCTACTCCCACTCTCACTGCCATTCCCTGCTGTTCCCTACTCCCACTCTCACTGCCATCCCCTGGTTTTGGCTACTCCCACTCTCACTGCCTTCCCTGGTGCTACGTCCATCAACTCTGACTGCCATCCCCCGGTGCTCCCTACTCCCACTCTCACTGCCGTACCCGGGACTCCCTACTCCTACTCTCACTACCAAACACTGGTGCTCCCTACTCCCACTCTCACTACCATCATGGTGCTCCCTACTGCCACTCTCGATGCCATTCCCCAGGACTCCCTACTCCCACTCTCACTGCCATCTCCCGGTGCTCCCTACTCCCACTCTCACTGCCGTACCCGGGACTCCCTACTCCTACTCTCACTACCATCCCCTGGTGTTCCCTACTCCCACTCTCACTGCCATCCCCAGTGCTACCTACTCCCACTCTCACTGCCATCCTCTGGTGCTCACTACTCCCACTCTCACTACCATCCCCGGTGCTCCCTACTCAAACTCTCACTGCCACCCTCAGGACTCCCTACTCCCACTCTCACATCCATCCCCCGGTGCTCCCTACTCCCACTCTCACTGCCGTACCCGGGACTCCCTACTCCTACTCTCACTACCATCCCCTGGTGTTCCCTAATCCCACTCTCACTGCCATCCCCGGTGCTACCTACTCCCACTCTCACTGCCATCCTCCGGTGCTCACTACTCCCACTCTCACTGCCACCCTCAGGATTCCCTACTCCCACTCTCACTGCCATCCCCTGGTGCTCCCTACTCCCACTCTCACTGCCATCCCCAGTGCTACCTATTCCCACTCTCACTGCCATCCTCCGGTGCTCACTACTCCCACTCTCACTGCCACCCTCAGGACTCCCTACTCCCACTCTCACTGCCATTCCCTGCTGTTCCCTACTCCCACTCTCACTGCCATCCCCTGGTTTTGGCTACTCCCACTCTCACTGCCATTCCCTGCTGTTCCCTACTCCCACTCTCACTGCCATCCCCTGGTTTTGGCTACTCCCACTCTCACTGCCTTCCTTGGTGCTACGTCCGTCAACTCTCACTGCCATCCCCCTGTGCTCACTACTCCCACTCTCACTGCCATTCCCCGGTGCTCCCTACTCCCACTCTCACTGCCATTCCCTCCTGCTCACTACTCCCACTGCCACCCCGGTGCTCACTACTCCCACTCTCACTGCCATCCCGGTGCTCCCTAATCCCACTCTCACTGCCATCCCTGGGACTCCCTACTCCCACACTCACTGCCATCCCCGGGACTCCTTACTCCCACTCTCACTGCCATCCACTGGTGCTCCCTACTCTCACTCTCACTACCATCATGGTGCTCCCTACTGCCACTCTCGATGCATTCCACAGGACTCCCTACTCCCACTCTCACTGCTATCACTCGGTGCTCCCTACTCCCACTCTCGATGCAATCCCCCGTTGCTCCCTACTCTCAATCTCACTGCCATTCCCCGGTGCTCCCTTCTCATATGCTCACTGCCATCCCCGGTGCTCCCTACTCCCACTCTCACTGCCATCCCGGTGCTCCCTACTTCCATTCTCACTGGCACCAACGTGCTCCCTACTCCCACTCTCACTGCCATCCCCCGGTGCTCCCTACTCCCACTCTCATTGCCATCCCCGGGACTCCTTACTCCCACTTTCACTGCCATCCTCTGGTGCTCCCTACTCCCACTCTCACTGCCATCACAGTGCTCCCTACTCCCACTCTCGATGCCATTCCCCGGGACTCCCTAGCCCCACTCTCAGTGCCATCCCCCGGTGCGCCCTACTCTCACTCTCGATGCCATCCTCCAGTGCCCGCTACTCCCATTCTCACTGCCATCCCCAGTGCTCCCTGCTCCCACTGTCATTGCCATTCCCCGGTGCTCCCTACTCTCACTCTCACTGCCATCTTGGTGCTCCCTACTCCCACTCTCACTGCCATTCCCGGGTGCTCCCTACTCTCACTCTCATTGCCATCCCCCGGTGCTCCCTACACACACTCTCACTGCCATCCTCAGGACTCCCTACTCTCACTCTCACTGCCATCCCCTGGTGATTCCTACTCTCACTCTCACTGCCGTACTTGGGACTCCCTCTTCCCACTCTCACTGCCATTACCTGGTGTTCCCTAGTCCCACTCTCACTGCCATCCCCAGTGCTACCTACTCCCACTCTCACTACCATCCCCGGTGCTCCCTACTCTCACTCTCACTGCCACCCTCAGGAATCCCTACTCTCACTCTCACTGGCATCTCCTGGTGATTCCTACTCCCACTCTCACTGCCGTACTTGGGACTCCCTCCTCCCACTCTCACTGCCATTACCTGGTGTTCCCTACTCCCACTCTCACTGCCATCCCCAGTGCTACCTACTCCCACTCTCACTACCATCCCCGGTGCTCCCTACACACACTCTCACTGCCACCCTCAGGAATCCCTACTCTCACTCTCACTGTCATCCCGGTGATCCCTACTACCATTCTCGATGCCATTCCCGGGGACTCCCTACTCCCACTCTCACTGCCATCGCCCAGTGGTCCATACTCCCACTCTCAATGCTATCCCCCGCTGCTCCCTAATCCCACTCTCAATGCCATTCCCCGGTGCTCCCAACTCCCACTCTCACTGCTCTCCCCAGGACTCCCTACTCCCATTCTCACTGCCAACCCCAGGACTCCCTACACCCACACTCACTGACATCCCCCGGTGCACCCAATTCTCACTCACACTGCCATCACGGTGCTCCCTACTCCTACTCTCGATGCCATTCCCCAGGACTCCCTACTCCCACTCTCCTTGCTATCCCTCGGTGCTCCCTACTCCCAATCTCACTGCCATTCCCCAGTGCTCCCTACTCATATGCTCACTGCCATCCCCGGTGCTCCCTACTCCCACTCTCACTGCCATCCCGGTGCTCCCTACTTCCATTCTCACTGGCACCAAGGTGCTCCCTACTCCCACTCTCACTGCCATCCCGGGTCTCCCTACTCCCACTCTCATTGCCATCCCCGGGACTCCTTACTCCCACTCTCACTGACATCCTCTGGTGCTCCCTACTCCCACTCCCACTGCCATCCCGGTGGTCCCTACATCCACTCACACAGCCATTCCCCAGTACTCCCAACTCCCACTCTCACTGCCATCCCCAGGACTCCCTACACCCACTCTCACTGCCATCCCCCGGTACACCCTATTCCCACTCACACTGCCATCACCAGGACTCCATATTCCCACTCTCAATGCCATCCCCTGCTGCTCCCGATTCCCTCTCTTACTGCCATTCCGGTTTTCCCTAAACCCACTCTAACTGCCATCCCCCAGTGCTCCACACTCCCACTCTCAATGCCATCCCCCGGTGATTCCTACTCCCACTCTCACTGCCGTACTCGGGACTCCCTACTCCCACTCTCAATGCCATCCCGGTGCTCCCTACTCTCACTCTCACTGCAACACCTGTGCTCACTACCCCCACTCTCAGTGCCATCCCCCGCTGCTCCCTATTCCCACTCTCACTACCATCACTGTGATTCCTACTCTCACTCTCGATGCCATCCCCCAATGCTCGCTCCTCCCACTCTCTCTGCCATCCTTGGGACTCCCTACTCCCACTCTCACTGCCATTCCCTGGTGTTCCCTACTCCCACACTCACTGCCAACCCCTGGTGCTCCCTACTCTCACTCTCATTGCCACCCCAGTGCTCACTACTCCCACTCTCAATGCCATACCCGGTGCTGCCTACTCCTACTCTCAGTGCCATCCCCCGGTGCTCCCTACTCCCACTCTCACTGCCATTCCCCGGTGCTCACTACTCTTACTCTCACTGCCATCCGTGTGCTCACTACTCCCACTCTCACTGCCATCACCCAGTACTCCCTATACCCACTCTAACTGCCATCCCCCAGTTCTCCACACTCCCACTCTCAATGCCATCCCCCGCTGCTTCCTATTCCCACTCTCACTGCCATCACTGTGCTTCCTACTCTCACTCTCGGTGCCATCCCCCAATGCTCGCTCCTCCCACTCTCATTGCCATTCTTGGGACTCCCAACTCTCACTCTCCCTGCCATCCCCCGGTGCTCCCTAATCCCACTGTCACTGCCATCCCTTGGTTCTCCCTTCTCACATTCTCACTGCTATCCCGGTACTCCTTACTCTCACTCTCACTGCCATCCCCTGGTGCTCCCTACTCTCACTCTCACTGCAACACCTGTGCTCACAACTCGCACTCTCAATGCCATCCCCGGTGCTCCCCACTTCCACACTCACTGCCATCCACGGGACTCCCTACTCCCATTCTCAATGCCATCATGGTACTCCCTACTACCACTCTCACTGAAATCCTTGGGACTCCATACTCTCACTCTCACTGACATCCACTGGTGCTCCCTACTCCCACTCTCACTGCCACCCCCGTGCTCCCTACTCCCACTCTCAATGCCATCCCCGGTGCTCCGTACTCCCATTCTCACTGACTTCCCTGGTGCTCACTTCTCCCACTCTCGCTGCGATTCCCCAGTGCTCCCTTCTACCACTTTCACTGCTCTCCCTAGGACTCCCTACTCCCATTCTCACTGCAATCCCCAGGATTCCCTCCTTCCACTCTCATCGGCATCTCTGGGACTCCCTACTCTCACTCTCACTGCCATCCCCCGGTGTTCCCTACTGCCACTCTCACTGCCATCCCGGTGCTCCCTACTCCCACTCTCACTGCCATCCCCAGGACTCCCTATTCTCACTCTCACTGCCATCCCCCAGAGCTCCATACTCCCACTCTCAATGCCATCCCCCGCGGCTCCCTACTCCCACTCTCACTACCATCATGGTGCTCCCTACTGCCATTCTCGATGCCATTCCCCAGGACTCCATACTCCCACTCTCGATGCAATCCCCCGGTGCTCCCTACGCCCAATCTCACTGCCATTCGCCGGTGCTCCCTACTCACATGCTCACTGCCATCACGGTGCTCCTTACTCCCACTCTCGATGCCATTCCCTGGAACTCCCTAGTCCCACTCTCAGTGCCATCCCCCAGTGCGCCCTACTCTCACTCTCGATGCCATCCGCCGGTGCCTGCTACTCCTACTCTCACTGCCATCCCCAGTGCTCACTGTTCCCACTGTCACTGCCATTCCCCGGTGCTCCCTACTCTCACTCTCACTGCCATCTTGGTGCTCCCTACTCCCACTCTCACTGCCATCCCCCAGTGATTCCTACTCCCACTCTCACTGCCGTACTCCGGAGTCTCTACTCCCACTCTCACTGCCATCCCCAGTGCTACCTACTCCCACTTTCACTACCATCCCCGGTGCTCCCTACTCTCACTCTCACTGCCACCCTCAGGAATCCCTACTCTCACTCTCACTGGCATCTCCCGGTGCTCCCTACTCCCACTCTCACTACCATTCCCGGGTGCTCCCTACTCTCACTCTCACTGCCATCCCCCGGTGATTCCTACTCCCACTCTCACTGCCGTACTCGGGACTCCCTACTCCCACTCTCACTGCCATTCCCTGGTGTTCCCTACTCCCACTCTCACTGCCATCCCCAGTGCTACCTACTCCCACTCTCACTACCATACCCGGTGCTCCCTACTCACACTCTCACTGCCACCCTCAGGAATCCCTACTCTCACTCTCACTGCCATCCCGGTGCTCCCTACTACCATTCTCACTGCCTTCACAAGGTGCACCGTACTCCCACTCTCGCTGCAATCCCCGGTGCTCCCTACTCCCACCCTCACTGCCTTCCCTGATGCTCCCTACACCCACTCTCACTGCCATTCCCCGGTGCTCCCTTCTCCTACTTTCACTGCTCACTCGAGGACTCCCGCCTCCCATTCCCACTGCAATCCCCAGGATTCCCTCCTTCCACTCTCACCGGCATCCCTGGGTCTCCCTACTCCCACTCTCACTGCCATCACCCAGTGCTCCATACTCCCACTCTCAATGCCATCCCCCACTACTCCCTAATCCCACTCTCACTGCCATTCCCCGGTGCTCCCTACTCCCACTCTCACTGCCATCCCCGGGACTTCCTATTCCCACTCTCACTGCCATCCCCCAGTGTTCCATACTCCCACTCTCACTGCCATCCCCCGCTGCTCAATACTCCCACTCCCACTGCCATCCCGGTGCTCCCGACATCCAATCTCACTGCTATTCCCCGGTGCTCCCAACTCCCACTCTCACTGCTCTCCCCAGGACTCCCTACTCCCATTCTCACTACCATCCCCAGGATTCCCTACTTGCACTCTCACTGCCATCACGGTGCTCCCTAGTCCTACTCTCTATGCCATCCCCCAGTGCTCCCGACTCACACTCTCGATGCCATCCCAAAGTGTTCGCTATTCCCACTCTCACTGCCATCCTTGGGACTCCCTACTCCCACTCTCACTGCCACCCCTGTGCTCACTACTCCCACTCTCACTGCCAACCCCTGGTGCTCCCTACTCTCACTCACACTGCAACACCTGTGCTCACAACTCCCACTCTCATTGCCATCTCCGGCGCCCCCGACTCCCACTCTCACTGCCATCCCCCGGTGCTCCCTACTCCCACTTTCACTGCCATCCCGGTGCTCACTACTCCCACTCTCACTGCCACCCCCCAGGACACGCTACTCCCACTCTCACTGCCATCCCCCAGTGCTCCATACTCCCACTCTCACTGCCATCCTTGGGACCCCCTACTCTCAGTCTCACTGCCATCCCCCATTGCTCCCTAATCCCACTCTCACTGTCATTCCCTGGTGCTCCCTCCTCCCACTCTCACTGCCATCCTCAGGTGCTCCCTCCCACTCTCACTGGCATCCACTGGTGCTCCCTACTCTCACTCTCACTACCATCATGGTGCTCCCTACTGCCACTCTCGATGCATTCCACAGGACTCCCTACTCCCACTCTCACTGCTATCACTCGGTGCTCCCTACTCCCACTCTCGATGCAATCCCACGTTGCTCCCTACTCCCAATCTCACTGCCATTCCCCGCTGCTCCCTTCTCATATGCTCACTGCCATCCCCGGTGCTCCCTACTCCCACTCTCACTGCCATCCCCCGGTGCTCCCTAGTCCCACTCTCATTGCCATCCCCGGGACTCCTTACTCCCACTTTCACTGCCATCCTCTGGTGCTCCCTACTCCCACTCTCACTGCCATCACAGTGCTCCCTACTCCCACTCTCGATGCCATTCCCCGGGACTCCCTAGCCCCACTCTCAGTGCCATCCCCCGGTGCGCCCTACTCTCACTCTCGATGCCATCCTCCAGTGCCCGCTACTCCCATTCTCACTGCCATCCCCAGTGCTCCCTGCTCCCACTGTCATTGCCATTCCCCAGTGCTCCCTACTCTCACTCTCACTGCCATCTTGGTGCTCCCTACTCCCACTCTCAATGCCATCCTAGTGCTCCCTACTCCCACTCTCACTGCCATTCCCGGGTGCTCCCTACTCTCACTCTCATTGCCATCCCCCGGTGCTCCCTACACACACTCTCACTGCCATCCTCAGGACTCCCTACTCTCACTCTCACTGCCATCCCCTGGTGATTCCTACTCTCACTCTCACTGCCTTACCTGGTACTCCCTACTCCTACTCTCACTGCCATTCCCTGGTGTTCCCTACTCCCACTCTCACTGCCATCCCCAGTGCTACCTACTCCCACTCTCACTACCATCCCCGGTGCTCCCTACTCACACTCTCACTGCCACCCTCAGGAATCCCTACTCCCACTCTCACTGTCATCCCGGTGATCCCTACTACCATTCTTGATGCCATTCCCGGGGACTCCCTACTCCCACTCTCACTGCCATCGCCCAGTGGTCCATACTCCCACTCTCAATGCTATCCCCCGGTGCTCCCAACTCCCACTCTCACTGCTCTCCCCAGGACTCCCTACTCCCATTCTCACTGCCAACCCCAGGACTCCCTACACCCACACTCACTGACATCGCCCGGTGCACCCAATTCCCACTCACACTGCCATCACGGTGCTCCCTACTCCTACTCTCGATGCCATTCCCCAGGACTCCCTACTCCCACTCTCATTGCTATCCCTCGGTGCTCCCTACTCCCAATCTCACTGCCATTCCCCAGTGCTCCCTACTCATATGCTCACTGCCATCCCCGGTGCTCCCTACTCCCACTCTCACTGCCATCCCGGTGCTCCCTACTTCCATTCTCACTGGCACCAAGGTGCTCCCTACTCCCACGCTCACTGCCATCCCGGGTCTCCCTACTCCCACTCTCATTGCCATCCCCGGGACTCCTTACTCCCACTCTCACTGACATCCTCTGGTGCTCCCTACTCCCACTCCCACTGCCATCCCGGTGGTCCCTACATCCACTCACACAGCCATTCCCCGGTGCTCCCAACTCCCACTCTCACTGCCATCCCCAGGACTCCCTACTTCCACTCTCACTGCCATCCCCCGGTACACCCTATTCCCACTCACACTGCCATCACCAGGACTCCATATTCCCACTCTCAATGCCATCCCCTGCTGCTCCCGATTCCCTCTCTTACTGCCATTCCGGTTTTCCCTAAATCCACTCTAACTGCCATCCCCCAGGACTCCACACTCCCACTCTCAATGCCATCCCCCGGTGATTCCTACTCCCACTCTCACTGCCGTACTCGGGACTCCCTACTCCAACTCTCAATGCCATCCCGGTGCTCCCTACTCCCACTCTCACTGCCATCCCCTGGTGCTCCCTACTCTCACTCTCACTGCAACACCTGTGCTCCCTACTCCTACTCTCGATGCCATCCCCCAGAGCTCTCTACTCCCACTCTCGATGCCATCCCAAAGTGCTCGCTACTCCCACTCTCACTGCCATCCTTGGGACTCCCTACTCCCACTCTCACTGCCATCCCCTGGTGCTCCCTACTCCCACTCTCACCGCCATCCCCGGGACTCCCTGCTCCTACTCTCACTGCCATCCCCTGATGCTCCCTACTCCCACTCTCACTGCCTTCCCTGGTGCTCCCTCCTCCCACTCTCACTGACATCCCCGGGTGCTCCCTACTCCCACTATCACTGCCATCCCCCGCTGCTCACTACTTCCACTCTCACTGCCATCCCCTGGTGCTCCCTACTCCCACACTCACTGCCATCACCAGGACTCCATATTCCCACTCTCAATGCCATCCCCTGCTGCTCCCGATTCCCTCTCTTACTGCCATTCCGGTTTTCCCTAAACCCACTCTAACTGCCATCCCCCAGTGCTCCACACTCCCACTCTCAATGCCATCCCCCGGTGATTCCTACTCCCACTCTCACTGCCGTACTCGGGACTCCCTACTCCCACTCTCAATGCCATCCCCTGGTGCTCCCTACTCTCACTCTCACTGCAACACCTGTGCTCACTACCCCCACTCTCAATGCCATCCCCCGCTGCTCCCTATTCCCACTCTCACTACCATCACTATGATTCCTACTCTCACTCTCGATGCCATCCCCCAATGCTCGCTCCTCCCACTCTCACTGCCATCCTTGGGACTCCCTACTCCCACTCTCACTGCCATTCCCTGGTGTTCCCTACTCCCACTCATACTGCCATCGCCCGGTGCTCCCTACTCCCACTCTCACTGCTACCCCGGTGCTCACTACTCCCACTCTCAAAGCCATCTGTGGTGCTCCCTACTCTCACTTTCACTGCCATCCCGGTGCTCCCTACTCCCACTCTCACAACCATCCCCGGGTCTGCCTATTCCGACTCACACTGCCATCTGTGGTGCTCCCTACTCCCACTCTCACTGCCATCCCCCGGTGCTCCCTACTCCCACTCTCACTGCCATCCCCCGGGACTCCCTTATCCCACTCTAACTGCCATCCCCCTGAGTTCCCTACTCTCACTCTCGATGCCATCCCCAGTGCTCACTGCTCCCACTGTCACTGCCATTCCCCGGTGCTCCCTCCTCTCACTCTCACTGCCATCTTGGTGCTCCCTACTCCCGCTCTCAATGCCATCCTAGTGCTCCCTACTCCCACTCACATTGTCATTCCCGGGTGCTCCCTACTCCCACTCTCACTGCCGTCCCCCGTTGCTCCCTACTCCCACTCTCACTGCCATCCTCAGAACTCCCTACTCTCACTCTCACTGCCATCCCCCGGTGCTCACTACTCCCACTCTCACTGCCGTACCCGGGACTCCTTACTCCCACTCTCACTACCATCATGGTGCTCCCTACTGCCACTCTCGATGCCATTCCCCAGGACTCCCTACTCCCACTCTCACTACCATCCCCGGTGCTCCCTACTCACACTCTCACTGCCACCCTCAGGACTCCCTACTCCCACTCTCACTGCCATTCCCTGCTGTTCCCTACTCCCACTCTCACTGCCATCCCCTGGTTTTGGCTACTCCCACTCTCACTGCCTTCCCTGGTGCTACGTCCATCAACTCTCACTGCCATCCCCCGGTGCTCCCTACTCCCACTCTCACTGCCATCCCCAGTGCTACCTACTCCCACTCTCACTGCCATACTCCGGTGCTCACTACTCCCACTCTCACTACCATCCCCGGTGCTCCCTACTCAAACTCTCACTGCCACCCTCAGGACTCCCTACTCCCACTCTCACATCCATCCCCCGGTGCTCCCTACTCCCACTCTCACTACCATCCCCTGGTGTTCCCTAATCCCACTCTCACTGCCATCCCCAGTGCTACCTCCTCCCACTCTCACTGCCATCCTCCGGTGCTCACTACTCCCACTCTCACTACCATCCCCGGTGCTCCCTACTCACACTCTCACTGCCACCCTCAGGACTCCCTACTCCCATTCTCACTGCCATTCCCTGCTGTTCCCTACTCCCACTCTCACTGCCATCCCCTGGTTTTGGCTACTCCCACTCTCACTGCCATTCCCTGCTGTTCCCTACTCCCACTCTCACTGCCATCCCCTGGTTTTGGCTACTCCCACTCTCACTGCCTTCCCTGGTGCTATGTCCGTCAACTTTCACTGCCATCCCCCTGTGCTCACTACTCCCACTCTCACTGCCATTCCCCGGTGCTCCCTACTCCCACTCTCACTGCCATTCCCTCCTGCTCACTACTCCCACTGCCACCCCGGTGCTCACTACTCCCACTCTCACTGCCATCCCGGTGCTCCCTACTCCCACTCTCTCTGCCATACCCCGGTGCTCCCTAATCCCACTCTCACTGCCATCCCTGGGACTCCCTACTCCCACACTCACTGCCATCCCCGGGACTCCTTACTCCCACTCTCACTGCCATCCACTGGTGCTCCCTACTCTCACTCTCACTACCATCATGGTGCTCCCTACTGCCACTCTCGATGCATTCCACAGGACTCCCTACTCCCACTCTCACTGCTATCACTCGGTGCTCCCTACTCCCACTCTCGATGCAATCCCCCGTTGCTCCCTACTCCCAATCTCACTGCCATTCCCCGCTGCTCCCTTCTCATATGCTCACTGCCATCCCCGGTGCTCCCTACTCCCACTCTCACTGCCATCCCGGTGCTCCCTACTTCCATTCTCACTGGCACCAACGTGCTCCCTACTCCCACTCTCACTGCCATCCCCCGGTGCTCCCTACTCCCACTCTCACTGCCATCACAGTGCTCCCTACTCCCACTCTCGATGCCATTCCCCGGGACTCCCTAGCCCCACTCACAGTGCCATCCCCCGGTGCGCCCTACTCTCACTCTCGATGCCATCCTCCAGTGCCCGCTACTCCCATTCTCACTGCCATCCCCAGTGCTCCCACTGTCATTGCCATTCCCCGGTGCTCCCTACTCTCACTCTCACTGCCATCTTGGTGCTCCCTACTCCCACTCTCACTGCCATTCCCGGGTGCTCCCTACTCTCACTCTCATTGCCATCCCCCGGTGCTCCCTACATACACTCTCACTGCCATCCTCAGGACTCCCTACTCTCACTCTCACTGCCATCCCCTGGTGATTCCTACTCTCACTCTCACTGCCGTACTTGGGACTCCCTACTCCTACTCTCACTGCCATTCCCTGGTGCTCCCTACTCCCACTCTCACCGCCATCCCCGGGACTCCCTGCTCCTACTCTCACTGCCATCCACTGATGCTCCCTACTCCCACTCTCACTGCCTTCCCTGGTGCTCCCTCCTCCCACTCTCACTGACATCCCCGGGTGCTCCCTACTCCCACTATCACTGCCATCCCCCGCTGCTCACTACTTCCACTCTCACTGCCATCCCCTGGTGCTCCCTACTCCCACACTCACTGCCATCACCAGGACTCCATATTCCCACTCTCAATGCCATCCCCTGCTGCTCCCGATTCCCTCTCTTACTGCCATTCCGGTTTTCCCTAAACCCACTCTAACTGCCATCCCCCAGTGCTCCACACTCCCACTCTCAATGCCATCCCCCGGTGATTCCTACTCCCACTCTTACTGCCGTACTCGGGACTCCCTACTCCCACTCTCAATGCCATCCCGGTGCTCCCTACTCCCACTCTCACTGCCATCCCCTGGTGCTCCCTACTCTCACTCTCACTGCAACACCTGTGCTCACTACCCCCACTCTCAATGCCATCCCCCGCTGCTCCCTATTCCCACTCTCACTACCATCACTATGATTCCTACTCTCACTCTCGATGCCATCCCCCAATGCTCGCTCCTCCCACTCTCACTGCCATCCTTGGGACTCCCTACTCCCACTCTCACTGCCATTCCCTGGTGTTCCCTACTCCCACACTCACTGCCAACCCCTGGTGCTCCCTACTCTCACTCTCATTGCCACCCCAGTGCTCACTACTCCCACTCTCAATACCATACCCGGTGCTGCCTACTCCTACTCTCACTGCCATCCCCCGGTGCTCCCAACTCCCACTCTCAATGCCATCCCACGGTGATTCCTACTCCCACTCTCACTTCCATTCCCCGGTGCTCACAACTCTTCCTGTCACTGCCATCCGTGTGCTCACTAATCCCACTCTCACTGCCATCCCCCAGTACTCCCTATACCCACTCTAACTGCCATCCCCCAGTTCTCCACACTCCCACTCTCAATGCCATCCCCCGCTGCTTCCTATTCCCACTCTCACTGCCATCACTGTGCTTCCTACTCTCACTCTCGATGCCATCCCCCAATGCTCGCTCCTCCCACTCTCATTGCCATTCTTGGGACTCCCAACTCTCACTCTCCCTGCCATCCACCGGTGCTCCCTAATCCCACTGTCACTGCCATCCCTTGGTTCTCCCTTCTCACATTCTCACTGCTATCCCGGTACTCCTTACTCTCACTCTCACTGCCATCCCCTGGTGCTCCCTACTCTCACTCTCACTGCAACACCTGTGCTCACAACTCGCACTCTCAATGCCATCCTTGGGACTCCCTACTCTCACTCTCACTGCCATCCCCCGGTGCTGCCCACTTCCACACTCACTGCCATCCACGGGACTCCCTACTCCCATTCTCAATGCCATCATGGTACTCCCTACTACCACTCTCACTGAAATCCTTGGGACTCCATACTCTCACTCTCACTGACATCCACTGGTGCTCCCTACTCCCACTCTCACTGCCACCCCCGTGCTCCCTACTCCCACTCTCAATGCCATCCCCGGTGCTCCGTACTCCCACTCTCACTGACTTCCCTGGTGCTCGCTTCTCCCACTCTCGCTGCGATTCCCCGGTGCTCCCTTCTCCCACTTTCACTGCTCTCCCGAGGACTCCCTCCTCCCATTCTCACTGCAATCCCCAGGATTCCCTCCCTCCACTCTCATTGGCATCTCTGGGACTCCCTACTCTCACTCTCACTGCCATCCCCCGGTGTTCCCTACTGCCACTCTCACTGCCATCCCAGTGCTCCCTACTCCCACTCTCACAGCCATCCCCAGGACTCCCTACTCTCACTCTCACTGCCATCCCCCGGTGTTCCCTACTGCCACTCTCACTGCCATCCCGGTGCTCCCTACTCCCACTCTCACTGCCATCCCCAGGACTCCCTACTCCCACTCTCACTGCCATTCCCTGGTGTTCCCTACTCCCACACTCACTGCCAACCCCTGGTGCTCCCTACTCTCACTCTCACTACCATCATGGTGCTCCCTACTGCCATTCTCGATGCCATTCCCCAGGACTCCATACTCCCACTCTCGATGCAATCCCCCGGTGCTCCCTACGCCCAATCTCACTGCCTTTCGCCGGTGCTCCCTACTCACATGCTCACTGCCATCCCCAGTGCTCACTGCTCCCACTGTCACTGCCATTCCCCGGTGCTCCCTACTCTCACTCTCACTGCCATCTTGGTGCTCCCTACTCCCACTCTCACTGCCATCCCCCAGTGATTCCTACTCCCACTCTCACTGCCGTACTCGGGACTCCCTACTCCCACTCTCACTGCCATCCCCAGTGCTACCTACTCCCACTTTCACTACCATCCCCGGTGCTCCCTACTCACACTCTCACTGCCACCCTCAGGAATCCCTACTCTCACTCTCACTGGCAGCTCCCGGTGCTCCCTACTCCCACTCTCACTACCATTCCCGGGTGCTCCCTACTCTCACTCTCACTGCCATCCCCCGGTGATTCCTACTCCCACTCTCACTGCCGTACTCGGGACTCCCTACTCCCACTCTCACTGCCATTCCCTGGTGTTCCCTACTCCCACTCTCACTGCCATCCCCAGTGCTACCTACTCCCACTCTCACTACCATACCCGGTGCTCCCTACTCACACTCTCACTGCCACCCTCAGGAATCCCTACTCTCACTCTCACTGCCATCCCGGTGCTCCCTACTACCATTCTCACTGCCTTCACAAGGTGCACTGTACTCCCACTCTCGCTGCAATCCCCGGTGCTCCCTACTCCCACCCTCACTGCCTTCCCTGATGCTCCCTACACCCACTCTCACTGCCATTCCCCGGTGCTCCCTTCTCCTACTTTCACTGCTCACTCGAGGACTCCCGCCTCCCATTCCCACTGCAATCCCCAGGATTCCCTCCTTCCACTCTCACCGGCATCCCTGGGTCTCCCTACTCCCACTCTCAATGCCATCCCCCACTGCTCCCTAATCCCACTCTCACTGCCATCCCCCAGTGTTCCATACTCCCACTCGCACTGCCATCCCGGTGCTCCCAACATCCAATCTCACTGCTATTCCCCGGTGCTCCCAACTCCCACTCTCACTGCTCTCCCCAGGACTCCCTACTCCCATTCACACTACCATCCCCAGGATTCCCTACTTGCACTCTCACTGCCATCACGGTGCTCCCTAGTCCTACTCTCTATGCCATCCCCCAGTGCTCCCGACTCACACTCTCGATGCCATCCCAATGTGTTCGCTATTCCCAATCTCACTGCCACCCCTGTGCTCACTACTCCCACTCTCACTGCCAACCCCTGGTGCTCCCTACTCTCACTCACACTGCAACACCTGTGCTCACAACTCCCACTCTCATTGCCATCCCCGGCGCCCCCTACTCCCACTTTCACTGCCATCCCGGTGCTTACTACTCCCGCTCTCACTGCCACCCCCCAGGACACGCTACTCCCACTCTCACTGCCATCCCCCAGTGCTCCATACTCCCACTCTCACTGCCATCCTTGGGACCCCCTACTCTCAGTCTCACTGCCATCCCCCATTGCTCCCTAATCCCACTCTCACTGCCATTCCCTGGTGCTCCCTACTCCCACTCTCACCGGCATCCCCAGGACTCCCTACTCCCACTCTCACTGCCTTCCCTGGTGCTCCCTCCTCCCACTCTCACTGCCATCCTCAGGTGCTCCCTCCCACTCTCACTGCCATCCCACGGTGCTCCCTACTCCCTCTCTCACTACCATCCCCAGGACTCCATATTCTCACTCTCAGTGCCATCCCCCGCTGCTCCCTACTCCCACTCTCACTGCCATCCCCCGGTGCTCCCTACTCCCACTCTCACTGCCATCCCGGTGCTCCCTACTCTCACTCTCACTGCCATCCCCCGCTGCTCCCTACTCCCACTCTCACTGCCCTACCCAGGATTCCACATTCCCACTCTCAATGCCATCCCCCGCTGCTCCCTATTCCCACTCTTACTGCTATTCTGGTTTTCCCTAAACCCACTCTCACTGCCATCTCCCAGTGCTCCACGCTCCCACTCTCAATGCCATTCCCCGGTGCTCCCTACTCCCTCTCTCACTCCATCCCCTGGTCCCCCTAGTCTCACTCTCATTGCCACCCCGGTGCTCACTACACACACTCTCAATGCCATCCCGTTGCTCCCAACTCCCTCTCTCACTGCCACCCCTGTGCTCACTACTCCCACTCTCACTGCCATCTGCCGGTGCTCCCTACTCTTACTCTCACTGCCACCCCTGTGCTCACTACTCCCACTCTCACTGCCATCCTGGTGCTCACTGCTTCCACTCTTAATGCCACCCCGGTGCTCCCTACTCCCACTCTCACTGCCATCCCAGTGCGCGCTACTCCCACTCTCTCTGCCACCCCTGTGCTCACTACTCCCACTCTCAGTGCCATCCCCTGGTGCTCCCGACTCTCACTCTCACTGCCATCCCCCGATGCTCCCTCCTCCCACTCTCACTGCCATCCTCAGGTGCTCCCTCCCACTATCACTGCCATCCCGTGGTGCTCCCAACTCCCTCTCTCACTCCATCCCCTGGTCCCCCTAGTCTCACTCTCATTGCCACCCCGGTGCTCACTACACCCACTCTCAATGCCATCCCGTTGCTCCCAACTCCCTCTCTCACTGCCACCCCTGTGCTCACTACTCCCACTCTCACTGCCATCTGCCGGTGCTCCCTACTCTTACTCTCACTGCCACCCCTGTGCTCCCTCCTCCCACTCTCACTGCCATCCTGAGGTGCTCCCTCCCACTATCACTGCCATCCCGCGGTGCTCCCTACTCCCTCTCTCACTATCATCCCCAGGACTCCATATTCTCACTCTCAATGCCATCCCCCGCTGCTCCCTACTTCCACTCTCACTGCCATTCCCGGTGCTCCCTACTCCCACTCTCCCTGCCATCCCGGTGCTCCCTACTCCCACTCTCACTGCCATTCCCCGGTGCTCACTATTCTCACTCTCACTGCCACCCCTGTGCTCACTACTCCCACTCTCACTGCTATCCTTTGGACTCCCTACTCTCATTCTCACTGCCATCCCCCGGTGCTCCCAACTCCCACTCTCAATGCCATCCCCTGGTGCTCCCTACTCCCACTCTCACTGCCTTCCCTGGTGCTCCCTCCTCCCACTCTCACTGCCTTCCCTGGTGCTCCCTCCTCCCACTCTCACTTCCATCCCCGGGAGCTCCCTACTCCCACTCTCACTGCCATCCCCCGGTTTTCCCTACAGCCTCTCTCACCGCCATCCCCAGAACTCCATATTCCCACACTCAATGCCATCCGCCGCTGCTCCCTATTCCCACTCTTACTGCCATTCCGGTTTTCCCTAAACCCACTCTCACTGCCATCCCCCGCTGCTCAATACTCCCACTCCCACTGCCATCCCGGTGCTCCCGACATCCAATCTCACTGCTATTCCCCGGTGCTCCCAACTCCCACTCTCACTGCTCTCCCCAGGACTCCCTACTCCCATTCTCACTACCATCCCCAGGATTCCCTACTTGCACTCTCACTGCCATCACGGTGCTCCCTAGTCCTACTCTCTATGCCATCCCCCAGTGCTCCCGACTCACACTCTCGATGCCATCCCAAAGTGTTCGCTATTCCCACTCTCACTGCCATCCTTGGGACTCCCTACTCCCACTCTCACTGCCACCCCTGTGCTCACTACTCCCACTCTCACTGCCACCCCTGTGCTCACTACTCCCACTCTCACTGCCACCCCTGTGCTCACTACTCCCACTCTCACTGCCAACCCCTGGTGCTCCCTACTCTCACTCACACTGCAACACCTGTGCTCACAACTCCCACTCTCGTTGCCATCCCCGGCGCCCCCGACTCCCACTCTCACTGCCATCCCGGTGCTCACTACTCCCACTCTCACTGACACCCCCCAGGACACGCTACTCCCACTCTCACTGCCATCCCCCAGTGCTCCATACTCCCACTCTCACTGCCATCCTTGGGACCCCCTACTCTCAGTCTCACTGCCATCCCCCATTACTCCCTAATCCCACTCTCACTGCCATTCCCTGGTGCTCCCTCCTCCCACTCTCACTGCCATCCTCAGGTGCTCCCTCCCACTCTCACTGCCATCCCGCGGTGCTCCCTACTCCCTCTCTCACTATCATCCCCAGGACTCCATATTCTCACTCTCAATGCCATCCCCCGCTGCTCCCTACTTCCACTCTCACTGCCATTCCCGGTGCTCCCTACTCCCACTCTCCCTGCCATCCCGGTGCTCCCTACTCCCACTCTCACTGCCATTCCCCGGTGCTCACTATTCTCACTCTCACTGCCACCCCTGTGCTCACTACTCCCACTCTCACTGCCATCCTTTGGACTCCCTACTCTCACTCTCACTGCCATCCCCCGGTGCTCCCTACTCCCACTCTCACTGCCATCCCCGTGCTCCCAACTCCCACTCTCACTGCCATTCCCTGGTGCTACCTACTCTTACTCTCACTGCCACCCGTGTGCTCCCTACTCCCACTCTCACTGCCATCCCCCAGTTCTACACACTCCCACTCTCAATGCCATCCCCCATGCTCCCTATTCCCACTCTCACTGCCATCCCCCAGTGCTCGCTCCTCCCACTCTCACTTCCATCCCCGGGAGCTCCCTACTCCCACTCTCACTGCCATCCCCCGGTTTTCCCTACAGCCTCTCTCACCGCCATCCCCAGAACTCCATATTCCCACACTCAATGCCATCCGCCGCTGCTCCCTATTCCCACTCTTACTGCCATTCCGGTTTTCCCTAAACCCACTCTCACTGCCATCTCCCAGTGCTCCACGCTCCCACTCTCAATGCCATTCCCCGGTGCTCCCTACTCCCTCTCTCACTCCATCCCCTGGTCCCCCTAGTCTCACTCTCATTGCCACCCCGGTGCTCACTACACTCACTCTCAATGCCATCCCGTTGCTCCCAACTCCCACTCTCACTGCCACCCCTGTGCTCACTACTCCCACTCTCACTGCCATCTGCCGGTGCTCCCTACTCTTACTCTCACTGCCACCCCTGTGCTCACTACTCCCACTCTCACTGCCATCCTGGTGCTCACTACTTCCACTCTCAATGCTACCCCGGTGCTCCCTACTCCCACTCTCACTGCCATCCCAGTGCGCCCTACTCCCACTCTCTCTGCCACCCCTGTGCTCACTACTCCCACTCTCAGTGCCATCCCCTGGTGCTCCCGACTCTCACTCTCACTGCAACACCTGTGCTCACTACTCCCACTCTCAATGCCATCCCCGGTGCTCCCTACTCCTACTCTCACTGCCATCCCCCGGTGCTCCCTACTCCCACTCTAACTGCCATCCCCCAGTTCTCCACACTCCCACTCTCAATGCCATCCCCCGCTGCTCCCTACTCCCACTCCAACTGCCATCACTGTGCTCCCTACTCTCACTCTCGATGCCATCCCCCAGTGCTCGCTCCTCCCACTCTCACTGCCATCCTTGGGACTCCCTACTCTCACTCTCACTGCCATCCCCCGGTGCTCCCTAATCCCACTGTCACTGTCATCCCCTGGTGCTCCCTACTCACATTCTTACTGCCATCCCGGTTCTCCTTACTCTCACTCTCACTGCCATCCCCTGGTGCTCCCTACTCTCACTCTCACTGCAACACCTGAGCTCCCAACTCCCACTCTCAATGCCATCCCCGGTGTTCCCTACTCCCACTCTCACTGCCATCCCCATGCTCCCTACATGCACTCTCACTGCTATTCCACTGTGCTCACAACTCCCACTCTCACTGCTCTTCCCGGGACTCCCTACTCCCACTCTCACTGCCATCCCCTGGTGCTCCCTATTCCCACTCTCACTGCCATCACGGTGCTCCCTACTCCGAATCTCGATGCCATCACCCAGTGCTCCCTACTCCCACTCTCGATGCCAATCCAAAGTGCTCGCTACTCCCACTCTCACTGCCATCCTTGGGACTCCCTCCTCCCACTCTCACTGCCTACCCCTGTGCTCACTACTCCCACTCTCACTGTCAACCCCTGGTGCTCCCTACTCTCACTCTCACTGCAACACCTGTGCTCACAACTCACACTCTCAATGCCATCCCCTGGTACTCCCTACTCCTACTCTCACTGCCATTCCCTGGTGCTCCCAACTCCCACTCTCACTGCCATCCCCGTTGGTCCCTTCACCAACTCTCACTGCTCTCCCCCAGTGCTCCCTACTCCCACTCTCACTGTCATTCCCCGGTGCTCCCTTCCACTTTCACTGCTCTCCTGAGGACTCCCTACTCCCATTCTCATGCAATCCCCAGGATTCCCTCCTTCCACTCTCACCGGCAGCCCCGGGACTCCCTCCTCCCACTCTCATCCCCAGGACTCCATATTCCCACTCTCAATGCCATCCCCCGCTGCTCCCTATTCCCTTTCTTACAGCCATTCCTCTTTTCCCTAAACCCACTCTCACTGCCATTCCCCAGTGCTCCACACTCCCACTCTCAATGCCATCCCCCGGTGCTCCCTACTGCCACTCTCACTACCATCACTGTGCTCCCTACTCCCACTCTCACTGCCATCCCCTGGTGCTCCCTATTCTTGCTCTCACTGCCACCCTTGTGCTCACTACTCCCACTCTCACTGCCATCCCCCAGGACTCCTTACTCCCACTCTCAATGCCATCCCCGGTGTTCCCTACTCCTACTCTCACTGCCATCCCCCGGTGCTCCCTATTCCCACTCTCACTGCTATCACTGTGCTCCCTACTCTCACTCTCGATGCCATCCCCCGATGCTCCCTAATCCCACTGTCACTGCCATCCCCTGGTGCACCCTACTCCCACTCTCACCGCCATCCCCCGATGCTCCCTACTCCCTCTCTTACTGCCATCCCCAGGACTCCATATTCCCACTCTCAATGCCATCCCCCGCTGCTCCCTACTTCCACTCTCACTGCCATCCCCCGGTGCTCCCTACTCCCACTCTCACTGCCATCCCCAGGACTCCATATTCCCGCTCTCAATGCCATCCCCCGCTGCTCCCTATTCCCACTCTTACTGCCATTCCGGTTTTCCCTAAACCCACTCTCACTGCCATCCCCCAGAGCTCCACGCTCCCACTCTCAATGCCATTCCCCGGTGCTCCCTACTCCCACTCTCACTGCCATCCTCTGGTGCTCCCTACTCTCACTCTGATTGCCACCCCGGTGCTCACTACACCCACTCTCAATGCCATCCCGGTGCTCCCAACTCCCAATCACACCTGCTGTCCCGGTGCTCCCTACTCCCACTTTCAATGCCATCCCCGGTGCTCCCTATTCACACTCTCACTGCCATCCCCCAGTGCTCCACACTCCCACTCTCACTGCCAACCCCTGGTGCTCCCTACTCTCACTCTTATTGCCACCCCGGTGCCCACTACTCCCACTCGCACTGCCACCCCTGTGCTCACTACTACCACTCACACTGCCATCCCCTAGTGCTCCCTAGTCTCACTCTCACTGCAACACCTGTGCTCACTACTCCCACTCTCAATGCCATCCTCGGTGCTCCCTACTCCTACTCTCACTGCCATCTCCCAGTGCTCCCTACTCCCACTCTCACTGCCATCCCCCAGTTCTACACACTCCCACTCTAAATGCCATCCCCCGCTGCTCCCTCCTCCCATTCTCACTACCATCACTGTGCTCCCTACTCTCACTCTCGATGCCATCTCCCAGTGCTCGCTCCTCCCAATCTCACTGCCATCCTTGGGACTCCCAACTCTCACTCTCACTGCCATCCCCCGGTGCTCCCTAATCCCACTGTCACTGCCATCCCCTGGTGCTCCCTCCTCCCACTCTCACTGCCATTCCACGGTGCTCCCTTCCCCGACTTTCACTGCTCTCCTGAGGACTCCCTACTCCCATTCTCATGCAATCCCCAGGATTCCCTCCTTCCACTCTCACCGGCAGCCCCGGGACTCCCTACTCCCACTCTCACTGCCATCTCCCAGTGCTCCATGCTCCCATTATCAATGCCATCCCCCGCTGCTCCCTAATCCCACTCTCACTGCCATCCCCTGGTGCTCCCTACTCCCACTGTCACTGCCATCCCCGGGACTCCCTATTCCCACTCTCACTGCCATCGCCCGGTGTTCCATACTCCCACTCTCAAGCCATCCCCCGGTGCTCCTTAATCCCACTCTCACTGCCATCCCCCGGTGCTCCCTACTCCCACTCTCACTGCCATCCCCGGTGTTCCCTACTCCTACTCTCACTGCCATCCTTGGGACTCCCTACTCCCACTCTCACTGCCATCCCCCGGTGTTCCATACTCCCACTCTCAAGCCATCCCCCGTTGCTCCCTTATCCCACTCTCAGTGCCATCCCCTGGTGCTCCCTACTCCCACTCTCACTGCCATCCCCCAGTGTTCCATACTCCCACTCTCAATGCCATCCCCCGCTGCTCCCTACTCCCACTCCCACTGCCATCCTGGTGCTCCCTACATCCACTCTCACTGCTATTTCCCGGTGCTCCCAACTCCCACTCTCACTGCTCACCCCAGGACTCCCTACTCCCATTCTCACTGCCATCCCCAGGATTCCCTACTTGCACTCTCACTGGCATTCCCGGGACTCCCTACTCTCACTCTCACTGCCATCCCCCGGTGCTCCCTATTCCCACTCTCACTGCCAACACGGTGCTCCCTACTCCTACTCTCGATGCCATCCCCCAGTGTTCCCTACTCCCACTCTCGATGCCAACCCAAAGTGCTCGCTACTCCCACTCTCACTGCCGTCCTTGGGACTCCCCACTCCCACTCTCACTGCCAACCCCTGGTGCTCCCTACTCTCACTCTCACTGCTACACCTGTGCTCACAACTCCCACTCTCAATGCCATCCCCGCTGCTCCCTACTCCTACTCTCACTTGCATCCCCCGGTGCTCCCTACTCCCACTCTCACTGCCATCCCAGTGCTCCCTACTCCCACTCACACTGCCATCCCCTAGTTCTCCATACTCTCACTCTCATTCCCACCCCGGTGCTCACTACTCCCACTCTCACTGCCATCCGCCGGTGCTCCCTACTCCCACTCTCACTGCCATCCCCTAGTGCTCCCTACTCTCATCTCATTGCCACCCCTGTGCTCATTACCCCCCTCTCAATGCCATCCCGGTGCTCCCTACTCCCACTCTCACTGCCTTCCCGGTGCTCCCTACTCCCTCTCTCACTGTCACCCCTGTGCTCACTACTCCCACTCTAACTTCCATCCCCCAGTGCTCCATACTCCCACTCTCAATTCCATCCCCCGCTGCTCCCTACTCCCAATCTCACTGCCATCCCCCGGTGCTCCCTACTCCCTCTCTCCCTGCCATCCCCAGGACTCCATATTCCCACTCTCAATGCTATCCCCCGCTGCTCCCTATTCCCACTCTTACTGCCATTCCGGTTTTCCCTAAACCCACTCTCACTGCCATCCCCCAGTGCTCCACACTCCCACTCTCAATGCCATTCCCCGGTGCTCCCTACTCCCACTCTCACTGCCATCCCCTGGTGCTCCCTACTCTCACTCTCATTGCCATCCTGGTGCTCACTACTCCCACTCTCAATGCCATCCCCGTGCTCCCTACTCCCAATCTCACTGCCATCATGGTGCTCCCTACTCCCACTCTCACTGCCACCCCTGTGCTCACTACTCCCACTCTCACTGCCATCCCCTGGTGCTCCCTACTCCCAATCTCACTGCCATCATGGTGCTCCCTACTCTCACTCTCACTGCCACCCCTGTGCTCACTACTCCCACTCTCACTGCCATCCCACAGGACTCCCTACTCCCACTCTCACTGCCATCCCACAGGACTCCCTACTCCCACTCTCAATGCCATCACCGAGTGCTCCATACTCCCACTCTCACTGCCATCCTTGGGACTCCCTACTCTCACTCTCACTGCCATCGCCCGATGCTCCCTACTTCCACTCTCACTGCCAACCCCGTGTGCTCCCTACTCCCACTCTCACTGCCATCCCCAGGACTCCATATTCCCACTCTCAATGCCATTCCCCGGTGCTCCCTACTCCCACTCTCACTGCCATCCCCTGGTGCTCCCTCCTCTCACTCTCACTGCAAAACCTGTGCTCCCTACTCCCACTCTCACTGCCATCCCCTAGTGCTCCCTACTCCCACTCACACTGCCATCCCCTAGTGCTCCATACTCTCACTCTCATTGCCACCCCGGTGCTCACTACTCCCACTCTCACTGCCATCCCCTGGTGCTCCCTGCTCTCACTCTCACTGCAACACCTGTGCTCACAACTCCCACTCTCAATGCCATCCCCGGTGCTCCCTACTCTTACTCTCACTGCCACCCCTGTGCTCACTACTCCCACTCTCACTGCCATCCCCCAGGACTCCCTACTCCCACTCTAACTGCCATCCCCCAGTTCTCCACACTCCCACTCTCAAT
The DNA here is from genome assembly GCF_047496795.1 of Chiloscyllium punctatum. NCBI lineage: Eukaryota > Metazoa > Chordata > Chondrichthyes > Orectolobiformes > Hemiscylliidae > Chiloscyllium > Chiloscyllium punctatum. The sequence goes on from NC_092746.1 coordinate 97,681,531, forward strand.
GCCATCCCCCGCTGCTCCCTATTCCCGCTCTCACTGCCAACACTGTGCTCCCTTCTCTCACTCTCAATGCCATCCCTCTGTGCTCCCTACTCCCACTCTCACTGCCAACCCCTGGTGCTCCCTACTCTCATCTCATTGCCACCCCTGTGCTCATTACCCCCCTCTCAATGCCATCCCGGTGCTCCCTACTCCCACTCTCACTGCCTTCCCGGTGCTCCCTACTCCCACTCTCACTGCCATCCCACAGGACTCCCTACTCCCACTCTCAATGCCATCCCCAGGACTCCATATTCCCACTCTCAATGCCATCCCCCGGTGCTCCCTTCTCCCACTCTTACTGCCATCCTGGTGCTCCCTACTCCCACTGTCACAGCCATTCCCCGGTGCTCCCTACTCTCACTGTCACTGCCACCCCTGTGCTCACTACTCCCATTCTCACTGCCATCCCACAGGACTCCCTACTCCCACTCTAACTTCCATCCCCCAGTGCTCCATACTCCCACTCTCACTGCCATCCCCCGGTGCTACCTACTCCCACTCTCACTGCCATCCCCCGATGCTACCTACTCCCACTCTCACTGCCATCCCCCGGTGCTCCCGCCTCCCTCTCTCACTGCCATCCCCAGGACTCCATATTCCCACTCTCAATGCTATCCCCCACTGCTCCCTATTCCCACTCTTACTGCCATTCCGGTTTTCCCTAAACCCACTCTCACTGCCATCCCCCAGTGCTCCACACTCCCACTCTCAATGCCATTCCCCGGTGCTCCCTACTCCCACTCTCACTGCCATCCCCTGGTGCTCCCTACTCTCACTCTCATTGCCATCCTGGTGCTCACTACTCCCACTCTCAATGCCATCCCCGGGCCTCCCTAATCCCACTCACTGCCGTTCCCGGGACTCCCTTCTTCCACACTCACCGCCATCCCCCAGTGCTCCCTACTCCCACTCTCGATGCCATCCCCCGGTGCTCACTACTCCCACTCTCACTACCATCCACCAAGTGCTCCCTACTCCCACTCTCACTGCTACCCCGGTGCTCACTACTCCCACTCTCACTGCTATCTTCTGGTGCTCCCTACTCCCACTCTCGATGCCATCCCCCGGTGGTCACTACTCCCACTCTCACTGCCATCCCCCGAGTGCTCCCTACTCCTACACTCACTGCCATCACATGGTGCTCCCTACTCCCACTCTCACTGCCACCCCAGTGCTCACTACTCCCACTCTCACTGCCATCCCGGTGCTCCCTACTCCCACGCTCACTGCCATCCCGATGCTCCCTACTCCCACTCTCACTGCCATCCCCGGGACTCCCTACTCTCACTCTCACTGCCATCCCACAGGACTCCCTACTCCCACTCTCACTGCCATCCCCCAGTTCTCCACACTCCCACTCTCAATGCCATCCCCAGGACTCCATATTCCCACTCTCAATGCCAACCCCCTGTGCTCACTACTCCCATTCTCACTGCCATCCCACAGGACTCCCTACTCCCACTCTAACTTCCATCCCCCGCTCCTTCCTATTCCCACTCTCACTGCCATCACTGTACTCCCTACTCTCACTCTCGTTGCCATCCCCCAGTGCTCACTCCTCCCACTCTCACTGCCATCCTTGGGACTCCCTACTCCCACTCTCACTGCCATCCCCCAGTGCTCCCTAATCCCACTGTCACTGCCATCCCCTGGTACTCCCTACTCACATTCTCACTGCCATCCCCGGTGCTCTCTACTCCCACTCTCACTGCCATTCATAGTGTACCCTACTCTCCCTCTCACTGCCATCCTCGGGACTCCCTACTCCCATCTCACTGACATTCCCGGTGCTCCCTATTCCCACTCTCACTGCCACCCCAGTGCTCACTACTCCCACACTCACTGCCATCCAGGTGCTCCTTACTCTCACTCTCACTGCCATCCCTGGGACTCCCTACTCCCACTCTCACTGCCACCCCAGTGCTCCCTACGCTCACTCTCACTGCCATCCCTGGGACTCCATACTGCCACTCTCGCTGACATTCTCGGGACTACCTACTCCCACTCTCACTGCCATCCCCGGGACTCCCTACGCACACTCTCAATGCCATCCCCGGTGCTCCCTACTCCCACTCTCACAGTCATCCCCGGGACTCCCTACTCCCACTCTCACTGCCATCCCCGGGACTCCCTATTCCCACTCTCACTGCCATCCCCGGGACTCCCTAATCTCACTCACTGCCGTTCCCGGGACTCCCTTCTTCCACACTCACCGCCATCCCCCAGTGCTCCCTACTCCCACTCTCGATGCCATCCCCCGGTGCTCACTACTCCCACTCTCACTGCCATCCTCTGGTGCTCCCTACTCCCACTCTCGATGCCATCCCCCGGTGGTCACTACTCCCAGTCACACTGCCATCCCTGGGACTCCCTTCCCCCACTTTCACTACCATCCCCCGGTGTTCCCAACTTCTGCACTCACTGCCATCCCCCTGTGCTCCCTACTCTCACTCTCAATGCCATCATCGTGCTTCCTACGCCCACTCTCGATGCCATGCCCCTGTGCTCCCTACTCCCACTCTCACTGCCATCCTTGGGAATCCCTGCTCTCACTCTCACTGCCATCCCCGCTGCTCCCTACTCACACTCTAACTACCATCCCCCAAGTGCTCCCTACTCCCACTCTCACTGCCATCCCACAGGACTCCCTACTCCCACTCTAACTGCCATCCCCCAGTTCTCCACACTCCCACTCTCAATGCCATCCCCAGGACTCCATATTCCCACTCTCAATGCCTACCCCCGGTGCTCCCTACTCCCACTCTAACTGCCATCCCCCAGTTCTCCACACTCCCACTCTCAATGCCATCCCCAGGACTCCATATTCCCACTCTCAATGCCAACCCCCGGTGCTCCCTACTCCCACTCTCACTGCCATCCCGGTGCTCCCTACTCCCACTGTCACAGCCATTCCCCGGTGTTCCCTACTCTCACTCTCACTGCCACCCCTGTGCTCACTACTCCCATTCTCACTGCCATCCCACAGGACTCCCTACTCCCACTCTAACTTCCATCCCCCGCTGCTCACTATTCCCACCCTCACTGCCATCACTGTGCTCCCTACTCTCACTCTCATTGCCATCCCTCAGTGCTCACTCCTCCCACTCTCACTGCCATCCTTGGGACTCCCTACTCCCACTCTGAATGCCATCCCCCAGTGCTCCCCAATCCCACTGTCACTGCCATCCCCTGGTACTCCCGACTCACATTCTCAGTGCCATCCCGGTGCTCTTTACTCTCACTCTCACTGCCATCCCCGGGGACTACCTACTCCCACTCTCACTGCCATCCCCGCTGCTCCCGACTCACATTCTCACTGCCATCCCCCAAGTGCACCCTACTCCCACTCTCACTGCCACCCTGGTGATCACTACTCCCACTCTCATTGCCATCCCCGCTGCTCCCTACTTCCACTCTCGATGCCATTCCCCGGTGCTCCCTACTCCCACACTCACTGCCATTCTTGGGAATCCCTACTCTCACTCTCACTGCCATCCTCCGGTGCTCCCTACTCCCACTCTCACTGCAATCCCCTGGTGCTCCCTACTCCCACTCTAAATGCCATCCCCCAAGTGCTCCCTTCCCCTACACTCACTGCTATTCCCTAATGCTCCCTACTCCCACTCTCATTGCGAGACCTGGTGCTCCGCACTCCCACTCTCACTGCCATCTCGGTGCTCACTACTCCCACTCACTGCCATTCCCGGGACTCCCTACTCCCACTCTCACTGCCATCCCCGGGACTCCCTACTCCCACTCTCACTGCCATCCCCAGGACTCCCTACTCCCACTCTCACTGCCATGCCCGGGCCTCCCTACTCCCACACTCACTGCCATTCCCGGGACTCCCTTCTTCCACACTCACTGCCATCCCCCGGTGCTCCCTACTTCCACACTCACTGCCATCCCCGGTGCTCACTACTCCCACTCACACTGCCATCACCGGGACTCCCTACTCCCACTCTCACTGCCATCCCCGGGACTCCCTATTCCCACTCTCACTGCCATCCCCCAGTTCTCCACACTCCCACTCTCAATGCCATCCCCAGGACTCCATATTCCCACTCTCAATGCCTACCCCCGGTGCTCCCTACTCCCACTCTAACTGCCATCCCCCAGTTCTCCACACTCCCACTCTCAATGCCATCCCCAGGACTCCATATTCCCACTCTCAATGCCAACCCCCGGTGCTCCCTACTCCCACTCTCACTGCCATCCCGGTGCTCCCTACTCCCACTGTCACAGCCATTCCCCGGTGTTCCCTACTCTCACTCTCACTGCCACCCCTGTGCTCACTACTCCCATTCTCACTGCCATCCCACAGGACTCCCTACTCCCACTCTAACTTCCATCCCCCGCTGCTCACTATTCCCACCCTCACTGCCATCACTGTGCTCCCTACTCTCACTCTCATTGCCATCCCTCAGTGCTCACTCCTCCCACTCTCACTGCCATCCTTGGGACTCCCTACTCCCACTCTGAATGCCATCCCCCAGTGCTCCCCAATCCCACTGTCACTGCCATCCCCTGGTACTCCCGACTCACATTCTCAGTGCCATCCCGGTGCTCTTTACTCTCACTCTCACTGCCATCCCCGGGGACTACCTACTCCCACTCTCACTGCCATCCCCGCTGCTCCCGACTCACATTCTCACTGCCATCCCCCAAGTGCACCCTACTCCCACTCTCACTGCCACCCTGGTGATCACTACTCCCACTCTCATTGCCATCCCCGCTGCTCCCTACTTCCACTCTCGATGCCATTCCCCGGTGCTCCCTACTCCCACACTCACTGCCATTCTTGGGAATCCCTACTCTCACTCTCACTGCCATCCTCCGGTGCTCCCTACTCCCACTCTCACTGCAATCCCCTGGTGCTCCCTACTCCCACTCTAAATGCCATCCCCCAAGTGCTCCCTTCCCCTACACTCACTGCTATTCCCTAATGCTCCCTACTCCCACTCTCATTGCGAGACCTGGTGCTCCGCACTCCCACTCTCACTGCCATCTCGGTGCTCACTACTCCCACTCACTGCCATTCCCGGGACTCCCTACTCCCACTCTCACTGCCATCCCCGGGACTCCCTACTCCCACTCTCACTGCCATCCCCAGGACTCCCTACTCCCACTCTCACTGCCATGCCCGGGCCTCCCTACTCCCACACTCACTGCCATTCCCGGGACTCCCTTCTTCCACACTCACTGCCATCCCCCGGTGCTCCCTACTTCCACACTCACTGCCATCCCCGGTGCTCACTACTCCCACTCACACTGCCATCACCGGGACTCCCTACTCCCACTCTCACTGCCATCCCCGGGACTCCCTATTCCCACTCTCACTGCCATCCCCGGGACTCCCTAATCTCACTCACTGCCGTTCCCGGGACTCCCTTCTTCCACACTCACCGCCATCCCCCAGTGCTCCCTACTCCCACTCTCACTGCCATCCCCGGGCCTCTCTACTCCCACTGACACTGCCATCCCCGGGACTCCCTACTCCTTCTCTCGTTGCCATCCCCCGGTGCTCCCTACTCCCACTCTCACTGCCATCCTTGGGACTCCCTACTCTCACTCTCACTGCCATCCTGGTGCTCCCTTCTCCCACTCTCACTGCCATCTCCCCCGGTGCTCCCTACTCCCACTCTCACTGCCATCGCCTTGTGCTCCCTACTCCCACTCTCACTGCCATCCCCTTGTGCTCCTTACTCCCACTCTCACTGCCATCCCCCAAGTGCTCCCTACTCCTACACTCACTGACATCCCATGGTGCTCCCTACTCCCACTCTCATTGCCACCCCAGTGCTCACTACTCCCACTCTCAATGCCATCCCCGGTTCTCCCCACTCCCACTCTCACTGCCATCCTTGGGACTCCCTACTCTCACTCTCACTGTCATCCTGGTGCTCCCTTCTCCAACTCTGACTGCCATCCCCCCCGGTGCTCCCTACTCCCACTCTCACTGCCATCCCCTTGTGCTCCCTACTCCCACTCTCACTGCAATCCCCTGGTGCTCCCTACTCCCACTCTAAATGCCATCCCCCATGTGCTCCCTACCACTACACTCACTGCCATCCCATGGTGCTCCCTACTCCCACTCTCACTGCCACCCTTGTGCTCACTACGCCCACTCTCAATGCCATCCCCGGTGCTCCCTACTTCCACTCTCAAGCCATCCCCCGGTGCTCACTACTCCCACTCTCCATGCCATCCCCCAGTGCTCCCTACTCCCACTCTCACTGCCATCCCCCAAGTGCTCCCTACTCCTACACTCACTGCCATCCCATGGTGCTCCCTACTCTCACTCTCATTGCCACCCCGGTGCTCACTACTCCCACTCTCGATGCCATCCCCGATGCTCCCTCCTCCCACTTTCAATGCCATCCTTGGGAATCCCTACTTTCACTCTCACTGCCATCCCCCGGTGCTCACTACTCCCCCTCACACTGCCATCCCATGGTGCTCCCTACTCCCACTCTCACTGCCATTCCCTAATGTTCCCTACTCCCACTCTCACTGCGACACCCGGTGCTCCGTACTCCCACTCACACTGCCATCCCTCGGTTCTCCCTACTACCGCAGTCACTGCCATCCCCGGTGCTCCCTACTCCCACTCTCTCTGCCATCATGGTGCTCCCTACTCCCACTCTCACTGCCATTCCCGGGTCTCCCTTCTTCCACACTCACTGCAATCCCCCGGTGCTCCCTACTTCCACACTCACTGCCATCCCCGGTGCTCCCTACTCCCACTCTCACTGCCATCCCCAGGACTCCATATTCCCACTCTCAATGCCAACCCCCGGTGCTCCCTACTCCCACTCTCACTGCCATCCCGGTGCTCCCTACTTCCACTGTCACAGCCATTCCCCGGTGCTCCCTACTCTCACTCTCACTGCCACCCCTGTGCTCACTACTCCCATTCTCACTGCCATCCCACAGGACTCCCTACTCCCACTCTAACTTCCATCCCCCGCTGCTCACTATTCCCACTCTCACTGCCATCACTGTGCTCCCTACTCTCACTCTCGTTGCCATCCCCCAGTGCTCACTCCTCCCACTCTCACTGCCATCCCCAGGACTCCCTACTCCCACTCTCACTGCCATCCCCAGGACTCCCTACTCCCACTCTCACTGCCATGCCCGGGCCTCCCTACTCCCACACTCACTGCCATTCCCGGGACTCCCTTCTTCCACACTCATGCCATCCCCCAGTGCTCCCTACTTCCACACTCACTGCCATCCCCAGTGCTCACTACTCCCACTCACACTGCCATCACCGGGACTCCCTACTCTCACTCTCACTGCCATCCCCGGGCCTCCCTACTCCCACTGACACTGCCATCCCCGGGACTCCCTACTCCTTCTCTCGTTGCCATCCCCCGGTGCTCCCTACTCCCACTCTCACTGCCATCGCCGGGACTCCCTACTCCCACTCTCACTGCCATCCCCGGGAGTTCCTTCTTCCACACTCACTGCCATCCCCCGGTGCTCCCTACTTCCACACTCACTGCCATCCCCGGTGCTCACTACTCCCGCTCACACTGCCATCACCGGGACTCCCTACTCCCACTGACACTGCCATCCCCTGGTGCTCCCTACTCCCACTCTCACTGCCATCCCCTGGTGCTCCCTATTCCCACTCTCATTGCCACCCCGGTGCTCACTACTCCCACTCTCAATGCCATCCCCGGTTCTCCCCACTCACATTCTCAATGCCATCCCTTGTGCTTCCCACTCACACTCTCACCGCCATCCCCTGGTACTCCCTACTCCCGCTCTCACTGCCATTCCCGGGACTCCCTACTCCCACTCTCACTGCCTTCCCCCGGTGCTCCCTTCTTCCACACTCACTGCCATCCTCGGTGGTCCCTACTCCCACGCTCACTGCCATCATGGTGCTCCCTACACCCTCTCTCGATGCCGACCCCCGGTACTCCCTACTCCCACTCTCTCTGCCATCCTTGGGACTCCCTGCTCTCACTCTCACTGCCATCCCCCGGTGCTCCCTTCACCAACTCTCACTGCCACCCCGGTGCTCCCTACTCCCACTCTCACTGCCATTCCCTAATGTTCCCTACTCCCACTCTCACTGCGACACCCGGTGCTCCGTACTCCCACTCACACTGCCATCCCTCGGTTCTCGCTACTTCCGCACTCACTGCCATCCCCGGTGCTCCCTACTCCCACTCTCTCTGCCATCATGGTGCTCCCTACTCCCACTCTCACTGCCATTCCCGGTGCTCCCTACTTCCACACTCATTGCCATCCCCGGTGCTCACTACTCCCACTCACACTGCCATCACCGGGACTCCCTACTCCCACTCTCACTGCCATCCCCGGGACTCCCTACTCCCACTCTCACTGCCATCCCCGGGAGTTCCTTCTTCCACACTCACTGCCATCCCCCGGTGCTCCCTACTTCCACACTCACTGCCATCCCCGGTGCTCACTACTCCCGCTCACACTGCCATCACCGGGACTCCCTACTCCCAGTGACACTGCCATCCCCTTGTGCTCCCTACTCCCACTCTCACTGCCATCTCCTGGTGCTCCCTCCTCCCACTCTCACTGCCATCCCCCAAGTGCTCCCTACTCCTACACTCACTGACAGCCCATGGTGCTCCCTACTCCCACTCTCATTGCCACCCCGGTGCTCACTACTCCCACTCTCAATGCCATTCCCGGTTCTCCCCACTCACACTCTCAATGCCATCCCTTGTGCTCCTCACTCACACTCTCACTGCCATTCCCGGGACTCCCTACTCCCACTCTCACTGCCTTCCCCCGGTGCTCCCTTCTTCCACCCTCACTGCCATCCTCAGTGGTCCCTACTCCCACGCTCACTGCCATCCTTGGGACTCCCTGCTCTCACTCACTGCCATCCCCCGGTGCTCCCTACTCCCACTCTCACTTCCATCCCCTGGTGCTCCCTACTCCCACTTTCACTGCCATCCCCGGTGCTCCCTTCACCAACTCTCACTGCCATCCCCTGGTGCTCACTATTCCCACTCTCACTGCCAGTCCCTGGTGCTCGCTACTCCCACTCTCACTGCCACCCCGGTGCTCCCTACTCCCACTCTCTCTGCCATCCCCCGGTGCTCCCTACTCCCACACTCACTGCCATGCCATGGTGCTCCCTCGTCCCACTCTCATTGCCACCCCAGTGCTCACTACTCCCACTCTCAATGCCATCCCCGGGACTCCCTTCTCCCACTCATACTGCCATCATGGTGGCTCCCTACTCCCACTCTCGATGCCGTCCGCCGGTGCTCCCTTCTCCCACTCTCACTGCCATCTCTGTGACTCCCTACTCTCAATCTCACTGCCATCCCTGGTGCTCCCAACTGCCACTCTCACTGCCATCTCCAGTGCTCTCTTCACCAACTCTCAATGCTATCCCCCGGTGCTCCATACTCCCACTCACAGTGCTATCCCCCGGTGTTCCCTACTCCCACTCTCACTGTCATCTCGGAGCTCCCTACTCCCACTCTTACTGCCATCCCAGTGCTCCATTCTCCCACTCTCACTGCCATCCCAGACCTCACCAGACAATTGCTACAGTGTGGAAGCAAGCCATTCGGCCCATTTAGTCCACATCAACTCTCCAAAAAGCATACCACCCTCTACCCTGTAACCTTGCATTTCCCATGGCTAATCCACCTCACCTGCATTTCCTTGGAAACTGGAGCATGCAGAGACAACCGACACCGACAAAGGGAGAACAAGCAAACTGCACCCAGATCGTCGCCTGAGGTTGGATGAAAAACCCAGGTCCTGGGCATTATGTGGCAGCAGTGCTAACTACTATGCCACCATATCACCCTGGGGTCACATTTTAATATCTCATCTGAATGATAGATAAATTGATCTTGAATTATTTGTGCCTCTGACATTATGCCTCAGTTTGAACATTTTTGTTACATTTTTATGTCAATTTTTTCAAATGAGGAATGAATTTAATATAATTTTTAATGACAAATTGTCACATATTTAGTTTGACAATAAAGTGAGGAATGCAGACACAGTGGTGCATCTTACGCAGGGTTATTGATTGATGTAATTTCGAATGGATGACAATCAATAAGAGCTATGCCAGAGAAAGGCTCAAAGACAAAACACATACTTTTAACGAGAAATATTGCAGACAGCAATCTTTGAACTTCCTAACTGCCAAAACTAACACATCAGCTTTGTATTTTTGTGTGTAATAAGCAAATAAATAAGCCTGGCAATAATGAATTTAAACAGCCAGACCAATCCAATGCATAAATATATGTAATGCTGATCTAAGGGCAAGTCCGCTATTCATTTCGAGGTGTCTTGCACTGACATCTTCAGTTGGTTGTAAGTGTCTCCTATTTTCAATTTCAATGAGCATTATAATCAGGGAACAGAATAGCCTTAATGGTTTCCCACTGCTTCTCTCATTTGTGCTTAAAGGAAACACAAGCCTTCTTCCTCTTCCTGTACGCAGTGGTTATAGCCTTGAGGTTATGTGAATCTGCGACTACATGAAGTAGGAGCACAAGGAGGCCACTCAGCCCCTCCATTCAATGAGGTCATGGCTGATCTGTTTGTGTGGGGAAGGTTTGTGTTTCAGATTCCACATTCCCATGCCAATAACCTTTGTTACCTTTGTTTAATGAGAATCTTACCAACGCTGCTTCAATAAATGCAATGAGCCCCATTTCCATCACATTCTGAGGCAGAGCATTCCAAAGTCATGCAACACTCGGAGGGAAATAGCAATTCTCCTCACATCTGTCCTAAAGAGGTAGGGCCTTTATATTTAAAGTTCAAGCGCTTTTACCACTGCTATCAATAATTTGCTGTTTCCGCCTTTGACCACAGTTCATTCCCCTTAGCACTGTACCCTCTCTTGAACCTGAGATGACTTGCAAAAGGTCAGAGACAACCAATCCTTGAGATTTCAGATGAACTTACTGCCCTCCAAATGTGTATATAACGCACTAATGCAAGCAAGATGTAATGAAACATCCCCCTTGAGAACAATTTACCCAGTGTTTTCATAGAATGATGTGATTGAGTGCAACAAGTTCTATAAATCATAATGAGTTGTATAGAAAAAAGTCATCAATTGTTGTCTCCAAATTCCTGTAGCTAGCTCATAAATCAGTCCAGCACCTGTTGAGCAGGTAATAAAATGACCTTTCATTCAGTCACATCATTAACTCCTCTCGCCAGAGTGAGCTGGTCCAGCGCTGAGCTGACTTGACAGCTGGGAGAGCTGAGACTACCTTCCGAAGGCTTGGTTTATGCAAACAAGCTGCCAGCAGGTTGCTTGCTCTGTTCAACACTAATGAAGCATATAATTGCTGTCAATATAATCCTTCCCATCTTTGTTAAGGGGCCTGAGGTAACTAGGCTGGGCAGGAAGCTGCAGTACAATGCAAACTAAGTACCTCATGTTCGTTCAATCTCTTCTGGGGCACAAATAGTTTGCAGTTCAGGTTTTGCGAGTTCTTTTTGTTGTTTGTATGTAGTTTTTGAATGTTTCAAACAATATTCTAAAATACACCAAGGACTTAAACGTTTCAGGCACATGTATTAGTGATGTGAGTTTAATGGCTTGCACAGATTGGAAAGGTAAAGCTGCCATAATCCAAGAGGATAATAAGACTGTTCTTTCCTCAGAGAGGGATGGCATGTGATGGTTTAACCTGAGGCTAACCACAGCTTAAGCAAGGGGTGAGGCTGAGAAAATGAAATGAGTGGGCGGCACGGTGGCACAGTGGGCAGCACGGTGGCACAGTGGTTAGCACTGCTGCCCCACAGCGCCAGAGACCCGGGTTCAATTCCCACCTCAGGTGACTGACTGTGTGGAGTTTGCAAGTTCTCCCCGTGTCTGCGTGGGTTTCCTCTGGGTGCTCCGGTTTCCTCCCACAGTCCAAAGATGTGCAGGTCAGGTGAATTGGCTATGCTAAATTGCCCGTAGTGTTAGGTAAGGGGTAAATGTAGGGGTATGGGTGGGTTGCGCTTCGGCGGGTCGGTGTGGACTTGTTGGCCCGAAGGGCCTATTTCCACACCGTAATGTAATCTAATCTAAAATGGGACCTTCACGGTAACCTCAGACAGTGTGGGATTTTGATAAACTGGTATCACAATCAAGCTGTCCAGCCAACTGAACTGTGGCAAGACTTGTAAGATGCAGTTTCTCTGAACACATACAAGAGTGGATGGATGGATACTTATTTAATTTTAAAAAAGTCGGTACTTCCCAGTGTTTTTGGCTATTAATGACAGTGTAAAGTAGCATATGGAAAAAAATGGCGTGGTACAAAATTCACATGAGAAAAGTCATAATATATAAATATCATAAAATGAATAATGCTTAATTTTGCTAACCACTTTGGGAGCACACTTAACTCTGTTAATGAAAAAGGTTTAAATTCCACTACAGAAATTTGCATACATAGTCTAGGTTGACGCTCCAGTACATTAATGAGAGAACACTGCAATGTCTTTTTAAATCAGATGTTAAATAAAACAGGAGTCTATATTTATTTTTGTTGTATCCTTAAGTCAAACACTCAAACAGCAGATCTTATTTCTTCATACAGGACCTGGCTGTGTGTAAATTATCTTCTGTATTTTTTAAATTATGAAAATGACTATGTTTCAAAATTAATAATATTTACGACTCCTGTTCTGAGACTCTTAAACCACTTCATGCAGTGCAGTGGAGCTCCGAAAGGAACTCTTGTCCTTGCATTTTCTTAGCTGTCAACATATAATATCTCAGAAGGTGGAGGTGAAAGTCAACAGGGCTACAGATAAAACTAACCATAATCTTTTGCTCATCTAATTGATTCTGTAGTAGACATTAAATTCAATTAATTTGCTATTTAATCACTTTTCATGGGACAGATGGCATAAATCAGGGATTGAGTAACTGCAGGAGTGGCTGTAAACAAATAATGGCAATTATTTCTTGCTTTTCCCTGCAGTTTATTTCAAGAAGTTGTGTACAAATTGTAAACTGAAACAGAAAGCATGCTAAATGTATAATAATGGATAAAGGCCCAGATATTCCCACAGTCAGATAGTTGTTTTTACAGTATAGATGGGAGTCACACATCAAAGTTTATGGGAATTGCAGTCCAGGTGACCCCAAGGGAAGCTCCAGGGAAATTGAAAATTCTGATCGGCAATTCACCTTCATATGGATGAAGCGCTCTGAAAAGGTGACATGGAGTTACGGTGAGTCTGAGAATTCAGGGGTTCTGATTCACTTGAGTTTAATAATCGCCTGGGAAATGATAAGGGGTTCAAAAATCTACAGTTACTCTTGGGTAACTACTTAATTCTTGATCCACCACTGAATCCCTGAATAAACCACTACCCCTCCTCCACCCCACTACTACCACCACCATTGAAACTGCATTGAACATGGCCCCAAATGCCCCTAGATGTGACATTCCTCAACTCTTGACCTGACACACCCCCTGACCTGACACCCCAGCTTGACCTGATCACAACCCTGACCAGACACATCCCAGTCCAAATCCTACCCTGGTCAGACACTCACCCCCACTCCCAACCCAATCCACCCAACACCCACATCAAAAGTGACATTCTCCTCTGATCTAACATCCCCTATTTCAGAAGCTACCTAAAAAAAGCCCGTAAACCTGACACAACACTTTTTCCCAACCTGACACTCCCACCCCAACACCCCCCCCCCTCCCCAATAATACCCCACTCCCAACCTGATAGTCACCTTTCCTGGACCAAACATTGCCCAGACTCAAACCAATATCCCTGATCCCATACGGCAGTCTGCCCCAGACTCAACATCCTCCTGACCTGAAATTGCCCCCCAAACCAAGTCAACAAACCTGTGACCAGACACAACACCTACACCTTCTCAAACCAACACCCCACATTCCCAACTGACATACACCTCCATACATTCCCCACCAATCCAACATCCTCACCTACCCAACTCAACATCAAATCCAACCCAAGCACCCCCACTGACCTAACATAGGGCAGCACAGTGGCTCAGTGGTTAGCACTGCTGCCTCACAGCTCCAGGGACCCAGGTTCAATTCCTCTCTCTCTCTCTCTCTATGACTGTATGACTCCTGCCTCGGGTAACTGTCTGTGTGGAGTTTGCACATTCTCCCCATGTCTGCGTGGATTTCCTCCAGGTGCTCTGGTTTCCTCCCACAGTCCAAAGATGTGCAGCTTAGGTGAATTGGCCATGCTAAATTGCCCATAGTGTTAGGTGCATTAGTTAGGAGTAATTACAGGGTAGGGGAATGGGTGTGGGTGGGTTACTCTTCGGAGGGTCGGTGTGGACTTGTTGGGCCGAAAGGCCTGTTTCCATACTGTAAGGGATCAAATCTAATCTAATTGTAGTTGCCTTCCCACCCTTGCACCTCCACTGAGCAGTTTGCTACCACATCCCACTTTCCAGTCTGATGCCCCATGGACCTGACCACTGACTACACCTGCAGGCCATAGCACTTCAAGTCAAGTCCAGATTCCTTATAAATGAGTTAAGGTTAGGTAGACAAACCAGGTGGAGAATTCTTGACATCAGACACGATCTAGGTTAAAAATAGTTTCCTCATGACCCCTCTAATCTTTCTACCAATTACTCTATACCTGTGTCCAAAAAAGTCCACTCATTTCTTCCAACCTCTTCAACCTCTGTTTGGCACCTTTTCTACCCTATTTCTAAGTGCTGTATCACTCTTTATCCACCACTCATAATAATTCCCCCTGCCCCCATACATACACATATGCATGCACACACATACAGACACACACCTGTGGAACTTATAATGCTTAAGATTCAGAATCATGAACACAAGACAATCATTACATCTCAATTCCCTCAACAATGTTTGAATGAAAACTTGAAAAGGGAATCTTACTGATTATGGAAGCAGTTGATTTTGTACTGTATGATGATACAAACAAAGAAGGAAAACAAATATAAAGCTTTCATCACACAGTCTTACTGGGTTAAATTTACAGGCAGAAGAACTTTATATGGGCACAATAACATGAAACAACCAGTCCAAATGGCATAATTTCAACTCTGTTGTATTCATGTAAAACAGGGTTAATTATCAAAAGACAAGATGTTACTGGTGACCAACCCCTTGTTCTAACACTGTGCTGATAAAAATTGATAACCAGCAAATCATGGGTAGCTGGAAAGCAGTTCCCAGTCTATATAGGCAGTCCATTTTCTGCTACAATTGGTTCATAATGTGCTTTCTAAATTTGTCCATTCTTCCACCTCCTTCTCCTTGAAGGAAAGAAGAAATTCAAATCTTGTATTTATATTACATCTTTAGTAGACTTAATATCCCTATATGCTTTATGGGAAATGTATCCCAATAAATGGTATAGGAACTGGGTTTCTTTTGCAGTCAAATGTTGTCATAATAAGAAACACAGCAGCCAATACGAGCATTATCCTGCACAATCTGACAATATTTCATTAATAATGACTCTGAGTGAGAAACATTGGCCAAAATAGATTCCTAGATCGTCTTTGAAAAGAATCATGGGATATGTTACATCTGCCTGAGTCGGTACATAAGTGCTTGTTTCAATACCTCATCTGAAAGACCTCTGCTGCTTTTCTCTTTGACCGTTATTTTAATTTTCATCCCCAATTAGACTCTCCGGCTCTTAGGCCATTTTGTCTCATTACAACTTTCTTCATCAAAGGTGATGTACAAATGCAAGCTATTGTTAATATCTTGCAGAATTACCTCTTATGTGAATTCTGACGGGTCACTGGACTCAAAACATTAACTCTACCTTCTCTCCACAGATGCTGCCAGACTGGCTGAGTTTCTTGAGAAATTTCTGTTCTTGTCTCAGATTTTCAGCATCTACAGTTCTTTGGCTTATTTTCACTGTCAACTGAATTATTTCCAACATGAAGTTAATGTGGACATATGCTAATCAATTGTTTATCAATATTTCATGTTTTATATGTATGTGTGTGTGTATATATATATATATATATATATCTATCTCAACACTCTTAAATGGATGTATGTACATAGCTAGAGTATACAAAGCTGATAAGCAAGGCATTGAACATGCAAAAACTTGTGAGACAGCACCATCTGGAGGTTATAGTGCTCACAAACCTGGACTTGACTGCTTTTGTCAAAACTTGCTGTCAAGGACTGGGGACTTTACAGCACTCCATTTGTACAAGTATAGCTCGGGTTATGATTAGATTTAATCAATGTGGAAACAGGTCCTTCGGCTCAACAAGTCCACACTGACCCTCCGAAGAGTGACCCATTTCCCTGTGACTAATGCACCTAACACTATGGGCAATTTAGAATGGCCAATTCACCTGAACTGCACATCGTTGGACTGTGGGAGGAAACCAGAGCGCCCAGAAAAAAACCCACACTGACACGGGGAGAATGTGCAAACTCCACACGGACAGTCGCCTGAGGCTGGAATCAAACCTGGGACCCTGATGCTGTGAGGCAGCAGTACTAACCACTGAGCCACCGTGCCACCTATATAATGGAAAACTCAATAGAAATTAGTACAGGCAAACATAAAACAGGAAATGCATATTCCAGAAATAATTCCTGACTAAAGCAATATTTCAGTTCATTAGGAAACTCTTAATTATGTGGTAGCTTTGACAGGCTCGGGGCATTCTAAAGTTTTTTTGCAGCCGATGAACTGCTTTTGAAGTAAGGTGATAGCGTAAAATATTGGTTTTCAAACGTTTTCACAAAGGATATGAATGAATTAATTCCTTCTTCTTCTTCAGCATTATCTTGAGATTGAGGATTATTTATTTCTACTCCAGTTCATTGAGTTCTGAGATGGCTGTGAAGTCTACTGTGCGTTTTGCAAACTCTGCTCTGTCCAGAGTGGCTGGTGTTATAAGGGTCACTTGGCTGACTGGGAAGTTTGTGGGGTCTCTTCGAAGTCTCTTCATCGCTCTGTGTTCCTGATGAAATATCTCCATCTGCTTTGTCCTTTCATGAATGCATCTTCCCCATTTCGGTCAACTCCATGAACCGGTGGGGTTGTTTGACCACTTCAGGAATGCTTTGAGGATGTCACAAAAGCATTTTCACTGTTGTTCTGGGAATGTCCTGCCAGAACTGAGTTCCGAGTCAAGAGGTTGTTTGGTTAGTCTGATGTCGGACATAAAATTAGTGATCATAGACCCACGCCCCCCTTTAAAATTGTAGGCCTATGTAATACTCATATTAGGAATTCAGTGCATATCAAGTGTGCTTTGATGCTCAGTGATTTCTCCGTCACTGAGATTGGGATATTTCATTCACTGTCTCTGCTGCATCCTTCTTTCCACAAACCCATCTGAACAAACATCCCTCACTCCTGCTGCCCATCCTAACCCCAAACTCATATCATTCTCAGTTTTCCCTCATATCGCCCCTCCTGTCCATCTGAGGTATTTTCATCCATAAAAATCATAGAGTCATCCAGCATGGAAACGAATCCTTTGAGCCAACCAGTCCATGCCAACCATGCTCCCAAACTAAACTAGTCTCACCTGCCTGCGCTTGGCTCATCTCCCACCAACCCTTCCCTAGTCATATACTTATCCAAATGTCTTTTAAATATTATAATTGTACTGCATCCGCCACTTTCATCACAGTTCACTCCATACACAAACCACTCTCTATGTAAAACAGTTGCCCATCGACCCTTTTAAAATTTTTCGTCTCTCATCTTAAAATATGTCTCTTATTTCAAACTCCCCCACCCTCGAGAAAATATACTTGTCATTCACCTTATCTGTGGCCCTCATGATTTTATAAACCTCAATAAGGTCACCCCCTCAACCTTCTACACTCTAGTGAAAAAAATTCCAGCCTTTTCAGTTGATATGTATATCTCAAACCCTCAAATCGTAGCAACATCCTGGTAAATCTTTTCTGAACTCTTTCCAAATCACCACCATGCTCCCTCAATCCTATTGCTACCAAACGGTTGATCTTCCAACCATTCCACCTGGCTCCCACGTTAGACACAGTTGTCTCTCTTCAGGTGTTGTTGTTGAATATGTTTCATTCAAATTTGCTGTCCCACCTGTGTCCTAAAAATATCAGCTTACACCTCACCAACTCTGCAAGCTATCGTCCCATCTCCAACTTTGTTTCTTACTCAAAGTTTTTTGGTGTGTTGTTGAGTCCCTAATATCCAAAAGGCAACAAGCCAATGACATAATCAGATTGTGACTTGATTCATTACAGTTTGTGAGTTATTTCCAAATGAATTCCTGTTGGTGAACACATTAGCCTTTCAACAATTGTTTCCAATTTTTGATGTAATTTTGCAAGTGCTTCCACAGATAAGTTTGATAAGAAAGAAAGCTGGTCATTGGAGGAGGCAATGGCCTAGTGGTATTATTGCTGGACATGACCCCAGAGAACCAGATAATGTTCTAGGGACTGGAGTTTGCTGTGGGAGGTGGTGGAAGTTGAATTCAATAAAAGTCTGGAATTAAGAATCTAATGATGATCATGAATCCATTGTCAATTATTGGAAAAACCTATTTAGTTCACCAATATCCTTCAAGGAAGGAAACTGTCATCCCTACCTGGTCTGACCTATATGTGACTCCAGACCCACAGCAATGTGGTTGACTCTCAACTGCCTTCTGGGCAGTTGGCCTAGCTGGCCTTGCCGTGATGTCCTCATCCCGTGATGAAATAAACAAACAAAATTTGTTATTCCCTAGGGGATATCATTGTTTGGAATTGATAATGTAGACTTGTAATCTCCACTCAGAGTGGAAGTTAATGTCCCTTATTTCAAGTCAAACCAGTATTATTTCCTCCCTTATGGCATTGTGGGTCTACCTACAATACATGGACTGCAGCAGTTCAAGAAGGCAGCTCACCTGGATCTTTGTAAGGGCAACGATAGATGGACATGTCAGTCTACAACACCCACATCACATGAGAGAACAATAAAAAAAGGAACATGCAGGTTATCCTCTAGACTGATGGACCATATTTTTGATCATCTAGCTAATGTGGTAGTGTTTACCATTATAAATGCCACCTTAACCCATAATTCAAACAACGATTGATCACATTTGCAACCACATCGGATAAAATGCATCCATAAGCACTGGTGACACACTTTTTAAGGCTTCTAAATATTTTAGTTATATCTTATTCCCAGGACAGATCTGCATGCTCTCTCACATCTTCAATGTAACACAGGTTCTCTCATTTCAAGGAATGATCAGTCACAGACATGTCAATGTTCTGTCTCTCCCTATTTATGATGCTTGACTCAGAGGCATTGTGTGAGGTAACTGATACACAGCATGACTGAAATACTCAACAGAAAATTATACAAACACACAGCAGACAACAAACAAAGGCTATGAGATACTTCTCAGTGAATTACATACAGATTAACAGATACCCTGGAGTGATTACATGACACAAATCCCATTGAGATGTTCCAATGACATCAGTTATAGCAAGCGCAAAGCTCAAGAGGTTTATGTTCATCATTTGAATCGGAACATTAGACTACCATCACGTTAAAGAACAACCAACATCAATTGTAAAGTATGCATGTGATTGTTCATCTATTTTTCTCATGAAGTATTTTCTCAGATATGTGCAGTCAGAAGATATTGAAAGGCTTTGTAAAGTGAGCCACTTGTAGTTTCAATAGTTATTTCAAGCCACATGAATTTGAACTGTCAATTTGTGACATTGGACTTATTGTGTCAAAAAGAGGCATTGATTTAAACTCATCAGAAGCAAATTATGGAATGAATTAAGGAAGTTTTTCTTCACAACGTATAGAATGGACTTCCTGATATTATGGGGCCATTTAAAACAAAAATTGATTTGGATGAAGCAGCTCAGAAATGCCAAATATTTTACTCCTATGTTTATTTGGTGGTCTTATGACCAATTTATTGCCTACCAACAGTATCAAGAGTGAATAACTGACATTTTAAACTTGTAAGAGTTTTGTATTAACATTCATTACTGACAACTATTAAATGACATGAGGGTGGTAGTGAACGATGGCATAAATTCTGTAGAGAAAAAGCTTCAATCAATGTGAGAAATAGTGAGGGAAAAATGATGGGTGTAGTCAATAGGCCATTTACATAACAACATCACAGTGAGGTAGGCAAAAAAATGGATGCATGTAGAAATTGTATAGCAATTATCCTGGGGGATTTTGATCTACATATTAATTAGCCAAACCAAGTTGGTCAAGGCAGCCTTGAGAAAGAGTTGATAGAATGCATCCAAGATAGTTTCCTCGATCAGGATGTAATGGAATCTACAAGGGAGCAAGCTATCTTAGATCTGGTCCTGTGTAATGAGGTAAAAATAATTGCTGACCTCATAGTTAGGGATCCTCTCAAAAGGAGCGGTCACAGCATAGTTGAATTTAAAATGCAGTTGGAGGATGAGAAGGTAAAATCCAATACCTGTGTCTTGTACTTAAACAAAGGAGACTACAGGGGGATGAGGGAGGAGTTGGCTAGGGTAGACTGGGAGCCAAGACTATATGGTGGGATAATTGAGGAGCTGTCTTTCAAAACAATGTTTTGCAGTGCTTAGCAAAAGCATATACCAGTGAGAAGGAAGGACTGGAGGAAAAGGGAAAATCAGTCATTGATAACTAAGGAAATTGAGGAGGTTATCAAATTGAAAGTAAATGCGTACAAAGTGGCAAAGATTAGTGGGAAATAAGGGGATTGGAAAATCTTTAAAGGTCAACAGAAAGTCACGAGAAAAGCTATAAAGAAAAGTAAAATGGATTATGAGAGTAAATTAGCTTAGAATATAAAGACAGATCACAAACTTTCCTAAAAACATATGAAATGAAAAAGAGTGGATAAAGTAGGCATTGGTCCTTTAGAGAGTGAGAAGAAGGGTTTAATAATGGGAAATTAGGAAATAGCTGAGATGTTGAACAGGTATTTTGTATCAGTCTTCACAGTGGAAGAAAACATTACATAATAATTGATGCCAAGGAGGATATGGCAGGTGGAGACCTAGAAACGATCATTATCACTAAAGAGATAGTGTTGGGCATGTTAGTGTGGCTGAAGGTAGACAGGTCTCCTGGCCATGATTGAATGCATCCCAGGGTACTAAAAGAGATGGCAAGGGAAATAGCAATGTGCTTGTGGTAATTTACCAAAATTGGTGGACTCTGGAGCAGTTCTGGCAGATTGGAAAACAGCAAATGTGATTCCATTGTTGAAAAACGGAGGTAGACGATAGGTGGGTAACTCAATGCCCTTGGGATTAACCTCTAGGGTAGGGAAAATGCTTGAATCTACAATCAAGGAAGAAATAATAAGACTTCCAATAGAAATTATCCCATTGGGCTGATGCAGCATGGTTTCATGAAAGGTAGGTCATATTTAACTAACTTACTGGAATTCTTTGAGGACATTATGAGCATTGTGGACAATGGGAATCAACGGATGTGGTGTATCTGGATTTTCAGAAGGCGCTGCACAAAAGGCTATTACATAAGATAAAGATACATGGCATTACAGATAATGTATTAGTATGGATAGAAGATTGGTAAACTAACAGAAAGCAAAAACTGGAGATAAATGGCCTCTTTTCTGGTTGGACATTCTGATTGGAGCCTCTTTTCAGTGGCTAGTGGTGTGCCTCAGGGATCAGTTTTGGGACTGCAATTGTTTACAATTTACAGAGATGATTTAGAGCTGGGGACCATGTGCAGTGTGTTGAAGTTCACAAATGACACTAATGTGAGTGGTAGAGCAAAGTGTGCTGAGGACACTAAAAATTTGCAGAGGGATATAGATAGGTTAAGTGAGTGGGCAATGGCCTGGCAGATGGAGTACAATGTTGGTAAATGTGAAATCATCCACTTTGGTAGGAATAACTCCAAAAAGGACTATTATTTAAAAACTCACAGCATGCTGCTATGCAGAGGAACCTGGGTGTCTTTGTGCGACAAAAAAGTTGGTTTGCAGGTGCAGCAGGTAATAATGTGCTGAAAAACACAGCAGGCCAGGCAGCATCCAAGGGGCAGGAGAATCGACGTTTAGGGCATAAGTCCTTCTTCGATTCCTGAAGAAGGGCTTATGCCCGAAACGTTGATTCTCCTGCGCCTCGGATGCTGCCTGGCCTGCTGTGTTTTTCCAGCACCACATTTTTCAACTCTGGTACTCCAGCATCTGCAGTCCTCACTTTCTCCTCTGCAGCAGATAACAAAGAAGGCAAATAGGATATTGTGCTTCATTGTTGGAAGGATGGATTTGAAACATAGAGAGTTTATTCTGCAGCTGTATAGTGTGCTGGTGAGGCCATACCTGGAGTAATGTGTACAGTTTTGGTCTCTTTACTTGAGAAAGAATGCACTGGCTCTGGAGGGGTTGCAAAAGATGTTCACCATGTTGATTCTAGATTTGAGAGGGTTGCCTTATGGGGAGAGATTGAGTAGACTGGATGATGCACATTAAAATCTGGAAAAATGAGAGGGGATCTGATTGAATAATATAAGATTATGAAGGGAATAGATAGGATAGAAGAAGAGAGGTTGTCTCCACTGGAAGGTGAAAATAGAGCTAGGTGGCATCGACGCAAAATAAGGGGAAGCAAATTTAGGACAGAGTTAAGGAGGAACTTCTTCACCCAAAGGGTTGTGAAGCTGTGGAATTCCCTACCTCGTGAAACAGTTGAGGCTACCTCATTGAATGTTTTTAAGGCAAAGATAAATAGATTTTTGAACAGTAAAGGAATTAAGGATTATGGTGAGCAGGTGGGTAAACAGAGTTGAGTTCATGTGAAGATCAGCCTTGGTTTTATTGAATGGCGAAGCAGACGTGATGGGCTGGATGGCCCACTCCTGCTCCTGATTCTTATGCTCTTATGTATATCTCTCCTCTCCAATTGTGATACAATAGAAGTAGCTTGTTGTGCTGACATAGAAACAGTCTAATTGCTCGAAGAATTGATGCAAATCCCAGAATGGTAAGTTAATAATAGAATTCGATTCTTCACAATCAGTTCATAGCCACATATTCTAGCATAGATTTAGATAAGGGATGGGATGATAATGGATGGTTAAGGACCAACCACCCATAAAATGCCCATTTCTCCTTTCTTTTCCATCCAGTTTTAGTCCTTGTATGTTGTCAGAATGTAAATGGTTCTAGACATTTGAAGGAAAGTGGTAGAATAGGCAGATATTTTTTCTCATTATCTTTACAAAAACACAAATGGAATGTACCTCCAATGACTATCTTTATCAAAGCTGAAGGACTGTCAATGGATAGCAAAAAATGGAAAATAAATCCCAGTGTAGTCAAATAATGGAGGACCTGGTGCCAACTTTGATGCCCATTGAAGTTGCAAAGTAATCTATCCATGTGTTACTCCATGGCACCACCATAGTAGGGGGTATTGCCATTCTTTTATCATCAGACCCTGAGAACCAGCTGGGAGAAGGAAAAATGGATATTGTCCCCAGAGAATCGCTTGCAAAGGCATCTTTTCTTGCACCCATATTGTCACTTCTTATTTACCCCAAGGATCAATCCTTGGTTCCCTCTTATTTACATACTCCCCCTCATTGATCATCCGAAAACATAACGTTCGCCTTCATATGTTTGCTGAAGATATTCTGTGATCTTACACCACCACCTCTCTTGGCTCCTTCACTGTGTCTAAATTAGGCCAACTAATATGGGATGAACAGAACATTTTCTTCAGTTTAATGTTGATGTAAGAGTGACCTTCATGGAGGTAGTAACGGTGGAGAAGTTCGTTCAAGCGAATCGAACGGTTTATTACAAGCAGTTACCAATAAATGCAGGGAGAGGAGTCCCAGGTGGACACCCAGCAATACCAGACTCACTCCAGTTCATGAGTTATAGCTTTTTATACACAGAAGTAAACAACTCATCAACAGTTTGTCTCCACCCCCTTTTTCATGTGGTCACTCCCTGAGGCACATCATGTGCTCTCATTTTAGATTGAGAATTTAATCAGCTATCTACTTTGTCAGCTATTCCTGTCCTTTCATCCTGTCTATGTTCATCAACCAGCTATCTGACAGTCAGGGTGCATGGTCCTGTGGTCAAACTGAAATATCACAGAAGTGTCGGCCATTTCAACATAGTCAGTAGATCATATTGTTCTACCTGATTAAACCTTGCTTAAGAATTCTCAGTCAACTATTTCATGTCTATTCTACTATAGTTATGTTTGTGTGTGTGTGTGTGTGTGTGTGTGTGTGTGTGTGTGCGTCTTGCCTTTCAGTCCCCCCTGTTGGCCCATGGCCACCCCATGGCCCACGTACTGTATTTTCAGAGTACTTTCCCTTGTTCCTCCTCTACAGTCGGAGGGACTGATGGGGGACTAAAAATCTTTTCCTTAAAAATGGCTTTGTTAAGCAGGGGAATGAGCTCTTCCTTGGTAGCTTCAGCTTCAGCATCTTTTTCAATACAACGGTATAGATTGTTAAAAGTTTTTAGCACAAGCAATTGCAAAATAACAAGCACATGGGATACATTATGAGCCATGGGTGAATGTTAACATTTTGTCCCCCAGTCCCAAATCCTGACCCACCGGGGTTTAGGATTTTAATACAGTCTTAGCAGTCTCTTTAGCCTGATGGATCTTAATAGATGTATTGATCCACTCATGTTCTGCCAATTATTACAAGCTGTTACCATTTCTGCTTTGCTTCTTTCACCAATTGCTCCTGTGATATATTAGACTGTCCTGTAGCCAGTAAATATGAGAAACATCTCTGAGACCTTGAGTGCTCTTTGTATTCTTCAAATTAACCAAATGTTGATTGGTTATCCAAGTGGAAATCAAATTATTGCAAAGTGACAGTGGTTGCAGCTGGACATTATTGTGGTATCTGGGATGTCTTTTCTTGGAACAATGCAGCAACATTGCTCCAGGCTGCCGGTGAGAACCAGCTGAGATGTTCTGCTTCCTTTCGCTGAGAATGGGTTCAAAGTCCTCCCACTGGACAGAGTGATTGGCTTTATCAGATTCCAGATGCACTGGTTGCAGGGAATTCAATCCTTTGTATAGTTTTGATCTGTTGTGGTGGAGTAAACCAGGGTATGTACCCCTTGCATGCTGTAGCCCATGACCCATGTAATATCACAGTTCTCATAATGATGCAGGCCACAGACAGAGGTGATGTTAACAGCATCTTCAGGGCACAGGAGGATGTCTCTATGATTGCTGCAGACCTGAATGTTGATTGCCTGTGACTGATTGTGTTGTTAGATGTAAAACTGAGGTCCTTCATGGAGAGTTACTTGGAGGGTTCCATTTCAAATGCACATATCATGGATGTTCAGGAAGCTGTAAGTTTCTTGCATGTTGTGTGGTATGTGCAAAAGTAAGGCAATGCTATTCTTTTGGCTTAAAAGACTGTCCTATAGCCAGTAAACATGAGAAACATCTCTGAGACCTTGAGTGCTCTTTGTATTTATCCAATTAGCCAAATGTTGATTGGTTATCCAAGTGGGGACCAAATTATTGCGAAGTGTCTGTAGTTGCAGCTGGACAGCAGTTAAGGCCTGTGACCCAATCAGTGAGTAGAGTTCAGCCTGCCACATCACTCCGGTGTTGTCATTGACTTGGTAAGTTAGCTGGCTGATAGACTGCTGGACAGGCTTGATCAGAGTGATGGTGCGGATTTCAATTCCTACCCCCTGTGTACTGAAGGTTGCGGTGAGGTGCTGAAGTTTGAGGTGGTCTTACAGCAGGTCACGGACTTTGGCTAAACTGCTCATCAACAGCTGCTGGACCAAGGGGGTTAACATTTGCCACTCCTGCTGCATAACCAGCTCCTGCCATTTCAGCAAGATCTCTTTTGGTTTGTTTATTTCTTTTGGTCCAACTGAAATAAGAGTCTTTGTTGGAGAGTATCTGTTAGCGGAGAGTCAAAAACAAGTCTTTGTTCTTTTGGGCAAGGACTGGGCAGCATCAGGTTGACCTGGATCAAGAGGTGAGTCTTCTTTATTTGTTGGGTGGGTGGGGGAATTGGGGGTGTTTGGGGGGGGGGGGGGCAGAGGTAAAAGTATTTGGCTTCTGTTCCTTCAAAGACTAGGGCCATTACCCAGTATACAGGTTATTTTTTATCATCACAAGTGAGGCTCGTTCATGAAATGGTTCAGGCATGGGTGATTGTCCTACTTGGATCTGGTATTGCTTTCGATCAGTACATGAGTCTCTGTTTTCTCATTTGGTTTCATTTGCCATAATAAATGGTAGGGTGTATGATAACAGAGCACTCACTACATTCCAAGGTACAATTCATACTATCAGTCTGCCACTATGGTTTATTGCTCGTATCTCCTACATTCTGGGTTTGGGAATATATAATAGGATAGCTTATTATTCTGATCTGTTCTGGTACCCACTTGGATAACCAATCAACATTTGGCTAATTGGACAACTACAAAGAGCACTCAAGGTTTCAGAGACATTCCTTTATATTGTTGCTGGTCATTTTGCATTGTCAGGGTAAGGAGGTTACAGTCATAATGATCCTTAACATCAGGGAGTTATGTCATAACGTACTGCTGTGTTGGTCCCTTCTCTGAAAGTCTCGGTAATGGGTTTTCTGTCTGCATCCATACAGATTAACAGGGGAATACCATGGGCACAGGTAAATTAGATTGTTTCTTCCCTCCTTATTCACCACTCACCATCTTGGCATGTGTTGGTATTGGCAGTACAATATATTTTGCTATTCTGCTAGAAGCGAGTGGTGTAGTTGCGGTCGTGTTGGCAGGCTTGCGAGAGTGCGGAGTCAGTTTCTGTGGTCACAATCATGTGGTCACCAGGCTGGGTTCTTACCATCACTCCACTGGATCAAGAGGTACCATCTGTGGCAACATAATGCAGGACACACAAGCACTGTACTGTTAGTTTTCAGATACTTTCAATTAGGATGGATGGCTCCATTTCCCGATGCCAGCTTTACCAACTAACACCCTGCAATTGCCTCTTATAATTATCTCGTAAGGTCCATAACATTTCTATGCCAAGCCGCCTTTTGGGGGTATTCCTTGTACTCGTACCTTGCTTCCTGCCTTAACAGTAGGATCATGGAAGGAAGCGCCTTCCTGTTCCCAGTCATCAACGTGTTGTATTTGTGTCACTTGATCCTTCAGCTGTTATTGATGGGCACATGGGTGTTACATAGACTCCCCAACATGTCCTTTTGCATTTATCATATCTGCCCCCCCACTGTGAACAGGTCTTGTGGCAATTTCATAGCGCATCCTGTCATCAGTTCAAAAGGTGTCAATCCAGTCAGTCTATGAGGTGTCTCTCTCTGTGCCATTTATATAACGGGGAGGGAGGTGGTCCATTTGACCCCTGGCTCCTGGTATGCCTTCATCAATACCTGTTTCAAAGTTCTATTTGTCTTTTCTGCCATTCTTGAGCTCTGAGGGTGGTAAGGGATGTGAAATTGCTGGGAGACCCTTAATAGTTTGCATGCATCTTTGAGGCATTAGCAAGTGAATTGAGTCCCCCCGGTCTGAATCTAGTTCCTGCAGGACTCCCTATCTCAGGATTATTTCAGTGGTCAAGACTCAGGCCACAGTTTTTGCTGTACACTGGCAAGTGGGAAAAGCTTCTATCCATTGGTTGATCTAATCAATCTGGACCAAGCAACTTAGCTCCATAGAACATAGCGCAGTACAGGCCCTTCAGCCCTCGATGTTGTGCCGCCCTGTCATACTAATCTGAAGCCCATCCCACCTACACTATTCCATTTACATCCATATGCCTGTCCAATGAAGACTTAAATGAACTTAAACTTGGTGAATCTACTGCCATTGCAGGCAATGCATTCCATATCCTTACTACTCTCTGAGTAAAGAAACTACCTCTGACATCTGTCTTATACCTATCTCCCCTCACTTTAAAGCTGTGTCCCCTCGTGTTTGCCTTCCCCATGCTTGGAAAAAGGCTCTCCTTGTCCACCCTATCTAACCCTCTGATTATTTTGTACGTCTCTATTAAGTCACCTCGCAACCTTCTCTCTAGCGAGAACAACCTCAAGGCCCTCAGCCTTTCCTTGTAAGATATTCCCTCCACACCAGGCAACATCCTAGTAAATCTCCTCTGCACCCTCTCCAAAGCTTCAACATCCTTCTTATAATTGTTGGGCCGAAGGGCCTGTTTCCACACTGTAAGTAATCTAATCTAATGCAGTGACCAGAACTGTACACAATATTCCAAGTGTGGCTGTACCAGAGCTTTGTACAGCTGCAGCATAATCTCCTGGTTCTGGAACTCAATCCCTCTATTAATAAAGGCTAAACACTGTATGCCTTCTTAACAACCCTGTCAATCTGGGTGGCAACTTTCAGGGATCTGTGTACATGGACACCGAGATCCCTCTGCTCATCCACACTCTCTAGAATCCTACCATTTGCCCAGTACTCCGCATTCCAATTACTCTGTCAAAAGAGTATCACCTCACACTTGTCTACATTAACTTCCATTTGCCACCTCTCAGCCCAGCTCTGCATCCTATCCATGTCTTTCTGCAACCTACGACATCCTTCATCACTATCCACAACTCCAACTACCTTAGTGTCATCCGCAAATTTGCTAACCCATCCTTCTATGCCCTTATCCAGGTCATTTATAAAAATGACGAACAGCAGTGGACCTAACACTGACCCTTGTGGTACGCCGCTAGTAACTGGATACCAAGATGAACATGTTCCATCAACTACAACCCTCTGTTTTCTTTCAGTAAGCCAATTATTGATCCAAACTGCTATATCTCCCACAATCCCATTCCTCCGCATTTTGTATAATAGCCTATTGTGGGGAACCTTATCGAACACCTTGCTGAAATCCATATACACCACATCAACCGGTTTACTCTCATCTACCTGTTTGGTCAATTTGTCAAAAAACTCAATAAGATTCGTTAGGTACGACCTACCCTTCACAAAACCGTGCTGACTGTCCCTGATCAGATTATTCTTTTCTAGATGGTTATAAATCCTAACTCTTATGATCTTTTCCAACACTTTACCAACAACTGAAGTGGGATTCACTGGTCTGTAATTACCAGGGTTGTCTCTACTACTCTTTTTGAACAAGGGAACCACATTTGCTATCCTCAGGCACTATTCCTGCAGACAATGATGATTTGAAGATCAATGCCAAAGGCTCGGCAATCTTTTCCCTTGCTTCCCAGAGGATCCTAGGATAGATCTCATTTGGCACAGGGGACTTGTCTATCTTCACATTCTGTAATAATTCCAATACCTCTTCTTTATGAACCTCATCTCTTCTAGTCTAGATGAAAGTATCTCTGTATCTTCCTCGCCAACATTGTCATTTTCTATGTTGAATACTGTTGAAAAATATTTACTTAGTGTTTCCCCTATCTCCTCTGCCTCCACAAACAACTTCCCACTACTATCCTTGATTGGCCCTAATTTAACTCTCGTCATTCTTTTATTCCTGACATACCTATGGAAAGCCTTAGGATTAACCCTGATCCTATCCACCAACAACTTCTCATGTCTCCTCCTGGCTCTTCTGAGCTCTCTTTTTAGGTATTTCCTGGCTTCCTTGTAACCCTCAAGTGCCTTAACTGAGTTTTCACATTTTGCCCTATCATAAGCCTTCTTCTTCTTCTTGACCATAGATTCCACTTTCTTAGTAAACCACAGCTCATGCGTTCTATAACGTCTGCCCTGTCTAACTGGTACATACTTATCTAGGACACACTGGAGCTTTTCCTTCAATAAGCTCCACATTTTTAATGTGCTCATCCCCTGCAGTTTCCTCCCCCAATCTACGCTTCCTAAATCTTTCCTAATTGCATCATAGTTTCCCTTCCCACAGCTGTAACTCCTGCTCGATGGAGTACACCTATTCCTTTCCATCACTAAAGTAAACTTGACAGAATTGTGATCGCTGTCTCCAAAGTGCTCACCTACTTCCACATCTAACACCTGGCCAGGCTCGTTACCCAGTACTAAATCAAAAGTGGCTTCGCCCCTTGTAGGCCGGTCTACATACTGTGTCAGGAAGCCCTCCTGCACACACTGGACAAAAACTGACCCATCTATAGTACTCGTACTGTAGTGTTCCCAGTTAATATTTGGATAGTTGAAGTCCCCCGTGACAACTACCCTGCCTCTCTCACTCCTACCGAGAATCATCTTTGCAATCCTTTCCTCTACATCTCTGGGACTATTCAGAGGCCTAGAGAAACCTCCCAGCATGGTGACTTCTCCTTTCCTGTTTCTAACCTCAGCCCATACTACCTCAGTTGATGAGTCCCCAAACGTCCTTTCTACAACTGTAATATTGTCCCTGATCAATAATGCCACACCTCCCCTCTTTTACCATCTTCTCTATTCTTACTGAAACATCTGAATCCTGGAACCTCGAACAACTATTCCTGTCCCTGCTCTATCCATGTCTCTGTAATGGCCACAATATCGAAGTCCCAGGTACCAACCCATGCTGCCAGTTCACCCACTTTATATCAGATGCTCCTCGCGTTGAAGTGTTCTGTCAGGGTTTGAGGAGGGTGTCTAAAAGTTAGTATTTCTCCCCAGTTAGGAGAAAGTGAGGACTGCAGATGCTGGAGATCAGAGTCAAAAGGTGTGGTGCTGGATTCTTGATGAAGAGCTTATGCTCAAAACATCGACTCTCCTGTTCCTTGGATACTACCTGACTGGCTGTGCTTTTCCAATTTCTCCCCTGTTGTCAGGACCATTTCTACCATCTTAGTGGTAGGTCGTCCTCTGAAACCTTGGGTCATTTGGGTGTGAATGGGTTTAAGATGGCAGTGAGATCCTCAGTGTGTCCCTTATCACTTGGCTAATGCTCATCATCATCACAATGCTCATGTTTGGCTTGTTCAGTATTGAGGTCCCAATCATCGGGTCCCTCATTAATTATTTTACTTCCTTGATCTACACAGTCTCTGGATTCATCCAATCCGGGGTTGCTATTAGCAGCGGAAGGTGGTGGGGCCGAGGGATGGGGCTGTAAGGTGGTGGGACTGGAAAGAAGGCACAAAGTGGGCCTTCAGGATTCAGAGTCCCCCACAAACCTTGGTCTCCTTCTGGACTGCGACTATCCGGCATTGTTTTGGTTTGTGAGCTGCATCAGTGCTTTGTTTGTATAACATTGCTGCAATAATCAATCCCTTCTGAGCTTTGTCCTTGTCATTTTTTTTCTGTCCCCACCACCAAGCCTTTTGCTGGGCAGCTATTCAACATCCATCCCAACCATTTCTCATCATTGTGTTAATAACTTTCTTGCTTGCTGTCTGTAAAATAGAGGCTTTTGGTCCCCAGTTTGAGAGGTTTAGGATCTGAGGCAGCCACTGTTTAACCTGACCCCTTAACTTGGTTGAGTATTAAACTTTCTCAGCTTCTCAATCTCTTTCTCGTTCCAACAGGTGGTCTCTGCGTTCACATTACCTGACAGTCAGGTGGGCCCACCTGGGCTCTTCATTCAGGCTCAGTCTGGGTGGTTGAGAGCTGCGTTGGACATGACCTGCTCGTTTTGAGTAACCAAGATCTGAGATCTTTCTCATTTGTGAACCATGTCAATATTAAGTGTTTTTAATCAAAAGACTTCAGCTTTATCAAACGTGAACAATTTTCAGACTGCATTGTTCGCCCTGACATTCTGATTTCCTTCATTTACTCCATCCATGGAGTCTGTGCAACCTTATATACTATTCTTTTTCTCTCTTCTTTTCCCTCTTTAAATAATGCCCTGCCTGTCCATCTTTATTAGGGCTTACTCTGGCACCAGTTCATCAGCGCCCTGTTCAAATCGCTCCTCACACCATCTCTGCGCTCTGATTCATTCAGTCTTTTTTATAAAATGGGTGTCACAACTTACAGAGACTATGAACACAGGCTCACTCTACCTACAGGGTGGTAAAATATAATGTACTAACCCTTCTAGCGATCCCATGACAGCGGTCTTAAACAGGACATCCTGCTCGCAACACCAATCTGTAAGAGTGACCTTCATGCAGGCAGTTAACAGCTCGGAGGTGGGGGAGTTTGTTCAAGTGAATCGAGCGATTTATTACAAGCAGTTACCAGGGAGAGGGTTTCAAGGTAGGCATGCGGGAATACCGGACTCACTCTCATTCATGAGCGTGAATTACAGCTTTTTATACACTGAAATAAAACACTTGTCTAGCAGTCATTAGCAGTTTGTCTGTACTCTCCCTTTCTTGTGTGGTCACTCCCTAGGGCACAACATTTTAGTTTGGTGGCTTAATCAGAGTTTGATGATTTAATCAGCTATCTACTTTGTCAGCTATTCCTGGTCCTATCATTCTGTCTAATCTGGTAAACCAACTATTTAACACTCAAGGTGTATGGCCCTGTAGTCTAAATGATTTGTCACAGAGGTGTTGGCTATTTTCATACAGTCAGTAGACTACATTGTTCTACCCGAATAAGCCTTGCTTTAGCATTGTCAGTCAACTATTTCATGGCTATTCTACGAAAGTTACATATGTGTATATGTATGGGAGATTCTTCTCTTGAAATTAGAAAGATCAAAGACATTGTCTTCCCTTATAGACTTCATTAACTCTTAGCTAATGATTTCCCACCTTTCTGACAGCTGTCTGAGGATGAACTATTGCAGACTTGGTGTTAAATAGACCAGAGAGAAAAACTAACAAATATCTTCAAAATATTTGGAAATGAACACATTGGTCATCATGCAGTTTCATCTTGATGGATACAAGTTGGACCAGTCTGTGTCATTCACAAATTTTGTTGGTTTAATTTCTGGGATATATCAGTGAGCTTGTCAATTTCCTCCTCTAAACACTGTCATAACTTATATGCTGCCTAAACACTTAACAATGCCTTTGCTGCCTTTACACTGGATCATTGGAACACACTCCTGACTGGCCTTCCAAGTCAATCTTTTGAAACTCTACATTATCCAAGAATTTAAAAGCTGCTGCTAACACCCCTTTTACTTGTTGACCTACACCAGCTCTCAGCTAGACAGTGTCTCGATATTAAAATTCTTATCATTGATTTCAAATCTCTCCATGGCTTCAACACTCCCTGTCTTAATAATCTCCTCCAACTTCACAGCTCTCCATGTTCTCTGTGTTACACTAATGCTTGGCTCTTAAGCATCTCTGATTTCAAATACTCCACCATTGATAACTGTGCCTTGAGCTTCCAATTAGCATCATTCCCTTGGCCCATTCTCCCACTGGCTGTGGGGGACAAATGTCTGCCTCTTAGGGTCACTGCACCTCAGGGTCCTGTTTCTTTCAGCTTGACAAGCCTTAAGCTCTGGAATTTCCTCCCTAAATCTCTTTGCTTCTCTTTCTTTCTTTACGATTGGAGGGAATCCTGACGGACAGGATGTGCATGTATTTGGAAAGGCAAGGACTGATTATGGATAGTCAACATGGCTTTGTGCGTGGGAAATCATGTCTCACAAACTTGCTTGAGTTTTTTGAAGAAGTAACAAAGACGATTGATGAGGGCAGAGCAGTAGATGTGATCTATATGGACTTCAGTAAGGCGTTCGACAAGGTTCCCCATGGGAGACTGATTAGCAAGGTTAGATCTCATAGAATACAGGGAGAACTAGCTATTTGGATACAGAACTGGCTCAAAGGTAGAAGACAGAGGGTGGTTATGGAGGATTGTTTTTCAGACTGGAGGCCTGTGACCATTGGAGTGCCACAAGGATCAGTGCTAGTTCCTCTACTTTTTGTCATTCTCATAAATGATTTGGAACATAAAAGGTACAGTTAGTAAGTTTGCAGATGACACCAAAATTGGAGGTGTAGTGAACAGCGAAGATGGTTACGTCAGATTACACCAGGATCTGAATCAGATGGGCCAATGGGCTGAGAGGTTTAATTCAGAGTTTAATTCAGATCAATGCGAGGTGCTGCATTTTGGGAAAGCAAATCTTAGCAGGACTTATACACTTAATGGTAACGTCCTAGGGAGTATTGCTGAACAAAGAGACCTTGGAGTGCAGGTTCATAGCTCCTTAAAAGTGGAGTCGCAGGTAGATAGGATAGTGAAGGCGTTCGGTATGCTTTCCTTTATTGGTCAGAGGATTGAGTACAGGAGTTGGGAGGTCATGTTGCAGCTGTACAGGACATTGGTCAAGCCACTGTTAAAATATTACGTGCAATTCTGGTCTCCTTCCTATCGGAAAGATGTTGTGAAACTTGAAAGGGTTCAGAAAAGATATACAAGGATGTTGCCAGGGTTGGAGAATTTGAGCTATAGGGAGAGGCTGAACAGGCTGGGGCTGTTTTCCCTGGAGCATTGGAGGCTGAGGGGTGACCTTATAGAGGTTTACAAAATTATGAGGGGCATGGATAGGGTAAATAGGCAAAGTCTTTTTCCTGAGGTTGGAGAGTCCAGAACTAGAGGGCATAGGCTTAGGGTGAGAGGGAAAAGATATAAAAGAGACCTAAGAGGCAACCTTTTCATGCAGAGGGTGGTACGTGTATGGAATAAGCTGCCAGAGGAAGTGGTGGAGGCTGGAACAGCTGCAATATTTAAAAGGCATTTGGATGGGTATATGAATAGGAAGGGTTTGGAGGGTTATGGGACGGGTGCTGGCAGGTGGGACTAGATTGGGTTGGGACATCTGGCTGGCATTGACGGGT
This sequence comes from Chiloscyllium punctatum, assembly GCF_047496795.1. Classification (NCBI taxonomy): domain Eukaryota; kingdom Metazoa; phylum Chordata; class Chondrichthyes; order Orectolobiformes; family Hemiscylliidae; genus Chiloscyllium; species Chiloscyllium punctatum. Next base: position 97,716,271 of record NC_092746.1, read on the forward strand.
TAGACCGAAGGGTGTGTTTCCATGTTGTACATCTCTATGACTCTATGACTACCCGTGTCTGCGTGGGTTTCCTCCGGGTACTCCGGTTTCCTCCCACATTCCAAAAATGTGCAGGTTAGGTGAATTGGCCATTCTAAATTGCCTGTAGTGTTAGGTGAAGGGGTAAATGTAGGGGAATAGATGGGTTGCTCTTCAGAGGGTCGGTATGGACTTGTTGGGCCGAAGGGCCTGTTTCCACACTGTAAGTAATCTGTAATCTGTAAAACCTAACTCTTAGCCCAAACCTTTGTTCATCTGTCTTAATATTGCCTGATATAACCTGGTGTCTTGTTTTTGCCCTATGTAGTTTTATTATGATAAAGGTAATATAGAAACAAGTCGTGGGGTTGTCACTGTCGCCACTTCATGTTAATCTACAGCATTCTGAAAACTCTGTCACTCATAGCTGTCTCCAAACTCATATCTGTCATCAAGTTATAACATTTCCTTGTGGGCCTACCTCATCACTTAGCAACATCAGAAGCAATGGAGTCTGGGTAGTATGTGGAAGCAGTAACTTATGTCAGCAGTACAAACACAGGGAGGGCCAAAGTCCACCCTAATAATTTAACTGTCAAAGCTCTGACACATACTCATAAATTATTTTCTCTTATCTTACATGAGCCAGTCTATCATCTGTGAGAAAAACAGTGATTTATTTGCTGAGAAGCAAGTTTTTAAAATGTTCAACATTTTTGTTAAGGCCTGTCAGTGATTAATGCTCCTGTTTATCAGAGCGACCAAATATCAGCATTTGAATAATGTGATGAATGCATAGCCAACAGTAAAGAATAATTGTCAAGCTACAGTAACAAATCAACATACTTCTTGCTTCTAATTAAAGAGTTATGGTATATTAGAAGTACTATACTATCTGTCTAAGTATTCCCTCCATCTTCATAAGGAAAAATCAAGTTGAATAGAAAATATTGTCAAGCGAGAGTTGATGACATACCAAGACAGCAATTTGAGACTAGCAATTATTTGGAACAATAAATTGACAGCCATAATTATACTGCCAACATTGTCATGCTCACTAGCTTGGGAAACAGAGTCCTTGTCTGTCATCCCAAGTTTCTCCTGCTTGATTAACCCTTGTCAGCATGTACGCCTGGGATACCAGAAACTGCTTTTGCTCTCACTAACGCATATGCATTGCCAACTATTTCTTTTGCTTTTATTTAAATTTTCCGCAAATTGTAGTGCGTTTTTTAAAAAAATTAAAAGGCAAATTGTAATGTTGATCTACAATGGGAAAAAAATTCACTAATGTGAAACATGAATAATTTAATTAGTTTAATTCATTGTGGTTCCTTTTTAAATTCGTTCATGAAATTTTTGTTTCACTGGCTGGGCCAATATTTATTCCATGTCCCCAGCTGACTTTGAGAACGTAGTGGTGAGCTACCTTTTTGAACTTTATTTAATGTAGTAACACCCACAATGTTGTGAGTGAGGGAATATCAGGCTTTTGACTCAGGGACACCAATAGAAAGGTGATGTATTTCCAAGTCAAGATGGTGAATGGCTTGGCAGCGAATTTGCAAATTGTAGTGTTCCTATGTATCTGCTGCCCATGTCCTTTCAGGTGCTGAAGGGTTATGGGTTCGCAAAGCGCTATCTAAGCACAGTGGATGTGTAGTGCATCTTTGAGATGGCACGCACTGCTAAACTCTGCTCCAGTGGTAGAGGAAGTGAATGTGTGTGCATGTGGTGCCAATCAAGGAGGCCACTGCAGAGTGTCAGGCTTGAATGTTGTTAGAGTTGCAGGCAAGTGAGAAGTATTCCATCACACTCCTGATTTGTGCCTTAAAGATGAATAACAGGATTTGGGGAGTCAAGAGGTGAGTTACTTTCTGCAAAATTCCTAGACAATGATCTGTTTTTGTAGCCACAGTAATTAAATGATTAGCTCTGCTCAGTTTCTGCTCAATGAAAACTTCTAGGATGTTGATTAAAGGGGGATTCAGTGATTATAAAATCATTGAATGTCAAGGGAGTGATGATTAGAATCTCTCTTGTTGGAGATGGTCATTATCTGATACTTGTTTTTTGTGATTGTTACTTCCCACTTGTCAGCCCAACATTGATAAACAAATTGAAATGTTTTGTTTCATAAAGATAATATTATTAAAGTAATCTAAAACCAAAAACATTACAAGTGAATGCATTGAACCCACAAATCAGGCAACAAATCACTTTTGGAATTTTATGATTTCTATAAAACAATCATGAAAGCACTTTATGCAGCATATACGGCAGAAGATGAGCTATCTTTTGTTGTATAAAATTCATTGTTTTACATGAACACATCAAGCTTTTGGTATTTTAACTGTGCAGTGAATAAAAACTAAAATTACATGAAATTGATAAAAAAGCAAATACGGTCACTTATGTTGAGATTAGATTAGATTCGCTACAGTGTGGAAACAGGCTCTTCGGCCCAACAAGTCCACACCGCCCCTCCGAAGAGAAACCCACTCCCCTACCCTATATTTATCCCTGACTAATGCACCTAACACTGTGGACAATTTAGCATGGCCAATTCACCTGACCTGCACATTTTTGGATTCTCCTTGTGTCAGCATGGTTTTCCATCGGTTGCTCCAGTTTCCTCCCACCATCCAAAATTGTGCAGATTAGGTGGATTGGACAAATCTGAGCACCCGGAGGAAACATACGCAGGGAGCATGTGTAAACTCCACACAGATAGGTAGGAATTGAACGCAGGATCCTGGTGCTGTGAGGCAGCAGTGCTAACCACTGAGCCACCGTGCCGCCCTAATTGTAGCTGGGGTGTGCAATGATCCCTTGACAACTGATGTCAGTTTCATAAGGTATGGGTCAACACTTTATTTGTGCATGGACTTGTTTCTTTGCAAATTGTGCTGCGTTAGCAAACATCCCCACTTTTAACTTTATGATGGAGGGAAGGTGATTGATGAAACAACTGACAATGGCTGGTCCTCTTGAAGAACTTCCCTGAATTTGATTTGTGCACAGAGTTACATATTGGCTGCGACCTTGCAAGATTCTTCACCTGATAACTCAGGGAAGGTGGTGGCATAGTGATCATGCTAACTTACTCACATTCCAGACACATCATGTTAATGCTCTGGGAAGTCATAGGTCCACCACGGTAGAAGGCGACATTTGAATTCTATAAAAATAAAGCTCACCTAAATGTAACCACTATTAATTGTTACGAAAACCGAGCTGGTTCTTTAATGTTCCATAGCAACAGAGATCTACCACTCTGTTCGGAGTTTTGCACATTCTCCCTGTGTCTGCATCAGTTTCCATCGGGTGCTCCAGTTTCCTCCCACCATCCAGAGTTTTTCAGATTAGGCGGATTGGTCATGCTAAATTGCCCATCGTATCCAGGGATGTGCAGACTAGGTGCATTAGCCATGGGAAATGCAAGGGTTACAGGAATAGGGAAGGGGAGTGGATCTGAGTGGGATCTTTGGAGAATAGGTGTGGACTCAGCAAGCTGAATGACCTGCTTCCATGATTCCATGTAAAGGTTCTATGATTCTAAGATCTGTATCTGAGTTGAGCCACGTGTGACTCCAAACTCACAGCAATGGGGTTTACTCTTAACTGACCTCTGCACAATCAATATTGTCCTAGCCAGCAATGCTCACATCTTGTATATTTTATACAAACGAAGCATTAATTGGAAATATGGAAGCTGTTGGATACTAGTTTTCGGTGGTGAGTATAGAAAGGCGTAAGGTGAATTTGTCACAATTTCGATTCAGTCATAAATAAAGATGAACTTGATTCGAAAACAATATGTATATATACGTGCATAGCTTAATTCAACTCAGTCAAAATTATATTCACAGACATGGTACATGGTGATTGACTAACAAAGTCAACACTCCAGATTGGCTGCAATCCCAATTTGTTGCCCACTGCCTTTGATGTCTGCGCCCAAACCCTTTAGCCCCACTTCTGTTAAGAGAGATTGCATGTTAAGAGCAAGAGTTTCTCAATTTCAAACCTAATAACTCTGTGTCAATGCAAAGTCAAAACTGTTTAACATCAGTGCAAAATATACAGTAAAAGTGACATGAGAATTCAAAAATGTATTAGACTTTTTTAACATGTTGTAAGTCATTGCACAACCTATTCATTATATTGTCACAGGAGATCTATTCCAAATGATTGCAATTTAAAATGAAAATACTGGCTACTTTCCAGTCTATCTTAACATCAAATAGCAAACCAATTGTAATATGTGAGGAGTTCACAGACAAAAGGGTTTTAGTCTCCCACCCTAGTAAGTCAGTATAAATCTGTCTGCAACAAATTACAATACAAAGGGACATCACATTGAAAACAATGAGGTGATTGTATTACTACCCTGCCTTGGGAAGAGTAGCTGAGTTGTAGTGTGTCAAATTAGCATTCAGTTTGATTGACCACATGAAGGTTGTTCATGTCCATGGTTTAAGGAAAGGCCTGTAGGCTTGGGCTAAGTGCCAGGCAAATTCAGTTTCTGTACTGATCTGTCCTCCTTCAAGATGTTAATTAAAAACCTTTGTTTCATTTGATCACATTTTGAATCATCTATCCTAAAATCTCCTTCTATGGTTTGGTGTCAGTGTTTGTCGGATTACATACTTGGGAAGTACTTTTGAATATTTTCCTTCATTAAATCATAGAATCCATAGAATCCCTATCATCATAGAATCCCTATAGTGTGGAAACAGGGCCTTTAGCCCAACAAGTCCATATCAACCTTCCAAAGAGTAATACACGCTGACCCATTCCCCAAACCTATTATCCTCTATTTATCCTTGACTAATTAAAGGCCCTACATAAATGCAATTGTTGCTACAGTAATTGCCTAATGAAGTATCTTCTCCAATTCTCTCCCAAAGATTCTAATTCAAAGTGGAGTATTGTAGCTTTGGTGCCAGTTACTGTCTACTGCATCAACTATTGCTTATGTTGAGGTTCTGACAAGGACCCGAGTTGTTTGATCATAGAAAATGCGATTGTGAGCATGATCTTACCCCTACCTGTAATGAATAAATAAGTCATTGGGGATCAATGGACAATAATCAAGAACAAGATTCCTGGATGACTTATCTCTTCCCAATTTCTACAAATCTGAAGTCAACTTGCTACTTTCCCAATGGAACTGATTTGCCAAACTGAAAAACAGACAGCAGATCACAACTTGGACTTTCATGACCCATAGATTTCCATAGTTTCAATAATCATTCGAAAAACATCTCTGCCTGTTTTGTATGTTGCTCAAACATTGAGGAGCTTTGTGCCACTTTATCTGTGCACTACTCTTTCTCTCAACTTGAGTTTCAAAACATTAATTAGGAAATTGGAATTAATTAATGATGATAATTCAGGAGGATTTCTAAATGCTTTACTTTGTAAAGAGATATGCAGCAGGCAGTTTTAATTTTTTGGTGTTAAAACAGAAGCAGAACGTTGCAGAAGCTGGAAATCTGAAATTAAACAACACAAATGTTGGAAATACTCAGTATCTGTGAAGACACTTCAGATTGATTGATTGTTCTTCAGAAATAAAGTGAGATTGAAATGTAGATGTAGCAGTCTACAAGCAACAATTTGGTTGGTGCACAGCTCTCATTGTAAGATGTAAGATAATTCAGCAGCATCTCCCAGTTTCACTAATCTCACTGTCAGTAGTGACATGTTGAAAGGAAAATTCTGAAATCAACAGTTAAAATGATCTTTGAGGATGAATGGTGGCTAGCGATTTGGTGTAGAATGTAAGACAAGAGTTGTGTTACCAGCTAAACAGTGCTAAAATAGTGAACTGAAAGAGGAATGAAACATTTTCCTCCTCAAATTTTACTGGCGACATCAGAGTGAATTAAAGTGAATTAACTTAAGAAATGTCATGGGTTGACTGGGAGGAGGGACAATGTGAATTGAGAGGATGGCACAGTAGTTCAGTAGTTGACACTGCTGCCTTACAATGCCAGGGACCTGGGTTCAATTTCTGCCTTGGGCGACTGTCTGTGTGGAGTTTGCACATTCTCCCCATATGTGTGAGTTTCCTCTCGGCACTCCGGTTTCCTCCCAGGGTCCAACGATGTGCAGGTTAGGTAAATTGGCCATGCTAAATTGCCCATAGTGTTCAGGGATGTGTAAGTTAGCTGCATTAGTCAGGGGAAATGTTGGAGAATGGGTCTGGGTGGGTTACTGTTCAGAGGGTCGGTGCAGACTTGTTGGGCCAAATGGCCTGACATCACAGCACAACTGAGCATGTGCAGATAGACCATCGTGTCCACGCTACCATTGGCAACATACTCATTCCATAGATTTTATGCAAATTAAAAGAGGTTAGGATACAGTGTTGGAAGATCAGAAGGGGAGACAAGATGGAGGCAGGAGAAATTAACTGGCAAAAGATTTTATGGAGACATGCTGTTAAATGAGTAGTCATATTAGTGTTAGGAAAGAAAACTTTTGCCAGAATGGGTGCAAATGGCAGAATTCAAAAGCAAAACAAAATGAAGGGACAGAGTTTAGAGCTTGCAATTGTTGACTACAGTGCCAAGCCCAGAAGGCTGCCAAGTGCCTATTTGAAAGAGGGGGCGATATTTCTTGAACTCGTGCTACATTTCACTGGAACATTGCAGCAATAGATGCATATTTGGGAACTACACAGAGAAATAACATGTCAAACTGCTGGATATGTGGGGTCATACAAAGTAGTCTCCCAACATATGTTTGGTCTCTTCAGCGTAGGGAAGAAACACAAAGTAAGCACTGAATACAGTAGATTAGGTTAAGCAAGAACTTATAAATTGCTGCATTACCCGGAAGGATCACGAGGGACTTTGGATGGTGGGGAGAGAAAGGACAGTTGTTCTACCTCTTGTGTTTGATAAGCTGTCCACCATCAAAGCAATAGATGCTTTCACTTGCTTCCTCCACCAAGGCCTATCCTCATAACTTCTTTCCTGCTCTTGAGCTTTTCTTTGAGAGCTGTAGCATGATATCAGGCATCTCCATCTCTCTGTTGCCCTCATCATTCTAACCTGTTTCTCTCTGAACTAGCCCCACTCTGTTCAGTCAGGTCCAACCCTGACATCATTACCAAACCTGCTGACCAGGGTGGTATGGCATGCCAACCAATACCTTGCAGAGCATGAGCAGAGGTTAGGCTCGCAACTAACATTAATTACAAGCCCACTGATCTCACAGTTACTTGACCACATTTCCTCACACCCTGCCTCATATAAGGATTCAATTCCCTCCTCTCGGCTTCTCTTTCTATGTCACATATGTTCCGATGTTACAACCTTCTGTTTTCATTTTTCCTATGTAGAGGATTCCTCACACTTGCTTTAAGGACCTTGATAATATCTGACCCATTTCCTGCATTGCTGCCATGCTCACACCTTTCCCTCCCTCCCAGAACTTCCACAGGGTTTCTTTTGGTCTCACCTTCTGTGAGAGGAAAAACATACAAGTATTTTTCCAACTGGCCATTCTCTGTAAATCAGGGAATGGAAGATATTTACATCAGACTCCAATTTATTGATTTTACCTCTGCTTTCAACACCATAATTCCAACAAAACTTGTTCCCAAACTCTGAGACCTAGGACTCTGCTCCACCCTCAGCAACTGGATCCTCAACTTCCTGACCTATAGACCACAATCAATAAGGATAGGCTCAACACCTCCTCCACTACAATCTTCAACAATGGTACCTCGCAAGGTTGCATAATCAGCCCCTAACTATATTCCTCATAGCCTCATGACTGTGTGGTCAAATTCAGCTCTAACTCCATTTATAAGTTGGCTGATGACACCACCTTAGTGGTTCAGATCTCAAACAATGATGGGACAGAGTAGAGGAAAGAAATAGACAGCTTAGAGACATGGTGTGAAGACACCAATCTCTCCCTCAATGTGAGCAAAATGAGGGAGATAGTCATCGACTTCATGAAGTAGAGTGGAGGACATGCCCCTGTATGTATCAATGGTGCTGATGTGGATATGGTTGTAAGCTTCAAGTATCACCAACAATCTGCCCTAGTCTATGCACGTCACCACCACAGTCAAGAAAACACGATGACACCTCTATGTCCTTAGATGCCTAAGGAAATTCAGCGTGTCCACAACGACTCTTCCCAATTATTATAGACACACCATAGAAAACATCCTGTACAAATGCATCACAGCTTGGTAAGGCAACTGCTGTGATAAAGGCCGCAAGAAATTACAGAGAGTTGTGAACGCAACCCAGTCCATCAGGAAAACCAGCCTTCCATCCATTGTCTCTGGCTATACTTCCCGTTACATCGGAGAAGCAGCTAACATAATCAAACACTCCTACCACTCCACTTATACCCTTTCCACAGTCTTCCAATGGGAAGAAGATACAAAAGTTTGAAAAGACGTACCAACAGATATAAGAACAGCTTCTCCCCCGCTCGTATCGGACTTCTGAACAGACCTCTCAAGAATGCGATTTGATCTTTCTCTGCACCTTCTCTGTGGTTGCAACGCTATATTCTGTTTTCTGTTCTATTACTGTGATGTACTTAGGTAAGTTACAATTTGTCTGGATAACATGCAAAACAATACTTTTCACTGTATCTCAGTAAATGTGACAATAGTAAATGAAATCAAAACAAAAAAATGTTTAATTCCAGCAATGTCACAATCCACTTGAGAAAGTGCACTGATTCACAAATACCAATGTTTCTGGGTCACCACAAATGTTAAGTTTCTAATCAAAGTACACCAACTCCCTGATTTGCCTGTCTGTTGGAATTAAGCTAAGAGAAAAACAAAATGACCAAGATCCTATAATTAAGAAGGTCTACTATTGGGTTACAAGTAAGTTAGTTACAAGTACACTCCTGTCAACTGTCAACGTTTGGTCACTCTACTCGTTAAAACTTTCACCTCCTTTTAAAACCCCTACACACTCATAAACAGGCAAACAAAAAATAAAATTAGTTTTACAGGAAAAAAACCTGGGAAATGCAGCCCTGGATGATGGGGTTTACTGAGATTATCTTTTTGGCTTGCCATGATTTTCTGTTCATCAATCTTTTTTCTCCTGATTCCTTTGCTTCTTTACACAGGGTGATTGGGACATTAACTACAAGGTATCATAGTTACTGGTTAAGAGAAAAAAAGTCACAGCAGCTGTTGGGAGAAAATAATTTATTTTCTTCAGTCTTCTGATATTTTTACTGCACATGGAGAGAGAGAGAGAAAAAGACACTCGCTGTTCTTCCTGCAGTTGAAAGTCTTTCTTCCAATATTGTTCATACTCACTAACTGTTCAACTACCCAGGAACCAACGAAAGAGTTGTCATTGGACTGATGGCCTTTGACATCCATGAATGATCACTGTTTCACAGATCTATCTCAGCTACTTGTTGCTGCTAAATCCCATTCTGCACCCTACAGCTGGGCCTTCCACAAACCGCTTCCGCACTGTTTGAACAAAGTAGCAGTGTAAATATCATACACAATGAGTCTCAGCAATTTGTTTTAAAAGTGCAGCAATTCCTCCCACAATACTTAGTTTAAAAGCTGTTCTTGTTCCATTTCGGTCCGCAGTCAGAAATATAAAAAAAATGAAATGACAATAGTGACAATCTGGAAGAAAGTGAGGACTGCAGATGCTGGAGATCAGAGTCAAAAAGTATGGCACTACAAAGACACAGCCGGCCAGGCAGCATCCAAGGAGCAGGAGAATCACCGTTTTGAGCATAAACTCTTCATCAAGAATATGAAGATGAAAATTCCTGCTCCAAACGTCGACTCTCCTTCTCCTCTGATGCTGCCTGACCGGCTGTGCTTTTCCAGTACCACGCTTCTTAAACAGTGACAAACCATCGAACATTTGTGGGATTTGGAAACATCAATCCGATACAAAATCACCAGCTTTGTCAATTTGTAAAATTTCACTTTTGCATCTATCAAGAAGGTCATGTTGTGAAAGTTAAAATGACAAACTGATATGTAAAGTAGACTTCAAATCAAATTATGAACTGCAGGTTTTTTTTGCTGATTATTAGCACCCTGCAATTTAAAATGTTAGACAAAATCATTTGAAAAGATTAATAAGTGACCTGGAGAAGTGGGACTCACCCCAATGTAATGGGACTATTCAGAACCATGGTTGAACAGAATCATATGTGTGAATCCCATTTACTTTGATATTGCCAGCAACCAGTAGAATTTCTTTGGGCATGTTGCAAATGATGCTGTCAAGACAGACATCATTTCCAACTCATTTCATATAACAGGAACATCCAAGGTAGCCTGGCACTATGCTGTAGGCCGGAATCTGTTTGTAGATGTTCAGTTTAACCATTTATGGATGCAGCAAAAATATTTATGGCTGTATAATTTTGCTTGCCTTTCTAACCTGCCTTTATCCCTTTCATTTAGCCTCCCTTCCCTTTATCAGGGGTGCCCAAGGGGCAATATCTCTGCCACTCCATTCATTCAATTGAACTGGATGTCTTTTCTGCAAAGAGCCTGTAATGGAGCAACTGGAGCGAGTGTTATAGAGTCATAGAGATGGACAGCACAAAAATAGACCATTTGGTTCAACTCATCCATGCCGACCAAATATCTTAAACTAATCTAGTCCTTTTTGTCAGCATTTGGCCCATATCCCTCCAAACCCTTCCTATTCACCTACCCATCCAGATGCCTTTTAAGTCTTGTAATTGTACCAGCCTCCACAACTTCCTTTGACACATACCTCCCTCTGCATGAAAAAGTTGCTCCTTAGTACTCTTTTAAATCTTTCCAATCTCACCTTAAACCTATGCCCTCTAGTTTGTATTCCCCCATCCTAGGGAAAATACCTTGTCAATTTACAATATCCATGCCCCTCATGATTTCATAAACCTCGATAAGGTTACCCTTCAACCTCCAGTGGAAATAGCCCCAGTCTATTCAGCCTCTCCCAATAGGTCAAACCCTGTAATCCTGGCAACATCCTTGTAAATCTTTTCAGAAACTGTTCAACTTTTACAACATCCTTCCTATAGCAGGGAGACCAGATTTGCACACAATATTCCAACAATGGCCTAACCACTGTCCTGTCAGCCGCAACAGGACCTCCTAACTCCTGTACTCAATACTCTGACCAATAAAGGAAAGCATACCAAACACCATCTTCACTATCTTGTTTACCTGCAACTCCACTCCAAGGAACTATGAACCTGCACTCCAAGGTCTCTTTGTTCAGCAACACTCTCCCAGGACCTTACCATTAAGTGTAAAGTTCTGCTCTGATTTGCCTTTCCAAAATGCAGCACCTCACATTTATCTAAATTAAACTCTATCTGCCACTCCTTGGTCCATTGGCCCATCTGATCAAGGTCCCGTTGAACTCTGAGTTAACCCTCTTTGCTATCCACTACACCACCACTCTCTGTCTTCTTCCTTCGAACCAGTTCTGTATCTAAATGGCTAGTTCTCCCTGTATTCCATGTGATTTAACTTTGTTAACCTGTTAACCATAAGGAACCTTGTCAAGCACCTGACTGAAGTCCACATAGATCACATCTGCTGTTTTGCCCTCATGGATCCTCTACATTGCTTCTTCAAAAAACTCAATAAAGTCTTTGCGACACAATTTCCCATGCACAAAGCCATATTGACTAACCCTAATCAGTCCTCACCTTTCCAAATATGTGTAAAACTTGTTCCTCAAGATTGCCTTCAATGACTTGCCCACCACCGATATCGGGCTCATTGATCAATGGTTCCTTGGCTTTTCCTTATCACCTTTTTAAAATATTGGCACCACATTAGCCACCTGTGACTATTGATAATACAAATATCTCAGCAAGAGCACCAGCAATCACTTCTCTAGCTTCCCACAGAGTTCTAGGGTACACCTGATCAGGTCCCGGGGAATTAATCCCCCTTTATGCATTTTAAGATGTCCAGCGCCTCCTCTTCTGTAATCTGGACATTTTCCAAGATGTCACATTTATTGCCCCATGTTGTCTATCTTCTATATTCTTCCCCGTGGTAAAGACTGATGCAAAATACTCATTTAGTATCTCCCCAACTCCTGCAGTTCCATGCATAGGCTGTTTTGCTGATCTTTAAGGGACCCTATTCTCTCCATAGATACCCTTTCATCCTTAATGTATTTGTAAAATTTCTTTGAATTCTCCTTAACCCAAATTGATCTCATATCTCCCTTTTTGCCCTCTTAAATATACTCCTATTTGCTTTTTACTCTACTCGTGATTCATTTTGTGGGCGGCACGGTGGTACTGCACTGATTTAAATTCCGATACATCCGCAGGGCCTGACATGCTCATCCCAGAGTACTTAAGGAAGTGGCCCTGGAAATACGGATGCATTGGTGATCATTTCCCAGCATTGTGTCAACTCTGAAAGAGTTCCAGTGGACTGGAGGGGAGCTAATGTAACCCCATTCCTTTAAAAAAGGTGGGAGAGAGAAAATGGGGAATTATAAGCCTGACTTCGGTGGTGGGGAAAATGCTGGACTCAAGTTTAAGGAAATTAGCACTGCTGCCTCACAGCGTCAGAGACCCGGGTTCAATTCCCGCCTCAGGCGACTCTCTTTGTAGAGTTTGCACATTCTCCCTGTGTCTGCGTGGGTTTCCTCCGGGTGCTCCGGTTTCCTCCCATAATCCAAAAATGTGCAGGTTAGGTGAATTGACCATGCTAAATTGTCCGTAGTGTTAGGTGAAGGGGTAAATGTAGGAGTATGGGTCTGGGTGGTATACGCTTCGGCGGGTTGGTGTGGACTTGTTGGGCCGAAGGGCCTGTTTCCACACTGTAAGTAATCTAATCTAATCTAATCTAATCAAATTTGCGCTTGATCTCTTCTGTCTATGCCTGATTTGTGCTTCCTTCTTATTCTTGACAGAAACCTCTATTGCTCTAGCCATCCAACATTCCCTACACCTACCAGCCTTGCCCTTCATACTAATCGAAACATACTGTCTGTGCACTCTAATTATCTCATTTTTGAAGGTGTCCCACTTCCCAACCATCCCTTTACCTGCGAATAGCTTCCCCTAATTAACTTTTGAAAGTTCATGTCTAATACCGTCAAAATTGGTCTTACTCCAATTTAGAACTTTAACTTTTCAATCAATTCTATCCCTTCCCATAACCATTTTAAAAACAAATAGAATTTTGATCACTTGACCCAAAGTGATCCCCACTGACTCTTCAGTCACTTGCCCAATTGGTCCTTCTCTAGTAGGTACATTGATACATTTAGGTGTATAGTCTTTTTGTGCACACTTAACAAATTCCTCCCCATCCAAGCCCTTAATACTATGGTGGTCCCAGCTTATGTTTGGAAAATTAAAATTCCCTACCATTACAACCCTATTTTTCTTCCAAATATCTGAGATCTCCTATATGTTTGTTTCTCAACTTTCCATTGACTACTGGGGGCCTGTAATGTATTTCCAGCAAGGTGATCATCCCTTCCTTATTTTTAAGTTCCATTCTTATGACTTCACTGGATGATATCCCAGAAATATCCTCCCCAAGAGTCAAGCATGAAGGACAAACTGAAGGAAATCCTTATTAATCAGAAAATGACATTCGGGAAATTGATGAGATTTAAATTCCGATACATACCCAGGGCCTGACACGCTCATCCCAGAGTACTTAAGGAAGTGGCCCTGGAAATACAGATGCATTGGTGATCATTTCCAAGCATTGTGTCAACTCTGAAAGAGTTCCAGTGGACTGGAGGGTAGCTAATGTAACCCCATTCCTTAAAAAAAAGGTGGAAAAGAGAAAATGGGGAATTATAAGCCAGTTAGCCTGACATCAGTGGTGGGGAAAATGCTGGACTCAAGTTTAAGGAAGTAATAACTGAGCATTTGGAAGGTGGTGGCAGAATCTTTCCTAGTCAGCATGGATTCATTACAGGGAAATGATGCTTGACAAATTTCCTGGAATTTTTTGAGCATGTGACCGGTAGAGTCGACAATGGTCAATCAGTAGATGTTGTGTGACTGGATTTTTGAAAGGCTTTTGACAAGGTTCCACACAAAAGATTAGTAAGGAAAATTGAAGCTCATGGCATCAGATGCAATGCATTGTCATGGACAGAGAATTGGTTAGCAGTCAGGAAGCAGAGAGTTGGAATAAGTGGGTTCTTTTTAGAATGGAAAGGGTGTTGCAGCATCCGAGGAGCAGAGGAATTGATGTTTCGGCCATAAGCCCTTCATCAGGAATTGTGATGGGAGATGGGGTAGTGGTCAAGGGGGCAGTAGGAAGAGGTGTTTCCAAGTTGGTGCCTGGCTTCCGTGGTGTAGTGGGATGGCAGTGGGATACTGAGATTGCATGATCACCCATGATCACATTGAATTGTGGTAAAGGCTTGAAGGGCCGAATATCCTACTCCTGCACCTATTTTCTATGTTTCTATGTACTGCAGTAATGTCCTCCCGAACCAAAAATACCATTCTCCATCCTCTCTCATCCCCTTTCTATCCTTCCAATAGTATCTATACCCCAGAACGTTAATCTGCTAGTTCTGTCCATTTCTGAACCATATTTTTGTAATAGCTATGATATCCTCAGGAACATCTTTCTCTACCAAGTTTTTGTCTCCCTTGACTATTAGACCTCCTGCCCTTATTTATTGTACCAGCCTCAGCCTTGTCAGCTTTGGTTCTGAATGCACACCCTGCCCCCCTCCCCCATTCCCCACCCCACCTCCACTAGTTTAAAGCCTCCCAAGTAGCACTAACAAATTTTCCCACGAGGATATTGGTCCCCTTCCAATTCAGGTGGAACCTGTCCCTCTTAAACAGGTCATTTCTATGCTGAAGAGGTCCAAATTGTGAGGATATCCATTTCAGAGTGAAAAAGAACAGGTCAAGCTATTTCTGAAAAAGACATAAAGCTTGGGGTGGCATGGTGGCTCAGTGGTTAGCACTGCTACCTCACAGATCCAGGGACCAGGGTTTGATTCCTGTCTCGGGTGACTGTCTGTGTGGAATTTGCACATTCTCCCCATATCTGCATGGGTTTTCTCCCACAATCCAAAGATGTGCAGTTCAGGTGAATTGGCCATGCTAAACTGTCCATAGTGTTAGGTACATTAGTCAGGGGAATGGGTGTGGATGGGTTACCCGTTGATGTGGATGTTTTGGGCCGAAAGGCCTGTTTCGATACTGTAGAGCATCTAATCTAAGTACAGTGGGTGTCCAACAAGGTTTGGGGTTTTAGATTGGTATGAAGTGCAGAAAATAGTCAAAAGGCTAATGGAATGCTCTTCATATCTAAAGGGATGGGGTATAGGGATGCAGTTATAGAAAATCTTAGTTTGATCCCACTTAGAATAGTGTGAGCAGATCTGGGTAGCATACCCTAGGAAGGATGTTTTGGCTCTGGAAGTTCAACACAGGTCTACAAGGATGATACCTGGATTTCATGTGTTAAGTTATGAGGATAGAATAAATAGATTAGACCTTTATTCTATCGAATTTAGAAAGGGTGGTCGAATTCAGAATATTAAGAGGAAAGACAGGATAGATAAAGATAAACTGTTTTCACTGGTTGAACTAGACGGCATAGTCTAAGAATCAGGGCCAGGCCGTTGTGGAGAGGTGTTAGAAAGCACTTCTGCATTCAAAGAGTAGTAGAGATTTGGAACTCTCTTTTTCAAGTGGTGCTTGTTGCTGAATCAATTATTAAACTGAAATCTGAGATGAGCAATGTTTTTATTAAGAAAGGGTATCAAGGAGTGGCGGCCATGGCAGGCCCTTTTAGCATGATCTTGTTGAATGGCAGAGCATGCTCAAGGGGCTGAATGGTCTTCTCCTGTTTCTATGTTCCTATGTTTCTAACTACCCCAGCCACAGCGATGTAATGGTCAGTACCACACAGAGCACACATGGTGATCAGTGATGTGAATTGGAATTCATCTGAAACTGCATCGTACACATGGCAGCTGCAATACAAGGCTTCAATTCCACTGCACCCTGGAGCAGTACTGAATGTTTATAGCTCTACATTTATGGCTTTAAAACTGTTCAGACGGTCAGAGTTGTAATACCAGTAGCTGCAGAAGCTCGTGGAACAATCACAGTAGGGAAAAAACAATCAGTGCTAAAGTTTTTTACACGAGACTGTGTAAAAGGACTGTAGATCATGTATGATCCAGAAGATGAACACCCCTGGTAGTGCAAATTCACTGGGAAGTATGGATGTGTACAGGCAGGATTAGAGTGATGCTGGAAAAGTGCAGCAGGTCAAGCAGTGTCTGAGGAGCAGGAAAATCGACATTTTGGGCAAAGGCCCTTCATCACGATTCATTCCTGATGAAGCGCTTTTGCTCGAAACATCGATTTTCCTGCTCATCGGATGCTGCCTGACCTGCTGTGCTTTTCCAGCACAACTCTAATCTTGACTCTGATCTCCAGCATCTGCAGTCCTCACTTTCACCTATATGTAGGGGCAGTTCTGCTCAGATGTTCAGCTAGGAAGGAAACAAGCATTGAGTTTCATGATGAAGGACAAAAGAAAACCTTTAACTAATCATGCAGAAGGGCTGAAAAGGCCATTAGTTGAAAAAAATGAGTCTTCTATGCGATAGTGAGCAGAGACTGTGTTGAGAAGTCAAGAGTCACGGAAAGTCATTCAAACTGAGACTGTAGCACCAGCAACATCACAAAACCAGAAAGAAGCTGCCAAAAGCATAACTTAAAAGACCAGTCCGCTCTAACAGAGGAAGGTGGCAATGAGACTACTGGGGCTGCAATAAGAGTGGGAGTTCCGTAATTTATATTGTAACCCAGTAGGGAAAAAATTATTAAAGCAATAGGCACCAAGACTTATTTGGAAAAGCCACAAAAAGGAATGGGCATTGATTATTATCCATAAAAATAAGAAGTTGTCCACCTTTCCCGAGGGAAACCTCCATTTGGAGCTTGGGTAGTATTGTAGAACAGAGAGACCTATGGGTTCACCTACATAATTCTTTGAAGTTTGGGTCACATATGGACAGGGCATTTAGTTTGCTTTTGTTGCTCAGTCTTCTGAGTACAGGAGTTGGGAAAGTGGAGAGTGCAGTGCTGGAAAAGCACAGTAGGTCAGGCAGCATCTGAAGAACAGGAGAATTAATGTTTCAGGCATAAGCCCTTCATCAGTCATTCCTGATGAAAGGCTTATGTCGGTAACATTGATGCTCCTACTCCTCGGATGCTGCCTGACCTGGTGTGGCTTTTCCAGCACCACACTCTTGACTCTGATCTCCAGCTTCTGCAGTACTTGCTTTCTACTTGGCAAGTCAAGTGCCCAGTTCTGTTCGCCCTATTATAGGAATTATGTCATTAGGCTTAATGGGTTCAGAAAAGATTTACCAGAATGTTGCCAGGAATGAAGAGTTTCACTTGTCAAGAAAGGCTAGATAGGCTGGGACTTTTTTCACTGGAGTGTAGCAGGTTAAGAATTGAACTTATAGAGGTTTATAAACTCATGAGGGTAATAGATAGGGTTAAAGTTGGGTGTCTTTTCCCTAGATTGGGGATTTTAAGGTGAGAGGAGCGTGATTTAAAAAGAGATGAGGGGCAAATTCTTTATACAGAGGGTGGTTGGCATGTGGAATGAACTTCCTGAGGAAATGGTGGATGAAGCACACTCACAACGTTTAAAAGACACTTAGATAACTACATGAATAGGAAAGTTTGGAGACATCTGGGCCAGGAATAAGTATGTGGGATTTGTTTAGTTTGAGATTATGTTCAGCATGGACTGGTTGGACTGAAGAGTCTATTTCCATGCTGTATGCTTCTCTGACTCCATGACTCCATTTTAATCACAGAAAATAAAACCCCCATTCCAATTGCTACAATGCATCAAAATCCCCAGAAAGCTGTATTGAGTAGCAGGTCCATGATATTACAGATGTTGAAAGGCTCTAAGACAAGAAAGGGAAAATACATTGAAGAAGTAAAACTCTACTTGGCAGAAATTAAAGCTACGTTGGAATATTATTGAATTAAGAAGCATTTAGGTAAGCAACATGAATAATCACATTCAGAGGAAATGCCAGGAGAGATAATACTGCTGTCTGATTTAACATCAGAAATACAGAAATCAGAGGTGTGCCAAAAAGAACACAAGATTGGATATCTTAGAGAGAACAGTTCTTAAGATGGAAAATTGTATCCAAATCAGACAATAAATCGCAGGATAAACAAGTAGATGCAGCATGGTATTCAACTCGGCTATAGGTGACAATGTTTTAGTCTATTAAGATATAAAGAATAAACAGATACTTTTGATGAAGTTGTACATGGCTTGACAATTACTTTATTCTGAGAACAAATAGTTTAATTGAAAGATCAAGATTTACCAAAGGAGTTCAGCTATTTCTCGATAATTAAAAATCTCCACATTTTAGAGGAGAACTATGAATATGCATCTTGACGCCGGAAATAATTCCTATCTGGAATTACTAATAAGCCATCGTTAAGCTTACTACAATCGAAAAAAGATTTGATTTTGCAGAAAGCTGTTGAGATTATTCTGTGAGCAGAAAACAGGAAGCATCACCATGACATTTCTAGAGGAGAAGAACAACCTTGTGATAGAAGAGTAAAAGAAACCATTCAATTTATAAAGTTTAAATACCTTAAAACATACATGACAAGCCAACACAAAGAATAGGCCATAGAACAGATCATTGCAGTGTCAGCCTTGCAGAACAAGGGACTTGTACTTAGCTGTTAAGAAAATAAATGTGATCTCTCTAAAACAATAGATTGTTAGAAGTGGCACACAGTTGAGGAGCAGCAAAATGTTAAATGGCGACTCAAATAAGCATATTAATGTGACAGATGCACTGGCTGTGAAAATATGCTGAATGCATTCACTGGGAATTGGGGATCAATCAAGTTATGTTTGATAGTAGCTATTTATATCAGTAGACATCTCTTTAATGTGAAGCCTGATATAGTGATGATTCACATTGTCTTATCAGATTGTTCTCCATGGGTGAAGAAATGGAAGTCACAGCCTAACAAGATGAAGCTACGTGGTCTGGATGGAACAACTTGCAAGATTAAAGATATTCTACAAGCAACACTGCAACCCATAGGGTGTCAGATAGCAGATAATGTGGATGCACTTTACAGTCTAGAAGCTTGCTCTTGAGAATACATGCACTTCTTGATATAGTTCAATGAGTTTAAGGAGACCATGTTATGCCAAGTCAGTCCAAAGTCAAGCCAGTCAGAGAAAAAAAACTATTGTTGAAATAGCTTGAATGCACATTATTCAAAGAAGAAATAATGTGCTAAATCCACCAGTTGAGAGTGTGGTGTTGGAAAAGCACAGTAGGTCAGGCAGCATCAATGTTTCGACCATAACCCTTCATCAGGAAGCTGCATCAATCGAAAGCTTGAATGTGCATAGGACCCCGGAGGAAGGAAAGGTGGTGATGAATGGAGTTGGAGGCATGTGAAGAGGGAGACTTTCAGTCTTTATGCCTGTTGCAAGGCCATCATAATCCAGGACTCCCTCCTTCAATGTCTTTACTGAGTGAAGGAAATATTTAAAGAGGTTACCACAGGATTTTGTATCTCAGATTTGGATTTCAATATTTATGGCCATGTTCTCCTCTGATGGACTCAGGCCTGGTATGGACATTCATGTCTTTGCCTTGCTGCAAATCATGAAGCATTTGTGCAGCTGGAAAGCGGGGCTTGACTTTGTCATCAATGGTTTTATAATGATGAGGTCAGGTTCAAGACCATGTCTATTCCTCCACTTCTTTGCCATCTGCCTCTGCCATAACTAATGCTATTGATTCAAGTCATTTCAAAGCTTTGTTGGGGTTTAGCATCAGAATAAGAGGGAGGTGCTCATGAATGTAATACATAGACCTGGAACTTCAGTCCAGTCTGACTGTAATCAAGGAGTGAACACTTCACTTGCTCTTCCTGTTAATGAAAGAGTTGAAATGGTTGGTGAAGTGGAACAGGTCTTGGGGAGCAAGTGAGTGCTGACTGATACATTTAGTGCAACAATTCCTCTTTGCACAAGGTGCAATCAAGCTACTTCAGCAGGAAAAAGATCAATTACAAATAACAGGAAAAATGATGGTGAATAGATGCAATAAATATTTATGCAATTACATGTTTTAAATGGCAATTTCACAGAACAACGATATTCAGCTTCATTCATCAAGTTCTATCAAGAAGGCTGAAGAAAACCATAGAGCGGAAGTTTGAATAAATACCATAACTCAACCATTAAAACTGTAAAATAAGTAAATATGAAGATAGCTACTTGAATTTTGGCCTTTATTGTTCTGAAAGTGATGATATACTCTGATGGCAGTGAATAATTTAAATATTATAATAATACCTTTCCAGATTACATTTAGTTATCAAGCATGAAGTGTGTACAGCAAGGAGAGCTTGTTTTCTGAGTGAAAGGCTAAACTAATCCACAACTACCTCTGATGAAAAGCTAGCAATTTCACCTCACTTCATGGAGCAGAAAATTACTAAAGAAGGAAAAATGCCACATGATTACTGAGGAGAGGATAATGCCATGTCATTGAAATTGTTAGGAAAATATTTGGAAAACAGAAGGCTAAAGAACTGGAAATAAATAATGATGTCAAATAACACTGGCAAATGTGGGTTGATTTAATGTCAAGGGGACTTAGTGCATTGATCAGCTGTGTGACAATGACTCTGTTACACAGCCTGATAAATCCACAAACATTTCAAAAATGTCACATTCACTTACCCGCATTTGGTGTGTGTGGAATCAGGAAATGAAAGATTTAATTGTTTTGCGAATTGCTCAGGGCAACAACAAAGAGAGACAATATTTTCACACGGTTGGCTAATTTCATGGCTGCTGCAGGAAATTACTGGACAATTTGCATTACTGATGGAGCTGCAGCGATCACTATGAGGCTTGCTGGCATTTGTTTTTATTCATTCTTGGAATGTGGATGTCCAGCATTTGTGGCTCATCTCCAATAGTTCTAGTGAAGATGGTGGTGGGTTGCTTTCTCAAACCATTGCAGTCATTGAGGTCAAGAGCTGTTTGGTCCTGATAGAACCCAAACTGAGCATCAGTGAGTGTGTTGTACATTCACAATACCTTCCACCACTTTACTGATAGATGGTAGACTAATTGGATGGCAATCAGCTGAGTTAGGCTTGTCCTACTTTGTGCGGATAGAATATATCTGGATAATTTTCCACATTTTCTGGGGGATGAGTAGAAAACCAGAAAGTTTTCCACCCTATGCGACTTAGACAAGTTGAGATTGAAGTGTCCTGACTTTCGGATTGTGTCCAAGCTCGTGAGGACAGCAAGCTGCTGTGATGAAACAGGATGTAGCCAAGCTCCTTAGCAGTGAGAACAAACTTTCAGGCAGGTCAGCCAGTGGACCATGAATTTCTGTTGGCAACCCATCTATCTTTTGTCTCACAAAATCCTCATCTGGGATCCCTGGAATGGAACTTAAATGTAAGTGCACCTTCCAGGGATTGGAACCAACTTTGAAAGTTCTTAGAATGACTTGGGAAGTTGTATTTTGAGACAAAAATTATAAAGAATATATCAATTAGTAGAGTATGTTCTGTGATTCAGTATGAGGTAAGTGTCAGATGCCTCATCCCTCTGGTATTTTCCTGATAGTGTGAGGACTCTGGCGCCAGATCCAGGCACTTCCTTACCTCTCCCACTGCACCCCCCCCCTCCCCCGCCACCCCCAATTGCTATTTGTTTGTAGAACTGACCACTACCTGATCATTGATAAAGTGTGGCCAGCAGTCCTCTTTTCTACTCCAGTAAACAAAACTGTAATCTGGTTAGACAGCCCTGATGGGGCATTGTAACCGAAACACAATCAAATGGTTAACCAAAACTTATAAATTGTGAACGGCAACTTACAAAAGCAAAATAATCTAATCCAGGGTGCTATCCTCCTTTCTAGCCTTTTCTAAAAGAAAATCCACCTGCTCATATATAGAGTCATAGAGATATACAGAACAGAAACCGACCCTTCGATCCAACTTGTCCATGCCAATCAGATATTCTAAATTAACAGAGTCCCATTTGCCAGCATCTAGCCCATATCTCTCTAAACCCCTCTTATCCATCCAGATACCTTTAAAATATTGTAATTGTACCAGCCTCCACCATTTCCTCTGGCAGCTCATCCCATACATGCATCACCCTCTGCCTGAAAACATTGTGCCTTAGATCCCTTTAAAATCTTTCCCCTCTCACCTTAAACTTAGTTCTGGACTCCTAGTTCTAGACTCCCCTACCCTGGGAAAAAGACTTTGGCTATTCATCCTGCACATGACCTTCATGATTTTATGAACCTCTATAAGGTCAATGTTCAGCCTCTGGTGCTCCAGGGAAAATAGCCACAGCTTATTCAGCTTTTCCCTATTTCTCAAATCCTCCAACCTTCGCAAACTTCTTGTAAATGGTTTCTGAACCCTTCCAAATTTAACAGCATCTCTTCTATATCAGGGAGACCAGAACTGAACACAATATTCCAAAAATGGCCCAAGTATTGCCCTGTACAACCATAACATGACCTCTCAACTCCTATACTCAATACACTGACCAATCAAAGCAAATATACCAAGCACCTTCTTCAGTACCCTGTCTACCTACAACTCCACTTTCAAGAAATTATGAATCTACACCCCAAGGTTTCTTTGTTCAGCAACTTTCCCTAGGATCTTACTATTAAGTGTATAAGTCTTGGCCTGATTTGCCTTTCCAAAATTCAGCACTTCAAATTTATCTACATTAAACTCCATCTGCCACTCCTCAGCCCATTGGCCGATTTGATCAAGGTCCTATTGTAGTCTATGTTAGAATAGAATAGAATAGAACAATACAGCACAGCACAGAACAGGCCCTTCGGCCCACGTTGTTGTGCCGAACTTCTATCCTAGATTAAGCACCCATCCATGTACCTATCCAAATGCCGCTTAAAGGTCACCAATGATTCTGACTCTACCACTCCCACGGGCAGCGCATTCCATGCCCCCACCACTCTCTGGGTAAAGAACCCACCCCTGACATCTCCCCTATACCTTCCACCCTTCACCTTAAATTTATGTCCCCTTGTAACACCCTGTTGTACCCGGGGAAAAAGTTTCTGACTGTCTACTCTATCTATTCCTCTGATCATCTTATAAACCTCTATCAAGTCACCCCTCATCCTTCGCCGTTCCAACGAGAAAAGGCCGAGAACTCTCAACCTATCCTCGTACGACCTATTCTCCATTCCAGGTAACATCCTGGTAAATCTTCTCTGCACCCTCTCCAAAGCTTCCACATCTTTCCTAAAGTGAGGCGACCAGAACTGCACACAGTACTCCAACTGTGGCCTAACCAAAGTCCTGTACAGCTGCAACATCACTTCACGACTCTTGAATTCAATCCCTCTGCTAATGAACGATATGACACCATAGGCCTTCTTACAAACTCTATCCACCTGAGTGGCAACTTTCAAAGATCTATGTGCATAGACCCCAAGATCCCTCTGTTCCTCCACCTGACTAAGAACCCTACCATTAACCCTGTATTCCGCATTCTTATTTGTTCTTCCAAAATGGACAACCTCACACTTGGCAGGGTTGAACTCCATCTGCCACTCCTCAGCCCAGCTCTGCATCATATCTAAGTCCCTTTGCAAATGACAAATGCCCTCCTCACTGTCCACAACTCCACCTATCTTCATATCATCTGCAAATTTACTGACCCACCCTTCGACTCCCTCATCCAAGTCATTAATAAAAATTACAAACAGCAGAGGACCCAGAACTGATCCCTGCGGAACTCCACTTGTAACTGGGCTCCAGGCTGAATATTTACCATCTACCACCACTCTCTGACTTCGACCGGTTAGCCAGTTTTCTATCCAATTGGCCAAATTTCCCTCTATCCCATGCCTCCTGACTTTCCGCATAAGCCTACCATGGGGAACCTTATCAAATGCCTTACTAAAATCCATGTACACTACATCCACTGCTCTACCCTCATCCACATGCTTGGTCACCTCCTCGAAGAATTCAATAAGACTTGTAAGGCAAGACCTACCCTTCACAAATCCGTGCTGGCTGTCCCTAATCAAGCAGTGTCTTTCCAGATACTCATAAATCATATCCCTCAGTACCCTTTCCATTACTTTGCCTACCACAGAAGTAAGACTAACTGGCCTGTAATTCCCGTGGTTATCCCTATTCCCTTTTTTGAACAGGGGCACAACATTCGCTACTCTCCAGTCCCCTGGCACCACCCCCGTTGACAGTGAAGACGAGAAGATCATTGCCAAAGGTACTGCAATTTCCTCTCTTGCTTCCCACATAATCCTAGGATATATCCCGTCAGGCCCGGGGGACTTGTCTATCCTCAAGTTGTTCAAAATGTCCAACACATCTTCCTTCCTAACAAGTATCTCTTCGTGCTTACCAGTCCGTTTCACACTCCCCTCTTCAACAATACGGTCCCTCTCATTCGTAAATACTGAAGAGAAGTACTTGTTCAAGACCTCTCCTATCTCTTCCGACTCAATACACAATCTCCCACTACTGTCCTTGATCGGACCTACCCGATGACACACCCCTGGTGTACGTGGTAGTTGAACCCAAGCCTTCTGCCTCAAATTCAGGGACACTACTACAGCACCACCATAGTCCTAATCCTCCTTTCTATATTTGGTCCAATGGCTTGTCCACTTAACAACAGCAGCTGCTCAACCTCTAATGAGTCGTAACAGGAAGAGGCACTTATTCACAACAAGCTGTAATTTAGTGTGTGAAAACAATACGTGCATGTTACACTGATTAGTTAGGCATAATTAACAAGACTATCCAGGAGCCAAGGTTGACATATCTGTCCTCAATGGGATCTTGAGCTGCAAATCTCAAATCTCTGCCCAAAGCACTGTGGCACCATCAGCGTAAAGTTTCATACATTACCGTATCCTATGAAAAATACTTTTAATCCTGTCTCAACTCTATCATGAGGCAGGATTCTGAAAAATAGCTGAAGGCTGCCTGGGTGCCAGATTATACATTGTGTTTCTCTGTGCCCTCCTTCAGTCTCACTGTGACCTGGCCTGATGCCCTCCATGGTACATCCTATTGCTCTTTCAATAAATCATTGCAGGGTCTTCATTACGGAATTTGTACTTCTGGTAACTCAAAGCTGTTGTTTTGAAACTGTGTCAACATCTAGTGGTGGTGACAACTCCACTACTGAGTACATTTTATTTTTGTAGATACTTCAGTTCAGGAGAATGTTATTCTAGGTGCTACAACATGTGCTGGATCAGCAAGATGGGGGAGGGTGAAGATTTTATCAACGAATCCTCAGCAGCCCCCTCCTCTGATGTAGGGTCAGACATGACTTCCCTTGCACATTGCAATGGTTCTGGTTCCGAATGGGCTCTTCTTACACTTCTGCTTTTCTTTGACCCTCGCAACCTTAAAGCTCCCTCAGTTGTGGTTGTGAGAGTGAGTTGTGTGACTCAGTGAGAGAGTGACATTTTGACAAGATATGGCCGACACAGTTTCTTAGAGCTCCTGTGCCTTAAGATTTGGCATTATAAATCTGCTCACTCCATTCGTTTCCACTTAAACCTCTCTTCTCTTCTCTTAAACTCCCACACCTCAGTTCCCATTTCTCCCTTGAACCTTCCCTCCAAATTATCCCCATTTCCATCTCCCCTTAGCCCCCAATACCTGATCTCCCTCTCCCTCAATGCTTCCTAGTTTCTCGCTCTTTCTAAACCCCCAAACTCCAGTTTAGTGCACCATGGCCTCAGCCATTCCTGTTTCTGACTGCCACGCCTGGAGCTCCCATTCCTCACTATGTCATGAGCCCACATTGCATATCCCCCTCCCACCAAACCCAATCCTAATATTGTGTGCCTTCAGTGATCCCTGCCACTTCCTCTTCAATCTCAAAACATTGAGATTGAAGGCTGCCTGGCTATTTTTACTTCGTTTTACTTAGAAGCCAATATTGCCAACATAAATTTCTCTCCTATCCTCTCCCAAACACATACCTAATTCTGTGATTGTTGAGACTTCCTAATTGGTCAGGGTGCGCCACTGTTGGTCCCATCTCAGCCCAACATGCCCCCAACTCCAGCTGTTGATTCTCCTTGCATCAGACTATACTTCCATGTGATCATGGCTCTCTACAAATGTGCAGTTATGGTCTCTTTATCTGAGAAAGGACACTCAGGCTATGGAGGAGGCACAAAGAAGGTTTACCAGACTGATTCCTGGGATGGCAAGACTGACGTTTGAAGTGAGACTGGATCAGTTAGAAATATATTTAGTGAAGGTGAGAAGAATGACGGGGATCCCACAGAAACCTGTAAAATTCTAAAAGGTCTAGACTGTATAAATACAGGAAGGATGTTCATGATATCATGTAGGCCTTTTTGGAATGGGTTAAGGAGAAATTTCTTCACCGAAAATAGTTGAGGCCAAAACGTTGAATGTTTTCGAGAAGGGGTTACAGATTGTTCACAGACCTAAGCGATGAAAGATAAGTTAGAAAAAGTGGAACCAGGGTACTGAGGTGGATGAACAGCCAAGGTTAAATGGAATGGGAGGACAGGCTTGAGGGGCTAAATGGCCTACTCCTATTTTCTATGTGTCCAAGTTTACACCCGAAGTCATCAAGTCAGAGACAATTTCTGGAAGTGCCTTTGAGCAGGTAGGAACACTTACGACAGCAAATATTTATATCTGATCTCTTGACTGCTGAGGGAGTACTCATTGGGAGTCACTGCTGACGCTGAGCAAAATCAACAAGGTAAAAACAATGACTACAGATGCTGAAAATCAAATACTGGATTAGTGTCCCGCACCTCCGCCCTCAGATCTCATCCACATCCCGCACCTCCGCCCTCAGACCCCACCCCTCCAACCGTAACAAGGACAGAACGCCCCTGGTGCTCACCTTCCACCCTACAAACCTTCGCATCAACCAAATCATCCACCGACATTTCCGCCACCTCCAAAAAGACCCCACCACCAGGGATATATTTCCCTCCCCACCCCTTTCCGCCTTCCGCAAAGACCGTTCCCTCCATGACTACCTGGTCAGGTCCACACCCCCCTACGACCCACCCTCCCATTCTGGCACTTTCCCCTGCCACCGCAGGAACTGTAAAACCTGTGCCCACACCTCCTCCCTCACCTCTATCCAAGGCCCTAAAGGAGCCTTCCACATCCATCAAAGTTTCACCTGCACATCCACCAATATCATTTATTGTATCCGTTGCTCCCGATGTGGTCTCCTCTACATTGGGGAGACTGGGCGCCTCCTAGCAGAGCGCTTTAGGGAACATCTCCGAGACACCCGCACCAATCAACCAAACCGCCCCGTGGCCCAACATTTCAACTCCCCCTCCCACTCTGCCGAGGACATGGAGGTCCTGGGCCTCCTTCACCGCCGCTCCCTCACTACCAGACACCTGGAGGAAGAACGCCTCATCTTCCGCCTCGGAACACTTCAACCCCAGGGCATCAATGTGGACTTCAACAGCTTCCTCATTTCCCCTTCCCCCACCTCATTCTAGTTTCAAACTTCCAGCTCAGTTACTGTCTCCTTGACTTGTCCGACCTGCCTATCTTCTTTTCCACCTATCCACTCCACCCTCTTCTCTTTGACCTATCACCTTCATCTCCTCCCCCACTCACCCATTGTACTCTATGCTACTCTCTCCCCACCTCCACCCTCCTCTAGCTTATCTCTCCATGCTTCAGGCTCACTGCCTTTATTCCTGATGAAGGGCTTTTGCCCGAAACGTTGATTTCGCTGCTCGTTGGATGCTGCCTGAACTGCTGTGCTCTTCCAGCACCACTAATCCAGTAGCTGAGCAAAATCAGTTGTTCCAATGATGATTGGTCACTGTGACTTGTTTCCCTGCATAGATTAAGGTTAGGCCATTCCACTGTTAACTGACCTGTCTTTGCTTCTTTTATCCACTTGGGTGCAACACAAGCTGGTTTATACCCCAATACCAAACAGTTCAAGTAATACTAAAAAAAATACAAATTTCTCTCCTCCTTGCTGCCTTCATTGGTGGTTTGATGCTACTTCAGGCCAAATATAATACTTTTTATCAATTCTAATTACTTAGTGATCCTGATGAATCATCTTAATTGAAGGTGCAACATCCGAGAATAATTTCTCAATTAATTAAACCTGTAACCCTGCTTTACTGGAACAAAGCTGAAAAATGTGTTGCTGGAAAAGTGCAGCAGGTCAGGCAGCATCAAAGACCACCACTGCACATTGCTCAAAAAGTGAACCAGAGCAGAAAACAGTCCAGAGATAGAAAATAATTAATTGAGGTCAAGCCAACTTCTGATGTGTGACAGTGGTAAACTGAGATCAAAGATTGATAGGCAGAGCAGTATTGGAACAAGGAGCTGATTTTAGAAGTGAGATAGTTCAGGTATAATCAAGATACATTCCCATAAAGGGAAACGGTAACACAAACAAATTCAGATCTTCCTGGATGATGAAAGTGATGGAGAGTAAGATAAAACAGAAAAATGGTGCATTCAACAGAAAACTTGTGGATAATACAATAGAGAACCTTGATCTTATTAAATTGTGAAGCAGGCTCAAGGGTTCAAATGACGTTCTCCTGCTCCTGGTTTCTATGTTAGTTTGTTTATAGGTACTGAATATGGGCAGAAGGACATTGTAATGGGCCATATGGATTAAAAGAGAGAATAAGAGAGTGTGAGTAAACATTAAGAATTAAATTATAAATAAAATAGAATAAGTATCTATGAAATTCATTTGATAAAGCAAATTTGTAAAAGCAAAATGTGCTTTGAATGCCTCTGGCCATCAATTCCTTTAGCTCCCTGATTCTGAGTAATGCAATTTAACATTATTAAGGTATCCTAATAGCTGTTGTTAACATATAAAATCCTTGTTCTGCTTGTTTCATAGCAGCAAAATAGTCCCAGTGGGTCTATCAAACTAGATTAAAACCACATTGATGTGACATACAGTGAGCTGCAATCCATCTTGACAAGGATTGAATTTTACACTTCCTGGAAAAC
This sequence comes from Chiloscyllium punctatum, assembly GCF_047496795.1. Classification (NCBI taxonomy): domain Eukaryota; kingdom Metazoa; phylum Chordata; class Chondrichthyes; order Orectolobiformes; family Hemiscylliidae; genus Chiloscyllium; species Chiloscyllium punctatum. The sequence continues at coordinate 97,745,425 of NC_092746.1, forward strand.
CTGCGTCATTTTGTGAATGAAGTGCAACCTGTCAAATGTTCTCAGTGTATTTATTATTGACATAATGCAGTAACAGCAGACCCCTTACATCTGTCAGGCTTTAATGAAACTTAGGTCTCATGTGGCATTGCTAGGCCTTGTTATTTTTTAATACATTGGTCAGAGACAAACAAATGTGAGTTATGGATTATTTTGTTTTCCAAAAAGATTGAAGTTAATCACAAATGCATCTGTCTCTGAGAAAAATTGTTTTGACTTTAAACGGCCTTCAACTGAAAATCTTTGAAGCTTAACATGGTTCTTTCCCAATGCAGCATATTCCATTAAATAAAATCTTTACAGAGAATAAACCACTCTTTGAGTAAAATTTTAGTAACCCTTTAAAGTGCTGACAATATATTTATGTCAGGTAATTGTCCATTTGAATTAAATGGGGGATTACATGATATTTACAAATGGACTTTATTCACAAGTTCCCAAATCGTGATCACATATCATAGCATCCCTACTGTGTGGAAACATGCCATTCAGGCCCCCCCACACGACCCTCTGAAAAACCTCCCACCCAGGTCCAACCCCCTAATCTTGATAACCCCATATTTACTATGGCTAATCCATCTAGCCTGCATACTATGGGCAATTTAACATAGCCAATCAACTTAACATGTACATCTTTCGACTGTGGGAGGAAACTGGAGCACCAGGAGGAAATCCATGAAGACACAGGGAGAATGTACAAACTCCACATAGACATTTGTCCGAGGCTGGAATTGAACCTCAGTCCCTGGTGTTGTGAGGAAGCAGGGCTAACCACTGAGCCACTGTGCCACCCCATATGGTGGACAAACCAGAATATTTAATTCCTTTGCCATTCTGTGAAGACATGGAGCAATTTATCTAAAAATACACATGAAAAGAAAGATACATGATATAATTCCTCATGCATAATCTAATCTGAGAGACCAGTTCAGAGGAGATGATGTAAGGGATAGGTTTTTATACAGAGAGTGGTAGGAGTCTGCCAGGGATAGTGGTGGAGGCAGATATGATAGGGGTGTTTAGGGGATTTTTAAATAAGCACATGAATATGCAAGCAATGGAGGGATATGGACTACAGGCAGGCAGAAGGGATTAATTCAATTTGACGTCATGTTCAGCACAACATTGTAGGCTGAAGGGTCCGTTCCTGTGCTGTAAGGATTTATGTTCTATGGAGTAAGTCTATAAAAACAAGTAGCACCATTCAGCATATATGGGGACACAGGCTTATACTTGTGACAGTATGGTTGTCCTAATTCTGTTCACTAGTTTCTATTTGAGGATGCAAACCATTAAAATACTTAAGCACAATGCTCCAAATGCTGAAAACCTGAAACATAAACAGAAAATGTTGGAAAATATCTTTTAAAATGTGTTAACATTTAAAAATGAGAAAGCCTTTCTCTTGTTTTAGATATTCTCTGTTTCATGTACTTCACTCACTTTTAGAACTTACTAGTAACCATGTTAGCTCACAGACCCCACATTAATCACATAATTAATAGTCCATGCTTCATTTCTTAAAGTTCTATTCTCTTAAATTACATTCATTTTCATTTGATCCATCAAAGCTTAGGGCCATTTCCAGGGCAACCTGAGTGGAGAACCATCCCAGTGTATTTAAGGCCAATTGTCTCCAGCCAGAATTGCTACTATTGAACTTCAGCCCATGTATCATCTTACTGTGCATTCTCAGCCTAAAAACAGTAAAGCAATGAAGATGAAACAGATAGTTTAAAAGAATAAATATTGAATATATGAAAGAACTCAACCCATTAGGATGGGTGTGGGAGATGAGGGTGAGATGAAATTGATACAAAAGAGAAATCATTTAAACCAAGGATTGTGGCTATGACTCTGTTCCACTGACCATGCTACCCATTGTCATTTTTATGTTGATGGATACTATAATGACACACAGCACTGTTTCAATTTGCTAAAGCTCTGACATTAGGTTCCTCTTCCACCTCAAAGATCAAGCTGTGCTGCGGCAGGAGAGTATTTGTGCCAGAGGAGCATTGTTTCAAAGCTAACACATTCACTTGCAATTTACGTTTCAAAGTTATAAAGCTAGCATTCTGTTCTAGGCAGAACTGCCTCACGCTGCATCACTGGCACCTTGGGCTGAATTGTTTTTTGCTAAGTGTGAGCTGTGTTGACTTCTTAGAGGGTTTTCACCATAAAGCCTATTGAGATTTTTCACTATGTCTTATCAAATCACTTCATTCACAAGTACTCCACCCTCACAGCGCCTCTCACGTCTCATTCCACCCCCATCTTACCATGCATCATTCACAGAACAGCTCACTATTCAAAGTTGTTGGAAGTGATTCTGAAAGATAGGATTTACATGCATTTGGAGAGGCAAGGAGTGATTAGAGATAGTCAGCTTGGTGTTGTGCGAGAGAAATCATATCTCACAAACTTGATTCTGTTTTTTAAGCAAATAACCAAAAAGATTGATGAGGGCAGAGAAGTAGATATTACTTACTTGGACTTTAGTAAAGCCTTTGACAAGGCTCCACATGGTAGACTAATTAGTAAAGTTAGATCTCATGGGATTCAGGGAGAGTTTGCCAATCGGATACAAAATTGACTTGACAGTTGGAGGCAGACGGTGGTGGTGGAGGTAAAAACAGAAATTGCTTGGTAAGCTCTGTGGGTCTGGCAGTGTGAAAAGAAATCTGAGTCAACATTTCAAACCAAGTGAGGAAGGATAACTTGACCCAAAATGTTAAAACTGATTTTTCTCCACAGATGCTGCCAGACCCACAGAGCTTACCAAGCAATTTCTGTTTTTGTTTCTGATTTACAGCAACCACAGTTCGTTCAATATTTATTTGGTGGTGATGAAAGGCTGTTTTTCAGACTGGAGGCCTGTGACCAGTGATCCACTAGGATAAATACAGGGACTACTTTTTTTTGTCGTTGAAAGAAATGCTTTGGTTGAGAATTTAGGAGACAAGGTTAGTAAGTTTGGGGATGATATCAAAATTGGCAGTATTGTGGACAGTGAAGGTTTTCTAAGATTACAGAGATGCTGACCAGTTGGTCAATGGGCTGAAGAGTGGCAGGTCAAGTTTAAATTGGATAAATGCATGGCATTGCATTTTGGTAAAACAAAACAATGACTCTATGATTCTGTGACTCCACTTAACTGTTGTCATCCCATTTTCCAAGCATTGGATAACACAAAGCTTCTTCAAGGCAACAACCTGAAGGTGGAGTCAGGAGATAGTTACCTTCACACCTACAACTAGACAGAAGTATCTAATCAGCATGGTAGCTCAGGAGTTAGCACATCTGCTTCACAGTGCCAGAGACCCAGGTTTGATTCTAGCCTTCGTCGCTGTGTGTGGATTTTGCACATTTTCCCCGTGTCTGTGAGGGTTACCTCTGGGTGCTCCTGTTTCCTCCCACAGATGTGCAGGTTAGGTCATTTTTAGCCATGCTAAATAGTCCCATAGTGCTCAGTGAAATACAGTAGCGCCTCGACATATGAACGACCCCGTTCACGAACAAATCGGTTTACGAACAGGATTGTACGTAAAATTTTGCTTCAACATACGTACAAAATTCAAGGTACGAACGAAGATACGAACGCAAAAAGCCCGTGGTTTCATTGTCATTGTCCTGCTTTGCTACGCGCGCTTTGAATTTCCGAACAATGGGAAAATTGATTCAGTTCGCGATCTGTATAGGCTAGATTGATTGGTCATGGGAAATTTTGGGTTATGGAATAGGATAAGGAGTTGGTTCAAAGGGTTGGTGTGGGTTCAAAGGGTTGGTATGGACTCAATGAGCTGAATGGCCTCCTTTTGCACAGCTGGGATTCTATGACTGAGGAGCATCCACAATTATCCCAGTCACTTTCACAAACAGCCCATTCGCCAAATGATTTTGATTTTCCTCCCCTACTGGAGTCCCAGTTGTGATTCTCGTCATCATCTCTCAGGACAATACTGCCCACCTCCCAGAGACTTTTCAATCCTGCATTTCTGCCAAATAGGTTAGGCAGCATTTATTGACCATCCCTAACTGTTAACCGAACGATGGAGGCGAGAAGCCTTCTTGAATTGCTTCAGTCCATGTAACATAAAGACACTCACCGTGTTATTCTGGACTAAGTTCCAGGATTATACCCAGCAACAGTGAAGGAGCAGTGATAAAACCTGTCCTCCATTCACCCCCTCGGTCGATTAATATGCGCCTTCTGATTACACCCACTGCTTCACCTCCAACATTCTTTCCATTACCCCTCTATCTTGAAGTGGGTGAGAATCTATCTCTGAGTTTCTAAACAGTAAGTTTCAAGAACAGTTTCTTCCCTGCTGTTATGAGACTGCTGAACGGATCTCTCTAATTTCAAACTTAATGTTGGCCGTGCTTTTGAGCACCTCCTGTGCTCTTGTAACCTTGTATGCCTTGCTCTGTCTAATCACCCTATGATCTGTATTTCCTTGTTTGCTGTGATCTGCTTGTACTGCTCGTAAAACAAAACTTTTCACTGTACTTAGGTACATGTGACTACAATAAATGAAATCAAATCAGTGAAACACTATCAGAAAATGACATAGGGCAAACGTGACCATTCATCCCCATTATGTCGACTGTCTTTTTGAAATACTTAATCAATTAGCCCCAATCCCCTGCACTTTCCCCATAGCTCTGCAAATTCCTCCCATTCAATTATTTTCCCAATTTCCATTAGAATTTTTAAAATTATTTAATCTGTTGTCACTCTCTTCTTGGGCAATATGTTACAAATCTTGAGAAATCACTTGTGTTAAAAATAAATTCTTTTTATGTCTTGTCTTTGTGCCAGTTATCATAAGTCTATATATCTGTTGGTTGTTGGCCCTTCTGCCATTGGAAACAATATTTCCTCATTCACTCTTTCAAAGATATTCATGATTTTGAAAGCATCTATTAAATCCTCACTTAACCTTCTTTGCTGTCGGGAGAATTGCTGGCCACATTTAACCAGGTCCCAAAGCTTTTTACATTGTATTGAAAGATGAAAACAGTTGTTTCATAATATCCTCTAATGATTGCCCAAGATGTGCTTTAAATCTTATGGGATTTCAAAAATAAATTTTGGCACAAAACTGATGCAGAATAAAAAAAGCCTCCATTTTCGATTAATTGAAACAAATACAGCTTAGGCCAGTACAAATTTCTGGCTCAAATCCATACTCATCCCCAAACATCTGTGTCTTTTGAAACTGTGATTTGTGCAGGGGAAGTCTCTGGAGAATTAGCAATTAGCTGGAGAAAATTACCTGCCACCTTTCCGTTTTGTCTTGTTTTAGCAACAATGCAGCTACTTACTGGCAATGAAAGCACCGTTAATGAGTAATTCTTCCTGATCTCTTACTTGGCTTGCCAGCAAGTGGCCACATATTACCATATTAGTTAAAACATTCATAACACTTCAGTTAGTCAGCCTTGCTAAAATACTGTGCGCTGCACAATATGCTCATTGTCACTTCCTGATATGGTTGTGAAGGGATATGATAAAGCAGTTAAGAATGTACTGACATTAAGAAATGTGGTCTGGATAAAGGAAAACTGAGTTGTGCTAGGCACCATTTCTTTTCTTGTGGGTTTCAGCCAACTGATGTGGAATTATGAATGGAATCTTTCTAATTACTCTGCTTTCAAATCATAAAAAAACTCATCTGATAATCTTCTGATAGCCTTTATGCAGTTATAAATACATTAGGGCTTTTAATCATCTTAAATCTGCCATTTTGGATAGTGTCATTACTATTGTTTCTAAGGCTTTTGAGAAAGTAAGTGCTTAATTAAACACCATGAAAAGCAGACGTGGCACTGTAGATCTTCAAGCATCCTCTTGCTAAACTGCGAAAGGCCCAAGACTAGCAAGAAACAGCCTTTGAATTTAAATTATTTAACTTAAGTATCACAGAGTTTAAAACAAAGCTGTCGTTTGAGATTTTAAGTGATCCAGAATAAACAGGCTAAAGCAGATTATCTTGTAAAGTTGGAAAGAACTTCCACAGTTGGGCTTCATAATATGAATAGACACCCAGAACAATGGGAAATTGTAGTATCTGTTGATCTATTCACAGCTGCTGTGTTCATAGCTGGTAAAGTGTTGTTCAGCTGGCTTTTTGTGATCAGAGCGCCTGCTCCTCTTTTTGCATTATAAAATAGAAAGTCTTACATTGAGAAACTCTACTCCTGATGGCTTTCAGATTGAAACTACTCAGTGGTTTCATAAACTGAAGCATTCTGATACAAAGCAAAGAGCAAAATACAGGCACTTTAATTTCCATTTTCACATTTGATGGCATATTGGCAATGAGAAGCAGTTACAAGTGCCATTAAGAAAGTTTGGCAATGTCTTGGCTCACACATGCCTAGCCCTTGGTATTCTGACCATTCATTCTCATGGTCAAAAAGTCAAGGGCTGAGCTTGCAGATTTTCCCAAGCTCCAGGAAGGTTGATGTGGATATTCCCATCAATGAGTCTGCCTCTCTACGCTCCTGGCAGTGCCGCTGAGACACACGTTTAGTGCTACCCACACAGCAAATGCTGGAAAGGGTCAACACAGCTCCCATATCTGTGGCAAGATAAACAGAGTGAATATTTTGTGTACAGAGCAGTTTTAGAGAACAGCTTTTCAAGCTCAGCAAAGCTTTCTCTTAATGCAACAACTATGCTTTCAAGATTTTGATACATGCGAGTTTGTAACCTTTTTCCGAAGACACAATAGCCTGAGTCTTTCCTTCCCAATGGGGACTACTGGGTTCAGACAATTCTTGGCTCTGTATCTTGACCAGGGGAAAAGTTACAACTTTGGTTCCAGATGGTTCTGGAGATGGGGATGGTGGTTGAGAGATGATAATGGTGGCTATGGAATATGTGGAGGCAGAATGGTCGATTGGCTTGCCTTGGTGCTCAATCACTTCAAGTTGTGAACAAGTCATTAAACAAGATCTCACAGTGTTGGAGGCAGTATTTTGGCATGGATAGAGATGGAATGTTGGCTCTTATTTCAAGAGGCTTGGAATATAGGTGCAAGGATCGGTGCTGGGTCCACTACCTTTCGTCATTTATATAGATGATTTGGATGTGTACGTAGGAGGCATAGTTAGTAAGTTTGCAGATGACACCAAAATTGGAGGTGTAGTGGACAGCAAAGAAGGCTACCTCAGATTACAACGGGATCTTGATCAGATGGGCTAATGAGCTGAGGAGTGGCAGATGGAGTTTAATTTAGATAAAAGTGAGGTCCTGCATTTTGGGTAAACAAATCTTAGCAGAACTTATATATTTAATAATAAGGTCCTAGGGAATGTTGCTGAACAAAGAGACCTTGGAGTGCAGGTTCATAGCTCCTTGAAAATAGAGTCACAGGTAGATAAGACTGTGGAGAAAGCGTTTGGTATGCTTTCCTTCATTGGTCAGAGTATTGAGTATAGGAGTTGGGAGGGCATGTTGAGGCTGTACAGGATGTTAGTTAGGGCACTTTTGGAATTTTGCATGCAATTCTGGTCTCTTTCCTATTGGAAGGATGTTGTGAAACTTGAAAAGGTTCAGAAAAGATTTACAAGGATGCTGCCAGGGTTAGACGATTTGAGCTATAGGGACAGGTTGAATAGGCTGAGGCCATTTTTCCTGGAGCATCGGAGGCTGAGGTAAAATCATGAGGGGCAAGGATAGGATAAATAGACCCTGTGGTGGGGGAGTCCAGAACTAGAGGGCATGGGATTAGGATGAGAGGGGAAGATATAAAAGAGACCAAAGGGACAACTTTATCACACAGAGGGTGATGCATGAATGGAATGAGCTGTCAGAGGAAGTGGTAGAGGCTGGTACAGTTACAGCATATAAAAGTCATCTAGATGTATGAATGGGAAGGTTTTGGAGGGATATGGGTCGAGTGCTGGCAGGTGGGACTAGATTGGGTTGGGATATCTGGTTGGCACGGGCAAGCTGGACTGAAGGGTCTGTTTCTATGCTGTACATCTCTATAACTTTATGACTCTATAAGAGTAGGGAAGTCTTCCTGAAATTGTTCAAGGTGCTGGCAAGCTTACATCCGGAGTATTGTGAGTAGTTTAGGTCTCCCGATTTGGGGAAAGATATTTCATTGGAGGCAGTTGAGAAAATGTTCACTAAGATGATCTCCACTAGAGGAAGGATTGTCTTATAAGCAAAGGTTAAATAGGCTAGGACTTACTCTCTAGAATTTAAAAGAATGAGAGTTGATCTCATTGGAATGTATAGGATTCTTAAGGCTTGACAAGGCAAATGCTGAGAGGATGATTCCCCTCATGGGACAGTCTAGGACTAGAGGACATTGTCTCAGAATAAAGTGGTGCCAATTCAAGACTGATATGAGGAGGAATTTCTTTTCTAAGAGGATTGTGAGTCTTTGGTTCAACCCGGAACATAGAGCTATGGGGGCAGAGTCTTTGTGCACATTTAAGGTTGAGGTAGATTGATTCTTGATCAGTCAGGGAATCAAGGGCTATGGTACAGGGGCAGGAAAATGGGGACTGTCTGATTAGCCATGATCATATTGAATGGTTGGGCAGGCTAGAGAATTCTGATGAATGGTTACATCTGAAACATTGACCTCTCTACCTCTTGATGCTGCCTGGCTGGCTGTTCTTCCAGCCTGCTAGTTGTCTACTTTAAGGGGCCAAATGGTGTACTCCCATTCCTATTTCTTACGGCGCTTACGGTTCTGTTAAAAGAGAATAATATAAAATTCAGCCCTCACCCCTCATATTGTCTCACACCCAAAGATTCCCCACATCCCATTCATGTCAACCCATGCCCCTGATCTTTCCCAACCACTCCCTTGGCACTTTACACCCTCAGGATGAACTGGGCCTACCATCAACTTTTTTTCTTTTCATTTGCAGGATGAGGGCATCGCTGGTTAAGCCAGCATTTATTGACCTGATTGCCCAGAGGGTCTTTAAGAGGCGACTACATTGCTGTGGGTCGGGGATCACACGGAGACCAGACTAAGTAAGGATGGCAGATTTCCTTCCCTAAGGGACATTGTGAACCAGATAGGGTTTTTTCCAAAAATCAGTAATGAATTCATGGTCATTGTTAGAGTCTTATTTCCAGATTTTCTTTGAATTCAAACTCCACCATCTGCCATGGCTGGATTTGAACCTAGGTCTCCACACCATTACTTAGGTCTCTAGATTAACAGTCCAGTGATAATACCATGAGGTCACTGCCTCCCCTTAACAGGTTTCCTTTAAGCTAATGTCTGTGCACATTGATTGACATGCAGATACTTGGCTTCCACTTCCAGATACCACTACTTGAATGGAACGCTGACATCAGCAAGGATTCAGGCAAGAGTATTATACCTGAATAAAAACTTTCAGGTTGTTTGAGAAGCTAGCCAGCAGGAGAGATAAAGGGAGAGCGGTGGATATAAAATATTTTTGAATTTTCAGACGGTGTTTGATATTATGTGACATAGTTGGCTACGGAATATGGTAAGAGCCTATGGTATTGGAGATAGTAGTTTAACATGGATAGTGGATTGGCTAATTAATAGAAGGCAGAGAGTTGGGATAAGGGAAATATTTCTAGGATGGAAACCTGTAACCAGTGGAGTGCCACAGGGCTCAGTGCTACGGCCACAATTATTAATTACATAATAATGCTTTTGGCCTTGGCCAGACTCCTTCAAAGCACTTCAAGAAATCAACCCACACCCTCACTTTGCTAGTTAATTAAGTAGGTGTAAGGTGGATATTCCAGGAGGGATGCAGTTGGTCAAACCACATAGTTTTAAACAAAACAGAATTTATTCACAAGATTAGCGAGTGAAACACAACGAACAAGAACAGAATATCAAATAATGTAAGCTGTGCCCAAAACACAACAGGTAATGCCAACTTAATGATGCTGTTCTGAAAAATTGCAACAATCCCCATAAACACCCCATTGGCACAAAAGTTAAAATCAAATGCAGGGTCTTACAGGAGAATGTCAGAAAAAAGGGGGATAAGCCTGGATCTGTTTCTTTGGATCCAGGCAATCTTTTTCTAACTTCTTGACTGCCTTCAGTAAATAGCTAGACCAAATCAAACCAGAGAAAAGCTGAGTTGGGAGAACTGGCTATTCCCCTTTCATTATGCAAATGTTTGCTTTTAAACTTGAAAGCCTTTTCCTGCGGCAGGATCTGTTAGCTAAAATCAAAGTGGCCCTAAACTCATCCAAGCCCAGACTTTTCCAAACCTGTGTTTCTACGACCTCCTGAAAAAAACAAGGATAACATAACCTTGTTAAAGGAGCAGCATCATCACATAATGACTTGATTGAGGGAAGTGAATGCATTATAACCAAGTTTGTGTCTGTTACAAAAATAGGTGTGAAGGCAAGTGGTAAGGACAACAGATAGAATCAGCAGAGGAATATACACAGTTTAAGTGAGTGGTCAAAAACTTGGCAGATGGAATATAATGTGGGAAAATGTGAGGTTATGGAATTTCGCAAAAAGATTAGAGAAGCTGACTATTCCTTTAAGTGGAGAAAGAGTGCAGAAATCTACAGCACAACATGATTTTAGGGACCCTTGTGCATGAATCACAAAATGCCAGCATCAAATTTCAACATGTAGTGGGGAAGGCAAAGTTCCATTAAAGACAAAGATGAGGAGAAATGTCTTCTCTCAGAAGATAATGAATCCATAACTGTTTTACTGAAGAGGGCAGTCAAAGGTGGGAGTCATTAAGTATATCAAGGCTGAGACAGATAGAATTTTAAATGGTAAGGGAATCAAAGGTTAAGGATAATCAAAAGTGAACGAAGCTCTCAATATTGTTTGACAGAGTTCAGCTGCCCTGGGCGCTACAAGTCGGATAGACCTTGACTGACACCCAGTTCTCGTGATTGAGAGCTGTGCTGAGCTATTATGGGCTGTAGAATAGTCATTAGTCATAACACCAGCATTTGACTATCATTGTATGAGTGAATTACAGACTCTGTTTTTTTCTGTTCACTTTTGCCGGCTATAAATAGAAGCTCTATTTTGAAATTGTGCCTTTGTTTGCCTGGAAGTAATATTCCCCTTTTGGACAATGTGGGTGTCTACTGGGCATTGAGGACAGAGTTTCAATGAATTAGTGAGAGCCTTTTGGTGAGAGTCAGCGAAGGACAGGTAAATTATGTGGCCTGGTGTTTAAACTACAATTAGATGAGAGAGTTGGTCGTATGTGTTAGGGAATGACAGCTGTGCCAACTAAGTAGTGTGGCTTTATAACTGCTGTGCCATAACATTACAGGTGAGGGTTAACAGCAAGTAGCCAAAGCTTATCTATGGGCACTGCAGTCTATTTAATATTTCATGAAGGCATATTGGGGATAAGGTAGGAAAATGGAGTTGACATTATTTGGATAGCCATGATGTGGTTCAATGGCAGAGTAGACACCTTTCTCCTGATTGGACTATTCAACTGTTGAAAACCCCTATTCGTCCAACAATGGATACTAGACAATAAATCTGAAAATTTAGTTTGAGAGGAGGAATTGAAAGAGGTGGTGCTGAGGTACAGCTGGATGGTATTAGTAAAAACAAATGCATAGCCTTCACACAGTGCTGCCAGATGAAGATGAGAAATTGGAGAAGGCCAAAGATAGATCCTTTGTGAACCACAGAGGTCACAACAGAGATAATAAGTGTAGGTATCAGCACAGAAGTCTTTGTAAGTAGCTGTCTGGCGAGGTTATGATGATAAGTATATGAGAACAGTCCCACCTCAAGGATGTCAGTGGAGAGGTTTTGGAAGAAGATGGCTTGGTCAACCATGTGAAAGGCTGCAGACAGGTTAGGATGAAAGGGGAGAGAAAGCTTACCTTTATCTCAAGTCAAACGGAGAATGGATATGAGCAGTCCAAGTCCCTGATCTGCAGTAATTTCAGAATCCTTTCTTGCCTCTTTATTTAGTGGCTGCTGAATATGATTACAACAATGCATTATAATTAAAACAATATTGTGCAACAGTTATTGTACAATGACTGTTTCAGTCTCATTACATTATAATTTCAATATAGAATTACTGCTAGGCTAAGCCTAAGGGTCTTAGTTCTAGCATTTATCACCTAGGCTGAACCAGTTCATGCATCTGAAAGCTCATTCTTCTGTTTATTATATTTTAGGACTGACAGACAACCAGCAATAATTTATATTACAATATCTGCAACATTATTGCCTTGTTTTATAAAGTTAGCAATTATTTTAATGGAAATTAAGAAGGAGCTGATGAACAGTGTTTTTCCCTGATCTCTTACATTATTTCCCATCTTGATATGTGGCCATGTGTTACCATATTTGTTGATGTATTCTTAACACATCAGTTAGTCAGCCTTGTTAAAATAACGTGCCTGTTGCAACTTCCTGATATGGATGTGAAGGTAAACAAAGTACCAGCTAAAAATGTTCTGAAACACGTGCTGGTAAAAGAAATCAGCTTGGTACCAAACACAATCCAAGCCAGTTTGGTTCCTACCCAGCTGGTTTTAATCAGTTACTTGTCTTTTGCGTATAAAAAGAAACTACAACATTGGGAAAAAGATCTGTCAGCTGATAAATGTGGAGCAAATACACATGATTATTAGTCAAGGAACTTTTTGACACTCATTCCACATTGTGGGTTAACTTACACATGACAAAAAAATTCCATATATGGACTCCTGCTGTATAATTGGAATTTTAATGGATGGACTGTCATGGAATTCTGACCCAGTCGTCCTGACATGTGTTGGTGACAAATTGCAGCTCCTTCAGAATAAACTAGCAACTAAAACTCTAAAGAGAAACTGCTTCATATTTGTTATTACCAATGAAATAACATATCAACAAAGCCGACTGGGTATGACTCATCTGAAGCATAGAAAAGGAACAGAAAAGCTCCTGACGAAGCAGGATTCAAGTTTATTGAAAGTGAAATAGTCTTAGTGAGTGGTTGACTAGATGTTCAAATCACAGCTTCTTGCCCTTAATTTCATGAGCAAGAACACATGAGAACACTTTCCATTACTCCTGCACACAGTTCTCATGGATTAGTCCAAAAGTCAGATCTGAATGGAATGAAAACAGAAAATGCACAGAACAAGCCAGTCAACATTAGAAGGGAAGAAAGGCAGGGTCAAGCATTTCAGATGAGACTCATCACAAACAATAATCAACTCCCTTGAGAACCTCTTTTAAGCAAGTATTGTCAGAAGCATACAATGACCTTACAACTAACCTATGTGTCACCAACATTTTCTATTTTTAATTCAAGCCCTAAACATTTATAGAACATAGAACATAGAACAGTACAGCATAATACAGGTCCTTTGGCCCTCGATGTTGTGTGACATTTTATCCTACTCTAAGATCAGACTAACCTACATGCCCTTCATTGGATTATCATCCATGTGCCTATCCAAGAGTTGCTTAAATGTCCTTAATGTATCTGACTCTACTGCCTCTGTTGGCAGTGCATGCCATGCACCCACCACTCTCTGTGTAAAGAACTAATCCCCGACATCTCCCAAAACCTTCCTCCAATTACCTTAAAATTATGCCCCCACATGACAGCCATTTCCGTCATGGAATGAAGTCTCTGGATATCCATTCTATCTATGCCTTTCTATATTTTGTAGACCTCTATCAAGTCACCTCTCATCTTTCTTCACGCCAATGAGAACAACCCTAGGTCCCTCAACCTTTCTTCATAAGACATTCCCTCCAGTCCAGGCAGCATCCTGATAAATCTCCTCTGCACCCTCTCTAAAGCCTCCGTATCTTTCCTATAATGAGGCGACCAGAACTGAATGCAATATTCCAAGTGTGGTCTAACCAGGGCTCTGTAGAGCTGCAGCATAACCGTGTGGCTCTTAAACTCAATCATCTTGCTATTCTATAGCTTTTTCCTTTCTTTTCTATCACGTAATAGTAGGTCTTTAACATTTCTCTGAGCACTTGTTCTTGTAATAAGCTGCAAGTGGATTCTGGCTCCTGATAATGACCCACCATGTTTGCAATAGGCAGAATAATAGACAGATCAGTCCATTTGTTTTAACAGAAGCATTTTCATCTTTGATGCTTTCAGTGATGTAGACAAATAGTATCAGGAATTAGAATGAATGGATATGCCTGTTACTTTTCCATTACATGTTGGATTAAAGATAATGAATAGATTGCAGGTTTAAAATGACAAAACCAAAGAAAGACTTGCATATTCTCAAGATGCTCCAAATTGCTTTGCAGCTGATTTATTACTGTTGAAGTGCAGTCAGTATTGTCAAATAAACCAATAGAGTAACCAATCTGCACACAGGATTAACAGAGTCAAACAAATTGTTTTGATGGCCTTTTTTGAGGGCTAAGTGTTGGTGAGGACATAAGGTGTGTTTCTTTAAATCTTTAAAAATATCCTTTGCAGCGACAACAAAAAATTATATTAAATATGCAACATCTTTAAGGCAATAAAATATTCAAGGCCATTTCCATAGTGTGTGATCAGACAAAAACTGACACCAAGTCAAGGGAGACATTAGAACAAGTAATAGAAATATTGCTTAGTCTCAGATATCTTCTAAGCATTTCCTAAAGAAGAGAGGCCACTCGCAAAGAGATTTTGGGAGGAATGTCCACAGGATAGACCAAAAGGAGTCCATCCATGTGATTGCCTATTCCATTCTGCTCTGTGACACTTTGTATCCAGCCCCTTCACTCTCCTTCAGCCTCTCACGAAGATCCCATACCCGAGCCCAATCTAGATTTCTTGGCCTGCAGTTCCAGCAGTGGCCATTGGCACTCAGGTGGCGTTTGAGACCACAGGGCTGCCAGTTATTCTAGTGAGGTAAAAACAATGACTGCAGATGCTGGAAAGCAAATACTGGATTAGTGGTGCTGGAAGAGCACAGCAGTTCAGGCAGCATCCAACGAGCAGCGAAATCGATGTTTCGGGCAAAAGCCCTTCATCAGGAATAAAGGCAGTGAGCCTGAAGCATGGAGAGATAAGCTAGAGGAGGGTGGGGGTGGGAAGAAAGTAGCATAGAGTACAATGGGTGAGTGGGGGAGGGGATGAAGGTGATAGGTCAAGGAGGAGAGGGTGGAGTGGATAGGTGGAAAAGGAGCTAGGCAGGTTGGACAAGTCCGGACAGGTCAAGGAGACAGTGCTGAGCTGGAAGTTTGAAACTAGGATGAGGTGGGGGAAGGGGAAATAAAGAAGCTGTTGAAGTCCACATTGATGCCCTGGGGTTGAAGTGTTCCGAGGCGGAAGATGAGGTGTTCTTCCTCCAGGCGTCTGGTGGTGAGGGAGCGGCGGTGGAGGAGGCCCAGGACCTCCATGTCCTCGGCAGAGTGGGAGGGGGAGTTGAAATGTTGGGCCACGGGGCGGTTTGGTTGATTGGTGTGGGTGTCTCGGAGATGTTCCCTAAAGCGCTCTGCTAGGAGGCGCCCAGTCTCCCCAATGTAGAGGAGACCACATCGGGAGCAACGGATACAATAAATGATATTAGTGAATGTGCAGGTAAAACTTTGATGGATGTGGAAGGCTCCTTTAGTGCCTTGGATAGAGGTGAGGGAGGAGGTGTGGGCACAGGTTTTACAGTTCCTGTAGTGGCAGGGGAAAGTGCCAGAATGGGAGGGTGGATCGAAGGGGGGTGTGGACCTGACCAGGTAGTCGCGGAGGGAACGGTCTTTGCGGAAGGCGGAAAGGGGTCGGGAGGGAAATATATCCCTGGTGGTGGGGTCTTTTTGGAGGTGGCGGAAATGTTGGCGGATGATTTGGTTTATGCAAAGGTTTGTAGGGTGGAAGGTGAGCACCAGCGGTGTTCTGTCCTTGTTACAGTTGGAGGGGTGGGGTTTGAGGGCAGAGGTGCGGGATGTGGATGAGATGCGTTGGAGGGCATCTTTAACCACGTGGGAAGGGAAATTGCGGTCTCTAAAGAAGGAGGCCATCTGGTGTATTCTATGGTGGAACTGGTCCTCCTGGGAGCAGATACGGCGGATGCGGAGAAATTGGGAATACGGGATGGCATTTTTGCAAGAGATAGGGTGGGAAGAGGTGTAATCCAGGTAGCTGTGGGAGTCGGTGGGTTTGTAAAAAATGTCAATGTCAAGTCGGTCATCACTAATGGAGATGGAGAGGTCCAGGAAGGGGAGTGAGGTGTCAGAGATGGTCCAGGTAAATTTAAGGTCAGGATGGAATGTGTTGGTGAAGTTGATGAATTGCTCAACCTCCTCGCGGGAGCACGAGGTGGTGCTAATGCAATCATCAATGTAGCAGAGGAAGAGGTGGGGAGTGGTGCCGGTGTAATTATGGAAGATCAACTGTTTTTCATAGCCAACAAAGAGACAGGCATAGCTGGGGCCCATATGTGTGCCCATGGCTACGCCTTTGGTCTGGAGGAAGTGGGAGAATTCAAAGGTGAAATTGTTAAGGGTGAGGACCAGTTCGGCCAAACGAATGAGAGTGTTGGTGGAAGGGTACGGTTGGGGACATCGGGAGAGGAAAAAACGGAGGGCTTGGAGGCCCTGGTCATGGAGGATGGAGGTGTAGAGGGATTGGATATCCATGGTGAAGATGAGGCGTTGGGGGCTAGGGAAACGGAAGTCTTGGAGGAGGTGGAGGGCGTGGGTGGTGTCTCGAACATATGTGGGGAGTTTCTGGACTAGGGGGGATAGGACAGTGTCGAGGTAGGTAGAGATGAGTTCAGTGGGGCAGGAGCATGCTGAGACAATGGGTCGGCCAGGGTGGTCAGGCTTGTGGATCTTGGGAAGGAGGTAGAACCGGGCAGTGCGGGGTTCCCGGACTATGAGGTTGGAAGCTGTGGGTGGGAGATCTCCTGAGGTGATGAGGTTCTGTATGGTCTGGGAGATGATGGTTTGGTGATGGGGGGTGGGGTCATGGTCGAGGGGGCAGTAGGAAGAGGTGTCCTCGAGTTGGCGTTTGGCTTCAGCGGTGTAGAGGTCAGTGCGCCAGACTACCACTGCGCCTCCTTTATCCGCTGGCTTAATGGTGAGGTTGGGATTAGAGCAGAGGGATTGGAGGGCTGCGCGTTGTGAGGGTGAGAGGTTGGAGTGGGGGTGGGGGGTCGACGGGTTGAGGCGGTTAATGTCCCAGCGGCAGTTGGAAATGAAGAGGTCGAGGGCAGGTAATTGGCCAGCGCGGAGTGTCCAGGTGGATGCAGTGTGTTGGAAGTGGGCGAAGGGGTCCTCGGAAGGTGGGCGGGAATCCTGATTGTGAAAGTAAGCTCAGAGGCGGAGGCGACGGAAGAATTGTTCAATGTCACGGCGTGTATTAAATTCATTGATGCGTGGACGGAGGGGGATGAAGGTGAGTCCTTTGCTGAGGACTGATCGTTCGTCCTCAGTGAGTGGGAGGTCTGGGGGGATGGTGAAAACTCGGCAGGGCCGGGAGCTGGGATCTGGTGTGGGTGTGGAGCTGGGAGTGGGGTCGGAGCCAGTACCTGGAGTGGGTGTGATGGTGGGGGGAATGGGGGTGGAGGCATGAGCAGGGGTAATGTTCCCCTCAGGGTTCTGGGGGGTGGGGATAGCGACAGTGGGTGTGGCCAGCACCCCTCTAGGTAGATGGCAGCCTCTCAGAAGGGAGCACAAGTGTCACCTTAAGATAACTAATGCATCTCCCAAAAATAATTTTGTGCTCAGCAAACTTCAGGCGAGTGCGTAGGCCCCCATTCAATTTTGCTGGAACACAAGGACTGCAGTGACCTGTAACATCAAGCCCATATTACTGTGTAAGGCAGAACTATAATGCTCCTTAGACTTTTCAATTTCTCTGAGGTCCAATAATAATTAACAGCTACAGACAACTAACAGGTTTCTTTACATATAATAATATCACTGCTGGCAGATTTCCTGATTATCAGATGCAAGTTTTTACCTCAAAAAAAAACTTGCAGGAGTGGGTGACACTCATTAATTATTCAGTGCGAAGCCACATTGCATCAACCACATAAGATATGGCAGCCTGTCCCTGTGCAAAACAGGCCTCAAACTAATTAAACTCATGGCTTTAGATTAGTGCTAATAAAAACACAGATATCCTGGAGGGATTTCAAGGCACTAATTAAAAATAAAATTTCTAATGACTGTTCTAAACAGTTTGCATTTCTGATGCCATGGATTATGACATTGTCTGAACCCTGAGAATTCAATTACTTCCATGTATTTATTTATTTTTGCTGTCAAGTCACTCCACTCTTTTTCTGTCTTTGTGAAAGGCTAATGTTTACAAAGCTTGGACTACTTTGACCAGTTCATCATTTTCAGAGTGTCCCTGGTCCTCCAAGTCAATCACACACTGCACACTACACACAACCTCAATCCTGTCTGCACTGCATCTTGCAGCAAGTAACACTGGAGAGTGACAGGAGCCTTGATCAATTGTCCCTCATTCTTAGTCCCAGGTTGCTGAGACCAGTTAAAGTCATAGAATCATAAAAGTCTACAGCATGGAAACATGCCCTTTGGCCCAATGTGCCAATGCTGCCTAGTTTTCACAATTCATTTGTCCATTTGGCTACGTTTGGTCCACATCCCTCCATACTTATCCAATCCATGTACTTGTCTAAATGTTTCTTAAATGAGGAAATTGAACTTGCTTCCACCACCAATTCTGGCAGCCCTTTCCAGACACTCAGCACCCTCTGTATGAAAACATTGCCTCTTCTGTAAATCTTCCCTCTCACCTTAAAACTATGCCCTTTTGGTTTTAGATTCCCCTACCATGGGGAAAAGCAGTCATCTATTTGCCTTATCTATGCCTCTCATGATTTTCTAGGGTTTTATAAGGTCACTCTGCAGTCTCTTTTGCTCTACGGAGAAGGTCCCAGGCTATCTGACATCTCCTTATAACTCAACTCTTCCAGTTCAGGTAGCATCCCAGGAAATTGTTTCTGCACCCTTTCTAGTTTAATAATATCATTTCCATAATAGGGTGACCGGAACAGCATGCAGCACTCCAAATGTGGTGTCACCAAAGTCTTATACAGCTGCAACAAGACATCCCAACTCCTATACTCAATGCTCTGACCAATGCAAGCAAGCATGCTGAAAGCCTTCTTCACCACCCTGTCTACCTGTGTCTCTATTGTCCAGGTGCTATGAGTCTGTCCTCCTAGATCTCCTTGTTCTATAACACTACTCAGGGATCTACCATTGCCTAACCAAAAGTAACACCTTGTAGATATCTAAATTAAACTCCATTAGCTGTTCCTCAGTCCACTGGCCCATCTGATCAAGATTAGATTAGAATCCCTACAGTGTGGAAACAGGCCCTTCATCCCAACAAGTCCACACCAACCCTCTGAAGAGTAACCTACCCAGACCCATTCCCCTACCCTATTTTTACCCCTGACTAACGCCCTTAACATTATGGGCAATTTAGCATAGCCAATTCATCTAACCTGCACATCTTTAGATTGTGGGAGGAAACCCACACAATCATGGGGAGGATGTGCAAGCTCCACACAGACAGTCGCCCAAGGTGGGACTTGAACCCAGGTGAGTATATGAATTATGAATAACAGTGGACCTAGCATCGATTCCTGTGGCACACTGATGATCACAGGCCTTCTGTCTGAAAAATAACCCTCTACCATGGTCTTCTACTGTCAAGTTAATTTTGATTCCAGTTGTCACACAGATAGCTCCACCAAGAAAGATGAGACGTAAATAAAGCTTTTCCATAACTCCTTAGCCCAGCAACAGCTTGTTTTAATCAATTAGGGTCCATTTGGGGTTGAGAACCAGCTGCCTTCATGGTGCTAACTGGCAGGATTTTTCTAATGGACCTCAGAGTCAATGTACATCAGAAGCCCATACTCTACATTAACCTAGTTACGATTCTTCTGCAATTGACCAAGTAGGGTTATCAACTTGGCTCTTGAACCTGGAGGACATTTGAGGATGGGGCCACCAACCAGGAGGACACTATACCCACCAGTCATCTCTCTTTAATAAGAACCCAAAGATCCTCTGGAGCGAAAGCGATCTTACACTGGTAACAGTGCATACTATCTACAAGAGATACTGCAAAAGATAAATGAGCCACTTCAATAGTACTTTCCATGCTTTTATGTTCCACAAAAGAAAATAAAGAACTGCAGATGCTGGAAATCTGAAACAAAATTAGAAACTGTTGGAGAACCACAGCGGATCTGGCAGCACCTGTGAAGAAAAAGCAGAGTCAATGTTTTGAGTCCAGTGTTCCTTCTTCAGAACTGGAATTTTTGCCTCATGTTCAACAATACAAGATGAATGCTACTAGTGGCAAATTACCTTGTAAGTCAGCCTTCATCTTGACTTGGAACTACATTGACTCATATCGCCATCACTTTACTGTTGCTGAATTAAAATCGAGGGACTACCTTACGAACAGCTCTGTGGGTGGACCTACAACATATGGACCACAGTGGCTCAAGGAGATGGCTCACCACCATCTTCTCTGATGCAGTTCAATATGGTGATCAATACTGGAGTTACCAAAGATTTCACATCCACTGAATGAATAGATAAAGAAACTCATCTGATTTATCACTAATTTGACATTTTCAATGATGTCTATAGAGATATGTTTTGTAAACTTTGGTGCTGAATGTGTGTTAGATACTTCCAACAGTCAGGTAATCAGGGGTTAGCTGAATAGTGAGCATGAGTAACATCGGAACAGGAGTAGACCATTCAGCCCCTTGATCCTGCTCTGCCATTCATTATATCATGGCTGATCTGTGGCCAAACTCCTTACACCTGCCTTGGGTCCACTTTCCTTGATTCTCTTGCTTAATAAAAATGTGTCTATCTCGGATTTAAATCTAACAATGGAATTAGCACCATTTGAGAAACAGAGATTCAAATCTCCACTAATCTTTCTAACATCTCTCCTGAAGGCCTGGCCCTAATTCTTAGACAATGCCCTCTGGTTCTAGAATTGTCAACCAGTGGAAATAGTTTATCTTTATCTATGCTGACTTTCCCTCTTAATATCCCAAAGATTTCAATTAGATCATCCGTTAACCTTTTATATTGTAGAGAATAAGGGTCTAATTTGTCTACACTCTCCTCATAACTTAATCCCTGAAGATCAGGTATCATCCCTGTAAACCTGTGCTGAACTCTCTCCACGACCAAAACATTTTTCCTAAGGTGTGGTGCCTAGTACTCTAACAAGGGTTTTTTTTTATCTGCAGCATAATATCTGCATCCCCATACACTAGCCCTCCAGATCTGAGGGCCAGTGCTCCATTGGCCTTCTTAACTGCTTTCTGCACCTGTTTGTAGCATGCTGAATGGACATCCACTGTATTTAACTTATTTTTCTGAACATTTTTGCTTATGTTAAAAACTATTTGCAACAGCTTTGCCCTTTCACCTAATCTGTCAATATCCTGTTATAATTTTATGATGTCATCAATACCATCCACAATAGTGCCCAATTTTATGTCATCTTCAGACTTGGACATTTGGTGTTTTATGCCATTATCCAAGTTGTTGATGAATACAGTGAATGATTTATGCTTCAACACAGATCTCTGCTGGACACCATTACTCCTACCCTGCCAGTTTGAGTTCTTACCCATTATCCCACCTCTATTTCCTGCTCCTCAATCAATTTTGTATCTGTGCCAATAATTTGTCTTTAGTTCTGTGGCCTTCCACCTTCGCTAACAGTCCACCTTCTTGTGGTGGACTTTATCAAAGGCTTTCTGGAAGTTCGTGCAAATAACATCAACTTCCCTCTGTCCACAAGATTGTCACCTCTTCAAAAAGCTCAATGAGGATTGGTCAGGTCTGACTAACCCTTCATCAATTCATGCTAGCTCTCCCTAACTAACTGAAATCTTTCCAGGTGGTCAGTTATCCTATCCTTGATTATAGACTTCAATAATTTCCCCACAACAGCTATCATTTGGTCTGTACTTCCTGGTTTCCCTCTGTCACCCTTCTTAAAGATCGAAATGGCAAAATGTCTAATTCGGAGGTACATTTCCTGAATCCAGGTAATGCTGAAAGATGACGGTTAGGGCATTGGCAATGTGCTGTCCTGCCTCCTTTAAACCTGTGGATGGAAACCAGCAAGTCCTGGGGATGTACTACTTTTTGTTTCAATGATTTCCCCATTATTGATGATTTACTGAAGCTAATTTTATTTTGACCCTGTCCATGATCTTCTGTTAATTTCTTTCGGACTTCCAGTAAGCTATCCTCCTTGCCTGCTGTGAACACTGAAGCAAACTAATCGTTCAGCCTGTTTTGTCATTTCCCCATAATCATGGACAATATCCCCACTCTCAGCACTCAGAGGTCAAGTAGTACTCTTAACCAGTCTCTTTCTTATAAAATCCTTTCTTATTCTGTTTTCTGTTCAAATTTCCTTTCATAATCATTTTTAACCACTCTTTCAGCCATTTTGTGGTCTTTTGTTTGTATTTGGAGTAGCTTGATAAAGATTACTCAGATAAAATAAAGTTCAAGAACGAACAGGAGTTTGAACGTTCGGACGAGGATTCTCAATTCGAAACAGAAAATGGTGATCCTAAAGCTCTAGCGACAGATCACTGACCTGAAACATGAATTCTGCGCCTCTTTCCACTGAAGCTGATCAGATTGTTTCAAGCTTTTCTTTTTTCTATTTTTGATTTCAGGTTTCCACATCTGTCCTGTTTCGCTTTAGGTTCGATGAGAATCTTGAAATTGAGTCACTGAAGCAGAGAAAGTAGCTTAGAGAATGTAATGAAGGTGATTGAAAAGTGTGATTTTGTATGGGAGGCATGTTAGACAATAGAGTTCTGGATTAAATCCCATTTAGGAAGGATGGAAGTGGGAAATTAGCTCTTTTGAAAAATCTTTGCTGAGGAATTTGGATACAAGTGTACATTTTGCAGCATTAGAGAGAGACTGAGGAAGGGGAAAATATCTGAAAGATTAGTATTTGCATAACAGTTCATTCCTTTCTGTTGTTTGGCTCTTAACAGGTGAGACACTGGAGCAGGCAAGCACTATGCTGGGAGTGATGGATAAGAAGTGTGGTTTAAAACATAGTCCCAATGTCATTTGTACCTGTAAAATACGAGCTGCGCAATAATAAATTCCACTTAAATACAAACCATCTGGATATCAATATTTATGAGAACTGGAAAGGACACTATTCATAAGAGAGGCAAACAGGAGAAATTAATCCTTTGAGACAATCAAGAAACAAGAAAGCTGAGGAAATATTAGCCTCATTTAAGTGATGTTCAAGCCATTTGTAAGCAAATTTTCTGGAGCCAATACTGAGTTTAGACACCAGGCAGCTGTGATAAATGTCTAATAGTCTACCAGCTGCAGACAGTCAGCAATCTCTGATGTCCTTTTCCTCACTCTTGCTAACCTTTCAAAGAATAATGCATGACATAAATGTTAAGTAGGGGCTCTTATGGCATCCTGGTAGGGCATCTAGCTCTGATCAGGAGGCCTGGATTCATGTTTCACCTGCTCCAGATGTCTACCGTGGCTAATGGGATGTTTGGAAATATTGGTAAAATTTCAGTTAACGTGAGCTCAAACAAAGGATCTTTTTAAAACATTCATTCACTGAAGGTGACCTGGGTTAAGGTTTATTGCCCATCCCACTATTGCCCATCCCAAGTTGTCCCTGAAAACAAAGTGTTGAACTGTCTTCATGAATGGCCGCAGTCCATTATGCTATTGGGGAGGGAGTTCCAGGATTTTAACCTTGCAACAAAAAGGAATAGCATCCAGGATAGAATGGTCCTGTCCCCTTGATGAGAAAGGAATGCTTACCAGAGCTCATTATGCTGCGAGATCTATTTGGGAGGCTCATTGTCATCATATTTTTTTCTTGATGGGGACATAAAGAGCCCATTTTGTCTCGTGTAGGAGAAGAAAAACATTCTATGAAAGAGAAACTCTTTTCTTAAATAAAATATAATTTATTGCATGATAGCAATCAGGTACAAGCTGTTAGGTATTGTTACTGAGACTATGAGGGAGACTTTAACATTAGGTCTTAGTCTTTCAAGATCCAAAGCAGTTCCCCCTTCACAAGTCCATTGTAAATCAACATATTAGATGATGCTTAATGCACATATCTATATTCATCGTGAATCTCTCTAAGGCCTTCAATCTTTCCTACAATATCCAGCTCAGATGTCCTTTGACTGAGATGATTGACCACCAACAACTAAAGACATCTCCTCTTGTGCTTAGCGTGACTCCAACCAGAGGAAAGTTTGATCCTGCTTTTCATTTGTTTCAACAATTCATAACATATTATTATTATTATTATTATTATTACTATACCTTAAAAAAATGGGTTTTAAAGTAGAGGAAAACTGTATTTTAGTTTTTCAAATCGGCGAAAGTTCTTAAAGCAAAGGCCAGAAAGTAATTTTGAACATCAAAACAGCATTTACAAGAAGGCAGGTAATTATAGCTAAATGACCAGTAAGATCTTCAGGGAATTAATTGCTAAGGTGTTTACTGACTTGAGTTTTACAGTAATCAGAGAGAGGGGGCGAGAAGGAGCTAGAAGCAACAGGGGAGTGATGCTCTTAAACAGAAGCATTATTAAACCACAGCATGAGTACTGTTTACAGTTCTGATCACCACACTATGGGAAGGGTGATGTGATTGCACGGGAGTGGGGGTGAGGTGCAAATGAGATTCACCAGGATATTGCCTGGGATGGAGCATTTCAGCTATGAAGAGAGGCTGGATAAGCTCGGGTTGCTTTCTTTGGAGCAGAGAAGGTTGAGGTGGGACCTAATAGAGGTGTATATGATTATGAGGCATGGACAGGGTTAATATAGTTCAGCTTGGTCGAAGGAAAAAATAACAAGAGGCATAATGTTAACATGAAAGGTGGGAGGTTTAGAAAGAATTTGAGCAAAAACATTTTCACCCAGAGGGTGGTGAGGGTTTGAAATGTTCTGCCTGGGAGAGAGTAGAGGCAGAAACCTCACAACCTTTAAAAAGTACATGGATGAGCACTTGAAATGTCATAATGTTCAAGGCTATAGGCCCAGTATGGGAATGCAGGGTTAGTGGTCATGTAGTTTTTGTGGTACAGACTCCGTGGGCTGAAGGGTCTCCTCTTTACTGTATGATTCCATGATTCTATGTGTTGTTAGCAGTTTCCAAGTAATCAGAAGTCCTGAGTTACTTAAAGATTGATGAGACAAAAGCTCCAGAAATGAAAGGCTTTGCAGGTTTCAAAGAGGAAGGCTTCCTACACAACTATTGAAGAAATGAGCTTAAAGGAACCCACGTTGAGTAGTACTGAAGGGTCTTGTCGACTATCTCTGTCGCTATCCCTTTTAGGATCCTAGGATGCAAGCCATCTTGGTCAGGGGGCCTAGCTGCCTTTAGCCCTATTAGTTTGTCTAACGCTACTTCTCCAGTGATAGTTTTCGCACTTAGTTCGTTCCCAATAGTCTGTGGTATTAATGGGATGTTCAAAGTATCTTACAGCATAAAGACTGATGCAAAATATCTATTTAATTCCTCTGTCATTTCCTTATTCCCCAACACTGTCTTCCCAGATGTGTTTTCTAAGAGACTTGTGTTCACTTTGATTTTCTCTTCCTTTTTACATTTTTAAAGAAACTCTTACTATTAGTTTTCATATTCCTCACTAGTTTTCCCTCATAGCTTACTTTCTTGTTATTATCTTTTTACTCCTCCTTTGCTGTATTCTGACGTTATCAAAGTTTTTGGGGCTATCATTGACTTTGACCTCCATATATGCTTTTTCTTTCAACTTAACACTCTCCTTAACTTCCTTGAATAGCCATGGTTAACTTATCCCTCTCTTTGAATTTCTCCTCCTTACTGGGATGTCTTTTTCCTGAGAGTCATGAATTATCTCTGTAAATGTCTGCCACTCCTTTCTTACTGTCATTGATGCTAATCTATTCACCCAGTTCATTTTACATAACTTTATCATCATTTCATTCTAATTCTCTTTATTTAAATTAAACATAGTTGTTTCCCACCTATGTTTCTCACTCTCAAACTGAATATTCTCCGAGTAAGAGATCCCCTAGGAAGTAGTGATCATAACATGACAGACTCAAGAGGCTGAATGGCCTACTCCTCCTTCTGATTTGTAGATGACACCAAAATTGGAAGTGTAGTGGACAGCAAAGAAGGTTACCTCAGAGTATAACAGATGGGCTCATGGGCTGAGGAGTGGCAGATGGAGTTTAATTTAAATAAATGCAAGGGGCTATGTTTTGGAAAAGCAAATCAGAGCAGGACTTATACACTTAATGTCAAGGTCCTGGGGGGTGTTGCTGAACAAAATTAACTTGGAGTGCAGGTTCATAGTTCCTTGAAATTAGAGTAGCAGCTAGTTAGGATAGTGAAGAAGGCATTTGGTATGCTTTCCTTTATTGGTCAGAGTATTGAGTACAGGAGTTGGGAGGTCATGTTGTGGCTGTACAGGACATTGGTTAAGTCACTTTTGGAATATTGCGTGCAATTCTGGTCTCCTTCCTATTGGAAGGATGTTGTGAAACTTGAAAGGGTTCAGAAAAGATTTACAAGGATATTGCCAGAGTTGAAGTATTTGAACTGAATAGACTGGGGCTGTTTTCCTTGGAGCATCAGATGCTAAGGGGTGATGTTATAAAGGTTTATAAAATCATGAGGGGCATGGATAGGATAAATAGATAAGGTCTTTTCCCCAGTGTAGGGAGTCCAGAACTAAAGATCATAGGTTTAGGGTGAGAGGGTAAAGATTTTAAAGGGACCTAAGGGTCAATTTTTTAACTCAGAGGGTGGTACGTGTATGGAACGAGCTGCCAGAAGAAGTGGTGGAGGCTGGTACAATTACAACATTTAAAAGGCATTTGGATAGGTATATGAATAAGAAGGGTTTAGAAGGAGATAGGACAAGTGCTGGCAAATGGGATTAGATTAGGTTAAGATATCTGGTCAGCATGGACAGGTTGGACTGAAGGGTTTGTTTCTGTGCAGTATATCTTTATGACTCTATGACTCTATTTCCTACTTTGTGTCCTCATGTAAGACTCTATTTAAGATGCAATTACTTGATCAAGCTTTGGAATACCTTTCTTCGTCATTCCTTTGTGGATCTGAATTCTGTTTCGCCTTAATCTGTTGTGAAATATCTTGCAAGACTTTCCCATATTGATAGTAACTTGAAAGTGAAAATTGTTGCTGTGTTATATTGTGTTTGGTCTCACAGTTAACTTTAAGAGACATCTAAACATCAGTGTATCACAATGTGTGTTCAGAGGGTGCAATGGTCCATCTTCACTCCAACCATTTGCCATGTGGATGGGAGTGCGCCACTAATTGTAACTGAATAGTCTCATATTAGAGTCCAGGGACACACTGGAATACAACACAATATAATGTTCAGATATAACAGTGAGCCACAATAAACATTCTGCTGGTTTCCTCAATTCACGCATGTTGAGAGGGCTAACAAGCCATTACTATATCAGGTGAAGATGTCTTGCTCAAGGCAAAGTACACAGCAGTTAGTTTAATATCTTACCTGAGAGTATTCAATGGTACAACAGCAATACACAGAAGTGATAGTCTAGATTGTGCTTTCACCCATATTGGAGTGGGCCTTTGAACACACAATTTTCAAAACTCAAAGTGCCCTATCGTGTTATATTATGTACTTTGACCACTTCGGCTCATTTGCTTTAACTCGACGTCAAATTTTTGTCATTTTTGCTGGTGCTTCAATGTTCCAATAATTGATTCATTTGTGAGATTTCTTTCAGCCTTTTCCGGCTTTGTCCCGTGCTTTCAGACTGACTGTCATGTGGAGACAAGGCCAAAGGCTGGCTGTATAAATTATTCAATAAGTATATGGAGCAACAAATAAATGCCTGAAGTGGAAATCAGGCAGCCTGCCAGGTTTGAATAAAAAAATCACTTAACTAATGGTTCCTTCCTGCTTTTCTCAGCTCTTGAAATTTTTAGTTGTGAAATAAATCATTCATATTCGAATCTAAGAGTTCCATGTTCTTATTTGCATGGTTTATATGCAGGCCTGTTTATTCATTTTTACCATGTGTCTTAAGCTGTTAAGGAAGTGAATGTGCATGGTTTCTATTTCAACAGTGCTGGAGTACAATCTCACTTTAAATCTCCCACTGCTGATAACGTGACAGAATGTATTGAAGCAAAATTACCCAATACCTCTCTGCTAAGACTGGCCATCTTCATTGCTCACATGCCCTCAATCCTAACTAAAACTGTGCTGCTGGATTGAGATTTAGAATCTCTCGCCTCATGCCCAATTATATCTTGGATTCCAAACATAACACA
Source organism: Chiloscyllium punctatum (assembly GCF_047496795.1). Taxonomy (NCBI): domain Eukaryota; kingdom Metazoa; phylum Chordata; class Chondrichthyes; order Orectolobiformes; family Hemiscylliidae; genus Chiloscyllium; species Chiloscyllium punctatum. Next base: position 97,773,810 of record NC_092746.1, read on the forward strand.
TCACTATATTCTTGTCACCTCATAAATGCTAATAATGCCATACAACAGGTAACATGGGAATAGTTCAGCATGCTACTTTCAATGCTAAGTGTTTCCTGTGCTATTCTGAAGGCACCAATTCACATTTGAATGCGGGATGTTGAAAACTTCCAATAACACTCAGTAAAATGGCCTTGCTTAAAGTAAATGCCCAGAGAGTGAGTGTTGGCACATTATTTGATGTGGTGGACAAACAGAACTTATCCCAGTGCTATTTGTGTTATGCAATGCATATTTTTACTGTGGTGATTGAGTAGCATTCAGCACTGATGCTGATGTTTCTCCCCCATCCATAGCCCAGGAATGCTGAGAAAAAAATTGGAATATCATCACTTAGATTGACTACAGATTGCTTATCAGATACTAAGAGTCAAACTATACAATGCAAAGAAGCACACCCAGTTAAAAACTGATCATAAGGATTCATATTGCTGTATTAATGTCATTGTCTCATCCACAATAGTGGATTATAAAATGGGATGCTAACTCACTAACAGTCAGGGGCACAAAATGAATCCTTGTTATCAAGTAATTAGGAAGTCAAATGCAATTTTGGCATTTATTGTGAAAAGAATAGAGTATAAGTGTAGGCATTAATGAGACTGTGCCTGGAGTATTGCATAAATATTTGTCCCCTTACTTGAGGGGGAATGGAATTGCTTTGGTGACAGTTCAGAGGACGTTCAACTAGATTGATTCCAGAGATGAGAGATTTGTCTTATGAAGAGACATTGAGCACTTTAGGCCTATATTGTCTGGAATTTAGAAGAATTGAGGTATATAAGATGTTAAAGGACATGAACAAAGCAGATATAGAAAGGATATGGGGCAATGTAGACTGAGAGGTCATAGCTTTAGAATAAGGGATAGCAGATTTAAAACAGAGATGAGGAGAAATTACTTCTCTCAAAGGGTTAAGAATCTGTGGAGTTCACCAGCCCAGACTGTGGTGAATGCCCGATATTGAGTAAATTTAAGGGGGTGATAGATTTTTAAAATTAGTAATGGGTTGAAGAATGATGCAGAGTGGGCAAGAAAGTGGAGTTGAGGCCAAGGTGAGATCAGCCATGACTCTATTGAGCAGGGTCAAGACCCTATTACTGATTCCTGCTCCTCGTTCTTATGTTCTTATGGCATTGAATAACTCTGGCTTGAAATGACAGAGTGGCTGAAATAACATTTTCCCGATTCTGTGCCCTCTCCTTTCATGTGAATCTGAGCCGCAAGGCTGTTACCTCACAGTTTAACAGGTCATTGGTCTCACTGATGTTTATGGGAATTTGCTGTGAGCATCAATTAATTGCCTTACATAACAACCTAACAGCAGTGATTGTTGCTCCTTCATGGAGAAATACTTTGAGAGGCATCATACAGTATTGTAAAGATAACAGCCTTAAACATACATTCCTGTTTTGACTGAGCAGTTAATAAGGTAAAAGTGATTAATTACTTTAATATGCATTTACAATAACAGTCAGCAGAAACGTTACAGGATATTGGATAAATACTTGAAAGAGGAAAAGATTACAGGTCTAGGGAAAGAGCTGAGGATGGAAACAAATAATATAATTCTGTACAGAGCATGGAGGGGCCAAATGGCCTTCTGTGTTAGAAATGGCATGAGTATTTATCTTCGGAATCACCACTTGCAGAAATCTGTCTCAGTTTGGTTGTATTAGTGCTATTTCTGTTTTTTGCAGGGTGATACTTTAATGCCTGTATATCTCGATGAGTGCTTGGTGCTGGGGCAATATTGGATATAATACAATGGTATAGGTGCAGTGTGGTGGAATAATGTCAGTTAAACCAATCAGAGGGTACAGCAGAAACCACCCTCATTCCTTCTTTTCTCAGTGATTAACCCTATGCAGGTATCTATCAACAGGAAGTAGGGGCCAGCTGAGAATTTTAAAGGACCATTTGAATGGAATTAATCTGTAAAGTATGCCTGAGGAAGGAAGTGTCCAGGGCTGAGGCCACAGTCAAATAGCAAAGCTCTTCCTGAAAGAAGAATATAATTTGTGCAGACTGATCAAGATCATTGTTACTAGTTACCTATATGATTCTAATCCTCATTGGCATCGATGTAGCATGAATGGGATAAGGAGAAAGTAACGTCTTTTACTCTGCTGGAAAATGATTGAGAAGATTTCATCATCTTAACAGAGTAGATTAATTTTTAAATAATTATATTAAAAGAGCCTACTTTTGGTTATTGGCTATTATGGTCACAAGGTGGCAGCATTTCTCCAAGCTGGGCTATTAAATGTGAGCCTAAGAACAAAGTTGGCTGCTGGAGTGACAGATGTCTGCTCATCACTACACAGGAGACAACAATGAAAAGCTTAGTCAAAAATGCAGGTTTTTAATGAGGGTCTTAAGAGAGATGGAGTGAGAGCTTTGGGGGTGAGGGAACAGTGTTGTGCTATCAATTCCTGCTCTTCTGTGCTAGAGCTGCTCACAATTCCAGACTCATCCTGGGACCACAGACTTCTTTATGATGAACTGTCTTCTTTAAACTCCTTACTCTCAGCTTTCACATCCTGTGTTCAAGTGCAAGGAATTCATTATGATTGAGACCATGATGTCTTCACGATTTTTGGAGACTAGCTGATTTCACTTTTCTTCACTTCCAGAACCCCTTCTAGGAGAAACCGCCCCTGTTATAACTCTGAACTCGTGCCTTTTTCTGGGTTCTCACTCATATGCCCTCTCCAAAGTCATCTTGCCCTCCGCTTTCCTTGACCTTATTTTCACTAAACTCCTCCCAACATCCCTTCATTGTCCCTATGTTAGGCAGAGCTGAAAAATGTGTTGCTGGAAAAGCGCAGCAGGTCCGGCAGCATCCAAGGAGCAGGAGAATCGACGTTTCAGGCATAAGCCCTTCTTCGGGGTTATGCCCGAAATGTCGATTATCCTGCTCCTTGGATGCTGCCTGACCTGCTGCGCTTTTCCAGCAACACATTTTTCAGCTCTGATCTCCAGCATCTGCAGTCCTCACTTTTTCCCTATGTTAGCAAACATGGTTATGGCTTGTCATCTTCAAGTGTCATCATTGTGTCTTTTAAACCTGCCATCACCATCCTTCTATCTTTGCAATCAACCGCCACATCTCCAACCTTCCTTTCCTCTCCTAAATTCTTGAACATTCTGTCACCTCATGCTCATCTTTCTCTGTAGTTCCATGTTTGATCTCTCCAATCAGTTTCCCATTCCTGGTGTACAATCAAAACAGATTTTAATTAAGTCACAAGTAGCTGTTTGGTAGTACAGAACTTGAGCATTGCTGAAAAAAAGAGTTGTTTTGTTGAAGCTTTACATTATGCATTCACCAGGACAATTTGCAAAAGTACAAATTCAGGGAGAAAACCAATATTCAATCTGCACAAGAGGAGAGCACTGATTGATTAGCAAGTAGGACTCTAATTGGTAAAAATGCTGTCATAGAGAGTGCACTAACTCTGTGTGGTTAAAAATTTCAACAAAGCCTGACAGGTAACAGTCATAATTAATTGGTGCATTCACCAAACTTCTGAGGCAACTCTTCCAATTTTGAATGAATCACCACTGTCCGCTCATGCGGTATAAATGTTGATTTAATCCTCAAGTTGGCAATCTTACAAGTCTCCTGATAAGCACAAGGCAAAAAACAAAATGTGCTTTTGTTTTAGCAATGGTCAAGTCTAAACAGCATTCTTTGTGATCATGGCAAAGGGTAATTTCCCCTCTTTGTTCTTTATAGCTGTCCTTAGCCTTTTGCAGACTTTTTATGTCATCCTCATCACTTGCCTTCCAAACTATTATTGTGGCATTTACAAACTTGGCAATATTACATTCATTTTCCTCATCCATTAATCAGATTGATGACAAAATCACAGAGTTCAATCCCTCTTTCAGCGGGGACTGTTTGGCTTTCCCTTCCTGTGGCAGAGAACATGGCAATAGAGGTAAGATCTGTCGTCAGGCAAAAAACTGAGAAGAATTTAAGATCAAAAGAGTCAGTGCAGGCTGGAGTATTCTTCTTAAATGGACAGCATAGAGCAGACTCTTTGGTCCAACTCATTCATGCCATCCAGATATCCTAACCTAATCTAGTCCCATTTTTCAGCATTTGGCTCATATCCCTCTAAACCTTTCCTGTTTATATACCCATCCAGATGCCTTTTAAATGTTGTAATTGTACCAGCCTCCATCACTTCCTCTGGCAGCTCATTCCATACATGTACCACCCCCTGCTTGAAAACATTGCTCCATAGGTCCCTTTTATACTTTTTCTCCTCTCACCTTAAACCTATGCCGTCTGGTTTTGAACTCCCCTAGCTTTGGGAAAAGACCTAGTTTATTTAACTTATCTATGCCCCTCATGATTTTATAAACTTTGATAAGGTCACCCCTTAACCTCTGATGCTCCACGGAAAATAACCCCAGCTGAAAATGTGTTGCTGGAAAAGCGCAGCAGGTCAGGCAGCATCCAAGGAGCAGGAGAATCGACGTTTTGGGCATGAGCCCTTCTACAGGAATGAAGAAGGTGGCATACAGACAGTTTAATGCAGCTGAAATTCGCTGTTATCTCTTTGAAATGGTGGGTTGAATCCTGCCTTACTCTGAGTTTGTTCTATTTTTTGAGGTGAGATTAATACTGTTCCCTGAGGATAAATCAGCATGGGAAAATAACCCCAGCCTATTCAGCCTCACCCTAATGCTCAAACCCGTCCAACCCTGGCAACATCATTGTAAATCTTTTCTGACCCCTTTCAGGTTTAACAACGTCTTTCCTATAGCAGGGAGACCAGAATAGCATGCAACATTCTAAAAGTGGTCCAACCAAAGTCCTGACCAGCTGCAACATGACCTCCCAACATCTACACTCAATACACTAACCAATAAGCAAATATTCCAGATGGAAAGCAGATTTTAAATTATCTAAGAGAGGGGTCTGTGCAGGTGTAGCCCTGTTAGACTGCTGTTAGACAATGGGAATAGAACAAGACTTCAACAGCATGCACTAAGCATACAGACAGTTTAATGCAGCTGAAATACGCTGTTATCTCTTTGAAATGGTGGGTTGAATCCTGCCTTACTCTGAGTTTGTTCTATTTTTTGAGGTGAGATTAATACGGTTCCCTGAGGATAAATCAGCTGCTTCACAGATGGTGATAATTGCGCTGAATTTGTCAGAAATCAGCTCTGAGCAAGTGCAGTGATTTTTCTCTCACCTTTGTTTCTATAGAAACTGCAAAGTGTCACCTCCTTTTACAGCATATTTTTAGGAGGGGGGTGGGGGGGGGAATAACCTAATTACTGAACAACACAGTTTCAAGCTCCTGTTCCACTACTATTCCTGCAATGATATCTTGTGATGCAGCAGTCTGGACTGTGGCCCATGTTGTATTGTCGTAGAATTAAACCAGAACAGAAACCACACACGGTGCACGCCGGCAGTGAGTGCCTGTCAATAAATCATCACTGTCCTGTTCCAATTCAACTCCATCATCTTGTACCCCAGGGGGTTATCATAAGTCGGCAGTACCATTTATTTCCTCAGCAATATTCTTCCCCCTTCTCCACTGCAGTATGTGTTGACTGTTTGTTGAGGTTTGTATTCAGAGGCACTGAGATACCAAGTAGCTTGCCAGAAAGAAAAATAACAGTAAAACATGCCAATGATCCATACAGTCTGACCTGTCGGTGCACCCGTTACATTCATTTCCAGGTATTAGTGTTCTCTTACTTTGTTTTCCTTTATTTCACCAAAGTCACCATTATCCTTGTGATAAGCTACACAACCACAAGCACTGGGAGACTGACCAGCAACATCATGCAGTGTAGTTGGAGGCCATTTGGCCTGTTGAGTCAATGCCCGCTCTTTTAAAGAGCTGTTGAGCACTGGACCAGTGAGTGGGCAAATACACAGCAGATGAAGAATAAGAGGTGGATAAATCCCCTTTGGTCGCAAAAAAACACAAAATCAGGTTATTATGTGAATGACAATAGATTGGAAAACAGCGAAGTACAAGAAGACCTGGGTGCCTCTGCACACATGTCACTGAAAGTGAGCAGGCAGGTGAAGCAGGCTGAGAAGAAGACAAATGATGTGTTGGTCTGAATAGTGAGGGGAGGATTCAAGTACAGGAGCAGTGATATCTTGCTGCAATTGTACAGGGCCTTGGCAAGACTGCACCTGGAGTATTATGTGCAGTGTTTGTGTCCTTATCCGAAGAAGGATGCTCTGCCTAAAGGGGCAGAGCAACAAAAGTTTCTCAGACTGATTCTTGTGATGACAGGAATGTATGAAGAGAGACTGAATTGATTAGGGCTATATTCATTGGAGTCTAAACCACCTAACAGGTCTGGACAGGATAAACAGAAGAATCAAAGAATAGAATCCCTACAGTGTGGAAACAGGTCAATCAGCCCAACAAGTCCACACCCACCCTCCAAACACATCCTACCCCGCCCCATTACTCTACATTTCCCATGACTAATGCATCTAACCTACATGTCCCTGAACACACTAGGCAATTTAGCATGACCAATCCACATAACCAGCACATCTTCAGACTATGGAAGGAAACCAGAGCACCCAGAGGAAATCCACACAGACTCAGGAAGCACATGCAAACTACACACAGACAGTTGTCCGAACCTGGAATCGAACCCAGGCCCCGAGGGTTGTGAGACAGCAGTGCTAGCCACTGTGCCAAAGGATGTTTCTGATGAGTGGGGAGTCCAGAATCAGGGATCATACACTAAGTTTATAAGGGTAGGCATTTATCCCTGAGATGAGGAGAAATTTCTTCAGTCTGAGAGTGGTGAGCCTGTGGAAGTTGTTGAGGCTTAAACATTGACTGTTTTCAGGAAGGAACTAGATAATGTTTTTAGGGCTAAAGAGACCAAAGGATTTGGGTGAGAAAGTAGGAATAGAAGGTGAGTTAGATGAGCAGTCATGATATTGTTGAAAGGTGGAACAGGCCCAAAGGCATACTCCTGCTTCTAATTTTTATTTTTTAATGTCAATAGTTACTGGGCCTGTTTCCATCACTCTTTCATGCTGTGTGTTCCATCATCTCCCTGGTTAATTTGGCAATTGCTTCTAATCTGTCTCCTCCATTTATTGACCCCATGTCTCTGGAAACAAGCTTTCCCTCTGCATTCTATCAATCTGATTTGATATTTTTAACGTGCTCAATAAATCTTTTCTTAGTCTTCCTGATTGTAAAAAGAACCATCTCAGTTTCTCTAATCTCTTTATTTAACTGAAAACCCCCAACACTAATGCCAACTGTGTAAAGCTCTCTTGCACCCTTTCCTTGACAACGTTTCCAAAGTGTGATGTGAAAATTGCTTGTGAGACACTTGTTGAGGCTTACCAAAGGATTTATAAAGCCTTAGCACTTTTTTTTTCTCTTGTAATCTATGCCTCTGTATAAAAGTAACTAAATGTTTTTTAACCAGCTGTGTCAACTTGTCCAGCTACATTCAAAGATCTATGCATGTACAACCCCATATTTCACTGTTAAAGGATATTATAGATATCATTTATACCAACATGTAGAGTGGTTGTCAAAGCTAACAAGTTTTTCCTTCAAGTTTGGGTCTTGCAAGGCCATTTCAGACGACAGTTCACAGTCAACCACATTGCTGTGGACCTGGAGTTACACATAGGCTAGATGAGATAAAGATGTTATATTTCTTTCTTTCTGCAAAGAACAAAAGTGAATCATATTGATTTATATGACAACTCACATTCCTCTCATGCTCACCATTACTGGGACTCACTTTGAAACAACATTCGATATGAATTCGTTACTGGACAACATTGGCTAAATACCCTGAATGTGTGAATAATTAAAACTGACAACCAATTTAGGATTGTCTGTCAGGCTCAGTGTTGCACCCTTGTGTGCAGGAAGCTACGCAAATGAATATACAGAGCCCTGTTACTTGCAGATAAGAAAAGCCTGTACATATATTGCATCTGTTATATTGAAATCAAACAAAGGACAGACATCCACTAGTTTGTTTTCAAAATAATGACTTGACTAATCAGTGTCAGCCTATTTGGTTTAAAATGTATACAAAAATTGATAGTTAACTGTCAAACATCATTAACTGGTGGAAAACCTCTACCCATTAGATTCAACAGGCTAAAACAGTACTTTCCTGTTATACAGTGTTGTTTTCTCTATACTTTCATAGTTGTAGTAAACTGTCTTGTTAAATGCAAGGCAAATAGCTTTGATAAAATATGGTTTCATTCATCAAAAATAAAGTTCTGCAATCCTCAAAAGTTTTGCGAAGAAATTAATGATCAGACTGGAAACATAACCAGACACGAAGGTGTAACAACTCAATATAACAGCGTGTAAGGAGGTGATGTTGAAACACCCAATGGAACCACAAAGTGCAGTTTGGAATGTTAGTAGGAGGAATTCTGGAGTGGTGAGGAAATTACAATCTTACAAAGATCAATGATTGTCAAAATTATACCAGAGAACTGGATATCTGCCAGAATTACTTCTCTAGTAGACAAGCAAGAGGCTGGAAGAACACAGTAAGGCAGGCAGCATCAGGAGGTGGAGAAGTCGACGTTTTAGGTGTAACCCTTTTTCAGGAGTGGCATGGGGGGTGTAGGGGAAGCTGTAGATAAAGGGGGAGGTGGGGGCAGGGTGTCGAGGTGGGGATAGGTGAAGACAGGTAGAGGGTACGACCTGGTCGGTCAATAGGTGGAATGAATCCGGTTGGTGCAGGGAGGAGTGGAAGAGAGGGGAAGGGGGTGAGCAGGGAGTTAAGAGTGGGTCAACTCTTAAGAAGGAGATGGTGAGGGTGGTTATTTTAAGTTGGAGAATTCAGTGTTGAGCCCTCCAGGCTGTAGGCTGCCCAGGTGGAAGATGTGGTGTTGTTTCTTCAATTTGTGGTTTGGTTCGTTGTGTTATTGGAGGAGGCCAAGGATGGTCATGTGGGTAAGGGAGTGGGAAGGGGAACTGAAATGGGAGGTCAGGTCAACTCCTGCGGACCCGGGTGAGATGCTTGGCGAAGTTCCCTAAGTTTACGTTTGGTCTCCCTGATGTAGAGACCACATCAGGAGCACCTAGGTTGGAGGAGAGGCTGATGAACCTCTGTTTCATCAGGAAGGACTGTTTTGGGCCCTGGATGGGGGTGAGGGGGGTAGTGTGCCGGCAGGTTTTGCATCTTTTCCGGTTGCGGGTACAGGTACCTGGGGTTTTGGTGGGTTGGTGGGGAGAGTGGCGCAGACCAAGGATTGGCAAAGGAAACTGTCCTTGCAGAATTGGGAGAGGGGTGGGGTGGGGAAGGTGTTCTTGATGGTGGGGTCTAGTTGGAATTGGTGAAAGTGGTTAAGGATGATGCGTTGGATGTGGAGATTGGTGGGATGGTAGAAAAGGACAAGGGGGACTCTATCTTTATTCTGTTGGAGGGGAGGAGTTCAAACTAGTGAAACAGGGAATGGAGGTGGTGCAGTGGAGGGTTGTCTGGGTGACAGAGGGAGGAAAAGCAAGTTGTTTTAAATAGGTGGACATCTGGGATACTTGTGAGTGGAATGTCTCCTCATCCAAGCAGATGTGGTGGAGGAGGAGGAATTGTAAGACAGAATTGGAGAAATATTGGAAAAATTGGGGGAGAAATTGCATCTCTATCCACGAATGTGAAAAAGGATGAACTGCATAGCTGTTTGATAGTTGACACCTAACATCAGGAGTGGGTCAACTCTTAAGAAGGGTTAGCTAACCAAAACTAACACTCTATTCATAGCTGATAAATATAGCATCTAAATATATTTATATATATGAAGAGCTGGAGTGTTTTGACAAAGACATTATAGATTTTGTATTTGTGGATTTATCAGAACTTATAACTTAGAATCACAGTTTAGGTGCAGTGCATTGTATTACAAAGGATTATAATTGCATGGATTCAATAATCAAAATAAATACAACATAAAATTGCCAAATACTCAGCAGATAGGTTTGTATCTTTGGAGAGAGACAACTGACTGCAGATGCTGGAAAGCTGAAATTCAGAAAACCTGGTCTGAGAAAAAAACCCAGTTATGTTTGATATCAAGAACAAGTAGAAAACGTTGACCTGATGGAGGTTGATAAAGTCTGGCCCATGTAACCATGGTATACTTGAATCCTCTGTGAATGCTAATACTCTCTACAAATGCTGTTAATGGTACATTTACAAAGGTTAGTAAAAGTTAGTTATGGACATGTTGAATTTCCTTAGCTTCCTGAGGAAGTAGGGGTGTTGCTGGGCCTTCTTGAATGCCACATCAACATGGGTGGTCCAGGGCAGATCGTTGATGATCGTCGCTCCTAGGAACTTGACACACTTGACCATCTCCACCTTAGCTCCACTGAATAAGACAGGGGCTCCTCCTCCTTGCTTTCAGCTCTTTCGTTTTGCTGACATTGAGAGTGAGATTGTCATCTTTACACCACCCCACCAAGCTCTCTAATGCTTTTCTGTATTCTGTCTCATTGTTGCTTGATATCTGGCCTAAAATGGTGCTGTCGTCAAGAACTTGTGGATGGAGTTGGGATGACATTTGGCTACACAGTCAAGAGTTTACAGGGAGTACAGTAAGAGGCTGAGTACGCATCCTTGTGAGACGCTAGTTCAGGAGGTGCCATTGCCTACCTTCACTGATTGCAATCTGTGAGCCAAGAAGTCAAGGATTCAGTTGCAGAGGGTGGAGCAGAGACTTAGGTCTCAGAGTTTGGAGATTAGTCTTCTTGGGATTTTAGTGGTGAAGGTAAAGCTGTAGTCAGTGAGTATGAGCCTGATGTAGGTGTCTTTGTCATCCAGATGTTCCAGGGAGATGGTGTCTGCTGTGGACCTATTGTGACAGTAGATGACCTGCAAGAGGTCAAGGCAAACTGGGAGACTAAAGTTACTATGAGCCATGATTAACCCCTCGAAACACTTCATGATTGTGGAGGTCAACGCCACGGCGCAATAATCATTGAGGCACGTTGCATGAGTTGTCTTTGGTACTGGGATGATAGTGGTCTTCTTGAAGCAGATTGTGGTAAGGAAAGGTTGAAGGTGTCAGCGAATAATCCTGCCAGCTGGTGCACACAGGATCGGATTGCACAGCTGGGGACAGCATCCAAGCCGGTCGCTTTCCGTGGGTTCACTCTCAGAAAGGCCGATCTGAGGTCTGTGGCAGTGATGGAGGCGACATCAACGTGGGTGGGGCAGGCTACACCGTTTCATTGACCTTCTGTTCAAACCCTGTATAAAGCCCATTGAGAGCATCAGGAAGGCACATATTTTTGTCCGTTTTAAAGAAACTATTACAGAGCTTGCTCTGATCCTCAGCTGATGCCTAGTCATGTGCACTTCTCCAGCTGTGTCCTGGTGATAACATCCAGATTTGTGCCAATTTAATGTTGAGGTTTTGATGGAACATCATGTGAAAAGGATCTAGCAAGAGGACCAGGAGACTGAGTAATAGAAAGCACATCGTACAAAGTGCTGAATTGATGCTTCAGGATGTACTTGGTTTGCTTGGGTGGAAGCTGTTAAACTCTATATGTTTTGCAATTTCAGGAGTACTTTATAGCATAATGGTATTGTACGTACAAGTGATCTATTTAGTAGGTTGCAAGCATGGAAACAAAATCTTCGAGCTTGCCTTTGGCAGAGTTGGAAGACACAACAATTCTATTAGATAGATTTTTCATCTGTACTCCCACCACATCTGCAACTAGAATGTTAATTATTTCATTAAGTAAATGCCAGAATAAGTGTAAGTGTACATATCAGGAAAGGATAAATAGGCAAAGATTCTTTATTCTGGGTTAACTCATAGATGATGGAATGTTTCGATAGGGTGAATACAGCACTGTGTTTCCTCTTGTGGGGAAGGACTTAACCACAGGCTATCAATATGAGGTAGTCATCAAGTTTCAATGGGGAATGCAGAAACAATAACTTTACCCAAAGAGTGGTGAGAATATATCACTATAACACAGCCAGTGGATGAAGCAAAGAATTTAGAAGTATTTAGTGGGAAGCTTCAAAAGGGGAGAAAAGAATAGATGCCTACAATGATAGATTTAGATGGGAAAAGATGGCAGGGTGGTGTGGAGGATTGGGTTCAGCGTAAATGGATTGCCTTGGATTGGTTGGAACAGTTATCATACAGTCATAGAGATGTACAGCATAGAAACAAACCCTTTGGTCCAACCCATCCATGCTGACCAGATATCCCAACCCAATCTAGTCCCACCTGGAAGGTCACTGGATCGACAATGTTAACTCTGATTTCTCTCACACAATCGATGCTGCCAGGCCTACTGTGCTCTTCCAGCAATTTCAGTACTTGTTTCAGATTTCCAGCATTTCCAGTTCTTTCAGTTTGCTTTTGTGGATCGATCGGATCTGTTTCTGTGCTTTTTAATCCTATCTAAACCCATATAATGAACAGTAATTCTGCCTCTTTCAAAGTTGGAGGTTGCTAAATTGCTAAGCTTTTACTTCTTAGCATGCCAAGTTCATAGCAGTGTCTTACTAGTGTCTTAAACTCTGGTCTTCTGACAGCAATCAATTGCAGGCTAATTGTTCACATTGATAAAGTGGCAACTTTGAAATGCGTTTGGAAAACTTTACCATCCCTGGCTGGGAGCTTAAATGTTGTGGCAAGTACCTCACCACTTCCAATTTAGATTAGAGTGAGGTGGAGCAGTCTGGTGGCTGAAATGCATCTCAAGGCCAGTCCCCAAGAATTTTGAACATTTCTTTCTACTTTAAAGATAAATTGTGACAATTTGGAGAAAGCCAAATACCACATTAGAGGGAACAAAAGCAAGAACAACAACTAATATTTATATCCTACCTACAGTATATAGAGAGCAATTTTGAAGGGACACTTTAACATCAAACAGTGAATGGATAATTAGTTTTCAAACAAATTGGGATTGAGAGATTTTTCACAATCTTTTCACTGTCAGAGAACAACAGGTTGTGGAGCTAAGTACCATGTCTGGAGAAGTTATTAAAATTCAAATAAATGTCAGGACATACGTTTAAGATGTCAATAAAATGCATCAGACTTTTTCTGTGATGAATGCCTGCCCTTCTCCAAAGACTTAAAGAAGTTGCTATACAATATCACTTTTAAACAATTTGGCTTTAGAGTGGAATTCAAGAGAATGCGTGTGAAAAATATTCTTCTCTCATAGTAATATGTGAATCTTGGATCTGGTTGTTTGGTAATTGCTTATTTCATCAAAAAACATTGTGACAGCAATGGACAGAAACACTTGTCATATGACAGAAACTAGGTTTCAAGAATACAATAGGCAAATGTTTTAGAGGAGTAAGGGAGAAAAACCAGTGAGGAAACAAAACCCTAACAAAGAGCCATCAGAAGGCAGAGAATTGGAGTCAGCTGATCTCTCCATTTGATGAACCAAACCAAGTTTTCACCACTAGGGTTTGACTGCAACTGAATGTCACGGAATACCGCAAACATTAAGCCATGATAAATTCACCTTCCTCAACCTGTGAACTCTACACTATTTGGAGTATCAAAACAAAATCACAGGCCTGCAATGTTTCAAGATCAGATTGTGTGAAAATAAGTGTGCTAGCAGGTTTCCAAACATTTAAGTCCTAAGCACTGACTACATTTTGAAAACATAGCCTTTTCTTGCGTGTGTGAATGTGTTTGTGGTTGTGCATAAGAGGGCGTAGTGCAAATAGATCTGGATGCTGAATAATAAACATTTATCATTCTTTCAAAACTTCCTGAGAAAGCCTCGCACTTGTGTATACTTGAAAATTACAACAATCAGGATTAAGTTTTATTCTTCAAAATCCATTTGTCTAGGGCTAGTTGAGAAGTGCAAAAGGGAAAAAGCATTTTTATTAATCCTTCATTGTCCACACAGTAATAATACATCCAGAGATGCTTCACAGGATACAAAGCATAATAGGACACACAAGGAGCTACACAAGGAGAGCTTGGATGAAATATAGGAAGAAAAGGTTGTTTTTAAAAAGTGCTTGTAAAGAGGAAACTTAATTAGAGAGTTGGAGAGGTATAAGAAGTGAATTCTAGATCTTAACTATGAGACAAAGAATAGACAGCTGAAAGAATTAAACCAGTGGAAAAAAAAGTGTTAACCATTGAGTAAAAACTTTAACCAATGGTGTGACAGCTCCAATCAATGACATGAAAACATTAACATACGGAGGAAAATCATTAAATGATGGAGTGAAAGGGTCGTGCTGTGTTGAGCGTGATCGACAGTTTTATGCTGGCGTAATGTATAATTATTTCTCAAAGCAAACTGCAATCTTCCACTTGGCAGGTTTTATTCTATTTCTGAAGTGATGTTAGTGTGACTCCCTGAGGTTAGATCAGCTACTTCACAGTACCTGATAATCACACCATATCTCTCTGAAATGGGCACTACATTTGGAATATAAAATGGATAGGAGGATAAGTGCCACTGAACACTGCAAATATGAAATCAATAGCAAAAAAAAGTAAATAACAAACAAAAACTATCAATCCCAGTGTTGCAAATTTCAATTGACCCCACATCTGCACCTTCTTTACTGGTGTGAGAGCGTTTATTTTAACAAAACAAAATGCCATCAAGTTCCAGACATGCACCAGACTCCTGAAGATCATATTTTCATTCACTCGCCTGCATATACAGTGCAGTCTTGATCAATGTGAAAAAGTTCACATCTTCTTTTGAAAGGTTTAGAGACAATTACTGATCACTTAAACTTTTCAAAGCACTGTGGTTGCTGCAGAACTGTAATAAAAACAGAATAAGCTGAAGAAACTCAGCAGGTCTGGCAGTATCTGTGGAGAAACAAAAACAGAATGAATGTTTTGAATCTACCATGACCCTTCCTTGGAACTTCCAAACAGCTTGATGAAGATCTATGATGTCAGTGTGCATCCAAAGCTGTAGCTTCTCAAATGCATTGATAATGGAACAGTTCTCAGAATCACAGAAGTGTTCCAGTATAAGGTGTGGGCCATTTGGCCCATCGTGTCTGTGGTTGTGCACTCCACAACTACCTGATGAAGGAGCAGCACTCCAAAAGCTAGTGCTTCCAATTAAACCTGTTGGACTATAACCTAGTGTTGTGTGATTTGTAACTTTGTACATCCTTGCAAATTACTTTAAATCAACAGCCTGTTGCTCCTTTTGCAAGCAGAGACAGTTTTTCCTTAGTTACACTATCCAGCCTCCTCGTGATCTCTCTCAGATCTCCTCTCAGCCTTCTTCTCTCCAAGGAGAAGATCCCTAACTTCCTGAGTCTATCCTTATCACTTAAATTTCTAACTTCTGGATCAATTTTTTTGTAAATTTCTTCTGCCCTCTCCCATGTGATCACATTCTTCCTATAAAGTGACTCCCAGAACTTTATGTAATACTTTAGCTGAGTTTTACCAAGGGTCCAAGTTTCAATAAATTCCAACAAATGTCAGGATATTCTATACATTAACTATTGCCCTTTCTGTCTCCCCTGCTACTATTTCAAAAACACTTCCTTGCACTTGTGCTCTATGGCCTTATAAATAAAGCCAAGAACCCTGCGGTAAGTTACCCAGCTCCTGACACCCCAACGTTTATGCACCATCTGCATGGCACAAGTCAGGAGTGTGATTGAATACTCCCCACTTGCCTGGGAGTGTGCAGCTCCAAACCACTCAAGAAGCTTGACACTATCCAGGACAAAGCAACTCACTTGATTGGCACCACAATCAAGACACCACCCACGCCCTCCGCCTCCTCCAAGACTTCCCTTTTCCCAGCCCCCAACACCTCATCTTTACCATGGATATCCAATCCCTCTACACCTCCATCCGCCATGACCAGGGCCTCCAAGCCCTCTGTTTTTTCCTCTCCAGACGTCCCCAGCAGTACCCTTCCACCGACACTCTCATTCGTTTGGCCGAACTGGTCCTCACCCTTAACAATTTCTCCTTCGAATCCTCCCACTTCCTCCAGACCAAAGGGGTAGCCATGGGCACACGTATGGGCCCCAGCTATGCCTGTCTCTTTGTTGGCTACGTAGAACAGTTGATCTTCCATAATTACACCGGCACCACTCCCCACCTCTTCCTCCGCTACATTAATGACTGTATTGGCGCCACCTCGTGCTCCCGTGAGGAGGTTGAGCAATTCATCAACTTCACCAACACATTCCACCCTGACCTTAAATTTAGCTGGACTATCTCTGACACCTCCCTCCCCTTCCTGGACCTCTCCATCTCCATTAATGACGACCGACTTGACACTGACATTTTTTTCAAACCCACCAACTCCCACAGCTACCTGGATTACACCTCTTCCCATCCTACCTCTTGCAAAAATGCCATCCCGTATTCCCAATTCCTCCACCTCCACCGTATCTGCTCCCAGGAGGACCAATTCCACCACAGAACACACCAGATGGCCTCCTTCTTTAGAGACCATAATTTCCCTTCCCACGTGGTTAAAGATGGCCTCCAACACATCTCATCCATATTCCGCACCTCCGCCCTCAGACCCCACCCCTCCAACTGTAACAAGAACAGAACGCCCCTGGTGCTCACCTTCCACCCTACCAACCTTCGCATAAACCAAATCATCCGCCGACATTTCCGCCACCTCCAAAAAGACCCCACCACCAGGGATATATTTCCCTCCCCACCCCTTTCTGCCTTCTGCAAAGACCGTTCCCTCCGTGACTACCTGGTCAGGTCCACGCCCCCCCTACAACCCACCCTCCCATCCTGGCACTCTCCCCTGCCACCGCAGTAACTGTAAAACCTGTGCCCACACCTCCTCCCTCACCTCCATCCAAGGCCCTAAAGGAGCCTTCCACATCCATCAAAGTTTTACCTGCACATCCACTAATATCATTTATTGTAACCATTGCTCCCGATGTGGTCTCCTCTACATTGGGGAGACTGGGCTCCTCCTAGCAGAGTGCTTTAGGGAACATCTCCAGGACACCAGCACCAATCAACCACACCGCCCCATGGCCCAACATTTTAACTCCCCCTCCCACTCTGCCGAGGACATGGAGGTCCTGGGCCTCCTTCACCACTGCCCCCTCACCACCAGACCCCTGGAGGAAGAATGCCTCATCTTCCACCTTGGAATGCTTCAACCCCAGGGCATCAATGTGGACTTCAACAGTTTCCTCATTTCTCCCTCCCCCACCTCATCCTAGTTCCAAACTTCCGGCTCAGCACTGTCCCCATGACTTGTCCAGACTTGTCCTACCTGCCTATCTTCTTTTCCATCTATCCACTGCACCCTCTCCTCCCTGACCTATCACCTTCATCCCCTCCCCCACTCACCTATTGTACTCTATGCTACTCTCTCCCCACCCTCCTCTAGCTTATCTCTCCACGCTTCAGGCTCTCTGCCTTTATTCCTGATGAAGGGCTTTTGCCCGAAACGTCGATTTCGCTGCTCCTTGGATGCTGCCTGAACTGCTGTGCTCTTCCAGTACCACTAATCCAGAATCTGGTTTCCAGCATCTGCAGTCATTGTTTTTAACCTATCTGTTCACCCTCCTATCTTCCTTTCCACCTATCCACTCCACTTCTTCTCTGATCTATCACCTTCATCCCCACCCCCATTCACCTATTGTACTCTATGCTACTTTCTCCACACCCCACCCCTCTCTCATTTATCCCTCCACCCTGCAGGCACCCTGCCTCTATTCCTGATGAAGGGTTTTTGCCCAAAACATTGATTCTCCTGCTCCTCGGATGCTGCCTGAACTGCTGTGCTTTTCCAGCACCACTCTAATCTAGACTCTCCTCAGATAGTAAAGCAGACTGTATTAGATTACTTACAGTGTGGAAACAGGCCCTTCGGCCCAACAAGTCCACACCGACCCGCCGAAGCGCAACCCGCCCATACCCTTAGCTAACACTACGGGCAATTTAGCATGGCCAATTCACCTGACCTGCACATTTTTGGACTGTGGGAGGAAACCCACACAGAATGGGGAGAATGTGCAAACTCCACAGTCAGTCGCCTGAGGTGGGAATTGAACCCAGGTCTCTGGCGCTGTGAGGCAGCAGTGCTAACCACTGTGCCACCGTGCCGCCCAAAACTGTGTCCATATGCATCATGACTTAGACAACATCAAGGCTTGAGTGGAAAGTAACATCAGACTGGACAAGCAGCAGACAGCTACCATCTACGATGAGACAATTTAACAATTTCTCCTTCACATTGGTTGACATTTCCAAGACTGTATCCTCTACTGTCAACATCCTGTGGGTTATGATTGACCAGAAACTGAACTACTGAACTACACCACTCATGTAAGTATTGTGTCTACAGGAGCAGCACATCAGGCAATTCTGAAGGTGGTAACCAATTTCACAACATGCAAACTTGTTCACCATCTATAAGGCACAGGTCAAGCGGTCCTGACTTAGAACTATACTGCCATTCCTTCAGTGTTGCTGGGTCAAAATCCTTGAACTCCCACAAGAATGAAAGCAATTCAAGAAGAGAGCTCATCATCACCTTCTTAAGGGCAGTTTGGAATGGATAACAAATGCTGCCCTCACCAGTTTTTAAGATATGCTGTGAAAGCATTTCCTTTAAAACAAAAGGGCAAAGAAAAAGTGTGCATCTGCCTCCAAAATGGCTGGAAGATAATGATCAGGTCTTGTTCCAAAGAGTAGGATGATAGCAGAGCATCACAAGTGAAAGCTGTGTAGGTTGACTCTTTTGATGCATGGCATTGACTCTGATATAGCCCACTAGCATCATTAAATAACCAACACACCCACAGGCACTCTCTCTCCCTCTCTCTCTCTCTCTCTCTCTCTCTCACTCAGTCTCTCAGTCCAAACTGGTTGGTGTTGGGGAACCAAACGGAAGAACACAGATTCTGATTTTTCCCAACCAGATATCTGATACTTTCTCTTCCAGAGTTTCAGCCTTATTAGTGAATTGAATTAGGTCATGTTTCCTGCTGAGCATTGACTGAGTGAGGTGGTGCCTGCTGCAGTTTGGTCATCCGCCTGACGGCAACACACGAGGGCTCTGACACCTTGCATTTTTGCCTTGGTTAGTCCACAGACCTGGATTGATGAGTTTCCAGTCCAGAGAAGCAGTCATCTATGACATCTTTTCAAGACTGAACAGTGTTATATGGAATACATCTTTGTCCAAAGTGCCCTTAGTTCAAATGAGAGACTCTAGGCTGTCAAGTGGTATTGGATGAAATTTATGAATTAGTAACAAGTCACAAAGGCACAAGAGATAAACAGAACACAAGAACATAAGAGTATATGAACTAGGAGTAGGAGTAGGCAATTCAGAGAGATAATGACTTATCCTATGTCAGCCTCAAGTCCACTTTCCTGCCAGCTCTCCATAACCCTTCAACCGTGTGACTAATTCAAAATCTGTCTGGTTCCTCCTTAAATTTATTCAATGTCCCAATGTTCACTGCATTCTGCAGTAGTGAATGGCACAGATTCACAATCCTTTGAGAGGAGTAATTTCTGTATATCTCTGTTTGAAATCTGCTACCCCTTATCCTAAAACTATGCTCTCTTTTTCTAGGCTGCCCCACATATGTTTATTTTATCAAAACCCCTGAGCATCTCATGTACTTCAATTAGATCTCCTTTCATTCTTCTAAACTCTAGAGAGTATCGGCTTAAGTTGCTCAATGTCTCTACATAAGACAAAATCCCATCTCTGGAATCAATCCAGTGAAACTCCTCTGAACTGTCTCCAGTGCAAATACTCCCTCCTCAGATAAGAGGACGAAAATTGCACACACTACCCCAGATTGGTCTCTTTAATGTCTTACGTGGTTTTAGCAACCACTTTCCTACTTTTATAATCTGTTCCTTTAGCAATAAATGTCAACATTGCACTTGTCTTTCTTATTGCCTGCTTGACCTGCATAAAGGGCGATGATGTTTAGTTCATTGGTCATGAGCTTTTCTCAAAAATCAGTGATATTTTTCTTGAATTCATGTGATTATATTTCTTCATTTCAATGTCAACTGAAATTACAAACATTATTATTGCAGTGCATATCAGGGATTGATCCATCAGACCATTCCATTTTCCCCATTGGTCCCTTGCTCTTTAATGCTACTAACATGCTGTCGGCTTCAGAT
This sequence comes from Chiloscyllium punctatum, assembly GCF_047496795.1. NCBI lineage: Eukaryota > Metazoa > Chordata > Chondrichthyes > Orectolobiformes > Hemiscylliidae > Chiloscyllium > Chiloscyllium punctatum. The sequence continues at coordinate 97,794,007 of NC_092746.1, forward strand.
TCTTACCCTTGCTTCAAACAATTGTGCAGAAAAGACCAACAAACCTTTTCTTTTTTATTTCGGGAGCGTTACCTCCTGATTCTCTACATGGATGCTGTTCCATTTAGTTCAATTCTTGATCATTTATTTGATCCTACGTTGGATCAAACAGCCCTGACATTACTTATGACATGACATCAATATGACTACATCAGGCTTTGATGGTAATTCAAAGTTAAAGAATTCCAGGCAGAGACACTGTGCATATAGAAGAAAAATGTTCAAAAAAAGAAGCCACAAATGAATGCATAATCCACATATGTTGTGATTTATTCGTGTGCTTTGTCAGGGGAAATTACTTCAGGTTAACAGGAAATGAAAACGGTATCAATGTGACTTTACTATGGCTGTATGAGGTAAACTTACTTTCATAGAAATTCTGCATTTTCATTTTGGAATGTGTTAACCTGTTGAGTAGAAAAGGAACATTTGGAATCATTATTGCAGGAACTTTCTTTCTGGTAATGGAATAATAAACACTGCTTCTAAGTGCATTCCACTAGCTTATATATTGTTGTTGAGGAGCGTAAGAGAAATCGATGCCAATTAAATAAGTGAGAATGCTCAATTATGCACGTTCAATTAAATAATTATCCAAATTATGACAAGTAGGCAAGAAACCTGAATGCTGCTTAACCAATCAAGTAAATTACATAGAAAAGAGTTGATGGCTGGAAGTCTGTAATGAGGTTGCACTGTATTTCAGTATTATAATGTTTATGAGTGATGATCACAAGATTACCAGAAACATAATTCTTCTTGGAAAGATATTGCGATGTTAGAGTGATTCAGTCTTTCCATTGCAAAAGGTCTGGAGACTCTGAATCTTATGATTCGAATAAAGTTACTTTGTGCAGAGTGGTTTCATTAGCAGAAGATTGTGGTTTCCAAGAACAGAGAATTTACAACACAAAAGCTGGCTATACACCCCAACAGCTCAATGCTGTTATGTATAACTATAGGTAAGCCTCCTCCTGGCTTACTCCATGTCACTTTATAAACATATTTTTCCATTTTTGTTTCTCTTTCATTCTCTTGTTTAGCATTCCTTCTCCTTGACCTCCTCATGTGCAAACAAGTTTCATATTGTCATCATTTTCCGTGTAAAGAGTTCCTCTCGAATTATTTCCTGGATTTATAAGGGACCTTCTTGCCCAAAATGTGCCTGTTTTGGGCATCCCTAAAAATGGAGACATTCTCTCTTTACCCAGCTTATCAAACTCCTTTCAAACTCCATCGAGTCATTTCAAAGTTTTCCCTCTCCTGGAGAAAACAGCCCCAGCCTATTCAGTCTTTCATTGTAGTTACTGATTAGAGGAGTTTATTAGTTTCAATAAACAACATGAGTTGAGAAAGGAGAACAAACAGGGAAACTGTTGAGTTAATGGAGGAAGTGTCAATGGGTGAGCCTTCAGTTCCACTGAAGCTCGTGGCATTTGACAGGAAGCTAGATAACCACAGAGATCATTCTCCTTCAAGGCCATGGGATGGTACAGGATAACCACTTGAGTCCATAAATTTAGTGTTTGGGAACAGCAGTGCACAGAAATATTTTGAGCAGACCCAAGCAACTCAAAGCTTTATTTCAGCGCTGCACTTTGGTGGCAGAAACATGGAAGAGCTGTTGCTTGGTGAAATAAGCAATCTTTTTACAGCTTTATAATGCTTTAGTAGTATTTCATGCTTCAGGTATGGGGCTGGGGTTGGTGATCTTGGTTGGCTGGTTTGTTCATATAGAGTAATGCTAATAATGTGGGTTCAATCCCTGCACTGGCTGAGGTTATCAAGAAGGACTTTCCTTCTCCACATCTGCGGTGTATGACCCCAGGTTAAGTCGTCACCTGTCTCTAAGAAGAGATCAGTCCTTTGGTTTCATAGATCTATGGTAATTTTACCTTTATGCTTCAGGTCAATATTTATATTTTATTTCTCTTACAGAGTTAGGTTTTCTCACTTTATTCTGTAATCCAGATCTATTCTAAAACCCAGAAATTACTTAGTTCCAGATATTCCAGACTGGGGAAGTAACAGTTTCAGATTCTGGCACTATTTCCCAATAAATAAAGGTACAGTATTAAAGTTTGAAACTATCCAAGAGGATGACACATTATCCAAAAATCACCAAGTACAGAATTTTTACAATGCATCGTAAAGATGCCAAGAACACCATGGATGTGTCAAAATAAAATCTAAAAAAATTGTCCTTACATAACACTTTCCATGACCAGACATGTGTAAAGTATTTTACAGATATTGAATGACTTTTAACATGAAGTTGCTGTTGCACTATATGAAAGGCAGCCAATATGTGTACCGCAAACAATCAAATCAATCACGTAATGGCTAGATATTCTAAGTTGATCAAGGGATAAACATAAACAAACCATTGGCGATAACATCCTCTTCTTCTTTGAAATAGTGCCATGGAATTTTTTTGCATCTGTCTAAACAGGTAGACAAGGATTCACTAGAACATCTCAATCAAAAGAGCGGATCTACCCGAAACATCATTTCTCCTACTCCTCGGATGCTGCCTGACCTGCTGTGCTTTTCCAGCACCACACTTTCGACCTGGAACAGTACAGCCCAGATGTGATTTTTACCCTCAATTCACAGTGACAATGATGGAATAAACCAGAATTTGCAGAATGTGGGACAATTTAAATGCTAACAGATTCCTTAACTCGAAAACATTACGTGACTATTTGGGAAATCAAGAGATATGTTAATGCTGGGTGCTAAATTGTTTGTACAACCAATGACAAGCAACTTGAATTCGACTGGGACAACACTACCATTATAGGGCAAGCCAAACAGAGAACAGCCAGGGAATTCCTAGAGGCATGGCACTCATCCACAGACTCTATCAACAAACACATTGACCTGGACCCAATATACCGGCCACTACAGCGGACAGCTGGAACTGACAACCGGAAGCGGCAGAGACAGGCCACTATAAATGCCGGAGGAAACATCACAGAAGTGCTTCACAGGAGGCTCCCAAGCACTGAGGATGTCACCTAGACAGGGGACGAAACGTTTGCAAGACAAATTCCCAGCTCGGCGAACAGAACCACAACACCTCTGCCTTTGGCTGTTAAAGATTTTTGTGCAATCATGTAAAATGGTTGATCACTAAATTAGTGGTAGATTTTACATCTCTAACATTTTAAACTTTAATGGAAATAAAAATCAAGGCAGATATAAAAAAGGCTGAAGAGTTGTAGTCAACTATTGCAAAAAGTCAGAATCGCCACCATGGGTGACATGGCTATTTTTGGATTGATGGTGATCTCAAATTAAAAAAAAATCACGGGAAGCTATAATTAGCACTTTCAGATCCTAATTGTGACCTGAAAAGGGGAGGTGATGGCTTAGTGGTATTGCTGCTGGACTGTTAATCCAGGGACCCAGATAACATCCTGGGAATCCAAGTTCAAATCCCACCATGGCAGATGGTGGAATGTAAAAAATATGTGGAATTAAGAATTTACTAATGACCATGAATCCATTGTTGATGGTCAGAAAAGCCCATCTGGTTCATTGATGCCTTTTAGGGAAGGTAGGTGCCATTCTTACCTAGTCTACCTACATGAGACTCCAGACCCACAACAATGTAGTTGACTCCTAACTGCCCAATGTGCAGTAAATGCTACCTAGCCAATGACACCCTCACTCCGTGAATGAACAGGGGGAGTGCTTTGCTGTGAGAAAGACAGTGCAGAAAGAGACTTTTGCTCATCAGGTGATTCTGGAGTACTACATCGTGGAGAGTAGAGGCAGGTTTGAGGACGAACCACCATGGACCAAATGATAACCTTCTGTGCTGCAAATGACTGCAGATATTTTTAAATACCTGTTCAGATATGCTATGACCCATTTGGGACTTGAATCTAGTCCTCCTATTCAAGAATTATCAACATTACTAGTGCATTACAAGAGCCCTCCTGCTGTAGAAATATATAATTGCATGGCCATGTTGCCTAACTTACTTAGTTCAATGTAGAGGAAGCCTGAGAATACAGTGGTACAGTAGTAATCAAATGGGTTAGTAATCTAGAAGCTTCAGCTAATGTTCTGGAGGATGGGTTCAAATGACAGCTGACATTCAAGGGTAAATGTTTAAACATTTTCAGTTCAAGGGTAAATCCAATAATCATAAGCATGATTATCATCAATTGTCATAACACCTCATGTTGTTCACTGAAGCCCTTTCAAGAAGGCAACGTCTTGTCCTTTCTGGTGACACTACAGGAATGTGTTTGAATCTGTAATGTCAAGGGTTAAAAATATGATTAAGAACTGTGTACAGTGGTGCAAGATCACATGACAACCAGGACAACTAGGAGATGATTACATGTAGAAGCCATTGGTAAACACTTGCTTCGTAGATAATGTTAGATAATGTACAATAAAAGGTAATATTTACGTACAGCCTAACCTCCTGCAGTCTTCAACAATCACAATCCCAAATATAACTGGATGACAATCATATCCAGTGTTAACAGATGGTTACAGCAAGTGAAAGGACAGCAAGTAAAAAAAAAGGCACTATGAACGGACTCTGTTGGGAAAAAAACACACAACAAATTAGAAGGAAAAACGAAGGATCAAAAAGTACATGGAGCACTGCGAGAATAAGAAAAAACAATGAAACAAAATTTGCCTTTGTAGAGTCTTTCAACAGAACAGCAGGCTTGAATTAGTAAGAGAATTGCTGGGATTGACACTGTCAGTTAACAAGGTACTAAACAGCATCAGGTCTAATGGGAAAACCCAGCAAGGAACAGGTCAGTACACTGCTATACATCATAGGCCAGTGCTTCTCAAGTATTCCCCTCTGTGATCCTATTTTGATGCCTGAAAATTATCACAACATCTAAGTAAGAGTTGTGAGAGTGGGGATGGAAAGCTGTGAAAGTGAGGAGAGTCCTGTGTAAGTTCGGACCTGTCTGTTAGTGCAAGATGCATTTGTCAAGTGGCCATTGCTACCTTAGAGCTCGTGATCCCAAAATTCCAACTGTGAGTGCACTTGGGATCCCAGTCCTTATGAAGGAATGTCCTGCCATAGGCAGTAGTGTGGATGATATCTTGATCAGATAGAAAATTAATGAGGAAATGGCCACATACAAGTAAGTTGTATAACCATTCGATACATACTCAGGCTTAGGGAAAGTAATATTATAGATCAGGCAAAATATGATAATGACAGCAAGAAAGCGTGGATTCCTTTTATTTGTAATTTACATAGGCTAGCTGAGAATTGTGAAAACAGAGCCCTACTTTGAGCTATAGGGAGAGGTTGAAAAGATTAGGGCTGTTTTCCCTGGAGTGTGGGAGGCTGAGAGGTGAACTTATAGAGGTTTATAAAATCATAAGGGGCATAGATAGGATAAATAGACAAAGTCTTTTCCCTGGGATGGGGGAGTCCAGAACTAGAGGGCATAGGTTTAGGGTGAGAGGGAAAAGATATAAAAGAGACCAAAGGGGCAACTTTTTTCACTTAGAGTGTGGTACGGGTATGGAATGAGCTGTCAGTGGAAGTAGTGAAGGCTAGTACAACTGGAAGATTTAAAAGGTATCTGGATGGGTATGTGAATAGGAAGGTTTTGGAGGGATATGGGCCAGGTGCTGGCAGATGGGACGAGATTGAGTTGGGATATCTGTTCGGCATGGACGGGTTGGATTGAAGGGTCTGTTTCCGTGCTGTACATCTCTACGACTCTATGACTGCATTGTTATAGCTCTCTTTTGGATGTTTTCTGACTCCCTGCCAACAAGGGGGGATTTAACGTTTGGCAGGCAGAAGCGGGCAAACAAACTACAGTATGTTTTCAAAGTGACAGAGGACTTCATGGAAGAAGCCAATTGAGACCGTGCAGTTTGGAGGGCATAGGAGCAGGAGTGTAGCCATGCCGCTAAAGGAGAAAGCTTGAAGAGGGTGCAATATATGTCATTATTCCATGTTCTTTCTGTGTGTCAGGATAAGCCTGCATATGTACATAGTCTGTCCTATCAAAACTGTGCAGGGCCATTCCTTCAAAACGATTGGACTTTTTAAAGCTGTCTGCCACAACAAAATAAACTCCCAGCTCACAGCCGAAAATAAAAGCCCATTCAAGCAATTAGCATTCAGAAAATACATTGACAAGTAATTCCTGGGAGAAAATAAAGGAACCAGTGAAATGTTTGAGTGCAGAAACCTTAGTTGATTAACATAAAACAAACTTTAAGTCAAGCACTGGAGAAGGAGTTTCAGTTCATTCTGATACAGGGTTCTGATTGAAGCTTGACGTCTTCCATCATTAACCAACAAAGTCACAGTCCAGGATGAATATCATTTAAAATAAAGGGACTGGAGTGGGTATTAAATAAGATTTTTTAAAAAGGGGTTCCAACAGGAGTAAGGCTGCTAGTATGGTACCATGTATTTTAATATCCTAAGGGTTAACATTGCTAGACATAACTGGAGTGAAATCTTAAACATCCCAAGGCCTGTATCAACCCAGAGGACAGACTAGAAAATATAACAGGTTCCCATAGACAGGATAACTGAAAGGAGAGGGATGGATGATTCCCGTTTATTTACTTTTCATTGTTATACAACAATGCACATACATGTAATTATGTAATTGAGGGGCATAAATGTTGATGATATTCAGTATGCATTGGACAGAAGAGGTTCAGAGATCATTGAGACTTAGGACAGAGCCACGGCAGAGAGTCAGACAGAATTCTGTTTGGTCTGTCTATGACTGACATTGATTGGATAATCACAAAGTTAACCTGCATCCCAAAATCCCCTCTGGTCTGTGTAGGGACAATTAACCATTACAGGTCAAATGACAGGTAGGCTTCAGAGTAAAGAAATAAAGATTATTGAAACAGTATACGATACCCAACCAGGATGATTCATTGTTGTGTAGAAGATCTGGAATAGTTCTACAATTCATCCATGAAGTCCAGGCAACCAGAAGAACTTTCTACATTACCTTCATAGCTATTTAGAAGTCTTGAGAAACTGAAAACAGCTTTCCACATCACAATGCTGTCAAATGTCAAACCAGTGTTTCTGTTCACCCCAAGGAAAGTGCCTCACCCACTTTACAGAAAGTGAGTCAAGAATTTGAACCAGTGCTACAACAGAGTTGTTTTTGGGATGAAGGGGAGCAAATTTAAAACTGTGACCTCTTGTTCTATGTTGCCCCATAAGAGGAAGAATCCTTTCTACATCTACCATCCACATTAGGGAGATTTAAACAATCCATAGATGAGCACATGGATGATTTTGGGACAGTGTAGGGGGATGAGCTGAGAATACTTCACAAGTCGGCGCAACATCGAGGGCCTGTTCTGCGCTGTATTGTTCTATGTTCTATGTTCTATGTTCTACTTTGTCAATCCCCTTTAGCATCTTATTTTCTCAATTAGATATCTTCCCATTCTTCTAATCTCCAGAAACTATAGGTCTAAAGTGCTCAATCTCTCTTCATAAGACACGCTCCTTATCTCTGGAATCAATCTCGACAATGTCTTCTGGACACTCTCCAGGGCAACTAGATGCTCCTCAAGCCACATGACTAAAACTGTATGCAGTACTCCAAGTACAGTCTCAGTAATCCCTTGCAACAACACTTCCTACTTTTAGTCTTTATTCCTTCAGCAATCGATGACAAAATTCTATTTGCCTTCCTTCTTACTTGTTGTACCTTCATACTTAGCGAATTTTGAGAAGATGTGTAGCTCAGGTTGAGGTTTATATTTATGTTTGGGTTTCTTTGGGTTGGTAATGTCATTTCCTATGGTGATGTTATTTCCTGCGGTGTAGTCACTTCCTTATCCTTTTCTCAGAGGGTGGTAGATGGGGTCTAACTCAATGTGTTTGTCGATTGAAAGCAGGAATTTTTAGCATTGCTTCGCCTGAGGCCCACTCAAGATGTTACCTTGTAGAGTAACAAAATGTCTGGAAATGAACCTTCCAGCTCAGCGAGCAAACCTACATCCAGTACCTTCATACTATTTTTCTGCAATTCATGCATGAAACACCCAGATCCCTCTATACTGAAGCATTCTGAAGTGTCTCTCTATTTATATAATAAGTTGTCTTTCTATTCTTCTGATCAAATGGATAACCTCACACTTACCCATGTTAAAGTCTACCAGCCAAATTTTAGCCCATTTGCCTAACCTATCCATATCCATTTCTAAACTTTTTTTTTCAATACTGTACAATACAGGGAGATCTTGATCTAATGAGCCAGTGGGCTGAGAAATGGCAGTTGTTGTTAAATTTAGATAACTGCAAGGTGTTGCATTTTGACAGGTAAAACTAAGGCAAGACCTACACAATCAATGTTCGGGCCTAGGGAAGTGTTAGAACAAAGATATCTAGGGGGAACAGATTCATAGTTCCTTGAAAATGAAGTCACAGTTGGACAGGATGATGAAGAAGGCTTTTGGCATGCTTGCTTTCATCATAGTGTCATAGAGATGTACAGCACAGATACAGACCCTTCAGTCAAACTTGTCCATGCCAACCAGATAACCCAACCCAATCTAGTCCCACCTGCCAGCACCCAGCCCATTTCCCTCCAAACCCTTCCTATTCATATACCCATTTAGATGCCTTTTAAATGTTGCAATTGTACTAGCCTCCACCACTTCCTCTGGCAACTTATTTCATATATGTACCATCCTCTGCATGAAAAGGTTCCCCCTAAGGTCCCTTTTATATCTTTATATCTTTGATATCACGCAGAAGGTGGTAAGTGTCCAGATTGGACTGTAAGAGGTAGTGGTGGAGACACGTTCAATCTTGTTACAAAGAAGTGTTTGGGCAGCTACATGAATGGCACAGATAGGGAGAGGGCTATTGACCAAACGCAGGCAAATGGGACGAGTTTAATTGTGGAAACTGGGCGGCATGGACAAGTTGGAACGAGGGGCCTGTTTCCATGTTGTAAACGTCTGTGACTCTATGACTCCATGATCTTACTGTCTCACCTATTTTAATGAGTCATCTACAAATTTGGCCGCAGTACTTTCTATCACTAATATAGATTATAAATTGTTGGAGTTTAAGAACCAAACCCTATGGCACCCCACTAGTTATATCTTATCAACCAGAAAAGGACCCATTTATCCCAACTCTCTGCTTTCTGTTGGTTAACCAATCCTCCATCCAAGCTAATTAACTGCCCTGAACCTGATGGCAATTGTAAGGTTTTATTAGTAGGAGCAGTAAAACTTGTTCATAATGGTTGGGTCCATTAATTAAAATGTTAATTTCTTTAAAAATGCCAGAGCAAGTGATATAGTTGGACTATAGTACCTGAGTACAAATAGACACCTTGTGATCCAAGCCAAATACTTCTGCTGTAAATGTTAGTAATGTGAAGAATATCAGCTTTGAGTCATTTTGTGACCATTTGGTTGTGCCACAGTAATGATCCAGAAATTACCATGTTTGAGATTCTAATTTAATTTAGCCCCTAACTGCCCATACTCCCTCTGTCACTGGTACCTTCTTGCATCATGACAACTGAATATGCCCACTCCAAGTTTCTCTCCAGTCAAAACTAGATGTGCTCAAAAATGGCAACAAAGCAAAGCCCTCTGGAACTTTTCTCACAATTACAAAGAAATGCCTTTACCTTTGATTATAATCTCTCCCACTGTCACACCATTCCTGTTAGCTTCCACCTGCTTAAATGGCTTCCTGTAGCATGATACTGTGGTCAGTTTACTCATATGTCTGCATTTTTCCATGCAGGCTACAGTAATGTCAAACCTGTTGGACAGTAGTAAGAGCCGTGCTTTGTCCATTTTAACTTTCACGGTTCTCTTTACTCACAGTCACACCCTCCTGTCTCCGATCATGAATCAAATCCAATGACCCCATCTGAAGTAACCTGGAACAAAGGTCTAGGTAACTTTGCACCTTGCCACTGCATCGCAGAAAGGTACAGCAATAACTGTGAAAAATTTCAATCTACATACAGATTGGATGAATCAAATTGGAAAAGGAAGCCTGGGAGATGTGCTCATAGTATTTTCAAGACAGTTTCCTGGATCAGCAAATTTTGAAACCAAAATAGACCAGGTTACATTTGCTTATGTGCATAAAAGATACAATGGCATCCATCAGAAGGATGCCCATAGCTGGTCAAATTAAAGCATAATTGAATGTTGCATTAGGTTTGAGGGAGTGAAAACAAGTTTAGACCATAAGATCATAAGACATTGGAACAGAATTAGGCCATTCAGCCCATCGAGTCTGCTCCACCGTTTGATCATGGTTGCTACGCTTCTCAATCCCACTCTCCTGCCTTCTAACCCTTGATCCCCCTACTAACAGAAACTATCTTTCTCTGTTTTAAATACATTCAATGACTTGGCCTTCACAACCATCTGTGGCAATGTATTCCATAGATTAACTACCTTCTAGCTGGGAAAATCCTTCTTATCTCAGTTCAAAATGGTCTAAGGCTGTACCTTAGTCTCTCCTACTGGCTGAAACATCTTCTCCATGTCCACTCTATCCTGACTTCAAAGTATTCTCGAAATGTCAGTGAGATCCCCTCCTCATCCTTCTAAACTCAACCGAGTACAGATCTAGAGTTCTCAACCCACTCCTCATTTAACAAGCCCTTCATCCTCAGGAGGGACCCCTCCAACATCATCACATCCTTCCTTCGATATGGAGCTCAAAACTGCTTATGATATTCCTAATACAATCTAACCATATGGTTATACAACCTCAGGAGTACATCTGTGCTCTGGTATTCTCGCTCTTTTGAAATGAGTACGACTATTACGTTTGCCTTTCTAACTGCCATCTGAACCTGTATGCTAACTTTAAGAGAATCCTGAACTAGGACTCCCAAGTCCCCTTGCGCTTCAGGTTTCCAAAGCTTTCACCACTTGGAAAATAGTTGATGCTTCTATTCTTCCTACCAAAGTGCATAACCTCACACTTTCCCACATTGTGTTCAAAGTACAAATGAAAACTAGCATGAAATATCAAAACGGATAGCAAAAGCTTCTCTAGGTATATGAAAGGGAAGTGAGTCACTAAGGTGAATGTTGGTCCCTTCACAAATTAAACCGGTGAGTTAATACTGGGGAACACTGAAATGGCAGAGATGCTAAATCAATACTTTGCCTTCAATTTCACAGTGGAGTAAAATAGTACCAATTTTAATCGAACGGGCGAGTCAGAGGCAATAGGAAGTTTGGAACCTAGAACAATCGACATTGATAGGGTAAAGGTACTCAGCAAAAGTTTAGGATTGAGGTCTGACAGGTCCCCTGGGCCTGATGGCCTATATCCTAGGGTATTCACGGAGGTGGCAGTGGAGATAGTGGATCTATTGGTTAAAATATTCTACAATTCCCTGGACACAGGAAAAGTTTCAATGGATTGGAAAAATGCTTATGCAATGCCCTTATTCAAAAAGGAAGGCAGCCAATATGTGGGAAATTACAGACCAGCTAGTTTAACAATGGTGGTTGTGAAAGTGTGAGAATCAATTATCAAGGAAGTAATACCAGGATATTTGGAAAGTCAAAATGTTATCCATCAGAGTCAGCATGGTTTTATGAAGGGCAAATCATACTTGACTAACTTACTAGAGTTATTTAAAGATGTAACAAGCAAAGTGTATAATGAGGATCCTGTGGATGTAATATATCTGGATTTTGTGGCAGGCATTTGATTAGGTGCCACACAAAAGGTTAATTCACCAGGTTGGATCATATGAGATTCAGGGTAATTTATTAGCATGAATAGATGATTAGCTGATGGACAGAAGGCACAGAGTCGGGCTAAATGTTTTTTTTCCTGGATGGCAAGATGTAACTATTGGGGTGCCACATGGTTCAGTCCTCGGATCCCAGCCATTTACAATCTGCATTAACAACTTACATACAGGGATAGAAGCTCGAGAGCCAAATTTGTGGATGACACAAAAGTAGGCAGGATGGGAATAGCAATGAGGAAATAGGGTATGGGACAGATGGATATAGATAGGTAGGAGAGTGGGCCAAATGTGGAGGATAGAATTTAATGTGGATGAGCGTATTTTGGTCGGAAAAATGGCAAGGTGACCTATTATGTAAATGGGGAGAGACTTTGGGGTGTTATGGTACAAGGGATTTGGATGCCCTCATTCAAGAGTCACTGAAAACTAGCACGTAGATACAACAGGTAATTTTTAAAAAGTGAATGGAATGTTGGCTTCTATAGCTAAAGTAAGAGAGTATAATGATAAGGAGGTATTGGTACAGCTACACAAAACATTGGTGAGACTGCACCTGGACTATTGTGCACAGTTTTGGACCCCTTGTTTGAGGAAAGATGTTGTGGCATTGGAGGTAGTTGAGAGGAGGTTCATGAGATTAATCGCAGAGATTAGGTGTTTGCTATATGAAGAAAGATTGAACGGTTCAGGCCTATACTCTCTGGAATTTAGAAGAATGAGGGGAGATCAAATTGAGGTATTCAAGATGATAAAAGGTATGGATAAAATAGACACAGACCAGATGCTTCCTCTTGTGAGGCATTCTAGGATGAGAGGTCATAGTCTTAGGATAAGGGGGTAGCAAATTCAAAACAAAGTTGATGAGAAACTACTTCTCCCAAAGGGTTGTGAATCTATGGAATTCCTATCCCAGAAGTGTGGGACAGTGGGTAAATTTGAGGAGGAGTTAGACAGATTTTTCATTGGTAATGGGTTGAAAGGTTATGGGGAGAAGGCAGAAAAATGGGATTGAGGAACATATCAGTGTAAACTGGGGCAAACATGCCCATCCGGTGCCCTGGACTAAATCCCTCTGAATTTGGGACTTGAGTTTGTGAAGTTCACATTTGATCTAAGATTTCCTGAACTCTCTGGCTGAGATAGACTAGGCAATATGCAAGCCTGGGGCAGCAGTTTGGAACAGGAGTTTAGCTTGTAAAGCTAAAGAAAGACCCCCACAAACACCTAAGCTAAAGACAATGAATACCAGCCTGCAGAGCAAATATCTGAGACGTTCTGGAGCCTACAGTGATATAAAACCATTCAACTTTAAATCGTTTGCTCGGACACAGAGATACTGATCATTCCACAATGTTGTATTCCATGCAAAACTGTTTGCTTCTGATTGTGAAGGCCTTACACTATCAGTCAAACTTTAACCTACATCCATCAAAGAGAAATACTGGACATGCAAAACTATCGGAAACCCATTTACTTTAATCAGAAAACCATTTATATCACAGCTAATAATCAGGAGGGTCATTCCATTGTGAGAGGATGAACAACAGCTCAGTAATCAAATCCAGACTTGGCAGGAGATATGGGGAACCAGCAGTCAGTATATCTGGGGAACCCTGATCTCTAAGGAAGGTTGGATTCAGCGAGCAGGTCGGCCAGAATGGAGACAATCAGCCACAGCCAGTTGCAATGAGTCAAGGGCTGTAACCATCACAGACCCAGATAAAGAAAGAGATCAAACGATCTTCTCATCCACGAACCTCCACGTACTGGCGAGAAACGACTGGGGAGCCAAGATACCGACCAGGAGCAGCGCCAGTGACATCCACCACCATCCAAGCTGACACAAGCCACTTCAGAAATAAGCATAAGGTCACCGAGACCCTCTGTCCCAGCTCAGTTAGATATGGTAGGAAGGGTGGGCTTCAGGGGCGAAAGCGCAGGGCACCCCCGAGGAAGGGACGCAGGGGATACGATCTTCAGATTAACGTTTTATCTTTTTCTCTCTACTTTCCCATGTCACCTAGTAATTAACAGCCCTCTGTAATTTTAAACCCATAGCATCAAGTCAGGGCTGCTAGTTAGATGTCAGGTAACTCTCACTTCGCTTGATCCATAACACTGGGATTTCTGAAATATACATTTTCTTTTTCAATTATTGGACATAATTTCCATTTTGTATGTTTTTAAAAAATCAGAGTTCTGAAGCATCTGTTTTTCACCACACACCTTATGACAAAAGCCCAGTATCAGAACCAGGGAGCTGGTATCCAGCAAACCCAACCAGCAATCCTTATATCAGCCATGATCGAATGGTGGAGCAGACTCAGTGGGCCTAATGGCCTCATTCTGCTTCTACATCTTATGAAATTATTAACTTATGATGCCACACGATGTCATGATGTCTGGATTCAATGTTGGGAAGTCCCTGAAAGTGCTCTCTCCTGACTGTGTACTACTGTGCTGCCACGTCTGATAGGTCTGACCTGCAGTGCCACAAGCTATAATCAGGAACAGCAACTGAGGAGTTTATGATATTGGCTGACAAACTTAATTTTTGTGACGATGCATTTAGGACAGCCTTTCATTTTTGGCACAAGTGCCTGGATAACAGTTAGAAGGACTTTGCAAGCCTGATGTCTGTGTGTGCCTCTGACTTATTTGAATCCATGCCCAGAAAAATAAAATGGTTGCAAATGTGGTTCACGTACATAAGGCGGTATAAGGTACAGACTGGTTTGTAGCATACTCTGAGGAAATGATTTCAGTCACTGAAGCATACCCACTGTATATCTTCAGCACAGAATTAATTTGTCTCCCTGAGATATGTGCAGATCTCAGAGCGCCCAAGAGCAAATTGCAACAAGCAGCAAGAAAACGCAGTCAATTATATTGGCAGATCTGTGCAAGGTGATATAAACGTGCTTCAAAAATGGAGACCTAAGGGGAATATATCATGGACTTAAGAAAACAATAGACTTTTCAGTCAAGGATATTGTACCACTTTATGGATACCTTAGCCCCAACACTTACAGGAAGGTTGGGAGCAAGGTTGAGGAGGTCTGAATAGGAAACCTAAAACTCCAAACTTCCTGAGCATTCTGCTGAAATTAACAGCAGGCATATTTGAATTCTTTGCTGCAGATGTCCTGTCTGACCGACTATCCATCTTTCATAAGGCACAAGGCCACGGCCCAGGAGAAGGGAGTGGGGAAGGGAGACATTTTAAATGGAGGCAGCCAGGGCTCAATGTTGGGAGGAGAGAAAAAGGTGGACGAGGGACATTGTGGGGCTGGATTGAGGGATTGGTGTATGAAAGGAGAGGTCATGGGAAAGATACTGATAGAGGGGGAAAAATGCAGGGCATCGGGGAAGATCTTGCACTTTTCTTGCCTTGTGATTCAGGACAAATCACGGGAAGACAATTTTATGGGTTATCATGGTAGGAAAAAACATGGATGTTACAGGAACTTAGCAGAGATAGGAGGGTGTAGGAATCTTAGGAAAATACAGACTGAATGTGCGTACAAGAGGAGAAGCTGATGAGGAAGATGTGATATCACCAACTACGCAAGGAACAGAATGACCTTTAGTCCTAGAGAATAACCATTCCCCAGCAGTAACAATGGATTAGCAGCCTGCTATACAACAACAACCCTCATGGTGGCAACATTTCCTGGAGCATCACCTCAGGAACAATCAGACACTGGATCAATCAAAGAACACGTGCACCATTAAAAGACCCACATGCTTTAAATGATTAAGTATGCAAAGTATGTGCAAGGACAGATAGAAATGGGACATGTTAAAACAAATGAATGATTTTCATTCATAAGAGATAACTTTCTTAATTGACCACGTATATTGGGCAACTTGCATTGCCAGTGATGCAGATTTCCTTCCATGAATAGGGAATTGTTTGAAGATTGTAGACTGACTATCTGGCCTCTGATGTCTTTGCAGTATGTTTAGATGCTTGCGACAGACACCATTGCAGACAGCACATGAAACACTGGCTATCCAGGGGAGAACGGTCTGAAGATTGTCACTGTTGTAAGGTGGGGAAAGGTGGCAGTGACAAATGTGGTGACAAGCTGGAAGGAATAACTGTGTGGACAATTCCAGACCAGGAGTTTCTTTTCACTTTCTCTTCTTTGGAATTCCCTGTTTTTATTGCTCCTCAGTGGGAAACAGTGGCAGTATTAAGAAAATTGAAAGCAGGTATGGAAGGAATAAATTCGCAGTTTGAATAATAACCTCACACGACACAATGGTGAACAACAAGGTTCAGTTAGATGATTATTGGTAAAACTTTTGGCTGGCAAGTATTGTGACGTTCGCTCTTCACTGAAATATTAGCCCTACAAGGCTTCCTTGGACATTGTTTGGAGATGCCGGTGCTGGACTGGGGTATACAAAGTTAAAAATCACACAACACCAGGTTATAGTCCAACAGGTTTAATTGGAAGCACACTAGCTTTTGGAGCGTTGCTCCTTCATCAGGTGATTGTGAGGGCTCGAGCGTAACACAGAATTTATAGCAAAAATTTGCAGTGTGATGTAACTGAAATTATACATTGAAAAATTGATTGTCTGTTAAGCCTTTCATCTGTTATAATACAGTGATAGTTTCACTTCTTTCATATGTAAATCACAAACCCTTTTTTTTAAAAGTTGCATTCTCGGGTTAGCTGTTAACAATGGTAATAGCTAGACAATATGTTGAAGGTGTTAGCCCCCTGTGTTCTCTGTCTATGACCTGATGTTTAGATTGATTCTAATCTAAAAAGTGAGATAACAGAGTTTTACATATATTCATGCAGTTTTTGAGCTCAGAGTTCTACATGAATGTATGCGGTTTTTGAGCAAAGTGCAATGTAACTCTGCAAGTACAAATTCACCACACATAGATACCACTATTATGCGTGGGAACACCTCCCACCTTGTACATGGCAGGTACTCATGTGACTCACCAACGTTGTCTATCTTATACATTGCAGACAAGGATGCCCGGAGTCATGATACATTGGGGAAACCGAGCAAAGGCTACGACAACGGATGAATGGGCACCGCACAACAATCAACAGACAGGAGGGTCCCCTCCCAGTTGAGGAACACTTCAGTGGTCCAGGACATTCAGCCTCGGACCTTCGGGTGACCATCCTCCAAGGTGGACTTCAGGACAGGCAGCAAAGTAAAGTGGTGCTGGAAGAGCACAGCAGTTCAGGCAGCATCCAACGAGCAGCGAAATCGACGTTGATGAAGGGCTTTTGCCCGAAATGTCGATTTCGCTGCTCGTTGGATGCTGCCTGAACTGCTGTGCTCTTCCAGCACCACTAATCCAGTATTTGCTTTCCAGCATCTGCAGTCATTGTTTTTACCACCAGCAAAGTAAAGTGGCCAAGCAGAGGTTGATAACTAAGTTTGGTACCCATAGGGAGGGCCTCAACCAGGACCTTGGGTTCATGTCACATTACAGGTGATCACCATTGCACTACACACACACAGATATTCCTACACACACACACTCTCACATACACACAGACACAGGTACACACAGACACCCACACACACCCTTATAGACACACACACTCCCACACTCACACATGCACCCCTTCACAGACATAAGACACTGCACTCACCACATACACACACACACACTTTCTCACACTCACAACCCCCACCCCAGACAGACAGACACACACAGACAGACAAAGGCCCACATGCACACATATATTTTGTGTGGTGAATTTGTACTGCAGAGTTACATTGCACTTTGCTCAAAAACTGCATACATTCATGTAGAACTCTGAGCTCAAAAACTGCATGAATTTATGTAAAACTCTGTTATCTCACTTTTTAGATTAGAATCAATCTAAACATCAGGTCATAGACAGAGAACACAGGGGGCTAACACCTTCAACATATTGTCTAGCTATCACCATTGTTAACAGCTAACCTGAGAATACAGCTTTTAAAAAAGGGTTTTGTGATTTACACATGAAAGAAGTGAAACTATCACTGTATTCTGAACAGACAATCAATTTTTCAATGTATATTTTCAGTTACATCATACTGCAAATTTTTGCTATAAATTCTGTGTTAGGATTGAGCCCTCCACAATCACCTGATGAAGGAGTGACGCTCCGAAAGCTAGTGTGCTTTCAATTAAACCTGTTGGACTATAACCTGGTGTTGTATGATTTTTATCCTTGCACATTGGAAGTTTACAGCTTCAACTGCAATGTTTTTTTTTGGAATTTTGAAGTGGATTTTAAGTGTTGAACATATTTGCACTATCACTGAGGCCTTCTGTAAAATAAAAGTAGATGGTGGCAAGATTCAGCTGAACTGACAGCATCTGAGGTGAGAGAAATGGAGCCCATATTTCAAATCATTGATGACTTCAACCACCTCCGATTTCTTGGAAGTGGATTTTGATGATGTTCAACCTGGCTTGTTGTACCCAACGTTGCAGTGCTCTATCATGCAGAAGGTGATGTTCCTCCATTTTCCTCTTCAGAAGACTGCTCCCACTTTCCCAGCTTTCCAGCATCCATCACATCCCCTCTTTGCCTACTCCAGTTATACAGAGCACAGTAGGCAAAAATTTGATGGATAAAACATCCCCCATTCCATACCTCAAACCAGTCCAAGTTTTGGAACTCTACCTACAGAATTCCTACAGTCTCCTCCACAATGGCCTCAGTGGAGGAATGAGCTGCATTATATCTACACTGGGCCTCAGTCATGGGTTTGAGTCATGGAATCATCAGCATTAGTTGCTGAAAGTATTCCAGTAGCCATGACAGTAAACCCCTTGAAATGAAGCAAGAACTTGAGATTTATCAAAGATGAAGGTATCATGACAGCTCCCAGAGTGCCTGGTGCAGATATCTATGTTGTGGTACTGATGGTCATAGATAATTTGTAAATTGAACGGAAGGAACTCACTTTTATTGCTGAAGTCACCTGTAATGAGCTGTACAGTAACTCAGTGATTAGCATTGCTGTATCCTAGTACCAGGGACCCAGGTTCGATTACAGCCCAGGATGTCTGTCTGTGTAGAATTTACACATTCTCCCTGTGTCTGTGTGGGTTTCCTCCCACAGTCCAACAATGTGTAGATTAGGTAGATTGGCCATGGTAAATTGCCCATAGTTTTTTTTGTATTCATTTGGTTGGGTGTGTATGTCACTGGCTGTCCAACATTTATGGCCTGTCCCGTGTTGTCCTTGAGAAGATAGTGGTGAGCTGCCTTTTTGAACCACTGCAGCCCATAGTGTGCAGGGATGTGTAGGTTAGGTGGATTAGCTGTAGGAAATGCAGGGTTACAGAGATGGGGTGGGTGGGATGCTCTTCGGAGGGTCGTTGTTGACTCAATGGACTGAATGGCCTGCTTCTATGCTGTCGGGATTCTATGATTCATCATGATACTCCAATCTCAATGTGACATGCATATAGTCTACGATGCCCTGAATCTCATTCCTGATGAAGGGCTTTTGCCCAAAATATCGATTTTCCTGCTCCTGAATGCTGCCTGACCTGCTGAGCTTTTTTAGCATCACTCTAACCTTTGTATGGCACATGGTTAGACACTGCACAAGGTTCCCATGCATAAGCCTGTGATTATAATTGTCTTTAACCTGATCTGATTAATGCAATTGAAGGGCCTCACATTGCTCAAAGGCAGAACCTACTTTTTCCACTCAGTCCAGGGAATTTGTTTTAAATTTCCATTCCACACTTACTATTCGGCCGAATATTTTAGGTAACCCAGGTAACAATTCACAGAATGAGCCGCAGGCTCAACCTGTCTGACACCAAGCTTTCAACTTCCTGCCACACCCCGATGACACTGTCATATTTGAGCTTCCTCATGTTTCCACTCAATACTTTTATTTAAGCCCTTAACTCCCCAGTTTTACCTCAGAACACTCAACATACAGCTGAGATACACCAACTATCATGATGCATTACCTCTTCCCAAGTTAAAGTCAGGATAGCACTGATTGTGACTGTGCCCGAGCCCTGGACTGAAATTGGATGAGACCTTTGATTAACTGTGTCAGCACGCCCTCAATGACTGAAGATGACTCACTTTAGATTTTGGGATGTGGGCATTGGGCTGAAGCATGTGCAATGTGTTTGCTGTGTGAAGTTCTGACACAGCCTGCAGATGTGACATTAATGTAGCATGTCGCCGTACAGCAACATGTCCACCCCTTGGTTGATCACTGCTAACAAGCAGGGACAAGTTGGGACAAGTTGCTACAAGGCATGGCAGGAAAGATGTACTGTGACCCTTTAAGTACTGATTGACACAGTAATGTGTAAGGCACAAATAATGGGTGCATCCAAGTTGATTAAAAGTGAATGAATGCAAAGAGAACAGGCTGAGATGCACCTTGTGCATAGAGCATCCTCGCAGCAGTGTTGTAATGAGCATCAAGGTGTAGTACTGTAATGCTAAATAAGTAAGCCTGAGATGTGCCATGATGATGTGCTGAGATTAGTACATGACAGATGCCAATTTCTGCAGATGTGAGATTCAGGGGTTGCTACCTGGAGAGTATGTGCTCAGCTGTTGGGAAGTGCTGGTCAAGATGGAAGCACAGACGATCACGGGGTGATCTAGAGCCATCGGATACCAACTTGGACTTTCATATTGGTAATCGTTGACATATAATTTCTCCCTGCTTTGTGGGAAAATAGCAACAAGTATATAAATGAGGTTAGAATAGTTAATAATGAGATTTTGCTAAATACAAGTAGACCCCTCATTAACAAGACTACCGTCTCACTCTTAAAACCTTAGGAGGAAAATCAGACTTTGGTTTTTCTCGATATCAAGGATGCCTGTTTTCTAACTTTGCCATGTTTTTCTTTGCTGATGCCCTATTGCCATGTATCTCAGGTAGTGGGAAAGGACTGAACTTAAGCTTATCTCTTTCTCAGAAGAAGTTGCAAACTCTACTGAGTATTTCAGCACTTTCTGTTTTTAATCTGGATTTCCAAATCTGTGGTTCGAAAAGACAGACTTTAAGGATGAACAATATAAATGCTGACCGTGTCAAAGATGCCCACATCTGATGTTTAGCTAAAAATTACACAAATGTTTGCGAGCTTTCATCATTTTGTCTTGTGGCTGTCAGAAGTTTTAGATAATTGTGCATTTAGGCAAAATAGAGGTACTTCTACTCACTGTATTTCTTGCAGCCTGACTTGTGAATGGAGAATGATACATTGCACTTGTTCAGTGCACAGGCTGTGCACAGTGAGTGATATGGTACCCTGGCTACCTATGTACAAATGCACATTATAACATAATCCCCAACTCCTCAAGAATAATAAAACGATCTTCCTTTCAAAACCAAAAGAAAGCATCTCTGTGTCATTGTAACTTCTCCACTCATTAATTTATGTTCAAATTAAAGAAAAGTAAGTTGACTTTATAATTAAACTGACCACTTGAAGAATGTATGAACATAGAAAATAATAGTCAAAACCATTTGTCCTCTCCTCACCGTTCCCAAAGTGGTGGCTGTCCTATCTGTTTCAAATTCCATATTTCCATTTATCTTCAATCACCCTTGATTCCCTTATCTAACACCAACCTACGTACAGCCACCTCAACAATGTGCAGTGAGCCCACATCCACCACCTTCCGAGGCAAAGTTCCAAAATCACAAAATCCTGTGAGGATAAGAAATCCTTATCCCTGTACTGAAAGAGCAACCCTAATTTTATTCACAGTGTTGCCTCGTTCCGGACTGAGGAAAGACCTTTTCCATAGCTATCTTGTCAAAACCATTCAGGGTCTGTTCCACTTCAATCAAGACACTCCTCATTCTTCTGACCTCCACTGGACACAAGCTCAGGTTGTCCAACCTACCCCCATAAGACGAACCCCTTTCCCCTTCCAGGCACCAATCCAATAAACCCCCTCTGAACTGTCTCCCATTCTATTGCATCCTTCCTTAAATAGTGAGGGCAAAAATGAACTTACCACTTGAGATGTGGCCACCAACTTCCTATGTAACCAATGCATAATATCCTTATTGTTGTGTTTAATTTCTCCTGTATTAAAGGATAACATTGCATTAGTCTTCATGATCACATGCTTTACCTGCATACTATCCTTTTGTGATGTGTGTTCTAGAATACCTGGATCCCTCTGCACCTCAGCATTCTGCTGTCATTCTCCATGTGCCAAATATTCTATTTGTTCATTCTTACCACAAAATTAAACAATGTCATTATTTTCCCACATTATCCTCCATTTACAGATTTTTGACAACTCACTGACCGTATCTAGATCCATCTGCAGACTCCATGTCTTCTTCACGACATGCTTTCTTAACCATCTTTGTGTTGTTTGCAAATGTAGCTACCTTTGCCTTTCTTCTCCTCTATCTAATTTACAGGAGTAAATTGTAAAAAGTCGACACCCAGAGCGATGGACAATACCTGTGGGGCTCCACTTATCACATCCTGCCAATGAGCCAAAGACCTAATTATGTAAAGTGTACTTTATGCAAGCTGGCCAATCTTTTAACTATGCTTAAAATTATTTTTAACTGTTTTCTTGAAAGCATTATTTATGGTATGGTTTGGTGGTAAATGCTGTGCCTCCATCTCATGGATTTGATATTCATTACTGTCAGTGATGAGCTGGCATATTTGGACAGGGCTGATTTGGGAGCTTTGGATACAATGGGCTGTCGGTGTTCTCTCATACCAGGGCTGCTCCTAATCCTTTTATAGAAATGTCTGTTTGGTTTCTCTGTTGTGGTATGAAAGACTTGTCTCCTTGCATTCCACTTCTTTAAGTTTGCCGATACTCTGCACTTGTGACTCTTATTCAACATCTTCTTTCATTAGCCTTCATTGTTTTGCTGTGTTCCCTAACACGAGGTATGAGTGAACTCATGTACTGGATCAGATCCAGAAAATTGCACTACTTTTGTTTACGACTTGAAGTTTCCAACTCCAAGATGATTGCTACTTTTTCAAAATGAAGCTTGACTTCATCTGTACATTCTGGAAAACTGGCATTCTGCCATCTTCACAGTTCATTTCTTTGTGATCAGCTTGATACCAACTTTCCTGGTTCTCTCTATGCTTCATGCAGATGGTAATTGTTTATAAGTTAATGATTTTAAAGGGGTTAATGTTCATGTTGCATTGGCTTTGTGTGGTATTATCTAGGGGTTCTCCTCCAGCCTGTGGTCCACATTTTGGGTATTCACTGTGAAATGATTTAGCACAGCCTGGGGATTTGTCATGTCATAAACAAAAAAAAACATTCTGCGTAACATGTAGCAACAGCTTAACATGTTGCTTGTATTCAAACAGACTGTAACAAAAAGTGTATTAGTTCTTGTGAGTTCATTAACAATATAGTTATGACAATATCATGATAGCAACAAAGCATTTAAGGAGGGCACTTTGTCACAAGTGTAAATATGTCTTGGTTAATAAAGTTAGTGAGGGCTCATTTTTATTATTGATATGGGGGACTATGACTCTCCATATAATTTCTAGCTGGTACCTGCACTGGCCATTAATTCAATTTATGTGTAATTTACTGGTCTAATGTGCAATTCCCAGTAAAATTGTGAAGCTGAAACATAAATTATATGAATCACTGGAGGAAGCTTTTAAAAATGTGTATAGACAAGCTCGAGTTGTATAAAACCAACCAGTACCAGGTTTGATGTTCAGTGCATCAGGCATCTGAATGCCACATTTTACTCAGTATTAATATACATGTTTAGTCCTTAAATCATCATTATTTTTATGGTTAGTCTTTAGATGCGCAAATTAAATTACATGCCAAAGTTGGTCATGTTGTACTGTAATTAAAAGAGAGAGGGAGAGAAAATGGCTAATGACTGAGAGCAGACGTGGGAGCCACAGTACACAAATAACTTCTGCCCGTACATTGTGTTGCAGGCAGTACAGTAAGTTAATGAGTTCTTCAGTGGTTGACTGCATCAGAAAGGGTTTCAATCTCATGAGTGGTTAGTGCCAGTTAAATGAAGTCTGTATTTTCTACAAGAGAGTTGCACCGAGGTTGCGAGAAATGGTGGGAATGTGTTCAAAAATCAAAATTGTCTCTGATACATGGAAAAACGGTTGACCATGTCAGAGAGGAAGCACCAATGTTTTCAGACAATGTACAAAGGTCTTGGTAGAAATTGTGGAAAGAGGAATACCCTCAGGATTTTAAGGCCCTGCAGACACATGCACAGAAGGCTGCGGAAACAAATAACAATGAAGGTCAATGCCAGAAATGTCATTCTAAGAACATCGATGCAGTGCAGGAAGAAGTTTAACAATCTGACATCAGTAGTGGAGGTGAGTCAGTTCATCTTCAAATGACATATCTGACTGGAACACAGGAAAAGTCACATAAAATACATGAACATTCCAGCTCAAAGGTCCTTTTATTCCACTTGCATCAAATAGATAAGTACACTCACGGAAAAGCTTGTCATGAAGATTGTTGCTTGATAGCACAAACCCAGCTAAACTACTGATAGCTCAACTCCTTTTGTCTCAATTCAGCAGTTTGACAGACTAATTCATTAACCAATGGGAGCCCGCATGCTTTAAGTTTCAGAGGAGCACTGGATGCCATGACCTCGAGTTGCTTTTCCTAATTCCTGATCATCACTCTCTGAAAAATGGGCTTGGGCTCAAAACTGAACATGGCACAGCAAAGAAACAAAGTTGAGAACACTCTTTTTCTCAATCATATGAACCAAATTACCTTGCAATCTAACCAATGAGTGGTACCTCCAGGTTTTCAAGGATGGCTCCTCAGAGCAGGGGAATTCCATTCTGTCCACACTGCCTGTGGGGATGTACCTGCATCACAAAGATGTACAATTTTAACAAGCCAGAATTTCAGCATCTTTTGAAAAAAATTGAACAGATTTGCACAGTTGTGATTAACAGTGAGCATTTGATACTGAGGTTTATTGTTAAATGAGATCACCATTTGCCTCATCACCCAGATTTTTAAGACATGTTCTGGCTGGCATACAGCAAAAGTCAAAGTCAACTGAGACTGTTCCTGCTGGTTTCAGTGTCAGACTGTTCCTAATCCCCTTACTAATGACTGTCACTGTAATTACTGGAAGACTTCCCAAAAAGCAGGGCTATGAATTGAACCAACGATGCGATTTTCTGTTCCAGAGCCCAATTTGTATCTGTTGCCAATGTTTAGCATCTGAGCCGGGAAGTCATTCACCTTACTGCCTTTTGAACTTACTCCAAGCTGCAACAGGAAGTGCACTGGCCCCAGCAACAGTTGAAGAGTCACTGCAATGGTTAGCCCCAGGCTGGAGAGGCATCATTGAGTGAATTGTACTTATCTTTCTCTTTAATTTGCCACACCATCTTCCAGATCATCCTCACTGTCAGCTCTGCTTTTGCTGTTGGTGAGCATTAATTAAATGGTGGAAGGCTGACTGCACCCAGTAGATCTGTGAGGCATTGTTGAGAAAGTTCAATCTGTCTGCACCTCATTTAACTTTTAGTCATCGAATACTGCGGTCTGTGCTTTGAACCCTGTCCCATTTCTGCTCGGCTGCCTTTCTGCTGACAATGATCATGGTAACAGTTTTGATAATGCCATAAATCATAGCCTGCCTGCTACTCTGCCATGAAACAGTCCACACTGAAGAAAGAACTTGCCTTTCTGTGGGGAATTTCATATCCCAGAGGCTTCACGGTCCTTGAGGATCTTTTGAAATGCAGTGAGGGGGAGGGTGGGTGCCACATGAGATCGGGTCGATAGGGGGAAGGTGGGCACTTGAAGGGAAGGATTTCAAAAACTGTGTCCTATGTGGCTTCAGTTCATGTTCAGGTTTAATTTGTGCTCATTTCAGCTTATGTGGGAAACTTCAGCAGGGATGACTGAATCAAAAATTAACATTGTAGGATGACATTTGATTAAAGCTCACATCTTGTATTTTGATGTTACTTGTTGGAGCGTAAGTTTCCCAAGCTGCCCACAATCTACTAGGGTTGATCTTGTGTGTGCCCAGTGAAGATTGATAGGTTTGTGAAGGTAGCAGATTGAGAAAGCCTATATATCCTGCTATAACGTGTGCTTCATTAACGCAAATTCACTGTCATGTGATTGATAAATTGTTTCGAAAGTACAAACTTTTAAGATGTGTGTTGGCTGTAACGCGATTACATTGCCAACACTTTAAGCGCTGTTTCTAAAGTGCAATATTTCTATAGTGCGGGGGTTGCACGAGAACGCATCCAACACATTATAGATGAACAGCCTGTACCAAATTTAAGCAATCACTTCCTTGCCTTTGTCCAGACAACTTGTTGAAATAATGTGTTTCACTATTACTGATAGAAAGACACATTTTTCGAAGTATTTAATTATATTTAATTTGTTTTTTGAGTAAAGCTGTTTGTTCAGACTGTACGCAGGTCCAATAAACACAAATTTGGACCATTCATTAAGAATGGCATGCATCAGTTTATATAACGATCCTAGTTAAAGATGGTTAGATCTGTCCATTTAACTGGGTTTTAGATATGCATGTCCATGTTGGTCTTTGACACCTTACAATGCAGCCAGATATTCACAGCGTATATGAAAACCTGACAAGTCATTGTGCACAGGGGACAAATCCCTTTCTTTCAAGCAGGACAAGATCAGAAAGATTTACCTTGAGTTTAAAGGCTTCATGAACTGAGTTGCCAACCCTTGTTCTGCTGAAGTGAGCTTACAATGTGGGCATGTTTTAAATGGGTACTGTTAATTGCACATCATCTATTGAAGCATTGTAGCAGCACAGATGGATCGAATTCAAAAGGTCATTGAAATTTATGGAGTTCAGATCAAGGGCCTCACTCTTCTTTCTTGCAGTATAAATGTTGGCTTTCTCCTTGAATTGATATCCTTGCAAAATGTCCTGATGAATGCAAGATAAGAAACGTTAGCAAAATGTGTCTTTTTCAGCACACGTCATTGTCATTGTCATTGGCAATCACTCGTTTACAAGTATGATTGTTCATCTTGCAAATTCCGTGTCACTGATCATGGGCTCTGTGAGTCATCGTACAGTAGATGAGCCTGATCCCAGAGCCACACTGCACATTTGGCAGCTGTTTCCAGGAGGTGGATTTGGTCCTTGACCTTGAGATCACTAGCATTCCTTTCTCCAGTTCCTTTTTCATACTTCCTCTTGCCGACGGATGTTCAGCAGTATACAAGATCTGTTCTACACACGTTTTCACTGGCTGTGAGGGGATTGCCAACATTTTGGAGATTGTTTCCAAAGAAAGGGGCATGACAAAGAACAAAGAAAATTACGGCACAGGATCAGGCCCATCGGCCCTCCAAGTCTGTGCCGATCCAGATCCTCTATCTAAACCTGTCACTTGTTTTCTTATTATCTCTCCACTCCCTGCCCATTCATATATCTGTCTAGATACATCTTAAATGACACTATCGTGCCCATCTCTACCACCTCCGCTGCTAACGTGTTCCAGGCACCCACCACCCTCTGCATAGAGAACTTTCCACGCATATCTCCCTTAAACTTTTGGCTTTTATCTACACTTCCCAGTTGTCAGCTTTTACTGCAACATAGCTTGTACCAATGATGAAAAGCAAGTGGAGGAGTAATAGGAACATCAGAAGCAGCAGGAACATCACCAGTAAAATCAGCAGCTGTCTTCTCCTTAGCCATGAACAACTCCAAAAGACACAGCGTGAGCATAAAGCTCTAGTTCAAACAAACCAACACAGTATATACAAACAGAGATAGTCAGGGTTTTCTGGATATGACTCACCAACATGGACTCAAATGAATCAGTTAACCCGTGAGTGTAAAACATTACGACATAGAAATGCAGAAACCATAATGTCAAACCACCATACACCAGAAACCAGCACAAAACATTTGCCCACCTCATTGAAACACATTGCACATCTTCTGTTCTCCTCATACAATGCTCTTCAAGGCTGAAAGCCAAGAGAGATAACCATGGAGATGACTGGACAAGGGAGAGGTGAAATGACATTTATGATTCATAATCGCTATCGATAAAATTGTCAGTGGCAGACGTCAAAGCACTCAAGTGATTCCCTAATGTAAGCACTAAACCCGTTTTTCCTTTTTCCATATCATTTATACATGGTCATAGACTTAGAGTTTTATAACACTGAAGGAGGCACTTTGGCCCATCATGTCCATGCCTGTCATCAAACATCCACCTATTGTAATCCCATTTTCCAACACTGTGCCCTTAAAGTTGTTGTTTCAAATGTCTGAAGTGCATTCATGACTTGGAACTTGGGAGCATAGGGTGCGGTTCTGAAACTTGCAAATCATAGATATCTTACGATAACTGCCTGAGCTCCTCACATGAGAAATATTACCTACTGCCAATCTCCAACATGCTTTTCATAAACCGTCGCATATTATTTCTATCCAAATAATAATCTAAATAATAAATCAATAAATAACATCAAGGCAAACAGTAATTAGTTGACCACTATCTTCTCCAGAGCAATGAGAGATGGGCAATAAATGATGGCCCGCCAGTGTTGCCTACATCCCATGAATGAATTATTTTATGAAGAGTGCACAGGCCATTGGAATGGGCAGACACAACAAATGGAATTCATTGCATTGAATGGTAGAGACAATAAAGATAGACCATACATGCAAAGCTGTACAATGCTTGAGGTGGGATAAAAGGATGGAGACCCAGGAGGTTTTGCTCATGGGAGATGGTGTCACTGGCTGGCCAACCTTTGCTGCCCATTGAGAAGATGGCATACTGCCTTCCTGAATTACTGATGTACACATTCTGTAGGTAGACCCACAGTGTTGAGGGGGACGGGAGTTAAGATTTTGACCTGTCAAATTGTATGGAAATCTTCAAAGGTGACCAATCAGATCATAACGAAGCAATTATTAATACTGTGTAACTCACCCTCTGCTCTATTAGTAAGATGGTAGATAAACAAGCTTCGCCAATTGGCAAGACACGACATGAGGAAAAACATCTTTGCGCAGTAACTTGTCAGGAGTGGCGTACATCACCTGATTGGATGGTGGATACAGATTCATGGTGCTGACAGTAGTGAGATTTTGTGCTAAGATGTGACCACTTCTGTCACAAATCTCTCAAAGTGCTTCACAAAGATGTGAATATAACATTATTTTCTTAAGCACTACTAAGAACACCATCTTCCAGAAAATGTTGCTGCATTCAGAATGGTTGACATATGGATGACCTGAAGTGAAAGATTTCATAATATTGGAAATTGATAATGAAACTCATGAAGCTCTCAAGAATATCATAAGTTGTTTTGATGAAGACATGTTCTTTCTTTCTAAAGTAGTGCTATAATGCAAAGCAAAATCCTGCAGACACGAATAAGATAAATAATTGGTGAATTATTTTCTTCTGATTGAGAGAGGTGTGCTGGCCAGAGAAATCCTTCCTTTTCTTATGACTGCACCATGGAGTCTTTAACACCAAACTGAATGCCTGATCTAAAGAACAGCCTCTCGAACACATCAGCATTTCTTCAACACAACAATCCAAGCATCAGTCTATACTTTAGAGTCTGTACCAAGGAACACCATGGTGTGTTGAAGTGGCCAACATCTTTGTCTTAGGCTTCTTGCAGTACTGTACTGAAGTTCAGCGCAAAATGGAAGAACAACATCTCATTTTCTACATGGGGACCTTGTACCCATAAGGACTTAATAGTGAGTCCGATAATTTTAGGGCCTGAGCACCTTTTTCCATGTCCTTCCCCCAAATCCCTCACAGTAGGCCTTGTCATCATATAAGGTGCTAACACAAACAACCCATTACTCGCCATTGATTCTCCCAGACTGACCTTTACCTATTTCTTTGCTTGTTCAACTGTTCTCTCTTTGTATCTTTGTACCATATTCACCAATCATTTATTCCTCCACCCTCCCCCCACCCTTATCTTAAACATATATACCAACCATTTCCTAGCTACAAGCAGTTCTGAAGAAGGGTCACTGGACCCAAAATGTTAACTCTGTTTTCTCTCCACAGATGCTCACTGATCTGCTGAGTTACTGTCAATGGGGCTAATATGGTTTGTATTGAAATTAACAGGGATCTTCCTCATTCAGGCCCTTTCAAGGTGTAAATCCTGGAGTATCCATTGATTTTGATTTAATTGGTTTTTAATCAAATTTCATGACTAAAGATGAAATCTCAATTTACTTTGCACCTTTTGTGATCACAAAAACCCATTTGAGTAAAGATATTATTTCAAACCACGTACTCTGTTTACTATTTCTTATGGTTTTGTACCCTGATTATATTTTGGAGAGTAGTTGCTGCTTTAAATACGGATAAATGCCAGAAATATATTGCCTTGACCTCTGAATAATGCTTGTTTTCTGGAGATACAGAGGAATTAAAGGAACTTTTCTGTTACTGTTTACAAAGTAAACATATTTAAATCACTTCCGTGTTTCTGGAAAGGACTTTACTCTTGGAATATCTACAAGTTGATACATTCTTAATTATGATATGCCCTACTAACTTAGTCAAAATGCCTGTTAATCAATGGCATGCTGCCTGGCTAATGGTTTCAGTTTACAGAGAACTGGGAACACTTAAAGTAACAGCTCTGGGGCGTCCCTGCAGATACTCATTGCAAAATCAACCTATTAAAAAAATCACCATTATTTCAATTGACAAATTGATGGTAATAGAATCATGTTATTAGTCATTCGGGAATGAATGAACCAGATTAAGACAAACTACTCCATTAAAAGCAGATGACATGCAACACACAAAAGCCTGAGAATGTATGGCACATGTGCGAGTAGCTTCTGGCAATTCCTTATTTCATCACTAGATGGAACATCCCACCCAAGACAATGTGACTGTTTGGGCGCAGACTTCTCTATTTGGCTGAGCCTCAGAGGAGCATAAGTATCAGTCAAGAGAAAGCACTATGCTGTTGTTTACCACTGGAAGCTGTGAAGTAAACCATGGACAATAGAGCAAAAAACGGAAAAAATTGAAAGACTGCAAAAATTAGTGTGCCGATTGTCAGATTATGCTGATATCCTGATTGACAAAGTTCACCTAACAAGTTTCTGTGTGTGTTATTTTTATGACAGGCTAATGTCTGTCGATAAAATGGTTATGAAGGCACGTGGGATACTTGCATTCATTAGCTGCGGAATAGAGTTTAAGAGCAGGGAGGCCATGCTGGAACTGTACAGTAAGTTGGCTGGGCCACAGCTAGAGTGTGCAGTTCTAGAATCCACATTTTGAGAAGGATGTGATTGCCGTGGAGAGGGTGCAGAGAAGATTTACCAAGATGTTACCTGGGCTGGAGAGTTTTAAGTTGTGATGAAAGACTTGATAGGTTGGGACATATAATACAGAAACTCTTGAGAAATTCAGTGGGTCTGGCCTTGTCTGAGGAGTGAGAATCAAGAGTACAACGTTGAAGAATGGTCACTGGATCCGAACCATTAACTCTTGTTTTCTCTCCTCAGATGCTGCCAGACCTACTGAGTTTCTCCAGGAACTTCTGTTTTTGTGTGTTTCAGATCTCCAGCATTCACAGTTCTTTGTTTTAATTTGGAAAGACTGGAGTTGTTTTCTTGGAGCACAAGAGATGAGGGGATTGAGATCTATAAAATTACATGCAGAATAGACAGGAAGAAATGTATCCCATTAGAGGACAGGTCAATGACAAGGGTGTATCGATATAATGCAAGGGACAGAAGGTTTAGAGGAGATGTGAGGAAAAGTTTTTTTTTGCCCATTTGGGAATGTGTGAGTCACTGTCTGTGAGGCAGTTAGAGGCAGAAACATGCATTTAAGTATTTAGATGTGCACTTATGATGCCAAGGCATACATTACTGTAGGCCGAGTGCTGGAAAATGGGATTAGAATAGTTAGGTGGTTGTTTTTGACTGGGGTGGACTTGAAGGGCTGAAAGGCTGTTTCTTTTAGTGCTGAAGACCTTGATGAGTAAAAATAGAATATACTGGAATGTAGCACAAACATAGTAAATACCTATCTGATAACTTGGCTGGTCACAAAATTGAATCTGTTGTTTAATATCACCAGTTTTTTTCACATTTTAGTTTCAAAATTCCTCTGTTTGCAATTGAATTTAAATGATTGATTCATTTATTTGGTTTAAACTGGAGTTTTATGTGAAGACATGAACCAATGTATAACCATTGTGTCTAATCCCAAGATCCACATAAAATGCCAAAGTTTTCATTCCAATTGAGTAGATGTTGTTGTGTTCACCCACAACCTAACGAGTAAATATTTCTTACATTGTGGTAATGAACCAGTGAACCCAGAAGGTTTCATTTTCCATCACTAGTCCGCCTTCAATTAACTGATTTCAACACAGAGAGCGGCAGTGCAAGGCATTAAAGCACCAGGCTTAACAAATTCAATAAACTGAACGAGTGTTTTGGGCATTAAATGGGCAACAGTGCCTTGAAGATGGTGGACAGCTAGTGCTTATGGCCTGGTGTTCTGAGGTAGATCACCTGCATATGTGTGCGGTCGAGACAACAAACCTGGGAACCATTGGAATCAAACATTCTGCATTTCACGCATGCTTTTATGGGGCCTACGGTCTATGCAATGTTGTGTTGTTTTGAGCATAATCTGCTGCCACTATAGAAAAGCTCAAAGCAAGAGTATTCCTCCCAGCTCAAAAATTCAAAGGACACATGCTATCGGCCACTGTTCCTGCCTCTCCTTCTGTCCTTCACCTCTTGCCCCACCACCACTACACCAGGCGCCTTCTCTAATGAGATCTTTGTAGATGTAAAATTATAGGCCAATTAGCCTAACCTCGGTTGTTGGTAAAATTCTAGAATCCATCATTAAGGATGAGGTTTCTAAATTCTTAGAAGAGCAGAGTCTGATTAGAACAAGTCAACATGGATTTACTAAGGGGAGGTTATGCCTGACAAACCTGTTGGTATTCTTTGAAGAGGTGACAAGCAGGTTAGACCAGGGAAACCCAGTGGATGTGGTCTATCTAGACTTTCAAAAGGCCTTTGATAAGGTGCCACATGGGAGGCTGCTGAGCAAGGTGAGGGCCCATGGTGTTCGAGGTGAGCTACCGGGATGGATTGAGGATTGGCTGTCTGACAGAAGGCAGAGAGTTGGGATAAAAGGTTCTTTTTCAGAATGGCAGCCGGTGACGAGCGGTGTCCCGCAGGGTTCAGTGTTGGGGCCACAGCTGTTCGCATTATATATTAATGATCTGGATGAAGGGACTGGGGGCATTCTAGCGAAGTTTGCCGATGATACAAAGATAGGTGGACAGGCAGGTAGTACTGAGGAAGTGGGGAGGCTGCAGAAGGATCTAGACAGTTTGGGAGTGTGGTCCAGGAAATGGCTGATGGAATTCAATGTGAACAAATGCGAGGTCTTGCACTTTGGCAAAAAGAATAAAAGCACAGACTACTTTCTAAATGGTGAGAAAATTCGTAAAGCCAAAGTACAAAGGGATCTGGGAGTGCTAGTCGAGGATTGTCTAAAGGTCAACATGCAGGTTGAGTCTGTGACTAAGAAAGCGAATGCAATGTTGTCACTTATCTCAAGACAGTTGGAATATAAAAACACCATTGTGCTACTGAGACTTTATAAAGCTCTGGTTAGGCCCCATTTGGAGTACTGTGTCCAGTTTTGGTCCCCACACCTGTGGAAGGACATACTGGCACTGGAACGTGTCCAGCGGAGATTCACACGGATGATCCCTGGACTGGTAGGCCTAACATATGAGGAACGGCTGAGGATCTTGGGATTGTATTCATTGGAGTTTAGAAGATTAAGGGGAGACTTAATAGAGACGTACAAGATAATACATGGCTTGGAAAGGGTGGACGCTAGGAAATTGTTTCCATTAGGTGAGGAGACTAGGACCCGTGGACATAGCCTTAGAATTAGAGGGGGTAAATTCAGAACAGAAATGCAGAGACATTTCTTCAGCCAGAGAGTGGTGGGCCTGTGGAATTCATTGCCGCAGAGTGCAGTGGAGGCCAGGACGCTAAATGTCTTCAAGGCAGAGATTGATAGATTCTTGTTGTCTCGGGGAATTAAGGGCTACGTGGAGAATGTGGGTAAGTGGAGTTGAAGTTCCCAGCAGCCAAGATTGAATGGCGGAGTGGACTCGATGGGCCAAATGGCCTTACTTCCACTCCTATGTCTTATGCTTATGCTCTTATATGCATTAGGTGATCACAGCCCAGTGATGACACCTCTGGGCAAATGTCAAGCAATTCTCAAACCTCTTATTAGACTCTGTTCTCTCCTCTATAGACTTTTAAAATTGGGATAACGGTGTTACTGGCTAGGCCAGCATTTATTGTCCATCCCTAATTGCCCAGAGGCCAGTTCAGAGTCAACCACACTGCTGTAGGAATGGAGTCACGTGTAGGCCAGACCAGGTGAGGATGGCAGTTTCCTTCCCTAAAGGACATTCATGAACCAGATTGATTTTTCCAACAATTGACAAATGGTTTCTTGGTTTTCATTAGATTCTTATTTCAAGATTTTTAATGAATTCAAATTCTACCATCTGCCGTGGCAGAATTCAAATTCGGGTCCCCAGAATATTCGCTGGGTCTGTGGATTCAAAGTCCAGCAATAAATACCACTCTGCCATAGCCTCCCCTAACGCAGCCAGCACTGCTGAGTTTCTCCAGCACTTGCTATTTTTATTTCTGATTTTGAGTACCTGCAGTATTCTACTTTTATGCGAATCTCAGACCTGTTCATTGAGGAGATTGGGATGAACCTTGAGCATCTAGTTAAGAACTCAATCAAATATCGCCAACGCCTCCCCCCCTCCCCAACCCATCACCACCACGCCCCAGTATATAGCACTTAAGGGAATGTAATGAAAACAGTAGGAAGCTTTGACAAAGTTGAGATCATTGGCTAATGGTAAGAATGTAAACAATTATGTCAGTATTGCTGCAATATTCCAATACAAATAAATGACTTGAACTCAGGTGTAAGAGGTTCAAAATCAATATTTGCAAGCAACACAGTAAAAAGCTCGGTTAACTGTGAAGGGGACTGACAGCAGAAGGAAGTGACAATGGGTAGATCAAAAAAAGTCTTGCACTTATCTGAAGTTTATCACAATCTCAAATCACCAGATACTTCAAAATGCTTAGAACTAATAAAGAATTTGTAAAGTATAGTCATTATTGTTGTGTCAGAAATGCAAGAACCAAGGTGAAGAGGTGTCCAATGTTGTATTGGACAACTGGAAATATCACAGCAACAATGCCTGATGTGGAACTGGATGGTCTTGGATCTGATATTTTACAAGTGCTTTGCGTAACTGATTCCCACTTCCCCTTACAATAATAAGAAATGAAGTAGGGTCAGATGGTGTAGAATCTGTGTGGGTAGAATTGAGGAACCGCAAAGGTAAAAGGAAACATAGTTGGAGTTATGTACAGGCCACCAAACAATAGTCAGGAGCTGGGGCGCAAGATACACTAGGAGATGGAAAAGGTGTGTAAAAAAGCTGAAGTTACAGTAATCGTGGGGGATTTCAATATGCAGATAGATTGGAGAAATCAGGTTGGCAGAGAATGGCAAGAATAGGGATTTATAGAATGTCTACGAGATGTTTTTTTGGAGCAGCTTGTGGTGGAGCCCACTAGGGAATAGGCAGAACTGGATTTAGTGTTGTGCAATGAGGCAGACTTGGTAACAGAGCTTCAGGTGAAGGAACATCTTAGGAGGCCGTGATCATAATGTGACTGAATTTACTTTGCAATTTGAGAGGAAGAAGAGGTAACATAAATAAAGGCAACTACAGAGGCATGAGGGAGAAGCTAGGCAGAATTGACTGGGAAAGGAGCTAGC
This sequence comes from Chiloscyllium punctatum, assembly GCF_047496795.1. NCBI lineage: Eukaryota > Metazoa > Chordata > Chondrichthyes > Orectolobiformes > Hemiscylliidae > Chiloscyllium > Chiloscyllium punctatum. The sequence continues at coordinate 97,829,740 of NC_092746.1, forward strand.
AGGAGTTTCTGAGAGTGATTCAGGAGATACAGCAAAAAATCATCTCTAGGATAAAAAAAAGCTTGGTGCAAGCAAAAGAGAAAGCATATAATGTGGTGAGCAGCGGAAAACCAGAGGATAGGGAAGCTTACTAAGACCAACACAGAGCAACAAGAAAAGAAATAAGGAGGGAGGAGATTAAATATGAGGGTAAGCTAGCCAGTAATATAAAGTAAGACTGTGAGAGTTTCTTTAGATATCTAAACAGCAAAAGAGAGGCAAAATCAGACTGTGGACCACTGGAGAATGATGCTGGATAGATTGTTAGGTTACTTACAGTGTGGAAACAGGCCCTTCAGCCCAACAAGTCCACACCAACCCACAACCCATTCCCCAACACTATGGACAATTTAGCATGGTCAATTCACCTAACCAGCACATTTTATTTTGGACTGTGGGAGGAAACCCACGGAGACACAGGGAGAATGTGCAAACTCCACACAGTCAGTCACCTGAGGTGGGAATTGAACGCAGGTCTCTGGCGTTGTGAGGCAGCAGTGCTAACCACTGTGCCACTGTGGCACCCTAGTGGGAAAGCAAGGAAATGGCTGTGGAACTGAATAATTACTTTGCAACAGTTTTCACGGAATATCCCAAAACACACGGTGGAAAACACACGGAATATCCCAAAACTTGAAGAGAATCGGGGGCAGAGCTGAGTATGTTGGCCATCACCAAGGAGAAGGTGCGAGAAAAACTGAAAGATCTGAAGGTGGATAATTAACCTAGACCAGATGGACAACACCCCAGAGCTCTAAAGGAGGTGGCTGAAGAGATAGTGGACGTGTTAGTGGTGATCTTTCAGGAATATCTAGAGTCAGGGAGGGACCCAAAGGACTTGAAAATAGCCAATGTGACACCCCTGTTTAAAAGAGAGTTATGCAAAAGACAGAAAATTACAGACCGATCAGCCTAACCTCAGTTACGGGTAAGATTTTGGAATCCACTGTGTAAGATGAGATTCCTGATTACTTGGGAGTGCAATGAAATACTTTCCACTTGCTTGGATAGGTATAGCTCCAATAAAAGTCATAGTCGTAGAGTCGTAGCGCTGTACAGCATGGAAACACACACTTTGGTCCAACTGGTCCATGCTGACCAGATATCCTAAATTAATCTAGTCCCATTTGCCAGCATTTTGCACATATCCATCCAAAACCTTCCTATTAAAATACCAATCCAGATACCTTTTAAATGTTGTAATTATACCAGCCTCCACCACTTCCTCTGGCAGCTCATTCCATAAATGCACCATCCTCTGCATGAAAAGTTTGCCCCTCAGGTCCCTTTTAATCTTTCCCCTCTCATCCTAAACCTATGTGCTCGAGTTTTGGACTCCCCACACTAGGGCAAAGACCTCGTCTGTTCACCCTATCCATGCCCTTCAAGATTTTATAAACCTCTATAAGGTTACTCCTCTGCTTCCGATGCTCCAGAGAAAATAGTCCTATTGTAATCAGCCTCTCACCATAGTTCAAACCCTTCAATCCTGGTAACATCCTTGTAAATCTTTTCTGAACCCTTTCAAGTTTCACAACATCCTTCCTGTAGCAGGGAGACCAGAATTGCACACAGTATTCCAAAGTGGCCTCACCAATGCCCTGTAAAGTTGCAACATGACCTCCCAACTTCTATACTCAGTGCTCTGACTCATGAAGCTTGACACCATCCAGAATGGAGTAGCCCAATGAATCAACACCACATCCACAATAATTTACTCCTTCCATTACCAACACTCAGTAACAGTCATGTGTGTAATCTGCAAAAGGCACTGCAGAAATTCATGGAAGTTCCTCCTAAAGCACCTTTCAAATCCATGAGATCTTCCATCTCGGACAAGGGCAGAACATCACCACCTGCAAGTTCCCCTCCAAGCCACTCACCACCCTGACTTGGAAATGTGGCACTGTTCCTTCACTGTCACTGGGTCAAATTCCTGGAACTCCCTCCCGGGTGGCATTGTGAGTCATCCCACAGCACATTGACTGTAGGAGTGGAAGAAGGCAACTCACTACCACCTTCTCAAGGGCAGTGAAAGAATAGCAAAAAAACTCTGGCCAAATTAATGACATGCACATTTTCTGAATGTAGATAAAACTCGGTCGAATCTCGGTTGGGGAGATGGTGAAAGACTAAAACGCTGCTTCTAATGAAGGCTTGTCATGTCTTCTGCTAATCATTAGTTCTGAAGAGACCCATGTACATTCCTCTGCAATTCGGCCCCTCCATGCATAAGTTCCATCCATGGACCAATCAGAGATTGGAAGCTCCTGCACAGACCATGGCAGCTATAGAATGGTCAATCCTAGAGAACCTGGGCAAGTTTAAACAAGGTTTGTGGGAGAATGTTTGTGGAGTTGGGAGTCATGGGGAAAGTGAGGACAAGGGAGTTGAAAGCAACAGTGGAGTTGGTTCTTAATGGGGTCACTGGACTCTTAAAATATTGATTCTGCTTTCTTTCCACAGATGCTGCCAGATCTCAAGTTACTCCAGTGGTTTTTGGCTTTGTTTCGGATTTCCAGCATTTACAGTCCTTTGTTTCATTTTAGTCATTGTAAATGCTGCTGCATCTAAAGAATTTTGTGATGATGTTCATGTGGGAAATCCCATTGCCAAAGAGATCGATGCAGATGTGCTGGATGGGAAATTCAGTATTGTAGAAAGCATCATGGCCTGACTGGTGAGAAGGGATACCTGGATTTTTTCAGGAATGCTTCAAGGAAAAAGTCATGACCAACATGAAGAAAGTTAGCTTCCACCACATTGTGCAGTAATGCTTGTAGAAAATATGTTTTGTTCATGATGATCAGTACTTGGAGAAAAGACAGAAACTGACTCGAAGTGGACAGTGTGAAAGTCAAGTTCCAAAGCAATCAAAAGTTTAGATGAATGCAAAAGCATGTTTACTTTTACTTCCAGAAAGTTATGAGGAATGGACAAAACTGTAAATATTAGACTTTCCCAGGGTAGATACATTGGCTTAAAAATGATGGTACAATGTAATTTTACCATATATATCCACATATATATAAATTGTCAGTATAATTATTGATAGTACTTTTTTTAGAATCATATAATCCCCACAATGTGGAAACAGGCCATTCAGCCCATTGAGTCACACCAACCCTCTGAAGAGCATCCCACCCAGATCCACACCACTATCTATCCCTGTAACCCTGCATTTCCCATGGTCAATCCACTTAATCTGCACAGCTTTGGACTGTGAGAAGAAACCGGAGCACCCAGAAGAAACCCGTGCTGACATGAGATGAATGTGCAAACTCCACACAGTCAGTCGTCTGAGGGTGAAATCGTACCCGGATCCTTGGTGCTGTGAGGCAGCAGTGCTAACCACTGAGGCAGCGTGCTGCCCTTTACTTAAACATGAACAATAAAGTGATTAATGCAACCTCAGCAACAATGGCTCTGTGTGCTCATTTTGATTAACTATATCAATTGGTCATCCAAGCCTTTCGAATCAGATCCTACTCCAGCCAAATTTTATGTGATATGAGAAAGGACCTCAAAATCCATTGACTTTGTGCTGCAAATGAAAGCCAATCCTCAGCAAAAATACATAGGGGTTAATTTCAGGCATTAAGTGAAAGTCAGTGACTCAGCATGAGGAATTCAACATCATCTGACTCTTATCACAGGACATAGAGCAGGAAAATGCCATTATCTTTTGCAATCAAAAGATTGATTACCTAATTGGCCAGGATGCCAGGACCTTGTTCTGTTTTCAATAATTGTTTGCGATATTTTACATGTATCTGAGACAGCAGTCAGAGTCTCCATTTAATAGTTCATCTGACAAACACCATGTTCAAGAGTGCAGCTCTCCCTCTATATTGGATTGCAGTGTCTACCCCGAATCAGCACCAGCTGACAATAATATGGGCTTGGCCACTGCTACTGAGTTTGTCAGAGTTAGCATACTGCATCTAATTTGGGTTCCTTAGGAAACATGACAAAACTATGAAGAAGGAATAAATGATACCAGGGATTAAAAGTGTTAGCTATGAGGAAAAGCCTCGGATGCAAGCAAGACTGTCTAGAGTTTCACTGAGATAAATTAGGAAAGGTCCTTTCCACCGATCAGTGAGTCAGAAACCACAGAATATAAAATTCATCTCATTCTCTGGCCTTGCATATTACTAAGGCAGAAGTAGGTAGAGTTTTGATTACAAGGGGGTGAAAATTATTGGGGGTATTCAGGAATGTAGGGTTGAGATTAAAATCAGATCAGGCATGACCTTATTGAATGGTGGAGAGGGTAGTAAGGACCGAGGGGCCGATTCTTGTTTCTTGTTTGTACGTTTGTATTCCCAGAACAGCAAATAAAGATAGCAGAATTGTGAACATATTATATGTTTATATTTTACCTCACAGGGATATAAATGGGGGCTACTAAATAACAAGTGTTAAATACTTGTCAAGGAGAATTATTAGAAGAGAATTGGCAGAGTTGGATAGCTTTTCCATTGTCATTGCGCTAAAAGAACCCCTTGAGCTGTAAAACCTTAAAGATTATAGGACTCTATTTGGATTTCAGCAGTACTCTGAAATGGGTATAAATGAAATTGCATGGCACTATTTTTAAGAGGAGCAACAAAGCTTCCCTGTGTATCCTGTCCAGTGCTAATGACTCAACCAACATTATTAAAACAGGTCACACTGCTGTTTGTGCAATGTTGTTGCATGCAAGATGTTGTGCTAAATAAAAAATGCTTCATTGACCATAATACAGTTTGAAAACTCCTGAGGTCATGAAAGGTGCTGTAAAAATGCACTTTATTTTATTTTTCTTCTCATCCTACATTGTGTTACTGAGGGGGGAACGATCCTTTGAAGGAAACACTCAATGCTATTCTATCAGCCATGCTGGATTCTGTGCATGTGTTGATGCTCAATCTGGACAGGAGCTGGCTCCACCTACTAATGGACCCTGACATCAAATAGAAGGGTGGACTGATGTCTCTTGGTACTGCATTTCAGCAACAACCAATGCCTCAGAGACAGGAGAGACCTGGGAACCTTTGCGAATACTGTAGTTCTATATCATGCCTCATGTGATTGCAAGAATTGACAGATGATCTCAGCAGCACCTTTATTTGAATAGTGCTGGTCATTGGACTGAACAGAATGATATCACTTACAATTCTGAACTGCTCCAAAGTGCATGGCAAACAACCACTCCCAATGAGTCATGCAGACACGTTGCACATCATTCCTGGGTGATTGACCAGCACTACTCATGGTAAATGAATAAACAAATCAATGGATGACTACAGTCTGACTCATGAGATCATATGATACTCGCAAGATCAGCTGTGATGCTCATTGGGCCAAAGCTGTAGCCTTGAGCTAATGCTACAAGCTACTGCCTGGGCAAACACATGACAGACTGAAGATAAGAATTAATCTGAGCAGAAGCTACAGCAAATGTTCCTGTGATAGTTTGTATGGCTGCTATTGGAAAAGGGGATCTTAGGTAAAAGTTGACTAGATTTTAGACGAATGAAAAACCTGAGCATTATTATCCTTCTCGGAGAGACAGACTCAGCCAATGTTAACTTGTAGCATGCCAACTTGCAGCATGCCACTATTTCGATCAAATCTAGTGGAGAGCAGTTTTCTCCCTGTGAAAGTCAGGTGGCCTCTCTGAACTTCAGTTGGCCTTGGTAGCAGTTCAGAATGGGAAGGTTTACTCATCAAATCTGGGCTTAGCCAGGCCTCTAGCCCTCTCCACTGTCGTATTCTCAGGTTGTGTCAAGTCCATTGTCAAGTACATTGAAGAGGAGTTGGGTTTAGCAGCAGGGATGTCAGTACCTGACAGTGGGTGGGGCATCAGGTTTTTGATGTCACTGTCTTCCATTGGCATTCCACTGCCAGTCCCCAGAGTGATGAGCATTCACGACCAGTTTGAACTAACCTTGGAAGTCAAAGTAAATCAAGGAACGAGCAAGGTCATGTTCCTTGGGAATGGGATCAACCGATCCTTTATCCTCCTTACAGTCAGGTCAGGCCTTAATGCTAAGATTTGCTAAAACCCGAAAGTATGTTAGAACAAAAACGATGCTCCCTCACGATTGTCGCAAACAATCTAATCATTTGGTGTTGTTTAATGTGTCACAGGTCTGGTCCTTACCTTACACATCCACTGTGCCAAACATACTAGCCATCTTCTGTTTTGTCTGTGGATTTTGCATGCAGGAGTACAGTATACAACTCTCTAGACAAGGGGACTATGGTGAAGGAAAGCGAGGGGAACATGTCAATGTAATCCTCATACTGATGGCAACGCTAACTACAGTTGTGCCACAACCCTCAATACGCAAACACCAAATATCATATATACTGAAAATCTATCTGTTTCAAACACTTCAAAGTATTGGTCTGGCTATATTAGAGTCCTAGAAGGCCTGAGGGAAATGGAAATATTGGATTCTGTTGGATGGCTCCCTAAGCAAGTTGCTATTTGACAGAGCCCCTCATTACCAGATCTTTCAAACTGTTCTGAGGAAATGTCACTCAACTTGAAATATTAACTCTGATGTTAACTCGGAGGCAGATTGAAGATATTACCTAGTATGGTGATGAAACATCTGAAAACGAACCTTCCAGCTCAGTGAACAAACCTATATCCATTAATTCTGATTTCCCTCCACAGATTCTGCCAAATCTGCTGAGCTTTTCCAGCAACCTCTATTCTAATTTCAAACTGAGAGCCAGACATGGCGTGGCTGGTAATGACAAAAGTTCTCCCTATTAGGTTCTACCTAAACGCACAGAGTCTTACTGCCTCCACACACTGCCTTCAGGGTGGCTGGGGAGAGGGGGAACAAACAATCACACACCTCCTCCTGCAAAGCAACATTGTAAAGCAAGTCTGGAAAGAGATGCAGTGGCTTTTGTCAGTAGTACTTTACCCTGTTTCCAGTTCCTCAGTGCACTACAGTAAGTAGACCATAAACAGTGGCTTTTCCCCACTGAGCCCCTACAATAACTGTCCCAATAGTCTATACCTGTGTTCCTATACCTTGGAATGTGCAGTAGGCACCACTCTATCATGGTCAGCACTTTGCAGTAAATTCCAGACTTAAGAATGTTTAAAGAGAATCTGGGTTGATTGTCCTCCAGCTGCAATTGAAGGTTATTTCAAGCATGCATCCCCAACAACAGCCCATGAAACACAGTCATGCATTATAGAGCTGCTTGGACTAAGCTTCGACTAAAACCACTGCATCTCTTTCCAGACTTGCTTTACAATGTTGCTTTGCAGGAGGAGGTGTGTGATTGTTTGTTCCCCTCCCAGCCACCCTGAAGGCAGTGTGTGGAGGCAAGAAGACTCTGTGCGTTTAGGCAGAACCTAATAGGGAGAACCTTTCTCACTACCAACCAAGCTATGTCTGGCTCCCAGTTTGAAACTAAAACAGAAATTGCTGGAAAAGCTGGAAAAAAACACCACTGGCACTGTTCTGTAAGTTAATGGTTCTGCTATCATGCAATAAAACATCTTGTTATCTAACTCCTTTATAGATACTGTACAATGGTGTATCCACTACCATTAATCGCTACACAGCCCAAGATAAAGCTAAGTCAAAGGAGGATCAGTGTTAGTGAATCACCTCAAACAATCTTCAACAATAGTACTGCAGGTGGCAAATACCTTGAGGTGTCAGGAGCGGTTATCAGGGAAACTGCGGCTGGTGCAGAGCTATTGACAATTTCTAATGCGGAGGTAGATAGATATGAACTAGCCAGGGATACAAAGGTTCTTGTATTTTTTAATTCGCTGCAGAACATGGGGCCTGGCATCACTGACTTATCGCTGGTTGCCCCTTGCTGAGTTAGTGGTGAGCTGCCTTCTTGAACTGCTGCAGTCCATGTGCTGCAGGTAGACCCACAATGCCATTAGGGAGGGAATTCCAAGATTTTGACCCAACAGTACTATAGGAACAAAGACATATTTTCAAATTAGCAATGTGAGTAGCTTGAAGGGAACTTGCTGGTGGCTGTGTTCCCATGTATCTGCTGCCCTTATCCTTCTAGATGGTAGTGGTCATGGGTTTGGAAGGTGCTGTCTGAGGAACATTGATGAATTTCTTGAATGTATCTTGTTAATGTTCTACTCTACTGTTACTGGGCCTTGGTGGTGAATGAAGTGCATTTAGTGTTGACCAAGCAGGCTGCCTTGTCCTGGATGGTATCAATCTTCTTGAGTGTTGTTGGAGCTGCACTCATCCAAGCAAGTGTGTCCTTTCCGTCATATTCCTGACATGTGCCTTTTAGCCATTAGTTGGGAATGTGAAAGATGATCCACAATCAACAGAGACATGAATTGATCAACTAGTGGAGTGAACTCAAGAAATGTAATGGCATACTTTCAGGATTCATTTATTTATCGGTAAACCCCACAGGTGGAATCTTTGACCTGGAATATAGATTGTAAATATCATGCACAATTGATTTGAACTATCTCAGCATACCACATGCTGTACAGAAATATCCTGAAATGCATTGTGTGGTTCTTAATGTCCAACTGAACTATTATGGAATTAAATTTGACACTTTTTAAATGAATAACATATATACTTTGGGGAAAAAATGTCATCGATATGCCCAATTAAATAGGACTTTTGTTCACTTGCAGTCAATTGGATTGGGACAACAAAGAAATGGGTAAGAGCCCTGACTGTGATTTGTAATGTCCCCTGCCCACAATTAGGAAGTGTATGGACTGGGGCCGGGCTTACCTTTTCCACTTCTTCCACTGCCTCCACTCTGGACTTACTTTTTACACCAAAACTCTGCCCATCCTCCGAGGACTCCTTCTCCCATCTCCAAGACACCCCATCCACCTGGACACCCCATGCCGGTCTGTTACCTGCCTTTGACCTCTTCATTTCAAACTGCCACTGTGATATTGACTGCCTCGACCTGTCCATTCCCCTCACCCACCCCAACTTCTCAACCTTGCAACATGTAAGCCTCCACTCCCTCCACTCTAACTCCAACCTCACCATCAAACCAGTGGACAAGGGTGGGGGGGTGCAGTGGTAGTTTGGCGCACTGACCTCTACACCGCTGAAGCCAGGCGCCAATTTGAAGACACCTCCTCCTACCGGCCCCTTGACCATGACCTCACCCTCATCACCAAACCATCATCTCCCAGACCATACACAACCTCATCACCTCAGGGGATCTCCCACCCACAGCTTCCAACCTCATAGTGCGGGAACCCCACACCGCCCGATTCTACCTCCTTCCCAAGATCCACAAACCTGACCACTCTGGCCGATCCATTGTCTCAGCCTGCACCTACCCCAACAAACTTGTCTCCGCCTACCCCGATACTTTGCTATACTCCCTGGTCCAGGAACTCCCCACATACATTCGTGATACCATCCACATTCTCCACCTCCTCCAAGACCTTTGTTTCACTGGCCCTTAAAGCCTCATCTTCACCATGGACATCCAGTCCCTATACACCTCCATCCACCATGACTAGGGCCTTGAAGCCTTCAGTTTCTTCCTCTTCTCTCTTCCTCCCAGTACCCTTCTACTGACACTCTAATTCATTTGGCTCAACTGGTCCTCACCCTCAATAATTTCTCCTTTGAATCCTCCCATTTCCTCTAAACGAAAGGGGTAGCCATGGGCACCTGTATGGGCACCAGTTATGTCTGTCTCTTTGTCGGCTACGTGGAACAGTCCATCTTCCGCAGTTACACCGACACCATTCCCCACCTTTTCCTCCGCTACATTGATGACTGCATTGGTGCCATCTCGTGCTCCCACGAGGAGGTTGAAAAGTTCATCAACTTCACCAACATATTCCACCCTGACCTCAAATTCATCTGGGCCATCTCAGACATCTCCCTTCCCTTCCTGGACCTCTCCACCTCCATCAATGGGGACCGACTCAATACTGACATTACAAACCCACCGACTCCCATAGCGACCTGGACTACACCTCTTTCCCACCCTGCCTCCTGCAAAAATGCTATCCCTTATTCTCAATTCCTCCGCCTTCATTGCATCTGCTCCCAGGAGGACCAGTTCCACCACGGAACACAACAGATGGCCTCATTCATCAAAGACTGCAATTTCCCCTCCCACATAGTTGATGATGCCTTCCAGCAGATCTCATCCACTTCTCGCACCTCTGCCCTTGAACCCCATCCCTCCATCTGCAACAAGGACAGAAGCCCCCGGTCCTAACCTTCCACCCCTCCAACATTCGCTTAAGCCGCATCATCTGCTGCCATTTCCACCACCTACAAATGGACCCCACCACCAGAGATATATTTCCCTCCCCACTGTTATCCGTTTTCTGTAAAGACCGTTCCCTCTGAGAATCCCTTGTCAGGTCCATGCCACCCACCAACCCACCCTCCGCTCCCAGCACCTTCCCCTGCAAACACAGGAATTGCAAAACCTGCGCCCACACCTCCTCCCTCACCTCCATCCAAGGCCCCAAAGGAGTCTTCCGCATCCATCAAAGTTTCACCTGCACTTCCACACATGCCATTTACTGTATCTGTTGTTCCCAATGCAGTCTATTTTACAGTGGGGAGACTGGATGTCTTTTCATAGAGCGCTTTGGGGAACATCTCTGGGATACCCGCACCAACCAACCCCACTGCCTCATGGCTGAACACTACAACTGCACCTCCCACTCCGCCAAGGACATGCAGGTGTTGTGCCTCCTCCATCTCCACTCCCTAACCACCCAAGACCTGGAGGAAGAACGCCTCATCTTCAGCCTTGGGACCCTTCAACTCCATGGCATCAACATGGATTTCACCAGTTTCCTCATTTCCCCTCGCCCCACTTTATCCCAGATCCAACCTTCCAGCACAGCACCACCCTCATGACCTGTCGCACCTGTCCATCCTCCTTCCCACCTGTCTGCTCCAGCCTCCTCTCAAACCTATCACCATTAACCCCACCTCCATCTACCTATCCCACTCTCAGCTACCTCCCCACCATGCCCCACCCACCTCCCATTTATCTCACCAACTTGTCGGCTCCCAGCCTCATTCATGATGAAGGACTTTTGCCTGAAACATCAATTCTCCTGCTCCTCACATGCTACCTGACCTGCTGTGCTTTTTCAGCACCGCACTCTCGACCAATGCACTGAAAATTGAGATCCAAAACTCACTCACAGAAGTCATCATCAGTGAATCCAAATATGGAACATGTCCCAGTAGGCCCCAGTTTCCTTCATCATAAGCAGGATCAACAGGGCCTCGGCCTAAGGAATGATTCAGTATAGATTCCCATTCTTCATCAGTATCTCTATATCCACTCCTCCCTGGAGATAGGTCGCTTGAATAAGGCACTATCGTGCTGTTGGTGCCTGGCTTTACAGGGACTCAGGAGGACTAAAAAGATCAAAACAATTTTAAGAAAACATTCCATTTGATGAATTTATTTGATGATTGTCGATGAATAATGCATGTACATTCCCATTGGCCTACAAGATTCAATGATGTGCAGAATTCTAGAAGTATTCAATGGCATACAGCAGATATGTACTAACAATACAGCATACATATACCAACAATGCAATTTCCTTCATGATTATAGATGAGAAGAGCAGGATCAGAAACCCATGCCTGAAGCAAATGTAACATAGGAGCCTAACAGGTGTTCACAAAATTGGTTTACCTTGAACAAAGCTAACATTGAAGAAAACCAGACCTTGCAAGAATCCAACCATTGATTCTTAAAGTGGTACAGTCTCCCAGTGCCGCCTCATCTTACTAAAGACTAACATAGCTGCGCTGTCCTACCAACATCTATTCCAATGTCATTGAGTCATAGTCATAGTCTAATAGTCTAGAATGCAATCTCATTCAGACACAGAAGCCTTTTGCCCATTTCCCTTAGATAAAGTTAAATATTGGAAACTTCCAACCACCAGACCATAAGAGATAGCAACAGGAGTAGGCCATTCAGCCCTCAACCCTGCTCCACTATTCAATACGATCATGGCTAATCCAACATTCCTCACGTCTGCTTTCCTGCCCTTTTCCTGAAAACCTTGATTCCCTACGGATCAAAAATCTATTGATCTCAGCGTCAAATATACACCAGGTATCTGTTCTCACAGCTGTGTATCAAGGAGTTTCAAAAACTCACAACTGTCTGAGAGAAGAAATTCCTCTTTATCTCAGTCTTGAATTGGTGCCCCTTTATTGAGAGACTATGTCTTCTAGTCCTATACCCTTCCATGAGGAGCAATGTCCACTCAGCATTTACCTTGTCAAGCCCCATAAGAATCTCATATGTTTCATTGAGATCACCTCATTCTTCTAATCGTCAATGAATAGAGTCTCAACCTGTTTAACCTTTGCTCATAAGACAATCCCTCCATACCAGAGCTGATCCTACTGAATCTTCTCTGAACTGTCTCCAATGAAATATTATCTTTCCTTAAATAAGGGGATCAAAACTGCTCCTAGTACACCAGTTGTGGTCTCACCAGCACCTTCTACAGTTGTAGGAAGACTTCCCTACTCTTATACTCAAATCTTTTTGAAATAAGGGTAAATATTCATAATATTCAATGCTCATTGATGTGAAAATGGTTTACTGTTGTTTGTGTAAACAACACATCAATCTCTGATTGATATTTCAAATGAGATCCTGAAAATACAGTAAGAATGCCACCCATTCCACTGTGACAGCAGACAATTTGTTCCATATCCATACTTTGGGTAAATGTTTTAATTTAAATGTTTGGAATGTAATACTTATTTTGGGTACTTGTGCTGTGGAATTTACATGTTAATGTTCTCTAAAGATGGAAACAAACCTTCTCTACCTGATCTGGTATTTGCCCTGATGCTACTGTTGGTAATTCATGGTATCTGCTGTCTTTGCCAGTATGTGGTACAATGTCATACAGTCATAGTGTAATAGTGAACAGTACAGAAACAGACCCTTTGGTCCAACTTGTCAGCACCAACCAGACATCCCAATCTGACTCAATCCCTTTTGCCAGCATTTGGCCCATATCCCTCTCAATCCTTCTTGGTCATATACCCATCCAGACGCCTTTTAAACGTTGTGATTGTACTGGATACCACCACTTCATCTGGCAGCTCTTTCCATACAAGCACCACCTTCTCCTCAGACTCTTTTTTAATCTTTCATTTTTCACCTTTAGTCTATGCTCCAACACCCTCGGGAAAAGACCTTGGCTATTCACCCTATCCATGCCCCTCCTTCCCATGCCAGCAACATCCTTGTAATTCTTTTCTGCACCTCTCAAGCTCAGCACCTTTTGCCTGAAATGTCAATTCTCCTGCTCCTTGGATGCTGCCTGACCTGCTGTGCTCTTCCAGCACCACACTCTCGACCCTGTCAGGGATTTCCAATGCACTGAAACTTGAAATCCAAAACTCACTCCCACCTACAGAAGGGCAACCAGAATTGTATGCAGGGTTCTAAAAATGGATGAACCATTACCCTGTACAGCATAACAAGATGTACCAACTCAGTGCTCTGGCCAGTGAAGGCAAGTATGGCAAATGCCTTTTCACACATTCCTGATGAAGGGCTTTTACCTGAAACGTCAATTTTCCTGCTCCTCGGATGCTACCTGACCTGTTGTGGTTTTCCTGCACCACACTAATCTTGACTGTAATTCTCCAACATCTGCAGTACCCATGTCTGCCTTTTTCACTATCCTGTCAACCTGTGACTCCACTTTCAAGGAATTAGGCACCTGCATCCCTAAGTCTCTTTGTTCAGCAACACTGCTCGGGGTCCGACCATTAACTGTTTCAGTCCTGTCAGTCAAAAATGCAACACTTCACATTTATCTAAATTAAACTCCATTTGCCACTTGTTGGACCATTGGTCCATCTGATCAAGATCCCATTGTACTGTGGAATAATCTTTTTCACTGTCCACTACACCAACTATTTTGGTGTCATAGAGTCATAGAGATGTACAGAACGGAAACGGACCCTTTGGTCCAACTCGTCCATTTATATGCATTTGGAAAGGCATATAAATGCCTTTCCAGATACACTAACCTAATCTAGTCCCATCGTCAGCACTTGGCCCATTTCCCTCTAAACATTCCCTACTCAGCTAACCTTCCAGGTGGCTTTTAAAAATTGTAATTTTACTAGCCTCCACCACTTCCTTTGGCAGGTCATTCCATACACATACCACCCTCTGCATGAAAAAGGTTTTCCTTAGGTTCCTTCTAAATCTTTCATCTCTCACCCTAAACTTACGGCCTCTTGTTCTCTGCAAACTTACTGACTATACCTCCTATATGCACATCCAAAGCATTTATATAAATAATAAAAAGCAGTGTGCCAAGCTCCGATCCTTGTGGCTCACTGCTGTTCACAGGCCTCCAGTCCAAAAAGCAACCCTGAACAACCACCCTCTCTTTCCTACCTTCAAATCAATTTTGTATCCAGTTGGCTAGCTCCTCCTGAATCCCACATGATCTCACCTTACTAACCAGTCTACCATGTGGACAACGTGTACCGCTCTGTCTTCATCAATCTTCTTTATTAAGTCTTCAAAAACCTCAATCAAGTTAGTGGGACACAATTTCCCACACACAAAACCACGTTGATCATCCCTAATCAGTCTTTGCCTTTCCAAATGCATATAAATCCTGTTCCTCAGAACCTCCTCCAACAACATACTCACCACTGACGTAAGCCTCACGAGTCGATAGTTCCCTGGATTTTCCTTACAGTCTTTCTTAAACAATGGGGTCACATTAGCCAACCTGCAGTCTTCTGGCACCTTCACCTGTAGCTGTCCATGATACAGATATCTCAGCAAGGGGTCCAACAATCACTTCCTTAGCTTCCCACAAAGTTCTGGGAAACACTTGATCTGGACCCAGGGATTTATCCATCTTTATGTGCTTGAAGACCTCTAGCACCTCCTCTTCTGTAATATGAACTCTTTTCAAGATAGCTCTATTTATTTCCCCAAGCTCCCTAGCTTCCATATCCTTCTTCACAGTAAATACTGCTGCAAAACAACTGTTTACTATCTTACCCATCTCCTGTGGTTCCATACATTGATGACCTCATTGAACTTGAAGGGCTCCTATTCTTTCCCTTTTAATCTTTTGCCCTTTATATACTTACAGAATCTCTTTGGATTCTCATTAACTCTAGTTACCAATGCTATCTCATGTCCCCTTTTTTGCCCTTCTGATTTCCCTCTTAAGTGTGCTCCTACTGCCCCTTTACCACTCTAGGGATTCACTTGATTCAGCTGTCTATATCTGGGAGGTGCCTCCTTCTTTATCTTGACCAGAGCCTCAATTTCTCGAGTCATCCAGCATTCCCTACACATACCAGCCTTGCCCTTTACCCTAACAGGAACGTATTGACTCAGAACTCTCAATATCTCTTTCGTAAAAGCCTCCCATTTCCCTTTTACCTGAAAATAACCTCCCCGAATCAACTTTTAAAAGTTCCTGTCCAATACTGTCAAAATTGGCCTTACTCCAAATTAGATCTTTAACTTTTTGATCAGTTCTATCCTTTTCCATAACTATTTAAAAACTAATAGAATTATGATCACTTGCCCCAAAGTGCTCCCCCACTGACACCTCAGTCACTTGCCCTGCCTTATTTCCTAACAGAAACTCAAATATCATTCCTTGTCTAGTAGGCACATCCACATATTGAATAAGAAAGTTTTCTTGTACACACTTAACAAATCCCTCACCATCCAAGCCCTTAACACTATGACAGTCCCAGTCTATATTTGGAAAGTTATAATCCCTTGCCATTACAATCCTATTATTCTTACTGATATCTGAAATCATCTTAGATAGTTACTTCCAAATTACTCATAGAGTCCTACAGCATAGTGACAGGCCCTTTGACCCAAATTGGTCCATGCCAACCAAAATGTCTGCCCACACTTAACCCAATTTCCCTGCACTTGGCCCATATCCTTCTAATCCTTTCCTATTCATGTATTTGTCCAAACGCTTTTTAAATGTTGTTAGTGTACCTGCCTCAACCACTTCCGCTGGCAGCTGATTTCATGTGTGTACCACCCTCTGCGTAAAAAAGTTTCCCCTCAGGTTCACTTTTATTCTTGCCCCTCTAATCTTGAACTAATGCTCACCAAACCTTAATTTCCCAACCCAGGGCAAAAAATGGAGTACATTCACCCTATCCATACCTCTCATGATCTTATGCATCTCTATAAGGTCTCCCATCAGTCTCCTACACTCAAAAGAAAATAGTCCGAGCTTGTCCAACCTCACCCGATAACTCAGATCCTCGAGTCCTGGCAACATCCTTGTAAATTTCTTCTACACTATTTCCAGTTTAATAACATCCTTCCTATAACAAGGTGACCAAAACTGAACATAATACTTTAAATGTGGCCTCACCAAATGTGCTGCAACATAAATTCCCAACTTCTATACTCATTGCCCTAACTGATGAAGGCCAGGGTGCCAAAAGCCTTCTTCATTGCTCTGTCGACCTGTGACTCCACTTTCAGAGAACTGTAAACCTAAACTCCAATGTCCTTCTGTTCCATTACATTCCTTAAGGCCCTATCATTCATCATGAAACTCCTACCTTGATTTGACTTTCCAAAATTCCAAAATACTTCACACTTATCTATATTAAACTCCATTTGCCATTTCTTGGCCCACTATCCCAGCTGACCAAGGTCCTGCTGCAATTGTCTTCATTGTCCACAATATCACCTATTTTAGTGTCATCAGCAAACTTACTAATCATGCCTTGTACATTCTCATCCAAATCATTGATATAGATAACAAACAGCAGTGGGGCCAGCACCACCCCCTGAGACACTCCAATAGTCACAGGCCTCCAGTCTGACAAGCATCCTTTCACTATTACCCTCAGCTTCGCACCATCAAGCTTGTTTTGTATCCAAATTACCAGCTCACCCTGGATTCCATGCAATCTAACCTTCCAGACGAACCTTATCAAAAGCCTTACTGAAATTCATATAGACTACATCTCCTGCCCTGCCCTTGTCAACCTTCCTGGTCACTTCATCAAAGATCTCTAACAAACTTGCGAGGCATGACCTCCCACTCACAAAGCCATGCTGATGACTCCTAATCAAATCCTGTCTTTCCAAATGCATGTATATCTTATCTCTCAGAATCTTCTCAAGTAACTTACCTACCATAGACGTTAGCCTTAGTGGTTTATAGTTCCCAGGTTTTTCTTTGCAGCCCTTCTTGAATATTGACACAATATTCACTACCCTCCAGTCTTTCGGGACCTCACCTGAGGCTATGATGCAAAATCATCCAGCACTCTCACAATTTCTTCTCTAGCCTCTTGTGGTGTTCTTGGTTATATCTGGTCAAGACCAAGAGATTTATCCACCTTCATGCATTCTAATATATCCAACACCTCCTCTACTATGATATGGTCTGTCCCCAAGGCATCAGTACTAAATTCTCCAAGTTCCCAAATCTTCATGTCTTTCTCCATGGTAAACATAGAAGAGAAATATTAATTGAAATGTTGTCCTGTGGTTCGAAACATACATGTCCACTTTGGTCCTTGAGGTGCCCTATTCTCTCTCTAGTTATTCTTTTTCATTTAATATATTTAAAGTACCTCTTTGGAATCACCCTAATCTTCTCACCCAAGGCTATCTCGTACCCCCTTTTCACCCTCTTCAGTAAACTCCTGTATTCCCTTTATACCTGCAGAGATTCCTTCTTCAGTAAATTCTTGTATTACCTGTATACCTCCAGAGATTCCCTTGATCCCAGCTGCTTGTTCCTGAGCCATGTCTCCTTTTTTTCTAGTCAAGTCTCAATATCTCTTGTTATCCAGGATTCCCTATTCCTGCCAAACTTGCCCTTCACCCTCATAGGAACGTACAGACCTTGAACTCTAGCTATCTCACTTTTAAAGACCTCCCACTTGCCTGCAAACAAACTACTCCAATCAACCCTTGCAAGGTCCTGTCTAATTCAATCAAAATTCGCCTTGTCCCAGTTTAGAACTTGAACCTGTGAGCAAACTTTGTCCCTTTCCGTAACTATTTTAAAATGAATAGAACTATAGTCACTGGTCCTAAAATGCTCCCCTACTGTCACCTCCTGCCCTATTTTCCAACAGTAGGTCAAGTTTTTCCTCTTCCTGAGTAGGACCCTCTATACACTGCTGGAGGAAACTTTCCTGAACAAATTCCACCCCATCTAACCCTTAACGCACTGGCAGTCCAAGTCTATTTTAGGAAAATTAAAATCTTCCACTATGACAACCCTATTGCTCCTGCAAGTCTCCCCAGTCTCCCTGCATATTTGTTTCTCTAATTCCTGTTGACTATTTGGGTGCTCGTAGAACAACCCCAATAACTTCACCATCCAATTCTTATTTCTTAGCTTCATCCACAAAGTATCACTGAATGATCCTTCAATTATTTCACTGACTACTGCTTTAATTCTCACCTTAATCAGAAAGCAACTGCCCATCCCCTCCTTCTACCATCCCTGTCCTGCCTAAAGCACCCATACCCTGGCACATTAAGCTGTCAGTCCAGTCCCCTCCCTTAGCTATGTTTCTGTAATGATTATAATATCCTAGTCCCACATACTTTACAAGGATGTTGCCATGGTTGGAGGATTTGAGCTATAGGGAGAGGCTGAGCAGGCTGGGGCTGTTTCCCCTGGAGTGTCGGAGGCTGAGGGGTAACCTTATAGAGGTTTACAAAATTATGAGGGGCATGGATAGGATAAATAGACAAAGTCTTTTTCTTGGGGTCAGGGAGTCCAGAACTAGACGGCATAGGTTTAGGGTGAGAGGGGAAAAATATAAAAGAGACCTACGGGGCAACCTTTTCACGAGAGGGTGGTATATGTATGGAATGAACTGTCAGAGGATGTGGTGGAGGCTGGTACAATTGCAACATTTAAGAGGCATTTGGATGGGTATATGAATAGGAAGGGTTTGGAGGGATATGGGCTGGGTGCTGGCAGGTGGGACTAGACTGGGTTGGGATATCTGGTCGGCATGGACATTTTGGACCGAAGGGTCTGTTTCCATGCTGTACGTCTCTAGGACTCTATGACTCTATTACCTGTCAACCCTCTTGCATTGAAATAGATGTGATTTAATCTAACAGGCATTCCTTGCTCCCTGCCATAATCCAGCCTGTCCTGTCTCTTCAACGTAAGTTTCTGATTACCGTATCTTCTTCCAGACTTGCACTTGTCTCTCTGCTGTTGAGGATCCCACCCTGTGCCAATCTTGCAGCACTAGCAAACTTGGCTGCCAAGACATTAGCCCCTGTCTTGTTCAGGTGCAAAAAGTCTCTCTTGAACAGGTCACCTTGGCCCCAGAAAAGATGCCAATGATCTAAAAACCTGAACACTTGCCCCTTCCACCAATTCTTTAGGCATATATTCACCTGCCATATCGTCCTGTTCTTGTCCTCACTAGCATATGGCACTGGAAGTAATCAGGAGATTACACCAACGAGGTCCTGGTTTTTAACTTTTCTCCTAGCTCTCTACAAATACTCTGCAGGACCTCATCCCTATTTCTACCTCTGTCATTTGTGCCAACATGCACAATGACTTCTGGTTTCTCCCTCTCCCCTTTGAGAATGTTCTGCAGCCACTCTGATGTTTGAGGGCATTTATTGCCACCAATATTCTTTTGGCCAAGGTGTGTCAATGGTCTGTCTAATTATCACTGGTCAATCACTGGTGAATCTAAACAGTAGAGGTACCTATCTTTGTTGACGATACGATTTATTGCCTGACAATAAGTAAAGTTCACATTAACAGTCAGGCTGCATGAAATGCACCTGCTCCTTAGGAAGGTGAGTGTGAACCTCTGGGTCTCTGTCCAAAAGCAGTGTGTCCCATCATCAGATTGAGTAGAGCTCATGCAACTTCAATGTTAACGCTTTCAGAAACATTATCCCACACAGCACTGGGCTGAACAGATATGAGACATCAGTGCAGTGGATGCATTAACTGCCCTCTGAAGTGATGTAAAAGTCATGCAACTGAATTATACTTGCAGAAGGCTGCCTACCACTGTCTTTGCAAGTCTAATAGGGATGACAATAAATGCTGGCCTCAACGTCATTGGTCACATCCAGAGATTAAATAAATAAATGGCCATATTGATGCTGTTTAGAAGAGAAAGCATGTCAGACTAATCAGTTCTGACAAATCACTGGCTGGGCTGAAGATATACAAAAAAAAACCCTAAGTTATGATCAATTGCCGACACAGGATAGCCATCTGGTTCAACTCAACCTGAAAATGCTGGAAACACAACAGGTCAGTTAGAATTAGCACAGAAATGCTTGGTTATAATATCAGTTCTGATTTGCAGTGAAACAAAAACAAGGTACAGCAGATGGTGAAAATCTTCTGATGAAAAGGGCTCAATGAATTTGGGGTGGAGAGAAGCAGAAAAGCTTTACTGAGGTTTGGAAGCCCAGAAAACTAGCACTCCCTGAAGGCCTACTGATTTTCACAGCAGGAACTGTCTAACTTGCTTTGTCTCCATTTCCCAGCTGTAATCATCCAGACACAGGGGCCATTTGGTCACCTGCAGGGTGGTCTTGGGCACCAGGCTGCAGTCAGGGAGGAAGAGATGGAAAGGTTGCAAAGGGCAGCGGAGCCTGGATGCCATAAGGTAGATCAGAAGCCAAGTGGCAATGTCGAAGGCTGGAGAAGTGCAGAGATCCGAGTGTAGAAGAAAGATCGACATTAGCAGTTTGTCTTGAGAAGATCTATGTTGGGGATCATGGTGCAGTTTGGAGACCAGAGGGAAATTTCATGACTGACAATGGGATAGATTAAAGGCCAGAGGTACAAGTGACACCAGAGTTGAGGGAAAGCTCATAGACAAGATTTGAAAATTTGTAAGAGGAGATCAGAAATGTTGGGGAAAATTTGAAGAGTGATGCCTGATCATGGGGTTAGATGGGAGTGTGTGGATTGATCGGGTTCAGGAGCAGTGTGCTATAATGGATAAATAAAATTAATTTAATACAGCATTCAGGCCTTGACTACTGAGAGGATAAGGCTGGCATTATGGCATTAAGTTTTTTTAAAATTAGAAATGTGCAGGTTGGAGTTGGGACTCAGATTATTGACCTTTAAACCTGACCCGAGACCATCAATTTTTAGGGATTAAAATTCCCTTTGATAGGCCTGCCCTTCACTTCACAGTTGCTGCTTGACCTATTTTACCCAGGCTTCATTTTGCTTTCAATTAATTCCATCGAGGATGGAAAAAATAAACATACAAAAGTACACAGTAGGAGCAGAATGTAGGCCATTCAGCCCCTTGAGCTTACTGTCCATTCAATAAGATTAAGGCGGATTCATTTGTGTTTTGAATTCCACATTCCCAGCAGATCCCACTAATATTTGATTCCCTTGCCTAACAAGACCCTGTCTACCTTTGTCTTAAAAGTTCTTACAAAGCCTTCTTCCACAGTCTTCTGAGGTGTGAGTTCTTAAACCCACAGCCCTTTCAGAGAAATACCTGTTCTCAGCTGCGTCCGAAATGTGTGACCCCTACAGAGGTCCCTCTGGAGGTCCCCTGCCAGAATAATGTTACACATTTTCTTAACAGATCTGATGTCTTTTGTGCTGGTGACATTGAGGACCTTTTTTTTTAACAAGTCTTGTGACGTTTGTCACTGTTGACAAGTAAAAATACAGAATCTAACAGTTCTGCTTACGGCAGTGGGACTGTTCAGCTTTTAGTTTCCTATGCCTCTTCCTTAAATAATTCTGCACTGGATCAAATAAATAGGGGGCATTGGTGAGCTGAACTTATGGACAAGATCTGACTTCATTCAAAACATACAGCTCCCTGCACAGAGTTGAGACTGAGAGTTCTGTTTCTGACTTCATGGCAACACTATTCTCTAGAAACAGTTTGCAAATAGCACAAACCTTTGTGATACTTTTGTATTCCACAACTTAAAGACTTGTGTGATTCTATAAATCTTTTACTTCCTCAATGCAACAAGTGAGAGGGGATTGTTTAAACTGACAACTTCTTGGAGTAATTGCATTGTTACATTACCTCAGATGCCTTCACTTTAAATTGTACAAAGCATGAGTCAAATCTTTTGGTGTTCTTTCTACATAGAATAAAAGTGCCTATTTTTAAGGCAATGAAGAATACTGTTCCTGTGTGAGTTTGATTCTGAAGTAATATCAAATACAACAGTAGAAAACTTCATTTGCAAGAGCTACCTTATCTCATTGTGATTTTATCACAGGATGAGCAGCTGCACTGGTGTGAACTGGAAGCTGCATACATCAACACACAGGGTCCTGCATATACAGGCACTGCATCAGATTTGATTCAACAGGATGGGTGACAAATATTCTCTGGTTCATTTCTCAGAGTAACACATGAATCAATAAGAATCAACCCTCCTGATTTAAAATTTAAATAAAGCTTGACAGTTAACTGTCAGCTATCATTAACAGTTGCATTCTTTGTAGCAACACCCCTATCAAACAGAATCCATTTGCCAACCAATCAGCATTATCTTCTCATACAGTAGAAGCGTAATTTTCCTTTTTCTTCTGTATTTCTTGTATATTGCCTGATAAGTGCAAGCTGAAAACTTTCAACAAAATGTCTCTAGCAAAATGCACAGGCATGAGTGACTTTATTTATCACCATATAGAGTGACCTTTCATGAGAACCTGCTGAGTATTTCCAGCATTTTGTGTCTTCATTTCAGATTACCAACATCTACTGTATTTTATTTATGCTTTTTTTTACTGTTTTTACTAAACAAATGGCCACTTTTACTTTTCTTCCACTCTGTCAGGTTTGTTTCAGAAAGAGCTCATGATTTTACTGGAGTTTCAGTTTTCAGTAGTTAACAACTCTGGCACAGTGAAGGAGCTAAAATGTGTTTCATGATTAATGGCTGCATTAGCTGATATAAACTTCCTGATGAAGGGCTTTTGCCCGAAACATCGATTTCGCTGCTCGTTGGATGCTGCCTGAACTGCTGTGCTCTTCCAGCACCACTAATCCAGTATTTGCTTTCCAGCATCTGCAGTCATTGTTTTTACCTCGTTGATATAACCTTATGTTGCTTCTTCACAATCATTCAACCCACTGAGGATTAAAAATTATTTTATCTATAAAAATACACCAAGAAGACAGTAAAAGAGCAACTGATCCATTGAGCTTATCCAGCATTATGATGGGGTACAAATAATTCCTGATGAAGGGCTTATGCCCGAAACTTTGATTCTCCTGCTCCTTGGACACTGCCTGACCTGCTGTACTTTCCCAGCACCCACACTCTCAACTCTAATCTCCAGAATCTGCATTCCTCACTTTCTCCGGGTACAAATAATTGCTTGGTATTACAGAACTTCAGTTTAGATCAGAGTGGTGCTGGAAAAGCACAGCAGGTCAGGCATCGTCTGAGGAGCAGGAAAATCGACATTACAGAAAATCGACATTACAGAACTTAAACATAGCTAAGGAAAAGAAAATGAAAATTTGACTTCATATCAGCTTTTTGCAATTTTATTCGGCAATTCTTGTTTTATTTGTTCATGGGATGTGACCATCGAAGAAGGGCTTATGCCTGAAACATCGATTCTCCTGCTCCTTGGATGCTGCCTGGCCTGCTGTGTTTTTCCAGCACCACATTTTGCACAGAGGATAGTTAAGCTTCATGCACATCACTGTGGGTCTGGAGTCACATGTGGGCCAGAGCAGGTCAGGACTGCAAACCTCCTTCCCTGAAGGACATTAGTAAAACAGAATGTTTTTAAAAATGGTTGGCAGTAGTTATATGGTTGCCATTAGAAAGGAATAGCATGGAAATCCTCAGATATTTCATTAAACACTAAGTTTTATGGGACTGGTCATTGTCTGAAGGTGGGAGAACGAGCAGAGAACCTGTGGCAGTTCCATGGGGGAAGCCCAATAGAATCAAGCACCCTGCTGGCACTGATGCCACCACTGCCAGACCTTGCCCATGGTAAGGGACTCTGGCAGCACAAAGCCAGGCTATCCACTGCTTCTAGCCAATCTACAGTCAGCCGCTCCTTATGTGGCCAGGATCATAGCACTGCTCTGCTGGTAGTAATGCACCCACCAGAGATCTGGGTCAAAGGTCAGTGAAGGCAGGATTGTGGTTGTGGTTGACACAAGAGCGGCTGGGTCAGAGGCAAGGTCAGGTTGGTGGTTTTCAGAGGTCACTCCTCACCTGAAGCTGAGTCTCTGGATTGAGCACAGAAGAACTACAAGGGACATTGTCGCTAGAGTGATCCCGCAAGCAGTGTTCAGACAATGCAGGAAAGCTTCAAGCCTTCAGTAAATTCCTGAGCCACCCGAAACTGGGATGGACTTGACTCAAACTGAATTGACAGATTACTGGCAGCCAAGAATCAAGAATTCTGTTTTAGTCCCTTCCATTCCTGCTATAGTCGATGGAGAGTTTTTTGCTGACAATGTGCCTTCACCATGGGTAAGTGGTTTCCAGTACAACAGGCCACATTAATTTCAGTCTGTGGTGATTTTCCTGAAAACTTCAAAGTCCTTATTATTCCTGCCGAGGCCCAAGTAGAACCCTACTGATGTTCTCTCAATTTGTTGCTGGCAATCCTAAAACTCTTTCAGTAACTTTAAAGTGGTGCAGCTCATTGATGTCAGGCAAAGCTCTACAAAATGCCAGCTTGTCCAAAATATGGTTCACTATTAATATTTTAATTAGCTCTTTTCTTTCAATGTAGAAAACATTTGGAATTTGTTATGTGGTTTCAATATTACAATGAGGTGTCAGATATTTTGCTTGATCTTCCACTACATTCACAAATATTTCAGTCAGTCACTTTTAGGTCCTTATGTGACCCCAGATAGAATGTCACAAGGATTCTGCAATACTACTACAATTCTCCACACTACTTCAATTCTGCTACTCGGAAAGAAATGACAATTCTAAAGAACCACATGCTTTAAGAAAATTCAATTTTGCGAGCGTAAGAAAATTTTCTTTCAGGTTTCTTTCATTTTACTTGAACAGGAAGTGTTCTTACTGAAGCAATTGAGTAATACTAGCATTAAATTGGAGCCCTGAACAATTGGACATTTTTGTGTGATATGCAGCGATTTATTTGGGACATTTGCTACCTCTTCAATTGTTAACTTTTCAATGTGTTCCACTGGCTGAGATGTGATGAATAGATAACTTTGTTTCATTCAGTGCTTTGTTATACCTATACAGCTATTTTAAGAAACAAAAATCAAATTCCAGCACCAAGATGAGTGACATTTCTGCTGTTTACAGGCTCATACTAACCTACTAGCCCATGTAAAGGGCAACAATACTTCAATATCTATGCAATGTCTGATAAGTGCTCAACAGTAGTGGCTCTGATGTGTTTCACCATATGTCAGGGGACCAAGATATTATCGCTGCATTGTGTCAATAAAGATTGTTCAATGTTCAATTTAAAATTCTTCCAACGTTGATTTTGTAAAAAGAATGAAATATTTACTCAGCTGAATGCTGGTGCCGTTAATGTATACCCCTCAATGACTCACAGGAAATTGTGTATGTTACTATAGGCAATGGTTAGCTTTAGTTGTGCTGCACAAAAAGGATGTGTTGTTACCATGGTTACTTGTTTGAAAAAAATATCGGACTTACTGAGCAGATTAAGGTGTTATAGCAACATTATCAGTGAATCTAAGATTGAGTGATGTAGCCGGTCTTTATCTTCTAAAGCCCTAAGATACCAGTGTGAGGAAAGTGTGAGCTCAGTTATGTTTCCTTTAGAGTCCTAATTCCACACAGAACTGAAGCATTAAGTGCTGTTGCCATGGAAAAATCTGCACAGCAGTTCAATATCAGGAGCGCTGCTGCTATCTTGGTAACCGGTTACTTTAAAGCTACTCACAAAATGGACCCATCAATACTGTAATGTTCAGTGTGCCAGCTAGATTGTGCTTGTAAAGGAGACCCTGTAATTTTTTCATTTGTTCATGGGCTTTTGACCAACAGAAACAAGATCTTGTAAGGCTGGCTAACTAATAGGTTTTGCAGTTTCCGAATTTTCTCAAAGGACCTGAACTTTATCTCCTACGTCTCATGCCAGTGAGGATATCCTAATGGTGGAGCTAAATTTAGGCCTACCATGTGACTTCCTATAAATATACAAGCAGCCATGAGACAGCTGATTTCTATTAAAGCTGCTGAAATAGCTGGCTGCTGGAACCTCTAAGAGTTGTGTAATATATGGAACCAAAACTGTAACGCTTCTGTGGAGTGAATTCATTTTAGAGAGTGATGTAATTAAAAATCTTTGCGTCCACCCCCATCCCACCAGCCCACCTCATCATTCATATTTCTTGCCACAGTACTGTGACGAGCTGTCAGGCAATTAGGACCAAGTTACTTATCCAATCTGAAGTCATTTGCGGAGCTATCTTAGCACTTTAAAAGGGCTCAACTTTCCTTTTAGCTTCTTGCTCCGTCCAAATGCAAATAGCTTGGATTTCTTACAAATGCATTACTCAGCCTAGCGACCGCAAGCCTTTTAAGGAAGATGTTGAACATTCTTAGTCAGTTAGCCTGATCCAAGTTAAATTAGAAAGGAAGTAGGGGAGGAAAGGAAAGAAAGGCTGGAGTAAAATTGTAATAGTATTGATTAAGTAAGTTTGCCACTTCACCACATTGAGTTTGTGCAGTGGAGTGCAATATTCTTTTGCAGGATCTTGAAAGTATGGAACTCCAATGTCTCCTTGTTTTTTTCCTTTCCCTGCCATCCTAACAGATTTTTAAAAAATCAAAGCTTATTGTCACCACCCACCACCTAATTTATTTAGGCTCATTTTATCTTCTTTCTTCAACCTTTTACATTGGCCTTTGACCTTTCCCCCGGGTTTATCAATTTAAAATAAACTACCTTCTAAAATAAGTTGATCTGCAGAGTGTTACTCCACTGTGATCTTTTCAATGCTGCTATTTATTGAGAATTTTAAACATTCAGATCATGATCTAACAGCTCCTGTGTGGATCTCTGCACTGATTCAGCTCTTCAAACGGAGTGTTGATAAAGTTGTAATCAGCTTGCAATTCGACATGATGAGCAATAAATCCTCTCACAAGTGGAATTCAGAGGCAGACCACCCAACAATTCAGATAAGATCACAGAATACTGACATGAGGAACAAGCCATTTGGCCCAACAAGTCCACACCAACCCTCTGAAGAGTAACCAACCCAGACGCATTCCCCTACCCTATCACTCTACGCTTACCCCTGACTAATGCACCTAATCTACACATCCCTGAACACAATGGGCAACTTAGCATTACCAGTTCATCTAACCTGTACTGTGGGAGGAAACTAGAGCCCCTGGACGAAACCCAAGCAGACGCGGGGAGAATCACCACGCAGACAGGTGCCTGAGGCCGGTATCAAACTAGGGTCCCTGCCACTGTGAGGCAGACATGCTAACCACTGAGCCAGTGTGCAGCCCCAAAAGTCAAGTCAAAAAATCCCTCGAATTTTTCGGTTGATGTATAGCATCGGACATGACCTCAGGATGTTCAAGAACATTTTTAAAGCCAATATGGACTTTTGAGGTCTAGCTACTGTTGTAATTTAGGAAATATTGAAGGAGGAATTTAAATCAATAAGTTCAACCACTGTAATGATAAGATCATGGTCCCCAGTTCTTTCTCCCCTCCTCTTTTCCATAGATGGCAGATGTCCTATCATTTGTTATTCAAACTGCTGTCTCCTTTAGGTGTGAGTGAAAGTATTGTTTCACTGGAGAGGCTTTAACAAGCTGAGTTGCATCTGGTTCTTAATTGATATCCATGTACTCACATGGACATTCCAGCAGGTGTCACCAGATATTAACCAGCAGTAGATCACTCGATCCTCCCTCAGATCCCGAGCCCATGAAAACTGAAGTGACTAGTCATCTTATGTCAACTAGTTCAGCTCAGACCAGCTCAGATATTGAACCTGGCACTTCCTGACCTGTAACATTATACCAGCCAGTGTGTTTACTCATATACTAATTGAGGGAAGGACTTGTTTTCAGATTTAAATGGGATACACATATCACAGCAAAGTTGTGGAATGCATTAATGACTGTTGCATCTTGTGGCAGAATTCTATATTTCTGACTCTGATTCCAACCTACCGTAATCAAAGGTTTTATCATATTTAACATTCCCATTCGACAGTCTGGTTATGTTTCACTGGCACCAAGACATACCATTAATTTCCTAATGATGATATTAAAGCTAGGCCCCAGTGATATCATTCAATGCCTACATTTGCAGCTGTGTTGTGTGAAATCATTGCACTTCAAGACCCTCTTCAGATGCACAGCAATTTGAGGGGCCTTCTGTCACTTTCCACCATGTTATGGCAGTGCCCATTTCACTTTGAATATTCACTGTTATTGAGATTGAACTTCAAATGACATGATTAGATTTCTTACAGTGTGGAGTCAGGCCCTCCAGGCCAACAAGTCCACACTGACCCCAGAAGAGCAACCCATCCAGACCCATTCCCCTACATTTACCCCTTCACCTAACACTACGGACAATTTAGCATGGCCAATTCACCTAACCTACACATCTTTGGACTATGGGAGGAAACCAGAGCACCCGGAGGGAAACCGTACAGACACGTGCAAACTCCACACAGACAGTTGCCCGAGGCAGGAATTGAACCCGGGTCTCTGACACCGTGAGGCATAGAAAAGGCATAGATTACTTCAGCTGCTGATGGTCTATGCCACTGGGCTATATCATTTCATGCATACACAGACAGAGGCATGTCTACCTGATAATAACAGGATGGTGCTGAATGCATAAGGTCAAGACATAAGGCCAAGTGTAGAGGGTTGCCAGCTGCAACAAAAGCCATTTAGCATCAAATAAGCTCCGTAGGCCAACACTGCCACTGGTATCATTGGTCAGCTTTTATTTTTATTCATTCAATGGATTGGGGCATCACTGGCAAGGTCAGCATTTATTGTCTATCCATAATTGCCCTTGAGAAGCTGATGATGAGCTGCCTCTGTGAACTGCTGTAGCCAAGTCCCAGGAGCGGTAGTGGTGTTTAGCATTGCCACTGCTCTAGTAATCCAGGGCCCCAGGCTAAACCTTTGCCCATGTGATTATGATTCCACCATGGCAGATGGTGAAACTTGAATTTGATTAATAAATCTGGAATTAAATTCTAGATTAATGAAGACCATGTATGAGCCTCATATCTGTGAATGATTTTTTTTAAAACAATGCGTCGGCATGCCCATAATGTTTTAGAAAGGAAGTCAAATGGTTTTGACAGTGAAGGAACAGCTACACAGTTCCATGTCAGGATAGGGCATCACGTGGAGGGGGATTTGCAAATAGTGGTGTCTCCTTGTTGAGAGAATAGGAGCAGGCGTAGGCCATTCCACCCCTCAAGCCCAGTACGCCATTCATTATGATCATGTCTGATGACCTACTTCAATAACCTGTTCCCATTTTTCCCCCATATGCTTTAATCCCTTTGACTCTAAGTGCTATATCTAACTCCATCTTGACTTAGACAATGTTTTGGCCTTGACATATTTTGACGGAGTGACTTTGACAGGCTGTGGGTGGGAGCAATTTCTCTTCATCTCGGTCTTAAATGGCCTACCCCGTGTTCTTCGTCTCTGATCCCTTGTTCTGGAGCCCTTCACCATCAGCAACATCCTCTCTGCATCTACCCTGTTTACTTCTTTTAGAACTTTGTCAGTTTCTATGAGATCCCCCCTCTCCCCTGTCATTCTTCTATTTTCCAGTAAATATAATCCACGCCAATTTAGGTTCTTGTAAGTCAGTCCCACCATCCCAAGAACCAGTCAGATAAATCGTCACTGCATTCCTGATACAGTAAAATCATCCATCCTCAGATAAGGAGAGTAAAACTGCACACAATATTCCAGGCGTTTGCTGCTTCTTTTCCAGAAATCACCGGTTTGGAAGGTGCTGTTGACGGAAGCTTGGTGAGTTGTTTCAGTGCACATCGTAGATGGTATTCACTGCTGCTTCTGTGCATTGTTTGTGGGGGAGGAGAGGTTTTTCAAAGTGGGGAAAGAATGCCATCCAAAAGGGCTGCTTCTGCATTTACTTACTAGTAGCAAGAGTGTTTTGGTGACATAGCAATGAATAGTAACTTTGTTTGCAACAATGGTGAGATGAATAACATCCCTATCTAGCTGAAAGTGATCACTACAGATGCTGGAGATCAGAGTCAAGATTAGAGTGTTGCTGGAAAAGCGCAGCAGGTCAGGCAGCATCCGAGGACCAGGAAAATCGATGTTTCGGGCAAAAGTCTGATGAAGGGCTTTTGCCAGTAACGTTGATTCTCTTGCTCCTCGGATGCTGCCTGACCTGCTGCATTTTTCCAGCACCACTCTAATCTTGACTCCAACATCCCTACCTCCCCAATCTTGCCCATTCCTGCCCCATCTCTCAGAACTAGGCGGGATACAGCAACAGCTTGCATTTATATTGTGATTTTAACATAGCAAAATGGCTTTCACTAGGAAGAGTCTCATACAAAATATGGTAAGGAGTTGCCAGAATGGGGGAAGGTTTTAAAAGGTGTCCGAAAGGGGAGAAAAACCTGAGAAGGGGTTTATGAGGAAATTCCAAAGCTTAAAGACTGTATATAACTTAACAAGGTATTGTGGATCTGCCATTCAGAAACATGAGCTTGAATAATTTGGAATTAAAAATGTTCAATTTTATCTCCCGACCTGGGAGAAAGTGTCGGCAAAGATGAAGTTTTGATGATGGGGATGGGGCTTGGGAGGTCAGGGACAGATGCAGGTTGCAGTAAACCCAACCAAATCCATAAAGAACTCAGGGGTGACCACAGAGAAGGCTGAGCGTCAAGGCAATCTGTTTAAAAAGACAACCTCAAATGATGGAAGATCTAGTGTCCAGGAGCCACTGTCAGGTCAGGTGGTATATAAATATCAGGCAATTTACCATTTATCAAGAAACAACAGTATAAATAAGATGTTTCAGATAAATTGACAGGAAAAGTACACAAGCTGTTTTTTATTCATTCACGGGATGAGGATGTCACTGGCTAGACCATAATTTATTGCCCATTATGACTTGTTCAGAGGGCAGTTAAGAGTCAACGACATTGCTGTGGGTCTGGAATCAAATGTAGGCCAGACCAGGTAAGGATGGCAGTTTCCTCCTCTAAAGGACATTCGTGAACCAGATGGGTTTTGCTGAAAACTGATGCAGGTTTCATGGTCATCATCAGACTCTTAATTCCAGACTTTTTTAAAAAATGCATTCAAACTAAACCATCTGCCATGATGGGATTCAAACCTGGGTCCCCAGAACATTACCTGTGTAGACAGTCCAGCAGTAATACCGCAAGGACATCACCTCCTTGAAACTGTGGCACCTAAAGACGTTGTATTGATACTGAGACTAAATGACCAGTTAACAAGGACTGTGTTAATCTTGATAACATTGTGCTCTTGAACTTAAATGTTAAGGAACTCTCTTCCGGGTCTTCCTCCATATTCCCTGGCCTATTTTCCATCTGAAGATGGCTGCGACCTGATGAATACTTGTCAATCTACTTTATCTCTTGGACTGCTCATTCATCACATGTTTGACAATGAGTACAGAACAGTATTCCAACATTCAGATGGATCCCTGGGTTCTCAACCAAACCACATTTGGCATTCATGCTCATAGAAGGATGCCAACAAAATGCCCGAAAACACATCTCAGCAATTCTGGGAGAAACAAGACACCTCCACCCCCACTCACTGACTGCAACCTTATTTTCACCTGACCAGCCATTACAAAGGGGTCTGGAGGCACGTTACATTTGTTTCTTTGGCAACAACTTAGGCTTTGGTCTCTTTGTTTTTATATCAGCGACTGGAAATCAATTTTGTTTTTTTTCAAAACTTGAAAAACACTTTCCCAATCTTCAAATAGACATTGAAAATATTACGCAATACAGTACGAGAAGCTTGGTCCTTCACCAAGACTGTGCCAATTCCTAATCCTTAGTTAGACCCACTACTTATTGCCCAAGCTCAGTTTCTATCCCTTTGTTCGCCTCCCGATCATGTGACCATCAAGATATGCATTAAACGTTGCTAATGTGTCTGCGTCCACCATCTCTACTGCCAATGTGTTTCAGACACCCAGCACCCTCTGTTTGAGGAATTTTCTCTGCCCTTCTCCCCTGAACCTCCCCCCTCTTACCTTGAACCTGTGCCTTCTTGTAGTTGACCATTCCACCCTGGGAAAAAGCTTCTGGTTATCCACCCTATTTACGCCTCTCATAATGTTGTCGACCTCCATTTGGTCAACCCTCAGCCATTGTCTTTCCAGTGAAAACATTCAAAGTTAATCCAACCTCTCCTCATAACTAAAACCTTCGAGACCAGGCAGTGGGGCGGCACAGTGGCACAGTGGTTAGCACTGCTGCCTCTGAGCGCCAGTGACCCTGGTTCAATTCTAACTTTGGGCACCTGTCTGTGTGGAGTTTGCACATTCTCCCCGTGTCTGCGTGGGTTTCCTCTGGGTGCTCCGGTTTCCTCCCACAATCCAAAGATGTGCAGGTTAGGTGAATTGGCCATGCTATATTGCACATAGTGTTAGGTGCATTAATCAGGGTGGGTTGCTCTTCGGAGGGTCAGTGTTGGGCTGAAGGGCCTGCTTCCACACTGTAAGGAATCTAATCTAATCGTGTCATGGTAACCTCTGCACCTTCTTCAAAACATCTACATCCTTCTGGTAGTGTGGCAAGCTGAACTGCAAGCAATATTTTAAATGTAACCCAACTAAAGTTTTGTACAGCTGTAATGTAACTTGCCAACTTTTATATTTGATGCTTCGGCCAATGAAGCGTGCTGCATTCCTTTTTGACCGCCTTATAATCCTGTGTTTCCACTGTCAGGGATCTGTGGACCTGTTCCCCCAGATCCCTCTGTATGTCAATGCTCCCAAGGGTTCTGCCATTTACTATATCATTTGCACCTGAATTAAATGTTCCAAAATGCATCACCTCACATTTATAGACACAGTCATTGAGATGTACAACACAGAAACAGACCCTTCAGTTCAACTTGCCCATGCCAACCAGATATCCTAAATTAATCTGGTCCCACTTGCCAGCACTTGGCCATAAATCACTCTTAACCTTTCCTATTCATATATCCATCCAGATGCCTTTTAAATGTTATAATTGTACCAGTCTCGACCACCTCCTCTGGCAGTTTATTCCATATATGCACCACAGTGTGCATGAAAAAGTTGTCCCTTAGGTCCCTTTTAATTCTTTGCCCTCTCACCTTAACCCTATGCCCTCTGGACTCTGCTACCCTGGTGAAAAGACCTTGGTTATTTGGACTATCCACATACTGTTTCAAAAAACCCTCCTGGACACACCAAACAAATTGCTTTACTGACAAGAATTTCTTTTTTTTAATTCTTGTGTGCCATTATCAGCTTTAATTATCAGCGTTCCTTTTACACTATCCAAACATTTCTTCTAAATAGCTTTTAGGTTCTTCATCCCAAATTTCCAAACTCCTGTGTGTTAAAGATGGGGAAGGAAAATAACAGACAATAAATGTTTTACTCCACTGTGAATGGCAGATGAAAACATCTCTCAAATAAATTGGGAAAAATAATCTGGCAACAATAATTAATTAGAACAAACACAGAGAATGCTGGAGAAACTCAGCAGGTCTGGCAGCATCTGTGGAGTGAGAACAGAGTGAATGTTTTGAGTCTGGTGTGACTTCTTCAGAACTGAGAGGTGTTGGAAAATATTTCTTTTTATAATTTTGACAGCAGCAGAGGCCTGGTGTGAAAGACAAAGAGGTTGTTGATTGAAACTTCAATGGAATTAATTCAGATATGCCTGTGTTGCATAAGCTTTTTAAATTATGGTAATTATATTATTATTAGAATTATTACAGAATAAATGTAGCATTGATATTTTTCAGCAATCAACTAGCAGTTACAATCATACCCAGCTTCAATGTAAGTTGGAATCTCAGGTAATTATCAGTGGAATCTTTCTTTCTTAGAAAATATCTGTTCTTTATTAACAAATGTGGGTGCTCTTCTCAAAATCCTGTTAGTGCCACACTCTAGTGTTAAGTCCCCACACTCTAGCAACATCCTTGCAGACGTGGCCTATTCAGAATATAAGAAATGCCATGTTGCAGCTGTACAGGACATTGGATAGATGTTTTTTGGAATACTGTGTGCAATTCTGGCCTCCCTGCTATAAGAAGGATATTGTTAAACTTGAAACAAGTTCAGAAAAGATTTACAAAGATGCTGCCAGGGGTTGAGGGTTTGAGTTGTTGGGCAATGCTGACTAGGCTGGGGCTGTTTTCCCTGGAATATCGGAGGCTGTGGGTGACCTTATAGAAGTTTATAAAATCATGAGGGGCATGTTTAGGGTAAATAACCAAGGGTATTTTCACCAGGGTAGTCAAGTCCAAAACTGGAGGGCATGGGTTTAAGATGAGAGGGGAAAAATTTAAGAGGGATGTATGGATCAATGTTTTTCACATGGAAGATAGTGCATGTGGGCGGCACAGTGGCACAGTGGTTAGCACTGCTGCCTCACAGCGCCAGAGACCCGGGTTCAATTCCTGACTCAGGCGACTGACTGTGTGGAGTTTGCACATTCTCCCCGTGTCTGCGTGGGTTTCCTCCGGGTGCTCCGACAGCACCAAAGATGTGCAGGTCAGGTGAATTGGCCATGCTAAATTGCCCGTAGTGTTAGGTAAAAGGGGTAAATGTAGGGGAATGGGTGGGTTGCGCTTCGGTGGGTCGGTGTGGACTTGTTGGGCCGAAGGGCCTGTTTCCACACTGTAAGTAATCTAATCTAAAAAAAGGTTTGAAATGAGCTTCCAGAGGTGGTGGAGGCTAGTACAATTACAACACCGAAAAGGCAGCTGGATGGGTATTTGATTGGAAGGGTTTAGAGGCATACGGGCCAAATGCTGTCAAATGGGGCTAGATTAATTTAGGATATCTGGTTGGCATGGATGAGTTGGACCGAAGAGTCTGTTTCCATGCTGTATATTTCTCTGTAACACTGTGGCTAAACAATAGCAGGAGAAGACAGCACTGCCTCTTGAGCCTACTCCACCATTCAACACAATAATGGCTGATCTTAAACTTTATCTTTAACTTCCCACCTCTTCCTCATATCCCTTAATTCCCTAGAATAAAATTGTCTATCTCATGATTAAGCACATTCAGCGACAGTACATCTGCTAGGGTAGGGAATTCCAAACATTCATGACCCTGTGAATAAAAATTTTCTCTTTACCCTGATCTTAAATGCTCTATCTTGAAATGTTACTCCTTAATTCAGATTCCTCAGTCAAGAGAGAACAACATCTCAGTGTGTACCCTGTCAAACCCATTTTATAACTGTGTATGTTGCAGTGATACATTTAATCGCCTGAGAGTCTAGATCCAATTTACCCAATCTCTCATCGGGTGAGCCTCCAATTCTGGGGCCAATTAATGAACCTTCAATACAAAAGTATTTTTGCCTGAACAGGGAAATCAGAACAGTGTATAGTTCACCAGGTGTAGTTTCACAAAAGTCCCAAACAATCAGAGTAAAATAATTCTTTTACTCCAATTTCTTTGGAACGAAGAACAACTTGCCATTTATTTTACTAATTGCTTGCTGTACCTGCAGGCTAATGTTTTGTGTTCCTTGTATGAGTATGCCCAAGTCTCTTTGTTCATCAACATTTACAAATTAAATATCTTTTTAAAATAATCCTACTGTTTTATTCTTATAATCAAAGAAAAAACCTCCCACTTTCCCATAGTATTCTCCATCTGCCAACTTGCTGCGTCCTCATTTAACCCATCCACAACTTACTCACAGCCTTTTTATGCCTGCCTCACAGCTTGTGTTCCCATGTAGCTTTGTATCATCAGCAAACATAGACAGATTACTGTGTCTTTGTCTAATTCATTAATATAGATTGCAGATAACTGAGACCCCAACAGAGGTCCTTGTGACACTCACTTATTCACAGACTGCCAACTAAAAAATGCCTTTATTGATCCCTACCCGTTATTTCCAGTCAATGACCAATCAGCAAGATCGCCTGGAGATTAATCCAAGTCTTTAACACAGCAGCCACGAAGGAAAAATGATATTTATTCAAGTCAGGGTAATGTATGACTGAAGGGAGAGCTAGGATGGTGTTCTCGTGTACTTGTTGCTTGTGCTCTGCTCTGCAAGAGGTTCCCAAATCTGACAATTGCATGAGACACTGCACAAATTAACATTGAGTCAACCTATGACATGGGGTGAGATTTTACCCAACATCAATGCAAGGAAATTTGGCATGTCAACTCATTAAATAGGATGTCATGGGAAAGGTTGGGTGCCTATTGCTTTCTTGCCACACCATGACTTTACAAATGACAGAAAGGCATTGCTTGGGTATTGGGTAAATAATGGGCAACTAAAATGCTGACTTCTAGGCTTACCCCTCTTCCATTCAGATTCCATTCTATCAGGGGGAGAAGCTGGTATCCAATGTGTAGTCCAGCAGGTTTGATCCTGTAGGCTAAGGAAATTGAAAGGGAATACTGGGAATATTTCTTTCCAGTTTTCCAGTGCCAATCAGAAATCCCGATAATGCTCTGATTTTTCAACTCAGTTTTACAATCTGTCCTGACCTTTCCAATATCTGGGAAATTTTGGAAGATTACAACCAATACATACAATGGCAGATGGAATGTAATTTAGATAAATGCGAGGCGCTGCATTTTGGGATAGCAAATCTGAGCGGGACTTATACGCTTAATGGCAAGGTCCTGGGGAGTGTTGCTGGACAACGAGACCTTGGAGTGCAGGTTCATAGTTCCTTGAAAGTGGAGTCGTAGGTAGATAGGATAGTGAAGAAGGCATTTGGTATGCTTGTCTTTATTGGTCAGTGCACTGAGTATAGAAATTAGGAGGTCATATTACATCTGTATAGGACATTAGTTAGGCCACTTTTGGAACATTGTATGCAATTTTGGTCTCCTTTCTATTGGAAGGATGTTGTGAAACTTGTAAGGGTTCAGAAGAGACTTACAAGGATGTTGCCAGGGTTGGAGGATTTGAGCTATGGGGAAATGCTAAATAAGCTGGCACTATTTTCCCTGGGGTGTTGGAGGTTGAAGGGTGACCTTATTGAGGTTTATAAAATCATGAGGGGCATGGATAGGATACATAGACAAAGTCTTTTCCCTGCATTGGGGGAGTCCAAAACTAGGGGGCATAGGCTTAAAGTGAGAGGAGAAAGGGAATTTGAGGGGCAACATTTTCACACAGAGGGTGGTGTGTGTATGGAATGAGCCACCAGAGGAATTAGTGGAGGCTGGTATAAAAGTGGATAAATCCCCAGGACCTGATCAGGTGTACCTTAGAACTCTGTGGGAAGCCAGGGAAGTGATTGCTGGGCCTCTTACTGAGATATTTGTATCAACAATAGTCACAGGTGAGGTGCCGGAACACTGGAGGTTGGCTAAAGTGGTGCCACCGTTTAAGAAAGGTGGTTAGGACAAGCCAGGGAACTATAGGTCAGTTAGCCTGACGTCGATAGTGTGCAAGTTGTTGGAGGGAATCCTGAGGGACAGGATGACATGTATTTGGAAAGGCAAGGACTAATTAGGGATAGTCAACATGGCCTTATGTGTGTGAAATCATGTCTCACAAACTTGATTGAGTTTTTTGAAGAATTAACAAAGAGGTTTGAAAAGGGCAGAGCGGTGGATGCGATCTATATGGACTTCAGTAAGGCATTCGACAAGGATCCCCATGGGAGACTGATTAGCAAGATTAGATCTCATGGAATACAGGGAAAATTAGCCATTTGGATACAGTACTGGCTCAAAAGTAGAAGACAGAAGGTGGTGGTGGAAGGTTGTTTTTCAGACTGGAGATCTGTGACCAGTGGAGTGCCACAAGGATCGATGTTGGGTCCACTACTTTTCATCATTTTTATAAATGATTTGGATGTGAGCACAAGAGGTATAGTTAGTAAGTTTGCAGGTGACACCAAAATTGGAGATGTCGTGGACAGCAAAGAAGGTTACCTCAGATTACAACAGGATGTTAATCAGATGGGCCAATGGGCTGAGAAGTGGCAGATGGAGTTTAAGTTAGATAAATGTGAGGTGCTGCATTTTGGGAAAGCAAATCTTAGCAGGACTTATACACTTAATGGTAAGGTCCTAGGGAGTGTTGTTAAATAAAGAGAGCTTGGAATGCAGGATCATAGCTCTTTGAAAGTGAAGTTGCAGGTTGATAGAATAGTGAAGAAGGCGTTTGTTATGCTTTCATTTCTTGGTCAGAGTATTGAGTACAGGAGTTGGGAGGTCATGTTGTGGCTGTGATTAGGCCACTGTTGGAATATTGCGTGCAATTCTGGTCTCCTTCCCATCAAAGGATGTTGTGAAACTTCAAAGAGTTCAGTAAAGATTAACAAGGATGTTGCCAGGGTTGGAGGATTTGAGCCATTGGGAGAGGTTGAATAGGCTAGGCCTGTTTTCCCTGTAGCATCGGAGGTTGAGGGGTGACCTTGTGGAGGTTTATAAAATTATGAGGGGCATGGATATGATAAATAAACAAAGTCTTTTCCCTAGGTGGGAGAATCCAGAACTGGAGGGCATAGGTTTAGGTTGAGAGGGGAAAGATATAAAAGAGACCTAAGGGGCAACTTTTTCATGCAGAGGGTGGTACATGTATGGAATAAGCTACCAGAGGAAGTGGTGGAGGCTAGTATAATTACAACATTTAAAAAGCATCTAGATGGTTATATGAATAGAAAGGGTTTGGGATATCTGGTCGGCATGGATGATTTGGACCGAAGGGTCTGTTTCCGTGCTTTACATCTCTATGACTGGAAAATTACAACATTTAAGGGGTGTCTGGATGGGTATATAAATAGGAAGGCTTCAGGGGGAAATGGGCTAAATGCTGGCAAATGGGACTAGATTAATTTAGGATATCTAGATGGCATGGACAAGTTGGATCGAAGGGTCTGTTTCCATGCTGTACAGCTCCATATCTTTATGACACTGTGACATCCACTTCCATGGCAGGCACGTTTTGAAAAAAGCCCGAGGATTCAGGCTATCAAATCCTGGAGACCCGTCAGTCTTTTGTCCCATAAGATTATCCAGAACTTGCTGTAGCCATTAAATTTTTCTCTCTTGAGTGAATCTCTGATTTTTATTTGTCTATCATTCACAAACAGGCCTTTAGCTGCTTAGGTTTTAAGTTCTATAATTCACTTTCTAATCCACATTAAATCTACCTTTTTTAATACACACTTTTAACCTATTTCTTTGATCTGTTGTGATTCCTTCTTTTGTGTAACTTGTCAAATTGTGTTTGACAAATAGGCCTTTGAAGGACCTTGGCAAATTTTACTATGTGAATGACTCAACTTAAATACAATTTGTTGCGACAACAACTTAAACACAATGACATCACCAGTATCTGGTCCACACTGGAAACAGATGTCATTACACATTGTTACTCTCAATAGAAATGTGGACTTAAGAGGATCTTTAAAATAATCTGTTCATCTTCTTTCACAAGGTTGATTGTCCCAATGTCTTTTCAAAATTAAGTCCCATTCACTAAATATTCTGTGTAAGATTGAATGGATGTCCTGTAACATAAAATCCTCTGATGTCTTCCTGGTCTTTAACTCTCCACTGGTATCAACTTTTCGAACAGGGAAATCACCCTCACCAGCACTTTCTTGATGATTATTCCAAAATGTTCCTTTTCTAATGCCTGTAACAGCAGCACCAACACTGGCTCTTATGAAGCAAGACCC
Source organism: Chiloscyllium punctatum (assembly GCF_047496795.1). Classification (NCBI taxonomy): domain Eukaryota; kingdom Metazoa; phylum Chordata; class Chondrichthyes; order Orectolobiformes; family Hemiscylliidae; genus Chiloscyllium; species Chiloscyllium punctatum. The sequence goes on from NC_092746.1 coordinate 97,869,718, forward strand.
CAGCTGTCTTCTCCATTGCGTTAAGAGGTTAAAACTTGTACCTTACTTTCAATATGTTTTGACTTGAGTTTCTGTTTCCATCACAAAGAGATTACATAGGTTTGTCTCTCTTGTAAAAGGTCCCATTCCCCATCTGCAAACAATTCCATTCATTTTGAATTAAAAGAGATAGTTTAAAACGTAACTATCATATAAAGGGCAGCCTTTGTAACAATCATCTTTACTTTCTTTCACTGCATTTATCACATAATCTGCTTAATTTAGTACAGAGCACAAACAATTATTTCAGAAGATGAGCTTCTACCCCAAAACTCAGTCACAAGCTGTACAGAGCCATTAGAAATTAAAGTCATAAATGCCTGCCCACGCTTGTAAATTGACCAGATTATTTGATAAAACATAAAAATACAAGGTCAAACAGATGATAGAGAAAAAATAATTAATCAATGGTTTCGCTTTTATTGGTTTCCAGAAGATATATGGCAAGCACATAAATGATTTGGCCTATTGCTCACCAAATGACTCATCATTATAAAGAAAGGACATAAAAGATCAAATTGATTCACTTTTGATACATAGTCTTGAGGACACAGTGTAACCAAAACACATCATAATTCATACAGTCCCAAAATAACATTAATTCTGTCTAAATGGGATAATCACATTTGTAAAGTTAATTTTGAGATCAATTTGCCCCAGTTTTTTTTGATGTCCTCAAATGTTTGAGTAAATGGCAGTTGGGACTGAACCTGTGAAAGTTTCTAATGGTATAAGTTTACGTCATGAATTTCCTTGAGACAGTAATCACTTTCGCATGAGTTGTTGCATCCTTACTTACATAAAGTAGCTAAGGTGAGCTCTAACCAGCTTCATTAAAATGCATATTCACCACCAATGCTTTGTGTTGCATTTTAAGTAAGTGAACAAGGTCAGAAGCTTGATTCCTGCAGTGCACAAAACTTCTGTGTCACATTTCCAATGTTATCACATATGTCAGTGCAGACAGTCTCAGCAGCAGCATATGCAATACACTGCAGGGCTTCATCTGGATCACTCAGAGCTATTGGATAGAAATGGGCTATGGCACAGCTTTGTACTGGAGTTTCTCTCATTGCGTTTGATTCCAGTCTAATTCTATCCACATTGGTTAAGATTCTCTAGACAATGGTAAGATTGAGTGCAATGCTGCTGCCCTCAAAGTTTTTTTTTCAAACCTCATGATATTTTTAGCCACATCTTCCACTTCTGACTGAAACAGAGATGAGCTGAACAGTGTATCCTGGTCAAGTCCAGGTTGCGTTGGGTCAGTCAAAGGCAGCAGGCAACACACACTGCTATAGATATTCAATGAAGTAATGGTTTGGGAAGAATGAAGGTGGAAGTTGCATTGGATCCACCTGAAGACAATATTGTGGGAAGGAGTAATTTGAGACAGATGGTAGCGAAGTTTATAGTGAGGAACAGGTGACATTGAAACTGTGGTTTCCTGAACTCCATCACTGAGAGGTTTCCTTCCCCTGTGCCTGAGTCTGCTCTGGATTATTTGATTAAAGATTCCCATTCAACAACTTATCATGTCATGTGGCTATCTTAAAACCAACAGACAATGTTCAGTTAGACAGTTCAAGCAAATCCACAATGTACGGATGAACTCCAACTGCAGTCTCCATTTAACTTAGCAATGAAACGGATTGCTTTCATTGTAAATCAGTGAATTTCTAATGTGTATAATGGAGAGTTGATCTCACTACCATTGTTAGTTGAATTTCTTTGTAACCAAACAAATGTTTGAACATATTTTGGGAATGGTTGTGGAAGTCAACAACATAAATGCTGGAAACACTCAAATGGCCAAGCAGTGTCCATGGAGACAGGAAAAGAGCTAAATGTTTGATTTAATGATCTCTGATCAGAACTGGAGGTGTGAGGGCCATAGCTGGTTTTAAGCAGGTGCTGAGAGGGGACAGGTGAGGAGAGGAGGGAATGGCTATGATGTTTTGTCCGACAGAGGAAGGCAAAAGATATTGAAATGACAAAAGGGATAATGGTAAAGGCAAATGTGGGTGGCAATGGGAAAAATAAAGAAACAAATGGGTGGCACGGTGGCACAGTGGTTAGCACTGCTGCCTCACAGCGCCAGAGACCTGGGTTCAATTCCTGCCTCAGGCAAATGACTGTGTGGAGTTTGCACATTCTCCCCGTGTCTGCGTGGGTTTCCTCCGGGTGCTCTGGTTTCCTCCCACAGTCCAAAGATGTGCAGGTCAGGCGAATTGGTCATGCTAAATTGCCCGTAGTGTTAGGTTAGGGGTATGGGTGGATTGCGCTTCGGCGGGTCGGTGTGGACTTGTTGGGCCGAAGGGCCTGTTTCCACACTGTAATGTAATCTAATCAAAAAAAATATTAGCATAAGAAGGAAAACTAATTAGTTAATGAAAAAAAATGAGGATGTTATTGCTAATGTCTAGAGAAAGAATTGAACTGTTGTGCTTCAGTTTACTACTCAGATAAGTTGCCCTAAAGTTTGCAGTGTCTAGATTGGCTTGAACAGCCTGGTTAGGATCCTAAAAAGGTCTCACTCAATGCAGGGGTGAGTTGGAGCTGTACCTTGCCTCCTCTGGGGAGCATTCACTACGTTATTTGCCACTCAAGCACATTTCAAAAGCCAGTGGGCTTTCCCAGATTCAAAGACCCCAAGGGTCGAAGTCCTGCCCACCAAGAGCTGCTGGCAATGTCACTGGAATGGTGGTGGATGATGCCAGCAGGACACCCACTTGAGTCCTCTGGTTCAGGTCAGTGATGAGGGAATGGGGCACCATGGACTACTGGTTGCAGAGGAAGGTGAGAAATGTTATCTGGCGGTGTAGGCAGAGGATAGCCCTTTTAGGACTATGCACTGTCCGGTGATGGTCTCCACATTCAGACACTGAATGCATTTGAACAAGGAACAAAAGCCCCACCACCCCACTCCACCAATTTCCTGAACCCACAAACTGTTTAGTGCCCAGCATGCTTCCCACAGCAGTGGTTCGAGGCCCTTCATTCAGCATTAGTTGGCAGCAGGATGGAATGCTGTCCATAGGCTTTTCACACTGCCACTAAATTAAACTTCCTCCTCACCTCAACTTCATCCTGGGTGAGGGGATTAAACTTTTCACACTATCAGAAGCATTTGTTTACTTTACAACCATGACCACATTGGTGATAAATTACTTTGTAATGTCCTAATGTTTCTAAGAGGTTGTATCTAATTTCAAGTGTTATTAGGACCCTAGAAAAACAGTGAGATCATTATTCCCATCATTCTTGGTTTCCACTGATCATTTATGTTTATATGTCTTTTATAGTTATGGTCATGAGGCACCTGAAGAAATTCTCTTCTGTCTTTACAAAAACTGAGGATGATAAAAAAAATGAGATGAGATCCTGAAAGTGGAATTCAGTGAGCTAGGAGAGAAGTTAAAGAGGAGGACCTCAAAGGTAGTGATCTCAGGATTGCTACCAGTGCCATGTGTTAGCCCAGGTAGAAGTGAAAGAATAGGCAAGATGAACATATGGCTTGAGGGATTGTGTAGGAGGGAGGGGTTCAGATTTGTGGGACATTGGGACTGGTTCTGGGAAAAGGGAGACTATTACAAATTGGATGGTCTTCACCTGCACCAGGCTGGAAATAATGTCCTTGGGGGAGATTTTGCTAATGCTGTTGGGGAGGTTTTAAACTAATGTGGCAAGGGGCTGGGAACCAGAAGGGAAGACAAGTAGAGAGTGAGGTGGAAACTAGAGACTGTCAGGAACAGGATCGTGAAGTTAGCATTAACAAGGGGAAAAGTAAGCAGAGAGCAGATGACGGCAAATGAACTGGTGGTCTGAACTGCATATGCTTTAATGCAAGGAGTACAGTGGGTAAGGCAGACAAACTTAGGGCTTGGATTGGTGCCTGGGTGTATGAGGTTATTGCCATGACAGAGACTTGGTTAAGGGAAGGGCACGAATGTTCCAGGATATAGATGCTTCAGACAGGACAGGGAGAAAAGTAAAAGTGTATGTGTGTGTGGGGGGGGCGGGGGGGTGGGGGGGGGGGGGTGGAGCTGGGGAGCGGTGAGGAATTGCATTGCTGGTCAGAGATGATATCACAGCTGTGCTAAAGGAGGACACTAAGGAAGCCTTGAGCAGTGAGGCATAATGGGTAGAGCTGAGAAATAAGAAGGGTGCAATTACATTGTTGGGGCTGTACTACAGGCCTCCCAACAGTGTGCGTGAGGTAGAAGAACAAATAGGTAAAGAGATTATGGAAAGATGTTTAGGCAACAGGGTGGTGGTGATGCGAGATTTAATTTTCCCAAAATTGACTGGAATACACAGTGTCAGAGGTCTGGATGGACAAAATTTGTAAGGAGCATCCAGGCAAGTTTTCTAGAGCATTATGTCAATAGTTTATCTAGGGAACGGGCCATATTGGACTTGTGTTGGGGGAGAGTCAGGCCAGGTGGTAGAATTTGCAGTGGGAGATTTCTTTGGGAATAATGAGTGTTGATATTAGAGATAGAAGTTTGTTTACTCTGGATCACATTGACATAAGGAGGGAAGATCTTTTGGGTAGGCTAAAGGATATTAAAGTGGAAAAATCCACAGAACTGGATGGGATCCATTCCAGGTTGCTGAGGGAGGTGAGAGGAATAGCTGGAGCCCTGACAGATATCTTTGTAGCATCCTTAAACACAAGTGAAGTGTTGGAGGATGGGGGAGTTGTTAATGTTGTCCCACGTACAGGAAGGGTAGTAGGGATAGTCCAGGCAACTACAGACCAGTGAGCCTGATGCCAGTGGTGGGAAAGTTGCTGGAGAAGATACTGAGTGATAAAATCTATTTGTATTTGGAAAAGAATGGACTTATCAGTGATAGGCAACATGAGTTTGTGCGGGGGAGTTCGTGCCTTATCAACTTAATAGAGTTCTTGGAGGAAGTGACCAAGTTGAAAGATGAAGGAAGGGCTGTAGATGTCACATACATGAACTTTAATAAGGTGTTTCATAAGGTTCCCCATGGTAAACTAACGGAGAAAGTGAATTCACATGGTGTCCAGGGTGTTCTATCTAGGTGGATAAAGAACTGGTTGAGCAACAGGGGATAGAGAGTAGTAGTTGAAGGGAATTTCTTGAAATGGAGAAAGGTGATCAGTGGTGTTCCACAGGGATCAGTGCTGGGGCCATGGTTGTTTTTGATATACATAAATGATCTGAAAGAGGGCATTAGTGGTCTGATCAGTAAGTTTGCAGATGACACGAAGATTGGTGGAGTAGCAGACAGCATTGGTGACTGTCACAGAATACAGAAGAATATAGATAGACTGGAGAGTTGGGTGGAGAAGTGGCAGGTGGAGTTCAATCCAGACAAATGTGAGGTGATACATTTTGGAAGGTCAAATTCTAGACTGAACTATACTGTAAATGGAAGAGCCTTGGGAGCAGTTGATGAGCAGAGAGATCTGGAAGTTCAGGTCCATTGTACCCTGAAGGTTGCTGCACAGGTGGATAGAGTGGTCAAGAAGGCATATGGTATGCTTGCCTTCCTTGGACAGAGTATTGAGTATAAGAGCTGGCAGGTCATGTTAAAATTGTGCAAGACTTTGGTTCGGCCACATTTTGAATACTGTGTACAATTTTGGTTCCCACATTACCAAAAGGATGTGGGCGCTTTGGAGAGGATGCAGAGAAGGTTTACGAGGGTATTGCCTGGTATGGAAGGTGCTAGCTATGAAGAGAGGTTGAGTAGGTTAGGATTGTTTTCATTAGAAAAAAGGAAATTGAGGGGGACCTGATTATGGTCTAACAAAATCATGAAGAGTATAGACAGGGTGGATAGAGATAAGCTTTTTCCCAGGGTGAGGGATTCAATAAAAAAAGGTCACACATCACACATTCAAGGTGAGGGGAGAAAAGTTTAAGGGGGATACATGCGGCAAGTACTTTACACAGAGGGTGGTAGGTACCTGGGATGCATTGCTAGCAGAGATAATAGAGGCAGGCACGGTAGATTCATTTAAAGTGTGTCTGGGATAGATGCATAAGTAGGTGGGGAGCAGAGGGATGCAGATCCTTAGGAATTGGGGCTATAAGTTTAGACAGTGGACTTGGATCAGCACAGGCTTGGAGGGCTGAAAGGCCTGTTCCTGGACTGTAAATTTTCTCTTTTTCCTTTGTGTAATGATGTCAGTGCATCATTTGTACTGGGAACTCTGAAGCAACAGTCCTCTTTTACTCCTCTAAAATATTCTTATTGATTTTCCATGCCATCATTTTCCCTCCAATTCTCTTTCTCTGATCTTCTTGCTGAAGGCGGTGCTCAGACCCAGTACCAGACTCCACAACCAAAGAAGCCTCTGTCACCTCATGGGAACAGTCACAATTCACGCATGAAAGTGGATGATGAATGGTAGAGGTGATTTGAGCACTGCAAGCTGGGAAATGAAGGAGCAATCATAAAATTGAAACCCTGCATATAATTTTCCTCCCCTTCCTAGGCAACATATAGGTGCATGACTAATGAATTCAACACATTCTAAGGATTAAACCTAACATCTTCCTACTCCGTACAGCTCAATCTTATATCATTCTCCAGCATTTAACTTCACATTGCACATGGCATCTTGGATGTTATCAGTTATATATCGAATAGATCAGTGAATCTATTTTTATACCAGTCTGGTTACTCAAATTACCACAACGAAAGCCAGACAAGGAAGAGTAAATGACACAACATTCTTTCTCGGATGAAAAAATTAGTCTGTCAACTCCTACAATTTGAAAAAAACTTTCCTTGTTCATTTTTTCCCATTATTATTCATTATTTCCCATCATTATTTTCCAATTTTGTGTTTTCTGGATTGCTTTATTTCTTTAGTGAATAACTGACAGTTGGCAATCCATATTTTTATATCATGGCTGTCTTTCTCATTCCTCCTTTTGCTCCTAGCAGCACGAATGTTTCTCTCTGACCCTAACTGCCACTGCAGAAAGCTGTTTGCAATTAAGTGAATCTGCAGGAGACCCTGACTAAAAGCCTTCCAGTAAAAGGAGAAAGCGAGAAAAGGTTCACAACAATCAAAGTGCAACAATTAAAAACATTTTTCTTTTACCTGGTAAGGTTTATAAGGAAGCAGACATCTGCCTTACATCTGCTGTGTTCTTCTGTCAATGCCTTTTACATCAATATTGTTAAAATAGGAGTTAGCTCAGAGCGTCGTTTATTTTCTGTAGCATAACATACATGTTTTTAAAATAGGAGGATGCTTATGTCAATTGAACATAGGAATTAGCATAAGGTTATAGCAGAAGAGAAGGAAAAAAATAAACAAATGCAAACCTGAAGATTACTTTATGTAGGACAAATACAAACCCATGGTAATTATAGCCTGTACAAACATAACTAAGAAGGAATGTGTTTGCTACTTTGACTGGTAGTTCTACTTCTCCATGAAGATCCCAACTGCATATCTGCTGTTGATACCTTAAAATTTGTTTCTCATTGGTGTGAAATGATTAATCATCGTCCCTCTATTAATGGATACTCTGGTATTCATATTAGTGTCCATAAGAAATCTGTTTCTACCCAGCTCATTGACTGAAGTTTAAATCTTGGGAAGGTTGTCTTACATTTATAAAGCTTACAAAAATAATCCCTAAACTGTGACTACATTCTATCTCTCTCTCTCTCTCTCTCCCCACCCCCCACCACCCTCTTTCTTTCCCATTACATTCACACAACTTTAGTCTGGATAATCACCTGTATATTTTCCAGCTCTAAATATGATTCTGTGCTGAGAAACAGAGTACAGCTGCTGAGCTGAGGTCCAAGCTGATGGGTCTACCTGTTAAATAGAAAGCTGTACACAAAGATTTTTGTCATCATATCTTGGCAGCTAAAGTGAATTATTAACCCTTGCAACATTCAGATAAATAGAACTTCCAGGATGAGAATGATGATTAGATCCACCAAGACTGTTCCGTTTGATATAATATTCTTGCAGACGTGTGCATCAAAGCTTCTTCCTGAACCCATTTACAGTGCCTGAATCAATGGCTTTCCTGGGATATTTGCTTCTTTCATCTTTTGCCAAGGTTGGTAAAATCCATGTGCTTGATATTGCTATTTTAGTTGTTTCATTTGAACATGTACTTGAGTCCTGGATGTGAGTTTGCTCACTGAGCTGGAAGATTTATTTTCAGGCGTTTCATCACCATACTAGTTAACATCATCAGTGAGCCTCCGGTGAAGTGCTCGTGGAATGTCCCGATTTCTATTTATGTATTTCAGTTTCATTGGGTGCGTGATGTCATTTCTGGCTCTTTATCTTAGGGGATGGTAGATGGGGTCCAAATCAATGTGTTTATTGATAGAGTTCCAGTTGGAATGCCATTCTTCACGGAATTCTGTTTGGCTTATCCTAGGATGGATGTGTTGTCCCAGTCAAAGTGGTGTCCTTCTTTGTCTGTGTGTAAGGATACTAGTATAGTTGGTCATATCTTTTTGTGGCTAGTTGATGTTTATGTCTCCTGGTGACTAGTTTTCTGGCTGTTTGTCCAATGTACTGTTTGCTAGTTTTTGCAAGGTATTTTGTAAATGACATTTGTTTTGCTTGTTGTTCGTATAAGGTATTTTAAGTTCATTAGCTGCTGTTTTAGTGTGTTTGTATGTTTGTGGGCTACCACGACGCCAAGAGGTCTGAGTAGTCACTTCAGAGATGTCTTTGATATAGGTTTGGGTTCAGTACACGGATGACACCTTTGTCATCACTAAACAAAACAAATTAGAGGAAACCTCCAACACCATCAATAATATCCTAACTGGCAGGAGATTCACAAGAGAGGAAGAAAACAGCAATTAACTGCCATTACTAGATGTCAGTGGAGGACTTCAAATCTGCGTCTACATGAAAGGAACACACACGGACCAAATACTTAACTACAGAAGCAATCATCCCAACAACCGCAAATGAAGCTGCGTTTGGGCATTATTTCAACGAGGCACCACACACTGCAGCACCGAGAAATTACAAAGAGCAGAAGAGAACTACCTATACAGCATATTCAAGAAAAATGGATACCCAAAAAACACAGTCCGCCAATTTCCCACCAACAAACCCACAAAGCAGACACAACACGCCCAGAAACCCTAGCCACATTACCCTACATCAAAGACATCTCTGAAATGACTTACAGACTACTCAGACCTCTTGGCATCATAGTAGCCTACAAACCTACCAAAACACTAAAACAGCAGCTAATGAACTTAAAAGACCATATACCAACAACTAGCAAAATGAATGCCATTTACAAAATACCTTGAAAGAACTGTAATAAATGCTACATCAGACAAACAGACTGAAAACTAGTCACCAGGGTACATAAACACTAACTAGCCACAAAAAGACATGACCCATTAGCACTAGTATCCTTACATACAGACAAAGAAGGACAGCACTTTGTCTGGGACAATTCATCCATTCTAGGACAGAGCCATGCATGAGAATTCCTTGAAAAATGGCATTCCAACTGGAGATCCATCAACAAACACATCGACTTGGACCATCTACCATCCTCTGAGATAAAGAACCGGAAATGATATCACCCACCCAAAGAAACTGAAACATATAAATAGAAAGTGGGACATGCCCCCAGTGCTTCATCGGAGACTCACTGGTCATGTCACCTCATATGGTAATGAAATGTCTGAAAACAAACCTTCCAGCTCAGCGAGCAAACTCACATCCAGAACCCTAACCTGAGCTATAAAACTTTTCAAAAATCACTAGTCCTGTCCTATAATATTGTATTTGCTCCCTCATCCTAATCTTGAAAATGTCAAGGAATTCAACCTAATGGAAGTAGTTTTTATTTACACGTATCTAATCCTGATTAAGCTTTAACCAAATTAAACAAATGCAGACAATTTGATGCATTACAGACATCAAATAAACTGTCAACACACAGTGATGTGCACTGCTATACATTTCTGTCATTTAATTTCTCATTAATTTGAAGAGGTTCATATACCAGTTTGATATGCCAGAAAGATTTGTTAATTTCAAAGTAATTTCAACATATCATGGTTTGGCCATCTTTTTAACAAAATTACAGCACCATAGACGCCTAATTCCTTTAATGGCTCAGTTGAAAATAATGAATGCAGGATGTAGCCCAATTAAAAATGTTGCATCACGGTGCCAACTAATCTCCCTTTCCATATCAATAGTGCAGCATTCTCACTTCTGTGCCAGAAAGGTGTGGCATCTAGACCCAGAGTCCAAGCTGACTGATGTACAGGAGGATTGTGCAGTTTTGGAGGTGGAAACTCTTGAAAAAGAACACTTAATTCAGTCAGGCCCCGTATGTCTGTTGTGTTATGTCTCACAGTTAGTATGCAATATACCCTGAAGTGATATGCTCATAATGTCACTATGTTATCATACCATGTGACCTGATGGTATAAAGGACTCCATCTCCTTCTTACAAACATACAAAACAGGAGCAGAAGTAGACCATTCAACTTCTTGAACCTGAAATGCTCCACCATTTAATAAGGTCATGGCAGATCAGAGGCTGTTTACAATTCCACATTTCCCCCATCCTCGATAAACTTTGATTCTTTTGACCAACAAGAATTTATCCATCTCCATTTTAAAGACATTCCATGGTTCCTTATCCACTGCTTTCTGAGGCAGAGTTCCTAAGTTACCCAATACTTGGAGAGAAAAAAAACATTTCTGACCTGAAAGGCAACCACTAATTTTAAAATGGTGCCCTGAATTCTGAAATGACCCACAAGACAAAATATCTTTTCCATATCCACCTTGTCAAACCTATTCAGGACATTTTAATGTTTCAATCAAGACACTCCTCCATTGGAAAGAAGATCAGTCTATCCAAGTTATCCCTATAGGACAACCAACTAATTTCAGTGATCCAAACCATCTCCAATGCATTTACTTCATTCCTTAAATAGGAAGACTAAAACTGTACATGGCGTTTGTTGAGAATGTGTTGCTGGAAAAGTACAGCAGGTCAGGCAGCATCCGATTAGCAGGAAAATCAATGTTTCGGGTCGGAGTCCTTCATCAAGAAGCAGGCCATGGTGTTTGATATGTGATCTCACCATGTACACCTGAAGTAGAGCATCCTTACTGTTTCACCTTATGAGACTATGGCCTAGCAACTCAGGTAATGTTCTAGGAAGATAGGATCAAATCCCATTGGGGTAAATGTTGAAATTTGAATTCAGTTAAAATAAATCTGTCATTAAGAGTGCAATGATGAGCATGAATCCATTGCTGATTATCCGAAAACCCCATCTGGTTGAGGAAGGAAATTGCCATCCATATGTGGTCAGGCCTACTTGTGTCTCTAGACGCACAGCAACATGGCTGACTCTTTACTGCCCTTTGGGATGGACAATAAATGCTGGGCTAGTCAGTGACGTCCTCATCCCATGAATGAATAAATAGGACATATTAAATTCCTTCCATAATAAATAATAGCAATCCCATTAGCCATTTTGATTTTATACTATATCTAGATAATAATATTTTCTGTATAATACACCAGAAATTCCTCCACACCTCCAATCCAGCAATTGTTCTTCATTTAAATAATGCTCTGCGTTTTTGAGTTCTTCTTGTCAATTTGAACAAAAATCAAATTTAGTTACTTCAATACTCCTTATCAATTAATTTACAGGAATTTTGACACTCTTTTCACTTATGGTAACATCCCAGAAACCAACAATAAATGGAAGGGAAGGGGGAACTCAGCGAAATCACAGTCAGAGAAGTGAGGAGCTTAGAAATAATGAGCACAATTTAAAAATAAGAGTGATACTATTTAGGACCAAGATGAGGAGAAATTTTTGAGTCAGGTGAATTTTTGGAATTTCCTTCTGGAAGCTCAATCTTTGAGTATTTTTAAAAATACATTTAAATTATTATTTTTGATTATCAGTGGAGTAAAGAGTTATGGGTATAATTTTGGCAAAAGGGATTGATGCCTTTCACCAGTCATGCTTGTATTAAATGGTGGAGCAGTCTTGTCAGGTTGAATGGGCTACCCCTGTTGTCATGTTCCTGTGTCTTAACCTCACCCCTATGACAGATGTTAAGACAACCAACCTGCAGTTTCATGCTTTCTGTCTCTCTCTCTTTTTGAATAAAATAAACATAGAGTCACAGGATCGTACAGTATAGAGGATGCTCTTTTGCCACTGAGTTAACACTTACAAAAAACTATAGTGACACTACACCAGTCCCACCTTCCAGACTGGACCTATGGCTTTCAATGTTATGACATTCAAGTACTCATCCAAGTACTGTTTGAATGTTGTGAGGTTTCCTGCCTCAACTACCACCCTCCCCACCATCACCCCTGCCAACCACCACCCCAGGTAATGTATTCCAGATTCCCACAACCTTATGGGTGAAATGTTTTTCTTTAAGTCCCCCTTGAACTTCTTGCCTGTCAGCTTAAGGTTATAACACTTGTTATTCACCCTTCGACTAAAGGGACCAGCTATTTGCAATCCACCCTGTCCATGCTCCTCAGCCATATCCCCTCTCAACCTTTTCTGCTTCAAATAAAACAATCCAAGCCTATCCAAGAGACTTGGCAACAACTCAGCTATGCTTCTTTGGCAACATCATCTGAACATACAACCTCCACCATCAAAGGCAACATGTGCATGTGAATACCACCAGCTACAATTTCCTCTCATTATTCTGACTTGAAAATATATCATCGTGCCTTCATTGTCACTGGGTCAAAGTCTTAGAATTCCCTTCCTAGCAGCACTCTGGATGAACCTACACTATGAGGACTTGTTTTTAATTCATTCATGGGAATGTGGGTGTTGCTGTTGTGGCCACCATTTATTTACCATCCTTAATTACCCAAAGGCCAATTAAGAGTATCCCACATTACTTTGAAGTCACAGTAGGCTATACCAGGGAAGAATGGCAGCTCTCCCTCCCGACAGAGCATTAGTGAAACATATTTTTTAATGACAATCTACATTGATTACATGACCACCACTGGGCTGGCGTTTTATTTCACTTTTCCCTTATTGAATTCAAATTTCACTACCTGCCGTGGTGGGGTGGAATGGTGGCTCAGTGGTCAGTATTGCTGCCTCACAGCACCAGTGACCTGGGTTCAATTCCAGCCTTTGGTGATTATGTGGAGTTTGCACATTCTCCCCATGTCTGCGTGGGTTTCCCCTGCATGCTCTGGTTTCCTCCCACAGTCCAAAGGTTAGGTAGATTGACCATGTTAAGTTATCTTGTCGGGTCCAGGCTAGGTAGATTAGCCACGGGGGACTGGGTTTGGGTGGAAGATTGGTGCAGCTTCATGGGCTTAATTGCCCCCCTTCTGCACTGCAGGGATCCTATGGTGAGATTTGTTCCCTTATCCTAGAATCTTAGCCTTGGGTTCTGGATTTCTAGACCAGTGACATTGAGTTTGTAAGAAGGCCTATGGAGTATTATCGTTCATTAGCGGAGGGATTGAATTCAAGAGTCGTGAAGTGATGTTGCAGCTGTACAGGACTTTGGTTAGGCCACAGTTGGAGTACTGTGTGCAGCTCTGGTCGCCTCACTTTAGGAAAGATGTGGAAGCTTTGGAGAGGGTGCAGAGAAGATTTACCAGGATGTTGCCTGGAATGGAGAGTAGGTCGTACGAGGATAGGTTGAAAGTTCTCGGCCTTTTCTCGTTGGAACGGCGAAGGATGAGGGGTGACTTGATAGAGGTTTATAAGATGATCAGAGGAATAGATAGAGTAGACAGTCAGAAACTTTTTCCCCGGGTACAACAGAGTGTTACAAGGGGACATAAATTTAAGGTGAAGGGTGGAAGGTATAGGGGAGATGTCAGGGGTGGGTTCTTTACCCAGAGAGTGGTGGGGGCATGGAATGCGCTGCCCGTGGGAGTGGTAGAGTCAGAATCATTGGCGACCTTTAAGCGGCATTTGGATAGGTACATGGATGGGTGCTTAATCTAGGATAGAAGTTCGGCACAACATCGTGGGCCGAAGGGCCTGTACTGTGCTGTATTGTTCTATGTTCTATGTTCTACTATACAAACATCTCAAGAACAAAGCAGGTTTCTCAAGAATAATCATAAATGGACATGAACAATTCAGAATTGTCTACAGATGCTACTCTTGAATTTAATGAACTTTAAATACAAATACAAAAGCATTTTAGTTGTGACTTATTTATCCAAACAGGCGATGGGTGAACTAGAGGGAAATGATACCACTTCTGGAGTCAGCTCATGATCATAACAACAGTGAGCTCTCTGTATTAAATATACTTGCTTTGGAAAATGAGTTAAAATATGCATTCGGCATGATTGTCTGATGAATTAGTAATAAGCTGATTGACAATGACGGAATTTGCAGAGATTGCTTATTAAATTACTGCAAATGTTTTTGTGGATAGTGACCAAAAACTGACTTTGACAAGGAACTGTTTGAGAGTAAATCAGACTTTACAGATGTAGAAATTAGGAACAGGAGTAGGTTATTGGCCTCTGGAGATTACTCTGCCATTTAATGGCTGATCTGTTAGGGTTTCAAGTTCCATAATCACAACTACTCATGATAACCTTTGCTTCCATCATCAAACTGAAACCTATCTACCTCCTCCTATAAAATAGTTAGTCACCCTGCCGTTATGACCTAAAGGCAGGGAGTTGCAAGTACACTGCATTACTGAGGATTTTCTACACCTTACAAATAAATACCATCTTGAAATATTCACCTCATCAAAAGTTTACCAGTATTCCATTCTGGAAGTTATTTGAGCACTTCATGGAAGGAGACTGGTGTGCTACTTTGCCATGTTATATCTTAGAGCAGAGATTAGAACAGAAGTAATTCTGATCAGCATTTTACTAAAGGTCTTCCTTGGTCTGTGAAAGGAATGGAAGGGGGTAATAAGCCTAGGCTCCAACGAATGAAGGAAAGAGAGGTAGAACAGAAGTACACAGTGGATTCCTTCCTCATTTAGCCCTTCATCAGTGTCATATCCAAGAGCCTGTGTGCTGCCTCACTCAGTCCCTGAACTTTCCTGAACCTGCTCGTCATTCAGTCAGCCAACTTCACTTCAATGGATATAGGTGAAATCAGTTTATACCCACCTCCTTCAGGAACGTTGCATCTAATTGTGCTTGGGTAATAAACATCTCATTGTCAGTTTCAGCATTGACAGACTCATTTAAACTGTGATATTCATCAACTCCAATCGGCTGACAGTGGCAGATGGAGTTTAATTTAGATAAATGTGAGGTGTTGCATTTTGGGAATGCAAATCTTAGCAGGACTTATACACTTAATGGTAAGGTCCTAGGGAGTGTTGCTGAACAAAGAGACCTTGGAGTGGAGGTTCATAGCTCCTTGAAAGTGGAGTTGCAGGTAGATAGGATAGTGAAGAAGGCGTTTGGCATGCTTTCCTTCATTGGTCAGAGTATTGAGTATAGGTGTTGGGAGGTCATATTGCTGCTGTACAGGACATTGGTTAGGCCACTGTTGGAATATTGCATGTAATTCTGGTCTCCTTCCTATCGGGAAAATGTTGTGAAACTTAAAAGGGTTCAGAAAAGATTTACAAGGATGTTGCCAGGGTTGGAGGATCTGAGCTGTAGGGAGAGGCTGAACAGGCTGGGGCTGTTTTCCCTGGAGTGTCGGAGGCTGAGGGGTGACTTTATAGAGGTTTATAAAGTCATGAGAGGCATGGATAGGATAAATAGACATAGTGTTTTCCCTGAGATGGAGGAGTCCAGAACTAGAGGGCATAGGTTTAGCGTGAGAGGGGAAAGATATAAAAGAGACCTAAAGGGCAACTTTTTCATGCAGAGATGGTGTGTGTGAGAAATGGGCTGCCAGAGGAAGTGGTGGAGGCTGGTACAATTGCAACATTTAAAAGGCATCTGAATGAGTATATGAATAAGAAGGGTTTAGAGGGATATGGACAAGTTCTGGTAGGTGGGACTAGATTGGGTTGGGATATCTGGTCGTCTTGGACAAATTGGACCGAAGGGTCTGTTTCTGTGCTGTACATCTCTATGACTCTATAACTCATTCACATACTGCATACTAATCCTTGCACTTTCAAACAGGCAAATTTTATAAGCATGGCACCTATTTAGTTCCTATTTTCAACCCTTGACCCATTAAATTAACATGCATATCAAAGGCAGGCAGAAAACAGCCACATACACATTGATAGATTATTCAGTTTGACATGTTGTGAAGGACCAGGTTCTCCCCAAAGAACAGGAACCTTTGCAATGAATTACAGACTGTGTTCACTTGCAAGATTAGATTAGATTCCCTACAGTGTGGAAACAGACCCTCCGAAGAGTATCCCACCCAGATCCATTCCCCCACATTCACCCCTAACTTATGCACCTAACACCACAGGCAATTTAGCATGGCCAATTCACCTAACTTGCACGCCTTTGGACTGTGGGAGGAAACCGAAGCACCCGGAGGAAACCCACACAGAATGTGCAAACTCCATACAGACAGTTGCCCAAGGCGGGAATTGAACCTGGGTCCCTGATGCTGTGAGGCAGCATTGCTAACCACTGAGCCACCATGCTGCCCCTGACTCTTGTTTGATTGGAGATTTTAACTCGAAGAAGGCTTAATATTTTACCAATAAACCTTTAAATAAGAATTTTCCAATATTTTCTTTTACTCTGCCGTGGAGTTTCAATTTATTGACACTTTTTCTCTCTCAGGAAATTGTCAAGTCCACTGTTTGGGTAGCAAATGCTGACTTGCAATGACAAAAGCAGCATAAAAATGTCAGTTTGAAGGAATCTTAAGTTGGACATTTTATGATGACCAGAGACTTCAAATATTTTCTAGCCAATATTTGGAGATGCCGGTGTTGGACTGGGGTGTATAAAGTTAAAAATCACACAACACCAGGTTATAGTCCAACAGGTTTATTTGGAAGCATTAGCTTTTGGAGCACTGCTCCTTCATCACTCCACAACTACCTGATAAAGGGGCAGCGCTGCGAAAGCCAGTGCTTCCAAATAACTCTGTTGGATCATAATCTGGTGTTGTGTGATTTTTAACTTTCCAGCCATTGACTTACTTTTGAAGTCCAATTGCTGGTGTGCTAGAGGAAAGACATAGTGGAAGTTTTCTGTTTATAGTTTAAGTGTTGCCTTGAGTGCTGTTCACGATGGATGGTCTACCACAGCTTAGAGTGACATTTGTCAAGTATTTTCTGCCAGGCAAGTGGAAATGGTTGCCACTGAAGGCAACTTCTAGCATTCATATTGCTGGAGTCATACTTAAAGCCCAGCTGCCCACCACTTCCGATGCTTCAAGCCTGGAAAAACCGGCTGCATTCTATCAAAGGTATCACTGAGGACCTGGCCCAGGTGAATGGAAGCTCACTTCCTATTTCACAGGCATGAACCCAGAGCTTTGGTGCATGCAGATGGAGAAGAAGACAGCAGCACTTCTTTGCTGCTGAATGCCACATGATGCTGTACTGAGCCAGCCTGAACTCACGCTGCAGCCCAGGTCAGTGCTGTGTCCTGGCTGAATGGAGATGCTCACCTGGAGCAGCAACAAATTGGGGAACCCTGCCCAGGGTCTGGTCACAGCACCACAGAGTCACTTCGCACATAGTACATAGCTCTCACAAACAGCTCAGTGATAATAAACTCGATTGAGCTTTTTTGATAATGTGACCAGAAAGATAGTTAAGGGCAGAGTGGTAGGCATTGTCTACATGGACTTTAATAAAACCTTTGACATAATTAGTAAAGATAGATCACGTCGAATTCAGGGAGACCTTGCCAATTAGATACAAAATTGGCTTGGCAGTGGGAGACAGTTGGAGGCAGCTGAGGGTTGTTTTTTCAGACAGGAGGCCTGTGACCAGTGGCTTTCCATAGCGCTTGGTGCTGGGTCCACTGTTACTTGGCTTTTATATAAACAATTTGGATGAGAATTTAAGAGGCATGGTTAGTACATTTGCGGATGACACCAAAATTGGTGCTATATGGACAGTGAAGAAGGTTATCTAAGATCACACAGCAATCTTGATGAATTGGGCTAGTGGACTGAGGAGTGGCAGATGGAGTTAATTTGGATAAATGCAAGGCTTGGCATTTTAGTAAGACGAACAAGGCAGGACTTATACAATTATTGGTGGTGCCCTGGGCAATGTTGCTGAACCTAGGAGGGAGATCTAGAGGTTCAGGTACAAGGTTCCTTGAAAGCAGCATCACAGGTAGACAAGGTAAAAAGGACTTTTGCCCGAAACGTTGATTTTGAAGCTACTTAGATGCTGCCTGAACTGCTGTGCTCTTCCAGCACCTCTAATCCAGAATCACAGGTAGACAGGGTGGTGAAGAAGGCATTTGGCATGTTTGCCTTCATTGCTCAGACCATTGAGTAAAGGAGTCGGGACATAATGTTGCCATTGTACAGGACGTTGTAGAGGCCACTCTTGGAGTAGAGTGTACCCTTTTAGATGAAGGATATTATTAAACTGGAAAGTGTTCAGAAAAGATTTACAAGGATGTTACAGGAACCAGACTGTTCTATCTGTTTAAGCTATAACAGAGGATGAGCAGGCAGGGCTTTTTCATTGGAGTGTAGAAACTTAAGGGGGACCTTACAGAGGTTTATGAAATTATGAAAGGCATAGGTAAAGTCAATAGCAAAAGTGTTTTCTCAACATAGGGGAGTTAAAAAGTCAAGGGCATCTTTTTAAGGTGAGAGGAGAAAGGTTTAAAAGGGACCTGAATGACAACTTTTTCACATAGAGGGTGGTTTATATGTGGAAGCAGCTTCCTGGGGAAGTGGTCAAGGTGGATACAGTTACAGCATTTGAAAGACATTTGGACAGGTACAGGAATAGGAAAAGTTTAGAGGGACATCAGCTAAGTGCCGGCAAATGGGACTAGTTTAGTTTGGGAAACTTGGTTGGCATGTTTGTGTGCAGTATGACTCTATGACTGTAATATAAAATCATCTGTTTTTGTGACATTGACTAAGAGATAAAATTTTGCAAGGACATTTGGGATATCTCCCTGTTCTTTATTGAAATAGCATCATGTGATCTTTTACTTCCAACAGAGAGGGCCTTGGCACTTCTGACAGCACAATACCTCCTGGTACCTCCTGGCACTAGGCTGATGGATAAGCCCTGTGTTGGTGCACTAAGACTCTGGAACCCTTTCTTTTCCTTTCAATCATATTCATATGTACTACAACTCCCATGTAGTGAAACATTTGTTCACATGAGACTGAATTAGGTGCAGTTTCGAACTACTTGGTGGAACACCATCTGCGCAAGCAAGGAATACATTGTACTTCGAAGGAAATGGTTATACGTGTAAAGACATAGTATAATAATCAGAATAGTTGATTACAAGCCAATAAGAATTTTGCAGTTCACTGTCAGGCCAGACACCATAAAATGACTCACCCTTACCTGGTATGATTCATTATCTGAAGTATGTCTTGCCCATAAGCAATAAAGTTTCTAACAGCACATTGACAATAGGAGACTTATATGCTTGCCTAACGGAAATTCTTACACTCTGCACATTGCCTCCTCTGCATTAAATTTAGATAGTTCCTTGATCTCTGAAGTGCTTCACCAGTGAAATACAGGTGAACAATTACTCCATAGTACTTCCATCACTTCATAGTAACTGACAAGACTCTGAATAATTGCCATGTGTGGCCATTATGCAGCAGGATACATTTTCTATTAATAATGTACACCTGTAAGTTTCCTGGCATCACATCTTTCAAGTGATTCACTCAAAACAACTATTAACTGAACATAGCTGCATGATTCAGACCCACACAATCATATCCAGTGTGGAGCACATGGAAACAATTGGTTCCTCCTGGCACTGATAGATTTCTCTCCCTTGTTTTTCTGTTTGAAACAATAGACTACACGAAAGAGGAGGGACCAAACCCTTAGGCTGTGCTGATGTTGTGTGAGTTAAAACCCTTCCAGATAATTGCAGAAGATGGTGGGAGTTAGGCAGATTAAAATTAGAGGTTTACCTGTCCCTTACTTCTCATTTTTGTTCTTTACACTCTCTTGCCCACTGGCACTTAAATTGCAGGCAATTAATATGATGTTGAAAGGATTATACCACATACTCACAAAAACTATAGGCTCTCATGCAAATAATGCAGCCTCCACAGGTCTGGATGCCATTTGTAACATTGTTAATAAATCCTGAGACCAGTGCTGTCATGACCGAACAATTCATGAAAGAGTGGGCACTAACTTCCAATTTCCATATGGATTGCATTGATAGAAACAACAATTAGTCCTTTTAAGTTACTATGGTGCTATCTGTAATCTCATCATTTGACCTGACGAGTCAGTTCTTGCTCAAGGAATGTGGGAGGACTCCACCCTGTGAAGAAGGTACTGTTGGTATGATCAGCAAGTTTGCAGATGACATGAAGATTGGTGGAGTAGCAGAAAGCATAAGGGACTGTCAAAGAATACAGGAGGATATAGATGGACTAGAGAGTTGGGCGGAAAAGTGGCAGATGGAGTTCAATCTAGACAAATGTGAGGTGATGCATTTAGCCAAGTCTAATTCTAGAGCAAATTATACTGTAAAAGGAAGAGCCTTGGGAAAAGTTGATGAGCAGAGAGATCGGGGAGTGCAGGTCCATTGTAACCTGAAGGTTGCTGCACAGGTGGATAGAGTGGTCAAGAAGGCATATGGTATGCTTAGTTTAATCGGATGGGGTATTGAGAATAAGAGCTGGCAAAGTCATGTTAAAATTGTACCGGACATTGGTTCAACCACATTTAGAATACTGTGTACAGTTCTGGTCACCACATTACCAAAAAGATGTGAACGCTTTGAAAAGGGTACAGAGAAGGTTTACAAGGATGTTGCCTGTTATACAAGGTTCTAGCTATGAAGAGAGGTTGAGTAGGTTAGGATAGTTTTCATGAGAAAAAAGGAGATTGAGGGGAGACCTGATTGAGGTTTACAAAATCATAAAGGGTATAGACAGGGTGGATAGAGATATGCTTTTTCCCAGGGTGAAGGAATCAATAATGAGAGGTCACATTTTCAAGGTGAGAGGTAAAAAATTGAAGGGGGATATATGAGGCAAATACTTTACACAGAGGGTGGTGGGTGCCTGGAACGCATTGCCAGCAGAGGTGGTAGAGGCAGGCACTGCAGATTAATTTAAGAAGCATCTGGACAGATGCATGAGTAGGTGGGAAGCAGAGGGGTACAGATGCTTAGGAATTGGACAACAGGTTTAGACAGTAGATTTGGATCAGCTCAGTCTTGGAGGGCTGAAGGGCCTGTTCCTTTTTTCTTTGTTCTTGTTCTGTGTGACAAATCTTTTGCATCTGCATCTTCATGCCAAGCAGCACTAGTGTCTCTGGATACTGTAGGAAGTGTGTAGAATCAGGAAGTACACATTAGAAATGTGGCAGAATTAGTAGCAGGGCCATCAGGTGACTCAGGTAAAAAATAGAGAGCCACTTTGTTCCAAAGAGACTCTTACTGAACCAGCAATAATCCGCTCACGGATGCTTACTTTGGGTTCCACCAGGGTCACTCAGCTACTAAGCACATTAGAA
Source organism: Chiloscyllium punctatum (assembly GCF_047496795.1). NCBI lineage: Eukaryota > Metazoa > Chordata > Chondrichthyes > Orectolobiformes > Hemiscylliidae > Chiloscyllium > Chiloscyllium punctatum. The sequence goes on from NC_092746.1 coordinate 97,891,382, forward strand.
CCTTTCAAACATGGACAGAAGAGTTGAGGTGAGGTGAGGATGACTACCTTTGACAACAAAGCAGTCATTGATCAATCATGATGTCAAATAATCCAAATAAACCAGGAGTCATTGGCAAGTCTTTGCTGATGTAGGTCATATTTAACCTAAAGAAAGATAATTGTGGCTCCTGGACTTCAATCACCTGACTCTTAACTCATCAGTACAGACGTTTCTGAGGGTAATGACTGAAGCACGATTAGCAATAGCTGTTTCACAAATAACATTCTTTCTATCGTAGATTCAGACATTTGCTGTTGATTGCACAATGTTTAGCACCATTAGCAACTCCTCAGATCCTGAAACAGTCCATGTCCATTCGCACAAACAACCTAAACAACATTCAGGTGGTGGCTAATAATTTGTTTGTGTAAGTATTATTTTACGCCACATAACTGCCAGGCTCTGGCCATCTCAAACAAGAAAGAATGTGACAATCTCCTCTTGACGTTCAATGGTATTACCATTGCTGAATCCCTCACTAGCAACATATATGGGGTTGCAATTGATCAGGAATTCAAATAAATACTGCAGCTGCAAGAGTGGATTAGAAGCACGAAATTCTGCTGCATTGGACTCACTTCCTGTTTCCTCAGAATCCCATCAACCAGCTCTAAAATACAAATCAGGATTGCAAAGAATTAGTCTCTACTTGCCTGGATGGGTGCAGCTCCAATAGCATTAAACAGCTCGACATTATCCAGGAAAACAAAGTTCACTTAATTGGCACCCAGTCATCCACTTCACTGGTGAAGGATGTGAATTTGATGTGTTAATATGTACAAGTTACAACTACGGTAACCCACCAAGACATCTTCAACAACATCTTCCAAACCTGTAACCTCTGCCAGCTAGAAAGAGCCACAGATGCATCACGGTGGCACAGTGGCTAGCACTGTTGCCTCACAGCGCCAGAGACCTGGGTTCAAATCCCACCTCGGGCAACTATCTGTGTGGAGTTTGCACATTCTCCCTGTGTCTGTGGGGGTTTCCTCCGGGTGCTACGGTTTCCTCCCACAGTCTAAAGATGTGCAGGTTAGGTGAATTGGCCATGCTAAATTGCCTGTAGTGTTAGGTGAAGGGGTAAATGTAGGGGAATGGGTCTGGATGGGTTGCTCTTCTGAGGGTCGGTGTGGAATTGTTGGGCCGAAGGGCCTGTTTCCACACTGTAAGCAATCTAACCTAAAAAAAACACTATCATCTGCAACTTTCACAGTCACTTATCCTGACTTCAAATTACATCGCTGTCCCTGTCTGAGTTAAAATGCTAAAGCTCCCTTCTTAGCAGCAATGTGACTGACCTTGTAGTCCAAGGACTGCAGTGATTCATGCTGGCAGCTCACTACCACAAGGATAACGAATGATGGGCTAGAAATACTGTCAAGTCAGTAATGCTGACATACCATGATGAAACAACAAAGAAGTCTGCTCTGTCAATCCAATCACCAGAAAGCACTTAGAAAAAGCATTGTTTAGAGTCTATCTACATAAAATAGAATCATAGAATCCCTATAGTATGGAAACAGGCCATTCAGCCCAAAAAGGCCACACCAACTTTCCAAAGAACATCCCACCCAGACTCACTTCCTTACTTTATCCCTGTAACCTTGCATTTCCCATCACTGATCCACCGAACTTGCATATGCCTGGACAGTATAAGCAATTTAGCATGGCCAATCCACCTAACCTACATATCTTTGGACTTGGTCTAGAATGCACATGTTCCGCAAAATCACCGAAATGATGTCCATGCATTGGAAAATTTGAGCTCCATGAAAATATCACTTTCGTGGCAGAAAATATTTGGTTTCTCTGAAGTTCAAGTGTTTTGTAAAGAGTTTTCAACACTTACAAATGACAGGATTGGGATTCTTGAGCCAATTGATTAGGAAATAGAAGGAATGTAGGTGAAGGTTGGTTATATGCAGTAAAGATGGATATTAGTCAGTTGAGTTAGTAAGTGACTTAAGAGCATATACCAGCAGAGAAGGACTCTCACAATGATGCTTTAGCAGCAGGATCTTCTGGTTCCCATTCTTCTGTTTCTGTAGCTCTTGTAATTATTCTGTTTCTTCTTTAGGTCTCGTTGAATTTTAAAAAAGGTGGCATATGAGAGTCTTTTATTTATTGTAGAAAAGAGACACTGCTTCAATAACATTTTGATATTGATATGAATCTCAATCTACCTATGATTGGCAGTTGTTTATAGCTATTTCTCAGCTGTCAAGTATATGGTTTAAGTAAAGTGTATATGTTGTATTGCTTTAAACAAGCAGTGTTCATTATTCCCTTATTATTCCAGGTCAAGTGTACAGGCCAGCAGTGTCATTGTATTGAAATCTGAGTTGTCAGATATTGGTCAATGTTTCAACTGACTGCCCTCTGTTGTTCCACATGTGCACACAAGCATTAAGTGGATGAAACATTCAATGCAATTTTCAATACACTACATCCCTCCCGTTCTTAGTAAGTCAGAGCTCGGTTTTCAGGAGCAAGTAGGCAATTTGGTTCCCTCAACTCTGTTTCGCCATTCAATAAGATCATGATTGATTTGATTGTGGCTTGAACTCCACTTTCCTGTTTGAGCTCCAAAATCCTTGACTCCTTTGACAATCAGGAATCTTACTTCTCTTGATTATATTCAATGATTCGACCTTTACTGTACTTTAGGGAAAGGGATTCCATTGGCTAGCAACCTCCTGAGAGAGACAAAGCAAGTCCTCATCTCAGTCTTAAATGGGAGACCCACAGTTCCTAAACTGTGTCCACTTGTTCATGTGCCTTTCATGGAAACATTCTCTCAGTATCCAGCCTGTCAAGCACTCTCAGAATCTTATACATTTCATAAAATCAGCTTTCATTTCTTAAAATTGTTTAATTTTTCTCTTAAGCAAAGCCCTTTATTCAAGGAATCAGTCAAATGAGTCATCCCTAAGCAGGTACTAGTGTCCTTCCTTATATCAAGACACCCAAATTGTGCCTAATACTTCAGGTGCATAAGGAACACAGGAGCATACCTTCACCATTTAGTATGGCCATGGCTGATCATCCAACCTTTGCAGCTTTGTCCCATATCATTTGATTGCTTTTGAGCTTAGAGATTTTTCTAACTTCTTGAAAATATTTTGTCCTCAATCATTGCTCTCTGGATGAAGAAATTTCTCTTCTTCTCAGTCCTAAATTGCCTACTCCATATCCTTACACTGTACCCCTTGGTGCATTCTAAAAACTTGTTCAGCAGTAGTAACACTGATTTATTTTCATATCCCATTCCCCTTCTAATAAACAACAATGTTCCATTTGCCATCAAGGGTTATGGAGATAAGACAGGAACAGAATACTGATTAAGGATGATCAGCCATAATCATATTGAATGGTGGTGCAGGCTCAAAGGGCAGAATGGCCTACTTCTGCACCTATTGTCTATTGTCTAATGTCTATTGCCTTTCTAATCATTTGCTGTACCTGCAGGCTAGCATTTTGTGATCTTTTTTCATCTGGACTATGAGGTCCCACTATATCTTGAAGCTCTGCAGCTTCTCTTCATTTAAATAATACGCTGTGTTCCTACAGTTCCTGCAAAATGGATAAATTCACATTTTCCCACATTATGCTCCACCTGCTGATTTTTTTGTCCATTCAGTAACTTGTTCAATCCTAGTCATTTGGTCAGAACATGGGTTTTGATGGAAAAAAAGATTTTGTCAAAGCATTTTGTCTGTAGAACAATTTGCAAGAAGAGAAGTTCAAGGGGAAAACCAACAGTTACGACATGAGATGAGAATACTGATTGAATGGCAAATGGACCCTGATTGGTAGATGAATTGCCGTGGAGAATCTTTCAATTAATGATGATTGACAGTTAACTGGCAGCTTTGTTTAAATTTAAACTAGAAGGGTTGAAACTGATTGGTCAGGGTATTTCCCTCAGAACTAAAATGGGTGAATACTGGTTACCTATTCTGTTGAATTGAAACAGGTGCAATGTGTGTCTATGATCTTTCTGTCTACAATGGACAAGGCCTTGTCTATTAATATATGCAGATTCAAACACATAGAAGTGAGGCACACTGTGAGCCCAACTCATCGTCAGACTCACATCCTGTTATATGACTGCAAGCTCAGGGAATTTGGGCAGGATCATTACCTTATTTGCTATGAATAGCTGAAGGGATATGCTGTTTAATATGGTCAGTCCAACCTTTGGACATTTGGCCAACATACCTTGCATCACACTGGCACTGGAGTTCATATACCACATAAGTTCATTTGTGCAATCAGCAGAAGACATTTTGGCTTGACACCAGCATCATCGTAGTGGAGAATATCACTTTTAAAATACCTTACCTGAAATAACTCATCATTAAGCCACCAGTTTTGAACACATGGAAAGTCATTGACACTGATTCAGCTCCCTCAGAGCCAGCTCTCAGAGTGAACAGGGTGCCTGACACTCCCGTTATATCTGTCTGCCAGGGCTCCCTGTTTGGACCAGATTAACAGCCCCAATCTCATAATCTATCACTTCGTTACAATCATTATATCATTCTTCCAGAGTAATCTGAGCTAGATTCGGCTCTTTTCAGGACCAAGAGTTGAGTTGAGTTATATTTGCACAGTGAATAAATAACTTGGGCTCCATTTAAGAATTTACCATTGTGGCCAATCTTATGGTGGATGGAACTGTGGGACTCCCAATGTGTAGGGACTTTTAATCAAACTGTTCAGGCGTATTATGACACACCTCTGGAGCAAGTGGATCTTCAGCCTGGGTTTTCTAGCTCAGAGGTAGGGGCAGTACCACTGTGCCATAAACAACCTTCCCAATTTACATACTGGCCAATGAAGGTCGGTTTGTGGTAGGCTGTACTGGAGAACCCTCTGGCCAATTCCCCTTGAATTGTTATCTTTGTAAACTGCTCTCAAGAGAGCAAAATGAAACTCTTTGACAAAATATGTCTTTTTTCCAGCTATCTTAAACTCTTTGTTGACTGTTTATGTCCTCTTTGCAATTTACCTATCCTATTTCATTCGCAAATCAAGCTAATATATAATCAGCCCCTTGATCCAAGTCATTCATGTAAATTGTAAATATTCAAGAACACAACACTGCTCCTAGTGGTACTCTACTCGTAATACCTTGCCAACCTGAGAAAAAGTCTGTGAATTAATCAATCATCCATCCCTGTTAAAATGATAACCCCCTCCTGCCCCCACTAACACTGTGAACTCATTGCGCTTTAACATTTAATGTGACACATTATCAAAATCCTTTTGGAAATTAGTATTCACAAGTTCCCCTTTTTCCACCTTTCCTGTTAATTCCTCAAAGCACTTCAATAAATTAGTTAAACAAGATTTCCCTTTCATACAATCTTGCTGTATTTGTTACTGATTTTTCCAAATGTCCTGCTCCTATGTCCTTAAAAACGCATTCCAACTCTGTTCATAAGACTGATATTAGGCCAAACTCCCCATAGTTTCCTGCTTTTGTTGAGAAAGATGTTGACTAGATCGAGGTTGCTGTAAGAGGGATGATCCCTGAAGAAACAAAAAGGTTTTGCACAATCTTGAAAGAGGAGGAGGGAAAAAGGTTTGTACTCTGTCAGCAAAAGATAGCCAGAGAACCTTCAGCACTTGTCACACCAGCGAAGTGAGTGCACATTAGATTTTTGATGTGAACCCCTGGAAAATCTGTGCACTTATCTGAGTAAACTTCTATGCATTACAGTATTGCAATGAATAACAAATAAAATATTCCTGCCCACAATCCAAACTGAAATACAATTGTTCAGCTGTGAAATATGAGCTGAGTGATTCTTCCATTCTTATTTCAACTCCACCCTTCACTTCCTTATTCTCACTGTTTACAGCATTGCAGTAGAATTCCGTAATGTCTGTCTATCTGCGTGAGTAACAGACAAGGAATGAAAAAGAAAATTCATAGTCAGGAGTCCTTCCCCTATGCCACAAACTCGATATTTCAATATGATCCTTGACACAAAAAGAAGCAAAATGATTCCCTCTTCCCTGCCCCAGCATTTTATGTGCTTGGATTGTAATTGATGCAAATAATCAACATTGGAATAAGGAATGTGAGGGATGCTTCACTCATGTGCACAGGCAAGCCACCAGCTGCTGAGATTGCATGTGACTCTGTACTAATCAGATATCTTTCACTGTCTGTGTGCTTGGTACTTATTTCAAGCCATGTTCAAATGACATTATATTGGAATTGTACTTCACCCTAAGCTTGATACATGGCACATTACAAACCTTTCAACTTTCTAAAGGCCCAGCAATATTCACTTCTTTCCATGGCAACTCTGAGATAGCGAATAGTTTCCACTTGCAAGTCCAACAACACTCTCAAATGTTGATTTCATCCAGGCCGCTTAATCAAAACCCCAGCCATCACATTCAATTTTCACTCCTTCTAACACCAATGCATAAAGGCAGTAGAGTAAATCATCTTTAAGATGCACTGCAGTCACTCGCCAAAGTGCCATCAATCATACCTTCCAGACTCCCGACTTCTATCACCTGGAACGACAAGGGCAGAGAATATATGGGAAACCTACCATTTACAAAGTATACTCCTGACTATTAAAGTTCCTTCACTAGTTCATAGACATCATAGAATCCCTACAGTGTGGAAACAGGCCATTTGGCCCAACAAGTCCACACCAACCCTCTGAGGCAACAGTGCTAACCAATGAACCATTGTGCTGCCCAAGAATCTGGGTCAAAATCTTTAAACTGTGACTCTGATAGTACTGAGGATGTTTCTAACCCTGAGGGCTGTAGTGTTTCAAGCCAGCAGGTCGCCACCACTTTATTCAAATTGGATGATCAATATTGAAGTTTCCACTGACAATCAATTCTCATACAGCAATACATGTGATAAAAGAACAACACTGGTGCTGTGCATATAAAATCTCGCCACTGTTGGGCGGCACGGTGGCTCAGTGGTTAGCACTGCTGCCTCACAACACGAGGGTCCTAGGTTCAATTCCAGCCTCGGGTGAGTGTCTGCGTGGAGTTTGCATGTTCTTCCTGTGTCTGCGTGGGTTTTCTCAGGGTGCTCCAGTTTCCTCCCACAGTCCAAAGATGTGTGAGTCAGGTGAATTGGTCATGCTAAATTGCCCATAGTGTTAGGTGCATTAGTCAGAAGGAAATGGGTCTTGGTGAGTTACTCTTCGGAGGGTCAGTGTGGACTTGTTGGGTCAAAGGGCCTGTTTCCACACTGTAGGGAATCTAATCTAAACTAGTAAATTGGTTTGTAACTTACGCAGCGAGTGAGGCCACATTCATATACTGTGTTCCTCTATCAAGTCTGCTCTTGTGATAAGACACTTTTCTCCTGAATGGACCATTTTGTCTACCTCCTGCCACTTCCATGTCCAATTATAGTTGAGCTTTAAGAGCCGTGATACAGAAGACACTATCCCCTGCCATGGTCATGCTGGGTGGTTATTATGAGGATCTGGCTACATGATGTAGCATGAGTTGGCATTTTGTTCCTCCAATGTGGGAAGGTACACCACTGCCAGTCTCCCACATCTGTTAATATTTATGTACATTGAGGCAAAAGATATATCATGCTGGATACAAGTTGGTCTCTGTCAGGATGAGTGCTTTTTTTTTCACTTGTACACGTCCAAACCCAAGACCGTTACTATAAAAAAATACATAGCATGACCTGAACGCAGGATCACAGATGAGGCCATCTTCATGGGTATCGAACTTGGCTGAAGACGGCATCAACTATAATCTTGGGTTCATGTCATGTTATGTATGACCCCACCATATTGTTCTGTATCTGTAAAATCTTCCTTACTGTCCTGTTTTACCACCATCACCTTGATAACCTGTTATGGTCTCTCTTTGTACAGTTTTTTTACTTTGGTTAGATCCTCAGCATGCGACTTTTATACCTACCATGGTATTCCAGCCATTTGGTTTGTCTCCAGCACTGTCTTATTTTTATTTTTTTCTGTCTCAAATAATTGGATTATAGATCATCCCCATCACTTACTATTCAGCTATTGACACATTATTCATACCATCTGACACTTTTGATCACTTGCACAAAGTTATCATTCAGTCTATTAACACTCCACTTATACCATTTGTATGGTCTTTTGATCCTCTGCCCATTGATCTCTCTACCAATAAATTTTGGGCCTGTATGCCTTTTTTCGCTTCACCCAACAAAAGGGGCAATGCTCCAAAACCTTGTGGTTTCAAATAAACCTGTTTGACTATAACCTGGTGTCATGTGACTTTTGACTTTGTTCACTTATAGGCCAGAAGATTTGATCAATTGCTTATTTATCCTGTACAAGCTCCTGGCTTACACTTTGGTACTTCATCCAAGTAGGAACTAACTAAGTGTAAGTCACTGGTTGTGGTCAAGTTACTTCACCTTCAAGGGTAGGGGAGGGTCATAGAGTTATGGACTAGGCCAAACTCCCTCAAAGAATGTCAAGAAAGTAACCCAGACCCTATCTTTTCTTGTTTTAAGCAGGTGCAGAGTGCTTGATTCCACTCTCAGATGACTCTCTGTGTGTTCTCCCTGTGTCTGCATGGGTTTCCTCTGAGTGCTCCAGTTTCCTCCAGCAGTCCAAAGACGTGCAGGTTAGGTGGATTGGCCATGGGAAATGTAGGAGCGGGTCTGAGTTGGATGGTCTCCTGATGGTTGATGCAGACCCGATGGGCCAAATGGCCTGCTTTTGCATTGTAGGGACTGTTTGAAGACACCTCTGTGTGCAGATATAACCATCTCATGAACCTGCAAAGGAAGCATCCCAGACTCTTAGCTTAATGCTCCCTCACTCCTTGCTAACTCAACTGTCCATTTCATTTCAGCCTTGACTTGCCATGCCTTTTAGCACAATGTCAATTCGTTCGGAACTTACAGGATCACAAAATTTCTTTTTTTATATGTCGATAAAAAGCTGAGTAGCTTGTCACGGTTTCCAACATTGAGCAGTGAAAGGAGTTTACGTGCTGATGTGTAATACCAGGCTAAATCAAAGGGGATGTATGTTGGTTTATAATACCAGGCTAAATTGAAGGGGGTGCATGTGTTGGTTTATAACACTAGGCTAAATCAAAGGGGGTGTATGTGTTGGTGTGCAACAGCAGGCTAAACCAAAGACATAAGTCAATATTGCCAGCAGCTTATATGACAAATGCTGTGCTGAACATAGCCATGTTTGAAAATTGAAGAAGTGTTAGCCAAGTGATGGGAGTGCTGAAACACCTACTCAACTGCATCATCTAATCTCAGTCCAAGGGGTTGGCCTCTAGATCACCACCACCTGGCTTCAGTGGGGGACAGTGGATAGTCATTATGGACATGACACTGCAATATTATCAGGAAAATGGGAGGTATTGATAATGAACTAAAACGTAGATAGGAATGTGAGGAGCCTCAGAGCTGATGGGCTTGACAGGGACAGCTACACCAAAGGATCTATGAAAGGTGGTTGGTAGTTAGTGGGGCAATATTGAGTATCAAGAAGAGCCCGGAACTGTCTCTCAGGAGTGCGATTTGGATACTATTTAATCTCCCATCATATCTTAACTGCAATAAAAGGATGAATAAATGGCTGCCATCACTCTCCCAGGGTGCAGAGAAAGTTGTTTTTTTTTGGCTGTGGGGCTGGGACTGGATGTGCCATGGACAATGGAAGGCCCTTCGATGGATAACTGCAGTCCTGAAACATCCTTAAATTCAATGATAGCACAGATCTGCCACTAAAATCACTCAGCATGGGCAGTTCATGCATTTGCCAGCGATGTTTATTAAAAACAAAAACAAAATTGCTGGAGAAACTCAGCAGGTCTGGCAGCAACTGTGGGAAGTTGGAGAGTTTGACTGTGCAGAGTTTGGAGAGGGGCTGTTTGGAGAGGGGCTGTGATGTTTATCTTTTTAACTTTGCTTGTTGCTTTTTCTAACCTATGGTCATATTGTATGCAGCTGTAACGTAACTTCTTTTAGTCATTTCTCTATTCTGTAATTAAGGATTTTACCTAAGATAGCACTATAAATGGCGACTTATCAACTTTTCACTGTACTCATTTGAGTGCATGTGACAATAAAGCTAATCAATTCAAAATTCGAGTTAATGTTTCGAGTCTGGTGCCCCTTCATCAGCAATTTCAGTTTTTGCTTCAGATATCCAGTGTCCGCAGTTCCATGTTCTATTCTAATGCTTTTCACAATTCCTGGCCATAGAGAATCATGACCCATGTCATTGATCATAATAAATTAATCCCAGGCCATCTCTATGAAGCAGAAGTGCTCAGAGGCGAGCCTCATGGCGTCACTTACACTCAGCAATTTTCGAAACACATTCCAAAGATCGAATAGCTGCTTTCTTCTCACAGTGAATTAGAAGTGTGTGAGGATATGAATCTTCATATTCAATGTTGTGTTCATCAATGATTTGAAGGAATTGTGGTAGTGGGGGTTGGGGGTGGGTGAAGTATGGTGTGGGGCGAGGTGCAAGTACAGCAACTACTGTTGCGATATTCCAATGTATTTCCCTGACATGGCTTATGCTGCATACTTCTGCATAAGGCGTAATATCTCAGAGGCCCATGTGGAGGCTTGGCATGGTCCTCTTTCTGGGAGACCTTCATTTTCTTTAATATTATGTTCTATCTGAAAGCCTTGTTTGTATTCAATACATCTGCTGGGGAATGGCATTACCAAAAAGTTGCGCTCAGCTTCAGATGTTCTTCATATAGTTTCATTTTTTAAACCCACTGGTGATCAAGTGGTGTAGCTACAGCAACATTGATGCACAAGGGGGGATTATCGTGTTTTCATAGAATTATAGAATCCCTAGAGTGTGGAAGCAGGCCATTCGGTCCATTAAGTCTATAGGCACTCCATTGATCCTGGCCAATCCACCTAACCTGCACATCTTTGGACTGTGGAAGGAAACTAGAACACAAAGCTATAAAGACAGAATGATGAAATGCAGCTTGAAGAAGTTCACACAGGTGATGGTGTTCCAATGGTCTTTGCAGGTGATGGCAACTATAGGTTTGTTAGGTACTATTGGAGGAGAGTTGGCAAGTTGCAGCAGTGCATCTTAGAAATTGTACACAGTGTTGTTACTGTGCACCCATGAATGTGGCACCAATAGGCAAGCTGCCTGAAAGAAAGCACTGCTGACAGTGCAGTCAGAATCAGACATAGGACAATGTATGATTGCAAATGCTGTTCCCAAAATGGCATTAATAAACCTATCGCATTTTTATAGCTACCCCGACAGCTTTATGGTCACATTTTACAGGCTTTTATTTCCAGATTTTAAAAAGTAAATTCAAAGCTTCAAACTGCCCAAGTGGGAGTTGAACTCACGTCCCGTGGATTATTAGTCCATAACTCTTGGATTATTATTTGGCTAACATAGTCAGTGCGCAGCCCTGCCCCTGACACAATGTTATTGTTGGGTCACTAACACTTAGCAACTATCATGGTGAGATGGGCAGTACTCTTGTTCAGTCACAATGCAGGGTGTATATATCCAGCGATGACTGGGAAAAACGGTTCTCAACTACTTCGACTGTGGTCAGTGAGTGAGTTTAAGAGTTGTGAGGAAATAAGGAAAGGAAGAAGTTATGTGAATAAGCATTTATGGAATAAAACCTATTATTAAAATAGCTATGATATTGATCAAAATTATAGAATATTACAGGGCAGAAGGACAAATCAAGCAGCCAATTGACATAGTTTAAATATTTGACAGACAAAAGTGAAGGAAATACCAGTTCTCTCTTATTTTGAGTGAGGTAGCACTTCCTGTCTGTGTTCTTTGTGAAAAGCAGTTATGTTTAGTCCCACATCCTAGCTTTTTATCCAGAAACATGCAAGTTCTTTCTCCTCAAGTATCTATCCAACTTTCTTTTAAAACAGGAAGTTTTCCACTTTTTAAATCATTGGTGGTCCAAACTCTTCAATGTATAAAATCCCTAAATCTGTCGATTGATGTGAAAACAATTTTTTGTCTTCCTGCAAGATCGTTTCCCAATCCCTGACCTCTGGTAACTGACCCATTCATTAGAGGGGATTTTGTTTTTTTCTATGATCATCAGGAAAACCTCCATTAGATCATCTCTTAATGGCTTCTGCTTCAAGAATGACAAACTTCTACCCTTGCACAAAGGAAAGGTCCACTCACTGATTATACTAATGATCAGGTTTAGCAGGCTGTTCCTGCATTTAGTTTCTATAGTACTGAATGAAAACTTGATTCATTTGAACACTACCACAGATCTAGTTGCCCTGCTATTCGATCTCATTCTGTCAAATAAAAGCAGATCATTAAACTGGATAGCAAGGTTCTCTTGCCACTTTTTTAATTGCTTCTGTTTCACCTCTTTGATTTTCATCTAGATGCGGTTACAGTTCTATCAGATTAGAACATGAGCTAATTGCACTGTGGCTGGATAGCTGTGTTGAATGTTGTCTCGTGTGTGGAATTGGTTCTATGTTGTGCCTGAGTCTTTATGTCTGCCATCGTCAAAGAAAAAAGCAACAAAAGTTGCAGTATTTTTAATTTAGAAACCATAGAGTCACACAAATTAGACCAAATGAGCTTTTTACTCTTTGGTGAATGCATTGCAGCAGTAACATGTCCAAATGAACGGGAATTATCAAAATGGCCTATCAGTACTGTCTGAACCAGCTGAAGTAGATCATAGAGTCATAGATTCATAGAGTCATATAGCACTGAAACAGACCCTTTGGTCCACCCAATCCATGTCACACATTATCCCAAACTAAACTCATTCCACCTGCCCGTTCCTGGCTCATATCCCTTCAAACCTTTCCTATTCATGTATCGATTCAAATGTCTTTTAAACGTTGTAATTGTAACTGCATCCACCACTTTCTCAGGAAGTTCATTCTGTCACAAACCACCCTCTGCATAAAAAAAATCTGCATGCCTTTTTTAAAGATCTCTCCTCTCACCTTAAAAATGTGTCCCCTCATCTTGAAATCCCCCATCTGAGGGAAAATAGAACTACAATTAATTCAACTATCCCTCTCATTACTTTATAAACTTCTTTCATTTTGCCTCTCGACCTCCTACACTCCAGAGAAAAAGTCCCAGCCTATCCAGCCTTTCTTTTTAACTCAAAACACTCATACCCAGCAATATCCTGGTAAATCTCTTCTGAACCATCTCTAGCTTGACCATATCCTTTATATGACTGGACATTTAGAACTGCAAACAATATTCCAGAAGAGGCCTCGCCAATATCCTGTACAACCTCAACATGATTTCCCAACTCATATACACAAAGGATCGAGAAATGAAGGCATGCGTGCCAATCACCATTTTTACCACTCTGTATGTGATGCAAATTTCAGTTATGTACTTGCACCCCTAGGTCCCTATGTTCTACAACACTACCCTGATGAAGGGCTTATGTCCGAGACATTGGCTCTCCTGCTCCTCAGATGCTGCCTAACCTGCTGTGTTTTTCCAGCACCACCCTTTTTGACTCTGACTTTCCAGCATCTGCAATCCTCACTTTCTCCAACACTACCCAGGCCCTACCATTAATTGGATAAGCCCTACTCTTGCATGTTGTACCAGAATGCAATAGTAAAACAAATAATTTACAGTTAAGTAGTAAATAATAATTTCTGCAGGACATCTGAAAGCATTTCACATCCAAAAAATTAATCTTGAAGTGTTACAGGTAAATCTAGCGCCAATTTACAGCTAAAGTGTGCCACAGCTATACATCAGATAATTATCGAGTTTTCTTTTTGGGTGATATTTGTTGCAATGGGGAGGTTGGCAAGGACACAAGAAAATAGACCAGTTATTTTGGTTTTAATTCTTTTACATCTTCTTTATGAAGACACCAGATCTTATTTTAGCATCTACTCCTAAAGAAACCTCTTCTAACAATATATCATGCTCTCAGTGTTGCATAGTGTTATACGGATCCTGAAGTGGATGATATTAGTCAAAGCCTGAGTTTTACAGTTGGAAAAATATTATCATCAAATCCGGATATATCCTTACTTCCCAATGCTTAGGTTTTCTTATGTTAAGCTGCAGTCACAAATAACAATGTTATGATAATGACAATGGCACCAATCAATACTATGAATATCGTCTCAATGTTTTGTTGCAAGATGTGTTTTTTAAAGGAAAGGACTGCTGCAAAGAAAAAAGTCCAAGCATGTGAATTCTCCACTGTGACAGAGTTCTATGTCAGACCCATGGAATATTATACCTTTCAACTGCCCAGAAAACATCAGAGAGAGAGTGCAATGAGAAGAGATAATGGGGGAACTGTTTCTAATCTCCTTCTCAATAGAAAGCTACCTCTTGCTGACAGTATTTTGTGTTTTGCCCGTCCTGGAATATACAAAAACAATGATTAGAAACTAGCTGCAACCCTGGTCCTTACACCCTTGTAGAAACTAATTTGTGAGAGAAGGTGTGGCCATGGGAGACAGTGTATCAAGAGACTAAGGTGTGCTAGTAAACTGAGGTTCATATGCACTACTCAAGCATTAGTGTATTATAAAAATCTCAGTCCATGAACCACTCACAAGTCATCCCTGCACTGGATTCTCTCACTGACAACCAACCACCATCTAATAGAAATAGGATAAAGGGATTTTAATTTATTCCAAAAGCCAAGAATCCTGAAACAGACCAGTTACCTATTAAAGTTCCACTATCACTAATGATTCCGAAAGATTATACCTTTTAATATTTGTAATTATTTGGACTCACTTCTGACTGTGTAGTGATAGAGGGATTGAGTTTCAGAGCCATGAGGTCATGTTGTAACTTTACAAAGCTCTGATGTGGCCACACTTGCAGTATTACGTACAGTTCTGGTCACCACCTTATAGGAAGGATATGGAAGCTTTGGAAAGGGTTCAGAGGAGATTTACTCAGATGTTGCCTGGTATGAAGGGAAGGCCTTATGAGGAATGACAGAGGGATGTGAGGTTGTTTTTGTTAGAGAGAACAAGGTTGAGAAGTGACTTAATAAGACATATAAGATATTCATAAGACTAGGTAGGGTGGACAGTAAAAGCCTTTTCCTCAGATAATGATGGCTAGCATGAGGGAACATAGCTTTAAATTGAGAGGTGATAGATAAAGGACAAATGTCAGAGGTAGTTTCTTTTCTCAGAGAGTAGTAGGGGTGTGGAATGCCCTGCCTGCAACAGTAGTAGCCTCTCCAACTTTAAGGGCGCTTAAGTGGTCATTAGATAAACGTATGGATGAAAATGGAATAGTGTAGGTTAGATGGGCTTCAGATTAGTTTCACATGTCGGCACAACATCGAAGGCCGAAGGGCCTGTACTGCTCTGTAACTATGTTCTATGTTTTATGTTCTAAGTTCGATGGTCTATGTCCATTCAGTGAGTTATTATTTATTTCATGTTTTATCACAAATGAACTCACTGTTTTGATAATACAAGGAAACCTGGTTACAATTAACCTTGCTACAACCAACTGAGATGGTGAGTAAATAAAGAATAGAACCAGTTCTTCCCATCTCACCGGTAAGTTTAATGATTTGGAGGGGAGGTGTCCATCTGGAAGTCGAAAATCTGACGAACCTCACTTCTGGCCTAGCTGTAGTTTGGGGCTCATTCTGTGATGAAATGAATTAGAGTGGATAATTGTTCATTTTGAAACCAATTCTAGATGAAAGTTGGGTAAACCATAAGTTGCAATAAGCCATGATTCTTGCTTTTAGGAACCATTCAGTAAGGCTTTAGTGAACTGCGTGGGACCCCTACCCAAATTAAGAGGGTTCTACCAGTATATCTTTACCATCATCAACATGGCTGCTCCTTTCCTAAAGGCTGTTTCCCTGGAAACCATATCCACCAAAAGAGTTGAGGGAGAATTGACCCAGTTCTTCAACTGGAATGGTCTGTCCAATGCAATCCAGTCAGATCAGGACTGAAATTCCATGTACTAAATATTCCAGGAGGTCATGGGTAACTTGTGCATGAGCCAGTGTATCACCCCAAGTCATAACTGGTGCTGGAATAGTACTGTCAGACCCTAAAACAAAATTAGAGTTGACCGCTATCAATACCTCAACTATTGAGATAAAGGACGAGACTTCCTTCCATTTTTCCCAGGGACTCACACAATCAGTTGGTGGTTTCACTCCATTTGAATGAATTTGAACTCATGAAGAATGAGGGCTGATGAAACTAATGAAGGAGGATAGAAGAAGAATGTCTCCATCTTAGACTGCATAACAGAATTCTAAAAGGACTCTCACAAGTTTGTGAAGTGGCCCTAGAATGCTCACAAATCTCCCAAACACTGGTGAACATGATTGGGCTCAAACTTTTCAGTCAGGAGACTACCTGTTAGTGCTCCTACGAGTATGAGATGAACTCTTCACAGCCCAGCTTGGAGCCCATGAAGACGGACGAAGAAGCTTGAGGATGTGAATTTTCTGCTTGAGACATCAGATTGAGGGAAAAGAAGCAAAGGCCTAAGTCATGCTAAAATGATGGGGAAACACCTGCCGAAGAGTCAAGCAGTTGATAGTCAATGCCACAGCTACCAGTCTAGATGCCAAGGGTAGAGGCAGGTATAAACTGGAGGGAGACATAAAACATAGAACATTACAGCGCAGTACAGGCCCTTTGGCGCTCGATGTTGCGCCACCTTGTCATACTAATCTGAAGCCCATCCCACCTACACTATTCCATGTACGTCCATATATCTGTCCAATGACGACTTAAATGCATTTAAACTTGGCGAATCTACTACAGTTGCAGGCAAAGCATTCCATACCCTAACTACTCTCTGAGTAAAGAAATGAATGAGATCAACATTGAACACCCTACAATCCAACCACTCACTGAAATATTACCAAGGAATGCAGATGTGGCACCACCCTCCTGACCTGTCCATCATCTTTCCCATCTATCTGCTCCACCCACCTGTCTGACCTATCACCATCCCCGCCCCCCCCACCACCTTCATCTACCTATCACATTTCCAGCTACCTTTCCCCCAGCCCCTCCCATTTATCTCTCAGCCCCCTTGGCCCACAAGCCTCATTCCTGATGAATAGCTTATGCCCGAAACATTGATTCTCCTGCTCCTCAGATGCTGCCTGACCTGCTGTGCTTTTCTAGCACCGCACTCTCGACAAAGATAGTAAAGACCAAGATATGCAAGTTTTTGAAAAGTTGAAGGCCATTTGAACAAGGAAGCCTGTGCCTGCAAACTTTAAACAAGCATTTAATGTACACATTGATGCCAATGTCTTTGTAATGGAGGCTGACTTTCTTTGGGAGAATGAATTCAGAATGTGGGAGAGGCCCTTCCCCTGACACAACATCTTTATCAGCTTAGCCCAGAAAAGCTGGCCTGGGTTCGAAAGGAGATTGACTACATGTTGGAGCACTAATGAATGGAGGCTCTTTCAGTTGTGCTTCTGCCCAAACCAAGTGGCTGCACATGGCTCTGCATTGACAACTGAAGGGGTTATGCAGTGACCATGGCGAACTCCTAGCCCATAACTCTGGCTGGAAGGTTGGGTAGATACAGTAAGTAAAGGAGTCTATATCATCAAGATAGATTCACTCAAGGTGTACTGGCAGGTTCCTTGGACTGCCTATGTGGGAAGGAAATCTCCACCTTCGTATCACTAGACGGGTCATAACACTATTGAATCATTCCATTTAAAATCTGAAACACCCCAATCTTGTTGGCTAATTGGTTAAATACGTAGTTAAGTAAATAACCACCTAACATACCAATGACACCTTGGAAACAGACTTACCACAACCAGAAGGACTTTTCTTGAAAATATTGCAGGCTAACCTAGTGGTGATTTTTTTTTGGAATCCCCATGGTGTGGGAACAGGCCATTCATCAAACAGGTCCACACCTACACTCCAAAGTGCATCTTATCCATTTCCCTGTAACCCTGCATTTCCAATGGCTCATGAACCGAACCTACACATCCCTGGACACTACGAGTAATTTAGCATGGCCAACCCACCTAATGTGCACATCTTTAGACTGTGGGTGGAAACTGTAGCAGCTGGCAGAAACCCAGGGAGAACAGGTAAACTGCACACAGACACTGGAGTGAAACCCAGGTCCCTGGTACAGTGAGACTGTGGTGCTAACCACTGAGCAACCATGCCACCGCAATATGCTTTTCACTCAGCAAGAATGAATTTACTAAGGCTTCAGTGATCCATATAGAGACACATCACGGTTCAAGAAGGAACATTGCGCAGGACTGCAGATATAGGAGCAGTAGTACAGTTCCCATGACCAAACATGAAAGCTGGAGGTTCTTAGAAATATGTGAGTTTTACCAAAATTTTATCTTAAAATTTAACACCATCTGCACAACTGACAGAACTCACCTCGAAAAACAAAGCAAAGATAGTATTGGATCAATATGGATTTCAACAGTTTCTTCAGTTCCCCTCCCTCCACATTATCCCAGTCCCAAGCTTCCAACTCGGCACCACCCTCCTGACCTGTCCATCATCGTTCCCATCTATCTGCTCCACCCACCTGTCTGACCTATCACCATCACCCCTCCCCCCCCCCCCACCTTCATTTACCTATCACATTCCCAGCTACCTTCTCCCCAGTCCCTCCCATTTATCTCTCAGGCCCCTTAGCCCGCAAGCCTCATTCCTGATGAATAGCTTATGCCTGAAACGTTGATTCTCCAGCTCCTCGGATGCTGCCTGACCTGCTGTGTTTTTCCAGCACCACACTTTCGGCAAAGATAGTAAAGACCAAGAAATGCCATCGGGAGCCTGTGCTTGCCAACTTTAGACAAGCATTTAATGTACACATTGATGTCAATGTCTTTGTAATGGGGGCTGTCTTCCTATGGGAGAATGAATCCAGAATAGGGAGATCCTTCAGATGCTCAACCAAAAACAAACTTAACAAGCATCAGAAACTATGTTCCACAGGAAGCTCTCAAAAGCATCAGGAATTATGTCTGAAATGGAGATAGAGAGGCCACAGTGTACACAATTTATGTGTGCACACCACTTCTATCCAAAAAATTATCCAATACCCGATTAAATGTCTCAAATGAACCTGTACTCATTATCTTTCCAAGCCTTAAATACTGGCAGTAATAAATGTTTCTCTTACATTGCCAATGCCCTCTCATTCTCTTCTCTTTTACAAGTGAGGACAGCTTCTCGCTATCTACTTTTGGAGACATAAAGTTTTACAGTACAGGGAAAGGTCCTTTGGTGCATCATGTCTGCACCAGTTATCAAGTTCCGAGATACTTTTGTCTCGTTTTCTAGCCAATAGCCATAGCCTTGTATGCTATCTACTAAAAGTGACCATCTAAATATTTCTTAAATGTAATAATAGTTCCCACCTCCACCAGTCTTTCAAGTGCCCTTTCTTTTATTCGAATCACTTCTTATTTCTAAACTGTGTGTGTATATGTTGAGTTATTATTGCTTTCATGTTTAGTAACTAATAAAATCACCCTTTTGTTCATGCGAGAAAGCTTGATTAAATTGACTTCTTTTGATGAACAATCTTATTTGGTCACGGGAGGGATCCTTTTTAAATTAACCTTCCTGCAGCTAAATGAATGGGCAGGGAGGTAAAGAAGGGGAGTCAATTCATTCTTGCTCACCCAGAAGCTTAATGATTTGGAATGTCCATCTGGTACCATGATAAGTTGGGAACCTCAGGTGAGGTCTGGTTTACAAGAAATGACAGGTATAGAATGTAAGAGAAATAAACATCTTATGGAGCAGTCAATCAGCCAATAATAGAGATTAAATAATGAGATGGGCTGAATAGTAAATTGTTTATGGAGAGTGGGCTTTGGGTGTCTTGGGATATCTGAAATTTTGAATCGTTTTGATTTGTTGCTCTCAAAAAATGTATTCATTAAATTAGACAAAACGCAACTGGAGAATTGAGGCAAGTTGTTGAGAAACATAATTGATCTCAAACTGTTGCCTCTACTAGTACCAGGAGATTTGAAAATCTAAGGCCTGAGGCTTAGCTAGTGGTTATGCCTCATTGGAGCTGGTAAAGGCAGCCCTAACACCACTAATGAAATGGATTAATCACCTTGACTACATAGTTCATGCTATAAATCTGTGCTCTAAGAGAAGCAGGAAAATGTTTAACCCATACTTCAGACACATGAATAATCAATGTTTCACCAAAAAGGTTCATCTGCTGGCTCTTTTTCACAGAATCATTACAGTGCAGGAGGAGGCTGCTCAGTTTAGCCCCCTCAAGTGACTGTCTGTGTGGAGTTTGCATATCTTCCCCGTGTCTGCCTGGGTTTTCTCCAAGTGTCTGGTTTCCTCCCACAGTCCAAAGATGTGCAAGTTAGGTGGCTTGGCCATACTAAATTCAGGGTTACAGAGATAGGGTATGGGTGGGCTACTCTTTGGAGGGTTAGTGTGCACTTGATGAGCTGAATGGCCTGCTTCCACATTGTAGGGATTCTAAGATTCTATTCTATGATTCCATGATCATGTCTGCACAATGCAGGGACACTACCATTGTGCCAAAAGAGGCCCTCAGGATAGATACTTTAAAATCACCCTGTTCCAATACGTATTTTATATACCGTTGGAGCAAGTAAGATTTAAACCTTGGCCTTCTGATTCAGAGGTAAGGACACCACTACTGCTTCACAAGAGCCCCTTAAGTTCTCAGAGTAATGTCCTCGGCTCAACCAAATTCAGCTGCTTCAGCAATGATCTTCTGTACATTGTGTTGTAAGAAGTAATGATTGCACAATATTCAGCACCATTTTTGACTACTCAGATACTGAAGCAATCCATGTACAAATGCAACAAGATCTAGACAATATCCAGGCTTGGGCAGGCAAGTAATTTAGATTTATTATCACATGTAAATAAACATACAGCGAAAAATGTTTTATTCGAGTGAGGAATACAATGTGTTGCCAGGCTCCGGTGCCATCTTGAAACACTGAATAAAATGCAATATTTTATTGCAATAGACTTCATCTTTTCCTCTTCTTCTTGTTACCCTGCGCTCCTCTGTTCTTTGATGCTTGACATTGGCCAGGGTCTCAGTAATGGGCTCCGGGGGTTTAGGTTACAGGAACGTCTCTATTGTCACCACCGCTCCCATAACTGCTTTGTCTGACCTGGGTCTGCGGGCCTGGTCTCATGTCACCTACTCTCCCTCTGACACTCCTTCACATGCTGCCACTGGTCCTTGGTCATCATCTGGGCCCCTCCACTGCCTCTGTTCACCAGGAGAAACCGCCATTTTTGCTGCCACTGCTGTACATGTTCGGTAGGCCAGGCCTGCACTGGTCCTGCTGAAGACACCCAAAAAGGCTTTTAATGAGAAAAAAAGAGACAAGAAAAGGTAAACGAGCAAAAGTAAAAAGCAAAAAAAAAGAATGAAGATGGAAGCAGATGAGCCCTGGGCCAGGAGCCTAAACACAGTACTGCTACTCTACTGTCATTTTAGTGCAGGTAACGTTCATGCCACACAAGTGCCAGGCAATACCCACCTCTAATAAGAGACAATCTGACAATTATTCCTTGATATTCAATGGCATTACCATCATCTTAACTCCAGGACGTCTTTGCTTGAGTTCTTCACGGCAGTGTGCTTGTCCCAACCATCTTCAGCTGCTTCATCAATGACCTTGACTCCATCGCAAGGTCAGAGCTGGTAAATTCACTGAAGATTGCACAGAAGATTGAAGTTCAGTACTATTCGCAACACTTCACTTACAGAAAATGTCTACGCCCAAATGCAGCAAGACTTAAACAATAGTGAATGCAGATTGATGCTCACCAGTGACAAGTAACATTCATGCCACACAAGTGCCAACTAATGACCAACTTCAACAAGAGAGAATCTAACCATCACTCATTTACGTCAATTGGTATTACAGGTGCTGAAGTCCCCCTATTAAAAACTTGGGGGGGGGCGGTGGGGGTGACATTGACCAGAAACTGAACTAGATTAGCTCTATGAGGACTATGTTTAAAATGAAGGCTCAGAATCTTGAAGCAAGTAACTCACCTCCTGATTCCCCAAAGTAGGTCCACCATCTACAAGACAGAGGTCAGGAGTGTGACCCTCATTCATCTGGATAAGTACAGCCCTGACAACACGCAAGAAACTTGATACCATCCGAATCAAAGCAGCCCACAATAAACAAGCGATAGGCATCCACTCTCTCAACCAACAGTACTCAGTATCAGCAATGTGTATCATTTATGAGATGCACTACAGAAATTCATCAAGGCACTTCCAAACCAGCAACCACTACTGGAAGGGCAAGGATAGCAGGTACCTGGGGACACTACCACCTGCAAGTCCCACTCAACTTCCTGAAACTTGCTCCCTGAAAACATTGTGGGTCTACCTCCAGCATTGGTTTAAGACAGCAACTAACCACTATCTTCTCAAGGGCAACTATGGATGGGAAAAAATGCTGGCCAACTAATTATAGCCATATCCTATAAACAAATTTTTAAAAAGGCAGTTCTATGAGATTCATTACCCTAATCAAGGAAAGCAACAAAATATCCTGGAGTCATACTGACAACTGCAGAAATGCATTTCTGTTCCCCTCACTGATGAAACTTCCATCAGCGTTGCTGTTCCATTCTCTTCCTTCCATCCTGTTGAGCTGGACCACCTATGGCGCTGTAAGTTTAGCTCCTGCTACACCCTTCAAAGATGTCTTACCTTCATCAACGTACAGAATGGAAAAGGAGCTCATGAATGGGAATTCTAAGGACTCCTACACTGTCTGCCTTCTTTTCTTGGCCTGTCTAGCAGGCACCCATTCCA
Organism: Chiloscyllium punctatum; assembly: GCF_047496795.1. Lineage (NCBI taxonomy): Eukaryota > Metazoa > Chordata > Chondrichthyes > Orectolobiformes > Hemiscylliidae > Chiloscyllium > Chiloscyllium punctatum. Next base: position 97,914,289 of record NC_092746.1, read on the forward strand.
TCTCCTGTGGTATGACCACCAACCTGAATGTGTTGTCCAGATAGTTCTCTGAATCTCAGATACACTTTAGTGACCTTAGTTTGGAAACCTGGATCCCATACTTGTGCAGCCAATGACACTTCCTCCATATAGGTTTGTCAATGTCATGAGAAGTGCTTGAAACTCAACATGCTCAGGATAGGCATTCTGCTACTCTGAACTGTCCTATGATACCTTAATTTATATTTTTGTGTTACTTTATTGAATGTAAATTTACTGTTGTCTATCTGCTGTGCTAATAAGCAGTCTTTCCTTCCGTATGCTCTATTGAAAATTAAATCCCTGGTTTTAAAACACCAACCCTTACAGCCGCTGCTCAACAATCAATCTGCTCACAGCTTTTCGGTGATGTCTCTCTCTCACATTTTTCTCAGTACCCCCCTTGCCGTTTTCTCAGGTGCCTGCTCCCTCCTCAGTTTCCCTCCTTCATTCCCTTTTCTAATCCCTCTCCCATCCTGTCTCCCAAACTTCTCTCCTCCACTCCCTCGCTCCTTTAGGTTTCGCTGACTGTCTCTGGATCCTCTTCCCTGACACGTTTTTAAACTTTTTCCCCAGTGATATTCTTTTACCTATTATTTCAGGTCCTCCTCTCTGTCTGTCAGTTTGTCAGTCTGTCTGTTTTTTTCTCTCTCTCTGTATCTCTGTATCTCTGTCTCTCTCTCTTTTTCTCTCTTTGTCTCGCTCTCTGTCTCACTCTCTCTCTCTCTATCCTAGATCTTTTGCTGATTTTAGTAAGATTACATTGTGTCACCTGAGCCTGATTCAGATGAATGAAAGAGGATCATAACCGGGTCAGTGAGAGGTGACAGAAGACAAACAACTTCAGGCAATTATTTCGCTTTCCATGTAGAAAGCTTAAACCAATATTAAAGAAAGTAGTTCCTCCGTCTTCATTCTAGGATTAATAGGTATGTCTTATATTAATACACCCCAACATTATTAGCTTCCAAAAGCCGTTTGGAAAAAGTTGTCAAAGATCCAAGTGAAAGTAGCCTCATGTAACATGGTAACCATTATCAAAGAAAGAAATCTCATCCAAGAGCAAACAGACCAGTGTGACATCTACAGGAAGCACTGTTGTTAAAACATTATTGCCAAATGACACTTTCTAGGTTTCTTGTGCTTCTGTTATAGTGGAAATAAAACAATTCCAGCTGATTTTTGGGAGGGAGACCAACCTGCTCATTGTTCTGGGCTTGTTTTGGTGAAGGGTTGGTCATCTTAACAGAGAGCTGCATTCACTTCATGGAAGAGAACTGAAAAAGCAATGAGTATATGGGGACGGGCTGCGACAGAAAACTAAAGTGTACATTCCACCCTGACCTTAAATTTACCTGGACCATCTCTGACACCTTCCTCCCCTTCCTGGACCTCTCCATCTCCATTAATGACGACCGACTTGACACTGACATTTTTTACAAACTCACCGACTCCCACAGCTACCTGGATTACACCTCTTCCCACCCAACCTCTTGCAAAAATGCCATCCCCTATTCCCAATTCCTCTGCCTCCGCCTTATCTGCTCCCAGGAGGACCAGTTCCACCATAGAACACACCAGATGGCCTCCTTCTTTAGAGACCGCAATTTCCCTTCCCACGTCGTTAAACATGCCCTCCAACGCATCTTGTCCACATCCCTCACCTCCGCCCTCAGACCACACCCCTCCAACCGTAACAAGGACTGAACGCCCTTGGTGATCACCTTCCACCCAACCAACCTTCTCATAAACCAAATCATCCGCCAACAGTTCCGCCACCTCCAAAAAGACCCCACCACCAGGGATATATTTCCCTCCCCACCCCTTTCCGCCTTCCGCAAAGACCGTTCCCTCCATGACTACCTGGTAAGGTCCACGCCGCCATACAACCCACCCTTCCCTCCCGGTACCTTCCCCTGCCACCACAGGAACTGCAAAGCCTATGCTCACACCTCCTCCCTCACCTCCATCCAAGGCCCTAAAGGAGCCTTCCACATCCAAAAAAGTTTTACTTGCACATCCACTAATATCATTTATTGTATCCGTTGCCCCCGATGCGGTCTCCTCTACATTGGGGAGACTGGACGCCTCCTAGCAGAGCGCTTTAGGGAACATCTCTGGGACACCTGCACCAATCAACCACACCGCCCTCTGGCCCAACATTTCAACTCCCCCACCACAAGACGCCTGGAGAAAGAACGCCTCATCTTCCGCCTCGGAACACTTCAACCCCAGGGCATCAATGTGGACTTCAACAGTTTCCTCATTTCCTCTTCCCCCACCTCACCCTAGTTCCAAACTTCCAGCTCAGCACTGTCCCCATGACTTGTCCTACCTGCCTATCTTCTTTTTCACCTATCCACTCCACCCTCCTCCTTGACCTATCACCTTCATCCCCTCCCCCACTCACCCATTGTACTCTATGCTACTTTCTCCCCACCCCCACCCTCCTCTAGCTTATCTCTCCACGCTTCAGGCTCTCTGCCTTTACTCCTGATGAAGGGCTTTTGCCCGAAACATTGATTTTACTGCTCCTTGGATGCTGCCTGAACTGCTGTGCTCTTCCAGGCACCACTAATCCAGAAAACTAAAGTGGGCAACCTCACAGTTTATTCAGCTGACTTTGGTACTGGCACAATAGATGCATAAGAGGCCAAAACATTTGTTGTCAGTTGATACGTTTGGACCTTATCACAAAATATGTTTAGATGAAGAGATAATTCCAGCCAGCACTCTGAATATTCTCATCACAACAACTAAAGCTCTGATCACTGTCCCCACTCTGTCAGGATGACCAAGTCCGAAGAAACAACTAGTGATGCTTTGCCAGAGGACTGCGAATATACAAATAGTTAAAAACAGAAATAACAACACAATAATTGGAGAAATAAGAATGTAATGGAATTAAATTTGTAAATGTGTAATGAAAAATGAAAGCTAGTAACCCACCAAATTTCAGTCAAAAGTACCTTCCAAGCTAGTGACCTCTATCAGCTGGCAGACGACAAGAAATCAGAAAGCATGGAAACACTGGCACCTGCAATTTCCCTTCCAAAATGTGCATCGTTGTGACTTAGAACTAATATCACTGGGACTTCACTTTCACTGGATCAAAAACATGAAACTCATTCCATAACAGCACCCGTACACTTGACAGTGTTCTTATATACCTGATCAATGAAGCTCTGGAGCTGATGGATCAGGTTGGAGGTGGCGGGTGTTCAATGTGACTCAGGATGACAAAATAGACCTGCATTATTCCCACCAACTGCAACTCACCATCTGCAATGGTCCTGCCCGACATCCATGCTGTGATATGTGCCAAGGAAAGTGGACATTTGGACAAAATTTAAACACTAAGGAGCAAAGTGAGAAAGTTTTAAAAAAAGTGAATAAAAATATTTTAGAGAAACTCTGAGCACCAAATATAAGTCACAGGACCAGAATCTCGAAGTTCACCCCAACCTTCCAATTGTCCCTCAAATCCCCTCCACGCAGTGGAAATTGAGACTCCCCAATTCTCAGGTTAGCTCCTTTGGGCCTGCAGGAAGCGTACTTGCATGGACCTGTGTACCCAAACCCTCAACACCACCAGAGCTTCATGTGAGGACTACAACCCCCTTACCTACCCCAGTATTGGGACTTGAAAGACTTGGGACATTCTCCTCCAGACATTCTCAACTCCATCACTATCTCACAGGCTCAGGACCCTCTTTTCCATTTAACCCCAGATCTCCATCCCTGACGCAATCGCCTCTCTCAGCTAATTCCACTCCATTTCTCAATGTAAGATGCACGCCCCTTCTAACACCCCTGGAACTTGAATCCAGTAGAAGCACTGGACTGCAGCAGGAGGGTTAGGCACAACTGGAGGGTTGGGCTGCAGTGAGACTGTTAGAACACTCTTTCCACCACCTTGCAAGTTCTCACCCCATCGTCCACCAAACTCTCCCCCTTGCCATGGTCCCACGGATTTTCAAAATCACTTATCCCATCTCCTCCTCTCATTGCTGCCCACCTTGGTGGCTCCCATAGACTGGACATGAAGAAGATTTCAATAAATTCTCAGTTCTAGCCAGAGTACCATCTGACTCAGAGGGATGGTGTGGGAAAACATAAGGAGAGTGGGGTGGGTGGAGAGCATAAGAGAAGGGGAGGCAGAGTTGGGGAAGGAAAGGATGACGGGAGTGGGAATAGAGCAGAGAGTTGAGAATGAATAGGGAGGAGGAGAACAGTTCAAAACTAGGGTGAAGCAGGGGAAGGAGGCTATAGTAATATATAACATTATAATGAGAATACTACATTACCCTATAAGAACAAACTATTGTACTGAAAATATAAAAGACGACTAACACTATCATAATTGCTGCTGCAATTTGTCTGAGTTAAACAATAACACAATTCAGGGCCACAAATTACACAGTGCTGTGACAAAAAATGTTCAAGCAGTTTCTGATCTCAAGCCAGGTTCTTCTTTGTTCACATTGAAGTTCAGGAACTGCCTCACCGCTGTTGGTTTCAGATGAATCCCTTGTCAGTTGATTTCCAGCAACTTCTGTTGAGCACTGCTGGTCACTTCAAAGACAAATAAATGTTTGTAGTCATTGTGTTTTGGAGTGCTGGGAGATGATACTTCAGGGTCATTGGCTCTGACAGATCTCGATTGGTCCTGAAATGATGACTGAATGATCACTTAAGAATACAGATGATTACAAATGAGTACAATCATTGAGCATAGGATTATATCATAATGTTCTGCTGGGAAATGAAATAATGTTTACAAGTTAGACACAGCTGAAATGTAGGCAAATGCAGCAGTCAATATGTGCACAGTCATCTTCCACAAATAACAGTCTCATCTTTTTTTCTGATATTTGATTGAAGAATCAACTTTCCAGGATGCTGTTGTCATTGTGGTTAGGATGATGCTCTCACCAATGTTCTTTCCTATAACTGGGTATAAGGACCAAACTGATTTACAGTGGTAGGTAGAGGATCAACCACTAGTGAGTCTTAAAAATTTGAATCATTCATCTTAACAAGATGAAGCTTTCTGCAAAATACATTGGATTATTAAGATTCTTGTGGCGCCGTGGCAGTGTCCCTACCTCTGTGTCCCATATGCTCCAGTGCTGTGTAATAACATCTCTGTATAGGTTAATTAAAATGTCTACAATTAATTTGTTTGATATTGTTACTAAGATTAACAGGACACCTGAGGATGTAGATCTAGAGCTCATGAAATCCTGTGATGTTCTGCCTTAACCCCATCCAAGACAGTAATAACATAATTGCATTGGGTGGAGATTGATGTACTCTCCAAGATTAACCCTTTCAGAACTATTACCCTGACAAGTGTGGAGAACCCATGCAATCTTCTCTAAGGTTGGGTTTTTTCATATTCTTGGCTTTGCATGTGAATTGAAAGGTGCCACTTCGAGACAATGCAGCATTCACTCTACACCACATTGGTGCTCAGTCTGGATCATGTTTTAAGAATCTGAAGGGCTTGAATCCACAGTCTTCTTCGAGGCAATAGTGTTGTCAATTGAAGCAAAGCTTCACTGGTACAATCTGAAAAGAAGCTTGGATTTTTAAGGTTTTGACTCACATTTGTGCCATCAACTAACACCACTGAAAACAAATTATCTTCTTATTGCCACATGGTTTCTTTTAGTTCCTTCATGGAATGTGGATGTCACTGCCAAGTGCAGTATTTATTATTGAGGATGTAGTAGTCAGCCCCACAAGCAGAAGCTGCTGAATTAACCTCCATGGCAATAGTGGCTGCCCCTCAAAGTAATTTTTTGTACGTGAAATTCATAATACGTTCTGTCAGTCTTCTGCAAGGCATTAAAAAGTAATGCAAGCGTTTTTTTTTCTTTTGCTTATCCAGACATCCCTCAGTGATATTCCCTCCAAAATCACATCAGCCTTATGGCTCTTCTGTTGCCACAGCAACCAAATTGTACACAGTGTCTAGAGCACTACAGCTTCAGTAGGGCATCAGGCAATTTGAACACAACCAATCTGCTGGTACACTTGGACTCCTGTTTGCAATATGTTTTATCTCACACTGTCTAGACAAGGTGAGCAACAAGCCAGCCAAAATCTTGAATCCCTTTTAAATGGGAAAACAATGGCTCAGTGGTGTTATGCTGAACTATTCTGAAGGGGCTCATCATCCAAGGTTTGAACAGATTTGGGGTACGAAAGTTCCCAGCAGATTTAAACATTTGGCAATTAGCACCCTAGATCTAAAAATAAAACTTAGGTCAATAAAGGGCAGCTTGGATTTATGAAGTTTTTGTTCAATGTTCACTATTAGAGTTAGAAAACTCTAGCCTGTGTTCAGGCTTCTGTATCTTCTGCGTGCTGGAAGTGATTGCAAAAGATCATTACCAGGATCTGATGGGGTCTTTGATATTGACAGCCTTTCCACAGACAGTAAGCCAAGTAAATGGAGTCCAAGGATGGAAGGTAGGCTACCGTGATGATCTGGGTGTGCTCACCACCTTCTGTAATTTCTTATGGTCCAGGACAAAGCAGTTGCCATGCCAAGCCATTATGCACCCAGACAGTATGCTTTCAATGGCAGATCTGTAGAAGTTGGTGAGGGTCCTTATGGACATGCCAAGTTTCCCGAGCCACCTGAGTTGTTGTGCCATTTTAACTGTCTATGTGGGGAGGCCAGGACAGGTTGTTAGTTATCATCAGTCTGAGGAACTTGACACTCTCCACGTTCTCAATCTCATTCCGTTGACGTAGATGGGGGTGCGTTCTCCTTTCTTTCTGAAGTCAATAATTGGTTCTTTAGTTTTGTTGACATTGAGAGAGAGGTTGTTCTCATTGCACCACATCACTAAGCCCTCCATCACCCTTCTGAATTTTGACTCGTCGTTGTTAGGTATCTGTCTTACCACGGTGGTGTCGTCAGTGAACCTGAAGATAGCACTCACTCAGAATTTGGCTGCACAGTCGTGGTGTACAGGGAGAATAGTAGGGGGATGAAAATGCATGCAAAGGAGGATCCAGTGTTGAGTGTGTTATTGTGGAGGAGGTGCAGTTACCTATCTTTACTGATAGCGATCTTTGGTTCAGAAAGCTGAAAAACCAGTTGCAGAGGGCAAAGCTGAGACCAAGGTCACAAAGTTTTGAGATCAGTGGGAAGGCATGCAGATTTTTGAGGCTCAGTGATTACCCAGTGATTTATGGAATGGGGTTGTGGGCGGATGGAAAAGGTGGCAAAGTCATGATAATAATTGCCTGTTTTGGTCTTTCAAATATGTTAATTTTAAAAATTCAAATTCCAGCAGATCAGAATGGCAAAATGTAATCTGCTCATTTGCCTTTTTGCTCCCTATTTGAGTTAATATCAAGCCATAGTTTTATTTGTAAATTTAACACATTAGAAATAAATAGTCATTTGGTCATACAGAACTTGAGTATCGCAGAAAAGAAAATACACATCTTATCAAAGCCTTTTGTCTTCATGCATCAGGACCATACACAAGAATGCCAATTGATGAGCAAAACCAATATTTTCAACAAGCAAGATACTGGCCAGCCCACATTAGAAAAATCATGGCCAACATTAGATGTGGTTCTGCAACTGAACAAGATTTGCTTGATAATCCTGAATGCGACAAGAATTATGCTGACAGTCAATTCCTGATTAAGGGCTTTTGCCCAAAATGCCAATTTTCCTGCTCCTCGGATGCTGCCTGACCTGCTATGCTTTTCCAGCACCACTCTAATCTAGTCAATTTAGATATGTCAGTTTGACACATAGTATGTTGAATATGTTTAATATATAAAAGTATACAGGGTTCTATTCTTCACAGATGGACTGAACATGCAGACACACTGTACCTGTTTCAACTGATTGGAGTCATACCTGGTACATAGGAAGATGGCTGTGGTTATTGGAGGTTAATCATCTCATCTCCTAGACATCCTAGCAAGAGTCCCTCAGATAGTGTCCTAGACCCAGCCATCTTCAGCTGCTTCATCAATGACCTTCCCTCCATTATAAGTTTGGAAGTGGGGAGGTTTACCAATGATTGCACAATGCTCAGCATCAGAAATGACTCCTCACATACTAAAGCAGTTCATGTTCAAATGAAACAAGATCCAGAATTGGCTGATAAATGGCAAGCAACTTTCAGAGCAAACAAATACCAGGCAATGACCATCTCCATTATGAGATAACTTAATCATCTCTCCTTGTCACTCAATGGTGTTACCATTACTGAATCCCCCACAATCGACATCCTGGGGGTTATCATTGGCTAACTCCACTCATCATATAAACACAGTGGTTACATTCACAGGCCAGAAGCTAGGAATACTCTCCTCCTGACTCCCCGAAGCCTATCCACTATCTACAAGATGCAAGTGTATGATGGAAAAATCCCCACTTACCTGAATGGGTGCAGCTCCAACAGGAATCAAGAAGCTTGATACCATCCAGGATAAAGTAGCATGCTTGATTGGCACCACATCTATAAACATCCACTCTCTCTACAACCAAGGCTCAGTAGCAGTAATTGGTGTTCTCCTCAAGATGCATGGAAGAAATTCGCCAAAGATCCTGAGACTGCACCTTCTAAACATATGAATACTTCCATCAGGATGGACAAGGACTGCAGGCATGTGGGAGCCCATACTGCAAGTTCCCCTCAAAGCCACTCACTATCCTGACTTGAATATCACTTTTCTTTCACTGTCACTGGGTCAAAATCCCAGAATTCTCTCCATAAGGACTTTATGGGTCTATCTGCAATGTATGGACTATAGCGATTCAAGAAGGTGGCCACCATCATCTTCTCAAAAGCAATTAAGGTTGGCAATAAATGCTGGTCAGCCAGTGACATCCATGCCCCACAAGTGAATAATAAAAAAGGTGACCACCATTTGCCAGTTGATTTCTCATGGCAATGACTTGACCAATCAGAGTCATTTAATATTTCAACAGAGCCCACTTGCCAACCAATCAGCACTTTCCTCGCATGTGTTAACAATGTAAATTTTTCCCTTAAATCAATACTCTTACAAATTGCCCTGACAAGTGCAGGACAAAAAGCTTTGGGACAAAAGCTTTGACAAAATGTATTTTATTATTAATATATTGGAGATTCTGCTTCTGGGTTTATTGCATCAGGGACATGTAAAGCTAAAACAGCTGGTGCTATAACTTCATTATTTGAATCATCACAATCTAGTATGCATTATTTATTTCCTGTCCTGACCTTTAACCAATCATTAATCCATGTCTTACCCTCAATACCAACTAACCAAAGTTTATAGAGGTTTCTCTCATGTTGAAGAGTATCCAAACATCTTTCAATATTCAGCGCATAATACATCTTAGAATGTCCCTTCCTTTGATTTAATGAGATCCCCTCATCAAAATAGCAGTTTGGATAAGATCTGCCGTATGTTAAAGTTGTCTTGATTTCTTGAGTATGCTGTTTCCTCTCTGTTTCACCTTGATGACAGCAAGGATTTAGACTCTGTCACCGATACTTTAGATAATCCCTGTCCTCCCTCATTTTATGCATCAAGAACTGTTTGTGTATAAAGATTTGTCAACAAAATGTGATTTTATTCTTTCATTATTCCGTACCTTTTATTGGTGTGATCAAAGTACTTCAACTAATATCGAACAACAACAATGTTGCACTTGTACTGATTACCTCTGCCACAGCTGAAATGAACTAGTAAGCTCCAACTGCAGTGTCTTTCAAAACATCACTAATTTCTCCTCTTATGAAGGCAAATTGACTTATTGCTCTGGTACTGTTCCACAGGAACTGTTCACTTAACTATATATAAACAAGGTGGCTGAGTTTTGGCAGCCAATTTAACCCTGGGGAATGGGGGAATGGGAGCTGGGGGGAGTCGGCGGGGGGTGGGGGGGGGAGCGCGGGAGAGTGGGTTGATGGTGATGTTAGAATTGCAGTCAATCCTGATCTCATCCTCTGTGAAAGATGTGTTTTTCCACACTCTTAGCCTGCAGAGAATAGCAAGGGGATTTCAAACACTGAAGTTTAAAAAAACACAAACGAGATCACATAGTTCAACAGAAACTTTATTTCATGAAGTGGAAATTTTGCTGAAGAATTCTATAATTAAACATTGTGATACTAAACCCCAGTCATTGAAGTTGTTGGTGTTAAAACTATGCAGCACAGTGTGTTTCAGAAGGGAGAGCATCTAGAGTACATAAATCTATTAAAAATGAAACTAAATTGGAGGTGTGAACAGATTGCTTTTGAATGCTCTGCCATGGAATACAAGACAAATGGAGATGTGAAAAGGTGATAGCAGCAACAGCTGTTCTTATTGAATGCAAAGACGTGTTCCACACTCTAAGTGAAGTGATATAAGTGTATTATTGAGTTGGGGGCTATTGCTTGAAAATTGGATGGCTGAGAACATCCCAAGTGATTCACTACTCTATGAACTACTTTTGGATTCCAGTCCAAAAAATCCACATCAAGTCAGTGTGCTCATTCTGAAGTTATAGTTGGACTCCACTCAGGGACTGAACAGTAGGCACACAGGACCTCAGGATGTTCTATGTACTGGTTTTAACTCAGACTGGCCCAGAAATTGCCACCATCGCAAAACTGTTGATGACAAAATCACAAAAGCAAAAGATTACTTTTGAGGATTTGGATTCAGAAGCTAAAAACCATTAGCATCTGGCCACACGATCAGATTCTACTAAAGCACACCAGAGTCAGGCAGTAAAATTGCACATTACTGCCAGCAATGTAATTGATTGAGAATGGGGCCAGCAGCATTTAATGTGTTGTAGCCATTTGGGTGGGTTGATGTCAAAATAGGCATAGCAGCCCAAGCTACCAACGCTAGGTTTAGAGGAATGCCTTACAATTTTGATGAAATTAAAAATCACATAACACCAGGTTATCGTCCAACAGATTTATTTGGAAGTAAGAGAACCCAAATAAATTCCCGACAGGAAGGTGGATGTTTTTAAATTGTCACCTAGTGGAGACAGTGAAGCAGTTTCTGAAGGTGATCCACTTCCTTTGAGGTTTGAATCTATGTAAGATTAACACCAATTTTCAGCCAGAGTGCCACATGGGAAGGGGAGCCAAGCAGTGAAGACGAGGGAGCAGCAATAGCAGAGTTTCTGGGGGTAATTCTGGAAGCACAGCAGAAATACATCCCAAGGGAAAAGAAACAGATGGGAAGACAAGGAAACTATGGCTGACAAGGGAAGTGTAGGACATAAAAGCAATAGTAAAAACTTGCAATGTATGAAGATTACTGAGAAAGTAGAAGATTGGGAAGCCTTTAACATCAACAGAGGATAACTGGAAATTAATGAATAGAAAAGATCAAATATGAAGGTATGTTAGCTTGTAATGTACAAGATGATTGCAAAAGTTTTTTTAGAAATCTAAAAGGTAAGAGTGAAGCATAAGTGGACATTGGAGCACTGGAAAATGAGGCTGGAGAAGTAGTAACGGGGAACAAAGAATTGGCAAAGGATGAAAATAGTAAGTTTGCATCAGTTTTCATGTGGAAGATGCCAGCACAATACCAGAACTTCAAGATTTGGGGGCAGAGGCGAGTGTAGTGGCCATCATAAAGGAGAAGGTAAGCCATTTTTCATTTCTTTGCTCATTCTCTTCACTTCCTTTACCCACAGTTGATCCATGTACACTCATGCATAAATTTATATTACATTTCCACTGACCCATCTCCTGTTCAAGTCTCTCACTTCACAAATTTGGGTTCTGGATGTCTTGCCCTTTTCAAAGAACACATATTCTTTGCTCTTGAAAGTTTGATAGGGCTCTTCCTTGAGGATTATTAACCCTGATTGTAATCTATGGATCATTTCACCACTGGAGGATCTTTTAACTCTCACAGTGGAATCTTACAGGGGTATATGCATATCGGCTGTAGGGAAATTAGTGGCAAAATCAAGCAATAAGTCTAGTGAGATCTATCTCGATATCAGGAGCAATTCATTGTACGTTTTATGCATCAGTCAAATGGTGCAGAGTTTATTCCTATTCATTGGACAGCTGCCAATTAAAGGGGATTGTAGCATAACAAACACCTTCTAATGCCACAATTCAACTCATTAATATATCTGACAATGTGTGCCAAAGAAGCCAGAAGTCGAGAATTCTCAACATGGACATCAGAGTGGGTGCCTGGTGACTTCAACTTGTTTGCTCCAAAGGGCCTCCTTGTGGGATATCGGGCATCAATATCTCAGGCACACTCCATGGACATCAGACACAAGCATGCCTCATCCATGGACATTGGCCTCTAATGTACCAGCCTTGAAGAACCCTCACAGCACATCTCTGATCCAACTACAGTATGCTTCTCACACCAATGTTGCACCTCAGCTGCACTGGCAACTATCATTGTAATGCTGCTGTAAGGATAATGTGCTCTGATAAATGTGGACCCAGCTCATGGAGTGGACCAGACTGCATCTCAGGGCTGCTCGCTTATTCTCAGAGCACTCACTCACACTGAGCTCACTCGAATGTTTACAGAGTTCATGCCTTGCATTGCATTACCCGCAATCCAGAGTTACTAGGCTCTCAGAACTGTTGTCATGCCTTTACGTTTGGCACAGACTCATAAGCAGGAAGGTTGTCATAGTTGTCAGGCCTCAGTCAAGTCAAGGAAGCTATCTTTACTCCCAGGACAGTATGTCAAGGGCAGCAGGGCTTGGATGGAGTTTGACAGTTTATCAGAGCAGTCAGAATCAGGATCCTTTCCAAATATGGGGTGAGGAACTAACTGTCAGGTAGCCCATGACTCATTTTGACTCTTTCTGCCCTATTGAGGGCTGAATTCCTTTTGGAATGAGAAAGAGGCAGGTGTCAATGAAGATGAAAGTAGGTGGCGCAGCCACTATTCTTGGTGCATTTGGAGGAGCCTGTGCATCTGAATAGACAGCGCAGACGCCGTGCAACGTTAACAGTGTTAGGATTGTGAGAGTGGTAAAACATGAGCCTCAGTGGGAGGTGGCTACAGTAGCAGAGATAGAGTGAGGGTGAGCAATCATTGAAAAGATAGAGGCATTCATGTGGGCAGAGTGGAGAAGGCCAATGCCCTACTTGCTGCTGCTGTACCTTCCTCCAGATAACTGAGCTGCATTGACCTTCATGACAAACTCAGACAAGGCATTGGAGGTAGGGACATCCCACTTATGCACCAATCCATCCAGCAGCACAACCAGTCTTCGCCTGCAACAGGAGGCACCACATTTCCCTTGTCTGCCATGTGCAGGGTAAATGTCAGGAACTGTGCAAGGCAACTCCAGATTGACAGTGCTTGTCACTTTAAAGGTGACACTAACATCAGGGATGCTGGTCAATACTGGGATATTCTGGCAGTGCCAGGCTGTTCTGGCAAAGGTGTGCTGTCTCTGTCACTGGTTTTGGTGGTTTTGTTTTAAAAGCCAAAGAACATTTTCATCCATCCTGTGAAATTGCTGACTTACTCTATGTTGACGCCTTTAAATAACTCTCTTATGCCAATATCAGCGGACTCGTTTTTCCATTTGGGTTCTGCTTTGAGTTTTGAAAGCCCAATGAAGTCTTTCACTGATCGTTCCTCAATTAGTTGGTCAGTAATGGTTTTTGCTGGACCAGTGCTCAGAGAGTTGTTTGCTTCTGAATCCATCATTATCTGGAACTCCTCCAACTCTTCAGATGAAATTAAGTTCAAGACATACACATTGGCTCAAAAGTGAAGTCGATTGACATTTGATCTATATATCAACCAGCTCCTGTTTTTATTTCCCAATTTTTAGCAAGTGTATAGAGTTATGCTCTTTCTTATGTTGGGTTTGGCAACTTTTATAGTTTATGTCAGGATTTACCCAACAGCGTGATAGCTTTTGCATGGGGATTCTCATTCGGAAATGTTTGAGAGTAAGAACAAGTTTTGTATAAAGATTTGTAGCTCAGGTGCTGATGTTGTAGTTGTGGGTATGTTCGCTGAGTTGGGAAGTTGATTTGCAGATGTTTCGTCCCCTGTTTAGGTGATATCTTCAGTGCTTTGGAGCCTCCTGTGAAGCACCGCTGTACCATCTCTTCTGGAATTTATTTGGTTCAGTTCATGCTACTTCTGATTGCCAGTTCTGATTGTTCGTTGTAGTGGCTGGTACATTGAGTCCAGGTCAATGTGTTTGTTGATGGAGTCCATGGATGACTATCATGCTTCTCAAAATCCTCTAGCTGTCCTCTGTTTGGCTTGTCCTATGATCGTTGTGTTCAATTTTGTGGTCCTTGTTCATCTGTGTGCATGACTAGATTAGACTAGATTACATTACATTACAGTGTGGAAACAGGCCCTTCGGTGCAACAAGTCCACACCGACCCGCCGAAGCGCAACCCACCCATACCCCTACATTTACCCCTTACCTAACACTACGGGCACTTTAGCATGGCCAATTCACCTGACCTGCACATCTTTGGACTGTGGGAGGAAACCGGAGCACCTGGAGGAAACCCACGCAGACACAGGGAGAACATGCAAACTCCACACAGTCAGTCGCCTGAGGCAGGAATTGAACCCGGGTCTCTGGCACTGTGAGGCATCAGTGCTAACCATTATGCCACCATGCCGCCCACCAATTTCTTCTGCAGTCTTTCCAATTTAATAAGGTCATTCCTATAACAAGATGACCAAAACTGAACACAAGTGCACCCTCACCAATGTCCTGTACAACTGCAACATAACTTCTACTACTAGGGGCAGCTCGGTCATAGCTTTTAGTGGCTAGAGCAAAAAAAATCAAGGGGCTTGTATTGTGAACCTAGCCAATGGTTTGACCTCAATTGGTGCATTGTGGCCAATTCTGGGCAATGTGACTGAGGTAAGATGCGAAAAACTTCGAGAGAGCAGCAGAGTGGCTCAACGGTTAGCACTGCTGCCTCACAGTGCAAGGGATCCGAGATCGATTCCAGTCTCGAACAACTGCGTGGAGTTTGCACGTTCTCCCCGTGTCTGCACAGGTTTCCTCCGGGTGCTCTGGTTTCTTCCCACAGTCCAAAGATGTGCAGGTTAGGTAAGTTGCCCATGCTAAATTGTCCATTGTGTTCAGGGATATGTAGGTTAGGTGCATGAGTAGGGGTAGGGGAATGCGTCTGGGTGGGATACTCTTCAGAGGATCGGTGTGGACTTGTTGGGCCAAATGGTCTGTTTCTACACTGTAGGGATTCAATGACTCTATGAGGTAATTACAGAAAAATTATAGAGAGGTGAATGATTTCAGTTCTATGCAGGAGCTGGTATTGCCCTCATTATACAGCATGGAAGGGTAAAGGGGGACTTAATCAAAGCTTTCATAAGTAAGAAGGAATTTGATACAGTAAATGTGAGAATTAAGCATCCACTGATGAAAGGGTGAAGGGGGTGTCAGGAATCCATAGAATATGTTATTAAAGTCACATGCAAAAGAAAAGGAAGAAATGTTTTTATGTTTTTGCATAGTAACGTGCTATCATCTGGAATGCACTGCCTGCAAGGATAGGGTAGATTCAATCACAGCTTAAAACAAAAAAAAGAAAATAGTATCTTTACTTAAAACTAGAAGTGGAGTCACAGGGAAACAGGGCAGTGAACAAGGCTTTTGGCACACTGACCTTCATCAGTATTTAGTATAGACGTTAGGAAGTTGTGTTGCAGTTGTACAGGACATTGGTGAGGGTGCACTTGGAGTATTGTGTTCAGTTTTGGTCACCTTGTTATAGGAATGATCTTATTAAATTGGGAAGAGTGCAGAAGAAATGTATGAGAATGTTTCCTGGACTCAAAGATCTAAGTTAAAGGGAGAGGTTGGACAAGTTAGGACCTTTTTCTTTCAAACATAGGAGAATGACGGGGGACCTTAGAGAGGTGTCTGAGATCATGTGAGGCGTGCAAAGGATGAATGCATTCAGTCTTTTTCGCAGGGTTGGCGAAATCAAGGATGAAAGAATAAAATGGAATCTGAGGGGAAACCTTTTTTACACAGAGGGTGGTACGCGTATGGAATGATCTGTCAGCAGAAGTGGTTGAGATGGGTATGTTAACAACATTTAAGAGGCATTTGGACAAATACATGGATAGGAAAGGATTAAAAGGGTATAGGCAAAGTGCAGGGAAATGGGGTTAGCATGGACAGACAGTTTGGTCGGCATGGACCAGTTTGGGCCAAAGGGCCTATCTCCATGCTATGGGACTCTATGACTCTATGACTAGAACACTTTGCAGGGCTTTGGAGAAAGAGCAGGTGTGACAGACTGATGGATTGTTCCTACAAAGAGTCTGTAGAGGTACAATGAACCAAATAGCCTCTCTCTACGCTTGATGAAATATTGGTTTGAATGGGAAGAATAGTCAGGGAAATATCACTGAAGCCTAAAAATAGCTTTAAAAGAGGTATTATTTGTACATAGTGCCTCCCTTTGTTTGAATTTTTTTTAACTTAAAAGTTGTTAAACGTGGTTCATCACCCCATAGCTGTAATTGGTCCATGATGTGGCACTGAGCCCTACAAATTAAAAAAAAATTCCCAGGTTCATTTCAATCTGATTTTGTCAAGTCTAGATTTGGAGACAGTAGTGTTTGGACTGGGGTGTACAAAGTTAAAAATCACACAACACCAAGTTATAATTCAACAGATTTATTTGGAAGCAATAGCTTTCAGACTACTGCTCCTTCATCAGGTGGTTGTGGATAATAAGATTGTAAGACACAGTGTCTTACAGTTACATCACACTGCAAAATTTTGCTATAAATTCTAGGTCTTACAATCTTATTCTCCACAGCCACCCGATGAAGGAGCGGTGCTCTGAAAGCTAGTGCTTCCAAATAAACCTGTTGGACTATACCCTGGTGTTGTGTGATTTCTAACTTAGTCAGTTCTAGCCCGTTAATTGTGGGAAAATGGAATTAACCCTGGTGTAACCAATCTAATGAAAAGAAACCAGCGTGAGTTCTCGCCCCTAATCACTAATCTCTGCTGTGAATGACTATCAATAAACTAGATGCAGTTCTTCCCAGGGAAACATTCAGCTGAGAACTGACCTTCTAGATTCATACGGGAATAGTTGTTTGATGAATGTACTGTTGCATTCACAGATGAAACTTTCAGCACTTATTAAGCAATAGAACATGAATTACATCAGCTGAAGAAGTTGTTTTAAAAAGTATTAAAACTGCTGTTTGGAAACAACTGAGCTGCAGTCAGACAAGCAAGGGGCTGCCTCTTCAATGACATCATGTGTTCCGTTCCACTTCATCAAAAGTCAAATTGAAACTTGTGAAGGGTTGTGGTCAGCACTCCCATTTCCTGTTAATCCAGGTGACTGTACATCCAGGCTTTGTCTGAAAACAACGGAACAAGCCAGAACTGAGAGAAAACAGGAAGAACACAAGGATCTCCGTTTTCTAGGCATATGATGTACGATGACTCATTAATTCAGTTCCTTTTCAGCCCAGAACAATGACCAATCAGTTCCTCACTGCCTCAGGGAACTTGGTGCTTCTCCGTAAATACTCCATTATTTTAGCAATGGTAATTTCTTTTCCCCATAAAGATAAAGCAATTCATACAATAGATGTGTTTAGTTCAATTTAATATGGTCTGTAAATCTTTTTATGATCAACCAATCTTGTATAGAATATTTTCATGTTACATACCAGATTGATTCTGCTATTTTATATTTATTGCTCGTCTTTATAGTTCTGTGTGATCTATGACTCTAATCATGTTCCTTGGTCTCCCTCAGTAGATTTGTGACAGATCTTTGAAAGTAGGTAATTATATATGTCTCTCCTTGTGTCTTCCAGGCAATATGCAAGAGTGTTTGTGACAACAGGAAACAACTGTTCCTGTCATCTTGGTTGGCTGCACCTTTTGCATGGCTAACCTCACTCCCACTCATTTCACACCTAGGCTTCTAATGTGACACTTTGCAGTACCACTGACAGCCGCTTAGCACTGATGCAAGATAAATGAGAGGTGCTGCTGCCATGTCCTATAGGGGAGCAAAGGCTCCATTTCATGAAGCGCTTTCACCAGGATGTGCTGTAGGCTGTAGGACGTGGCATATCAAAGAAGACAGAAATACATGCATTTATACAGCATCTTTCATGACCTCAGGGTGCCCCAAAGTGCTTTCTAGCCAATTTTTTAAATGTATATTCATGCTGAAAAAACTCTAATAATGATAAAGTGCTGATATTGAGCTTTAGCAATATTAGTTCAGGACAGGACAGGAAAGCAATGTGTACTCTGTGAGCAGATTGGCAATGAAAGAACCGGTAGTGAGACTTCACGTGGAACCTGGTCCGGAATATGAATAAGTTAAGGTAATTGTACATTCAGTGTATAGCATCATTTTTTGTAACAAATGGTGAACCAACTGTCCAGAATATCTAAGATGTAGCCTTTGTAATATTTCTTCAATGTGAAGTTTCTGATTCCATGCTCATCTGAACCTGCAGTGAATCAGTTTAGGATTTACAACAATTATATTCTGGATACATTTGAAAATGTTTAGGTTGGAAGTTTTTAGATGATGACAAATTTCATTTCAGAGAAGATGAAATTCTGTAAGTTGACGCTCCCAGAAATCACAGATGAAAGTACATGCTGGATAATATGGAATGATTTGGCATTATCCACTATGCACAGCTCCACAGAGTGGTGGTGTTTCATTACATGTAACTGAAACAAGCATGGTGCAATCAGGGTCTGTCTAGATCTGTGAATTTTAGACTTAAAGAGTTGCCTCCACAGAATTGCAACACTAAGGGATTGAATCCCAAGTTCACAGGCACTAAATTCTTCTCCAACCTGAGAGAAGCATGAATATTTGTCAAGCATGAATATTAGACAGTTGATATTTTTAATCATGCTGTTCAAATGTATCATTGCACACCTCTGGAAAAGTAGGGCTTGAGCCTGGGCCTCCTGTCTCAGAGATGGGGACAGTACAATTGCATCACAAGAACCCTTGATATTGGATGGTAAACTTAGGAAATCTAAGAGTCATGACCTACACAATACGATTTGGAAGATTTATCTGTAAGGCAAGATCTGTTCCAGGAGCAAATGAATAGAATTAAAGAACATGTGTCTGGATACATATGCTTTGCCACTTACTAATTTTGTGACAATGAGCAAAAACACAAAGAAGTGCATAACTGTGTCAGTCATAGGAGCAGAAGTAGGTCATTCGGTCCATTGAATCTTTTCCACCATTCAATGTGATCATGGGTGATCTGATAATTCTCAACTCCACTTTCCTTCATTTTCCTTTTCAACCTTGATTCCTGTACTAATTAAAAATAAAACCTGTTTATCTCAGCCTTGAATTGGGACCTTCACTCACTGGTTGCAAAAGGTTGCAGCAAAAGGTTTGTCTTTAATTGCAAGAAGTGTCAGATGAATGTAAGCCAGATAAGTTTTCTTGTTGGTTTAAGTTGCTAGTCACTCTCAGATGCTTTTGGCTTTATGGAGCAGAGATCGCTGATGCAAGAAGCACATCTATACTCAAAGTGAGTGTACCCTAAATTCCCTGCCAGGATATATTGTCACAAATTCACCAAGGTCATATCAGCAGAGAGTGAATGAGATGACTACGACATGATGTGACCTATTGGCCAAGAATTTATTGTGACATTGAAAATTTGTGAGGATGTGTGAGGCCTTCAGAGCTGCCAGCCACAACAACAGAGAACCCCCCACACCCAGCAATTCCACCAGTTCCTTTGTCCTAAATTACACTGACTGATTTACTGTGAATGAAGATGACTACATCCAAAACATTCATTGCTTCTCTAAATTTCTAGTTATGAAACAGGTAAAGAACACTTCAAGGACACCCACAGTAGACACATTGACCACCATATTCAGTCTCTTTGATGTACCTGAATAAATCATTTCTCAGAACAGGAATCAGAACACAGGCTGTTATGTCAGGGAAATATGTGACAAGTGGGGAATGACTTTTGTGACCTCCTCACCACATTACCCCAAGTCAAACAGTCTCAGCAAGAGAATAATTTGCACTGTTAAATCACTCATTCTAAAGTGTAGAACAACAAAGCATGATTTTTGTGTCACATGTCATACGATAGAGCTTAAACATAAGGTCACCAAGATGACAGCAGAGATGGGCTCCTGAAACTGGGCTCATTCACTCTGACTGCTCTTCTTTTTTCTCTTTTTTTCTTTCTTCTCCTTTCCTTTCCCTACCTCTTGCCCTGAGCATAGATAGCTTCAGTGGGCCCAGCACAGACCTCGTGGTGGCAGTGGGTGAGCCCCTACTTTTCCGGGACTGGCACAGGACCTGGCATTGGAATTGGTGGCTGATATGTTAGTCGAGGTGAGGTCGGCGAGTTAGGCCCAGAGGTAAAAGATGGCGCTTGAGGATCGGTGACTTCCTCCTTGGTTGGGTCCGGTTCTGGTGGTTGCAAAGCAGGGTGGAAGGGTATCACAGCGATGAAATAGACCCAGTGGCAAGAGACGTGACTCTGATGTTGGTGGGTCCTGTGCAGGCAGCAGCAAGGTAGTGACGGTGGAGAATCTGCCAACTGGTAAAAGATGACACCTGAAGCGTGGCGACTTCAGTGTTGGTTGGTTCTGGTGTAGACGGTGGCAAAGCAGTGGAGGAGAGATAGCGGCACTGGCATTGTTGATGATGAGCTGGCTCAGCACTGATGGACTCTCTTTAATCTATATCTGTCAATTTAGTTTTCTTATTCTCAAAACAATTCAAAATGGGACTGGATCGTAGCAGCAGTGGAAATGCTTTTCACTGTATGTTACAGTTTTTCTCACTGTAAAATATATGTAACTATAAAATCATTAATTCATTCCTTCGTATTTGGAAGACTGGCAAGAATAATTGTGCCAAGTCACCAACCACCCAGATTCTCCAAGGAGCAGAAGGATGAAGATATAAATATAGATGACTCAGAGTTTGGGCCATGTGTCGTGTCAAAGTTTGTAGATGACACTAAGGCGAGTGGCAGAGCAAAGTACTGTGAAACTTTGCAGAGGAACATAGATACTTTAAGTGATTGTGCAAAGGTCTGGCAGATGGAATACAGTGCAAATAAATGTGAAGTCATAAGTTTTGGTGGGAGCAACAGCAAAAAGGACTATTGCTTGAATGGTAAAAAGTTGCTGCATGCTGCTATGCAGGGGGACCTGGGTGTCCTTGTGCATGAATCACAGAGGGTTGGTACAACAAGTAATTAGGAAGGCAAATGGAATTTTGTCCTTCATTGCTAAAGGGGTTGAGTTTAAAAGCAGGGAGGTAATGTTGCAGCTGTACAAGGTGCTGGTGAGGCCACACCTGGAGTACTATGTGCAGTTTTGGTCTCCTTACTTGAGAAAGGATGTACTGGCACTAGAGGGAGTGCAGAGGAGGTTCACTAGGTTGATTCTGGAGTTGAGGGATTTGACTTATGAGGAGAGACTGAGTAGACTGGGATTATACTCATTGAAATTTAGAAGAATGAAGGGGGTACCTTATAGAAACATATAAAATGATGACAGGAATAGAAAAGATAGACTTAGAGAGGATGCTTCCACTGGCAGGTGGAAATAAGACAAGAGGGCATAGCCTCAAAATTAGGGGGAGCAGATTCAGGACTGAATTGAGAAGGAACCTCTTCACCCAGAGGGTTATAAATCTATAGAATTCTCTGCCCAGTGAAGTAATTGAGGGTCTGTAAATGTTTTTAAAGCTAAGGTAGATAATATTTTGAACAGTAAAGGATTTAAGGGTTACGGATATAAACTTGATGCATGACTGGCACCCAGATGCAGAACTTCCAGAACTACATGTAGGACAAAAGGTTGGAGTCACCAGTCCATAATGAGGACATGGTTACCCCCAGTGATTTCCAAGGTTTGAGCTAACACAGCTGTTCTGAAGTCATGGCAACCATGTAGCAACACCAAAGGGGACCAGAAGCCAACCAAGAGAAGTGGATGAAACGCTAGTTTTGCACAGTGAGCATGAAAGAACACACTCAGTTGACAGTAGTCTAATGGAACACCATGACAAGTGCAGCCTCAACAATGCTCAAGAAGCCTGACACCATCTGGGACAAAGCAGCCTGCTTGATTGGCACTGCATCCACAAGTATCTACTCCCTCCCCCACCGATGCTCAGTAGCAGCAATGGCACTATTTACAAAATGCACTGCAGAAATTTATCAAAGATCCTCAGACAGCACCTTCCAAACCCACAACCACTTCCATCTAGAAGGACAAGGGCAGCAGATACATGGGAACACCACCACCTTTAAGCTCCCCTCCAAGCCATTCACCATCCTGAATATATCGGCATTATTGGAAATAAATCGGCATTACTTCACTCTTTCTGGATCACAATCCTGGAATTCCCTCCCTAATAGTTTTGTTCCTCATTCCACAGTAGGTGTACTGCCGTGGTTCAAGAACGCAGCTCACTACCATCTTCTTAAAGGCAAATAGGAATGGGCAATAAATGTTGACCCAGCCAGCGCTGCCCACATCCCCCAAAAAGTTTAGTCTCCTCATCTGAAGAAGGATGTTATTGCTAAAAAGGGATTGCAGTGAAGGTTTACCAGACTGACTTCTGGGATGGTGGGATTGATGTATAATGAGAGGTTGAATCGGTGAGGGTTGTATTCTCTGGAACTTAGAAGAATCAGGGGGATCTCGTAGAAAGCTAAAATGTCTGAATAGGCCTAGACAGGGTAGGTGCAGGAAAAGTGTCCCTGATAGCAGGGAGTCCAAACCATGGGTCACAATCTAAGCATAGGTGTAAGCTATTTAGGAGTGAGATAAGGAGAAATGATTACACCCAGTGAGTGCTGAACCTGTGGAATTCACTTTCATAAAAAAGTAGTCAAGGACACAACATTGTGTGATTTCAAAAAGGATACAGCACTTGGGTGCTAAAGGAGGCCAAGGGGAAGGAAGGAATGTAGGAACAGACCACTTTGTTGGATGATCATCCATGATCATAATGAATAGTGAAGAAGACTCCAAGGGCCGAATGGCCTCATCCTGTTCCAGGGGGAGGGGGTGCGGGGGGTGGGGGGGGGGGGGGTGTAATGGTTCGATGGTTCAATGTATCCCACTTGTGTCATGTTTGGATAAGACAGAATATTATCACACCTGCTGTGTCAGAACTTGGTAGTAGGTTCTTACAGTCCCAGGGACCCTTCTTCAATTCAACATTTGAGCAACAGTCAGTGTGGGTTTCCTCCGGATGCTCTAATTTCATCCCACAATCCAAAGATGTGCAGGTTAGTTACATTGGCCTTGTTAACTAGTCCCATAATGTCCAGCTTGTGCAGGCTAGGTGGACCAGCCATGGGTAGTGCAAGGTTTGGGATATTAAAGACAGAATGATTAGAGAGATGAGGAAGAGGGGTAGTGGAAAGTTGTGTGAGTCTTGGAGCCCAGTTGGGGGCACAAATAAGGGGATAATTCTGAGGGGGTGTGCTCCAATGCTAACAGTACACAACCCATGAGTGATATGCACCTTTCCTCCCTGCTTAGGAGACAAAGTTGATTAAAGTAGCATCCTTCCCACTGTTGCCCATGCCATCTGCATTGCGTTGTAGGCAACACAATATTTGGGTCAAATGGTTTGTTAAAAAATACAGTTACCAGTAAATTGTTATTTTTGAAATGGCAGGCAACCTGCTAAAGTTGGGGTACTGCCTCCTCCAGTGACATGGGGCAAGGTTGGGATGGGTGAAAAAGCCATTATGTTGTACCTGCTGCTCCCTCCGCATTGAACACACACCTTGTGGGCAGTTGTAAAACCTGGCCCAATGTAAATTAACTATTTTGTATTTATCTTGTGGGATGTGGGCATCACTGGTTGGCCAGAATTTATCGCCCATCTCTAGTTGTCCGTGAAAAGCTGGTGGTGAGCTGTGTTCTTGAATCGCTGCAGTCAGCCTACTGTGGAATGAGGCACAAAGCCATTAGGGAGAGAATTCCAGGATTTTGACCCAGCAACAGTGAAGGAACAGTGATATATTTCCGAGTCAGGATGGTAGTGGCTTAGAGAGGAACTTGAAGGTGGTGGTATTACCAGGTATCTGCTGCACTTGTCCTTCTAGATGGAAGTGCTCGTGGGTTTGGAGGGTGCAGTCTGAGGATCTTTAATGAATTTCTGCAGTGAATGTTGTAGTTAGCACACACTGCTGCTACTGAGCACTGGCGGTAGAGGGAATGAATTAATACAAGCGGGTTGCTTTGACCTGGATGGTGTCAAGCTTCTTGAGTATTGTTGGAGCTGCACCCATCCAGGCAAGTGGGGAGTATTCCATCACACTCCTGATTTGTGCCTTGTTGATGATGGACAAGCTTTCGGGGGACAAGAGGTGAATTACTCACTGTAGTAATTCACCTCTAGCTTTTGACTTGCTCTTGTAGCCACTGCATTTATGTGGTGAGTCCAATTGAGTTTCTGTTCAATGTAACATTTCAACCTTTTATTCTTTATTGCTAAAAGTCTGTATTTTCAATACTAGTTTCACTGCAATATATGCCCCATAACTGCCCAGATGTCAGGAATCTGACCTGTTTCATTGCTGGTCTGAATCTCACCCGCAACAGCTGTGACTGAACTGCTGACTGTAATCTCCCTTTCCCGTGAAGAGCAGCTGCTTTCTGTTTGGCATCCTTTCATTACAACACCATTTGATTCAGAATACTACTGCAGGGTGAACTATGCCTTTTTTTGGGACACAAAATGTTATAATCTCAGGGTTTTGAAAAGGTACACATTAATATAGGTTGACTTTCATTAACAGTTTCTGATGTGAGCATTCATTCTTATTGCATCTTTTGGAACCTCACAATGCATTTGACAGACAGTTAAGTTCTTTTTAATGGTTTTTGTCCAATATTACTGGAGAGATATATGACGCTTTAAGGTATTGAAACCACATTTTCATTATCATGTTCTTCTGGGTTTAGTTTATCCAATGTAACATTGCTGTAATCTACCTTCTATAACCTTCAACTTATCCTAATGAGCTCTGCTGTTTGTATTTTAATTCACACCAACTCTCATTCACATCTCATTTCTGTACTCATTCACCTACTCTGGCTTCCGATAAGACAAATCTCAATCATAATGTGTATTTTTATCCTTGTGTTCTAATTCCTGTCCCTCACAAACTTCAGTCTCCAGCACTACAACAGACTGAAATGTTTGGGCTCCTCCAATTCTAGCATCTATGTATCAATAAGATGCCATAATATGTGGAAATGAACATATTTGTTAGTTCCATATTGTTTCTCAATTTTGAAGTAAAGGTGACATTTTACCAGACCAGAGGGCTCCTCTCTCATTAGATTGAGACACCCGGTGGTGGGTTAACCTGAGAATCAGCACATTCCAAGTGAGGGGAAATGTTGAGAAGGGGAGACTGCCATGGTAACCTCAGCTGGTATGGGAATTGAAACCAAGCTATTGGCATCATTTGCCAGCTATCTGAACTAATCAAAATCCCTTGTCAAATCCGTTTGTGTCGTTCTCAAGTTTTTATTGGATTTTCTTTTCAATTACATGCCTCATATTTCAATTGTCACACCAATGGTGTCATCCTTCTCTATCTGCCAACCCAAAGCTCTGTCAATTCCTGCCTAAGCATCTCCATCTCTGTACGTCACGCTCTCCTGCTTTAAGACACACCTTAAAACCTACCTCTCTGCTGAAAAATTTGATTACAATCCCAAATATTTCCTTACGCGCCTCAGGATCAAATTTTGTTTGTTGACACTGTTATGAAGCAACTTGGATTTTTCTTTTTCACTGTTGAGGCTAGTATTGATCTAAGTCATAGTTGCTTCATTTACAAATACATTGAGTAGGTGGGCAGAAAGTGTTCTTACTTCTCAAAGGATCAAGGACCAGAGGGCACAGATTTGAAATGATTGGCCGAAAGAACAAATGTGATGTGAGTAAAAAAGACGTTTTTCACACAGAGTATATATCGTATGGAATGTAATGTGTGGTTGATGCAAATTCAGCTGAGGATTTCAAGAGGGCAATATTTGGAAAGAAATAGTGAGTAATTCTAAAGGATAAATGTAGGAAATTTCTCTGCTGCCCTCATACATTCTAACCTATCTCCCTCTGAACTGACTGCACTCCGTGCTCTTATTCCACCCCTGAGTTTATAGTCAAGCCGACCAACAAGAGTGATGTTGTCAACCAAAAGAGAAAATGCTGGAAAATCTCAGCAGTTCTGGCAGCATCTGTAAGGAGAGAAAAGAGCTGACCCCAAAGGGTCAGTTAGACTCGAAACGTCAGCTCTTTTCTCTCCTTACAGATGCTGCCAGACCTGCTGTGATTTTCCAGCATTTTCTCTTTTGGTTTCAGATTCCAGCATCTGCAGTAATTTGCTTTTATCCAAGAGTGATGTTGTTGTGTTCTAGCCTACTAGGTTGCGGAGGTTGAGAGCTAGCTCTCAAATATCTCGTCCTATTACCTCCTGGACCATGAAGCCACCATCACACAGCAGGCTATTTGTGTCCATGGCTCTCAATGAACTCATCTCATCTGGGGATCTCTCCAGCACAACCTCCCAGCTCATAGTCCCCCAATCATGTACAACCTGAGTCTACCTTATTCCTGAGTTGAAGAAGGGTCACTGAATTTGAAACATTAACTCTGCTTTCTTTAAAATGATGTTGCCAGACCTGCTGAGTTTCACCAGGCATTTCTGTTTTGGTTTCAGATTTCCAGCATTCGCAGCTCTTTGTTTTATTTTACTGCTTAAGTGGGGTTGAGGTGAAGAACATAGTGGGCCAACAGAAAGGCAGAACAGGTTTGATGAACTGAATAGCCTATTGCATTTTTTAGGTTCCTATGAAGATGATCATGCCCTTTTTATTGACATTGTAGATAATCTATTTCCCTTTTCTTTCTGAACTGTGTGCTTTAACAAATGATTATAACTGATGAAATAAATGAGGAGCATGTAGGAGCCAATCACACTGGTTTTTACCTTTCTGCATTTCTGTTCTCAAGCTATGGGAATGCTTTGCTTTTAATGTATGACTCAAGTTCTAACTTGTGCTGTCTTTCACTTGTGTCAGCAAAAAAATCATTGTATATTGCTGAGATTAATTTTCCCCTTCTTTTTGCCAAATTCAGGTTGTTACACATGACATCACATTCAGCTGTCTCTCACTCCTTCCCCACCAGTAATTCCATTCCAAAATTTGGAATATAATTTGAACTGACTAAAAAGAATTTTCTTCAACTCCAGTTGTGTTCTCGCTAACTCGCAAGGGAAACATTAATGAAGCATTAGTCTTTGATATTGCTTAATTTCTATCACAGCATTGTCAACACTTACACATTCCCATGATTTGTCATGCTTGAGATTCTCAGGGGGATCTTCCTAAAACAATTGTGAGCATTAAAGAAGGCATTTGTAAGAAGATGTTCCCGAATTATGACATCAGGATGTCCCAGATACTGCAAATGCAATGAATTGTTTCTGAATTACAGCCAACATTCGCTTTGTGGGATATAGTGGGAACCAATTTGTACACAGGAAACACCACAAACACAAAGATGAGCAATCAGTTAAGCTGATTGTCATTGCTGACATTGAGTTTGGAAGAAATGTTGACCCAGACACCAAGAGAATTTCAGTTCTTTTTTAACATAGTTCAATGCTG
Organism: Chiloscyllium punctatum; assembly: GCF_047496795.1. Taxonomy (NCBI): domain Eukaryota; kingdom Metazoa; phylum Chordata; class Chondrichthyes; order Orectolobiformes; family Hemiscylliidae; genus Chiloscyllium; species Chiloscyllium punctatum. The sequence goes on from NC_092746.1 coordinate 97,942,034, forward strand.
TCCTTTGCATTCATTCAATCATGTAGAGAGGGCTTGGTTTAATATCTCATCCAAAAAGACAATAGGGGTGAAATTGTCCCTATCAGTACTGGTAGCTCAAAATATGCCCTTAATGAATGGGCAGCTGATTTTTCACTATGCTCAGTCCTCTTCACCTGTCGATCATAGAACAATCGACCTTACTGAGTGAGAAATATAATTCAGCTGGACATTCTCAGTTCTTCTTGCCACTTGGACTGACCAGGGCCTCCCCAGAGGAGCCATGCTGCCCCAACAGCATCCTGAAGCAGGGTCTCTCGCTGATGGGAGTTAGAGAGAGAGAGAGAGAGAGAGAGAGAGAGAAAGAAACTATCAAGGGAGCGGGGACCATCTGGAATGGCCCACGGCTCCAGCTTGGATATGGTGGGATTGGAGGAGTTCTGTAACTGAGACCATGGAACCCATGTCAGAGACCCCAGCTAACATCAAACAGCAACTGAAGGATCAGTAGAGGAGGAGCATTAAGAAGGGGGAAAGTGGAACTCTATAGCAGTAAACTCTTGAGTTATATTCACTGCTTCAAGATGGCACCAGACCGTGGCTAAACTTTGCATATGATGTGTGGGAAGACACATTGCACTGCATTTTTGTGTGACAATAAATCTAAATCTAAATCTAAATCTAAATCTAATCGAATCTAATCTAATTGTACAAACCCTTTCCAGAGATTTGTTTCCATGACATACTGTCACATTAACTTGATTTTAAATTTGATATGACAATGTGGGTAGGCATTAAATGACTCCCTTCTTTTCAGCCTCCTCAGTTGGATAAAACCAAGGTTTAACGATCTTCTTAACATGCAGCTATATCTCACTTCAATAAAAATGTATGTAACAAAATCAGCACAATCCTTAAGAAGCCAAAGACAACATTTTGTTTCCTTCAATGAACGGAAGAGGGAATTTCTTAGATTAAGTTTTCACATAGCATTGCCCTTTCTTAAAAAATACATTCCTGGGACAAGGGTGCCGCTGGCTGGGTCTGCATTTATTGTGCATCCAAAGCTGTCCTTGAGAAAGTGGTGGTGAGTGGCTGTTTTGAGCCACTGCAGTTCATTTAGTGTAAGGATACCTACAATGCCATTGAGGAGGAACTCCAGGATTTTGATTCAAAATGCTGAAGATACGTTGGTATATTTCCAAATCTTTATGTGAGTGGCGTGGAGGGGAATTTGTATGTTGCAGTGTTCCCATGTTTTCTTTGCCCTTGTCCTTCTGAGTTCTGCCTCTGTCCCTACTGAGTGTTGATAATGGAGGGACTGAATGTTTATGGATTTACTACCATTCAGGTGGGTTGCTTTGCCCTGAATGGCGTAAAGCTTGTGAGTGTTTTTGGAGCTAAGCTCTTCCAGACTAGTTGGGAGCATTTCATCACATGCTTGATGTTTATCTTGTAGACGGTGGGCAGACTTTGAGGAGTCAAGATTCCTCGTCTCTGATCTGCTGTTGTAACCATTGTATTAATATTGCATGTGTCATTCAGTTTCTGATCATTGGTGACCCATCCAGTGGAGGATTCAGTGATGACGATGCCATTGAATGTCAAGGAATGATGATTAGATCCTATCTTGTTGGAGAAGGTCACTACTTGATTCTTGTATGGCTCAAAAATGCTTGCCATTATCTGCCAAAAAACTTGGCTATTGTCCTACATGTTGCTGTATTTGAACATGGAATGCTTCAGTATCTGACGAGTAGTGAATGATGCTGAATATTAACAATTGTCAGTGAATGTCTTACTTCTGACCTTATGTTGGAGTGAAGGTCATTGATGAAGCAGCAGAAGATGGTTGAGTCAAGAACACAACCATTAGGAACTTCTGTGGAGATTTCCTAGAGCAGAGACGATTGACATCAACATCCACAAACATTTTCCTTTGTGCCAGTGATGACTCCAATCAGTAGAGACCTTTCCCCTTTCTTCCCACTGATTTAAGTTTTGCTAGAGCTGTTTGGTGCCACACGTGGCCTTTTGTGGCCTTGATATCAAGTGCAGTAAGCCTCATCTCTGAAATGCAGCTCTTTAGTCCATGCTTGGACAAAGCTGTAATGAAATCATTTAAAAATCACACAACACCAGGCTATGGTCCAACAGGATTATTTGGAAATACTAGCTTTCAGAGTGCTGTTCTTTCATCAGGTGGTTGTGGAGTAAAAGATCGTAAGAATCTCCAAGTAATGAAATCAGGAGCTGAGTGATCCTGGTAGAGCCTCAACTGAGCATCAGTAAGCAGGTTATTACTAAACAAGTGCTGTTTGATAGCACTATTGAAGACTTTTTCCATCACTTTACTGATGATTGAAGTTAAAAATCACCTGATGAAGGAGTGTCGCTCTGAAAGCTAGTGTGCTTCCAATTAAACCTGTTGGACTATAACCTGGTGTTGTGTGATTTTTAACTTTGTACACCCCAGTCCAACACCGGCATCTCCGAATCCTGATGATTGAAAGTAGACCAATGGGTCAGTAATTGGTCAGGTTGGACATTTTCCTGCTTTTTGTGTACTTGCCAGACCTGGGTAATCATCTATGTTGTTGGGTAGATGTCGGTATTGTGAGTGTACTGGAACAACTTGGCCAAGTGCTTGGCAGTGTCTGGAGCATAAGTCTTCAGTACTATTGATGGAATGATAATATGGCCCGTGGCCTTTTCACTATCCAGTGCCTCCGGCTGTTTCTTCCTATAACATGCAGTGAATTGAAATGGCTGAAGATTGGCATCTGTGGTGGTAGGGAGTTCCGGAGGAGGCCAAGATGAATCATCTTCAGCTGAAGATTGTTGCAAATGCTTCAGCTTTAGCTTTTGCATTGATTTACTGAGCTTCCCCATTGTTAAGGATAAGTGTATTCGTATAGTCTCCTTCTCCAGTGAGTAGTTTAATTTCTACCATGATTCATGACCTAAAATCTGAAGACACAGGAGCAGAAATTAGGCTATTCGGCCCATTGAATCTGCTCCTTCATTCAATCATGGCTGATAAGTTTCTGATGCTTTCTCCCCATAACCCTTGATCCCCTTGATATTTAAGAACCTATCTATCTCAGTCTTAAATGTACTCAATAATCTGGCCTCCACAGCCTTCTGTGGCAATGAATTCCATAGACCACCACTCTCTGGCTGAAGACATTTCTCCTTATCTCTGTTCTAAAAGGTCTTCCCTTTACCCTAAGGCTGTGCCCTCAGGTCCTAGTCTCTCCTACCAATGGAAACATCTTCCCAACATCTACTCTGTCCAGGCCATTCAATATTCTATAAGTTTCAATTAGATCCCCCTCCATCCTTCTAAACTACATCAAGTATAAACCCAGAGTCCACAAACATTCCTTTTCTGTTAAGGTTTTCATTCCTGGGACCATTCTTGGGAACCTACTCTGAACACGGTCCAAGGTCAGTACATCCTTCCTGAGATATGAGACTCATAACAGCACACAATACTCCAAATGTGGTCTGACCAGAGCCTGATAGAGGCTCAGAAATACATCTTTGCTTTTATTTTCTAGTCCTTGCAAAGTTAAGGCCAACATTGTGTTTGCTTTCCTAAGTACTGAGTCAACCTGCAAGTTTACCCTGATAGAATCCTGGACTAGAACTCTCAAGTCTCTTTGCACTTCAGAATTCTTAATTTTCTCCCCATTTAGAAAATAATCCATGTCTCTATTCTTCCTTACAAAGCACATGACCTCATACTTTCCCATGTTGTATTCCATCTGCCACTTCTTTGCTCACTCTCCTAATCTGTCCAAATCCTTCTGCAGCCTCCCTGCCTCCTCAATGCTCCCTGCCCCTCTACCTATCTTTGGGTCATCTGAAAACTTAATTAGAACACCCTCAGTTTGTTCATCTCAATCGTTAATGTATGAAGTGAAAAGTTGTGGTCCCAACACTGACCCTTGCGGAACACCACTTGTCATCAGCTGCCATCCTGAGAAGGACCATTTTATCCCCACTCTCTGCTTTCTGCCACACAGCCAAGCTTCTATCCATGTTCTAACATATTTAGCACACACAGTGCCATACAACATAACTGAGGTTATTCTCAATGTGATAATGGAACTTCGTCTCCACAAGGATTGCACACCGATCCCTTTCATCAATACTGTCATGAACTAATGTATCTGCAGCAGACAGGTGGAGAAAGTAAGTTCAAATATATGATAAAGTCATAGAGTCATGCAGTACTGAAACAAGCCCTTCAGTCCAACTCATCCACACCAATCAAGTTTCCCAAACGAAATTAGACCCACTGGCCTGCATTTGGTTCCTATCCCTTTAAGCATTTGCTGTTCATGTATTTGTCCAAATGTCTTTTAAATGTTATAACTGCATCTGCCATTTCCTCTGACTGCTCATTCCACATATGAACCACCCTGTGTGAAAAGGTTGCTGCTTGACTCCGTTTTAAATATTTCTTTTCTTACCTGAAAATATACCTCCTAATTTTTAACACCCCCACCCTAGGGAAAATGCCTTTGATACTGAACTTGTCTGTGACCCTCATGATTTTATAAATCTCTGTAAGGTTAACCCACAACCTTCTACACTCCACAGAAAAAGGTCCCAGCCTATCCAGCCTCTCCTTATAACTCAAACCCTGCAACATTCTGGTAAACCTTTTCTGCACTCTCTCCAATTTAATACTATGCTTCCTATAGCAGAGCAACCAGAACTGTACACAGTACTCCAAAAGTGGCCTCACCAATACCTTGTTCTTGATCAATAGGAGAATCAAAGATTCAAGGGAGAGGACAGGAAAGTGGATCTGAGGAGTGTTGGATGAGGCTGATCCTATTGAATTTTGGAGATGACTCATGGGGCCTAGTCTTGTTCCTGTTTCAATGGTCTTCTGGTCTGTCCCAGAAGGGTGCTTAAACATGTCCAAACTGATGGATTTTGTATTGTCATACTTTCCAAGAGTCTTGTGGCACCCTAGAGGTGTTCCTACCTTTTGGTTGGAAGTTTTGAATTCAAAAGTCTCACTCACTCACTGCAGAGTAGGTTGACTTTTTAAAAAATATCTCATAAAATGCAAGTGCAGTGGTAGTGTCCTGACTTCTGGTCCAGAAGAAGCGGGTTCTGGATATGTGTCAGAACATGACCAAACAGGTTATTTGGAGAAATAGATACCTCCTCCCTTGAAAGCACATAGTGTTCACGGAAGATTGAGGCCTTTCATGACTTGTAGGGGCAGGAGTACACTATCTCCACCCATTTGAATTTTTTTATTTGAATATTTAAATTTTGTTAGAGTGAGCCTTCAAAAGAGTACATCATACAATCCAAAGCATATAATGTCCAGTAGAACATCTGAGGTCTTTACGGCCAACTGGCACCACCAAGGATTGAGTATAATTCTCCATCAGAAATAGCATGTAAGTAACATTTTCTTAGTTTAACTTAAGCATTTGATTTTTGCTCCTGGGCTTTTATCTTTGAGTCTGTTTGAAATTGGTTCAATTTGTTTCAATTGATTTCAAAGAGTGCCCCATACCATGCATTTCTGACCTGATTTCATGAGGTACTGAGTGAAAGTACATTATGGCCTGGTTGGGGTCTTCTGATATCTCAGGTCAACTAACATCAGTTTTACAACATGCATTCACTCAAAACCTCACCTTCTTCCTTGGTGATATCCCAGTCACTAGGACTACACTATCATATTGTAATTGCACACATGACAAAGAGAGCTAGAAGATGTCTTCGATAGGTAGTTTTGATTGGGGTGAATTTGACAGGGCGCTTTCTGGTAACTGCTTCATGGCACAGTCACACTGACACTTTCTTAGACCATCTAGATGTGATCAGGATTACTATTGTACATAGTATTAGGAATTGTACAGCTAGAAGGTAATCATAGAATCCCTACAGAATGGAAGCAGGCCATTCAGCCCATCATGTCTATAACAACTCTCCAAAGAGATCCACTTAGACACACTTCCCAACATATCCCTGTAACCCTGCACTCCCCATGACCAATCCACCTAACTTACTCATTCCTAGACACAATGGGTAATTTAGCATGACCAACCCACCTAACTTTCACATCTTTGAACTGTGGGAGGAAACCAGAACATCTGGAGGAAACTCACGCAGACATGTGGAAAATGTGCAAACTCCACACAGACAGTCTGCCAAGACTGGAATTGAACCCAGGTCCTTTGTGCTGTGAGGCAGCAATACTAATCACTGAGCCACCATGCCACCCTTGATATAATACGTAAGAGAGGATGTCTCCAAGCTTGCGTAATAATGGTGGCAAGGAACCTCCCTCACAAACCATACAACAATGCAGAATCATCTGGCACACATATTGGTTAGGGCTTTGCCCAAGTGTGAGAACAACTTCTGTGACAGCATAATCTGGTGATTCTTAAGAAAAGTATATCAGAGCTAAAATGCTTCTTTATTTGGATTACTTTCACTTACTGTTGACAGAGTTCACTGCTCACTGAAAGTGAAAAGTCAAGGCGGAGATGAACCCATGTAATTCTTCTTGCATTCTCTCAACTGGAAGGGAACAGTTGTAGAAGTTTATAGGGACATTCAGCAGCAGCAGACAGGCACCAGCTGGGCCAGGATTACCATTGAAAAGGTGGCAAAGATGACCAAGGGCCATAGTTGACCTTGTAGTTCCCCACTGTCCATGTGGCTGAGCTGGGTAGAAACCTTTTCTGTTCCTGTGAGAATTTCATTGCCACAGTCAGCTGTTAGCCCACTGCGGGATGTAAGACATACTATTTAGAATCCCTACCTGCAGTGAGGACTGCAGATGCTAGAGATCAGATTCGAGATGTGGTGCTGGAAAAGCTCCTGATGAAGGCTTCTTGCCCAAAACATCGATTCTCCTGCTCCTCGGATGCTGCCTGACTTGCTGTGATTTTCCAGCCCCACACTCTCGAAACAGGCTATTTGGCCCAACAAGTCCCTACCTGACCCATTCTCCTACCCAATTACTCTACATTTACCTCTGACTAATGTACCCGACATATCACTAAATACTATGGGCAATTTAGCATGGCCAATTCACCTAACCTACACATCTTTAGATTGTGGGAGGAAACTGGAGCACTCAGAGAAAATCCGTGCAGACACGGGGAAAATGTGCAAACTCCACACAGACAATCACCTGAAGCTGGAATCGAACCCAGTCCCTGGTGGTGTGTGGCAGCAGTGCTAACCACTGAGCCACCACGCCACTCCTCAAGAGTTTGTTTTTTAGTTTGTTTGTGCAATGTTGACTTTCCTTCTTCCTGTGGTTCTGATCTCTTCACTTTGACAACAGCAAAAGAGAGTGTGCAACAATGCCCAGGACCAATGTTAGCTCTAAAATAACTGATGTATTGAGCACTTATGCGATTGTGCATCTCTTGATAGTTGTACTAAAATGTCCCTTGAACAAAACATACCTGTGCCACTTTAATTCCACTCCTTTGTGGATATGACTGAGTTGTGCCACATCCTGTGGCTGCTCCCTATGTGCCTGAGACCTTTGTCATCCCTTCAATGGTGCACAATGCAAGGAGCCTTCACTGTACCCTTGCCATGCCTCAGCATTATCACTGACAACAAATCTATTACCTTTGACTGCCAATTCTGGAGTCATTCCCTACATTTGGCTTCACTACATGTTACTTGGCCTTTGCCCATCTCACAGCCTTATAAGTTCTCATGTGGCTTTGAGAACTGCAGACTTGGGGCAAATCTTTCTCTCCCTGTGCCTGTAAATAAATGTCAGACACTGCTATCACTTTGTTTAGGTGCCTGTGTGGACATCCCTGGTCCTGACTCCTCCTCTTGACATTATCGTTACCCTCAGTGACCCCAAGTGTAATCTATAGCAGTTTGACTCAAATCCCCAATGTGCAGATGGGTGATACCCTGATGAAGGAGGCAATCTTGAGTCACGCACTTTGCTGATTATGAGAGAGATACAAAGGTGCAGTGATTGAAATGTAACACATCCTTTTTCTAGGGGAAGTTGATCCATATTCTTAACCTAAAAGAAACTTTTTATCCCCTATTGATAAAATTAGAATGGAACAGATGCTAGGACAATGCAAGTGAATATATATTTTCAAAGATGTAGATTATAAACAATGATTGAACACTATGATATACCCTTAGATGGTTCTTCTCCTCTTCTTCCCACTACATCCAGGTGCAGGCACAACTTTCACAATCCATCGGAAGCCTGCTGACAAGTACTTCTTCCCTTTTGTTGGTTCCTTCACTGTCTGCCACAGGCTCAGTCTGGTAACTATGTCCTTTAGGACTAACCAGCTTGGTCAGTTGTGATACTGCCAATCCATTTTTGCTGATGCACATTGAAGTCTATGAAAAAGAATACATTCTATGCCCTGGCTGTCCTTAATGCTTTCTGCAAGGGGTGTTCAACAGACAGGATTACTAATTCATCAACTGAGGAGTAAGTAGTGAGGAGCAATCAACAGAATGTTTACTTGCTCATGTTTGATCTGATGCCATAAGACTTGATGGGGTGTGGTGTTAACATTGAGGACTCCTGGGTTAATTCCCTCTCAACAGTACACCACTGAGACATTACTTCTGCAATGTCTGTCCTGTGGGTGTGAGAGGGCATACCAGGAATAGTGCTGGAGTTGTCTGGAACATTTTGCGCAAGGTATGCGTATGACTGTGTCAGGCTGTTGCTGACTAGTATAAGTCCATTTATATGGATTCGGCAAAGGTAGCAGTGAGATGTGTGACTGAGGTGAATCAGCCTGTTCAGAACTCGAATGGGCTTCTCTTTAAGCTATATCTTTTCACTTTCCTCTCATTCATCAAGCTATCAAGATGGTGCCATATTGTGCCAACAAATGAAAGCTTTTCCTTGTATTTTACTGTATTTTGCACATTGAAATACATGTGACAATAAACTCATTTATATAAGTCATTCATTCAAAAATTCAAACCAATTGAATTCAAGGCCAGCGATAATGCTGGCACCATCACCTTACCTTACATTACTGCAACTTTGCTTTAACAGTGGTAAGTTAATGGGGCATCTAATCTTGTTGAATGCTTTGAAATTCACTTTCATATTGTTTCCTGTGTGACTTGACTGGTGCCTTCCTTGCTCCTTGCCTTGCATTTCTATTCAAGATCCAGTTCAGTAAAAGGTGGTGCTCCGATGTCATGAAAATGCAAGTCTCAGTTGTTCAGAGGTTTTGGGACGTTCGCAACGTGTGACTTTCAAAGCTGTTCCTACCTCTTAAGTGAAGTAGTTCCATCTGAAGCAAGTTTGTTTATTTTGAATAAGGGAAATTACGAACATATAAGGTAGAAAATGACTGAGGCAGAGTGAGGACATACATGAAAAGGTATGAACAGACATTGGGTGTGGATTGTCTTTTTCGAACTATTACATGGTTTACAGCAACTACATTCTTTCATGGAGCAAGAACTCAAAAGCATTCAGTCAACCCTGGCTGACAAATTAAGTTGGAGATTGTATCCGGTTAAAAAACAAGGCTCATAAAGTTTACAGAAATAACAGTAAAGCTGAGGTTTGTGAGCTTTCTTAGAGTAGAGCAAAAGTGGGGTAAGAAACTTTCAAGAAACAGGAGGATAGAATATGAATGCAACCGACCACAACAAAAAAAAGCATAAAAATGGACAGTAAAAGCTTCTATAGGTACATGAACAGGAAATGTTTGGCTAAGACCAATTTGAGTGAATTAAAGGCAGAGTTCAGATAATTTAGAATGGAGACTCGGGAAATGGGATAGCAACTGAATGATTACATTGTTCTCACTAAGGAAGATACAAGAAATCTCCCAGAATTAAAAATCCAAGGAAATGGGGAGAATCAAAGAAATAGTATTAGTTAGAAGGTTGAAATATATAATATAGATCACTTTGGGGTCAGTTAGCTCAGGTGGCTGGATGCCTGGTTTGTGATACAAAGTGATGCCAGTGGTGTTGGTTCAAATTCCACAGTGACTGAGGTAACCAGCATGACCTCACCCCTCACTTGAGATGTGGTGGCCTTTCGGTTAAACTTATTATCATTTGTCTCTCTAATATGAGAGTGTTCCTCTGAGACTATGATGACTTTACTTATATAAACCATATTACTCCTGAACTCTCTAACAAATTAGAACCACTTTAATAGCACACTACAATGCTAGCCTTGAAAATGAACATAGCTCCGTGGAGGTCTTGAGGTTACAACCTTCTGGCTCACTACGTTCAAGGTAGTCAAATGCAACTAAAGATTTGAAAGCCTCGATTTTGTGAAAGGTGCTATATTAATGCAAGTTATGTTATTGTTAATACACACTGAAAAAAGTATTAGCTGCCTTTTATATTTATACCTCAACTTATTTGTCATATTATACATCTTTTTACTTTAAACCTTGATTTCCCACCTTCACTATTAATAAGCATTATTCATGTCAAGTTGTAGCATTTCTTGTTGGATTATTCGGTTCTACATACGACAGCACTGTAAACTATCTGGGTTTGAAACTAGAAAACAAGGTTATATTGTAAGGCTTTCTCCATTATCGATTGGAAGTTAACCAATAACATTTTACAAAGGAAAAATTCTGAAGAGAAATCAAGTAGTTTGATGTTTTATTCTATTTCATGCTGTCTTGTTTCAGGCAAGAAGTATGTAGTTTATTTTGAATGAAGAAGGGACCACCTGTTGGGAGATTTGTAAATGCAAGTAGCAAATCTGCATAATTAAGGCTAGGGCGAGTTTTGAGAAGATTTGTAGCTCAGCTTGAGTTTCTGGATGTAAGTTTGCTCGCTGAGCTGGAAGGTTCATTTTCAAATGTTTCATCACTATACTAGGTGACATCATCAGTGAGCCTCCAGTGTAGAGATGGTGGTAGTGACCTGCTCTTAAATATGTGTCTAGGTTTCCTTGTGTTGGTGATATAATTTCCTATGGTGATGTCAGTTCCTGCGGTGATGTTATTTGCTGTGGTTATGTCATTTCCTGTTCTTTCCCTCAAAGATCTCTGAGAAAAAGAACAGGAAATGGTATCACCACAGGAAATGACATCACCAACATAAGGAAACCTAAACACATAAATAGAAAACAGCCTACTAACACCAGTGCTTCACCGAGTGATGTTACTGTGTACGATGATGAAACGTCTAAATATGAAGCTTCCAGGTCAGCGAGCAAATGTACATCCAGGTTAGCCATTTATGTAATACATTAATAAAGGGCAACTTGACCACTGTTTTCAGTAGCATGGGAATAATATTAAGCATGCTTTTGCAATGTATCGTCAGCTTGGCTTCTAAGTAGTAAAAGCAGTCCTGAGTCCGAAGGTCATGTGTTCAAGTCCTAATTCACCCCCATTGGTAACATCCAAACTTTGTCTGAATTACAAATTAGCCACATGTGTAATTGATGGCTCTCTCTCTCACTCACTCACTCACTCACTCACTCTGTGCTGCCTTCTCTCTCATCAACCGTTCACACACCTCACCCAATTTCTACCCTACCCACCTAGCATTTCCCCATCTGCTCCCTACCAACCTGCAATTCTACCCATATGCCACTGTACCCAATTGCCCACTTACCTCACAGTCAGCCACCATGCCCGTTGTCATGACAATGATTCAAAACGCTGAAGTGCTTACACATACATTGAAACATTAAGTGCAACATATAAAAGTAAACGACGTGCAAATGAGATGATGACTGAGATTGTAGGTTCTGTCTCTATCTGAAGTTCTTGTGTGCATTACACTGAATCTCAAGAGATTCATCTCATGGAATGTTGCACCTGAAGAGTGGCGAGGGATCTTCAGACATCAACATTTTGCCGCGTGAAATGGCAATTAAAACAATGAACTGTGATCTCCTGGGGTTGTATTCCAATCTGCATGGCACGAAGGGGTTTGAAACGTAGACTATTTGTGGTCAAGAACCTGTTAATACCATTCTGGGAATGCACAAGAAAGGGGCTGAAAATACAATGATAACCCCAGTGTCGGTATGCAAGTATGCTAGAATGCAGGCATGCTGGTGTCTCCTGTGCTGGTATACTAATTTGTGGTTCAAGTTCCACTGTGATAAAGTGTGCTGTCAAGGGGCATAACTGAGAACTTTAACTAGATAATCCTTGTGGTATGGTGAAATTTGTGGCAGAATTGATTGAGCAATCTGGTGAGACATACTGTGGTGTCAGGAACATGTTGGCCCATCTCTTTGAGAAGCAGTTTGGCAGGTTACTTGCTCGACTGTAGCAAGTTGTCAGTTAAGGGCAATTATTGTTAATTAAGGCAGCACGGTGGCTCAGTGGTTAACACTGCTGCCTCACAGCGCTAGGGACCTGGGTTCAATTCAAGTCTCAAGCGACTGTGTGAGAGTTTGCACATTCTCCCTGTGTCTGTGTGGGTTTCATCTGGGTGCTTCAGTTTCCTCCCACAACCCAAAAATGCACAGGTTGGGTGAAATGGCTGTGCGAAGTTATCCGTAATGTTCAGGGATGAATAGGTTAGGTGCATTAGTCAGGGGTAAAGGTAAAATAATAGGGTAGGGAGATGGGTCTGGGTGGGTTGCTTTCTGGAGGGTTAGTGTGGACTTGTTGGGCCAAATGGCCTGTTTCCACACTGTCAGGAATCTATTTAAAAAATGCCATTTTATTGGCAAAATCTGCCTTATTTAGACTCTGCTTCTTATCTTACCAAACATGCTAAACAAGGGAGACATTGAGAAAACTCACCACAGAAATCAGAATGGTTACCTGCCAACTACAGTTCGCTGCTTGCTCCAAAAAGCCTCCGTGTAGGACTGACCTGCCTCTCAGGTAATGATTAGATTCCCGACAGTATGGAAACAGGCCCTTCGGCCCAACAAGTCCACACCGACCCTCCGAAGAGTAACCCACCCAGACCCATTCACCCACCCTGTATTTACCCGTGGGGCAGCACGGTGGCTCAGTGGTTAGCACTGCTGCCTCACAGTGCCAGGGTCCCAGGTTCGACTCCAGTCTCGGGTGACTGTCTGTGAGGAGTTTGCACATTCTCCCCTCGTCTGCATGAGTTTCCTCGGGGTGCTCCGGTTTCCTCCCACAGTCCAAAAATGTGCTGGTCAGGTGAATTGGCCATAGTTGTTAGGAACATTAGTCAGAGGGGGGTGGGTTATTTTATGCACCTAACCTATACATTCTCAAACACGTTGGGCAATTTAGCATGGCCAATTCACCTGACCTGCACATCTTTTGGACTGTGGGAGGAAACCAGAGCACCCGGAGGAAACCCACACAGACACGGGGAGAATGTGCAAACTCTACGCAGACAGTAACCTGAGGCAGGAATTGAACTCGGATCCCTGGCTGTATGAAGCAGCAATGCTAACCACTGAACCACCATGCCAGGCCTGATGATCCATCCATGGACATGACCCCCTGTCCATGGACATTGACATCAGGCATTTGTGAAACCTTCACAAGTGGGATGCTCACAGTCATAGCATTGTCCAGCTGTAGTTGGGAGACTGGGCAATGGTCACTCATGCAACGCCACCACAGGCAGTCTAGGGGGTCATGTATTATCAAACAGGGAGCTACAAAGCCACCGACCAAGAGTCTGGTCAGTCATGTCTAGGGGCTTCACATCAAAGACAATCAAAGGTCAGGGGTATATGCAGTGCTCTTTGATGAATTGTTCAGAAGGGTACACATGGATGTCCAGTACAGGCATCAGGGGAATCACTGTCAAAAGGTGTCAGGGAGTCAAGGCTCAGGGTGGGAAAGAGCAAAGGCATTTGCAGAGGAGGGGACAAGTGATCAGGGGAAACTCAAAGTGAATGGTAGTATATGGAACAGAATTGGAGGTATGTTGGCAGTTTCATTGTTAGTTTCATTGACCACCACGTTAACCCTCAGGGGTTTGGGGATGGAAGGATAGAGGAAGAGGATGGACTTTCAGGAAAACAAAATTTCCCAGTTCAGGAGGCATGCAGGACAGTTGTTGGTGAATATCAATGCGATGGATAAATGAGTTGAAATGGGGGATTGGGATAGAGTAATGTAAAAAGGGAAACAAAGATTCAGGGGGGCTACCTGACAACCAGGCAGACCATTGCCAATGGTGTCCTTCACAAACTGTGCTTCCTGCCACCATTTGCCATTCTCTAGGCGAGAAATGCTAGAAAATACCTGGGATAAAACCCAAGCTGAGTGGGCTAAATCAGTGAAAACACAGCAGCCATGTTTGCTGGATGCTGAGAAATTGAAGAAGCAAACTTTTGTAACCTTTTAGGTTTCTACTGCTCTCTGCAGCCACTTGCTGCTGTCTACTGATTAGTTTAATTTGACACTATTTCTGTCAGGACTGAATTTGTGAGCCAAAAGTTAATTTGAACTGTCCAATTTGGAAAGAAACTGTTATAAATATAAGTTGTTCATTGGTTTGTGAGAAAGGAGATGTACAATTACATGTTCAATTACGTTTTTTCAAATCAGTCCACAGGATTGGAGACCATGAGCAGAGTGGGGACAGGCAGAGGGATGGAGCATAGTGGGGACAGGCAGGGGGATGGAGCATAGTGGGGACAGGCAGAGGGATGGAGCAGAGTGGGGACAGGCAGAGGGATGGAGCATAGTGGGGACTGGCAGGGGGATGGAGCATAGTGGGGACTGGCAGGGGGATGGAGCAGAGCGGGGACAGGCAGAGGGATGGAGCATAGTGGGGACAGGCAGGGGGATGGAGCATAGTGGGGACAGGCAGAGGGATGGAGCAGAGTGGGGACAGGCAGAGGGATGGAGCATAGTGGGGACTGGCAGGGGGATGGAGCAAAGTGGGGACAGGCAGGGGGATGGAGCAGAGTGGGGACAGGCAGAGGGATGGAGCAGAGCGGGGACAGGCAGGGGGATGGAGCAGAGCGGGGACAGGCAGAGGGATGGAGCAGAGCGGGGACAGGCAGAGGGATGGAGCAGAGCGGGGACTGGCAGGGGGATGGAGCAGAGCGGGGACAGGCAGAGGGATGGAGCAGAGTGGGGACAGGCAGAGGGATGGAGCAGAGCGGGGACAGGCAGGGGGATGGAGCAGAGCGGGGACAGGCAGAGGGATGGAGCAGAGCGGGGACAGGCAGAGGGATGGAGCAGAGCGGGGACAGGCAGAGGGATGGAGCAGAGCGGGGACAGGCAGAGCGATGGAGCATAGTGGGGACGGGCAGGGGGATGGAGCAGAGCGGGGATGGGCAGGGGGATGGAGCATAGCGGGGACGGGCAGGGGGATGGAGCAGAGCGGGAACGGGCAGGGGGATGGAGCATAGTGGGGACGGGCAGAGGGATGGAGCAGAGCGGGGACAGGCAGGGGGATGGAGCAGAGCGGGGACAGGCAGAGGGATGGAGCAGAGCGGGGACAGGCAGAGGGATGGAGCAGAGCGGGGACAGGCAGAGGGATGGAGCAGAGCGGGGACAGGCAGAGCGATGGAGCATAGTGGGGACGGGCAGGGGGATGGAGCAGAGCGGGGACGGGCAGGGGGATGGAGCATAGTGGGGACGGGCAGGGGGATGGAGCAGAGCGGGAACGGGCAGGGGGATGGAGCAGAGCGGGGACTGGCAGGGGGATGGAGCAGAGCGGGGACGGGCAGGGGGATGGAGCAGAGCGGGGACGGGCAGGGGGATGGAGCAGAGTGGGGACTGGCAGGGGGATGGAGCAGAGCGGGGACGGGCAGGGGGATGGAGCAGAGCGGGGACGGGCAGGGGGATGGAGCAGAGTGGGGACAGGCAGGGGGATGGAGCAGAGTGGGGACTGGCAGGGGGATGGAGCAGAGCGGGGACGGGCAGAGGGATGGAGCAGAGTGGGGACAGGCAGGGGGATGGAGCAGAGCGGGGACAGGCAGAGCGATGGAGCATAGTGGGGATGGAGCAGAGCGGGGACGGGCAGAGGGATGGAGCAGAGTGGGGACAGGCAGAGGGATGGATCATCATGGGGACGGGCAGAGGGATGGAGCAGAGTGGGGACGGACAAAGTCATGGAGCAGAGTGGGGACGGACAGAGGGATGGAGCAGAGCGGGGACTGGCAGAGGGATGGAGCAGAGTGGGGACGGGCAGAGGGATGGAGCATCATGGGGACGGGCAGAGGGATGGAGCAGAGTGGGGACGGACAAAGTCATGGAGCAGGGTGGGGACAGGTAGAGGTAAGGAGCACCGTGGGGACACGCAGAGCCATGGAGCAGAGTTGGCAAAGGCAGAGGGATGGAGCAGAGTGGGGACAGACAAAGTCATGGAGCAGGGTGGGGACAGGTAGAGCGATGGAGCAGCATGGGGACACGCAGAGGGATGGAGCAGGGTGGGGACAGGTAGAGGTAAGGAGCACCGTGGGGACACGCAGAGCCATGGAGCAGAGTTGGCAAAGGCAGAGGGATGGAGTAGCGTGGGGACAGGCAGAGGGATGGAGCAGAGTGGGGACAGGCAGAGGGATGGAGCAGGCTGGGGGTAGGTAGAGGGAAGGTGCAGAGTGGGGACAGGCAGAGGGATGGAGCAGAGTGGGGACAATGAGAGGGATGGGACAGCATGGGGACAGTCAGAGGGATGGGGCAGCATGGGGACAGTCAGAGGGATAGAGCAGGGTTGGGACAGGCAGAGGGATGGAGCAGAGTGAGAACAGGCAGAGGGATGGAGCAGAGTGGGGACAATGAGAGGGATGGGACAGCATGGGGACAGTCAGAGGGATGGGGCAGCATGGGGACAGTCAGAGGGATGGAGCAGGGTTGGGAGAGGCAGTGGGATGGAGCAGAGTGAGAACAGGCAGAGGGATGGAGCAGAGTGGGGACATGCAGAGCGATGGAGCAGCGTGGGGACAGGTAGAGGGATGAAGCCGAGTGGGGACAGGTAGAGGGATGGAACAGCATGGGGACAGGCAGAGGGATGGAGTAGAGTGGGGACAGGTAGAGGGATGGAGCAGGGTGGGTACAGGCAGAGCGAAGGAGCAGTTTGGGGACAGGCAAAGATAAGGAGCACCCGTGGGGACACGCATTGCCATGGAGCAGAGTCGGCAAAGGCAGAGGGATGGAGTAGCGTGGGGACAGGCAGAGGGATGGAGCAGCATAGGGACAGACAGAGGGATGGAGCAAAGTGGGGACAGGCAGAGGGATGGAGCAAAGTGGGGACAGGCAGAGGGATGGAGCAGCATGGGGACAGGTAGAGGGCGGAGCAGGGTGGGGACAGGCAGAGGGATGGAGCAGTATGGGGACAGGCAGAGGGATGGGGTAGGGTGGGGACAGGCATAGGGATGGAGCAGGGTGGGGACAGGCACAGCGAAGGAGCAGTTCGAAGGAGCAGTTTGGGGACAGGTAGAGGTAAGGAGCACCGTGGGGAACGCAGAGCCTTGGAGCAGAGTTGGCAAAGGCAGAGGGATGGAGTAGCGTGGGGACAGTGAGAGGGATGGGGCAGCATTGGGACAGGCAGAGGGATGGAGCAGGGTGGGGACAGGCAGAGGGATGGAGCAGCGTGGGGACAGTGAGAGGGATGGGGCAGCATTGGGACAGGCAGAGGGATGGAGCAGAGTGAGGGCAGGCGGAGGCATGGAGCAGCATGGGGACAGGCAGCGGGATGGAGCAGAGTCGGGACTGGCAGAGGGTTGGAGTAGAGTGGGGACAGGCAGAGGGATAGAGCAGCGTGGGGACAGGCAGAAGGAAGGTGCAGAGTGGGAACAGGCAGAGGGATGGAGCAGAGTGGAGACAGGCAGAGGGACGGAGTAGTGTGGGTACAGGCAGAGGTAAGGAGCAGCGTGGGGACAGGCAGAGCCATGGAGCAGTGTAGGGAAAGGCTGAGGGATTGTGTAGCATGCAGACAGGCAGAGGGATGGAGCAGAGTGGGGACAGTGAGAGGGACAGAGCAGTGTGGGGACGGACAGAGTCATGGAGCAGCATGGGGACATGCAGAGGGATGGAGTAGTGTGGGGACAGGTAGAGGGATGGAGCAGGGTGGGTACAGGCAGAGCGAAGGAGCAGTTTGGGGACAGGCAAACATAAGGAGCACCCGTGGGGACACGCATTGCCATGGAGCAGAGTCGGCAAAGGCAGAGGGATGGAGTAGCGTGGGGACAGGCAGTGGGATGGAGCAGGGTGGGGACAGGCAGAGGGATGGAGCAGGGTGGGGACAGGCAGAGGGATGGAGCAGGGTGGGGACAGGCAGAGGGATGGAGCAGCATAGGGACAGACAGAGGCATGGAGCAGCATGGGGACAGGCAGAGGGATGGAGCAAAGTGGGGACAGGCAGAGGGATGGAGCAGGGTGGGGACAGGCAGAGGGATGGAGCTGTGTGGGGACAGGCAGAGGGATGGAGCAGGGTGGGGACAGGCAGAGGGATGGAGCTGTGTGGGGACAGGCAGAGGGATGGAGCTGTGTGGGGACAGGCAGAGGGATGGAGCAGGGTGGGGACAGACAGAGGCATGGAGCAGCATGGGGACAGGCAGAGGGATGGAGCAGGGTGGGGACAGGCAGAGGGATGGAGCAGGGTGGGGACAGGCAGAGGGATGGAGCAGGGTGGGGACAGGCAGAGGGATGGAGCAGCATGGGAACAGGCAGAGGGATGGAGCAGGGTGGGGACAGGCAGAGGGATGGATTAGTATGGGCACAGGAAACAGGATGGAGCAGAGTGGGGACAGGCAGAGGGATGGAGCAGAGTGGGGACAGTCAGAGTGATGGAGCAAAGTGGGGAGAGGCAGAGGGATGGAGCAGGATCGGAAAGGCAGAGGGATGGAGCAGAGTGGGGACAAGCTGAGGGATGGAGCAAAGTGTGGGCAGGAAGAGGGATGGAGCCATATGGGGACAGGCAGAGGGATCGGGTAGAGTGGGGACAGGCAGAGGGATGGAGCCGCATGGGGACAGGCAGAGGGATGGGGCAGAGTGGGGACAAGCCGAGACATGGAGCAGCATGGTGACATTGAGAGGGATGGGGCAGCGTGGGGACAGGCAGAGGGATGGAGCAGAGTGGGGACAGGCAGACGGATGGAGCAGAGTGGGGACAGTGGAATGGCCAGTTATTGGATGGGAGAGCGATGTAAACCTGGTGAGACCACATGTGGAAGGCCCCTACTTTGATCTCTTGCTGACCCTTCATAGCAAGACTGTATTTGTTTATCTTTACTTTATTTGTTATTGTTCTAACCGATCCTTTAAAAGCTGTGAAGTAACGTAACTTACTATTTTTATTTCTCTATTTTTGTACGTAAGATTTCTACCTCGGTACTTTGTATCTAGGCTAGCCCTTTGTGTGTCAACATTGTAAACTTTTCACTCTACTCCTGCACTATTGTAATTATGTGACAATGCAGTCACTTTAACAAGGTAATTTTGTCCTTGGGTTTTTAAAAATGAGGTCATAAAGGCCGAGGTGCCAAGGAGTCCAGATAGATCCTAGTTTAACAATGGCGGGGGTGTGGCAAGTTATCGAGTCATAGAAGTGTACAACGCGGAAACAGACCCTTTGGTCCAGCGCATCCATGCCGACCAGATATCCTAAATTAATCTCGTCCCTTTTTCCTGTACTTGGCACATATCCATCTAAATCCTTCCTATTCATATACCCATCCAATTGCCTTTGAAATGTTGTAGTTGTACCAGCCTCCACCACTTCCTCCAGCAGCTCATTCCATACACATACCACCATTTGCATGAAAAGGTTGTGCCTTAGATCCCTTTTAAATGTTTCCCCTCTCATCCTGAACCTATGATCTCTCGTTCGGGTCTCCCCCACCCCAGGGAAAAGACCTTGTTCAGGTATTTTTCTAGTTTGGCTTTAGCTGTGGCAGTCACAAGATGCTGGAGTCCAGGAAGATTGCAAGCTTCAGTGGATGATTCCTGACTGACTTTCTCTCTGAAACCTCTTTCAAAGTTGTTCCTTCTGGTTTGTCAGAACCTGTGTTTGAATTTACCTTTTTGTCAGTGGATTGTGTTTATGGACTGTAACTGGATTGGAACAGTTACTTTGCAATAATTACTGTATTGGGTCAGGCATGTTTTCCAATATTTAAGTTATTCTAAATTCCTGTTTTCTTTTCTTCATCTTCTAACTGCAGTGTTCAAATAAATTCTGTTGTGCTTAAAGCCGAGTGGTTTGACCAGCTGCATCCCACCTGGAATATCCACTTCACATCTATCTTTTAAATAAGAAAAAGTTAAAGTCTAGCCACCTTAAAATATTTTGTGGTGTTATGGCATGTTCCATAACATTTGAGTGCACATGACAATAAATCCAAAAATGTTGGAGGTTCTGTCAGTGGGCAAGAGAGCGAAAATATATAGTAAACAGCAATAAATGTATGATTTATGAAAATGTGCTTTTATTATAGACTGGGTCTTCTCAGATGCCCTGTTATTGCCACTTCACACAATTACTGGCAGTTTTTTTACTGGCACGAAAAGTGACAATAACAGGAATCTACTCTATATACACATCGTATACCATTCGCGTGGCCTTTTAACCGCAGTGATTTTGTTTACTGTACAGTTCAAAATGAAATATTGCCATTTCAGAGTCTATTATCCCCAGCTTCCTCTTCATCATTCCCTGGAATCCTCAGGGAGTCATATTCTAAACACCGCTTGAGGGAGTTTAAATAATTATGTTCGTCTACCCCAAAAGAACAAATGATTTTCTGGGTCACAATACTTATGGAAATGTTTTATCTTTTGGTTGTTTGATATGCTTAAAATTATAACAATTGGGTCAAAAATAGTTTGTCCTTCACACTGCATTGTAAATTTTATGACTTGGACTTGAAAGTAATGTTCATATTTATAGCAGCCACTGTACTCGGGACGATAGGAACTGTACACAGGCAATGCTTTGACTATCAGATTTACAAAACATTTGCTTGGTAGCTAAGAAGACGCAGTTTTAGATTACTCACAAAAAAGACCTTGACTGTGCCCTCGTAAATGCATTGCTTGTAAATAACACTAGCAGTCAAGAATGTGAGCTATGAGGGATTTAGAATGTAAGTTATGAGAAATTGTAGGATGTCAGAAACCTCCATAAGCTATGTGTAAATGTTAAGAAGTAGAAGGCAGAAGTTCAGTTCCTTTGTGTGGTTACACATTAATAGAGGTTTGCCAAAAGGAAATGGAACCGATCTCAAATCTATTATTTACCAGTAAATGTAGACGTCAGAGTCAGGCATTTCTTCTGCCTCCACGTTTTAAAATGGAGTTGGTCTTCTTGTCATCTGCATTCCTAAGAACCCCAACAATTACACTGTAACTATTTTAACAGAGGACATTCTGATCCACAAGTGGGTCTCACCTGGACTGTCAGGGACCACAGTTTTCCTGTGGCAATCAGGATCAGGTAACGTGTCGGAGCAGACCAGAGTTAACAATGGTTCAATTTCTTCCCTGCAGCTTCACTACACCATGTTACTACCTTCAATCTTCAGCCACTGGGAGCTCAGGGATTGAATTATTCAGTTGAGCCAGGGATCTTTTGTCCACTATTACAGATGTGGGGACCGGTTTAGATTAGATTAGATTACTTACAGTGTGGAAACAGGCCCTTCGGCCCAACATGTCCACACCGACCCTCCAAAGAGCAACCCACCCAGACCCATTCCCCTACATTTACCCCTTCATCTAACACTACGGGCAATTTAGCATGGCCAATTCACCTAACCTGCACATTTTTGGTTCTTGTATTTATGCAATCTGAACTATTCAACAGGGTCATGAGGCCAACACAGCAGATGTTCTTCCCTGCCCTGCTTCCTATGTTACTGAAAGAGCAACCAATTTTTATCTGTAGTGGTTTTAGATATAATATCTTAAAAGATTCAAAATCAGAGTGATAGAGCTTGGACTCCAGGAAAAAAATAATAATGAAGTATCTTTTCTTCCCCAACCAGCAAAGAGATTTTTTCCCATTTCCCAATTGACTCTACCTTTGTCGTGGATCCTTGATGCTGCGGTTGGTCAAATGCTACCCTGATATGAAGGGCATTCACTCTATTTCCCTTCTTTTATAAGTCATTGAGTCATAGAGATGTACAGCATGGAAACAGACCCTTCGGCCCAACCTGTCCATGCCGACCAGATATCCCAACCCAATCTAGTCCCATTTGCCAGCACCCAGCCCATATCCCTCCAAACCCTTCCTATTCATATACCTATCCAAATGCCTCTTAAATGTTGCAATTATACCAGCATCCTCTGGCAGCTCATTCCATACATGTACCACCCTCTGTGTGAAATAGTTGCCCCTTAGGTCTCTTTTATATCTTTC
This sequence comes from Chiloscyllium punctatum, assembly GCF_047496795.1. Taxonomy (NCBI): domain Eukaryota; kingdom Metazoa; phylum Chordata; class Chondrichthyes; order Orectolobiformes; family Hemiscylliidae; genus Chiloscyllium; species Chiloscyllium punctatum. The sequence continues at coordinate 97,964,294 of NC_092746.1, forward strand.
CCCTCCCAGCCTAAACCTATGTCCTCTAGTTCTGGACACCCTGACCCCAGGGAAAAGACTTTGCCTATTTACTCTATCCATTCCCCTCATAATTTTGTAAACCTCTATAAGGTCACCCCTCAGCCTCCGCGCTCCAGGGAAAACAGCCCCAGCCTGTCCAGCCTCTCCCTATAGCTCAGATCCTCCAACCCTGGCAACATCCTTGTAAATCTTTTCTGAACCCTTTCAAGTTTCACAACATCTTTCCGATAGGAAGGAAACGAGAATTGCACGCAATATTCCAGCAGTACAATGAGGTTGGGAGTTGAATGGTACTGGCAGAATTCAACGCATTAGTGAGAGGATTATTATTGAGTAAGTGCAACTTGATAGCACTGTCAACAACATCTTCCAACTCTTTTACTGATGATTGAGAACATACTGATTGGGTGATTATTGGCCTGAATTGGATTTATCCTACTTTTTGTGGAGAGGGCATAGCTGGGCAATTTTCCATTTTACCAAACATTACAGCTGTACTGGGACAACTTGGTTATGAGTGCAGCCAGTTCTCGAACATACGTCTTCAGTACTGCACGCGGAACTTGTCAAGGCTCATAAGTTTTGCACTATTTATTGCCTTCAACCATTTTTTGACATCACATCGGGTGAATCAGACTGGCTTAAGGTTTCGATCTCTGATGGTGGGGGGCTTAGCAGGCAGAGGCTGAAGATGCTTGCAGTGATGACAACACCTCAAGAATAAGTATGAGAAATTAAAATATATACTTCATCATCAATATAGGACTTTGCCGTGATATAAAATATAGAAAATGGTACAGGAGTTGACCATTGAGCCCTCTGCACTATTCAATATGATTCTCTAGCTCAATGCTATGCTTCTGCACTCTCCCTACACTGCTACACACTGTAGTTTCCAGAAAACTATGTATTCCTTTCATAAACGTTTTCGGCGGTTTGACCTCCATAGCTTTCTGTCACAGAGAATTCGATAGGTCCACCACCCTCTAATAAAGTGATTTCGGATCTCAAAAACTAATTAATTGGCTGTAAGTTATCCTGGGACACCCCAATGCTGTGAAAGGAGTTCTCCTTCTCTTTCAGATGCTAGCTGGTATCATTCTGGCACCATTCATGTTGAATCACTTAGTTTTAACACTGGAGATTTTTGTGTTTTTTTTACTAAATCTAGAAAAATTATTTGATATTTTAACTTCATAAAAGTACAAATAACAAAGTGGCTCCTTTAAAGCTTTGAAGATCATGAAGGGAGCTGACTAAAATACGATGGAGACCAAGCATCCCTTGAGCAAACTTGGGTGGCAGAACCATAGCCTGCTGTTCAAGAACTATCAAAGATGAAAGGTTCACATGTGCCGGGCTCTGGGGAAACAACAGGAGATTGGAAATAATCAGAGAGCTCTTTCTAATAACTGCCATGGAATGACTTCCTTCTGTACTTTCTTACTGGGTGGCATGGTGGCTCAGTGGTTAGCACTACTGCCTCACAGCGCCAAGGCCTGGGTTCAATTTAAACCTCGGGTGACTGTCTGTGTGGAGTTTGCACATCCTCCCCGTGTCTACGTGTGTTTCTTCTGGGTGCCCCGGTTTCCTCTCTCAGTCCAAAGATGTGCAGGTTAGGTGAATTGGCCATGGCGGTTGCAGAGGTGGGGTGGAATGCTCTCCAGAGGGTTGGAGTAGACTCGATGAGCTGAATGGCCTGCTTTCACACTGTAGGAATTCTACGACCGTGAACATGCAAATAGTGAATGTTGGGTTTCACTACTGAAACAGATAACTTGAGTCAGGAAATGTCTCAAATTGCCAAATCCACTTTGACAACAATCGCAAGATTTTTGTGGTGGCAGCAAAAAGCTTCAGGCTAGTTCGGCGAGAAGGAAACGAGGGTGGATGAGTTCTGTGGTGAGCTGGTTAGAAAGCCCCCGCTCAACTCAGTCCTCCCTAACTCCACAGTCTCCTGACAGCACCCCAAATACTCCCAAGGACTCCTTAAACCCCTGAAGCCAACTCACGCCCCAGTCCACTTCCAAAGCTCATTTTATCCTCTGACTTATCAAAGCAAATCTGTACTATGTGCACAATTCAGAAGCTATACAAATATAAAAGGAAGCTAAACTTTTTTAAAAAGCAAGGACTTAATAAAGATTTTATCATGACAGTTAACTCTTCCTTCACCTCTATTGAAGAATATTTGCATCAATTCCATCAAATAGTGCATCCTGGAGTGTGAGGTCAAACTCTTGCAACACCCAAATGAAAAGAGAATCTGTTTGAACTTAAACTCTAAACTCTGGCAAGTTCGGTTAGGCTTGGATTCTCTTCAATCCTCAACCTCACAACATGCCACCTTTCCCTCTAATCGAACTTCAACTTATCAAAACTCAGAAGGGATCTCCAGTATTCCAGTCTCGCCCAAAATTTTTTAAGGTCAGTAGACTCTTCTGAATGTGATGAAAATGTGTTTAGAATTTAGCTGCCAAAAAGTGTGCGTTTCAAAATTATAGAGTGTAGAGGGTGAAGTGTTCAAACTGCAAAAGGAAAAATTTTAAAAATTATAATGTGGAATAGAGAATCAGAGTAGAAGGAAGTATTTTTTCCCCAATTAGTACACTTGCCTTTATTAATCAGTGCATTGAAGAGGAATTGGGGTGTCATGTTGTGGCTGGAGGGGACATTGGTCTCCCAACTATAGGAAGGATATTGTTTAGCTTGAAAAGCTGTAGAAAAGGTTTACAAGGATGTTTCCAGCCCTGGAGTGTTTGAGATTTAGGGAGAGGCTGAATCGGTTGGGGCTATTTTCCTTGGAGCATCGAAGGCTTTATAGAGGGGAAGGGATAAGGTGAATTGCCAAGGTGTTTTTTCCAAAGTGGGGGAGTCCAAACCTAGGGGGCATAGGTTTGAGGTAAGAAAGGAAAGATTTAAAATGGACCTAAGATACAAACGTTTCACGCAAAGGGTGATACATGCATGGAATAAGCTGCCAGAGAAAGTGGTGGAGGCTGGTATAATTACAACCTTTAAGGGGATCTGGATGGGTATACAAATAGGAAGAGTTTAGAGAGATTTTAGTCAAATGCTGACAAAAGGGACCAGATTTGTTTGGGATAACTGGTTGGCATGGACAAGAAGGATATATGACCCTGAACGAATAAGTTATCAGCTGTGATTATTTGAATGGTCGGTACGCCTGAAGAAGTTACATTTCTCGAGTTAACAGATCAAGGAGTTGCAAATGCAGGTTTGAATTCTTATCAAAAAGAATGTGTTTGTTTGGTCCTTATTCTTGTCCCTAAATTTCTTCCCTTACACAGTCATCCTGATTGATATGAATAAACTGACAGAAGCAAATCAAACTGCCTGCGCGCGCAAATACAAATGATTGAAGTACTAAAAGCACTAAAAAATGTTTGAAGCTTGTAATCTAATCCTGTTGCAGCTTTCTTCATAAACTGACATGGGTCAGAGGTAATGGTAAAGCTTGCAAGTGTGTTCAAGCTGGAAGATTCTGATCCAAACCGAATGATCACAATGCAAACAGACCCTCAGTGATGCACAGTCAGACTTTCAACTCTTTGTACCCTAACTCATTTCAACTTTCTGCAGGGGATCTGCTCTCGGTTAGCTATTGATTGAAAGCAGTCTTCAAATTCAATTCTGGGCCACATCAAGGTCAAACTCAGTCAGACGCTGTCACAGGTGGGTGCGACTTTTACTGTCATAGAATCCTTTAAAAATATGAAGAAAGGTTAAAGTCTGCTTGAACCTGTCAGAACATTTTCCAAAAACATAAATAGTTGAGGTTTCAAATAAAGCCAACAATAACAATCTGCTCTGGCTGTTCAGCATGATAAATTTCAATGCGAAGATAATAGAGAAAACTCAAAGAATTTTAATAGATGTGTGTGGTACATTAGAGGGGAGATCCAAGCTAAGTTCAGAATCTAAAATGCCCCAATGTGAGACATTTGGATTCATAAGAAGCTCAATAAACATTGTCTTATTTTTGAGCTAGTTCAGCTTTACAATGACTTCTGGACTTTAAATTTGGCACTGCCAGTACCAGGACATAAGGTCACCAACAAGCAATTTCAAAGTCAATTTCACAACAAGGTATAATTCTTACCATTTGGCAACATTTGCCAGGTGCCAATTTTAAACTTAGTAAATGTGGTAAATAGGTTGAATGCTTTGCTTCAGATTAATTCTTTCTATTGCTTAAGGATCACACGTCCTAATCCACTGATGTCATTGTACATCAATGTCTGGGTTAAAAACAAAAGTATCTGCATTTCTTCTGTATCTTAACACGTCTTTGAGGTCATTGTTTAAGTTTGTTTCTTTGTGGTATAATAAATGTTATCTTGGAATATGCTGCGGCATCTTTGCAGACTGCAAGATCTAACAAAATAAATGTGATCAATAAATTGAACTGCTCTATGATGACCTTGCTTCGGGGAGAAATACTAGCCTTTTTTTATTCTTTCGCAAGATGTGGGTGTAGCCAGTTAGGGCAGCATTTGTAACCCAACCCTAATTGACCTTAACAAGGTGATGATGAGCTGTCTTCTCGAACTACAATTCTTGTGTTGTGTACATATCCCCAGAGCTTTTAGAAAGGGAGTTCCAGGAGATTGACCCAGGAATTGTGAGTTGGTGCCAAGACAGGAGGGGAACATGCAGATAGTAATACTCCCATTGAGGTTCTTATGAAAACTAATGGCTCATGTTGGCCCAGTTTGTATTCTGAACTTAGCTTGGACCTCCAATTAGTATCCCACACACACAAATTGAAATTCTTTATCCTCTCTCAGTTGTTTCTAGATCCTGTTTCACCATTGTGAACAGTGAGAATAGATTTTTATTTCTACTGCTGTTATTCTTGCAAGTGTGTTTGTTTGGGAAGTGTGTTGATGGAGGCTTGACAAGTTGCTGTACTGTATTGTCTATATGGTACACAGAGCTGTCTATGTTCTTTGATGATAATGGAGGGAATTAAGGATTAAAGTGATGTACAATGCCAGTCAAGCAGGTTGTTTTGTCTTGGATTATATCAGGTTTCTTGAGTATTATTGAAGCCACATTCATCAATGCAAGTAAAATTTAATCCATCAAACTCATGAGCTGTGCCTTACTGGTCATGGACAGGTTTTGGGGAATCAAGAAGTGAGCCTGGGATAGCATGGTGACCAAGTGGTTAGCACTGCCAAATGGCCTGCTTCCACACAATAGGGAGACTATGAAAAGCAAGACAAGTCATGTAATAGGAAGGGGCATGTAAACATTGGCACTGGCCAGTTAAGCAAAACAGAGTTATAGAGATGTGCAGCACAGAAACAGACCCTTTGGCCCAACTCATCCATGCCGACCAGATATCCCAACCTAATCTAGTCCCATCTGCCAGTACTTGGTCCATATCCCACTGAACAGGTCCTATTCCATATACCCGTCCAAATGCCTTTTAGATGTTGTAATTGTACCAGCTTCCACCAATTCCTCTGGCAGCTCATTCCATAAATGCACCACCCTCTGCATGAAACAATTGCCCCTTAGGTCCCTTTTAAATCATTCCCTTCTCACCTTAAGTTCCCCTCTAGTTCTGGAGTTTCCACCCCAAGGAAAATACCTTGCCTATTTATCCTATCAATGTCCCTCATGATTTTATCAACCTCTACAAGGTCACCCCTCAGCATCTGACGCTTCAGGGAAACCAGCCCCAGCCTGTTCAACCTCTCCTCCCTATAGCTCAAATTCTCCAACCCTGGCAATATTGTTGTAAATCTTTTCTGAATCCTTTCAAGTTTCACAACATCCTTCCAAAAGGAGGGAGACCAGAATTGCAAACAATATTCCAAAAGTGGCCTAACCAATGTCCTGTATAGCCATGACATGACCTCCCAACTTCTATACTCAATGCTCTGCCTAATAAAGGAAAGCATACCAAACACCTTCTTCACTATCCTATCTACGTGCAACTCCACTTTCAAGGAGCTATGAACCTGTACTCCAAGGTCTCTTTGTGCAGCAACACTCCCCAGGAATTTACCACTAAGTGTGTCAATCCTGGTCTGATTTGCTTTTCTAAAATGCAGCACCTCGCACTTATCTAAATTAAACTCCATTTGCCACTCCTCAGTCGATTGGCCCATCTGATCAACATTCCATTGTAATATGAGGTAACCTTCTTCGCTCTCCACTACACCTCCAATTTTGGTGTCACCTGGAAACTTACTAACTGTACCTCCTATGTTCACATCCAAATTATTTATATAAATGATGAAAGGCAGTGAACCCAACATCGATCCTCGTAGCGCACCACTGTCACAGGCCTCCAGTCTGAAAGGCAACCTCCACCACCATCCTCTGATATCGCTGTCTGTAATTTCATGACTTTAAGTGACACTCCATGTTGGACGTCAAAGATCCTGCGGCACCATGTTGAAGAAGTATGTTGTGGGTTTTACCTTGGAGATATGCAGACATCATACTCACCATGTTCTCACTGCGACAAAGATCATTTCACTGGTAACTAGGTCAACAATGTATCCTTTAATCAACACCACTAAAACAGGTTATCTCTTCACTATTATATTACAGTTTGTGAGCTCTTCTTTGTGAAGAAATGTTCTGCTGCATTTCTTACATTTTAACATTGATTACACTTTAAAAACATACTTCATCCACCGTAAAGTCTTTTGGCCCACATCCTGAGTTTGCATGATTTGAAGTCAAGTTTTCCCTTTAATTCAACATACAGCTAAGGCCATGCTCTATTTCTACTTACAACATGCTCGTATGCACACTGGAGGGATTTGTATAGTTCTTACATTGTCTACACATAGAGTCGTAGAGTCATAGAGATGTACAGCATGGAAACAGACCCTTCAGCCAAACCTGTCCATGCCGACCAGATATCCCAACCCAACCTAGTCCCACCTGCCAGCACCCGGCCCATATCCCGTCAAACCCTTCCGATTCATATACCCATCCAAATGCCTCTTAAATGTTGCAATTGTACCAGCCTCCACCACTTCCTCTGGCAGCTCATTCCATACCTGCAGCACCATCTGTGTGAAAAAGTTGCCCGTTAGGTCTCTTTTATATCTTTCCCCTCTCACCCTAAACCTATGCCCCCTAGTTCTGGACTCCCCAACCCCAGTGAAAAGACTTTGACTATTTACCCTATCCATGCCCCTCATAATTTTGTAAACCTCTATAAGGTCACCCCTCAGCCTCTGATGCTCCAGGGAAAACAGCCCCAGCCTGTTCAGCCTCTCCCTACAGCTCAAATCCTCCAACCCTGGCAACATCCTTGTAAATCTTTTCTGAACCCTTTCAAGTTTCACAACATCTTTCCGATAGGAAGGAGACCAGAATTGCGAGCAATATTCCAACAGTAGCCTACATAGCTCCTTTCAAGGAGCTATGAACCTGCACTCCAAGGTCTCTTTGTTCAGCAACACTCCCTAGAATCTTACCATTAAGTGTATAAGTCCTGCTAAGATTTTATTTCCCAAAATGCAGCACCTCGCATTTATCTGAATTAAACTCCATCTGCCACTTCTCTGCCCATTGGCCCATCTGGTCAAGATCCTATTGTAATCTGAGGTAACCCTCTTTGCTGTACACTACACCTCCAATTTTGGTGTCATCTGCAAACTTACTATCTGTACCTTTTATGCTCGCATCCAAATCATTTATGTAAATGACAAAAAGTAGAGGACCCAGCACCTGTCCTTGTGGCACTCCACTAGTCACAGGCCTCCAGTCTGAAAACAACCCTCCACCACCATCCTCTGTCTTCTACCTTTGAGCCAGTTCTGTATCCAAATGGCTAGTTCTCCCTGTATTCCATGAGATCTAACCTTGCTAATCAGTATCCCATGGGGAACCTTGTTGAACGCCTTACTGAAGTCCATATAGATCACAGCTACTGCTCTGCCCTCATCAATCTTCTTTGCTACTTCTTCAAAAACTCAATCAAGTTTATGAGACATGATTTCCCACGCACAAAGCCATGTTGTCTATCTCTAATCAGTCCTTGCCTTTCCAAATACATGTACATTCTATTCAAACCATAGTCATCAAAGTTATGCATTTTCCTACTGAGAAAAGGGCATTCTGGCATGCTATTGCAAGACAGACACTCCAATCTTGAAAATCCGATCCTTTTAGGTACTGGCCGGTCCTTCAACCCCCCCACCCCCGACCACTGGACTCACTGCAATATTCGGGAAATGAATGCACGCTCAGTTGTCTCACCACAAAGCTCCACCTGCCAAGGAAAACAGCCCATGGCAGGAAACTACCTTCCTGCCCAAACTTATAAGACTGTCAGAACTGATGGATAAATAAACAATGTATTTAATTTTTAAAAACTGAGAATTTAAAAAAAACTTGAGTAGTTGTAGTTCCGTCAGCAGATGACAACCATTGTAGGACCACCCACCCTGATGGATAAGAATGGTTTCAGATGTATAAACGCAGCAATCATTTACATAGGGGAAGAATATTATCCAAACATATGCCTGTACTTTTTTTTTAAGGAGACTTTCCAAAAGGAAAAGAAATGAATTGAAATAAGAAAAACTCTTGATACCATAATGGCTGGGTGCCCAATTTATTTCTTGACAAATTACAAATTCAATTTGTCACATTCTGTTGGAGTCTTTTCTCAAATGAGAAGGAATATATCAAAGGACTTTGGTGACAGAATTTCAGCTCACAGCTCAGCGACAGATTGGTGACATCCTGGATCGTCCCGCCCTACCAGTAGCCACTCAAATCTCGCATCCACTGACTGAAGTGCAAGTGTAGTTTCTATAACATGCAGCTGGGGTTTTCCACGCAAGTGGTGCATTGGAACTGTACACCATTGTCAACATGGAAAAGTGTTTGAAAGCCCTTTTTATTTCTCTCTCCTCTTCCCCTCATGTGGCTGACACATGCTAGCTTATTGCCCCAAGTGTACAAGGAGCTGAAATTATCCAAAATTTACACACGTCACTGAGAAACTCATTTTCGCATTTTCTAATGTGGTGGAATGGAGATTGAGATGATTGTTATATGCAGAAACTATGTGGCAACCAATTCCTATTCTGTCCTCATTCAAAATCTAAGTGAACATGCAGAGGTCAGTTTTGGCATAAATAATAGCCAAACACTTTCCTGTCCTAATTGTATGCAGTGCAGAATAAATCTATATCCATTAGTGGATGGGAAGAGTGCTGACATTAATACTCCTTCTTGGTATTTTCACAGATCTGTTCAGATATGTTATGTCATTTCTTTGGAGCAGGCTGGAATTAAACCCAGGCTTTGTAAGGATATCAGCCCTCTCAATTTTCCTCCTAGATATTTTTTGAACACGCAGGAATTAAATCCCGACCTCTTTGCTCAAAGGTAAGGACACTATTCAAAGTTTGGGAGAAGATTTGTAGCTCGGGTGCTCGTTGTTGTGGTTCTGTTCGCCGAGCTGGGAATTTGTGTTGCAGACGTTTCGTCCCCTGTCTAGGTGACATCCTCAGTGCTTGGGACCCTCCTGTGAAGCGCTTCTGTGATCTTTCCTCCGGCATTTGTAGTGGTTTGAATCTGCCGCTTCCGGTTGCCAGTTCCAGCTGTCCGTTGCAGTGGTTGGTATATTGGCAAAACCAATGTAGTGTACAAAACCCCGTGCAAGGACTGTACAAAACACTATATAGGACAAACAGGAAGACAGCTAACGATCCGCATCCATGAACACCAATTAGCCATGAAGTGACATGACCAGCTATCCTTAGTAGCCACACACGCAGATGACAAACAACATGAATCCGACTGGGACAACACTACTATTATAGGACAAGCCAAACAGAGAACATCCAGGGAATTCCGAGAGGTATGGCACTCATCTACAGATTCAATCAATAAGCACATCGACCTGGACCCAATATACCGACCACTGCAACAGACAGCTGGAACTGACAACTGGAAGTGGCAGATTCAAACCACTACATATGCCGGAGGAAAGATCACAGAAGCGCTTCACAGGAGGCTCCCAAGCACTGAGGATTTCACCTAGACAGGGGACGAAACGTCTGCAAATCCCCAGCTCGGCGAACAGAACCACAACAGTAAGGACACTATCTTTAAAAAAAGCCCTATTTTGAAGAAGCAGCACCCTACTGGGGGAGGAGTTCAGTTTTTTTTTCTCCCTAATTATGCTATCCAGGCATATTTTAATCCACCGATAGCATAGGTAGGACTTGAATCCAGACCTCCTGGTTCAGAATTAGGGACACTACCACTGCACCTCAAGGGCCCTTCAATTCTCCTTCCATACTAGGTATATTGGCCGCTTTAGTTAATACATATGGAGTTTGAACAACTAATGGGTCTTAATATTATTTTAACAAAATGGAGTTTATTTTGTGGCAGCAAAAGGCAGAAGTGCCATTGGCTAATTTAGACATAATTGCAGTAGCAGGAGACAATGATAAGACATGCATCTCCAGTGAGATTTTGAGCTAGACTTCTCTTTTTCCGCACCCATGTCCTATGTCCTCATTAGATTGTGTGGAGATTAATGCAGTCTCCAATATTAACCCTTTCAGAACTATTGCCTTATGCCAACCTAGTGATGTTGATCATTGACTAATTGAGTGACACATCTTAAGGGAAAAGGCACTAATTGATGCTGGCTGCTGAAAATTGATCCTTTCATTGTGTTTGCAACACCGATTTGCCCAGGTCCTCCAGATCATATGGTGATGCCATGAACATGATCATCAAACATCTCAGCAGCAGGAAGAAAATCCTCTTCCTTTCTGACAAGCTGCAGGACGTCAGAAAGATTTACAAACAGTCATGGAATAGGCAGCAAAACACTTAACATCAGTAAAATTGTACATAGGACCTGAGAGCAGTGCTGGAAAATATTTAACATTTACCATCAGGATAACCACATCTCCACATAACCATGCACCAAACAATTTCATTTGCATGATTAATAATCTTTCTTTCCCTGCTTTTTGCGTCTTTTATTCACAAGAACCTACATACAGGAGTACATCTGAGTCTATTCAGCCATTCATAGCTGATCTGCATCCTTTGTGTACCTGCCATTGCTGTCTCTTAAATCGCATCGGAAGGGGTGGCGCTGGAAAAGCACAACAGGTCAGGCAGCAACCGAGGTGCCGGAGAGTCGATGTTTTGAGCATAAGCCCTTCATCTGACTCTCCTGCTCCTCGGATGCTGCTTGACCTGCTGTGCTTTTCCAGTGCCACACTTTCTGAGTTTGGCAAGTGCAGTCCTCACTTTCTCCCTGTCTCTTAAAATAAGGCTATTTCCTTAGTGCCCGACCCCTCAATCAGTAGAAGTAACATCTCTCTTTTGTAATCTATCGATATCTGCTCATCTGAAAACAGCCCTCACCTTTTCAGGGCAATGCAAGCCCAATTCAAGCACAATGGGACACTTTCTTATTTTTGCTCTTTCTCATACAGGACCTGCAATTGCTCTTAGAAGTATTTCCCCATTTTGACTACATTTGCAGCTTCCTCTTCCAACGATATTGAGCTGCATCAAAAGGCTCTCAAAACCTTTCAGCCAGCCATACACTAACCCAGTTTTACTCTTCCCAAAGGAGAAACTCCCAGCTGAGTGGTGAAGACAGATAAAACAGAAGTAGGTCATTCCTCAGTGTGTATGCTCATATTAATGAAGGAGGGTGACATCAATCTACTTGGCAAGAAAGTGAATGCATTATCACCAGGTTCTGGGATGACAGAAAATAGATTGGAAGTAAAATGCTGAGGATAACACAAAGAAATTACAGAAGGATAGAGGCAGGTTACGTGAATGGGCAAAACCTTTAAGTTAATGTGGGAAAGTGTGAAGTGGTAAACTTTGGCAGAATGCATAGAGGAGCTGAAAATTATTTAATATTTTAGAAAGCTGCAGGGGTTTAGGGATTCTCAGGCAAAAATCGCAGAAAGCTGGCATCCAAGTTCAGTGGCTACTAGTGGACTGTTTAATTTTATTTCTAAGGGAAAGGAGTATAAAAATGGGAGGTGTTGTAACTATATAAGGCAGGAGTCAGATCATATCTGGAGTACTGTGAATAGCTTTGGTTCCCTTATCTAAGGAAAGATGTACTAGCACTCTATCACAATCCAAAAAGAAGGTTCACTACATTGATACAAAACTAGATGGCTACAAAATGTGGCTTAGTCGTAGAAGACAGAGAGTAGAGGTAGAAGAGTGCTTTTCGGAATGAAGGTCAGTAACAATGATGTTCCATAGGGATCAGTGCGGGGACCTGTTTGCAATATATATAAATGTGCTGGTAGAAAATGTCAGTGGTTTAGATTCGATTCCCTACAGTGGGGAAACAGGCCATTTGGCCCAGGTCCACACCGATTCTCTGAAGACTAACCCACCCAAACACATTCCCCGACCCTATTACCTTACCATTACCCCTGACTAATGGACCTAACACTACAGGGCAATTTGGCATGTGGCCAATTCACCTGATCTACACATCAGGAAGATCAAAGGGGGCATAGCTTTAAATTAAGGGGGGTAGATATAGGACTGATGTTAGGGGTAGGTTCTTCACTCAGCGAGTCGTAAGTTCATGGAATGCCCTGCCAGTAGCAGTAGTGGACTCTCCCTCTTTATGGGTATTTAAGCGGGCATTGGATAGGTATATGCAGGATAGTGGCTTAGTGTAGGTTAGGGGTGCTTTGATCGGCGCAACATCGAGGGCCGAAGGGCCTGTACTGCGCTGTAATGTTCTATGTTCTATGTTCTATGTTCTATCTTGGGAGGAAACCAGAGCACCTGAAAGAAGCTTACACAGACAGAGGGAGAATGTGCAAACTCCACACAGACAGTGGCCCAAGACAGGAATCAAACTAGGATCTCTGGTGCTGTGAGGCAGAAGTGCTAACCACTGTTTATGGATGACACTGAAATTGGCAGAGTTGCAAATAATGAGGAAGATTGTCAAAGGATATACCAGGATATAAACAAATTGCAGAACTGGGAAGTGGCAGATGGAATTTAAACAGGTGATGCATTTTGGAAGATCAAATTCAGGTGTGAATTATACAATACATAGTGGGACCCTTTGGAACATTGATATACACAGGTATCTGAATGTACAGGTCAACAGATCCCTGAAAGTGGCAACACAGGTGGTTAAGGTGGTCAGAGAAGCATACAGCAAGCTTGTCTTCATCAGCTGTGGCATTGAATATAAAAGTTGACAAGTTATGTTACAGCTGTGTAAAACGTGAGTTCATCCACATTTCGAATATTGCGTGCAGCTCTGGTCGCCACATTACCAGAAGGATATTGATGCTTCAGACAGGGTGCACAGAAGGTTTACCAGAATGTTGCCTGGCCTGGAGTCAGTTATGAAGAGTGGTTGGATAAACTCCAATTGTTTTCACTGGAAAGACAGAGGCTGAGGGGTGATCTGATAGGAATCTGTAAAATTAGGAGAGGCATAAATAATGTGGATAGTCAAGATGCTTTCTCTCTAGGGTGGAAAAGTCAGCTACAAGAAGGCTTAGGTTCAAAGTGAAAGGGGGAACGTTTAGCAGAGAAGTGTGGGAAAGGTTTCTCACACAGAGAGTGGTAGATGCTCATTTCCCCTTCCCCCACCTCACCCCAGTTCCAAATTTTCAGCTCAGCACCATCCCTATGATCTGTCCTACCTGCCTATCTTCTTTCCCACCTATCCACTCCACTCTCCTCTCTGACCCATCACCTTCATCCCACCCCCATCCACACATTGTACTCTTTGCTACCTTCCTCCAGCCTCCTCCCTGACCTATCACCTTCATCCCCACCCCCGTTCACCTATTGTGCTCTATGCTACTTTCTCCCCACCCCCACCCTCCTCTCATTTATCTCTCCACCCTTCAGGCTCTCTGCCTCTATTCCTAATGAAGGGCTTTTGCCTGATACATCGATTTTACTGCTCCTCGGATGCTGCCTGAACTGCTGTGCTTTTCCAGCACCACTCTAATCCAGAATCTGGTTTCCAGGATCTGTAGTCATTGTTTTTACCCGCTTGGAATGCACTGCTAATGGTGGTGGTGGAAGCAGTCATGTTAGCAATGTTTAAAATATACCTTGATAGACATATGAAAGTGAGGTGAACAGAAACTGCCTATAGGCAATTAGTAGCGGTCTAAATAAGGATAAGGAATTGATGCAGACTTGGTGGGGCTGTATTGTATTATATTGTATCTCAGGTATGAAGGGATTGTCTTATGAAGAGAGTTGAGTAGGTTGAGCTTGTATTCATTGGAGTTCAGAAGAATGAGAGGCCACCTAATTGAAACATACAAGATTATCAAGGAAGTGAGAGGGTTGTTGAAGAAATGTTGTTTCTCCCTTGTGACAGAGTCTCGCACCAGATTGTTAGGTTGTTAAATGAATTCATAGGTGAGATAAACAGATTTTTAATCAGTACGTGAATCAAGGGATATGGGCAAAAAGTAACGTGATGTTGAGGGTTGTCAGATTAGCCATGATCTTATTGAATGGTGGAGCAGACTTGATGGGATGAATGGCCTCGTGCTGATCCTACATCTTGTGGCTTTATGGTGTCATCAGGTACACAGGATTGGAGCTGTTTGAGCTGGCAATACTTGAGCTTAGTTTACTGTAAAGTGAAGCCTCCAAAATCAAAGCAGAGTTTTCTCACAAGAATGCTCGAACCCAAATCTCTGGTGATTTTGTTGGCGTAAATTGGGAAAGCATGAGGAAGACTGATGACACATATAGGCTGGGGAGATGAGAACCATCCAGAATTCCTACTTCGTCCCTTCGATTGGAGTGGAATTATATGCAATACTGTTTCCCTTGAATGCGCTGCTACCACCATCAAAACTTAGAAATGGATAATGTGCTCAGGAAAACACTGAGAGAACTGGGTGTCTTTGGAATCATATCCAAGTAAATGTAAACATAAGGGGAAATAATCGGTGCAAGAAAAAATAAAGGAAGGAAATATTATCGCTTTAAGTTTTATATATATTATTTATCCTGGCAAATCTTATGTAGTTTGTGGTTGTGGTGTGCAACTTGGAAGAAACACCACAGCTTTGCTACTGCAGCATTTTTTAGGCATTTTATTCTTCACTTTTCATACATAGAGGTTTAATCAGAAGCAAGGCATATATTGGATGAGGAAGATTCTTGGAAAATATTGGTCTGTGTGAGTGCACGTACATGTACGTGTGTGCATGTGTGTGTCCAAAAGGACCTCAAATTCACGACACTACAGCAGCCATATTACTGGTTGTTGTAGGTCCCAGAAGGTCTAAACAGTCTTCAGCATTGACTTTATTTCAGTGCAATAAATTTCCCTGGAACACTCGCCTGTCAGGGAAATGTACATATTACAGTTGAAATAGCTTACTGGCACATTTATGTAAACTCTTTCACAATTTCCCAAACCACTTTGTAACCAGTAAACTACTTTTTGACATTTTCTCACTGTTGTTTTGGAGCATATGCAGCAGCCAATTGGGATGTAATAGGATCCCACAAGCAATAACAGCTTAATGTTGAGGTAATCTGTTTTGTTTGTGGTGTTGATTTGGGATTAAATATTGTTCTGGCCAATGTGACTAATTCCTGTGCTTGTCTCCAGTATAGTACCATAAATTCTGCTATGCCACCGAGTAAACAGATAATGTCTTAGTTTAACATCTCGTCTGAATGGCAGCAGTTCTGTCACTGAAGCACCCCCTCTCTATTGCCACAGATTGTTAAACTCTCTGGCACAGTATATAAACATACATAGAGGTGAGAGTGCTATGAGCTGAGCCATAGTAGAAAAGAGTTGGGCACATGAAACCCTTTGTATGAGAACTCATTGACAGTTATAAATTTTCCGGTGAACTTAAAACTGCACCAAATCCATTGCTAAGTTGACCCAACTCAAGCAATTTTCCTACCATCATTCAGGCCTAATTCAAGATACAGTGCTCAGTATGTGTGAAGATTGCCTGTCTTTCATAGCACCATCAGAGCAACATAGTATGAAGAAAAATATTTCACTGGAATTATGTTTCTGTCCCTTTATTTACCATAAAGAAATTCTCTGAAACAAATTCTTTCTGAGTTAACTGTGTGGACTAAGTTCATTTAAAATATTGCATGTTTTTCAATTATCTCAGTGACATTTTGGGTTTCCTTTCTTTTTGTTTAGCTGATCTTATTTGTCATACTTTCATCTTCTGTCTGTTTGATCTTAAAGTCAAGAAGTCGAGACCTTGTAACAAGGAACAGTACCCTCATGTTTGATGGTCTTATCTGATCTGTAATAATGTGTCTTTTTGATGTTGACCACAAGAGGAATGTGGCTCAAGACATTTGGAGAATTCTCTAGTTTCCTTTGAATCTTCCTACAAAACTAGCAGATGGAACTATTGTTCAATGTTCCTTTCAAAAGAAGGACAACTTCAACCAAGTAGCACACACTTAGTAACAGCGAAGAGTTTAGATTTTGCACTCAAACATTAAATCCACAGCTTTCTCGCCCAGATGGGGGTGTTCACCAATTGAACAAAGCTGTCAATCTGATCCAACCCAACAGATTCAATTCAAGTTGAATGGTAATTCTAGGTACTTATGAATCATTTCTTAAGCCATGTGCTCAAAGCATGTTTGTCGCTGAGTCAAAGTGTTTGTGAGTTCAAATCTTACATTGACATTGACTACATTATTGGAAACAGTGCAATACTGAAAGGCTGTTTATCAACATATCCACACTTTACATTTACGTAGCCCCTTTAATGTAATCATTCATTGCAAGATGCTTCACGGGAGCTTTTCTAAAAAAAATTACTATGAAGATATTAGTGTAGATTGTTAAAATCATACTGAAGGAGGTAGGTTTTAAACTCTTAAAGTAGGAATGCCAGAGTATGAACTGAAAAGGTTCAAGGGAGAGAATTCTAGAGCTGAGGGCCTTGGCAGCTGAAGCCATGTCTAGTAATAGTGGAATGGCTAAAATTAAGGTTTTGTGAGAAGCATGAAAACAAATTGTGGTATTACTTAACTGGGAGCCAATAGGTTAAGTGAGCATGGAGCTGATCAGTGAACATGACTTGGTGTGAGTAATAATAAGGGGAGGATGATTTGAAGTTGATGGAGGGTAAGATGTGTGGGTTTTGTTTAGAAGTACATTGAAAATAGTCAAATTAGATAGAGTAGGCAAAATTGAAGCTTTCCATTAGATTAGATTAAATTTATTGTCACATGTACCTGAGAACAAGAGTACAGGACTCATTGAAAAGTGTACAGAGTCTGCACTCTCTGGCACCTTCTCAGAATACATTAGCTCAAATTAAAAACAAAAGTTGAAATTAAAGAAACAAACAAAATGAGAAGAAAATGCCCAGATCACCTAAAAGACAAAGACATAGTTATGTTGCACTACCGTATATGGAAATACGCAGTCTTAGTGATGGGTAAAACAGTAAACCTGCTCTCTTCAAGTTTGTGGAAAAGTTTATTTGGCATTAAGTTGAAGAAAAACAGGAATATTCTTCCAATAGACTTGCCAATATCTAACCCTTGCCCAAAACTCTTCAACAGATTATCTGGTCCCTATCTCACACCTTGCTTTACACAAACTGGCTGCTGTAATTACTTTATGACAATGGTGACCACACTTCCAAACTACTTAAATGCCTGCAAGACATTTTGCAACATGCTAAACAAAAAAAGTGAAAGTAATGTGGATGTTGGAAATCAGTTACAGAAACAGAAATTGCTGGGGAAAAAAACTCAGCAGGTTTGGCAGCATCTGTGGAGAGAAAACAGAGTTAAATTTCAGGTCCAGTGAGCCTTTTTCAGAACTGAAGCATTTCTGTTTTCGTTGCAACAACTTAAATTTTGAAAGGGTCTACATGAATGCAAAGTATGTTATTCCTTTTCTAGTCCCACATTACATTCTTTGATAAAGTATCATGGACTGGGAGAAGTGATTATGTACATCAGTCTAATTCCAATCTATTGAATTATAAATCTGTTTTTAATGAAACACTGGAGGGATGGGCTATTCAGTTTAAACGGATGTTGCAGCAAATTGATTAATTTATGTCTGGTTAACCCTCTAGGAATATCCTGGAATGCAACGTATTAATTTATTTCCATGTACATTTTTTTGGCAATGAAAAGCAAAACCTTGCAAAGGGAAATTTATTGTGCTGGTGTAGTAATATAAATTTGAAAGGAAATGTGTCAATGAATGTCATGTATGTTAGATTTACTGTATGCCAGTGTAGTTGGACCACAAATTCTGAATGAACATTCATAGGACTGAGGCAAAAATATAATATTGGCTCTGTCATGTTGTTAGAGTCACTACCAGAAACCCATACTGCAATGTAACAGCTGTGAAACTGCTGTGTTAGCCTCTGACATGAGCCATGCAGTGTGCCATGTTGGAAGGGTGTTCAAGTGGTTAGTCCACGTCTGTGCCAGAAGCTTTAACATATTGCAGATTAGGATATCAAACATCTTCCCTGGCTAACAGGCTAAGCTCGAGCCTAAGAACCTGAGCAACTCATGCCAACAATTGCAAGTTAAAGCATCACCTGTCTTGCAATGGAGAAGTTTTTGACTTGACTATGCTGGTGGCATTGTGGCACAGTGGTTAGCACTGCTATCTTGCAATGCTGGAGACCTGAATTTGACCCTCGCCTTGGCCAACTGTCTGTGTAGAGTTCACACATTCCCCTTGTGTCTGTCTGGGTTTTGTTTCCTCCCACAGTCCAAAGATACATAGTTTAGGTAGATTGGCCATGCTATATTGTCCTGTAGTGTCGAGGAGTATACGTGTTAACTGTAGTGTTTGTGGAGATGGGGTAGAATACTCTTTAGAGAGTTGGTGAGACCTGATAGGTCTCTTTCTGCACTGTGGGAATTCTATAACTTTAATTTGCTTTTGCAGTGTGTGTTTCATAGGGAGATTTGTTGACATGGTGGAGGGGATAGAGGTTATCCTGGCACAGTGATGTGAGGACTTTCCTGATCTGAGATCCTGTTGGAGTTATGGAGTCTGCCCCTGTCAGCCTACAACATGACAGGAAAGTTGAAGCCATGGCTGCAGACTGGGGATGCTTGGTGCAAGAGAACAGCATTTCGGCTTTCCACAGAAAGCCCTTCACATCCACAGCCTGCGTGGAGAACTTTTCCTACCTTTGACTCAGCAATGAGCACTGCCTGAGATATTTAATATTCACCAAGAAGATGGTCACACACAGTGCCACCAGGTTCAACAGGATCTGTGGCCTCACAACAGAATGAGCACGGTGCTGTCAGTCTCTGTCAGTGCCATCAGCTTCTATGCAACCGAGTCCTTTCAGGAAGGAGTACGTGATCCATTTTACCCACACCCCTCCCCATCCTCTCTGTCCACCTGAAACATCCTTTCATGACATCTTCCCAGTTAAAATTCTGCAATCACAACTGTTTGCTAAAGAACATTCCAAAACAATTAAATCCAAGAAGTCATTGTGTAATACACAACATACTAAACTATACTAAACTATTCCATCTTGTGCATCCCTTACGTCTTACCTTGTGGATGTCTTTTCATGACCTAGTATTTCTATGCAGTGAGATCCCACTGCCTGCAGCCTGGTTGGTGGTGTGGAGGGCAAATGTCACTTGAAGAGGTATGCATTGACGTTGGTCACTGACTTGAGGCCAAGACTCTTCCAATGGCATTGCAGCCAACTCCATGAATCAAGACTCCAGGAATTGGCTTCCCTAGTTACATGCATGCATTCCATTTGGAAAATGTTGCTGAAGGGTTTCCTGTCCTCCCCACTCCACCTGCAGAAGAGGGCTTCAAACTCTGCATCAGAGGAACTGGAATCCCTCTGTTTTGGCCGATGCTTCATTTGTTACCCACTTCAATGCCACTTGAACTTATTGGCAGAATCATAGAATTGTTAGAGTGCAGAAGGAGGACTTTCAGCCTATTGTGCCTGCACTAGTTTTATTCCCCAGCACCAATCTTCTACCTTCCCCCATATCCTTACACACAACATGTACTTTCTGTATAATGAGTGCAGCTTCTTTTTAAATGAGTACGGTTGCCTTTAAAATAACTTCTGAGCTGATTGTCTCCTAACCAGTAGCACGAATGGTGCTCAGCTGAACATTTTTAAAAGTTTTCATTTGTGGGATGTGAGCAATGCTGTCTGGCCCGCATTTATTGCCCATCCCGAGTATGATGCTTACTTAAATTAAGAGGCAAAACAAAGTTTGCATGTTTAACAGGATGAGGCACATTCAAAATGCAAACAGAGATCCTGTAGTTAAAGATGAGAGCATTTCAGGTTTTAACCTTGAGGGTTCAAAGATTCTGATTTGCTAATCTTTGTGTCTACCCTGATACAGACAGTGGAATGTTTGGTGTTGTCTTTTAATATGAAGGTGGGGCTGCTGAGAATTTAGAACTGATATGTTTGAAGTGCTGAGCAGCTGGTAATTTGGTCCAGGCTTTGTCGAAGCCACAGTGTCAGCAGAGTTCAAGTGAGATCATCTATGGCCTGAAGCAGGTGCATTCCAAAGCAGTTTCACCATCGCCAACTGATGCAGTTGGTAAAAGGAGCCTTGTGAATTCTAACTTTCAGGAAGCACCATGATGTCACCAGTGATACTGAAGCAGCGGCGGAGGGGCTGCAGGCTTTATTCCAACTGGAGGCTTCTCAGTGGGAAGCACTGAAGTCATGGAAAATGTTTCATTCAGTTTCTGTACTGATTCTCGATAACGATCCTCCGCAATGGAATAGAACTGGGAAAGAGGAAATAAAGACTTGCAGGGCTGTTATTTTTTTTTCTCAGGCACTGGGCATCCAGAGGAATTTATAGCCAATATACTTTTGAAGTATAGTCACAGTTACAATATAAAAAGCAAGGGCAGCTAAATTGCACAATGCAAGACTCTAAAAATGGCAACATTATAAGAACTAAATAAATTATTCTTAGATGTGAACATAAACGAACATAATCCCAAATTTGTACTGGGTCAGTAAAGGAATATCAGACATAGGAATAACAGTAGGCCATTCAGTCCATCGAACCTGTTCCACTGTTCCATGAGATTATGTCTGATCTCTGGCATATCTCCATAAACCTTTCTTTGACGCTTATCCATTAATACGTTTGTTTAAGAGAAACTTATCTATCTCAAATTTAAAATTAACAATGGATCTGCATCAACTGCCATATAAGTGGCATTATCAAATTAGCCAAATCAGATATTGGATTTAAATCCCATTTACTTATTTTATAATAGCAGCAAAGGGATAGCTCATCAGGAACCAAGATCAGTACAATGAATTTAAAGAATTACAGCTGTGAAAGGTGAGAAATAATAATGGGTGTGGCATCTATTTAACACCAAAACACATCTGGCAGAAATGTCAAAAAGCAAGCCACTATGATAAGGTTATCTTGTGAACTACATCAGCCAATAAGATGTAATTAAAATTTGCTCACAGATTTAGTCTTGCTTCCATTAACATGAAAAAAATGACTGAATTGAGACAAAAGAGATGGCAGCATTGCTGTAAACGTTGCTGGGTTCATAACCCACAGTTCCAAACTCGTTCATGTATTCAAACCACATTCAATTTTACTTCAATTAATGATAAAAATCTGGCTTTGAAAGCAAGTTTTCATATGGCTAAACTTATCATACTTACTATGTTGCAAAAACCCATCTGATGCTCTTTAAGGAAGGAAACCGTGGGGTGGCTTAGTTTCTCAGCAGTTAGCACTGCTGCCTCATAGCGTGAGGGACACATGTTCAATTCCAGTCTCATGCGACTGTATGTGTAAAGTTTGCACATTCTCCCTGTGACTTCATGGGTTTCCTCGTGCTCCAGTTTCTTCCCACAGTCCAAAGATGTGCAGCTTAGGTGGGTTAGCCAGGGGAAACGCAGGGATAAAGTCGCAGGATAGGTCTGAGTGAGATGGTCTTTGGAGGGTTGGTGTGGACGTGATTGGGCTGAATAGCCTACTTTCACATTGTAGGGATTCTATGAAATCAACTCTAGATGCACAGCAATATATTTAGACTATTGACCAGAAGATATAGGAGTGAATTAGACCATTGGGTCCGCTCCACCATTCGATTATGGCTAATATGTTTCTCAGTCCCATTCTCCTGCCATCTCCCTGTAACCCTTGACCCCCTTAATAATAAGGAACCTATCCATCTCAGTCTTAAAGACACTCAATTACTTGTCTTCACTGCCCTTTGGAGCAATGAGTTCCTCTTGACTTCCTCTGAATTGCCAAGCAAGTTGCCCAGTTCAAGGGAAATTATGAATGGGCAACAAGTGTTGATCTTGTCAATGATGCCATCCTATAAAAGAATTAAACAAAAAAAAGGTCTTTACAATACTGAAAGGCGACGAGCACCTGCAGAGCCAGAAAGAAGGAAGCCTGACCCTTCACATGATCAGGATGTAAGTCATTTCCTTTGGCCTTGCATGCACGAGTAATTATGCTCAAAATAATCAGTGCTCATCAAACACAAACCATTGTAGTGAGCTCAGGCATCCCTGTGCAATGATCACTGGGCCACTTTTGAGAAAGATCAAGGAAGCAGAAGGTAAACGTCTCACTGTGACAAGGCAGGATACGTGAAACATTTCCGAAGTGAAGGCTACAAATTGTGGTGTATTCGTTCGATACATTGACAAAACATCAAGGAGAAACCACCTAATTGTCATCAACAGTGGAGATCTGATGAAATTACTAAGAAGTGTACTGACCTATATTTTAAAAGTTAATAAAGTGACATTAATGACAGAGGTGAAAGAAGTTGGGAGATATATTCATAGACATCACTTGCCTTCATTAGCAGTTGACTTCTTACATTCATGTAAAATTTCTTTCTGTGTTATCTTAACTTGCGGCCAAACTGTTCAAAATAAACAGCTTAACAGCTTTGTTAAAATAGCACAGCAAAGAATGTTACATAAACCCCCTAATTAGTACACTAACAGAGGAAATTATACCCTGAATGGAATCAAAATATTTACCTGCTTGTTCAGATAGGCATGTTGAAGATCAGAGTTTGGCTCTTTTGTGCTTAGCACAATGTAAATCAAAGGAAGCAGTGTGCACATGAACTATCCAGGTCATTTGTAATTTTATTTACAACACAAATATATCCATTCAGCTTTTGTTTATTTTCACTTGTGGTGATTTTCTAATTTGCATTTAACCAAAATGCTTCTCAATGCTAGAAAATTAAACATTTTTAAAATTAAGCCCAACACAAAGTACTCCAAGACTCTTGGTAATACAGGGCAGGTTCAGACTAAATATTTAACCCATGATTCCTGAATAATTTGCTTTTAGCTTTTCTTAAAACCTTTGCAATTGTGCAAGTACATTGTTCAATTTGGTGGAACATTCTTTTTCCCGAAAGAAGAAAAGAAAGGGTAATCAGGTATCCTTGCCTTGAACCAACATTTCTTCCGACTGTCTAACACTGTTGTTGGTTTCCTCTTTGCTGCTTGCCAAATGCTGATGTTAGTGGTGAGGCTGTTGTCTGGCTTTCCACCCATTTCCCTCTCGTCTGCCCCATGAACTTGTGACCACCCCCTGCAGCCACCAGATGAAGGTTGCTGGCAGTAGCAGGAAGGAATCTGACCTTTATTCCTTCATTTCAGCCCAGTTGTTTTCCCACCATGGATTTTGATTAGGGATATCAGTAAACAATTGGCTGCAACTAGAGGCTAATGGGCACCTTGCCAAATTCCTCCCACCTCCTCTGGTGATACAAGAAGAGGGGATTCTGTCAGGTGCCCAAGGAATGACCAGAAACTGGATTTGAAGAAAATCCAGCCCTTTTGTGTCACTGTGAAACAGTACAATTGCTGTTGCAATATCACAAGGCATGTCAAGAAAGCAAAACATAACAAAACTCAACTGGAATTTGGATTTGAAGATGCAGTCTTCATACAAGCTTTCGGAAAGATTGCAATGTATTACAGAGAAAGCTGTAGATCTAAAAAGCCATTCAACATCTCAGCAGCAGTTGAATAGGAATACAAGAAGTGAACTTTTCATATATTTAAGTATCTATTTGCAAGGCTCTGCTTAACCTTAATTTAGTACCAGTGTGGAGACATGGTAAATCTATTTGCATTACTCTCAAAGTAGATATTGTTCACAAATTTCACTACAAATTCACTTTGAATGAAATTTCTAATTTCTGCAGTTGACTGGTAATCTGTTGAAACCTTCTGCAAACCAGGCTCAGTTGTGTAATTACAATCCAAACAGTGATATTTTGGGGTTGTGGGGGGGGGTTGGGAGGTGCGCGATATACTGGATAAAGACGAGGCCTCATTAAGGACAAGTGGCAAACAGGACATGAACATGATGCAACCAGAGACAGGGTGTGAGGCAACAATCCATGGAAGAAAGAAAGGGAGAAACAACCTTGGTATGACCAGGACCAGGACTGTTCCTTTCTAATTGGTTCTGGTTGTTGTGGTAATATGAAACCTATGTTTCTGAATGAACAGGAACAAGTTTTAATGAACCCATCTATATAAAGAGGATGCTAGAGAAGACATCTTATTTGAACTCCTACAGACCCAAGGTTCCATTTTCACATAATCTGCTGTCACATGATATAGTGCCTTTTGCACGTGCTCAGCAGCCATATCTAGAGAAAAAGTGTAGTTTATTTTACTTCATATTGACCCCAGTTTATTTACACTACCTCTTTTTACTATTAACAATTTGCTTCTCTACTCTACTCCACATTTACACATACACAGACACAGACAAACACACCCACCCACACAGACACACACAGACACATACACACAGAGATTGACACACACACACAGATTGACACACACACACACACACAAACATTGCCATCTCATTTACTTGAAGGAGTTATCTCCAACAACCTTCTCTGTTCTGTCAAAGAATGTCTAGGATGTTTGTGATCTCCCGTCCTTTTTTTTTGAAGAACTAGCACATTGGTGAGTGAAATAATACTTTCTGACAATGGCTGCTCAGTCTTATGGCACTCTCAAAAACATGAATGTATTAGCAGTAAAGATCAATCAAGGACAAACTGATGCAAAGTAGAAAGACTGCAGGACTCAAGTGATCACAGCCTCCTGACAAAGGAGAGAATTTCTTTCCCAAAATAGTCACCATCAGGCTTGCTTTTAATTCCAGAATTAATAACTGAATGTAAATTTTCCCACCTGCTATTCCCAGAGCCTGTGTCTAGGGATTACTAGCCCAGTGGCAATATGTCACCACCTGCTTTCTGGCATTTTTGCTCTTCGATTTAGGGATCAATTTAATAGATGTAAAGAAGGAAGAATTGTCTCCTGAAGACAATTTCGGAAGCAAGGAAATGTTTTCTCCACTGTTTTCAGGGTAAGTAGTGGTATCTCGTTGACACTTACAAAAGGTTGCGGATGTGCAGACAAGGACATCTCAGGAACTCTGTGATAAAATAGGACTACATCATCACGAACAACAGAGTAAATGGTTGGAACAGGATTTGTCGGAGTACTCTAGCTGCAGATCTACTTGAAGGGTCAACCTCATTCAGCAGTGATCTGTCATTAACAATGTGTTTTTCTCTCTCACTTTGAAACACATACTCATTATGGTTCCTTCTCCTAACTGTTCATCATGATATTGGAGTTCTGAACCTTTCTGCAACAGTGAGGCTGTTTCCTTCATCAATACAAATTTCTGTTTTGTCGCCTGGGTGAGAACACTGGCCATCTGTGTACAAGGTTTTTTTGTAAATCTTCTGTAGGGTCTTGTTTTCATTCGGTAAGGTTTGATTGCATTGTTTGGATGCTGACACCTGGACATTTGGATCAGCAGTCCCACTGAGGAAGGTAGACCGTGTCAATTCTTGGCGAATTTTGACCTGCTCAATCCCATTCCAAAGCTCAACTTTAAACCTTGTCAAGCACTACCAGATTTTTCTTGTAGGTTTTGGCTGATAAAAAAAAACTCTCTAGGGCTTTCATGGCCTACTGATGGGCTTCTGCAAACTTCATCTGTCAGCAACAATATTTGCATGTTGGATCGTAATGTGATCCATCTTGGTCTTAAGGATATTTTTCCTCTGCACTGTTTCTCGTTAGGTACTTGGAGTTGTTGTATTTTTTCATGTCTCAGAGGATTGAAGTTTTTTTCCCCTCAATATCCAAGCTCATATTGGTGACAATTAGCTTCTGCCTCTGCATGTGGGACGTCATGAGATAGGGTCCTGGGTTTGTCAATCTCTGTGTGTATGTTTCTGTGTGATAGTGATAGGGCCCTGGATAGTGTTGTAGAACAGAGAGACCTCAGAGTTCAGATATGTAATTCTTTGAAATTTGAGTCACATATGGACAGGGTGGTTAAAAAGGCATTAAGGATACTTACCTTAACTGCTCAGACTATGAGTATAGGAGTTGAGATGTCATGTTGACGTTGGACAGGACATTGGTGAGGCCTCTGCTGGGGTACAGTCTCCGGTTCTGGCTGACCTGTTGTCGAAAGGATATTATTAAATTGGAGAGGATTCAAACAAGATTTATCAGGATGTGGCCAGGAATGGAGGACTTGAGGTATAAAAATAGACTGGAAAGACTGGGATTTTATTCACTGGAGTGTGGAAGATTGAGGAGTGACTTTTGAGGTTTATAAAATCATGTGGGGCACAGATAAGGGAATGACAAGGATGTTTTCCCTATGATGGGGGAGTTCAAAGCTACGGGACATATTTTTAATGTGAGTGGAGAAATACTTAAAAAGGACATGAGGGGCAATCATTTTACACAGAGTGGCTCTTGTGTGGGATGAATTACCAGAGAAAGTGATGGATGCAGGCACAGTTACAATGCTTAAACAACATAATCTCATGAATAGGAAAGATTTGGGTGTATATGAGCCAAACTCAGGCAGGTGGGACTAGTTTAGTTTGGGAACACGGTTGGCATGGAGTGATTGGACTGAAGTGTCTGTTTCCATGTTGTGCAAATCTATGACTCTCTCATCCACTTTGCCTGAGGCTTCAATCAGCCTCACTTTGTTTTGAAACTCTGAGTTTGTTTTGCATGATTGAAGAGTGATTTCTAACTCTATAATTCTGGATATCTCAGATTCTGTGGAAATTTTTTTGGCTATAGAATTTTTGAGCCTTCATTTTCTATCATCAGAGATTGAACTTTTTTTTAATAGCCTATTTAAACTGTAAACCAAACTGTGAATTCCATATACCCTGCTAAAATAACTATACACTTGAAACTCAGCCAAGCTTTCGTAACATGAAAACAACCAAAGAGAAAATATAAACAGAGAATTCCATTGAAATTGCATATTCAGATTTTTTGCAGAGCTACGCCAAATGGCCTGTCAATCATAGCAGCTTAATAGAAGAAACAGTTTTTAACTCTGTCTCAAGATATTTCTTAAAGTTTATAGAGTGAGAGCTGTGAAGAAACCTCAAATTATGGAGACTGAAATAAACCTTACCTCTTTATTAAGAGCACTTAGATTTTCTGCATAAATTTGTGACTGCCATATTCTGGATGAAGTTTGTCTTCAGCACAATGGTGAAACGACTCTCCTGTGTTCAGGTTTCATTCCTATGAATTATGAGCAGTTCTCTTCTAGTTCCTGGCAATAACTGGATCTGTGAGAAATGGCAGTTGAGTTTTTGACATCCTGGTGCCAACCGCCAATTGTAAAAGTCCATGGAGTCTTCTGCCAAGATCCACCACCCACTTTATTGAATCAGCTGCCAAAATCAGCAAGAATTCTCTCTTGGAGAAAAGGCAATTTGTTTAATTGATCTGTATTGTATGGTTACATCGGATTGTTGAGCTAAAATGGATGACTTGGTCCAACATTGTCTTGGTAAAACATTGTTTGGATGCCAAATGAGCAGGTACTTCACTGCAGAGTCACCATTTTAAGAATATTTAACTTTATCCTTTCTCCAACAATATAATTTAATGACATATACTTGTCAACCCAATAGTTCCCATTTTCTTGACATTTTGCGACTTAAGCACACAATCTGGACCTCTTAGGTTAGGCACAGCATAGCAAGCTTTCACATCAAAGTCCCAAGATTCAGCCCACTTACTTAAAAAAAATCTTTAGTGCTTTGTTGGAGCATTTCCAATTTCCAAACCAGCCCTCATCACTTCCTGAGTAAGATTGCCAATTTATTCCAAATTAAGGCAATTTCATGCCAGGATCCTTCTCAGGGAAAAAAAAGTGCACCAAGATTTCACAGAATTATTTTGTCAAATTACTTACAGAAGGCAGCAAAAGAATAAAATGTCATCTTCCCAGTTGGAACTTCCTTTAATTTTGGATCACAGTGTGCTAACCCATCGCATTACCGACTCCTTCAAGATGCCTGCTAACTGACAGCTTAAGAAAAAGTCTAAAGCAGTAAAAGTAAATTGGTATGATACCGTCTAGCTGTTTGCATTTGCTCCCATTCCTATTGCCTGCTTTATTCTGGTTTATACATTGTATTCAAGACATTGGCGTCTTTCATTCATATGGACTCACAGGACTATTTTCTCAGCTCAGGTCTCCTACCTGCCATACTCTTGTATTGTTTCAATATCAATTAAAAATCACACAATACCAGGTTATAGTATGACAGGTTTATTTGGAATTTTTAACTTTGTCCATCACATTCCAATGTTCCTCTTCAATTGAACTCTAAGCAGAGAGAATACATTGGAATATATGTGTCTATACACACAAGAATGGTTATACACAGTGAAAGTATATTGGGTTAAATATTACCTTAAAGACAGCTTCTGACTGTTCATAAGGAGTCGGCTGGAATTGCAAGTCTGAAACTGTCATATCAATTGAGCAGGTCAAAACCAGCAATCTTAATTCAGCTGAACCATTCCACTTCTGACCATTATATCTTCAACTTCTGTACTTGCATGATGCGATCTCAACTCTAGGTGAATGAATCAGACACAAATGGAACTAAAGGCATTTTGGGTGGCTGGTGGGCACAGAAGAAGAACAGAACCTGGACTAAATTACATATCTCAGGAATTCACAATGAATTTGTCAGGGGCAGGCCAGGCATATTTATGCCCAGCGATGGTATAAAACCTACTGCTGTCACCAAGGTTGGATGAGTTCAGGTGGTGAGTGTTAGATCCAACTTATGAAGTGACTGAGTGAACTAACCAGGTCAGGAAAGGCAGGATTCAGTAGGGTGTGTTTTAAGCTATGGATTTCACTGCATCTTTCCAACATTTTCTTACTAAGTATTTTCTAACATATCAACTCCTACACAAGGCCTTTTCATAGTGAGGTGATGGATTCCAAGTGGAGTTGTGGCTGCATTGGAATGTTTACAGGGTTATAACAACTGAACCCCATCCTTACAGCCCCACTCTCATAGGTCTCATGAAGAGATTACAACATACTTCAAGCCTCGAAGTGGGGTCATGATGGGAAAAGGTTTGGGAAGCAATGCCTTGCATTTGCTCAATTATCAACAGAACTGAAGTGACACTTTCTATGCTCTTTATGACTTTCCAATTTGTCCAACTATCCTTTCCGTTCACCACAGTCCTTATGGAATGCAATGCATGTCACTCAAGATTACCTCATCTAATCTATTACATCCATTGGGTGACTACAGGACTTTGGATGTTATTAAACTGGAAGGAGTGCGAAAAAGGATGCAAGGCTGTTACCGACACTAGAGGGTTTCAGTTAGAAAAAGAGGCTGGAAAGACTGGGACATTTTTCCCTGGAGCTCAGGAGGCTGAGGGGTGACCTTGTAGAAGTTTATAAAATCATGAAGGGTACAGATAAGGCAAATAAGCAAGGTTTTTTTCCCCCGAGGGTGAGGGAGTCCAAAACTAGAGGTCATAGATGTAAGGTGAGAGGGGAGAGACTTAAAAGGGATCTGAGGAAAAACTGTTTCTCACAGAGGGCAATGTATGTGTGGAACGAGCTGCCAGAGGAAGTGATAATGCTGGGTACAATTACGACATTTTAAACACATTTGGCCAGGTACATGGAGAGGAAATGTTTAGAGGGAAATAGGCAAAACAGAGGAAAACGGGACTTGTTCAGTTTAGGAAACCTGATCAGTATGGATGAGTTGGACTGAAGGGCCTGGTTCCATACTGTATGACTCTATGACTCTACCTACTCACTAAACTGTTTTGCTGAAGTGCAAAATAAATTTTCCTAGACAAGTTTGAGGGTGGGAGATAGAAATAAGTAACATACTTTCGTCCTCTTTGAGATAGAGAGACATGGAACTCATGTGTTCCAGGGCCTATATTCATGCAAAAACTGTTGCAGGACCTCCATGAGGATGATCCGACAGGATAGCTACCATATATACCCAAGTATAAGTCGATCTCATGTAAAAATCAATCCCTTATTTTTGGGCAAAAAATCTGGAATTTTCCATGCATCTCATGTAAAAGTCGTCTATTTTATTACAGCTTTGCTCTTGTTTCATGGCTTATTCCTTCCTTCTTGCCTTCATGCAGATTCGAATGGATGAGTGGCTGTTGACAATTTCTCATCCACACAACAATCAGTGAGACTATATGACATTTTTATCAGAAATAAAATCTTAAAATTTTAGTTTGAAAAACTAAAACAACAGTAGATGAGAGAAAGCAGAGGGAAATGGAAGAATTTGGCACAAAAATCTAAGATGCATCAGGTCAGAGTCAGGTGACAATCTTCCTTTGTGTGTAGGAGGAGAAGTGAGAGTGGAAACCAGGGGACTGTTGGGAAGGTAAATTCTCCATTTAAAAACTTACCTCGTGGGAGAAGCGGCCTTCATTGCGGGCAAATTGCAGTTTGGGAAGGTGAGTGCATTGATATGTTTGGTCCCAAGAAACTATACATGTAGTGTCACCCACCTGCCCTCTTCCTCTCAACCAAAAAAAAGTCTTTGGTGTCTCGTTAAGGTAAGGCTTTCCTATTTCTTCTGTATCGTGTGATTGGTTAAAAATTGACTTTCTCTTCATTTATTTATTAATTGGTTATTTGTAAAAGACCATAGCAGAGAAGTATTAGAAATTATTTAACTCAAATCTATATAAAGTAAGACAGTAATACAATAAGTAGAGATGGTTGGTCAGATGATGTGCTGTAGCTGTATGATGTGGGAGCTGGCTGATCCCATTGTGAATAGCAGTGACCACATCAGCAGCAAGTGTTGGTTGCTGGAAGAACTCCAGATCAGAATTGATTATTAGATTAGATTCCCAACAGTGTGGAAACAGGCCCTTCGGCCCAACCAGTCCACACCGACCCTCCGAAGAGTAACCCACCCAGACCCATTTCCCTCTGACTAATGCACCTAACACTATGGGAAATTTAGCATGGCCAATTCACCTGGCCTGCACATTTTTGGACTAGAATCTGAGCTTCGAACACTGCAGCACATCCGGGAGGGGGAGAATTACCTGGACGCTTTATTTCAGGAGGCAGTTACACCCGGTAGATTGAGTAATTCAAATTCAGTTAGTGATCAGGGACAACATGGTGTGATTACAAGTGAGGCAGGTAGGGGGATCCTGAGTTCAGGAGTAGAGGACCCTCAGCTTTTGACCTTATCCAACAGGTATGAGCTCCCAGTGTGGATGAGGAAAAGGGCTGCTGGGAGGATGAGCCAGCTGACCATGGCACCATGGTCCAGAAGGCCATTCAAGAGGGGGGGACCAACAAGACAAGTAATTGTTATAGGGGATTCTATAATTAGGGAGACAGATAGAGCTGGATCAGAAGTCCCACATGGTGTGTTGCCTGCCCGGTGCCAGGGTGCAAGACATCTCCGACCAGCTTGTAAGGATATTGGAGAGGGAGGGGGAGGATCCAGTTATTGTGGTCCATGTTGGCACGAACAACATAGGCAAGGCTAGGAAGGAGGAACTGTTTGGGGATTATCAAGCACAACAAATGAAATTAAGGAACAGGTTTCTGAGGGTCATAATCTCCGGATTACTGCCCGAGCCACGTGCAAATTGTCTTAGGGATAAGAAAATTAGGGAAGTAAACATGTGGATAAGGGAATGGTGTGGGAAAGAGGGGTTCCATTTCATAAGGCATTGGCATTAGGTTTGAAACGGGGGCATCTGTACTGATGGGACAGTCTCCATCTGAACCAATTTTGAACCAGTGTTGTCGCGAAAAGGATAAATAGGGTGGTCATTATGACTTTAAAATAATGACTCGGAGGGAAGAGAAAGGGAAAATGACAGAAAGTATGGTGATAAATGAAAAGGTAAGCAGCAGGTGGGTTCAAGTTCAAGGCAGACTATGAAAGAAGGAAAAAGGAAGGATAACTTAAGATATTATTAAAGACATTAGAAATCATGAGGGTAAGATAGCCAACATAAAAGCACTTCACCTGAATGCTCGTACTGTTTGTAACAAGGTTGATGAGTTAATGGCACAAATTGTCATGAATGATTATGATTTGGTAGCCATCACAGAGACATAGTCACAGCTGGGAGTTAAATATCCAGGGGTACCAAACTATTCGGAAGGACAGACAGGAAGGTAAGGAAGGTGGTGTAGCTCCAATATTCAAAGATGACATCAGGATGGTGCTGAGTGATGATATAGGTTCTATGGAGAATAAGGTTGAATCCATTTGGGTAGAAATTAGAAATTCTAAGAAGAAAAAGTCACTGGTAGGCTTAGTCTATAGGTCACCAAATAATAACATCACATTGGGGCGGACAATAAACAAAGAAATAACTAATGGCTGTAAAAATGGGATGGCAATTATCATGGGTGATTTTAATCTACATGCCGATTGGTTGAACCAGCTCAGTCAGGGTAGCCTTGAGGAGGAGTTTGTTGAGTGTATCCGCGATAGTGTTCTTAAACAGTGTGTAATGGAACTGACAAGGGAATAAGCTATCCGAGATCTGGTCCTGTTTAATGAGACAGGAATAATTAATGACCTAATAGTCATGAATCATCTTGGAAGGAGCGATCACAGTATCACTGAATTAAGAACACAAATGGAGAGCGTGACGATAAAATCTAATACCAGGGTCCTGTGCTTAAACAAGGGAGACGACAATAGAATGAGGGAGGACATGACTAAAGTAGACTGGAAACAAAGATTTTATGGTGGGACAGTTGACAAACAGTGTAGGAATTTCAAAGCAAGTTTTCAAATGCTCAGCCAAAGTATATTCCAATGAAAAGGCAGGAGTGTAAGAAAAGGGGTAAACTGCCATAAGTGTCTAAGGAAATAAGAAAGGCTGTCAAATTGAAAGAGAAGGCAGAAGAGGTGAGCATGAAGCTGGAAGCTTGGGAAAACTCTAAAGGTCAACAGAAAGCCACAAAAAGGGTTATAAAGAAAAGTAAGATAAAACATGAGAAAAAATTAGCACAGAATATAAAGACAGATAGCAAATGTGTATATAAATAAAAAAACGAAAAAGAGTGGCTAAAGTAAATGTTGGTCCTTTAGAGGATGAGAAGGGGCATTGAGTTGTGGGACATGATGAAATGGCTGAGACATTGAATAGGTATTTTGCATCAGGTCTTCACAGTGGAGGACACGAATAACATGCCACTTATTGACAAGGAGGCGAAGGTAGGTTTGGACCTGGAAACAATCATTACAAAAGAGATAGTGTTGGGCAAGCTAATGGAGCTAAGGATAGATAAGTCTCCTGGCCCTGATGGAATCCATCCCAGGGTACTAAAAGAGATGATGGGAGAAATAACAAGTGCATTGGTGGTAATTTTTCAAAATTTGCTGGACTCTGGGGCAGTCCTGGCAGATTGGAAAACAGAAAATGCAACTTCATTGTTTAAAAAGGGAGGAGATGAAAGGCTTTTGCCTGAAACGTCGATTTTCCTGCTCCTCGGATGCTGCCTGAACTGCTGTGCTTTTCCAGCACCACTCTAATCTAGACTCTGGTTTCCAGCATCTGCAGTCATTGTTTTTAGATAGAAGATGGGGAATTATAGAGCAGTTAGCTTAACCTCTGTAGTGAGGAAGATGCTTGAGTCTATTATCAAGGAAGAAATAGCAAAGCATCTTGACAGAAATTGTCCCATTGAGCAGATGTAGCATGGGTTCATGAAGGGCAGGCCATGCTTCATAAATCTTCTGGAAATCTATGAAGACATTATGAGCAATGTAGACTTCGGGGACACAGTGGACATGGTGTACCTAGATTTCCAAAAGGCCTTCGACAAAGTGCTGCATAAGATACTGCTGCATAAGGTAAGGATGCAAGGTGTTATGGGTAAAGTATGAGTGTGGATGGAGGATTGGTTGATTAACAAGATGGTAATGAGGTGTGTCAGAGATCGGTGTAGGGACCACAATTATTTAGAATTTACATAGGTGATTTGGAGTTGGGGACCAGGTTAAGGGTGTCAAAGTTTGCAGATGACAGTAAGATGGGTGGCAGAGCAAAGTGTACAGAGAACAGTGAAACTTTGCAGAGGAACATAGATACTTTAAGTGAGTGGGCAAACGTCTAGCAGATGGAATACAGTGTAAATAAATGTGAAGTCATCCATTTTGGTTGGAGTATTACTTGAATGGAAAAAAGTTGCAGAATGCTGCTGTGCTGATTCACAGATGGTTGGTCTGTAGGTACAACCAGTAATTAGGAACGCAAATGGAATTTTGTCCTTTATTGTGAAAGGGATTGAGTTTAAAAGTAAAGAGGTTATGCTGCAGCTGTACAGGGCGCTGGTGAGGCCATACCTGGAGTACTGTATGCAGATTTGGTCTCCTTACTTGAGAAAGGATGTACTGGCACTGGAAGGGGTGCAGAGGAGGTTCAGTAGGTTGATTCCGGAGTTGAGGGGGTTGGCTTATGAGGAGAGACTGAGTAGACTGGGACTATCGTCATTGGAATTTAGAAGAATGAGAGGGGATCTTATAGAAACATTTACAATTATGAAGCTAATAGATAAGATAGAAGTAGAGAGGATGTTCCCACTGGCAGATGAAGCTAGGACAAGAGGACATAATCCCAAAATTAGAGGGCGCAAATATAGGAATGAGAAGGAACTTCTTCACACAGATGGATGTAAATCTATGGAATTCCTTGCCCAGTGAAGTAGTTGACACTACTTCAGTAAATGTTTTTAAAGATAAGGTAGTTTTCTTTTAACAATAAAGGAATTAAGGGATACAGTGAGAGTATGGGTAAGTGGAGCTGAGGCCACAAAAAAATCAGCCATGATCTTATTGAGTGGTGGAGCTGGTTCGAAGAGCCGGACAGCCTACTCCTGCCCCTAGTTCTTACGTTCTTATGTGTGCAGCTCTATTCATTTTGAGATCAATTGGGCTTCTGCTCATGATACAGTATTTTGAACTGTAGCATGAATTTCATCTCTTCAAAAGTAGTATCCATGTAATAGTGGACCCCATAAATTTAACTTTAAAAATTAGTCTCAAATATTCGACTTTTACATGGTTATATATGGTAATTGATTTCTTTTGCAGGACATTGAATCAACCGCAAGTACAACAGAGACAGTTGGTAGATACACTTACTTGTGTTTCATCAGGGGACTCGCAGCTCACAGGTAAGCAGACACAATGGTTTGATTTGATTTGATTTATTGCAGTCACATGTACCTAAATACAGTGAAAAGCTTTGTTTTGGGAACAGTACAGGAAGATCACAGCAAACAAGGACATACAGATCATAGGGGGCTTATGGCTACACAGGAGGCACACAAGGCAAGATCAACATTACTTAAAGATAGTGAGGTCCATTCATCAGTCCAAAACAGCATAGAACAAGCTGTTCTTGAACCTGTTGGTGCGTGTGTTCAGTCTTCCATATCTTCTGCCTGACATAAGAGGTTGGAAGAAAGTATTACTATGGTGGGAGGGGTTTTTGATGATGTTGGCAGCCTTTCCATAGCAATGAGAAGTATAAATAGAGACGATAGATGGGAGGTTGGTTTCCGTGATGGTCTGCGTAGGGAGAGTTATGGAGAGTCTCCACAGTGGAGGACCATAATCCACTCCTGCCTTTGCAGAGCTGAAATCAGAAGTTTGAATTTCAAGGGCTTTCAGATGACAGAGACTCATCGAGCCGCAGAGAGTACAGCACGGAACAGGCCCTTTGTTCCAACCTGTCCATGCTGACTAGATATCCTAATTAATCTATTCTCATTTGCCAGCACTTGGCCCTTATCACTCGAAACCCTTTCTATTCATATACCCATCCAGATGCCTTTCACATGTTGTGATTGTATCAGCCTTCCAGCACTTCCTCTGGCAGCTCATTCCATACACGCACCACCCTCTGTGTGAAAATGTTTCTCTTCAAGTCCCTTTTATATCTTTCTCCTGTCACCTTACACTTATGCCCTCTAGTTCTGGACTCCCTCACCTCATGGAAAATACCTTGTCTATTTACCCTATTCATGCCCCTTGTGATTTTAGAAACCTCTATAATGTCACCCCTCAGCTTCTGACACTCCAGAGAAAATAGCCCCAGCCTGTTCAGCCTCTCTCTATAGCTCAAATCCTCCATCCCTGGCAATATCCTTGTAAATCTTTTCTGAACCCTTTCAAGTTTCACAACATCCATCCTTTGGGAGGGAGACCAGAAGTGCACACAATATTCCAAAAGTGGCCTAACCAAAGTCCTGTACAGCCACAACATGAATTCCCAACTCCTATATGCAATGCTCTGACCAATAAAGGAAAGCATACCAAATGCCTTCTTTACTATCCTATCTACCTGTGACTCCACTTTCAAGGACCTATGAACCTGCACTCCAAGGTCTCTTTGTTCAGCAACATTTCCCAGGACATTACCATTAAGTGTGTAAGTCCTGCTCTGATTTGCCTTTCCAAAATGCAGCACCTCACATTTCTTTACATTAAACATTTCCTTGTGTAGTTAGTTGCTATGACATAAAATGTGGTTTCTTTCTCAGAGAGCAGTAGGGCCATGGAACGCCCTGCCTACAACAGTAGTAGACTTGCCAACTTTAAGGGCATTTAACTAGCAATTGAATAAACATATGGATGAAAATGGAATAGTATAGGTTAGATAGGCTTCAGATTGGTTCCACAGGTCGACGCAACATCAAGGGCCGAAGGGCCTGTACTGTGCTGTAATGTTCTGTGTTCTCCATTATAAAATGGTGGGTCAGTGGTTAACACTGCTGCCTCACAGCGTCAGGGATCCGGGTTTGATTATGACCTCAGGCGACTGTCTGTGTGGAGTTTGCACATTCTCCCTGTGTCTGCGTGGGTTTCCTCTGGATGCTCCGTTTTCCCCCCACATTCCAAAGATGTGCAGGTTAGGTGAATTGCCATGCTAAATTGCCCATAGTGGTCAGGGATGCGTAGGTTCGGTGCATTAGTCAGGGATAAACATAGTGGAATGGGTTGGCTTGGTTATTCTTCGGAGGGTTGGTGTGGACTTGTTGGGTCGAAGGGCCTGTTTCCAACGGTAGGGATTCCATTCTATAAAATACATTGCCTAAAAGAATGGTGTCAGCAGATTCAATTGTGCCATTCAGAAGAGAATTGGATAACTGTTTGGTGGGAAAAAGAAAATTAAAAAGCTAGGCGAGAATAACAAAACATTGAAACTTATTGGATAGCTGTACCAAACAGTGATCACCGTTACAATAAGCTGAATATCTTCCTTCTGTGCTTAATCATTCTGTGATGCTGTATTTAAACAGAAAGTTTCTGGCCCTGTTCTTGACTTCAGTTTTGGCTCCAACTGCTGATTTTAAATTGAAAGCAGGCATGCAGGAAAGAGAAAAAGGGAAGATTTCAAATTGGAATGTGGGTGGAACATAGACTAAAGTCAGGAGAGCATGAGTAGTAATATAAATAAGAACAATATGTTCCCATTAACATTGTCCCACGCCTCCAATATTCATCAACCAAAAATAATGGATTCATATTTTAAAGTTGTTGTTCGCGTTCATCTGTGTCACTTTAGCTGGAGTAAATGGATTTGTTGAAGAACAACTCTTTCCAAAGAGACAACAAATGAAGAAGAAAGCTAAAAATGTGGACATATTCCTTCAATTTCTTGTGGAATTTAACTTGGAGCTGGTGACCCTGTTGTGCCTTTGTCCCTTCCAAAACTTCAGCCAACTCCCAAGGCAGCAGCAGGCAGATAGCTGCTGGGATCTCCCAAGATCTGATCATCATAACAGATCAGAAGATATGTCTCGGCCTTGAGGAGATGAACCTGCTTCATGACCTAGCAAACCTAGGTGGAGTCGGAGCAGTAAACAGAGGATCTAACATCAACGCCTGGGAGGACGGCTCTGGGTAAAAGGAGATAAAAAAAACCCAGAGAAGTAGTTGAAACAAAGATGAGCATTTTGAAGGGAAAGAAACAATATACATTTGTGTAGTGCCTTGCATCACCTCAGGAAATGTCAATGCATGTCACAACTTGTGAATTAATTTGGATCTAAAACTACTGTGTTATTTTGGAAATGCAGTTGTGGCTCAGAGGTTAGCACTGTTGTCTCACAACGCCAGGGACCCGAGTTGGATTGCCACCTTGGGCAACTGTCTGTGTCAGCGTGGGTTTCCTCC
The DNA here is from genome assembly GCF_047496795.1 of Chiloscyllium punctatum. Lineage (NCBI taxonomy): Eukaryota > Metazoa > Chordata > Chondrichthyes > Orectolobiformes > Hemiscylliidae > Chiloscyllium > Chiloscyllium punctatum. The sequence continues at coordinate 98,002,947 of NC_092746.1, forward strand.
AGGTGCTCTGGTTTCCTCCCACAGTCCAAAGATGTGCAGGTTAGGTGAATTGGCCATGCTAAATTGTCCATAGTCTTCATGGATGTGTAGGTTTGGTGCATTAGTCAGGGGTAAATGTCGAGTAATAGGCGAATGGGTCTGGGTAGCATACTCTTTGGAGGGTCGGTGTGGTCTTGCTGGGTCGAAGAGTCTATTTCCACACGGTAGGGAGTGTATGATTCAGGTGCAAACAATTTACGCCCCACAAGAAAGATCACACAAAACAGAAATATGATCGTGACCATGTAATGTTTCAATGATAGTGAGGGATAGGTATACAGACGACATAGAGTATATAAATGGGAACTTACCTGCCCTTCTTTGAAGGGGAAGGATTTTGAGAAGCCAAGAATACAACTTGGGAAAATAAAATTGGCAAGGAACAATGTAGAACAACAATGGGAAATCCTTAAAATGGTCCTCCATAGAGTGCATGGAAAATATATTCCATTAAAAGGAAAAAACATATTAAACACAAGTGAAACTCAATGAGTGAATTAAGACATAAGGGAGCAATTGAATGTTAGGAAAATAACTGATACAAAGACAGCAGAGGAGTGCATAATGAGGAGGGAAGCAAAAATCGATTAACAGGGAAAGGAAACTATGAAATTAAATTATCAAGGAAATTCAACAAAACTTTGATTTTTTTTGGCAGACACATCAATTTTAAAAGGGAGACTACAGTGACATTAAGACCAATAAGAAATAGACAAGCTAATATCACAGGTATCAATACAGACAGACAGAAATATTAAATAAACCTTTTCTTACAGTATTTATGAGAGAGATAGAACAGGTAGCCATGACATTGAATGATGAGATGAATAGCAAGTGCATTTGAAATATAAAAACAAGAATGTGTTCAATAAATTGAACAAACTCAATAACGGATATTGCCCCTTATCTGGATGGATTACATCCACACATTTTAAAAGAGATAGCAAAGGTATTACTGTATGTATGCAATAAACATAATGATTCATTAATACGTGAATGGGTTTTTCTGTGAGTTAGGATATAGGCAGCAGAGATTTTGATCTCATGTTTGGGAAGGGTGGAAAGTGGAGGAGCAGCCAGAGGTGTGCTAGAATAATCAAATCTACAGCCAACAGCGTTCTGAAGGTTTCAGCAGCAGAAAAGCTGAGGCAGGAGCAGAATTGATAATGTTCTGGAAAGGGCACTAGATAGCCTTTGTAACTAACAACGGCGATCTAAGTTATGGATGCATGTGGCAGTCATTTACATTACCTTATCCTGACACCTTGATTCAAACTAACAGTCAGCTGTCACGTTGTGTGGTGTTTAATTTATGTCAAACTCTTCCATTTACAACCTTGAAAAAAGTTGAATGAATTCTTTGAAGATGTAACAAGTAAAGTTTTATTGGGGTTTCTGTAGATGGAATACATCTGGACTTCAAGAAAGCATTTGAGCTATCGGGAGAGTTTGAATAGGCTGGGGCTGTTTTCCCTGGAGCGTCAGAGGCTGAGGGGTGACCTTGCAGAGGTTTATAAAGTCATGAGTGACATAGATAGGATAAATAGAAAAAATCTTTTCCCTGGGATGGGGAGTCCAGAAATAATGGTCATAAGTTTAGGGTAAGAGGGGAAAGATATAAAAGAGACCTAAGGGGCAATTTTTTTCATGCAGAGGGTGGTACGTGTATCGAATGAGCTGACAGAGGAAGTGGTGGAGGCTGGTACAATTGCAACATTTAAAAGGAATCTGGGTGTGTATATGAAAAGGAAGGGTTTGGAGGGATATGGGCTGGGTGCTGGCAAGTGGGACTAGATTGGGTTGGGATATCTCGTTGGCATGGATGAGTTGGACCAAAGGGTGTGATTCCATGCTGTACATCTCTATGACTCTATTTGATAAGGCTCTACATAAGAAGCTAATTCCCAAAGTGCAATCACATAGGGTTAAGGGTAATATATAAGTTTAATTAAAGGATTGCCGAACCAACAGATTGCTGATGGTTGGGATAAATGGGTCGTTTTCTGGCTGGCAAACTATAACTAATAGGTGCCACACAGTACAGTCCTCAGTGCCCTGGCTATTTATAAAGTACATTAATGGTTTGAGTGCAAGGATAGAAGTTACTTTAGCCAAATTTGAGGATGATACTAAAATCAGTGGGAAAGTATGTTGCAATGAAGAAATAAGAAATGTTAAACTTGGTTTGGATAGTTAGGTGAATGGGTCAGACATTGGCTGATGGAATTTAATATGAAAATGTATGAGGTCATCCATTTTGGTTGGAAGAATAAAAAAGGTAGCTTATAATCTAAATGGACGGACACTTCAAAATGCTTCAGTGCAGAAAATTGTGGGTGTCCTTGTGCATGAGTTGTAGAAAGCTTGCATGCAGGTACAAGAAGTCATGAACAGGGCAAATGGAAATTTGATGGTTATTGCAAACAGAATGGAATATAAAAGCAGGAATGTGTTGTTGTAATTGTACAAGACATTGCTGAGACTGCATTTGGAGTACAGTGTACAGTTTTGTTCCCCTTCCTTAAGGGAGGATGTAATTGCATTGGAGATAATAAAGAGAAGGTTCACTCAATTAATTCTTATGAGGAGAGATTAAGCAGTTTAGGCCTCGACTCAGTAGAATTTAGAGAAATGAGAAAAGATCTAATTGAAGTATATAAGATGCTAAAGGGAATTAATAAAGTAGATGTGGGGTGGATGTTTCTCCTTTTGGACAACCAATAATTTTAGGCTAAGGAGTGGCAGGCTTAAAACAGAGATGAAGAGGATTATTCTCTCATTGGGTTGTGAATCTGTGGAATTCACTCTCCCAGAATGTGGTAGATGCTGGGACGACAAATAAATCTAAGGAGCAGAAAGACAGATTTTTAATTAGTAACTGGTTAAAGGGTTACGGGAAACAGGCAGGAAAGTGGAATTGACACCAAGTTGAAATCAACCATGATCATATTGAATGATTGATTGATTGATTGTTGTCATGTGCACTGAGGTACATGAAAAGTGTTGTTTTGTGAGCTGTACAGGCAAATTGTACCATACAAAGTACATCAGGGTAGCAGAACAGAGGGAAGCATACAGTGTTATAGCTGCAGAAAAAGTGTAGAGGAGAGAGATCAGAATTAACATTTGAGAGGTCAATTCAAACGTCTGATAACAGCAGGGATGATGCTGTTCTTGAATCTATCTGTGTATTCAACATGTATTCAAAATTTTATATCTTCTGTCCAGTGGAACAGGGTGGAAGAGAGTATAACTGGGATGGGAAGGATCTTTTATTTTGTTGGTTGCTTTCCCAAGGCAGTGGGATGTATTGATGGAGTCAATGGATAGTAGGCTGGTTTGCGTAATGGACTGGGCTGTGTTCATAACTCTCTGTAATTTCTTTTAGTCTTGGGAACAACAGTTTCCATACCAAACTGTGATGCATCCAGATAGAATGCTTTCTGTGGTGCATTTACAAAAAATATGAGGCAGCATTGCTAACCACTGAGCCACCGTACTACCAACGATGACAGGTTGTTACAAGAAGTGTTAATAAGAGGCCACATCATGATAGATATCAATGTGATAAATTGTTAGTATTCCTTACACCTAAAGAGGAACTCACATTAGAGAGGCATTCAAATATGCCACCCAAGCAGACATCAGGGCTTTGAATAAGCTATTCTTTGAGGAAATATCAGAATCCTCCTGAAACAGACAGATGGACAGGTCCAATATTATCTTCCTGAAAGACAACAAAATGGAAAAAGAAAAGAAGTCAATATTATTGATCATATGAAGCTGCTCAAGGTGTGGGTCAAGGCAAGACTACAAGTACAAGTGCGCAGAAGATGAAGCTGTGTGCTATCAATATGGGAAATAGGACACTGTCAAACAACAACAACACCTATAGAACCACAGAAACAGGGGAGACAAGTAAAACAAATCCTGACTAAGGGAAATCATTTAGAAATCAAAATGTCCAAACAGTTAAGGATGGAGAACAAAAACATTGCTGGGTGAGGTCAAAGACAGCTAGCAAAGATTCTACACCATCACCTTAAATGTGCAAGGTTTGCAATAGAGCCTCCACAGGATAGAGTGGCAGCGGTTTCAACACTGGCTCACCACAAAGCACAGTTAAAGTCAGTGGATATCAATCTGTAAGCATAAAATTTTAAGGTTCAGAGGGCAAGATTTGCAATTGTATGTCAATTCTCCATTCAGCTTAGTCACAAAACATGAGAAGTCAGTGAGACTCTCTTCATACTGAAGAACCAGAACACTTCACTACTAAGTAGAAATCCATGTAATCCAGTTCTCTTAGGGAGATTGGATACAATTCATCCAAGATAAATTGGGACAGAATTTCTACATGATTATACAGATTAGGAAAATTAAAACAGGAATACTACATGACTCTGCAAGAAGATACTGATTTCTCTTCCATTATTGGAAAAGATGAAATCTCAGTTAGACAACATGATAAAAAGCACAGTCTTGTCACCATTGACAGAACTGACCCAACTGTATTCGGGATTGGGAACAGTTCCTGAAGCAAATAGAGAGCGAAGATTGTGTGTGGATCTCACTCAATTAAATTAAGGGGATTGAAAAATCTATTTGCTTTTTCAGTTGATGACAATTTGACCATGTTAAGATGAAACCGATTCTTCTCCAAACTTGACAGAAGCAGCAGATTTTGGCAGCTCCCTCCTGATTACAAATCAAATTTTCTGACTGTACTCGTTGTGCCATTTGGATGATTTTGTTTCAATGTCTGGGAGGTCTTTCACAATTTTGGCTGCAATAGACTTTTTTCAGAGTACAATATCAAGATCTCTTGAAGGAAGAGTAGAACCATTTATCGCGTAAATGATATCCTAGTCCATGGTCAAATAAAAAAAAAGGATTACAAAGTCACAAGTAAGCGAAATATAAAGAGCATTATGGAATGCAAGCCTTACACTCAAGGAGAAATGTTGATTCTTAAAGATAACCATCACATTTTGGAGCCATGTGATTCAAGAACAAGGTGTCACTGTGGATTCCAGAAAGAGGAGAGCCACAATTGAATGTCGAGCAGTGAAGTACAGCATTTCTTAGACATGGTGAACTAAATTGGAATGCTCATCCCTAACTTAGCCAGTCTCACTTTAAAAAAGATTTTAAAGAAAAGGCCATCAATAGTACTGGGATCAGGAACAGACTTTAGCACTACATAATTCTAAGGAGAAGCTGGTCTTTATAGATGTATTAATTCACCAAAGACCCAGATGTATTTACCAAATAGGCATGGATGCAATGTTCACTGGATTAGGAGCAGTTCTCATTCAGGTGCAGAGTAATAGAATGATGGACTTCCCATTGTCAGAATTGGTGAAATTGAGACAGAGATATGTTTCAATTTAAAAAGAAATAATGGCAAATTGTTGAAGAGTTATTGTTATTAGTTGGAAACTTGAATTCTAATTTCATGTTTACCTTGAAATTTGATTTTTAATTTTATATTGAGTGTCGAGAAGGAGGCACATTGTTGGAGTTTTATTTTTGAGTTCTGTGACTGGTGTTGGGATTTCTAAAAAGTCGTTTACATGCATTTAAATGAGGCTTTTAAGAAACAAACCCTTGAGGTGTGTAGTTCAGTATTTTCAAAAACATGGAAACTTTAAGAGAGGGAAAATTAATTGGGCAGTCCCCGAGAAAATGAGGCAGCCTGTGACAAAAGAGACAGAAGCAAGTTTTCTTGTTAGAAAACAGAAAAAAGTTAATGACTGGGAAGGTTTCTTTCATGCGAAGCAGGTTATTCAGAGAGAAAAGGCGGAGCAGCAGGAATTCAACAGAACAGTTCAGCAGTCTTCCAAATAGTCAGTACAGAATAAAGGAAGGCTAAAGTGGCTTAGAAAGTTTTGAAATAAAAATTCTAGTAATGGAAGACTTTAAAGTCTGAACAAAGTAAGTAAGCTGTGTTGAAAATGTGTTGCTGGAAAAGCGCAGCAGGTCAGGCAGCATCCAAGGAACAGGAGAATCGACGTTTTGGGCATAAGCCCTTCTTCAGGAAGGATGCTGCCTGACCTGCTGCGCTTTTCCAGCAACACATTTTCAGCTCTGATCTCCAGCATCTGCAGTCCTCACTTTCTCCAAGTAAGCTGTGTTCACAGTTTAAGTTTCTCATGCTGAGATGTTAAGTAAAGATGATAGCATCAAATGAATCCAAATAGTAGCCAGAAACAAACCAAGTACAGTCAAAGAACGTTAAAGTGAAAACAGGATGATACTTCTCTGAGGTTTGAGTATCTGTAAGGTTGCTGTTGAGAGTAAAAGTGTTTATCATTTATTTGTGATATTTATAATGAAACAGTTTCAAATAGTTCTTATATAATGTAAAGTAGTTTATGCTTTTTTATTCCCTTTTGTGTGTTGTAAACTTTGATATTCTTTTATAAAAGGTGCATTGGTCGTCTCTCCTGTTATATGGTTCAGTGACTGTCCACTGAAATAACTCCACAGAGACCTGTATCCTGTCACCAATCACTATTTACTTACACTTGGAGAGTTCTTGATCCAACTTACTCAGAGCCAGCTGTCAAAGTGAACAAGATATCTGACACTCCTGTTCTTATCTGTCAGCCTGGGCTCCCTGATTAACAACCCCAATCAGGGAATTCATATTCTATGAGGTCCATCTGGGTGTCCTCATTCCAATCACTACATCCACCAATGGTAACCAAATTGCAAAAATAAAATTTATTGTCTGTCAAGCCAGTTTTTTTTCTCTGGGATTTGACTTGCCCAGTATTTCAATCAGCTGGAATAATACTGGCTGTTACATGAGAATGTGAAGATTCTCATAATATTTCATGGGATTACACTTCACCTTGAAATTAACTTGGAACAGATCATATTGCCTCCTGGAACTGAAGCTCTAGCTTGGTCCATCTGTCCTGGGAGATGGTAGATGGCTGAGGAGAGAGCTGGTTGAGGAGATGGCAGCTGTCACTGGTGTTGCTGCTGCATAGCTTGTCCCTCATCTGTGATATAGAGATAGCTGTATAATTAGCTTCCTTGTTGATCTGAAGGTTGTGTAGCTGAGAAATGCAGACCAAACATATTTAACTCCCAAACAGTAGAAATAACTTCCAAAATATTTGAAACTGCCTCTAAAATAATAAAAACACACACAGACAGGGCCTACATGCAAAAAGCCTTTCACTTTGGCAAGGAAGTGGCTGTCAGATTTCAACATTTAAAGGATTTAGTTTGGCTCCATCCAGTACTGCTGTTATCTCACCCAACGCACTCTGCCTCGTTTCAGGAAGCCTAAGAATCTCTTGTACTCTGAATTTAACTGAGTTCAGGGCTCAGGATATAGATGACGAACATTTTATGTATTTAAAAGCAGAAACTTCCATCCCATGGGGTTTCCCATATGCTACAGAGTGCATTTGAATTAAAGACAGCAATTTATCCTGTTATGGACAGATTTGGGATGATTTCCCATTTTTCCTAATTCTCTAGTGATCACAGCATGAGGTACTGCTGAGAAAGAATATTTGAACACCTTCGTGCTGTGATTTTTAAGAATGAACACAATAAAGCTTTCTTGTAAACAGAGTTAAAATGTATTTATTACTAAACCTAAATTGAAAAATTCATCAAACACTCTCCAACAGAATTGATACACATATAAAATAAGATGATTTCTAAAAAACTAACATGCATAAACTAAACTACTGAAAGAATAGAATGGAAATAAATCAATTCTTTGCTGTCTTTAAGATGGTGGTTAAAAATGTTGCAAATCTAAAGAAGTTTCTCCAGGTTCCTTAAACCAATCAAACAGTTGGAAATGTTTGATTTTTATCCTAAAATGTGGTCAGTCCTGTATTGAAGAAACATAACAGCAGGTAACAAACACTGAAGTTGCTGGAAAGGTTCAGTAGGTCTGGCAGCATCTGTGAAGAGAAATCAGAGTTAACATTTTGTGTCTGGTGACCCATTCTCAGAATGGTACAATATATTAATACCTTTTGTTGCTTAAGATGATTTCAAAACAGGATTTCTTTTTTGGATAGGGATTCCTTCCTGTTTGGTCTTCTTCCTTGCAAAAACTAACGGACCTCCAATTGTTTCCAAAAATGTCAACTATGGAATTGTCCAAGAATGTCAGTTTCAGAGTGTCAAGTGTTCATCGTCACAACTTGCATCCGTCTCAAGCAACTATGATTTTTGAATTCCACTGTCCTTGTAACAGCATTCTGGCCATTACCAGCTTATAACACGATCCATGTAAAACATGATCACTTTGACAGGGTTCTGCAGTGCAGCTGACACCTGAGGAATGGCACCTTTTTGAGGCATTATTCAAAGGAAAGGAAACAACTGGGGAAAAAGCCGAAAAATGAAGGAAGAAGTTCTAGAAGTTGAAAGTGAAGTATCTTAAAGCTGGAGAAGCCACTCCGAAGAAAGCTAAGAAACAAAGGTACATAGAGTAAACCAGTGCAAAGGAAAGTGCCATGTAAACAACATGGTTATGTATTCTGGCAGCCATCTGAGTCAAAACTATGTTAGGATGTATTTGAATAAATTAGGCTATTGCTACCAAAGCACCAGATGCTGACTGTTCCCTGACAGCTATCTAGGTGAAGAACAACAGAGAGAAGCATTACAGCATAAAACTATTTTCTTGTGTCAATGCGCACATTCCTATGATATTCTGTCAACCAGTTTTCTTCAGATGCAGCAAATTCCTAAGTAAAAACCACTGATACAGCACAGTTAATTACGCCTTTTGTTATTGATTTGTGATAAGATCGCTTTTGCCCCACGTTCAACAGTTCAGCTGCATCCTGTCTGGCTAATAAACAATCTGAGGACCCATGTGTGAAACATGAAACAAACACTGGTGATGTTCAAAGTAAGAGTGAGGAAATAAATGCATAACACATTCTCGCACAGAATTGAAAAGCCAGAAAGAATGTGTATTGCCCTGCAGAATAACTTTTCATCTGCACAAAGACCTCTATATATACAACTACCACAACCTAAAATGGTTAGGTACATTAGTTACCAGAAAAGAAGGTAAAAGGTTGTTTGATTATTTTAATTCAAAGATGAAATTTAACCAGCCACAATCTAAGTTGTCTTAACAGTGTCTTTTCCTCATTCAAGTCCTTCTTGCCTCTGAACCTAATAGCTATTTTTTATTTGCTAGAACATATTTACATTACTTATAGGATATTGATCCATGTGAAACTCAATGAGCAAGCTAATGAAAGAACTCAGAACACTTAGAACATTCATGATTGCTACTGAGCGCACCCTGTTCTGCTCTTAGTTGAAAACCTGCCTTTTTGTTTGTCTCCTCATATATTCACACTTTTTGAAAATTACCAATGCCACTTTAAATTATGTTACAATTACCATAGGAAAATAGGAACAGGAGTAGACCATTCAACCCCTCGATCCTATTCTGCCATTCAATGAGATCGTGTCTAATCTGTGGTCTAAATTTCCCAATGATTGGCTCTTGCCCGAAACATCGATTCTCCTGCTCCTTGGATGCTGCCTGACCTGCTGTGCTTTTCCAGCACCACACTCGACACTGACCTCCAGTCAGAGTCTGCATCTGCAGTCCTCACTTCCTCCTGATCTGTGGTCTAACTCCATATTTTGAGTCTTTGGCTCAGAGCCCTTAACATCTTTGTTTAACAAAATTGTATCGATCTCAGCTTTAAAACTAACAACTATTCTAAGATCAACTGCCTTTTTTGGCAGACAGCTCCAAAGCAGTACCCCCTCCCCCCCTCCCCCCACAAGCCATTCATGTGCAGAAATATTTCTAACATCTCTCTTGAACAGTCTGGCCCTAATTCTCAGACTATGTCTCCTAGCTCTATAATCCCCAACCATTAGAAATTGTTTATCTGTCTCAATAGTTACTTACAGTAAAGTATCTGACATTGATCAGAGTAGAAATAATGTTTCAGGAAAGTTTCCTCCTGTGGAAGGTTATCTTGCCATAAGGTATTGTTAAAACAGAGACAATGAATCTTTCAAGAGAAAAGCATGGGGTAATGGAAACCAGCAAGGCAATGGGACCAGCCCTGAATTGCTCAAGAAAATAATACAATGAATTTACACTTTCTTTGTTGCATGCTTTTATGCTTCTAACTACCAAGGATGTTGACATAAAAAATAACCTCTAATGCCTTGAAAATTCCTTCCAAAAATGGGACTGATTTATATGCTGTTATCGATGCAGGTTATTGTCAAAGTCTTTTCCTTATTTCAAAAATAATGGAAAAGTGAACAGCCTGAAGTACATTCCCATGCATCAGTTCCTGTGAAACAAAAGGTGCAATTTTCTGATTTTGTTTTCAAGTGTGGAGGCCAGTCTCTTTGTGACATATGTGCCAAGACATATGCCAAGACAGCCAAACTAAATTGTGTAACCAACAGGTCATTCGGAGCTGACAGCCAACCATGAGTGAATTTCCTGGCCTATCACAGGACACCACGTTGGCGCCCCAGACAACAGAAGCTGCTGGCCTTTTCGAACCCAGCAACATCTGGGTCTAGTGACCATGAGCTGAGCTTTAATCCTCAATGGAACCAGTAATGAGAAAGTGAGTAATTATTATCATCTTCTCATGAGGTGGGAACAGTAGGGGTGCTGGGTTTGGGGGTACAAAGGCAAAGGCAGGGTTTACCATTCAAAGGCTTTCATTTGCCCCCTGCTGTGGCTCCAATTGTTCCAGGCTAGCAATTGCACACCACAACCTGGCAGCCATATGAGCACCTGAAATAAAATCACAGAATTTAAATCATGCCATTTGGCACCATTTGGCCTATCATGTCTGCACCAGCTCTCTGAGCAGTTTGACTTAATGTCAAGCTGCTGCTTTTTCCCTCTAATGCTGAAAGTCATTTCTATATAAATAAATTAAACAGGAGCAGCTATATACCATTTGGCCCATAGAGACTGCTCCACTGTTCATAAGATCATCCCTGATCTGTCTGTGTATCAGATTCCACATTCATATCTCCACTTAGTGATCTTGATTCTTTTTTTCTCCAATAAACCTGTTCAGAGATGTTATTACACACCTCTGAAGCAGGTGGGACATGAACCCAGACCTCCTGGATCAGAGTTTGGTCACTACCATTGTACTATAAGAACTCCTCTGTAAGCAAAGGATGGTTTTGATCCGTCAACTTCTGGGTTATGGGCCCAGCATTGTTCCATTGTGCCACTCTGCACCCAACCCTCTCCTAATACGAATCTATCTACTTTGATTAAATGTCAATTTTATTTTGCATCGACTTTGAAAATATTAGCAATATTTTTGATTTAAAATCAAATTGTATCAATAGTAAGGCAAAGAAATGAGTACTTGAAAGGAGTTTGAACTATAATTCTGAGAATTCAGTTGAAAATGATGAAAAGTCAGCTTCCGTTTACTGGGGAGCCCATTTTGTATGGCTGGCATTGGACAATATCACTGCTAGGTTCCGGAATGTTGTTCAACTGCATGAGTAATCACAGCCAAGGATGTAACTGAGTATTTCATTTGAACATAAAATTCAGCTCGTGGTGAGGTTATCACTGAAGTCCTATGTCTGTGTAGGGATCACTACAGATGATGAAGGAACATCAATACATCACAGCACATCACAAACTAGTTGGAGATATATGTATGCAATATATATATCATAGATCATCAAGCAAACAGACACAAATGATCAGGCAATCAATCAAAATGCAATATGGAAAATGAATACAGCCTACTGCTGAACATCAATACTTTCCTTATTTATAATTCATGTGCACAAACAGCTGCCATCTTTTCAAGGAGGAACTAGTGATAAATTGTTCTCCAGTGGCATTAAGATGTGTGACCTGTAAGACTGGGTTTTGAAGTTTTTTTTGCCTTATCCCTCCCTTTGTTGTTATTATGGTTCATGATGGAATATGGCCGCGACAGGTTTATATGCAGCTCAGTTACAATGCTATCGAGGATCAGGGGGAGAACTAGAAAAGTTGATAGACATCTATTGTGGACCATTGGGACTCTGGATCCATTGCCAATGTAAATTCTCCAGCAATTGGACACAGATTGGTAATTATACACCGACATGATACTCCCACGAGTATATGCTGCCCAATTATGAGCTCGATGCTTGCCAATAGTTTCAAAGGACAACATTTGTATCCAAATCTGGATAATTGTTCAAACTCAATTTGAATTGGTTTGGGTGTGGAATTCATTTTTGTATGTTGTAATCGTGCTTTTGAAATGATTTCTCACTTGCTTGGTCAATGAGCAGAACTAATTTTATCAGTCCCAGCTGGGCTGCACACTGCACCACATTTTGTGAGAAATCTGGCCATAATGGCAAGTGCAGGTAAACATGAAAACCAGCAGGTTTTTGGCAAACTGGCAGAAGCTCCAGAAATCTCACTGCATTTATGCAGGCTACAAGAACTGATCAGAGGCTAGGAATACTGGAGCGAGTAATTCACTTCCTGACTCCCCAAAGCTTGTCCACCAACTATAAGGCATAAGTCAGGAGTGTGGTGGAATACTCCGCCCTTGCCTGGATGAGTGCAGCCCCAATAACACTCAAGAAGCTTGACACCATCCAGGACAGAGCAACCCACTTGATCGGAACCACATGTTCAAGCATCCACTCCCTCCACCATCAATGTTTTGGAGAAGCAGTGTGCACTCTTTACAAGTTGCTCTGCAGAAATTCACCAAAGATCCTTTGACAGCACCTTCCAAACCCACAACAATGCCCATCTAGAAAGATAAAGGCAGCGGATACATGAGATCACCATCACCTGCAAGATCTCCTACAAGTTACTCACTATTCTGACTTGGAAATATACTACTGTACCTTCATTGCCACTGGGTCAAAATCTTGGAATTCCCTCCCTAAAACCATTATGGATCAACGCACATCATGTGAACTGCAATGATGCAAGAAGGCAGCTCATCACCACCTTCTCAAGGGCAACTAGGGACAGGCATAAAAGCTGGCCCAGCTGGGGAGGAGCATGTGATACAAGTGACTAACAAATAAACTTGATAGCTCATTAATAGACTAGACACTGAAACACTTCGAAGGGTATGTGGTTCTGGTGCTTACATGATCGATACCCTCTGAACATGCCAGAGAAACAGTGTTCAGCTCTGTGTAATTTTTTTTTAATGCTATGATACATTTCTTTACAGTTAAACAAACCCACAGACAATAAAAATTGTCATTTCAAATGTGATTGATCCTTCCTACAGATCTCAATTATTGTTGGAGATTTTTTGTATTTAATTTAAAAATTAATTTTTAAAATATTTCAACACTTTTCTCTGTTTCTTTTTGCACTCTCGCAGTCTTTCTCTCTTAGACTCAAGTCTCTTTCCTTTTTTTTTTGTTTGCATTCTGGACATGATTTTCCCTCCAAATCAAACATTGCAAGGAGTGCTTTCTGTTTTATATTCTCCAGTCACACCATGCGGTTGCCTAGCGCCTATATTTCAGAAACTAGCTGTTGTTGTAGTTTCAAAATACCATCAATTGTGCACATACACTCTGGCACTGACTGCATAGGACTCTATTCTGATGAGGTCATGAGCCTTTTTTAGGCATAGAGAATTTTGGATGAACAAGTAACAGGCAAGTCATAATATTACTCAGTGAGCAACGCTGACGCATCTATTTTCAATAACAATCAGCTAGCTAAACCCTGCTTGAAAGTCATACTGCTGCGTTGACATCTAAGCCTCATTTGAATAAGTGTGATATTAAAGAGTCTTAGTCAATAGGAGTTAGGGAAAAACTCCCTACTGGTTGGAGTCATACCTAGCACAAAGGAAGATCGTGCATGCTGGAGGTCAGTCATCTCAGCTCCAGAAATCGCTGCAGGCGTTCATAAGATCACGACTTCGGCCCAACATCTTCAGTTGCTTTATCAATGACCATCCCTTCATCATAAAGTCACTGATGATTACACAATGTTCAACACCATTTGTGACTTCTCAGATGCTGAAGTAGTCATGCCCAAACACAGCAAGGAGAGGACAATAGCAAGTTTTGACAGACAAATGATAACTAAACTTCGCAAGTACCAGACAATTGCCAGCTCCAACAAGAGAGAATCTAACCATTGTCCTTTGACATTCGATGGTATTTACATCACTAAAACACCCACTATCAACATCCTGAGTTTACCATTGACCAGAAATTGAAATCAAATCACTACTTAAGTACTGTGGCTACAAGAGCATGCCAGAGGCTAGGTCTCTCACAGCAAGTAACTCTCCTCTTCCCTCCCCAAACTTAATCCACCAGCTACAATGCATAAGTAAGGAATATGACAGAATACAACCCATTTGTCTGGGTCAATGCAGCTCCAATAACAAGATGCTTGACACCATCCAGAACAAAACAAAGCTCTTGATTAGCACCAGTATCTGCAGACATTCACTTACTCTACCAAGCCACTTATTAGCAATAGTGAATACCATCTACAAGATGCACTGCAGGAATTCACTAAAGCTCCTTAGACAGCATCTTCCAAACCCATGTCCATTGCCATCTCAAAGGACACAGGCAGCAAATACATGGGAACACCATCACCTGCAAATTTCTTTCCAATTCACTCACCTTTCTGACTGGGAAGTATGTCACCTTTTCTTCAATGTTGCTGGGTAAAAATCCTGGAACTCTATCCCCAGTAACAAATGGACCAAAGTAGTCCAATAAAGCAGCTCACCATCACCTTCCTAAGGGCTATTAGCAATGAACAATAAAACCTGACCCAGCCAGTAATGCCTGCAACCTTGGAATGAATCAAACAAAAAGTACTTTCTGTAGGAGGAGTGTTCGCTGTCTATTTCAGGTTATTATCAACTATATGTTCTGGGCAGGTATCACTTAGTTTGTAGAAGTGTTTGGAGTTTGTCCTGCTACTTAAAGTTGCTGATGTCCAGAGGGAATTTGGATGCTGAAGGACTTTATTGTGATTTTATGTGTTCTGCTCAGACCATCTGTTCTCACATATCTTTGCAGTTGTTTCTATCCACCCTGGCCTGTAACATAATAGAAAGAATGAGTAGAGATCATACAGAAAAGGACAAGACGGTTCTGGGTAATCCAAGATGGAGGACGGGAAAAATTTCTGGCTGTAAGAGCTGCTCCTTTTTTTGAGGTATTTTAGGTGTTGGAGGTGATTTCCTCGAATTCTAGGAGCAGCAATTACTGTTTTATATGCGTTGCATTGTTTTGGAACTTTGGAAAAAATAAGTCAAAACAACAGCAGTGTAAAAGGGAGAAGAGCAGACAAAGGAAGCACATGGTTAGGACAGTGCAGGAGAGAGAGAGAGAGAACCTGTACAGTTACCACCTTTGCTGTTTGAATTCGTGTGTCGCTGGACATCGGAATGCATCTGGGAAAATTAACAAACAGTTAAATTCACAACTAATCTTGGAGGAACTGTTCGGTGAAGTTCACAGCACAGAATCTGATAAGTTAATTGTTGTTTTAAGTCTGTCCAAGAGAAAGGTTGCAGTAGTGAGTATAGTGGATTCTTTCTTCATTATATGTTTTTGGAGATAAGTCTCTTGATTAAACTTAAAATATAAGCCATAGCTATTAATTTAACCTGGGGCAGTGTTTGTAGAGGAATAAGAAGGTGTTATTTTCTGGGTCTGTAGATTGTGAAGGAGCAAAAATGGCCTTTGCAGTGATATGTACTTCTTGTCAGATGTGGGAGTTTATAGAGAGTTTAAGGGTTACTGCAGATTACATGTGCCATAAATGCTTTGGATGCGAATCTTATCAGATTGAGTGGATCAGTTGGAGAGACAGATAGAAGCGATGAGGAATTTGCAACAGCAACAGTATGTGATGGATGGCAGTTATAGGAAGGGAGGAATGTCTCAGATACAGTCAAATAGATGGGTTAACTCCAGGAAGGGTGAGAGAGGTCGGCAGCTAGAGCAGGAATCTTTTGTGGATATACCCATTTCAAACAGGTATGCTGTTTTGGAAAATGTAGGGGGTGATAGATTTTCAGGGAACGTAGCACTAACAGCCAAGTTTCTGGTATTGAGACTGGCTCTACTGCAACGAGTGGTACGTCGGCTTCCAAGAGATCAATTATGTTAGGGGATTCTGTAGTCAGAGGTACAGACAGACGTTTCTGTGGCCAGCAGAGAAAAAGCGGAATAGTGTATTGTTTCCCTGGTGCCAGGATCAAGGATATCTCAGAGAGGGTGCAGAATGTTCTCACGGGGGAGAGGGGCCAGCAGGATGTCATTGTCCACATTGGAACCAATGACATTGGAAGGGAAAATGTTGAGACTCTGAAGGGAGATTATAGAGAGTTAGACAGAAATTTAAAAAGGAGGTCCTCAAGGGTAGTAATATCTGGATTACTCCCAGTGCTATGAGCTAGTGAGGGCAGGAATAGGAGGATAGAGCACATGAATGCATGGCTGAGAAGCTGGTGTATGGGAGAAGGATTCACATTTTTGGATCATTGGAATCTCTTTTAGAGTAGAAGTGACCTGTACAAGAAGAACAGATTGCACCTAAATTGGAAGGGGACTAATATACTGGCAGGGAAATTTTCTAGAACTGCCTGGGAGGATTTAAACTAGTAAGGTGGGGGTGTGTGGTGGGACCCAGGGAGATAGTGAGGAAAGAGATCGATCTGAGATGGGTACAGCTGAGAACAGAAATGAGTCAAACAGGCAGGGCAGGCAGGGACAAGATAGGACTAATAAATTAAACTGCATTTATTTCAATGCAAGGGGCCTAACAGGGAAGGCAGATGAACTCAGGGCGTGGTTAGGAACATGGGACTGGGATATCATAGCAATTACGGAAACATGGCTCAGGGATGGGCAGGACTGGCAGCTTAATGTTCCAGGATACAAATGCTACAGGAAGGATAGAAAGGGAGGCAAGAGAGGAGGGAGAGTGGCATTTTTGATAAGGAATAACATTGCAGCTGTGCTGAGGGAGGATATTCCCAGAAATACATCCAGGGAAGTTATTTGCCTCCCGGTGCCAGGGTCCCACGTTTGATTCCAGCTTCGAAAGTTATTCTTAAATAAGAAAGGGATGATCACCTTATTGGGATTGTATTATAGGCCCCTCAGTAGTCAGAGGGAAATTGAGAAATAAACTTGTAAAGAGATCTCAGCTATCTGTAAGAATAATAGGGTAGTTATGGTAAGGGATTTTAACTTTCCAAACATCGACTGGGACTGCCATAGTGTTAAAGGTTTAGATGGAGAGGAATTTCTTAAGTGTGTACAAGACAATTTTCTGATTCAGTATGTGGATGTACCTACTAGAGAAGGTGCAAAACTTGACCTACTCTTGGGAAATAAAGCAGGGCAGGTGACTGAAGTGTCAGTGGGGGAGCACTTTGGGGCCAGTGACCATAACTCTATTTGTTTTAAAATAGTGATGGAAAAGGATAGACCAGATCTAAAAGTTGAAGTTCTAAATTGGAGAAAGGCCAATTTTGACGGTATTACGCAAAAACTTTCAAACGCTGATTGGAGGCAGATAAAGGGACAGTTGGAAAATGGGAAGCTTTCAGAAATGAGATAACAAGAATCCAGAGAAAGTATATTCCTGTCAGGGTGAAAGGGAAGGCTGGTAGCTATAGGGAATGCTGGATGACTAAAGAAATTGGGGGTTTGGTTCAGAAAAAGAAGGAAGCATATGTCAGGTACAGACAGGATAGATCAAGTGAATCCTTAGAAGAGTATTAAGAAAGTAGGAGTATACTTAAGAGGGAAATCAGGAGGGCAAAACGGGTCATGAGATAGCTTTGGCAAATAGAATTAAGGAGAATCCAAAGGGTTTTTACAAATATATTAAGGACAAAAGGGTAACTAGGGAGAGAATAGGGCCCCTCAAAGATCAGCAAGGAGGCCTTTGTGTGAAGCCACAGAAAATGGGGGAGATACTAAATGAATTTTTGCATCAGTATTTACTGTGGAAAAGGATATGGCAGATATAGACTGTAGGGAAATAGATGGTGACATCTTGCAAAATGTCCAGATTACAGAGGAGGAAGTGCTGGATGTCCTGAAACGGTTAAAAGTGGATAAATCCTCAGGACCTGATCAGGTGTACCGAGAACTCTGTGGGAAGCGAGAGAAGTGATTGCTGGGCCTCTTGCTCAGATATTTGTATCATTGATAGTCACAGGTGAGGTGCCAGAAGACTGGAGGTTGGCAAACATGGTGCCACTGTTTAAGAAGGGTGGTGAAGACAAGCCAGGGAACTGTAAACCGGTGAGCCTGACCTCGGTGGTGGGCAAGTTGTTGGAGAGAATCCTGAGGGACAGGATGTATATGTATTTGGAAAGGCATGGATTGATTAGAGATAGTCAACATGGCTTTGTACATGGGAAATCATGTCTCATAAACTTGATTGAGTTTTTTGAAGAAGTAACAAAGAAGATTGATGAGGGCAGAGCAGTAGATGTGATCTATATGGACTTCAGTAAGGCGTTTGACAAGGTTCCCTATGGGAGACTGATTAGCAAGGTTAGATCTCATGGAATATAGGGAGAACTAGCCATTTGGATACAGAACTGGCTCAAAGGTAGAAGACAGACAGTGGTGGTGGTGGAGAGTTGTTTTTCAGACTAGAGGCCTGTGACCAGTAGAGTGCCACAAGGATCGGTACTGGGCCCTCTACTTTTTGTTATTTACATAAATGATTTGGATGCGAGCATAAGAGGTACAGTTAATAAGTTTGCAGCTGACACCAAAATTGGAGGTGTAGTGGACAGCGAAGAGGGTTACCTCCAATTACAACAGGATCTGGACCAGATGGGCCAATGGGCTGGGAAGTGGCAGATGGAGTTTAATTCAGACAAATGCGAGGTGCTGCATTTTTGGGAATGCAAGTCTTAGCAGGACTTATACACTTAATGGTAAGATCCTAGGGAGTGAACAAAGAGACCTTGGAGTGCAGGCTCATAGCTCCTTGAAAGTAGAGTTGCAGGTAGATAGGATAATGAAGAAGGCGTTTGGTATGCTTTCCTTTATTGGTCAGAGTATTGAGTTACAGGAGTTGGGAGGTCATGTTGCAACTGTACAGGACATTGGTTAGGCCACTGTTGGAATATTGCTTGCTATTCTGGTCTCCTTCCTATCGGAAAGATGTTGTGAAACTTGAAAGGGTTCAGAAAAGATTTACAAGGTTGTTGCCAGAGTTGAAGGATCTGAGCAAAGGGAGAGGCTGAACATGCTGGGGCTGTTTTCCCTGGAGTCTCAGAGGCTGAGGGGTGACCTTATAGAGGTTCACAAAATTATGAGGGGCATGGATAGGATAAATAGACAGTCTTTTCCTTGGGTTCGGAGAGTCCAGAACTAGAGGGCATAGGTTTCGGGTGAGAGGGGAAAGATATAAAAGACACCTACTGGGCAACTTTTTCACATAAAGGGTGGTACATGTATGGAATGAGCTGCCAACAGATATGGTGGAGGCTGGTACAATTGCAACATTTAAGAGGCATTTGGATGGATATATGAATAGGAAGGGTTTGGAGGGATATGGGCTGGGTGCTGGCAGGTGGGACTAGATTGGGTTGGGATATCTGGTCGGCATGGATGGGTTGGAACGAAGTGACTGTTTCCATGCTGTATATCTCTATGACTCTATGACTCTTAGTGGCTGGAGGAGGAGGAAGATAGACATTGGGATCCCAAAAGGTACCTATATTAACCAGGACTTTTAGGCAATACAAGATAACTTGAGGTGTTAGCTTTGACAGAATTTGCTGAGGCATATCAACAATTCATGGCATAATGTTTGTATATTATCTCAATTGTCATAAAAAGGTATGGGTTAATCGCAATCATTTTTGGAGCAGTACCAATCCCCATGCGACATTGTAAAGCTTTTTCAATTTGAAGGAGATACACAGATGTTTTCCCTTTCACACTGAACACTGCAACAGCACGGTGGCTCAGTGGTTAGCACTGCTGCCTCCCAGTGCCAGGGACCCAGGTTTGATTCCAGCTTTGGGGTAACCATCTGTGTGGCGTTTACACATTCTTTGGTTCTTTGTAGTTGTGATTATGGCTGATAGGTGATGGATTAGAAATACATTGGGGTTACTCCAGCATAGGTTTGAATCCTTCTCATTATGTTCTGCAGTTGTTTTTCATCTCTATGACTCTATGACACAGGACCGAAGTCACCAGCAGAGAACACTGCACCCCAATGATTTTTGAATCATGGCAAGTTCCCGTACATCTGGGAGTGAGGGTAAATATAAAGAACAGCTAGCACTGTTTGTTCACGACTGACTTCAAAACCTTGGCCAGTTCTTCTCGGTATAAATGTACTGTTGCTAATAAGGTGCTAGATGGATGTCAAATTCTCCTTCGTACAATTATGCACCGGAAATGAGTGGAAAATCATTTCTGCAGTTCTTGCATGGCAAACATTATGTGTTTCCTCTTTTTTTTTCAAAAGCTAAAATTACCACTCAAGGGGGTTAGACAAATGTAAGTGGTTAGTAATGCTCTGGGGAATCTCTTATTTCATTCATGGAGTATATCAACTCAAGTCAATTACCATGGATCACATACCTCAGCTTCTAATTCAAAGCGTTGCATTTGAAATAATATAGACAAAAAATCGGCTCTCTTCCTTTGGAAAATGCTTGTGCACAAAACTCCAACTCTGCGAAAACTGTGGGTGACCCACATTGCTTGTGTTTCACAGAATGAAATGCAGTATCTTCCTTTGCTTCGTCTACACAGTGTTATAATATTGTCCCTCGCATGTTTCCTGCTAGTTCCTTTAAACCTGCATTATTATATTTATTTATAGCACCCAAAAACAGGAGAGTGTGCTTGCATGCTACTATCAATGTGCTGTTGTATAGACAAGACAGCAACCTCTACACCATGACATTTATCACAGTTTTCATAAAAGAATAAATGTGTCAACAACTGATTAATTTACAGAGTAGATTCAGCTTTAACTCTGTGTGTAGGATTGTCTGGATTTGCCTCAAGCCTCTTGTGATTCCCAATACTGACAGGAAATATGATGCAGTGCCTGCTGTGAAAGCATAATGATTCTTGACCAAGGCCATGTCAGAGTTGGGGGTGGTAGACTGAAAAAATGCTAGGACAAACTAAAGTATGTCCAGGACTGAGAGGGCTCGCTTAAAAGAAACATTAACTTTTTCAGACTGAGAGTGAAGAACCAGCAATATTTTTAAACACTGGAGATCCATTTTGCACGGCATGAAAAAAGGTTGGCTCTGTTGTTTGCACTGCTGCCTCACAGCGCCAGGGACCTGGGTTTGATGCCACCCTTGGGTGACTGTCTGTGTGGAGTTTGCACATTCTCCCTATGCCTGCATGGGTTTCTTCCCACAGTCCAATGATAGAACATAGAACATAGAAGAATACAGCGCAGTACAGGCCCTTCGGCCCTCGATGTTGCGCCGATCAAAGCCCACCTAACCTACACTAATCCACTATCCTCCATATACCTATCCAATGCCCGCTTAAATACCCATAAAGAGGGAGAGTCCACCACTGCTACTGGCAGGGCATTCCATGAACTTATGACTCGCTGAGTGAAGAACCTACCCCTAACATCAGTCCTATATCTACCCCCCCTTAATTTAAAGCTATGCCCCCTTGTAATAGCTGACTCCATACGTGGAAAAAGGTTCTCACTGTCAACCCTATCTAACCCCCTAATCATCTTGTACACCTCTATCAAGTCACCCCTAAACCTTCTTTTCTCCAATGAAAACAACCCCAAGTGCCTCAGCCTTTCCTCATAGGATCTTCCTACCATACCAGGCAACATCCTGGTAAACTTCCTCTGCACCCATTCCAGTGCCTCCACATCCTTCCTATAGTATGGCGACCAAAACTGCACACAATATTCCAGATGCGGCCGCACCAGAGTCTTATACAACTGCAGCATGACCTCAGGACTCCGGAATTCAATTCCTCTACCAATAAAAGCCAGTACGCCATATGCCTTCTTCACTGCACTATTTACCTAGGTGGCAACTTTCAGAGATCTGTGTACATAGACACCAAGATCCCTCTGCTCTTCCACACTACCAAGTATCCGACCATTAGCCCAGTACCCCATCTTTTTGTTACTCTTACCAAAGTGAATCACCTCACACTTAGCTACATTGAACTCCATTTGCCACCTTTCTGCCCAGCTCTGCAGCTTATCTATATCCTGCTGTAACCTGCCACATCCTTCCTCACTGTCTACAACTCCTCCGACTTTCGTATCATCCGCAAACTTGCTCACCCAACCTTCTAACCCTTCCTCCAGGTCATTTATAAAAATGACAAACAGCAATGGTCCCAAAACAGATCCTTGCGGAACACCGCTAGTGACGGCACTCCAAGATGAACCTTTGCCATCAACTACTACCCTCTGTCTTCTTCCAGCCAGCCAATTCCTAATCCAAACCTCCAACTCACCCTCAATGCCATATCTCTATTTTCTGCAGTAGCCTACCATGGGGGACCTTATCAAACGCCTTACTAAAATCCATATATACCACATCTACCGCTTTCCCCTCATCTACCTCCTTAGTCACCTTCTCAAAGAATTCAATAAGGTTTGTGAGGCACGACCTGCCCTTCACAAAACCATGCTGACTATCCTTGATCACATTATTCTTATCCAGATGTGCATAAATCCTATCCCTTACAATTCTCTCTAAGACTTTGCCCACAACAGAAGTGAGACTCACTGGCCTATAGTTACTAGGATTATCCCTACTCCCCTTCTTGAAGAAGGGAACCACGTTTGCTAGCCTCCAGTCCTCTGACACTACTCCTGTAGACAAAGAGGACACAAAAATCAAGGCCAATGGCTCTGCAATCTCCTCCCTTGCTTCCCAGAGAATCCTAGGATAAATGCCATCAGGCCCAGGGGACTTATCTATTTTCACCCTTGCCAGAATTTCCAACACCTCTTCTCTACATATCTCAAAGCCATCCATTCTACTTATTCGTGCCTCAGTACTCATATCGACAACAATGTCCTGTTCCTGAGTGAATACTGACGAAAAGTATTCATTCAGTGCCTCCCCAATCTCTTCAGCCTCCACACGCAACTTCCCATTACTATCCTTGATTGGACCTATTCCTACCCTAGTCATTCTTTTATTCCTAACATACCTATAGAAAGCCTTAGGGTTTTCCCTAATCCTACCAACTAAGGACCTTTCATGTCCCCTCCTTGCTGCTCTTAGCTCTCTCTTCAGGTCCTTCCGGGCTACCTTATAACTCTCAATCGCCCCTATTGAACCTTCACGCCTCATCTTTATAAAGGCCACCCTCTTCCATTTAACAAGGGATTCCAATTCCTTATTAAACCACAGCTCCCTCACACGACCCTTTCCTCCCTGCCTGATAGGTACGTACTTATCAAGGACACTCAATAGTTGCTCCTTGAACAAGTTCCACATATCAATTACGCTCTTGCCTTGGAATCTACTTTTCCAATCCACACATCCTAAGTCATGCCTCACCGCATCATAATTTCCCTGCCCCCAGCTATAACTCTTGCCCTGTAGTACACACTTATCCCTCTCCATCACTAGAGTAAAAATCACCGAATTGTGGTCACTGTCCCCAAAGTGCTCACCTACCTCTAGTTCTAATACCTGGCCTGGTTCGTTACCCAGAACCAAATCCAGTATGGCCTCACCTCTTGTTGGCTTATCTACATATTGTGTCAGGAAACTCTCCTGCACACATTGGACAAACACTGACCCATCTAACGAACTTGAGCTATAGCTTTCCCAATCAATATCAGGAAAGTTAAAGTCCCCCCTAACAACCACCCTCTTACTGTCACTCTTCTCCTGAATCATCTTCGCAATCCTTTCTTCAACGATTCTAGGACTATTAGGAGGCCTGTAAAAGACTCCTAACAGGGTGACCTCACCTCTCCTATTCCTAACCTCAACCCAAACTACCTCAGATGGCAAATCTTCGTCCATCTTCCTTTCCACCGCTGTAATACTATCTTTGATAAGCAAAGCCACACCCCCCCTCTTTTACCCCCACCTCTGACCCTACTAAAACATTTAAACCCTGGAACCTGCAACAGCCAATCCTGTCCCTGATCTAGCCATGTCTCCGTAATAGCCACAACATCGAAGTCCCAGGTACCAACCCACGCTACAAGTTCACCTACCTTATTTCGTATACTTCTGGCATTAAAGTATACACACTTCAAGCCACTCTCCTGTTTACAGGCACCCTCCTTTAAGATTGATGCCATATTCCTAACCTCCCTACACTCCAGGTCCTGTTCCCATGCCCCTGCAGAGTTAGTTTAAACCCCCCCCAAGAGCACTAGCAAACCTCCCCCCAAGGATACTGGTGCCCCTCAGGTTCAGGTGCAGACCATCCTGTTTATAGAGGTCCTACCTTCCCCAGAAAGAACCCCAGTTATCCAAGTACCGAAATCCCTCCCTCCTGCACCATCCCTGTAGCCACGCATTTAACTGTTCTCTCTCCCTATTCCTCAACTCTCTATCACGTGGCACGGGTAACAAACCAGAGACAACAACTCTGTTCGTTCTAACTCTGAGCTTCCAACCTAGCTCCCTAAAAGCCTGTCTAACATCCTCAGCACTCCTCCTACCTATGTCATTGGTGCCAATATGGACCACGACTTCAGGCTGCTCCCCCTCCCCCTTAAGGACCCGGAAAACACGATCAGAGACATCACGTACCCTTGCACCTGGGAGGCAACATACCAAACGTGAGTCTCTCTCGTTCCCACAAAACCGCCTATCTGTGCCCCGAACTATCGAGTCCCCAATTATTTTTGCTCTGCTCTTCTCCACCCTTCCCTTCTGAGTAGCGGGGACAGGCTCCGTGCCAGAGGCCTGAGCCCCGTCACTTACCCCTGGTAAGTCGTCCCCCACACAAGTATCCAAAACGGTATACTTGTTCTTGAGGGGAACGACCACAGGGGGTCCCTGCACTGGCTGCTTCCTCCCAGTCCCCCTCACTGTCACCCATCTATCTGCCATCTTTGGAGTTACTACTTCCCTATAGCTCCGATCTATGACCCCTTCTGCCTCCCGAATGATCCGAAGTTCATCCAACTCCAGCTCCAGTTCCCTAACACGGTCTTGGAGGAGCTGGAGATGGGTGCACTTCCTGCAAGTGTAATCAGCAGGGACGTCCATGGCATCCCTCACCTCATACATGTTGCAGGAGGAACATTGCACTGCCTTCACTGCCATCCCTCTAAAGCTAACCTTTATTTTAAAACAAAACTGGGTCTAAAGAATACAACAAGCAAAATTCAGCACTTACCTACTTACCACAACGGATCTTATTATTAGGTTAGAGGAGGAGGGCGGGTGGGAGGCACTACCTCCGTAGTGCCTCGGGTTCTTCAGCTGCGTGCTTTTAAAGGGGAAACAAACCTACCCAGGTAAGCTTACGCTCTACCTGCTTCCGGGTCTCGGCTGCCTCTCTGGTCGTCGTCACTTCCCCCTGCTGCTCCCGCTCTTTCTGTGAAGAGAGAGTGGAAAAAAACACCGCTGCCCGCTACCGGTAAGTACTTTTAAAACAAACAGTCTTACCTTAGCTGCTGCTCGCACTCAAAATGACCGTTAGCGTCGAAGGGTGAGTATTTATACTCACTGCTTTCCTTCCCGGCTGCCTCTCTGGTCGTCGTCACTTCCCCCTGCTGCTCCCGCTCTTTCTGTGAAGAGAGAGTGGAAAAAAACACCTTTTAAAACAAGTACTTTTAAAACAAACAGTCTTACCTTAGCTGCTGCTCGCACTCAACAGGTTAGGTGGATTTTAGTGTGCAGGTTAGGTGGACTGGCCATGCTAAGTTGACCATAGTGTCCATAGCTTGATTAACTTGGGGAAATACAAGGTCACAGGAATGAGGTGGGTCTGGATGGAATGCTCTTTGGAGGGTCGGTGTGGACTTGATGGGCTGAGTGTTCTGCTTCCACACTGTCGGGATTCCAAAATGAGTCATTCACAAATATTACTGTATTTTTTTCCTTCCTCAAGGCCTAACAGGTTGAGCTGACATGAGCAGAATGAGATCAATTAATGCACAGCAGCAATCAATAGGGCAATAGAAGGCTGAATTAGAAGGCTAAATTGGTACAATACAAATCACACGAGCAAATGATTAAACTTCATGGTGCTCTGATCAGATCAGAGTTTGAATATTCTCATCACCAAGAAACAAAGGAAACATTCAAACACAAGAGCCAATAAACGCATCATGACACCAATATAGTGTAAAAGGACCCAGAAATATAAGGAAAGATGATGAAGCTTAGAAAAAAACTTGGGCATGACTATTTAGAGATATTGCATATTGCTCAGGAAATGGCTAAAGAAAATAGGGACTGTTACTTTAATGTAAACTACAGGGTTGGAACTATAATGGCTATAATCCACTTAGTAAACAGAGATCTTAGAACTGAAACATTATACCGGAGAAGCAATTAATACGAATGAAATTAGGATAGTGGATGCAAAACTGAAATCACTTATTGAACAAGTGGATGATACAAGGAAACAAGGGTGAAGGCTGGGGAGGAGTAGTGAGCTTTAGGAACTCTGAGTGAGTGAACCAAACAGGATGAAATACTCTGCCTCGTGTGAAATGTTCTAATCTTGTGAATTGGGCTCACAATTCTATTTACTTGCCATGTTATCAAGTTAATTTTGCTACAAACTGCTGTCACACTTTCCCGATTGGAAATGCCCAAATATCCCCAGCCCTTGTACCACCATTCTGTTTTCACATTGAAGTTTGCTAGTATACTAAACTGAATGTAATTCAGCTTGACTGTTTTCCAAAATGCACTTAAAATGTTTTTGACAAAGGTATTTTTTTTCCTCTTTGCCGTTATTTCTACTTGTATTGATTCTTCATTTGTTGCTTCCCAACTTCTCTTTCACCCTGTTGTGTGACTTACACTTCCTTAGCTGGCAACTGAACTGTTTTGCAGGGTTTAATATTGTGTCTGTTGATTTTTTTCTTCATTCTGATATCCACCCAATTTATTAATGGCCTCTGCTTGACTGTTCTCAGCAGAAATGTGACTCAAAAAAGAATTTAGCCTTGACTCAATAAATATCTCATCATTCCCTGTTGAATCAGAGATCTGCACATGTCCCTTTTGTATACTTCAGCTGGTGATGCATTCATTTACAAGACAACACCCTATCCTCTGAGATCATATCCAAGATCCAAACAGTCAGGGCAAAGCTTGTTTTGCTTCTTAGCAATTGTACTGTTGGTTCAAATGAAAATAAGCTTTGGAAAATAAAATCTGAACTCATCTGAGCAATCATTTAAATTATACAATGAACATGAAACATAAACTAAGTTACATGTAAGAGCATTGCTTGTAAATACTGTGTTAAAATCACCATAGTCCTACTGGAGCACAGGGTGCTCTCCCTTTAGAGAGAGATGACTGATGCTTGTTTAACCTGAGGGTCACTACACCTCAGGTGAGGGGAGAGATTGAGAAGGACAGTCCTTCATGGGAATTAAGCCCATATTATTATATTCTGTATCACAAACCAGCCATCCAGCCACTTGAGCTAACCAATCATCCCATAAACCATTGACACAAGCCTTTGTGATTAGTGAATTGTGTGGTTTTAAACTAATGTATTTAAATGAACAAATGACAGCTTATGATTTGTCATAGTATGATATTGTAACCATTAATTCGGTCCTTAAATGTCCCTGTGTGTCTAACCTGTACAGCTGTACATTTTAATAAGAATTTCTTTGTTTAATTTGTCATGATCCCTGTCAAAAATTGGGCATCAGGCATTTATTTCATAAGATTGAACATCATAGCCTTGATTCATATTTCATAGATCTTTCATAGTAGCAGTAATGCCAATGTTATCCTCTGATTCTCTTGAAATCACCAGTAACCTTTAGTTACAGAGCAATCTGCCCTTTTCCTGGCTCAATCAAGCTCTATTGTACAGTAAATCCACCTTTCACAAGCTGCATTGCAGATGGGTCAGATACCATCTGCTTCATGTTCAAAATATTTGACATGACTGAAGTAAAAAAAGGTCATGGTTGGAATGAACATGAAAAACTGTACACCCATTCCTCAGTAACAAAGATGACTTTCTGCATAACTCCCGACATCTGTAGTTTTTGAGAACAGAATGTAATGAACCACACTTTGACCAAAATTTCTCAACAATCACTACAAACAAAACTCAAGCGACACCTGGATATATTGGAGTAGCATATGATGGCCTGATCGTTATAGAAATGAATCGTGGCCATCAATTATTTGGTGTAGTTGACACATTTTTGAGTGTCTGGTCATAAATGTGAGTGATGACAGTAGCAGAAAATGAAAGAATTTTACTCTTAGTGTCAACATCTTGAATTCCAACTTACAAAGACAATGAATTACACAGACTTCATCCTCTGCACAGTTTCATGACACAAATTTTGAAAGTAACATGTGTTTCTGCAGTGAATAATATCTGACATTTATATAATATTTCTAAGGTAGTAAAAACAATTCAAATTGCTTCACAGGAGCATTATCAGACACTTGATACCAAAGTATGCCAAGAAACTCTTGACAGGTGATGAAAAATTTGACCTAAAGCAGGAGAGAGAGCAGCAGAGTTTTAGAGAGAGAATTTCTTAACTTAAGCTCCAGGTAGCTAAAGCCATGGCCTTAAATGATGGAACAATGAAAACTAAGACTATGCAAAAAGGCAAAAATTGAATGAATGCATGAAGTCTAAAATTGTTGTGGGGCTAGAGAAAGTTAAAAAGGCAGAGAGGGATGAATTCATGGAGCATTTGAACATAGCTCAATGGAAATCAATTGGCATATTTGGGATGGGTGATTGTAAAGAAATCATAATGCTGACTGGTTCTCTAAACCCGAGGTTGAGTGTAGAGGAGTCATCCAAGTCTTCTTTTTGTTGCTGCTAGATTGACGACAGAGTTCGTGCCTCAGTGTGCAGCTGCATTGAGCCACTTTGGTTGCTGCAGAGACAAAGGATAGCTATTGGTGTCTGAAAAACAGACAGGGAAATAGAGAGTGAGGTAAAGGGACTGAAAGTAATATGGAGGAAATGAGGGCTTCTAAAAATCACTACAGCGTGGTGCTAAACTACAAAAGTAGGTAGTACTAGCGATTACAATAGAAGATTGTTGCTGGGTCCACTACATTTTGTCATTTATATAAATGATTTGCATGTGAGCATAAGAGGTATAGTTAGTAGACGACACCAAAATTTGAGGTGTAGTGGGCAGCAAAGAAGGTTACCTCAGACTACAACTAGATCTTGTTCAGATGGGCTAATTGGCTGAAGCGTGGCAGATGGAGGTGCTGCATTTTGGGAAAGCAAACCTTATCAGGACTTATCTATTTAATGGTGAAGTGGGAGATAGCACAAGGCAGGCTGACACTAGGCACACGGACACACAAGATGCCTGCTGTTGGAGATGCAAGAGGTTGGCCACTTGAGACACAAGATGTCCGCCAGACCATAATATGCAGTGAGACAGCAGGGGCTACCAGAAAACCAGCACAATGCACTCACAACCTAGTTGATTAGTTTAAGGTGGGTAGGGAAGAGAATACGCATGAGTAACATACACTGCCTGCCGAAGTCTCTGGGTCCAGCTAACACCTTTGACAGAAATGCTAACAGTTTGATACAGACTCAGTACAGAGTGATATACCAGGGCTGCAGTAATCGTCCTTCTCGGGAAGAGCGATTCGCGTCCATTACCACAGCAATGGATTTCCGCACAGACATTGAAACTGACAATGTCTGTGCTGAAACTGACAACGACCGGGCTGAAATTAACAAAGGCTGCACTGGATCTGGCAATGACTGCACCAAAACTATTAATGATTCTTCAATATTTACGACAAATAAACAATGTTACAGAGACAATAACCTTATCACTGACCAATTATATCACATGTGCTCCAGGTTAAGAGAAGAATTGCAGCTGACCACTGTGCTGTTGGTGTCTTTCTCTTCCCAGAGGTCCGGTATTTCTCCACAACAATGATAAGGTCCTAGGGAGTGTTGCTGAACAAAGAGACCTTGGAGTGCAGGTTCATAGCTCCTTGAAAGTGGAGTCACAGGTAGATGGGGTAGTGAAGAAGGTGTTTAGTATGCTTTCCTTTATTGATCAGAGCATTGAGTACAGGAGTTGGGAGGTCATGTTGTGGCTGTACAGGACGTTGGTTTGGCAAAAGATGCTGAAGATTAGAGTCAAGATTAGAGTAGCACTGGAAAAGCACAGCAGGTCAGACAGCATCCAAGGAACAAGAGAATCGACATTTCGGGCCAAAGCCCTTCTTCAGGAATGAGGCTTTATGAAGTGTTGGAGGCCAAGGAAACAGAAGTCTTGGAGGAGGTGGAAGGCGTGAGTGGTGTCCCGAACATATGTGGGGAGTTACTGGACAGGGGGGAATAGGACAGTAGCGAGGTAGGTGGAGATGAATTTGGTGGGGCAAGAGCAGGCTGAGATGATGGGTCGGCCGGGGTGGTCAGGCTTATGAATCTTGGGTAGGAGGTAGAATCGGGCGGTGCAGTGTTCCTCAACTATGAGGTTGGAAGGTGTGGATGGGAGTTCACCTGATTCCTGATGAAGGACATTGGTTCGACCACTTTTGGAATATGGCATGCAGTTGATCTCCTTCCTATTGGAAGGATGTTGTGAAACTTGAAAGGGTTCAGAAAAGATTTACAAGGATGTTGCCAGGGTTGGACGATTTGAGCTATAGGGAGAGGTTGAATAGGCTGGGACTGTTTTCCCTGGAGCTTCAGAGGCTGAGGGGTGACCTTATAGAGGTTTACAAAATCATGAGGGGCATGGAGAGAATAAATAAACAAAGTCTTTTCCCTGAGGGCAGAGAGTCCAGAAATCGTGGGAATAGGTTTAGGGTGAGAGGGGATAGATATAAAAGAGAGCTAAGGGGCAACTTTTTCATGCAGATGGTGGTACTTGTATGGAATGAGCTGCCAGAGGAACTGGTGGAGGCTGGTACAATTGCAACATTTAAAAGGCACCTGGATGGATTTATGAATGGGAAGGGTTTGGAGGGATATGGGCCAGGTGCTGGCAGGTGGGACGAGATTGGGTTGGGATATCTGGTCAACATGGATGAGTTGGACTGAAGGGTCTGTTTCCATGCTGTACATCTCGGTGACTCCATGACTCTGAGAGAGGGTGTAATTGCCAATGTGATTTTGGAAGCATGCATTTTATTTTTGTGCAATATTCCTTTATGAAAAAGGACTAAAGAACTTACCAAAAGGAGTTAAAATGTTTTCCTGATTATGATTCTAATAACCAAAAAAAATTAGGTTCTAAGAAATGTCCATCTGACTTGAGGATGCCTTGAGGTTGGACAGTTCAAAAGCAAAGGATAACTAGAAAGGCCTGGTTCAACTAATATTTTCTGTTTATCAGTTCAAACATTGAGAATTAATATGAAATGGAAACAAACAAGGTTATTTATAAATGGAACAGTTTTGTATGTCAGTTTTTGAACAGAACTTGGTGTAAATAAAGAATGTGTTACCATCTATGTTGTACTGTTAGGAAGAAGATGGTGGAGCACATGATAATGAGGGATCATGGTTTGCTGCCTATTCAGTGTTTCCACACCTTACTCGATTAGGTAAAAGGGTAATAGAAGGGCACCTCAGTGAAATCTATGCTATTGGAAATGCCATAAATTGAGTGAAAAAGTGTTCATCGATATGCTTCTGGTTGATGGCAACCATATCCATGGATTTCTGACAGAATATGACTGCTGGTATAAGTAATCAAGAATCAAAATTTGGAGATGCCGGTGTTGGACTGGGGTGTACAAAGTTAAAAATCACGCAACACCAGGTTATAGTCCAACAGGTTTCGGAGCGACGGCCCTTCATCAGGTGATTGTCACCTGATCAGATGAAGGAGTGTCGCTCCAAAAGCGAGTGTGCTTCCAATTAAACTTGTTGGACTGGTGTTGTGTGATTTTTAACCAAGAATCAAAATGTTTGAGTGGGAATGAGAGATCCTATTTAGGAGAGGCTGAGTTGGAAAGGCTGTGATACCACATGGGTGCAGGAAGTAATGCAAGTACCTGTAACTACATGAAGCACTTTTTTGTTGTATTAGCGAATTAAAATGTCAATATCTTTTTGTTTGAAATACCTTTCACTTGTTAATTATTGTTTGAATTATCTTAATTTTAATCGGCTTGTCACAGTAAAAGAAATTAAAAATGAGAAGCTGTCCACCTAATTTCTTTCTGTTGACTTTGTTGGAATTTGATTCTGTTAAAGATTTCCTGACTCACCAAGTTAAACATCACACAACACCAGGTCCTCACAGATAACACCGTTACACGTGGGGACATCTCCCACCACGTATGCGGTAAGTACTCGTGTGACTTGGCCAATGTGGTCGATCTCACACACTGCAGGCAAGGATGCCCCTAGCTTTGGTACATTGGTGAGACCGAGCCGAAGCTATGACAACTGCAAAACAATCACTAGGCAGGAGTGTTCCCTTGCAGTCAGGGAACACTTCAGCGGTCCAGAACATTTGGTCTCGATCCTTCAGGCGACCATCCTCAAAGGCGGACTTTGAGACAAAGAACAATGCAATATGGCTGCACAGAAGCAGATAGCAAAATTTGGTACCCATGGGAATGGCCTCAAACAGGACCTTGGGTTCATGTCGCACACACGCTCCTACATACTCACACAACAATACAAACCCTCTCTCATACACAAGCTCTCTCTCATATACACACACATACAACCCCACACTCACACCCATACATGCACCTTCTCACAGCCGCATACTCCGTCACATTCGCACACACATGCACAAACACTCTGTCGCATGCACTCACACCCACACGCACACACTCGCATGCTCACTCACTCTGTTGCTCCTACGTCCACACAGACATATAAGTTTATGAGGTGAACGTGGTTTTGCAGAATTACATTTTATTTTGCTCAAATCCATGTAAAACTCTGTAAAACAATGCAGAGGGTTTGTCAGTCTGACTCAACATTGGGACACAGACAGACTTTACACCTATTGTTAGAAAATCTGAACTATCTTGAGAATGTAGTTTAGAAGAAGTTCTGGGACTTACATATCAAAGAACAGAAACTAGCATATCCCATTATAAAAGATGAAAAATTTGATGTAAAATTATTTAATGTATCACATGTCCATGACACTGGACTCCTTCGCTATAGATTCTGTGATCGTGATCTTATACTCCACAACCACCTGATGAAGGAGCAGCGCTCCGAAAGCTAGTGCTTCCAATTAAACCTGTTGGAATATAACCTGGTGTTCTGTGGTTTTTAACTTTGTACACCCCAGTCCAACACAAGCATCTCCAAGTGCTTTCTCACCAAGATTTATAGCAGGACATTTATCCCGGCATGAGCTAAAATGATTGGAAAAGAGCAAGTAATGCTCTACGTTGAGTAAATAGGGGTAGAGAGAGAGAGGGGCAGTAAGAGCAGGTATGTGACAGAGGGGAACACTATGGATGACCTTTCTGCACTCCTGGGCTTCCGATGGTGAATGAAGATTCAAAACAAGCCATCGGGCAATACCAATTCTCTTACATTGGGAGCCGTCTGTCAGTGGATTTCAGAGATCAATAATGCAACTGAGAATTGCATCCAGTGCAATCTTTGACTCCTGGGGAACAAAGTGTTTAATAGCAAACATCGCAAACCTGATACTAAGCTCATGGTCTACCAGGTAGCAGTGTCACCGGTCTCTAGTATACTTTAGAGGCATGAGTAATGTACAGCACATACCTCAACTCTTCAGAAATATCATCATTAATGTCTCCATAATGTATCTGCAGATCCAACTGCAGGAAAAATGCTTTAATATCTGTCTCCTCTATCAGGTCGCATCCTCGCTATCAAGGCACCAGTTATTTTAAATCATTGGATGGGCCATATATTCTGCATGGCAAAAGTGAGGACTGCAGATGCTGGAAATCAGAATCTAGATTAGAGTGGTACTGGAAAAGCACAGCAGGTCAGGCAGCATCCAAGGAGCAGGAAAATTGACATTTTGCACAAGAGCCCTCATCAAGGGTGCTTTTGCCTGAAAAATCAATTTTCCTGCTCCTTGGATGCTGCCTGACCTGCTGTGCTTTTCCAACACCATTCTAAACTAGACTCTCATATATTCTGCATGCCTAACCAAGACTCCAACAAGCTCTCTACTCCATCCTTTGTCAGTGTAAGCAGTTACCAGGAGACCAGACAAAACTGTTCGAGGACAAATCCCATTATATAGGAAATTGCTGAGACTACATCCAGAGTTCTGTGTGCATTTTTTTGTCTCCCTATTTAAGGAATGATGTAAGTGCAATGGAGGCAATTCAGAGGAGGTTTGCTCAACTTACACATTTTGAATGTAAGTACACATGTCTTCTGAGGAAAGATGGACAGACTAGGCTTGTATCCACTGGAGTTTAGAAGACAAAACTGAGAGGTGACGTGATTAAAAAAAAGAAGAAATTTAGCTGGCTTGAGGGTCCAAGAGGCCGACTCCAAATTGTAATTCTTATGCTTGTACGTAACATCTCCTCAAAGCCTCCCAGAGAAAAAGAAATCCCCCACTGACCTGTCTGCATTTCTAGACCGAGACTGTTCAAGCTGGAGAAAGAGCATCTGCGAAGATGCCAATGATTTTGAGTGTCTCCAACAGGTCATTCGAGACAAAGCAAGAGGAACATGCAAGAACCCAAACTCTCACCTACCTTCTACATTAACCAGGATTTACCCCTTTTGTGACAGGATGTATTATTGGATTATTCAATCACCTCATGGTCCACAACACCGAGTAGAAGAAATTTATCCTTGATCCCAAGGGACTGCTGAAGAAGAAAAGAAAAAACATTGTATTGAATTTTGAGCTGTAGGTTTGATATCCAGACTTTTCATTACCTGACTAGGTAACATCATCAGTGGCGACCTCCAAGTGAAGCGAAGCTGTTGTCTCCTGCTTTCTTTTAATTTATTTGTCCTGGATGGGGTTCCTGGGGTTTGTGGTGATGTCATTTCCTGTTCTTTTTCTGAGGGGTTGACAAATGGTATCTAGATCTGTGTGTTTGTTTATGGCATTGTGGTTGGAGTGCCAGGCCTCTAGGAATTCTCTGGCATGTCTTTGTTTAGCCTGTCCCAGGATAGATGTGTTGTCCCAGTCAAAATGGTGGTTTTTTTCATCCGTGTGTAGGGCTACGAGGGAGAGAGGGTTGTGTCTTTTTGTGGCTAGCTGATGTTCGTGTATCCTGGTGGCTAACTTTCTTCCTGTTTGTCTGACATAGTACAAGAACAAACCATGACAAGCAGACCAAACACAGCCAGAAACCCTAACCACCTTACCATACATCAAAGAAGTTTCAGAAGTGACAGCCAGACTACAAAGACCCCTCAGAATCCTCGTAGCACACAAACCCACCAACACTCTCAAACAAAAACTAACAAACTTAAAAGACCCAGTACAACCCATGGACAAAACCAACGTCATCAATCAAATTCCATGCAAGGACTGCCACAAACACTATGTAGGACAAACAGGAAGAAAGTTAGCCACCAGCATACATGAACATCAGCTAGCCACAAAAAGACATGACCTTCTCTCCCACGTAGCCCTACACACAGATGAAAAACACCCACCATTTTGACTGGGACAACATATCTATTCTGGGACAGGCTAAGCAAAGACATGCCAGAGAATTCCTAGAGGCCTGGCACTTCAACCACAACACCATAAACAAACACATAGATCTAGATACCATCTATCAACCCCTCAGAAAACAGACAGGAAATGACATCACCACAAACCCCAGCAACCCCATCCAGGACAAACATATAAATAGAAAGCAGGAGACAACAGCTTTGCTTCACTTGGAGGTTGCCATCATGATGTTACCTAGCCAGGTAATGAAATGTCTGGATATCAAACCTACAGCTCAGCGAGCAAAGCTACACCCTAAACCTCAACCTGAGTTACAAACCTTGCATTGAATTTTGAATGAGGCAGTACTAATCCAAAGATTAGTTTGCTTAAAACCCAAAAGTAGCTTAGTTTTCTGATTCTTCTAAATTTTTAACATATCCAATTTGGTGTATAAAGTCATTTAAGGTGAACCAAAGTGTAACAATTTTAAAAATTCATATAACACCATGGGTGGAACAGTATTAGGGAGATAGTTACATGATTCTAAATAAGATGTTCACAAACCCAGTCCAGAGTGATCAAGAACACAACATTGTCTCTCTTACACAAAATTAGCAATTGCTGGAGAAATCCAGCAGGTCTGGCAACATCACTGGAGAGAATGCAGAATTAACATTTTGAGTTTATTGACCCCTCTTCAACTTCCAGCATCCACAGTTGTGTTTTATTTTAAAATTGAATTTCTTGTTTACCATTTGACAATTTAAAATCATGTGTTTTCTACCAACACAGAACAATGATCTCAGTAAGGTTTTGATGAAAGCTTCAGTAAAGGTTATATATACCTGATCCCTAACCCTTCAACACCCACTACCACAGGTGTTTGCTGCACCATTTTCTATTACACTGAGCTCTACTGGGAAGCACAGTGGCTCAGTGGTTAGCACTGTTGCCTCACAGCACCAAGGATTTGGGGTCAATTCCAGCCTTGGGTGTCTGACTGTGTGGAGTTTGCACATTCTCCCTATGTCTGTGTAGGTTTCTGTTGGGTGCTCTGGTTTCCTTCCACAGTCTAAAGATGTGCAGGTTAGGTGGATTGGCTTTAGTAAATTGCCTCATTGTGTCCAGGGATGTATAGGCTAGTTGAGTTAACCATGATAAATGTGGATTACTTGAATAGGGTGGGATGATCTTTGGAGGATCAAGGCAGACTTGATGGGCTGAATAGCCACTTTAGCAGTTCTCCAATAAGAGTTAGGTTTCACTGTTGCTGAAAATCAGATAAGTGTGTTATCATGAATCATCATGCCAGATAACTTGGTGAAGGATATATTAGATTGATCATCTTCCTTTAACTTTGAGATCTAAAGGGCCTAACCAATGTAATAGCATTGGCTCTTGCATTAAACAATTTGCAGTTAATATATGATTAGCAATTAGATCAAGTTGTAAGATAGACATTTTTTACAAAGCATATGTTATCTAACTTATGAACCTAATATCTCCAAGTCTGCAGACAACACAAAGCTGGATGGGAGGATGAGTGAAGAGGAGGATGCAGAGAAACTTTGGAAAGCGACCACGCAACACATTTTCCCCTCACTCACCCATCTGCATTTCACAGGGATTGTTGCCTCCCAGACACCCCAGTCCATTCCTCAACTACCAACACCAATACACCCTCCATGGCACCTTCCTATGTAGCCACAGAAAGTACACACTTGCCCCTTTACCTTCTCCCTGCTCACCATCCAAGGGCCTAAACAGTCTTTCCAGGTGAAGCAGCATTTCACCCGTACCTCTTCCAATCTTGTGTATTGTATTTTATGTACCCAATGAGGCCTACTCTACATTGGAGAAACCAAACCCAGACTGGGTGACCGCTTTGCTGAACCCCATCTGGTCTGTGCACAATCATGACCCTGACCTTCCTATAGATGGTAATTTTAACACAGTGTCCTGCTCACGTGCCCACATGTCTGTCCTTAGCATATTGCAGTGTTCCAGTGAATCACAGCACAAACTAGAGGAACAATATCTCATCTTCAGACTAGGCAATTTACAACCTTTTGGATTTAATATTGAATTCAACACTTTTAAATTGTGAACCAAATCCCATTTCCTTCCTTTCTTTTTGCTTGTTGTCATGTCCACCTCTCCCCCTATGCCACTTACTGTCCTTTCACGTCTGGTGGGAGACAAATCATTTATTCAGCCATTCTCACATTTTGATAACTTAGTCACAACTATCAACACCTTTGCTCCATCAGCCATCTTTTCTCCCTACATCCACTACCCTCATTACCCCTCCCAAACGTAAGCATAAATGCTGTCCCTTCCACATGAATGGCAGAGGAGACTAGAAGGGCTATATAGTGAATTCCTGTTCCTATTTCCAATGTTTATACGAGGGACTCCTAGAGAATGGGTCTGCCTCATTTGAGATGCAGAGTTGTTCTCCCAGTCAGGTCTGTCTGACATAATCATACTAGGCAGATCTAATGCACTCCGCAGCATTCAAAATTTCAGAGTCTCACAATGTATACACGTTGTGTACAAAGGTCTGTGACAATCCATGTCACAGTGTATCATTGACACAATAATTTTCTTCCTCCAATATAAGTGAATCTAGAATGTAATGGAGATTGAATGACAAGCCTACGTTCAAATTGCATATTAAAAGTATTTATTAGGTTTTGATTAATTGACTGTGGTGGAGGTGTTCTCCTTTAACTTGCAGTCACTCAGCATCCTTGGCTCATTTTTCTAGCTTTTCACATGTGGTATTCCATTGACAGCCTTTCTAACATTGCTGCTTGAATTTTTGAAAATCACAGATTCAAATATTGGTGAATGCTAATTTTGCAGTATTGGCTTTAACTTGCAAAGCTGAAAGGATTCACACAATATTTTTCTTTCCCAAGTTCTCTGCCCATCTCTAGCTAATAACAGCATAATAACTAAGTCAGGCTTTTGTGTGATAGGACCACTAAATGGTTCGAGCACGTAAGCTAGGCTACATGCAGGAGGGAGGAATCATAATGCCCTGGAAATTGCCTTTCCTCGGATGAATCATTAAACTTACGATCTGTGCTCACTATTATGGGTATGCTTAAGTTCCTGTGGCACCACTTAAAGACCCAGGTGTTTTTTCCTTTTATTGCTAAGTTTGTTGGCCATCATTCAACTTACAGCCAGAGCCACCTAAGAACAAAATAAAAACTGAAAGAACTGCAGATGCTGTAAATCCCAAACAAAAACAGAAATTCCTGGAAAAGTTCAGCAGGTCTGGCAGCAACTGTGAAGAGAAATCAGAGTTATTTTTTCTGGTCCAGTGACCCTTCCTCAGAATACAGATGCTGCCAGACCTGCTGAGCTTTTCCAGCAATTTCTGTTTTTGTTCTATCAAAAAACAAATTGACTAATGGGTTAAGCTAATCACAGTTTTTAGAATCTTACTGTGGAAGATGGTTACTGCATTTAACTGCATAATGAAAAGATTGCTTAATTAGTCAATTATCGAGTGAAATATACCAATAGAATTATTGTAGAATCCCTACAATGTGGAAGCAGGCCATTTGGCTCATCAAGTCCACACTGACCCTTTGAAGACCCTTCTCACACCCCCTACCCTATTCTTGTAACCCTGCATTTCCCATGGTTAATCCACATAGCCTGAGCACCCTACGACACTACAGGGCAAGTTTACATGGCCAATTCATCTAAACTGCACATCTTTGGACTGTGAGAGGAAACTGGAGCAAACCCAGACAGATATTTGCCTGAGGGTGGAATCAAACCCAGCTCCCTTTCTGTAAGACAGCAGAGTTAACCATTGAGCCATCATGTCCTTCCACAAGATTGGCTTGCTGCACTTACTGTCATAGAGTCATAGAGATGTACAGCACAGAAACAGACCCTTCAGTCCAACTCGTCCATGCTGACCTGGTATCCGAACCTAACCTAATCTAGTCCCATTTGCCAGCACTTTGGCCCATATTCCTTTAAACACTTCCTATTCATATACCCATCCAGATGCCTTTTAAATGCTGTAAATGTCCCAGCCTCCACCACTTCCTCTGACAGCTCATTCCATTCACGCACCACCCTCTGTGTGAAAAAATTGCCCCTTAGGTCCCTTTTATATCTTTCTCCTCTCACCCTAAACCTATGCCCTCTAGTTCTCTACTCCCCCACACCAGGGAAAAGACCTTGTTTTTACCCTATCCATGCCCCTCATGATTTTATAAACCTCTAAAAGGTCACCTGTCAGCCTCCAATGTTCCAGGGTAAACAGCCCCAGACTATTCAGCCTCTCCTTAAAACTCAAATCCTTCAATCCTGGCAACATCCTTGTAAATCTTTTCTGAACCCTTTCTTGAGATCAATATGTCTGCTGGAGATATATGGGTCATCACCTAAAAGGTTTCATATCTTAGTTTTGACATTACTAAAAAGTGCCGACTCAAAGCCAGGCATTTCACCAATCGGTCATGACAGTAAGCAGATTTCTTTGAGAAGTGCACAAATTTATAATACTAAGAAGCAGTGGAAGGTGTTATAACCCCAGAACTTGATCTGTCTTAATGTATTATGGTTTTAAATAAACATGCCTTGTATATGTTCATGTTCTAAAGGTGTGAGCATCTTTTTTCAGAAATGTGTGTTTGCCTGGAAAGCAGATACTGAAGAAACACGAACCCATACAACAGGGAAGAGGTCTTTATTTATTACCTCCTCATCTCACATTTACACAGTAAGTCAAGTGGTTGCACAGTCAGCTTCTCAGGTCTCAAACATTACATCTCATTTTTAGTTTTTTTGCTGCAGTTGTGCTGACTTAGGGTGAGATCAGAAAAAATATAATTAAATCTATAAAGGATGATGTCCCGTTTCCATACAGAGCTGACCTGTAAAAAAGCATGCAGAGTATGTTACTCAACCCAAGGGAAATCTTTCCACACTGCGGACACTTGTTGGCACAGCCTCAAATGGCAAATTGTCATAGATTGCAATTTTCTTCCATTTGGACTGGCATCTAATTTTGCTTTCAGACTTACTTCATGTTAGCTTGCCCTGAATCTTTTTAACTGCATAGAAATTTGGCAGAATCTTTTCAGAAAACCTGAACAATTAACCAACCTAAGTCTACTGATGGTAGATCCATGGATTTCACAGGCTAATAAGAGTTATAAAGTCTTTATATATCTGACCTCAGTTCATTAGGGTACATTATTAGTTATTGATTTTGTGTATACACTGACTTCCTAAGCCTCTAAGATTGCTGGATAACATGGTGACACCATGACTAAACCATCAAAGCTTCAATATTATTAACCACATTGCACACCAATCTCACAAGTCTGAACCGCAGGACCATGTGTAGGGCAAGAGACATAACTCAAATCCACCCCAGGCATAAAGGGGGATCACATCATGTGCAGGCGCACCAATTTGATAGCGCTGCCCAACCAGTTGACTGTACTCCTCCCCAGGAGTCCGCACTTTCTTTTGTTTATTCATGGTATGTGAACACTACTAACTCGGCCAACACTTATTGCCCCTCCCTGGTTTTCCAGACAGCAGCTAAACGTCAACCATTTCCCTGTGGTTATGTGTAGGCCAGACCATGTCAAGTTGGTAAATTTCTTTTCCCTGAAAAGGATTAACAAAGTAGATAGGATTCTTTTTTGTGCAGCCAACAACGGTTACACAATTGCAATTAGCCAAGCTTTTTCTTCATTCCAGATTTTCACTGAACTCAACCTCTACCAAGTGATCACAGTGGAACTTGAACTTGCATCCCGAGAACAGTAACTTGGGCCTCTGTATTATTAGTTCAGTGACTTTATCAGTACACCACTCCCCTCTCAACAGTTACAGTGACAATAAACAGTTTTACATGTATGATGTAGACTAGAGCTATGACAGTCACTGTAGAACCTCCATTTTCCTTTTCATTTCAACGCTGACCAGGAATCGCTGCTGCATAAGTGCATGTACAACCTTTTGACTCCATTACTAAAACACCTTCCTTGCTCATAATGACAGGCGGATAGGACTCATACTCAGAATTTCCAGCTCACAAGAGGACAGGGTACCAATAAACCACAAGACCTCTCCACATTCCAATTATTAAATTTCAGGTACATCAACTATTAAATGATTAAATCTCACACATACTAATCATGAAACTATTAAATCTCACATGTACCAACTATTCAACCATTAAATCTCATTAGACCAACTACTCAATTATTTAATCTTGCACAAAATACTAAACTGCACACATCAACCACTCAAGCAACATAAGTGGCCACTCTCCATCAGTTGTAGAAGCACTGGTTTATCCTATTTACTTAGGTTTGATGATTTGTCACAGAACCAACCTTGTATAAATATTCTTGCTGTGCAATTACATCATTTATTTTCAATAAAAATATCACCTATGACAGATCTTTCATCTCACCAGGACCTCCCAAATTACTTTACACGGAGTGAAGTGCTTTTGAAGTATATTCATTGTTGGAATGTGGGCAAAACAATCATGGGTTTGTGCACAGCAAGCACCCACAATAGCAATGAGAAAAAAATGAACAGATAATGCATTTCAAAATGTTGTTTGAAGGATAAATAATAGCCAGACCCCCTGAGATTACTCTCCTGCTGTTCTTCAAATAATGACATGGGATGTTTTACATCCATCTAAAAGGCCAAGGAGTCTCAATGGCTTTTCCAAATTAGGAATGTTGATCTACAGACCCCAATTAACATGAAAGTAGGTGTTTTGTTTTAGAAGAATGGTTCTGCATGGTAGTCTAGTTAGCAGAGTTAAATTACATGGAATCCATGGAGAGCTAGCCAATTGGATACAAAATTGACATGATGGTAAGGGACAGAGAGTGGTGGTGGAGGATTGCTTTTCAGACTGGAGGCCTGTGACCAGTGCTTGTCATTTATATAAATGATTTGAATGTTAATATAAGATGTATAGTTAGTAAGTTTGCAGATGACTCCAAAATTGGTGGTGTAGTGCACAGTGATGAAGGCCATCTCGGAGTACAATGAAACCTTAATCAGATGGGCCAATGGCCAAGGATTGGCAGGTAGAGTTTAATTTGGATAAATATGAGGTGTTGCATTTTAGTAAGGCAAATCAGAGCAGGGTGCATATAATTAATGGTAGGGTCCTAGGCAGTGTTGCCAAACAAAGAAATGTTAGGATGCAGGTTCATAGGTCCATGGAAGTGGAGTTGTAAATAGACGGGATAATGATGAAGGCATTTGGTATGCTTGCCCTTATTGGTCAGTGTGCTAAGTACAGGAGTTGGGAGGTCATGTTGTGGCTGTTCACATCATTGGTTAGACCACTTTTGGAATACTGTAATCAATTCTGGTCTCCCTGTGATAAGAAAGATATTGTGAAACTTGAAATGCATCATAAAAGATTTACAAGGATGTTGCAGGGTTGGAAGATTTGAGCAATAGGGAGAGGCTGAGTAGATTGAGGCTATTTTCCCAGGAGGATCAGAGGCTGACAAGTGATCAGATGGAAGTTTATAATATCATGAGAGGCATGATTAGGGTGAATAGATGAGGAGAAAGATTTAAAAGGGAACTGAGGGGCAACATTTTCATACAGAGGGTGGTGTGTGTGTGGAATGAACTGCCAGAGGAAGTGGTGGAGGCTGGTAGAATTACAACATTTAAAAAACATCTGGATAGTATATGAATAAGAAGGGTTCAGACGGATAAGGGACAAGTGCTGGCAAGTAGGATTAGATTAATTTAGGATATCTGGTTGGCATGGATGGATTGGACTGAAGGGTCTGTTTCCGTGTTGTACAGCTCTATGACTCTATGAATCATCTGTAAACTAAACAGTGAATTTCCAGCTGCCACTGATGGATTATTTCTGTTGTCTCACAGGAAGAAACAAGAAGCAGGAGTAGGCCGTTTAGCTCTTTGAGCTGACTCTGCCAAACAGATTCAAAGGGCCGAATGGCCCACTCCTGTTCCCTCCTGATATATTCAAAGCTGCTGACCATTTTGGGGAATTTTCTACTTTTCTGTTGTTTGGATTTCAACCATCGGTACTGTTTTAGTTTTTCCAATTAAATCATTTGGAATGTTTCCCAAGCAGTTATGAAGTAATTTAATTTATAAAAGAAGACAAGAAAATCTTATGATATTTCAAAAGTATCTAAATCCTTCCAGTAACTATGATGCCCCTTAGTCCATGTTCTGAATTACGGAGAATAATGGATTACAGAAAATATCAGACTGTTTAAGAACTCAGAATTCTTTTCAGCTTGAGAAATACAAACCTGGTTTCCATTATACAACATCTGTTGGCGTCATTTGATTTGTAGTTTTCCAAATTTACTGTTTAAAAGAGAGACTACTTTGTGGTAGTTTGAATGATCTTAAGTTATGGTTGTCTCACACATGGAAATCAAAGATAATATCATCCAGCTACCCACAAAGAGTTCTGTATAGGGCTTTTGTTATTGAAAATGTTTTAAATTGTTTTGTCTGTGGATAAAACCTTGAGTTACTACTGAGACCTCAATGAAAGTTATAAAATCAACATCACTGATTTAACAGTCGACCGTCACTTGGACTTTGACAAATTGCAGAGTTCCTGAGATAAGCACCGCATGGACACTACTCTCTGTCGCAAATGCTACAACACCATAACAGCAACCCCTACTGCCTCCACACACACACTCTCACAGACACACACACTCTCACAGACACACACACACTCCTGCAGAGACACACACACTCTCACAGACACACACATTCTCACAGACACACACATGCACAAGCACACATACACACATGTGTGTGTGCGCGCACACACACACCACACACACACACACACACACACACACACAAATATCCGATCTCAATTAACAAGATTAACTTAAGAGCATCATTTTGCCTTGTACCTGGGGCAAGCTAGTTGGAAGGGCATAATGCCTCATAACAGAATTCTTCTGAATGTCCACACTTGTAACATGATTTACAGCATCAGCACACACTGAAAAGAAACATCCTGGAGATGGTGAAAATCCTGCTTCCTGAGCAGACCTGAGTCATAAATCACTTGCTCCATCAAATCGCTTGCCTTACTTCTAATCTTACTTTGCAACC
Source organism: Chiloscyllium punctatum (assembly GCF_047496795.1). Taxonomy (NCBI): domain Eukaryota; kingdom Metazoa; phylum Chordata; class Chondrichthyes; order Orectolobiformes; family Hemiscylliidae; genus Chiloscyllium; species Chiloscyllium punctatum. Next base: position 98,047,936 of record NC_092746.1, read on the forward strand.
ATCTATATCGATCATGGCTCAGCATCAAGCTGTATTTCAATTCTATTTATGTCACAATGGCGCAGTCACTCTTCATCAAAGTTGAAAACAAACATCTTGATGTACAAAGATCTCTCCAGTTCTTGGAGTACTGGCACAGAACAATTTAAAATTAATTAAATCTGTAAAGTAATCAAGCATTTTTCAATTTGTCAGTATTCCTCGAGCAAGTCAAGATTAACAAAAGCAAAGAACTGTTTGGGTAGCACAGTGGCGCAGTGGTTAGCACTGCTGCCTTGCTGCACCAAACACCAGGTTCAATTCCTGCTGCAGGCGACTGTCTGTGTGGAGTTTGCACATTCTCCCTATCTCTGTACTTGTTTCCTCTGGGTGCTCTGGTTTCCTCCCACAATCCAAAGATATGCAGGGTAGGTGAGTTGGCCATGTTAAATTGCCCATAGTGTTAGGTGTGTTAGTCAGGGGTAAACATCGGATAGGGGAATGGGTCTGGGTGGTTTACTCTTCAGAGGGTTGGTGTGGACTTGTTGGGCTGAAGGGTCTGTTTCCATACTGTAGGGAATCTAATCTAATATAAACTGTGGATGCTGGCATTCATGAAGCAAAAACAGAAATTGCTGGAGAAACTCAACAGATCTGGCAGCATCTGTGATGGCAGAAACAGAGTTAACGTTTTGAGTCCAGTGATCCTTCACCATATCAAGTGATTGTTTTCTGGTGCAGAGCTGTAACTGAACTTAAAAAAAAAGACATTAACATAGGGCTATTCAACAACAATAGCAGCAATTTGTCCTTATGTGACAGGGCTTATAATATGGTAATATCTCCATGACTGCATCGTAAGTGCAGAATCCAATAGCTGATAGCTAGCCTATGCTAAAGACAATAGAACAGGTGATCCAACACTTAGTCAAAGGCATTGGTTTTACAAAGTTAAAAATCACACTACACCAGGTTATACTGGATTAGTGGTGCTGGAAGAGCACAGCAGTTCAACCACCTGATGAAGGAGCAGCGCTCCGAAAGCTAATGTTTTCAAATAAACCTGTTGGACTATAACCTGGTGTTGTGTGATTTTTAATTTTGTCTACCCCAGTCCAACACCGGCATCTCCAAAGCATAAGCTTTAAGTAGTGTCTTAGAGTGGGATACAGTGATTCAGATGTGTGGAGGCTGCAGTGGAGAGGAACTGAATAAGTTAGGACCTAGATTAGGGCTTCCAAAATTGTGGGACTCTGAACATTTGGAGCTGTGAGCTCCCAGACAGCAAAGACTGCTGTAGACTCTGAATGACCACTAATTTGTTGGCCCTTTTAAATTGTTGGAGTTTGTTTGAAAAAGGACTTGGCCTCATTGGCTGAAACATGAGACCTGAATGATGTGGAGAAAGAGGTGTTCTTTAAACATTAAAAATTATACAAATAAACCAGTTCCTCCAAAACTCTCCCACCTCCTAACCCCTTCACCAACAGGGTTATTGTTTCACCTACCCTTCTCCCACATGTCTCCCCATCAACTCTTGTGCACCATTACCATACTTCACAGCCCTGTCCACTCTTGCTCCTATAGATCTCTCCAAACAGGTCAGCAGCAATGTTCCCTGTAATATTTTCTCTGCTGTGAGGTCAGTATATGGCAGAAGCTTTTCCAAGTCGAAATCAATGTGCTGACTCATTCTTCGACATGAGTGGAACTTTCCAGCAGCAAGCAATGCACTCAGAATAATTGCCTAAGATGGACTCACAATGGAAAACTATTTGGGAAGTACTGACCTAGAAAACACAGTTTGTAATGGTGGCAGATGGATGGTGGCATTGGGAAGAGTGAATTGTACCAAAGGATGCTGAGGAGGTACTGGTGCTTGGTATTTTGAAGAGGAGTTTTATCATTTTTAACCAACCGCTTGCCAGTGCAGGCCACATCACCAGGCACAGCCAGTGGGGTCCTAGGTGAAGGTCACAGATCAGGATGCTTGGCTGTGAGGGAAAATAAGATCAATGACCTCCTGTACACTGTAAGGGGAGCTGTCACAATCTTCTCTCTGCTATCCCATAGTCACAGGTCCAGCATACCCTGGAGCATTGGAGGCTGAGGGATGACCTTAAAGAGGTTTATAAAATCATGAGGGGCATGTATAGGGTAAAGAGACAAGGTCTTTTCCTTGGGTTTGGGGAATCTAGAACTAGAGGGTATAGTTTGAAGGTGAGAGAGGAAAGATTTAAAAGGGACCTAAGGGGCAACATGGTGTGTTTATGAAACGAGCTGCCAGATGAGGAAATGACCAAGTTGTTACATGAAGGGAGGGCTGTTGATATCATATACATGGACTTTAGTAAGGCGTTTGATCAGGTTCCCCATTGTAGACTAATGGAGAAAGTGAAGTCACATGGTGTGCAAGGTGTTCTAGCTAGGATAAAGAACTGGTTGAGCAGCAGGAGACAGAGTGTAGTAATTGAAGGGAGTTTCTCGAAATGGAGAAAGGTGACCAGTGGTGTTCCACAGGGATCAGTGTTGGGGCCACTGTTGTTTGTAATATACATAAATGACCTAGAAGAGGGCACTGTTGGTATGATCAGCAAGTTTGCAGATGACACGAAGACTGGTGGAGTAGCAGAAAGCATAAGGGACTGTCAGAGAATACAGGAGGATATAGATAGACTGGAGAGTCGGGTGGAAAAGTGGCAGATGGCTTTTTCTGAAGAAGGGCTGAAGAACGAATTCCTGATGAAGGGCTCGTGCCCGAAACGTCAATTCTCCTGCTCCTTGGATGCTGCCTGATCAGATGGCTTTCAATCCAGACAAATGTGAGATGATGCATTTAGGCAAGTCTAATTCTAGAACGAATTATACAATGAATGGAAGAGCCTTGGGAAAAGTTGATGGGCAGAGAGATCTGGGAGTGCAGGTCCATTGTACCCTGAAGGCTGCTGTGCAGGTGGATAGAGTGGTCAAGAAGGCATATAGTATGCTTGCCTTCACTGGACAGGGTATTGAGTATAAGAGCTGGCAAGTCATGTTAACATTGTACAAGACACTGGTTCGGCCTCATTTAGAATACTGCGTACAGTTCTGGTTGCCACATTACCAAAAGGGTATGGACACTTTGGAGAGGCTGCAGAAAAGGTTTATGAGGTTGTTGCCTGGTATGGAAGGTGCTAACTATGAAGAGAGGTTGAATAGGTTAGGTTTATTTTCATTAGAGAAAAGGAGATTGAGGGGGGGACCTGATTGAGGAGGGAACCTGACAAGCTTTCTCCCAGGGTGAAGGATTCAATAACCAGAGGTCATGCTTTCAAGGTGAGAGGTGGAAAGTGGAATGCCCAGTGGGTGGTGGGCATTTGCAATGCGTTGCCAGCAGAGGTGGTAGAGGCAGGCACGGTAGATTCATTTAAGATGCATCTGGACAGATGCATGAGTAGGTGGGGAGCAGAGGGATACAGATGCTTAGGAATTGATTGACAGGTTGAGACAGTACAGTTGGATCAGCTCAGGCTTGGAGGGCCGAAGGGCCTGTTCCTGGGTTGTAAATTTTCTTTGTTCTGTGTTCTATGAAGTGGTGGAGGCTGGTACAATTACAACACTTTTTTTAGATTAGATTCCCTACAGTGTGGAAACAGGCCCTTCGTCCCAACAAGTCGACACCGATCCTCCTAAGAGTAACCCACCAAGACCCATTACCCTCTGACTAATGCATATGGGCAATTTAGCATGGCCAATTCATCTGACCTGCACATCTTTGGCCTGTGAGAGGAAACTGGAGCACCCGGAGGAAACCCACGCAGACACGGGGAGAACGTGCAAACTCCACACAGACAGTCCCCTGAGGTTGGAATTGAACCTGAGTCCCTGGTGCTGTGAGGCAGCAGTGCTAACCACTGAGCCACCATACCACCCCTCAAAGGCATCTGGATGGTACATGAATAGGAAGGGTTAGAGGAATATAGGCCAAATACTGGCAAATGGGACTGGATTAATTTAGAATCTCTGGTTGGCATGGACAAGTTGGACCGAAGGGTCTGTTTTCATGCCATACATCTCTATGACTCTATCATTCACCCTCATTCTGTCACTACATAAGTTCATGGGCTACAATATTCAACCAGCTTTGACAAAGGGTCAGTTAGACTCAAAACGTCAGTTCTTTTCTCTCCTTACAGATGCTGCCAGACCTGCTGAGATTTTCCAGCATTTTCTCTTTTGGTTTCAGATTCCAGCATCCGCAGTAATTTGCTTTTTTTCAACTAATTCATGTGTCATGCCCTCTCAATCGCTCTCACACACATCATCCTCCTTAACTATAAAGCCTAGCAGCGCTTCCTACTCGTCACTGAAGTCACCTCACCTCCTTTCCTGTTCCCGCATTAATATTAACTCCCCTTCCATTGAATTCCTTCATACTCAATTCCAAACTTTGTTTCCTTAAATGATCTGAGAGGGGCCAACAGAGTAGGTTGGTGGAAGGGAAAGTGCCAGATATCAAGCTCCTCACTCCCAACGAACAGAAAATTCTAGAATTATCTGAGAAGAGCATGACCACTTCTTTGGGGATGGGAGACCCCAATGGGCAAGCAAATCAGTAAGTCTTGTTGTGCTGTCCACAAAATCCAGTGATCTTTAACTCACTCCTAATCTCTACAAACTTCTCTGTCTCTTGATTTCCTCTCTTCTCTTATTCCAGCACGATTGACATTAAGCAAACCTCTCCAAAGAACAGTCTAGCACTGTAGACCCTCATCTCTACCTCCATCTCTGAGAAAGAAGTCCCAGATCCCTTATAGCACGCATCAATGATGCTTTTATCTGCACCTACCCTCCACCAGCTCAGACTTTCACCTTGATCAAACCCATAAGTACAAGCTAGGTGAAAGTGAAGACTGCGAATTCACAAGTACAATCTGGTGAGCACATCACTGCCACATCCTCACATCGGTTGAGGAAGAAATGCCTCAAAGTACTACCAGAGACGAGGTAACTGCTGAGTTCCAGGCACAAGATGATGGCCAGAACAGGAAGAGTAGGCAGGTTTCTCAAAGATACTGAAAAGGTTTGAAGAAAGGACTGTATCAGTACTGTGCTGTCATTGTCACGCATGTGATGGCTGTCTTGTTTCTGAAGATCATTGTCAGTGAGCACAATACCCAAGTCTGACTTCCTGTTTGGTCCCTCCCATTCAAGAATCCTCCCTGGCTCCAGGGTCACTCCTGAACGATCACTCCCTCTTAGAGGCTACTTTACATGGAGTCAAATCAAAGGAGATGTCAATGACTTGATGTTAGATTGCACTTATTTTTAATAGATGTCTTAATGGCAGCTTCCACATTCACAGAATGGTTTACATTCCACCTCTTTTGTATCGCTCTCCCCTTGCCCAACAAATGAAGTGGCATGGGAAGGCTTTGAAGCATCCTGATATATGTAGTATAATCACAAGTTTATTCCACATTTTGAAATGATCTTTGTCATTCTACTCCCCCCCCCCCAACAGATGAATGATATTTTCAAGAAAACTTACCACAGTGTTCTGCTGAAGAACACACATTCAAAGAACTATACCATTTCCCCTAACTTTCTGTTTTTGTTTTAGATTTAGTGCAGCCTTTTTCCTTACAGCAAAATCATTAATCGATTTCGTATCACTAATCAATTTTTTTTAATCATTATGATCAAATGGCCTAAAGACGTAATCCATTTCTTGAAACGTCATTGGATTTACAGCTTTAGATTGACTGGCTACTTAAAGCTATCAATCACACCAACCGACCAAAGACAATGCTGCTTCTTTTCAATGGCACCTGTACATAGAATCAAACAATCCTACTGTGTGGAAGCAGGCTATTTGGCCCATTGAGTCCACACTGCCCCTTTGAAGAGCATCCTACTCAGACCCATGCCCCTGCCCTATCCCAACCTTGCATTTCCAATGGCTAATCCACCTAAATCTGCACATTCCTGGACACAATGAGCAATTTCCCATGGCCAATCCAACTCAACTGCACATCTTTGGACTGTAGGAGGAATCTGTAGCCCCCAGAGGAAAGCCATTCCGACACGGGGAGAATGTGCAAAATCGACACAGACAGTCGCCTGATTCTGAAAATGAACCCAGATCCCTGGCACTGAGAGGCAGGCCACTAAGTCACCAGCCTGCCCCACTTATGAATGTTTTATCATTGTTGTTCTGGTATGTTTTACATATCATTTGTGATATCGGTGTAATTTAAAAGTTGAGTTAGATTTGCACTTTGTGTCCAAGTGATGTATCAATATCAGTAACAAACACAGCGATATACAACAGTCCTTTACATTTTAATAAGTATCATTAGTCTGCAGGTGCATAACTAACAATGTAGAGCAACATGAGCTATTGGGGGTTGTATTCTCTTCTCGGTGTTATTCTTAAATGAGCAGTCAAATTAGGCTGGAGACCAAGAGCTGAATGAATGAGCAATCTGAATCTCAAATTCTTAATCAGAAAAGAACATCTTCCAGCAAAGTAAATTATGCATTTATCAGGATTAAAGTTTATTAACAAGACCCTGGTCATGAGCCTGTGGTCAGGCAAACTTTGTTTTAGATCCTATCTGTTTGCTGTCAACAAACCATTCTTGAAGCAATTCATGTCTTCTGATGAAAAAGTAGTATTTTGCAAGGGTAGAAATCCTATCTTGCCAGATGGGAATGTCTGATAACATGTGGCATGTTTAGACCACAGTTTAAAGCATGTGGTCTGGAAAATTACAAAAAAATATTGTGTTCTTTTTTTGTTCCTCCCTCTGATGACTTAGCTTTCCCCTCTCATGTTTACGCCACAGGTCATTACAGGGGCAGTTCCCATATGGAGCCCAAAACAAAAATAAAATGATGACGGTTGAGGGGGAGGGATAGCAGGAAGCCAACCTCACACTTATATTGTTAGAAATAATGTATGCAATCCCATTAGCCTTGTAAATATATACTGCATTAGGAAGCCTGTTATTTTCATGGACATTTTTAACTGTGAGTGTTTCTGATCTGAACGATCCATAGATCATAAGGAAACATCGGAGTGAAGAACAGCAAACTGAGAGACTTTGAGGTGTGGTGTGAAAGCAATCAGGCTGAAATATCTGCCCTCTGTTTGGTAGCTGGGGTTGATTGGACTGATTCTGTTGATTTAGTGGGTGTTTGCCTTTTGACACAGCTGCACATCCTGAGCTGGGCTGACCAGGAAGTTCTCGTTGAACAAAGAATATCATCCCTTCCAGTGCGAGGGAGCCCCTTGCAAATATCAACACTAACTCCAAAGACTCGCTGTCTTCAAGGCAGCAATGTGCCAAAGGAAAAGAGTGCAAAATAAACATCTTTCTAAGAACTAATATCTGTTACATAGCTATTTTGGAAAGTTGGCAAAACACAGAAGTTGGCTGTGCCAAATTGTTGAGACAGTATGCTTGTGTTCTCTCCATGCCCTAGTCCACTTCAATTCAAAAACCTCCAAACCATCTCAACAATCAAACTGTTCAATTAATTTTATTTTTAAATCAGCAGTTTGTATTCTATTTCCTATACAAAGCAGACCAAAGCAAAGTGATAACACACAGAGAAATGATGAGAAAGTAAAGTACACTGAAGTCTATGTTGGCATATGTTTGCCTTGGTCAGCCTGATGGTTCACAGTGTCAGATACCAAGTGGATATCTTAAGTTCACTTTCATTTATTGGTGGGAGAGAGATTTTTCCTGAGACGTTCTTAATGTCACACCAGCATAAGTCAGAGAGCAATCTTATCCACTCCAGTATGACATTAGCACTCCTGTCATTACTTTCTCCCACACCTCCCCCCCCCACCCCCCCCAAATCTTCAGCAACTTTTCAGGTTAGTCTATGAAGAGATAGTGAGATTGATTTTAAGCTGCAGGAATCAGTTAAAAACGATAATAACAATATCAAAATGGGGCCTCTGCATGGCACTAAATTATTGGCAATGGGTACGGTACAAAAAGGAGCCAAAAGGATAGTATCACAGCGGAGAACTTTTGGAACAGATGGGGCTCTTTTTAAAAAAAAAATGTAAAGGCTGAGTGTGACCTGATTGAATCCTTTTCTAGTATAACATCCTTTAGAGAAGGAAACTGCTGTCCTTACCTGGTCTGGCCTACATGTGACTCCAGACTCACAGCAATGTGGTTGACACTTAACTGCCCTCTGGGCAATTATGGAGGGCAATAAGTACTGTCCTAGTTAGTAACATCCTCATCCCATGAATGAATAAAGTATAAAGGCACGAAGACTATTCACAGTGAAGGTGTTTCTACTTGTTGGGGATACTCAGTCCAGAGGTAGGTGGGGCAATTTAATCTCACAATGCCATATACCAATATGATAATATTTCCTTATTTTATAGTTCTGCCCTCCTGCAATAAAGACTGACATTCTATTTGCCTTCCTAACTTCTTGACATGCCGAAATGTTAATCTTTTACGTTTTATGCGTAAGGACCTCTGGGCCATTACATTCTGCAGTCTCCAGTGGTCCTTATTAGAGCACATCTAAGCATCAAATTCAGAATTCGGGAGGCCCAGTTCTAGCCATGATTTGGAAATAATGCTTAAAAGAGGCCTATATTCCTCTTCGGTCTCTTCTTCACAGAACCTAATTGCTTTCCTTCTTTCTGATTTAATGTGCCCTGTGAGTGTAAATCTGTGAGAAAATCATGTTTAAATCGTAACCACTTAATTTCTATAAAACCATAAAACCATAAGACATAGGAGTGGAAGTAAGGCCATTCGGCCCATCGAGTCCACTCCGCCATTCAATCATGGCTGATGGGCATTTCAACTCCACCTTCCCGCATTCTCCCAGTAGTCCTTAATTCCTTGTGACATCAAGAATTTATCAATATCTGCCTTGAAGACATTTAGCATCCCAGCCTCCACTGCACTCTGTGGCAATGAATTCCACAGGCCCACCACTCCCTGGCTGAAGAAATGTCTCCGTATGTCTGTTCTGAATTTACCCCATCTAATTCTAAGGCTGTGTCCACGGGTCCTAGTCTCCTCTCCTAACGGAAACAATTTCCTAGTGTTCACCCTTTCCAAGCCATGTATTATCTTGTAAGTTTCTATTAGATCTCCCCTTAATCTTCTAAACTCCAATGAATACAATGCCAGGATCCTCAGCTGTTCCTCGTATGTTAGACCTACCATTCCAGGGATCATCCGTGTGAATCTCCGCTGGACATGCTCCAGTGCCAGTATGTCCTTCCTGAGGTGTGGGGACCAAAACTGGACACAGTACTCCAAATGGGGCCTAACCAGAGCTTTATAAAGTCTCAGTAGCACAACGGTGCTTTTATATTCCAATATAGGTACCATGTCACCAAATCCATCAGCAATTATAGTCTTCGCCAACTTTCTAGCAAAGTATTTGTGAATTTTTACATTCAATCCACATTGGAGGATATTATTCAATGCTATTAACATAGTGCTACTTCTTCTTTCCATCTTCATTGGCATTGTGCTTAATATCATGAAAGCATGAAATCTACTTAATCACACACCCTTTCAACCTTTAAAAGAGTTGTGTCCTTTTCCTTAAGTAATCTGTAATGTAGGCTCTTTTCAGCTGTGATTCAAGTTTCTTGTAATTCAATGCAAGTCCCATAGCTAAAATGTATTTAAAAAGTAAACAATAAGTGTTTTTTGTAAAAAGTCCAGAAAAATATTCCAGTTAATAAGACTGTTCAATTTTGTCGTTGCTATCACACTATTCATCTCAGAGGAAGACATTCCTTAAAACCACTCACTTCTTCAACGATGTTGATCAGCTGATTTAATATCTCTTGATGTTCTTTGGTGTTGTACTTTGTTTTATCATGCTCCTGTGAAATGCCATGGGTGACTGATTATGTTAGAGGCACTATCTAAAGATAAGTTGTTGTTGTTTGTGAAATCATTTTCTGCTGATATTACTGGTTGGAAAGACTATGACAGCACTTCAGAATGTCATGACTGAAAATTGTGTCAAATTGATTTATTTCTTTCTCTGTACAAAATGTGCATCTTGTTAAGGAAGAAAAGACCTATTTAGTATATGAGCCATATTAGGTGCTGCAGGACTGATTTATATCTGGGAATGAAAACTAGCTTTCTCTGTTCTTGTGGGTACCTATCTTGTGGTTTAATGTCTCAACAGAGCAACCACAGAAAAACCACAGAGTTTTAAGATCTCTCCATGACATCATGGTTATATACTGCTAAGTACCTAATGCTGACAAGCTCAATCACATCTTCAATATTGCTACTTTCTTTTTGAAAGCAAGATGAAGTCCTAAGATACATTGTAAACATTGACAACAAGAGGAATGTAAGATTCAAAAAGTTTGGATTAACAGTTCATATTTTGTAGACTGGGCCTGTCCTCTTCTGAGGGAAGGGTGATCAAATTATATCAATTCAGATTGTGATTAGATTTGTAAAAGTGGACAAAAAGAAATAACTTGATTGAGGAGTCCAAAACCTGGGGAATTAGCCTTAAAATTAGGACTTGCATGATGAAGGTTGACGTCAGGAAGCATTTCTTCACAAAAAGATGAGTGCAAATCTGGACTGGTCTCCCTGAAAAAGATAGTGAAGGGGCAATTGAAAATTTTGAGAATTGGTTGAAAATTTTTGTTAGTTAAGAGTAATAATGAACTAAGGCAGGTAACTAGAGCATATGAATGCTCAAACAAAAGTTGTTGCCATGGGATCTAGAACTTTTTGTCTTGCAGAATGAGGCTGTCACCAGCTCGGCCAACATTTATTGCCCATCCCTAATTGCGCAGATGGAGGTTAAGAGTCAACCACATTGTTGTGAGTCTAGCATCACATGCAGGCCAGCAACTTCTTACCCTAAAGGATATTGGTAAACCAGATGCGGTTTTTCACCTGAGAGTTGACAACAGCTTCATTAGACTCTTAATTCCAGATTTTTATTGGCTTCAAATCCCACTGTCTGCCATGGCAGGATTCAAACCCAGACCATTACTTGGGTCTTCAGGTAAATAGCCTAGCAATAATACCATAAGGCCATTACCTCACTGAGTTTCATCAGAAATGTACCTTCAATGAAAAGAACACCCAACATGTTATCCTCTGCATATTTCCAATTTACTGATAATGCATTTGTTACATTGGAATTGCCCTTGCAATTAATAATTTCTTTACACGTCTTAGTGGGCTCCATTCTGTGCTCTTTTGGAAGGGAATAGTCAAATGAGCTCACTTTCCTCGGTGTTCTACTTCGATCATAAGACCACAAGATAAGAGGGGCAGAATTAGGCTATTCAGCCCCTAGCATCTGCTCCAACATTCAGTCATAGCTGATATGTTTCTCAACCCCATTCTTCTGCCTTCTCCCTGTAACTCTTAATCTCCTTACTAAACAAGAATTTATCTATCTCTGTCTTAAATGTACTCAATTACTTGGCCTCCATAGTCCTCTGTGGTAATGAGTTCCACAGAGTCACCAGTCTCTGACTAAAGAAATTCCTCCTCATCTCAGTTCTAAAGAGTTGTGCCTTCACCCTGACCCTTGGATCCTAGTCTTTCCTACTCGCGGAAACATCTTCACCACATCCACTCTATCAGGTCTCTCAGTATTCTGTAAGTTTCAATCAGATCCTCCTTCTTCCTTCTAAACTCCATCTAAACAAGTTGAGAAATTAGTTAAGGGAATCTCTACTGTCTACCACAAGCCTACCTTTATTGTCAGTGAGTGCATTGGGATTCATACAGAGCCACACTCTACCAGCTTGATCTGATCATAAATCGAAAAACAGCCTGAGCTACCCTCATTCACCGGTCATAGGTAATGCAGAAATAGGACAAATCAAAGCCATCCTACTCGATAATAATCACCCTGGGATAATAATTACCCTGATCAAATCACACAAATTGATAGAAGACTCTAAAGCAGTCACTCTTGTTCCTGAAAAGTGTTTAGTCTCCGTCTGATTACCTTGGAAAGTGAAGATTTCTCCTTGCTTTAAGTAGGAGACTAGCTGTTTCATATTGCTATTCACCACTAACAGAATGTTGAAGCTGAATATGTCAAGCCAAAAATACGTTCTGCCCATTACAAGCTGCAGCTTAAACAGCTTCTTCTTTTCCCGCCGTACCAACCAGTACCCTTCCACTGACACCCTCCTTCGACTGACTGAACTGGTCCTCACTCTCAGCATCTGCAGTCCTCACTTTCTCCTGCTGCTTAAAACAGACCCTGTGGGAAGAGTGAATCAGACAGAGAGAAGCAAAGAGATCTCCTGTGGTTAGCAGCATTCATCTTTTCTTTCTACACTTTCTCTGTAAAATTGCTAGCTCCAATTTTCTGTTGAAATTGCAGAAAGATACATTTTGAAGCATTGAGAGAAATACCGGTAACCTTAAAACCCCAAAGCAACAAGAAAGACCAAAGGCCCAGCCAAGAAACCAGTGAACAAAAGAGTGACCATCTCTATGCAAGTAACATGAAGACACCACCAAAGAAACCAAAAAGGTGGTGAAACCAGCTCATCTAGTTTTGTGATTGAGGATTAGTGATGGAGTGTTGTGTTTTTATAACTCTTTTCCCTTCCCTCTAAATATTTATATTTCTCATTGTGTGCCTGACAGTTTGAAAAAGGGTAGAGGTTATGAAAGATAAGTGAGAAATCCTGCTCATTTATTAATCTTGCTAAAGTTAAGTGTTATAATAGAGGGATTTTTAAAAAAGATTATTACTGATATGATTTGCTTTTACCCCAGGCAACAGTTAGTCAGAGGCAAATGAGATTTTAGGTAGATTCATGAAGTCTTCACATTTCACATGGCTTTGGAAATAGTAAAGCTTGACTTTCAGTACACAGTCTCAGACAGTCGTGATTCAAGATTCACATTTTTCAATGAAACTAGTACAACTGCAAGATTCAGCAAGATATGTTTTGCAGACAACCCAAATTGAATTTCTCTTAAATTATCTAGAATGAAATAAGTTATTTTCATTCATAAGGTAAGCCATATATCATGCAACATCTACAATCCTCATGTCAGGCTAAATTATAATCTGAACCAACTAAGTACTAAGTATTGTTTGGATGGAAGGAATGAGGAAGATTCTGTTACCTGTGTGCAATACGCCCCACCCAATTTTCCACTCTACTCACCACCCAAGAGGCTTTGAACACCCAAGCTGCAAAGTCATTAGTGCATTTCTGTAATTGCCAGGATTCTGGATCTGTGTTGAGAAATAAGATGGATTACTGCATTACCTATAGCCGACAAATAACTATTTGTTAAGTTACAGAATGAAGATGTTTGTTTGATGTTCCTCTGTTAACAGAAGGACTAACTTGGTCATGTTAAGTGAGGTAATGTCTCCATTGAAGTGGCATGCACAGTAATGTCATAGCAACATGTTAATTGTTTACACATCAACACTGAGAAAAAAAATCCTCGTTAGGTTCGTGTGGCTGAGATGTTTAAACAAAATGATGAAAAAAAAGAAGTTAGAAATTTGTGTTCAATTTTAAGTTACCGAGCCCACCATGTGCTAACCATCATGGAAAATGGGTTGTGACAATTTTACATAGAACTGCTTAAAATTTTCAACACAGAAACACATTATTCAGCCCAACTAATCTCTGCTTGTGCTTACAAGCCTCAAAAGCCTCCTCTCAACTTACAATGTCACCCTATCAGGAAATATCCTTCTGTTACTTTCTCACCCACGTACTTATTCAGCTTCCTTTTAAATTCATCTATGCAATTTGCCTCAAATACTGTATTTGATGGTGAGTTAAACATTCAGACCATTCTCTAGATCGAGCGCTTTCTCCAGAACTCCTGACTGGATTCATTGGTGTAGACCTTCCAGTCTCTGGATATTTGTAGAATGGATGTTCTCTGGAAAATATGAGTCTAACCCATACGTATTGACTATGCAGTAATTGTCTGCTAAGTTAAAACATTAAATAGACAATTACCTGGCATCTGGAGTGCTACAAAAGTATCTGCATCACAGAATTAGAGTCTGAGACTTCAGAGACATTTTTTCTTATTAATCGTTAGCAGAATTAAAATATATTGTAACTCCTGGCTAATTATGAAGATGACCTCCAATCGCTCACACCCACATGACACCATACCACACCCACAAAAACTCTTGCCATCCCATTTAGTTTTGTGTCATCCTCAAATTTGGTGATAGTGCGTTTAGTTTCCTCATCTTAGCCATCTACATATATATATTAAAATTGCAGCAAAGTAACTGCACAAAGTGTGGGCTCCTCAGCCTGAGAGTCATAAATTGAACTGTGATGAGCTTTTACATTTTTCCCTCTTATTTATGACTTCTATCATTTACTTATGCACCATGGTATGGCACAGAAACAGACCCTTTGGTCCAACTCATCCATGCTGACCAGATATCCCAACCCAATTTGTCCCATCTGCCAGCACCTGGCCCATATTCCACCAAACCCTTCCTAATGATATACCCATCCAGATGCTTTTTAAATGTTGCAATTGTACCAGCCTCCACCACTTCCTCTGGCAACTCATTCTATACATGTACCACGCTCTATGTGAAGAAGTTGCCCCTTAGGTCTCTTTAATATCTTTTCCCTCTCACCCTAACCTTATGCCCTCTAGTTCTGGACTCTCCACCCCAGTGAAAAGACTTCATCTATTTATCCTATCCATGCCCCTCATGATTTTGTAAACCTCTATAATGTCACCCCTTAGCCTCTGATGCTCCAGGGAAAACAGGCCTAGCCTATTCAACCTCTCCCTATAGCCGGCAACATCCTTGTAAATCTTTTCTGAACCCTTTCAAGTTTCACAACACCTTTCCAAAAGGAAGGAGACCAGAATTACATGCAATATTCCAACAGTGGCCTAACCAATGTCCTGTACAGCTGCAACATGACCTCCCAACTCCTGTACTCAATACTCTGACCAATAAAGGAAAGCATACCAAACGCCTTCTTCACTATCCTATCTATCTATAACTTCATTTTCAAGGAGCTATGAACCTGCACTTCAATGTCTCTTTGTTCAGCAACACTCCCGAGGACCTTACTATTAAGTTCTGATAAGATTTGCTTTCCCAAAATGCAGCACCTTACATTTATCTAAGTTAAACTCCATCTGCCACTTCACAGCCTATTTGGCCCATCTGATCAAGATCCCGTTGTAATCTGAGATGACCTTCTTCGCTGTCCACTACACCTCCAATTTTGGTGTCATCAGCAAACTTACTAATTATACCTCTTATGCTCATATCCAAAACATTTATGTAAATGATGAAAAGTAGTGGACCCAGCACTGATCCTTGTGGCACTCCACTGGTCACAGGACTCCAATCTGAAAAACAACCCTCCACCACCACTCTCTGTCTTCTACCTTTGAGCCAGTTCTGTATCCAAATGGCTAGTTCTCCCTTGTATTCCATGAGATCTAACTTTGCTAATCAGTCTCCCACAGGGAACCTTGTCCAATGCCTTACTGAAGTCCATATAGATCACATCTACTGCTCTGCCCTCATCAACCCTCTTTGTTACTTCTTCAAAAAACTCAATCAAGTTTGTGAGACATGATTTCCCACGCACAAAACCATGTTGACTATCTCGAATCAGTCCTTGCCTTTCTAAATTCATGTACATCATGTCCCTCAGGATTCCCTCCAACAACTTGCCCACCACTGACGTCAGGCTCACTGGTCTATAGTTCCCTGGCTTGTCCTTACTGCCCTTCTTAAACAGTGGCACCACGTTTGCCAACCTCCACTTTTCCGGCACCTCACCTGTGACTATCGATGATACAAATATCTCAGTAAGAGGCCTAATAATCACTTCCCTAGCTTCCCACAGAGTTCTTGGTACACCTGATCAGGTCCTGGGGATTTATCCACTTTTATGCATTTCAAGACATCCAGCACTTCCTCCTCTATAATATGGACATTTTTCAAGATGTCACCATCTATTTCCCTACAGTCTATATCTTCCATGTCCTTTTCCACAGTAAATACTGATGCAAAATACTCATTTAGTATCTCCCCCATTTTCTGCAGCTCCACACAAAGGCCGACTTGCTGATCTTTGAGGGACCTTGTTCTCTCCCTGCTTACCTTTTTGTCCTTAATATATTTGCAAAAACCCTTTGGATTCTCCTTAATTCTATTTGCCAAAGCTATCTCATGTCCACTTTTTGCCTTCCTGATTTCCCTCTTAAGTATACTCCTACTGCCTTCATACTCTTCTAAGCATTTACTCGATCTATCCTGTCGATACCTGACATATGCTTCCTTCTTTTTCTTAACCAAATTTCTTTAGTCATCCAGCATTCTCTATACCTACCAGCCTTTCCTTTCACCCTAACAAGAATATACTTTCTCTAGAATCTCGTTATCTCAATTCTGAAGGCTTCCTATTTTCCAGCCGTCCCTTTACCTGCGAACATCTGTGCCCAATCAGCTTTTGAATGTTCTTGCTTAATACCGTCAAAATTGGCCTTCCTCCAATTTAGAACTACAATGTTTAGATCTGGCCTATCGTTTTCCATCACTATTTTAAAACTAATAGAATTATGGTTGCTGGCCCCAAAGAGTTAGAAATGATTCCATGAGATCATATAGATTCTAAGTGAGTTTGACAGAATACCTGTGAGAAGGTGTTTCTTCGTATCAGAGGCCTTTAACCAGTGGACACAGATTCACAATAAAGCATTCTTCAGTTTAAGATGGAAACAAAGAGTTATTTTCTGTCAGAGGGCTGTTAATTTTTGAAATTCTCTTCTGCCTAGAGAATTCTAGACTGCAGCCTAGATGTTCAGTCCCAGGTTAGAAGCATTGAGATTGGGTAAATTGAGATTATCAAACCTGAAAGTTGAGGTTCTGGGGCAATGTGGTTCCCTGATGGTCAATCAAGGCAATCCCAGAATGAGTGTGGAGGTTGCAGGTTACAGAGGTTGGGGAGGAGGTGGGGGGTGCAGGGGAGCTGGAATTCATTGTCCCATTTCAAAAACTTTATAACCACTTGAAGCTGTTCATCAAAATGCAAAATGGCAGGGATCCTACCCTATTACTATGATAATGGAAAATTGTGAACATTAAGCCAACAATGGTTGCCCTCAGGCGAGTATTAATTGATGATGCTAAGTAGCAAGTAATAATCATTTAGCAGTCCAGACATTTTTTCAAATCTTTAAAATATTGGAGTTTTAAACGCCTTGACAGTTTCACTGCAATCTTTGACAGTTCCTGTTGACAGTTCCAGTGAGCGTCCCAGTTCCAAAGATTTTATGCATTTCTTAATTTCAATAATATCAAAGGATGTCTATTGATGCCAAAGGGCACCTGACCTCACTCAAAAGGCACCTTGGCTGTCCCCAAAGATGATCCAGGGCCACATAGGGTTCCTTACCACTTCAAGGGTTTTTCCCGAACTTTTTCACAAAGAACAGACCAACTCTCAGGGAGTCAAATCTGTGCACATCCTATTTCAAACAACACAACACCAAAATAACGCATCAGTAAAAGGAACCCCAGACTTAGACAGGCAGTTGCTTCCAGGAAATTTGGTTACACCAAATACATTAGGTATCATTTCAGGGCAGAGTGTTCTGGGTTTGCTCACCACTTCCTAAAGATTACAAAGCCTTTTCTTTTCTGTAAAACCACAGGTGTGGGTCAGTGATATATTAAAGGCAGAAGTAAACAGTGGTTTGAGATACAAGGCAGTCAGGTAATTGAGGAAGCAGACAGGAAAATTATGTCTCGGCCACAATCATAAGACCAAAAGTTATTAGAGTAGAGTTAGGCCCCTCGACCCATTGAGTCTGCTCCACCACTCAATCATGACTGATATATTTTTCAACTCCATTCCCCAGCCTTGTCCTCAAAATCAGTTTTCACTTGATGAAGGGGCAGCGCTCAAAAAGCTTGTGATTTCAAATTAACCTGTTGCACTATAATTTGGTATCATGTGACTTCTGACCTTGTCTGCCCCAGTCCAACATCGGTACCTCCACATCATGACATCCTTCTTAAGGTGCGGTGCCCAGATTTGCTGCAAATGCTCCAAGTGGGGATGAATCAGGGTTTGGTTAACTTCAGCAAAACTTTTACATGATTATGTTGCAGCCCTCAAAATATAAAGGCCAGCTAACAATTAGATTTCTTGATTGTTTTGTGCACCTTGTTGTGACATTTCCACAACCATGCGCCTGAAGTCCCAAGTCTCCTTGGGCATACACTGTATTCAACTTCACACCATCTGAGATGTTGGCCAGGACAGGGCTCTATTCCTTGGACTGTAGGAGAATGAGGCGTGACCTTATTGAGGTGTATAAAATCATGAGGGGCATAGATAGGATGAATGTATATCATCTTTTTCCCAGAGATTGGGAATTGAAAGCTAGAGGGCATAGGTTCAAGGTGAAAGGAGAAAGATTTAAAAAGAATATGAGGGGCAACTTCTTCATGCAGAAAGCAGTGCGTGTATGACCATAAGACATAGGAGCGGAAGTAAGGCCATTCGGCCCATCGAGTCCACTCCGCCATTCAATCATGGCTGATGGGCATTTCAACTCCACTTACCCGCATTCTCCCCATAGCCCTTAATTCCTTGTGACATCAAGAATTTATCAATTTCTGTCTTGAAGACATTTAGCGTCCCAGCCTCCACTGCACTCTGTGGCAATGAATTCCACAGGCCCACCACTTCCTGGCTGAAGAAATGTCTCCGCATTTCTGTTCTGAATTTACCCCATCTAATTCTAAGGCTGTGTCCACGGGTCCTAGTCTCCTCGCCTAATGGAAACAATTTCCTAGCATCCACCCTCTCCAAGCCATGTATTATCTTGTAAGTTTCTATTAGATCTCCCCTTAATCTTCTAAACTCCAATGAATACAATCCCAGGATCCTCAGCCGTTCCTCATATGTTAGACCTACCATTCCAGGGATCATCCGTGTGAATCTCCGCTGGACATGCTCCAGTGCCAGTATGTCCTTCCTGAGGTGTGGGGACCAAAACTGGACACAGTACTCCAAATGGAACCTAACCAGAGAAATGGGCTACCAGAGAAAGTGGCTGAAGCAGGTACAATCGCAACATTTAAAAAAACATGCGGATAGGTGCATGGATAAGAAGGGTTTAGTGGGATATGGACTAAATGTGGGCAATTGGAACTAGCTGAGTGGGCACCGTGGTCAGCATTGACCAGTTTGGGGCAAACGGCCTGTTTCCATGCTGTATTACTCTATTAAGTTATGACTCTATCTGGAATATATACAAAGGATCTATCTTTTTTCAGTCCAAAATGGATAACCTCACACTTGCTTACATTGAACTCCATCTGTCGCAGTTTTGCCCATTCACTTAGTCTATTAATTTCCCTTTGTAATTTTATGTTATCATCTACACTGTCAACAATGCTGTCTAACTTTGTGTCATCAGCAAATTTCGGCACATGACTTTCCATATTGTTATCCAAGTCACTAATTCATGTCCACTTTCCTCAAAGCACAAGCACTGAGTTTGATGAGCTGAGGAAGGCAGTTCCCTAAACCTTATGAAAGCAAAACCATTGGGCATTTGGAATCTTGTGCGAGCTCTCTGCTCAATGCCTTTCCCACGTCTGAAATGAATTCTTAACCCACTGAATTGCCAATTCACTTAATGAGTATTTGGTTCAAATTCTACAGATGTGAAGGAAAAGGAGTTGATGTGGATATTGCACTAAAATGGTAACTCATAGGTTTGGATGACCAGAGATGGACAAATGATTGCTAAATAAAATGTTTTTTTTTGAAAAACTATTCACCAAAACCTGTCTCAACTCGCAAATATGTAGTGTCAATGATAATTTCCCTATGCAAGTCATAACACTTCCAGTCATCAAATTTATCTGACTAATTTGCGGTTGGGTGTGACCCATCCAGGCATCATTAAGAAAATGACAATCCAGAACAAAAACAGAAAGGACACAATTATCAAACAGGTTTGGGGCAGTTTGAGTTATTTGCTTCAGGCTTCTGGTGCCATGGAAACCCACCCTTGTCTGAGAGAGGGGTAGGAACCAGAGCAGCAGGGGAACAATTGTGCATGTATGTGCCTGTCCATTTGCAGGTTATTGTGAGATTCATTTTCTCTCTTTCGTTCCAGCCCCCATGCTTTTCCCCACAATTGGACATAAAATTGGTTTTCTTTCCTCAGTGGTCTGACCAACACAGTATGCCTGTTCCCAAGAACAGGCTCCTGTTATTCCCCTCCTCCCACTGTCAGCAAGATTCTATTGCCACAGCCCTTTCCTTCTGTGTGGCTTGGAGGATCTAGTGATGACAACGCTTGGATGAAGCTGCATTTTTGGAAGCTGCCACTAGTGAAAGAATGATACTGAATGAAAAAGAATACACAAGAGCTGTGTGCAATCAGAAAACATTCCTGGTCTCGAATCTTCCATCCCCACAAAACTGTGTTTGTTGAAGTAGTTCTCCAGTAAATATGCAACCTCTGTTGATCTTGCCCTGTTTACATTGAAGAATAGAATTCATTACAGCAAAATGTAAGTTAATTAAAGTCACTGCAATTATCTCTCAGCAGTTAGTCATTTTGTCAGTATCTGTGGGAGATTCACACAAACCAGGAGGAGTGTAAACTCACGATCAGCTCGTGGGTTAATGCCAGTGACTCAGTCATTCAGGTAAAACCAACCCGCCAGACATAGCTAACTGCCACCCACTGTATCTGTGTGAGAAATGGTTCTAAAACTACCACTTGTCTTTGGGCACTTGTGATCCATGTGTTGGTTGCCCATCATTGACTTCAAGGCTGACAATGGGCAGCATAATGTGGCAGACCATAAGTTACGGGGTAAAGCTGACATAGGTTATTATCACCATCCTTTCCGTTCAATGGCTCTCACTCACCTGATCCTCTCAAATACCAACCCTTCCTGTCCTTTATGTTTCCTGCTCACTGACTGGGGATACCTCACCGCCTCTTCTGTTTGTGCATCACTTTGGACTTCTTGGCTAACCACTTCCATTGTTTTCAAGCACCCCACTTTGTCTCATTGCAGGATAAAGTGGCACACTCTTACAGCACCCTGACTGACCTCCTTGTAATGGACTGCTGACATTTGACCTGCTGGACTGTTTGTTCCTGAATCTCTGGAATACAAGGACATGGATTACCAGACACTGGCAGGACCAAGCATCTGACTGATTGTGACTGATATTTTATGAACTACTGAGTGTAACAGTAACCCTGACCGACTGCAGTCCTCCTTGACCTCAACTAAGCATCAATCTACTTTGAATTTCTACATACAGGCATTTTTAAAGGCATAAGCAATACATTTGCTGCATAAACTTCTGGCCCCTGCTTCAGATAAAATGTTGGCGTGGTGTGATGCTGCAAAGTGACGTGTTCATCACTTTGATTGTGCACTGCTACCCACCATGATAAGCTGTCTGCTGCTTGCTCTGCACTAAGACAGCAGCATAACTCCCAGAGGCTGGTTAGCTGGTAATTAAACATTGAAAACTGTGTGGTAGGAAATCAGTACAAAGTATACAGAGGCAGGCTGGCTCTGAGTATAAAATGAGTATAAAACAGAGAAAGCAACCTAAGACCAAAATGCATTTTTTGTGTTGATGCATGAAATACAGATGTGTCCCTCCGTATGGAGCTAACGAGCAGAATCCATTCAAGTCTAGGTTTGCCGAAGCTCCAAAGTTAAACATTGGAGGGCTGAGGAAGTGTGAGAGTTTGTTTGAGAGAACGCCTGATGACATGATGACTCTGGTAGCTTACTGATACTGACTTGTCAATTAAAAGTTGAGGAGGCTGTTAATTAAGGGACATGCAAGATTCTTTTGTGGAGAAGCAACTGGATAAAAACTGCAGCTACCAACTATCTGCGCTGAGTTGTGTCAGGAATTTGCACCATCTAGAATTAGAAATGGGACATAAATACAGCTGGGGCTTCAATGAGCTGGATGTGCGTGGAAATAAATTAACTACAGCTCAATGACATGATTCTAAAATTGCATTTAACTCTTGATGGGACAATTGCAAGAGATATTCTTGATGTTGAGAATCTGATTTTTTTTCCCCATTCTCACAATATTTTCCCCACCACACCTTTTTCACTATTACTTATGACACACCATGAAGAGGACAATTCTGCCTTTAATATTTTTTCTCCAAATAATAACTATTATAGCAATATTCCGAGTTCAGTAAATGGAGGAATATCAGTTTTGAAGAGGCTTCTTTCTTCTCAAATGTGATATCAGCAAGAGGTCAGGAATCACATACAGGTAGTCCCTGGTTTCATTCTTCAGTATAGTTGCAATATTCCCCAAATGCTGGGTTCTTTGAGTGCATTTGCTAATTGATGGAACACTGTATTCTGTAGCTTGGGAGGAGAGAGACAAAGCCAATGTAGCACAGGACAGAATCCAATCCTTCACACCATCTATTCTCTCACTGATGTTATTATTACACAAGCTGAAACATGCTACTGACATACATTTAAATATAAATATGTTAAACCTCACTTGGATCAAGTCCAAATAGAAATAGCATGCCAAGCCAGCTACTTCAATATGGAGAGAAACTGGGTTCAATTTGAAATGAGTTTGTCAGTCTAGGTCCCTGGAATTAAAACCAGACAACAGAACACTGCAAAATTTAAGTTAAAATGAATGATGTGACATGGATATATAAATCCCACATGTTTTCCTTACATCATAAATGTTTCTGGCTCTAATGCTTTTATCTTGAGCCCAAATGAGAGCTATTGGCAGACTCGTACTTTCCTGTTACTAGAAAGAACTGGAAATTGTTGCTGATTGTGTTAGCTTTGGTGAAGATAGTCAAATTATTCCTTAATGCAGAATAAAGAACAGGAATCGCTGTGGGTTTGAGGTATTGGTCAAAGAGTGAGGATACCTGTGAAAAGGCTGCTGCGCTAATAAGGTGCACTTGTTTGAAAGCTCAGACTATTGTTGAGTTATTATTATTGAGTATTATTGAATACAGATTATTATTTAAACATGCCAGTAGACGCTATAAGGAACCTGAATCTTTAGTACTGAAGTGATGATGAGATGAAATTTGGTGGAGAAATATTCACGTTCCGAGCACAGAATTGGTATGAAAATATGAAGTGCTCTAATTGACAAACAGCAGCATGCTGTAGGTCGGCTCAGGGATTGGACAAGAAGACGTTTATGAGAGGTGAAACCCAACAGATCCTGGTGGTGGAGATTGAGAGAAAGAGATACACTGCACTAGCAGGTGGGGGTGGGGGGAAAGGGAGAGGGTAAATAAATGCCATCTTACCATCGTAGGCCTCTCTCCTTCTGCAGTTGGTATCATTCTTTTTTGGCATCATTAAAGTTAAAAATTACGCAACACCAGGTTATAGTCCAACAGATTTATTTTGAAGCACTAGCTTTCAGAGCACTACTCCTTCATCAGATGATCGCCAGTGCTTCCAATTAAACCTGTTGGACTATAACTTGGTGTTGTATGATTTTTAACTTTGTATGTCCCAGTCCAACACCAGCACCTCCAAGTTTTGGTGTCATGACCTTCTATTCCTGACCCATAGCAAAAAAAACCCATAATCAAGCACTCCCTATTCCTTTGGTAAATGTGATAAGAGTAATAGAATCTCTACTGTGTGTCAGCAGACCATTCAGCCCATTGGGTCCACACTGACTCTTTGCAGAGTATCTCACCCAAACACAACCCCTACCTTATCCATGTAACTCAGCATTTCCCATGGCTAATCCACCGAGCCTACACATCCCTGGATGCTATGCACAATTCAGGACGGCCAATCTCAT
Organism: Chiloscyllium punctatum; assembly: GCF_047496795.1. Classification (NCBI taxonomy): domain Eukaryota; kingdom Metazoa; phylum Chordata; class Chondrichthyes; order Orectolobiformes; family Hemiscylliidae; genus Chiloscyllium; species Chiloscyllium punctatum. The sequence continues at coordinate 98,071,793 of NC_092746.1, forward strand.
TAGCCTGCACACCTCTGGACTGTGGGAGGAAACCAGAGCACTCAGAGGAAACCGATACAGGTGGAGGGGCAAATCACTCAGCTTTTTCAGTAACATCCTCAAAGATGATTCAAAATAAAGTTTGCTTGTGGTTTGGTGAGCTCTTGTTCAGTCTTTTCGTATATTTCACGGATTAACCAGTAAAATTTGTCAATGACTCATACCAACTGGTCTCTTGCATTTCAAAATGGATTTTCATTATACCCACTATGTTCATTTCCAAGTATTATTCTTCTTTTAAAAATCTGTGTTTTCCCTCTACATCTCCGGCAACAATGATCATCAAATGCTGAGTAATCCTTGAAGTGGTGAGCATACATTTAAGTACTGCTTGAAAAAGACATCAATGGCTTGCTTAATCCTAAATAGTTAGTCACTGCTGGATGAGAGCATGAGTTGAAATGTTAGCCACCTCAAGATCATGCAGCATTATCAGCAAAAGCAAATAATCATTTTAAGTGCCAACTGGCTGTTTAACAAAGCTCCAGGCAGCCATTCATAGCACTGATTTCACGGACTAAAATCATCATTCAACCCAAGATTCCACCCTGGATATTGCTTGAACATCTCCATACAAATTACTCCCCTGAATGCCTTCAATTAGAGTCATAGAATCATTGAAATGTACAGCACAAAAACAGACTCTTCGGTCCAACTCGTCCATGCCAAACAGGTATCCTAACCTAATCTAGCCCCATGTGCCAGCACTTGTCCATATCCCTCGAAACCCTTCCTATTTGTATACCCATCCAGATGCCTTTTAAATGTTGTAATTCTACCAGCCTCCACCACTTCCTCTGGCAGCTCATTTCATCGACGCACCATCCCTTCGGTCCCTTTTACAATTTCCCTCTCTCACCCTAAACCTATGCCCTCTTGTTTTGGACTCCCTCATCTCAGGGAGCAGGTCTTGTCTAGTTAACCTATCCATGCCCCTCATGATTTTACAAAACTCTGTAAGGTCACCCTTTAGCCTCTGATGCTCAAGGAAAAAGAGCCCCAGCCTGTTCAGTCTCTCCCTATAAGTCAAATCCTCCAACCCTGCAACATCCTTGTAAACCTTTTCCGCACTCTTTCAAGTTTCACAACATCCTCCCAATAGAAGGGTGACCAGAATTGCACCCAGTATTCCAAAAGTGGCCTAGCCACTACCCATATACCCACAACATGACCTCCCAACTCCTATACTCAATGCTCTGAACAATAAAGGAAAGCATCCCAATACCTTCGTCACTATACTATCTGCTTGTGACTCCTCTTTCAAGGAACATTTTTTGCCAGAGTGGCGAGGAGAGAAGAGGAGGTGAAATGAGGGCTGCCGGGAAGGGTAAGTTTTCCTGCTTAAAAAGGGACTTACCTCAGGAGTCAGGCCACCATTTTGACAGAGCGGCAAGGAGAGAAAGTGAGGTGAAGCCAGGGCTGCCAGGAAGGTAAGGGCTTAATTTATATTTGGGCAGTGGCTAAACCCGAGATACTACACGTGTAGTATCTCCCTCCCACTCCCCCCACGCCCCTCCTCCAACTGGAAGAAAAAGACTCTGTAAGGTAAGGCTTTTATTTATTTCTTATCTTTCTTTTTCATATATTTAAGTGCATTATTTAGTTTTAGTTAGTTCACATAAAGCTAAGCGTACAATGGCAGGGGACCTCAGATCCGTGGCATGTGCCTCTTACTTGATGTGCGAGCTTAGAAACATGTCTGACGTTCCCGACTCTTACATTTGCAAGAAGTGTGTCCAGTTTCAGCTGTTGTTTGACCACATGACGGCTCTGGAGCTGCGGATGGACTCACGTGGAGCATCCGCGATGCTGAGGAGGTCATGGATAGCACATTTAGTGAACTGATCACACTGCAGGCTGGAATTGCTGAGGGAGACAGTGAATGGGTGCCCAAAAGACAGAAAAAGAGTAGGAAGGCAGTGCAGGTGTCCCCTGCAGTCATCTCTCTCTAAAACAAGTATACCATTTTGGATACTGTTGGGGGAAGATGGCTCACCAGGGGAGGGCAGCAGTACCAGGATCATGCCACTGTGGCGGGCACTGCTGTTCAGAAGGGCGGGAAAAAGACTCGTAGGGCCATAGTCATAGGGGATTCTATTGTGAGGGGAGTTGATAGGGAGTTAATAGCATATAGGCACCAATGAAATAAGTAGAAAATGAGATGAGGTCCTGAAAGAAGAAAACAGGGAGCTAGGAGAGAAGTTAAAGAGGAGGACTTCAAAGTTAGTGATCTTGGGATTATTACCAGTGCCACATGCTAGCCAGCGTAGAAATGAAAAAAATAGGCAGGATGAACACGTGGCTTGAGAGATGGTGTTGGAGGGAGGAGTTCAGATTTGTTGGACATTGGGACCTGTTCTGGGGAAGGTGGGGCTATTACAAAATGGGTGGTCTACATCTGAACCAGACTGGAACCAATGTCCTTGGGGGAGTTTTTTGCTACTGCTGTTGGGGAGGTTTTAAACTAATGTGCCAGGGGGCTGGGAGCCAGAAGAGAAAACAAGTAGGCAGTGAGGTGGAGACTGGAGACTGTAAGAATTATGAAGATAGCATTAATAAAGGGAAGAGTAAGCAGAGAGCAGATGAGCGCAAAAGAATTGGTGGCCTGAAATGTATCTACTTTAATGCAAGGTGTATAGCGTGTAAGGCAGATGAACTTAGGGCTTGGATTGGTTTGGGAGTATGACATTATTGCAATCACAGAGACTTGGTTGAAGGAAGGGCATGATGATTGGTAACTAAATGTTCCAGGATATAGATGCTTCAGACAGGACAGGGAGGGAAGTAAAAGGGGATTGGAATTACATTGCTGATCTGGGACGATATCATGGCTGTGCTGAAGGAGGACACTATGGAGGTCTTGGGTAGTGAGGCATTATGGGTGGAGCTGAGAAATAAGAAGGGTGCAGTTACATTGTTGGGGCTGTATTACAGACCTCCAAACAGTGAGTGTGAGGTAGAAGAACAAATAGGTAAACAGATTATGGAAAGATGTAGAGGCAATAGGGTAGTGGTGATGGGAGATTTTAATTTTCCCAACATGGACTGGGATACACTTAGCATCAGAGGTCTGGTTGGTGTAGAATTTGTAAGAAGCGTCCAGGAGAGTTTTCTGGAGCAGTATGTCAACAGTCTGATGGGGGAAGGGACCATATTGGACCTGGTACAGTGGAACGAGCCAGGACAGGTGGTAGAAGTTGTGGTGGGGGATTTCTTTGGGAACAGTGACCACAATTCTGTAAGTTTTAGAATACTCATAGATAAAGAAGAGAGAGGTCCTAAGGGAAGAGTACTAAACTGGGCCAAGGCCAATTATATCAAAATTAGGCAGGAGCTCGGAAATGTGGATTGGGCATAGCTATTTGAAGGGAAGTCCACATTGAGATGTGAGAGGCTTTCAAAGATAGGTTAAAGTTAGTGCAGGATAGGCATGTTGAGTTGAAGGCAAAGGATTGGAAGGGCAAGATTTGTGAACCATGGATGATAGGAGAAATTGTACAACTAGCCAAGAGGAAAAGGGAAGTGTATATAAGGTCTAGGCAGCTAAGAACAGAACAGGCCCTGGAGGAATATTGGAAAAGTAGGACAAGTCTTAAATAAGGAATCAAGCGGGCTAAAAGGGGTTATGAAATAGCTTTAGCAAGCAGAATTAAGGAGAATTCCAAAACATTTTATTCTTATGTAAGAAGCAAGTGGATAATCAGAGAAAGGATTGGTCCACTAAAGGATAATGAAGGAACGCCGTGTGTCAAACCTGAGAGAACGGGTGAGATTCTGAATGATTACTTTGCATCAGTGTTCATTGAGGAGAGGACCATGATGAATCTGGATCACGTTGGCATAAGTAGGGAAGATGTGTTGGGTATGGTAGAGGTTATTAAGATGGACAAATCCCCAGGACCAGATGGGATCTATCCCAGGTTGCTGAGAGAGGTGAGAGAGGAAATAGCTGGGGCCCTGACTGATATCTTTGTGGCATCCTTAAATACAGGTGAGGTACAGGAGGACTGGGAGGTTGCTCATGTTGTTCCCCTGTACAAGAAGGGTAGTAGGGATATTCTGGCTAACTACAGACCAGTGGGCCTGACGACAGTGGTGGGGAAGTTGCTGGAGAGGGTACTGAGGGATAGGATCTATTTATATTTAGAAAAGAATGGGCTTATCAGTGATAGGCAACATGGTTTTGTGCAGGGGAGATTGTACTTTACCAACTTAATAGAGTTCTTTGAGGAAGTGACCAGGTTGATAGATGAAGGAAGGTCTGTTGATGTCATATACATGGACTTTAGTAAGGAGTTTGATAAGGTTCCCCATGGTAGACAAATGGAGAAAGTGAGGTCACTTGGTGTACAGGGTGTTCTAGCTAGGTGGATAAAGAACTGGTTGAGCAACAGGAGACAGAGAGTAGTAATTGAAGGGAGTTTCTCGAAATGGAGAAAGGTGACCAGTGGTGTTCCACAGGGGTCAGTGTTGGGGCCACTGTTGTTTGTAATATACATAAATGATCTGAAAGAGGGCACTGTTGGTATGATCAGCAAGTTTGCAGATGACATGAAGATAGGTGGAGCAGAAAGCATAAGGGACTGACAGAGAATACAGGAGAATATAGATAGACTGGAGAGTCGGGTGGAAAAGTGGCAGATGGTTTTCAATCCAGAAAAATGTGAGGTGATGCATTTAGGCAAGTCTAATTCTACAGTGAATTATACAATGAAGGGAAGAGCCTTGGGAAAAGTTGATGAGCAGAGAGATTTGTGAATGCAGGTCCATTGTACCCTGAAGATTGCTGCACAGGTGGATAGAATGGTCAAGAAGGCATATAGTATGCTTGCCTTCACTGGACAGGGTATTGAGTATAAGAGCTGGCAAGTCATGTTAACATTGTACAAGACATTGGTTAGGCCTCATTTAGGATACTGTGTACAGTTCTAGTTGCCACATTACCAAAAGGATATGGACACTTTGGAGAGGGTGCAGAGAAGGTTTACAAGGATGTTGCCTCTTTTGGAAGGTGCTAGCTATGAAGAGAGGTTGAGTAGGTTAGGTTTATTTTCATTAGAAAAAAGGAGATTGAGGTTTACAAAATCATGAAGGGCATAGACAGGGTGGATAGAGACAAGCTTTTTCCTAGGGTGAAGGATTCCATAACGAGAGGTCACGCTTTCAAGGTGAGAGGTGGAAAGTTTAAGGGGGATACCCACGACAAGTACTTCACACAGAGGGTGGTGGGCATTTGGAACGCGTTGCCAGTAGAGGTGGTAGAGGCAGGCACGGTAGATTCATTTAAGATGCGTCTGGACAGATGCATGAGTAGGTGGGGAGCAGAGGGATACAGAGGCTTAGGAATTGGGCGACAGGTTTAGACAGTACATTTGGATCGGCTCAGGCTTGGAGGGCCGAAGGGCCTGTTCCTGGGCTGTAAATTTTCTTTATCCTTTGTTCTTTTAACTATGAACCTGCACTCCAAGGTCTCTTTGTTTTGGAGCTGGATTAAGATTGACCAGTACAACATCGATCAACAGAATCCTCATATCCTTACTAAATAACTAATCCTGGTAAGTTCAAATAGCAACACCCATTAATGCGCACTCCTACTATGAAGGATGTGGAATGATTAACAAAGAAATACTTCAACAATTTATACTAACAACATGGAAATTTATGCACAGTTAATATTAGAGTTTTTAATGCAGTAATTTTAATCAGTGAACCTCAAGCTAACAGGTCACCGACAAAAATAGAGTTTCATTTACACCCTTGACTGTGTGTATTGTTGATAGACCTACACTTGCATTGATTTCTCATGATCCTGTCAGGAATGTGCTGTGTACCATATGTATTGGAAACAGAGGCTGTCATGCACTTTTAAAAGTGGAGACTGCTGGATTTTGAGAAGATACTTTCATGTGGCTTTTACATCAGATGTTGTTTTGCTGGGCTTTACTTTAAAATTCTGGTTGCTGGATGTTTAATTGTGAAAACTTCATTTTCCAATGAGGATTCCTCTTTTTTAAAAAAGTTCATTCACGAGATGTAGGCTTCATTGGCAGAGCCAATATTTATTGCCCTTCTTTAGTTTTCTTTCTTGTTCTTGTGTTACTTCAGGTGGACATAAAGGGTAAAGGAATGAGTGAAAGATCAGATCTGAGACAATTTGTCGTCATCCATAAAGTTGGAGCTATATCAGAGGAGTACCAGCTTTAAATGTATTTATAGGCTAGAAGACAGTGATAACATTGTCTCCAAGAATTTGATTTGAAGAAAACTTCTCCTGTCAAGCCAACATTGCAAGTAACTCTCAAGGTCATCATGGTCCTGAAATGTAATCAAGTTGGCTTGGTCCAATCTACCACAAGACGAATCAGTATCAATCAAACTGCAGTGTGCCAAAAATGCAAGCAGTAACTGATGCTCAGGAGTAAAGGATGGAATAAATATATCTGAGTCCAGTCACCCATTGACTTCACTTGCAATTCATGATGGACAGAAAAAGTGGTAGAGACTTAACATAACAAGTCCAACCCCAACTTTCTTGTATCACCTCAATAATTGCAATTTTGTTTCTCTGGGTTTCTGATATTTCAGATTTTAGATTTTTTTAATAGTATTCGAGTGTGATGCAACCCTTAAACATCAATATCTGTCATTTCTCCTCCCAGATGTGAGCTGACCTGCTGTGTATTTTCAGCATGTTCTATTTATGTATTCAATATCTGGAAGATTTTAGTTTGGGAGTTAGTTACATCTTGATACATTATTTGTTTTACGTTCCTGATATTCCATGCCAAACAACAAATGTGTGTGACAAGGTCACTGAGGTGGATGAGCTTTCTTTGTCTGAGATTACCTACCAATTGTGTCGTATCATAGGACAAATTGTCTCTTTGTCCCATCAACCCTGCTTTATCATTTAATCAGATCATTGTCAATCTGCTTGCACTCTCAACTCCACTTTCCTGTCTGCCCAACTTAACCCCTGAATCCCTTACCTATCGACATTCCATCTAATTCAGTCTTGAAAAAATTTAAAGACACACCTAGTGTTTTCTGAGGAAGAGAATTCCACACACTATCTTCCCTCTGATAGAAAAGGAATCTCCTGTTATAAAGCCATTGACTCATACAGTGCAGAAAAGGCCCTTCAACTCATTAAGTCTGCACTGACAATAAGTACCATCAAAAGCACATTAATCCCAATTCCCTGCACTTCTCGCATATCCTTAAAATTCTCCATTTTAAAAGTAAACCTCTGTGTTGAGCTCATTCTTTTGCTTCAAAAGGCCTTTTTAAATACCAAACAGAATGCACACTGATGCCAGCTGATATAATTTCTTTATTCTGAGTCATTCCATACCCATATGCAAACCACTGCAAGGATTTTGATGTTCAGGCCTTGGAAGCATCTGTCCTCTGAAAAGGAACATTTTATCTGGCTGTAAAGTTTGACAGGAAACTCAAAAAATTCAGATTCCATTTATTTTTCTGACTCACGCACCCTCCCAAGCCCAGGGATGAGCTCCATATGCGTGTCTAACTTGTGGTCAGTCAAAGTCTGGAGAACAGGTCAAGTCCTGCATTTCTATTTCTATCACATTCCTTGTCATTGGATCCAGCTCACAAGAAGCCTGATTTGACAAATCAGAGGGTGATCAGGGATGACACCTGATTTAGAAGGCCGTTTACAGCCTATGAGAGTAGGCCAACATAGAGGGTCTGCACGAGTCCTTGTCACTGGGGAGGGGGGTCTTGATCAGAAGCAGCGAATTGCTATTGGAAGTAGCAGATACCATTCAGGTGGATGCTATGCATTAGGCCCTCAGCTGGTATCCCCATAGAAGTAAATTGGAAATGGGAGCAGCAATGTTGGCCGGGAGTTGTGGCAAGGGTTAAGAGAAAAGGTCTAATGGTGGTTGGGGGAGCAGAAGAGTGCATCAGTGGAGGATACAAAGAGTTTTAAAGGGGATTTAGATAGGGTGAGTGAGTGGGCAAGAGTATAGAAGGTGGATTACAATGTGGATGTGAAGTTACCCTCTTTGGTAGGAGGAACAGAGTGCATTTTCTTAAATGGTGAGAGCTTGTTGATGTCCAAAAGGACCAAGATGTCCTTAGCTGTAAGTCACTAAATGCTAGCATGGAGGTATAGCAAGTAGTTTATAAGGGAAATGGTATGAACCTTTATCACAAAGCTTTCCTTTAATTGTACAGATCATTGGTGAGACCATACCTGGAGTATTGTGTGCAATTCTAGTCCCCTTGTCTGAGAAATTATATGGCTTTTGCCTGAAATGTCGATTTTCCTGTGCCTCGGATGCTGCCTGACCTGCTGTGCTTTTCCAGCCCCACTGTAATCTAGATATTGATCATAGCAGTGTTTTACCAGGTTGATTCCTGGGATGATGCCACTACTCTTGAAGGAGTCTTAGAGTCATGAGTCATTGAAGAACAGGAATGTGAAAATAGGAACCAGCCTAGGCCCTTTGAGCCTGTGTCATTCAATGTGAGCATCCAACTCAGTACCCTGTTCCCACTTTCACCCCATCCCTTTTGATCCCCCTTAACACTAAAGTATATTTATCTCCTCCTGAAAACATTCTGTGTTTTGGATGCTATCTCATTACTAATGACATCAAGAAATATGGGTATAGCACGGAAATATAGCATTGAGTTAGCGGATCAGTTATGATCCGAATTGGCAGAATGGGCTCTCGGGTGAAATGACCCATTCCTGTTCCGACCTGTTCCGAAGTTATGTCCTTAGGCACAATATGTTGAGATTGAGAGGGACGGAGTGTATAATTGGCAGATAACACTCTCTTTTTATAGTTTCACATCCGATCCTTCTACCACAGGAAGAAGTGAAGACTCCTGGGAGGGCGTGAGGTGGGGGTGGTGGCTGGGGACGAGGGGAGTGCAGTGGGATGGAGTGGCTAAAATACTAATCAGGTGGAACGTTGTTCTCTCTGGCCTTCCCTGAGATGGCTGTGACAAACCACTGCTCAAGGAAAATGTCTCAGGCGCAAGGCAACCTCAACATCGGAGACTCGCTAACCCCAATATTATTACAAGGGGTTCAGCACTTGTCTAAAAGGGAAAACCAATAAAACTTGCAAATGACATACACTGGTCTGTCTCAAAATGGAGCTCCAAATATAGCCTTTACATTTTCTCCGATGTTGAGGTTGCCTTGCGCCCGAGACATTTTCCTCAAACCAGTGGTTTGCCATAACCATCTCAGGGAAGGCCAGAGAGAACAACGCTCCACCTGATTAGAATTTTAGCCACTCACCCCCCCCACCGACCTCCCCACACCCACCCACCCCCTCCCCCCTCCCCTCAGCCCCATCCCTTCCCCCCCCCACAACAGGAATCTTCACTCCTCTCTGTGGTCAATGGATTGGATGTGAATCATTAAGAGGGAGTATCTTCTGCTAATAATACTCCCACCATCCCTCTCAGTCTCAACATTTTGTGTCGAAGGACTTAGCTTCAGAACAGGTGGGAACAGGAGTAGGTCATTTCACCTGAGACTGGATTAGTGGTGCTGGAAGAGCACAGCAGTTCAGGCAGCATCCTGTGCTCTTCCAGCACCACTAATCCAGAATCTGGTTTCCAGCATCTGCAGTCATTGTTTTTACCTCATTTCACCTGAGAGCCCATTCTGCCAATTTGGATCATGGCTGATCCGCTAACTCAATGCTCTATTTCTGTGCTTTACCCATATTCCTTGTTGCCATTAGTAATGAGATATCATCCAAAACACTGAATGTTTTCAAGAGGAGATAGTTGTAGTTTAGTGTTAAGGGGGATCAAAGGGGATGGGGTGAAAGTGGGAACAGGGTACTGAGTTAGTTGCTCGCATTGAATAACACAGCAGGCTCAAAGGGCCTAGCCCAGTCCCTATTTTCACATTTCTGTTCTTCAAACACTCATGATTCTGTGACTCCTTAAAGAGCAGTTGCATCATCCCAGGAATCAACCTGGGAAAACACTGCTAGCTGCTTCTATCATCAGTATATCCTTTCTCAGACAAGGGGATGAGAATTGCTTTTATTGCATGTTTATTTTTCCCTCTGAGACGGCATACTGCATTAATTCCAAGTCTTTTGAAGGATAAAGAGAGTAGATGGAGGGACATACTACCACTTCTAAGCTCTCTTCCCAAGCTGCAGACAGTGCTGATTTGGAATGATATCACTGTTCCTTCACTGAAACTGTGTAAAAACCTTGGAGCACTATCTAACAGAACTGTGGATGTTCTCCCCACCAGGGCCTGCAGGAGTTCAACACCAGCTACTGAGATGCAATTAGGAACAAACAATAAAAGCCAGGCTGGCCATTGACACCTATATCCCAGGAGAAAAAAAATTGCAAAATGATCTTCTCCCCCAAACCTTAACAGCCTTAATTGAAATTCTAGTTGATCATATTTTGAACATAGAACAGTACAGCTCAGGAACAAGTCCTGCGGCCCTCTATGTTTGTGCTAACCGTGATGCCATTCTAAAGTAATCCTATTTGCCTTTACGTGGTCCGTATCACTGTATACCCTGGCCTGTTCATTTTTCTGTCCAAATTATTCTTCTTTCTGCTTCTACCATTTTTTTCTGGCAGTGCATTCCTGGCAACTACCACCCTCTGTGTATAAAAATTGCCTCGTACATCTCTTTAAATTTTCGCCCTCTAACCTAAACCTGTGCCCTCTTGGTATTTGTCATTTCTATCATAGGAAAAAGACTCTGACTACCATCCTCTCCATGCCTCTCATAATGTTATGCATTTTCATCAGGTCACATCTCAGCTTCTGATACACTAGCAAAAACAATCCAATTTGTCCAATCTCTCCTTATAGCTAATAAGTACAATATCCTAGTAAATCTCTTTTGCAACCTCTCCATAGACTTCACATCCTTCCCATCGAGTGGCGACTAGAACTGCAACAATATTCCAAATGTGGCCTAGTTGAAGTCTTATACAGCTTAAACATGACTTGCCAACTTTTAGACTGATGCCCCAATGAAGGCAAAGATGCCATATTTACCACCTTATCCACTTGTGTTGCCACTTTCAGGAAGCTTTGGGCTTGCACCTCAAGATCCTTCTGTATATCAATCCTCCTAAGGGTCCTGTCATTTACTGTCGCATTTATTCGAATTAATCTGCATCTGCCATTTTTCTGCCCAAATTTCCATCCGATCTATAACTTGCTATATTCTTTGACAGTTTTCCTCACTTCTTGAAACTCCACTAATTTTCATATCATCTGCAAACTTACCAGACCACCTACATTTTCATCCAAATAATTTATTTGTAGGACAAGCAACAGAGGGTCCCAGCATGGATCCTTTCCCAACATTGGACCCAATAACATAGGAAGGGAAAAGGATGGAATTCGGAAGGGAGAATATAGAAAGTTAGGCAGGTATTTAAAAAGGAGATCCTTGAAGGTCATAATATCAGGATTACTCCCGGTGCTACAAGCTAGTGAGGATAGGAAGAGGAGGAAAGAGCAGATGCATGCTTGGCTGAGGAGCTGGTACATTGGAGAAAGATTCACATTTTTGGATCATGGCATCTCTTCTGGGGTAGAAGTGACCTGTACAAGAAGGATGGATTGCACCTGAATTGGAAGGCGACTAATATATCAGCAGGGAGATTTGCTAGAGCTGCTCGGGAAGATTTAAACTAGTAAGGCGGGAGGATGGGACCCAGGGAAATAGTGAGGAAAGAGATCAATCTGAGACTAGTACAGTCAGGAAAGGGAGCAAATCACAGTCAGGGCAGGCAGGGACAAAGCAGACAACAAGATGGGACTGATAAATGAAAATGCATTTATTTCAATGCAAGAGGCCTAATGGAAGGCAGATGAACTGAGGGCATGGTTAGGAACATGAGACTGGGATATCATAGCAATTACAGAGATGTGGCTCAGGGATGGACAGGACAAACAGCTTAATGTTCCAGGATACAAATGCTGCAGGAAGGATTGAAAGGGGGGCAAGAGATGAAGGGGAGTGGCATTTTTGATAAAGGATAGCATTACAGCTGTGCTGTGGGAGGATATTCCCGGAAATATATCCAGGGAACTTATTTGGGTGGAACTGAGAAATAAGAAAGGGATGATCACCTTATTGGGATTGTATTATAGTCAGTGGGAAATTGAGAAACAAATTTGAAAGGAGATCTCAGTTACCTGTAAGAATAATAGAGTGATTATGGTAGGGGATTTTAATTTTACAAACATAGACAGGAACTGCCATAATGTTGAGGGTTTAGATGAAGAGGAATTTGTTCAGAGTGTACAAGAAAATTTTCTGATTCGGTATGTGTATGTCCCTACTAGAGAAGGTGGAAAAACTTGACCTACTCTTGGGAAATAAGGCAGGACAGGTGACTGAGGTGTTAGTGGGGAAGCACTTTGAGACCAGCGACCGTAATTCTATTAATTTTAAAATAGTGATGGAAAAGGATAGACTGGATCTAAAAGTTGAAGTTTTAAATCAGAAGAAGTCTAATTTTGATGGCATTAGGCAAGAACTTTCAAAAGCTGACTGGGGGCAGATGTTCGTAGGCAAAGTGATGGCTGGAAAATGTGAAGACTTCAGAAATGAGACACCGAGAGTCCAGAGACAGTATATTCCTGTTAGGGTGAAAGGAAACCCCGCCCCCACGCCGAGCTCCGTCACCATGCCTAACCCCGCCCCCACGCCGATCTCCGTCCCCGCCCCCACGCCCAACCCCGCCCCCACTCCGAGCTCCAGCCCCACACCAGGTCCTAGCCCCCATCCCTGCCATGTTTTCACCATCCCTCCAGAACTACCCATCTCTGAGGATGAAAGATCAGTCCTCAGCAGAGGCCTCACCTTCCTTCCCCTACGCTCTTGGATTAAGGAGTTCAACACGTGGCGACACATCGAACAATTCTTCCGCCGCCTACTTCTTCAACCAAGATTCTCGCCCTCCCTCTGATGACCCCTTCTCCCGCCTCCAACACACCCCATCCACCTGGACACCCCGTGTTGGCCTCTTACCTGCCCTCGATCTCTTCATAGTCAACTGCCGCCGCAATATTAACCGCCTCAACTTCTCCACCCCTCTCACCCACTCCAACCTCTCACCCTCGGAACGTGCAGCCCTCCACTCCCTCCATTCCAACCCCAACCTCACTATCAAACCGGCAGATAAGGGAGGCACGGTAATAGTTTGGCGCACCGACCTTTACACCGCTGAGGCTAGACGCCAGCTCGCGGACACCTCCTCCTACTGCCCCTTGACCATGACCCCACTTCCCACCACCAAACCATCATCTCCCAGACCATCCATAACCTCATCACCTCAGGGGATCTCCCATCCACCGCCTCCAACTTCATAATCCCACAACTCCGCACCACCCGTTTCTACCTCCTGCCCAAAATCCACAAACCTGACTGCCCTGGTCGAACACCTCCTTCCACCTATCGCATTTCCAATGTCCCTCCCCCAAGTCCCTCCTCCCTACCTTTTATCCTAACCTGCTGGACACATTTTCCTCATTCCTGAAGAAGGGCTTATGCCCGAAACGTCGATTCTCCTGTTCCTTGGTTGCTGCCTGACCTGCTGCGCTTTTCCAGCAACACATTTTCAGCTCTGATCTCCAGCATCTGCAGTCCTCACTTTCTCCAGGGTGAAAGGAAAGGCTGGTAGTTGTAGGGAATGCTGAATGACTAGAGAAATTGAAGTTTTGTTTAAGAAAAAGAAGGAACCATATATCAGGTACAGACAAGAGAGTTCGAGTGAATCCTGAGAAGAGTATAAAGGTAGAAGGAGTAACCTTAAGAGGGAAATTAGGAGGGCAAAAAGGAGACATGAGATAGCTTTGGCAAATAGGTTGAAGGAGAATCCAAAGAGTTTTTATAAATACATTAAGGACAAAAGGGTAACTATGGAGACAACAGGGTTCGTCAGAGATCAGCAAGGGGGTCTTTGTGTGGAACTGCAGGAGATGGGAGAGATACAAAACAAGCTTTGTATCAGTCTTTACTGTGGAGAAGGACATGGAAGATGTAGAATGTGGGGAAATAGATGATGACATCTTGAAAAATATCCATATTACAGAAGAGGAAGTGCTGGATGTCCTGGGTATACCCCAGGATCTGATCAGGTGTGCCCTAGCACTCTGTGGGAAGCAAGAGAAGTGTTTGCTGGGTCCCTTGCTGAGATATTTGTATCATCGATAATCACAGGTGAGGTGCCAGAAGACTGGAGGTTGGCTAATGTGATGCCACTATATAGGAAATGTGGGAAGGACAAGCCAAGGAACTATAGACCGATGAGCCTGACGTTGGTGGTGGGCAAGTTGTTGGAGGGAATTCTGAGGGACAGGATGTACATGCATTTGGAAAGACAAGGGATAGTCAGCATTGCTTTGGGAGTGGGAAATCATGTCTCACAAACTTGACTGAGTTTTTTGAAGAAGTGACAAAGAAGAGGGATGAAGCCAGAGTGGTAGATGTGATCTATATGGACTTCAGTAAGGCGTTTGACAAGGTTTCCCATGGGATACTGGTTAGAAAGGTTAGATCTCATGGAATGTAGGCAGAATTGGCCATTTGGATACAGAACTCACTCAAAGGTAAAACACAGAGGGTGATGGTGGAGAGTTGCTTTTCAGACTGGAGCTCTATGACCAGTGGAGTGCAAAAAGGATCAGTGCTGGATCCACTATTCAATGTCATTTATATTAATGATTTGGATGTCATCATAGGAGGTATAGTTCGTACGTTTGCAGATGACACCAAAATTGGAGGTGTCGTAGACAGCGAAGAAGGTTACCTCAGAGTACAATGAGATCTTGATCAGATGGGCTAATGGGCTGAGGAGTGGCAGTCAATGGATGCCTTAGTCATCTACTGGAGAGTGTTGCTGAACAAAGAGACCTTGGAATGCAGATTCATATTTCCTTGAAAGTAGAGTCACAAGTAGACAGGATAGTGAAGAAGGCATTTGGTATCCTTTCCTTTATTGTTCAGAGCATTGAGTACAGGAGTTGGGAGGTCATGTTGCGGCTGTACAGGATACTGGTAAGGCCACGTTTGGAATATTGCATGCAATTCTGGTCTCCTTCCTATCGAAATTATGTTTTGAAATTTGAAAGGGTTCTGAAAAGATGAGCAAGAATATTGACAATTTGGAGGATTTGAGTTATAGGGAGAGGCTGAATGGTCTTGGGCTATTACCTTGGAGCGTCGGAGGCTGAGGGGTGACCTTATAGAGGTTTATAAAATCATGAGGGGCATGGATAGGTTAAACAGACAAGGTCTTTTCCTTGGAGCGAGGAAAGTCCAGAACTAGAGGGCATAAGTTTCGGTTGAGAGGGGAAAGATACAAAGGGGACCTAAGGGGCAACATTTTCATACAGACGGTGGTGTGTGTGTGGAATGAGCTGCCAGAGGAAGTGATAGAGGCTGGTACAATTACAACGTTTAAAGGGCATCTGGATGGGTGTATGAATAGGAAGGGTTTAGTGGGATATGGCTAAGTGCTGACAAATGGGTCTAGATTAGATTGGGATTTCTGGTCGGCGTGGATGAGTTGGATTGAAGAGTCTTTTTCCATGCTGTACATCTCTATGACTCTCTGACACTACTTCATTGCTAATCACAGACTTTCAAGCAGAAAAAAAAACGCTTCTACATAGCCATTCTCTGTCTCCTATGACCAGGCTAATTTTGCATCCAGTTTATCAACTCACCATGGATCTCATGTGATTTAGTCTCCTGGACCAGACTAACAAAAGGGATATTGTCATTGTAATGCTTTTTAAAAATTCCATTTCAACTATATCCACCACCTTACCCTTATCAATCATTTTGTCCACTTTGTCAAATAATTCAGTCTAGTTTGTGAGATTAAATCCTGATTCTAAGTACTTCATCCAAAAATTTCCCTTGCGCAGATGTAAGATTTACCAGTCTGTAATTTCCTGGATTATCCTTCAAAGAATGAACAACATTGGCTGCTCTCCAGTCTTTTTCGACATCATCTGTGGCTAAAGAGGATATAAAGATCTCTGTTAAAGGTCCAGCAGTCTCATCTGTTGCCCCTTTTGATATCCTGGGGCAGATCCTCCCAGGCCCTGAAGACTTATCTATCTTAATGCTTTTCAGGACACCCAGCATCTCCTCCACCTTAATATCAACATAATCTAGAATATCAACATACTCTTACCTAATCTTACCACCATTCACTTCCTTCTCCTTGGTGAATGCCAAGGCAAATGTCTTATTAAGGGCTTCAACCACTGTGCCTGCCTCCTTGCATAAATTCTCTCCTCTGTCCTTGAGTGGATCTACCTTTTCCTCAATTACCTTATTGCTCCTACTATACGTATAAAATACCTGGGGATTCTTCCCAATCCGACTTACCAAAGACTTTTCATGGCCCCTATTAGCCCTCCTAATTACTTTCCCGCTTCCTTTGTATTCCTCAAGGATCTTGTCTGATTTCTGCTTCCTAAGCCTTATGTATGCTTCCTTCCTCCTTTTGGCTCAACGTTCAATATCTCTTGCCATCCAGCGTTCTGAATCTTCATTTTCTTGTCTTTCATCCTCACAGGAACAGAGTCAAAGAGTGTGGTGCAAGAAAGGCACAGCCACATCAGGAGTGAGACTAATGCTTGAAACATCGATTCTCCTTCTCCTCGGATGCTACCTGATAAGCTGTGCTTTTCCAGCACCACATCCTTCAATTCTAATCTCCAGCATCTGCAGTCCTCACTTTCTCCTCACAGGAACACATTGGTTCTGCACTCTGATTAAGTGACCTTTCAAAAACTCCCACATGTAAGGCGTCAATTTACATTCAAGCAGCCACCCCTAATCTAACTTCTTCAGTTTATACCTAATACAGCTGTAATTAGCCTTCTCCTGATTTAACACTCTCACCTGAAAACCAGTTTTATCCTTATCTATAACAAATTATGATCGCTGTTCCCAAATGCTCCCACGCTGAAACGTCAATCAGTTGGCCAGGCTCATTCCCTAATACAAGATTGAGTACAGCCATTTCCCTCATTGGACTATCTTCATGTTGTTGCATGAAACCCTCCTGGGTGCACCCAACAAATTCTGCCCATTCTAAGCCCCAAGGGAGTCCCAGTTCATATTGGGGAAATTAAAATCACCCATGACAAAACCCCTCTGTTTTTAAATCTTTTTCCATGATCTGCTTATGTATCTGTTCTTCAATCTCACACTGGTTTTTGGGAGGTGTATAGTATTGTGCCATCATAGAGATTGTAGCTTTCTTACTCCTGACGTCTACCCATGTGTCCTCCCTGGATGACATGTCATGTCTTAGTGCAGCAGTGATATTCTCCTTAATCAGTAATGCAACTTCCCCATCCCTTTTCAAGCCTTCTCTATCTTGCCTGAAACATTGAAACCCTTGAATGTGCGATGCCAGTCCTGCTCTTCATTCAGCCACATTTCTGCAATAGCTACCACATCATAATTCCATATACCAATCCAGGCTTGAAGTTCATCTTCCTTACCTGGTATACTCTTTGTACTAAATTAAATTGTTGGTCCTGCTTGTTTTTCTCATTAGACGTATTTGACTTAACCTCTACCTTCTCCTCAATCACTCCAATGCAGCATTACTCCTTACCCATACCTACTCAGAGACACCCTTATCCTTGGTTCCAGGGAGTTTCTGGAGTCTCTCTTGTAGCTGCAGAAATGTCCATCTGTCCCCCTGATTGTAGAAACTCCTATCACTATCGCCTGTCTACACTTTGACTCTCCCTGCTTTACAACGACGCCTATCGTGATGCGATTGATTTGACTGCTGCTGCTGGTTTCCACTGAGAAGCCATTTCCTCCCCCACCCAGCAGTATTGAAAACGGCATATCTGTTTGAGAGGGGAATAGCAACAAGGGACACCTGCACTGCCTGCTTCTCTTGGCGGTCATCCATCTGTCTGACTGAATATTTATTTCTACACCATTTCCCAACAACTGTCCTCCTACCTCGATCCTTGATGTTTTGCAATTATGACAAAGGAGTACCCGGGGCCAGTATAAGTTTTGACTGTCAATTTTGATTTGTGAATTATAGTCTTTTACAGCACAGATCTACAATAATCTAAACCAGCAGTGCATTCGATATTCACGAGGCAAAGCTGTCTTACAATTGAATTTATCTCTGTCCTTGTCACAGAGCCAGACACCAAGGAGCCAGGAGGGACACAAAACATTAACTTTAGCTCCTACTTATATAAAAAGGAATTTAAACGGATTCCGCAGGCATTAGAAGATGCATCACAGCAAAACAAATTCTCACAACCACTTCATGAGCAATCGCACTCAAATATTCACCTCATTTCGAATCATGGGGATCAATTTTTAACACAGCACAAGGTTACAATAGGTCAAAGTGAGGCTTGAGCCCTTTTAACTCCGATACTGTGTTTCAGTAAAGCAGATTTTCCCCACCCAGTACCGGAAGGACAGATTTGAGACAGGAAACTGAGCAAAACTGCAGAAAAGGAGTTAATGTTAGATTGGTCCAATGTCCCTGACTCAAAAGGCATCTCAATTAAAGGCAAGTTCTGACAGTTATTTTGTTCTTCTTTGGTTAAATGACCAGCTCAAGGCCAATCCTCCTCTTATCTCTCGTTAAAATAGGATGACGGTGTCAATAAAGCAGGAACTTTCCATTATAAGGCAGACGGTCACGTACCTGGTTATTTGACTCTTACGTCAGTCAAAATTGTTTTGGTGATTTGTTGTGTTGTTGCATGAATGCATCGGAAAATCCCTGCAATTACTTCAGATTTAAAATCTTGTACAGCTACAATGAAAACATCTCTACCTTTATGTTCCATTCCCCTTACAATTGACACCAACATTTCAATTACTTGCATCTGATTCTGTTAAGATCCTAGCAGATACAGATACTAAACAAATCTGATCCTCGTATGAGACTTGTCATGATTATAACGAGTCTGGATTAGAGTGGTGCTGGAAAAGCATAGTAGGTCAGGCAGCATCCAAGGAGCAGGAAAATCAACGTTTCAGGCAAAAGCCGTTCATCAGGAATAGAGGCAGGGAGCCTGCAGGGTGCAGAGATTATAACGAGGTCAGCCAAGTGGACCTCATAAAATATGAGTTCCCTGACTGGGGTTATTAATCAGTCAAATCAGGGAACCCAGGCTGACAGGAGTGTCAGACATTCTGCTCACTCTGAGAGCTGGCTCTGAGGGAGCTGGATTCATATCAAGAACTCTCCATGTGTAAATAAACAATGACTTGGTGATGAGATACTGGCCTCTGCGATATCATTTCAGTGACAATTAGAGAAAAGCACACTCCTGAAGAGCTTCACTCACAACAGCTAGCTTTGAGTTGGGGTTAACATTTCTGGCATCATGTTGTTATTTGGGGAGCTTGACTCATTCGATCCTGCCATTGGAGACTGGGTCCAGTATGTACAAAGAACGTATTATTTTTTCTGGGCAATTGACATTAGGGCTGATGACAAGCAATGAGTAATTCTTCTGACGGCTTATGGACCTGCAGTTTTTTCAACTAATAGGGCCCTAACTTTTCCTGAGGCACCAAATACTAAAGTCTTTCAAGAGTTCATAAAATTAGTCAAGGAATATTATAACTCTGAACCTCCTCTAATTCTGAGGTGCTATTGGTTTTACAAGAACTGGAGAATCTGTATCAGGAGTTTTGACTAGGTTAAAACAACTGGCAGAGGCATGCGACTTTGATTAACCCTTAATAAGATGCTGACAAACCATTTGGTATTTGTGATTAATGATGTAACCATGCAAAAGTGCCCACTAGCTGAAGCCTAACTGGACTTCAAACAGGCACTACAGCTAGTTTTCTCATTGTAAAGTGTGACCAGTGGAGCAAAAGACTTGTAAGGTATTCCGATGGAAGTGGACACCCTGGCCATTCTGACTAGGCTTGGGATACACCACTTGAGCAAAAGCAATTGGATAAGCTCACTCAGGACATATCCTGAACAGAGGGACTCTTTTTCACTCCACAGCAAAATCCTAAAACAAAGCCAAGCCTTGGCCAAACATTTAACGTTTTCTTCAGGATCTGGGCCGGCAAGCCATTGTAGTTGCTGCCATTATGTGGACTTGAGATAGCGAAAAAGTCCCACTAGACATAAACTGGGTAAGTCCCACTAGACATAAGCTATAGTATCCAGGAGTGTGCACACCCTGCAAAGTCCACCTACATCTGATTTGGAATTATTAAGTTGCTTAGCAACATCCAAATCAGAACCAACCAAAGTATACCATGAACTTTCATCTCAATGCTAACTTTTTTAGACTTGTATTAAAACACCAAGATTGCATTGTTTATACCAATATCTGTCATTTAAAAGTGTGCAGCTATTTTATTCTTCCTCCTGAGGTGGACCACTTCACATTTCCTCTCATTGTGCTCTATCTCCCAGATTTTTGTCATTTAACCTGTCCACAGTTCTTTTATCTTCTCTACTTACTCTTGACCCCTAGCTTTCATACCTAGCTTTGTGTCATTGGTAGATTTAGCTACAGTACATTCTGTCTTTTCATCCAACTCATTAATAAAAGTTGTATACAGTTGATGCCCTAGCACAGATCCCTATGGCATGCCAATAGTTACAGTTTTCCAAGCCCAAAAAGAAATATTTATTCTTTCTTTCTGCTTTCTGTTAGATAATGAGTCCTTTACTCATGCCACTATGTTGCCTCTATATACGGTGCTCTTACCTTTTGTAGCAATCTTTAATGAGGCACTTCATTAAATATCTTTTGGAAATCCAAATGCACCACATTTAAATAAAAGCAAAATGCTGCAGATGATGAAAATCTGAAATGAAAGCAACAAGTGCTGGAGAAACACAAAAGATCTGGCAGTGTTTGTTGAGATAGAAATGGAGTTGATGCTTCAAGTCACAATACTGTTTTTCAGCAGTGAATGTTTTGGCTCCAAACTGATTCCTTTTCACAACTGTCTAAGAGCCATGTGATTAACTCTGTTCTTCTCTCTCTCAAGAGCTGCTGTCAGATCTGCTGAGTTATTCAACCACCACATTTATTCATCTTGATTATTCCCTTAAAATATTAGTCCACCACAATTGCCCTCCCACAAAGTTACTGACTCTCCAGAATCACTTATGGTTTTTGAAGTATCCTGCTATTCCTTCTTCAATAATGAATTCCAGTGATAGTTTCTCTGATTAATTCCACTACAATGTTGTGCTGTCCATCAATTTTATATGATGCCGACAGGCATTCTTTTTATTGTTTAATAATCATGAAGTAAAATTATTCCTCATTTCAGATGATTGATAAGCACTTCTATTTATCTATAATTGAGGCAGACTTTCCCTCTTTGTTATCAATGTAAACAATATAACAGTCTATATTTTCTGCTGTCACAAATCTTGCAAGACATTCTGGCATCAGGCTCTGGTGTCCCACAGTGGTATCATTTATGCTTTGCTCAAATCTAATGAGGAGCGCCACACCAGTTGCTACAATTGTCAGTGCACTGCCATTAATGTTTTATCTGTTGTAATTATGAGCACTCAACAAAACCTGCAATAAAGAGAAACTAAGTGGATGGGATCACTGCAAAGCTCGACAAAATGCTTTCATCTGTCAAATGGGCAATTTTTAAAAATCATTTCTAAAATAATGGCACTTCAAAAAGAACATGGTTCGCAATAATTTTAGATACATTTAGATCTTCTACTTTTGGCTTTCTCTACAATTGTTTTTAATTGTGAATCTCTCTGTGGGTTTGATTTTCCATTCCATGAGCAAAATGGGCGTGGGTGTCTTTTAAGGGTGAGAGATGAACCCTGCTGTCCTCCACAGTGGATCAAGTGTTGACCAGACACTTAATTAGAAACCTGTGGGCTTCTTGACGATATTAGCCAAGGTGTCCTGCTGTACCTGAAGCAGTTAAAGGCTGGAAGCCAATATGTGTGGCAGTGGCATGTCGAAGGTTCGGTATTATGGCTGAACTACAGGACCAACCTAAAGGTACGTGATATTTTGGGGGGAGTTGTAGGGTGTGGGCCAGACGGAAGGGTTTAGTGTCAAGGGTTGCATAGGTGAGGGCAGGGGATTGGCTTTCAACAGTCCTGCATGACCACTCCAGTCATGCCATCTCACATTGGGTCAAATGGAGGCCCTTCTCAACCTGACAAGCTGACCACAGTCTGGTCATGGGAAAGCAACCATTGTTTTCACCTTATCAGATAGGCCGGTGATGGGCCAAAGTGGTGTGAAGCCCACAAATGGTCATTAATTTGACTTTTAAGGGTCTTAACTGGGTGCTGGACTGGGAGGTTGACCATTGGCCTTCCTAGCCTAAATATAATTGCTGACATGGTGGGGAGAGGTATCACTCCACCTGAGTATTTGTCATTCCAGCTTTCTTCATATCTAGCTGTGGAGAAAACCACACTCTCAAATCTGCGGCTTGATCTTCCAAGCTGACTGCTCCAAACTTTCTCATTGGTTTTCATTTTCTCTTCTTTGGTTATAAAACACTTTTTGGTAACCCAAAAATGTGGATGCATCTATACAAACTTCAGACTTTTATTTTCAAGGATCTCTTTTGTGACACTCTTCTCTATTCCTCATGTGGAATTAGAATGCTAAATTGAAATTTTAGCTTTCTTACATATTTATCTCTGATTTTTATCTCTTTCTCAAAATCAGTTTATTTTTATATAGTGTCTTCATTGTAATTAAACCTCCAAAGGTGTTTCTCAAGATCATTATTAAATATGACACAGAGCCATGATGAGGTCAGATGACCAACAGCTTGATCAAAGAAAGTCTCTTAAGAGTAAAATCAGAGATTGACAGGTGGGGCTATGTAAGCAAGAAATTCCATAGTTTAAGGCCAATGCAACTGAAAGCATGCCTACCCAACAGGGTATTCAAGAGTTCATAAAATTATTTCTTCAAATTTTCCTCAGTAACTGAATCATGTTCAATTATGCAATAAAATTATTCCATTTGAGTGTGATCTTCCAGGAGAACCAATCTGTTTTTCAACTGGTACATATTGTTTCCATCTTTAGATTAATGATGGTTTTCATCTTAATTATTTCATGTCTCAATCCCTCTAATCGATCAAGTGCGTTCTTTGACTTTCTGTTCATATGCAGCCTTCACGATCCTTTGTAAAGCAACTACCTCCCCACAGCCACTCCGCCACCCACCAAACGTGCGTTCCATCTCACTACACTGGTTCAGTATAGCAGCTACCGGTCCTTGAACCTACCCAATTCATCAAAATGCATCTCCAGTGACAATAAACATGGGGTCATTAATGATTAAAACTCTCCATAATGCTTCCTGTTTCATAACTTGTGTCCCATCACCATTTCCCAAGGCCCTAGATATTCCTTCTAGGTGAATCGGTGCTTTACTTGTACTTCTTCCAACCTCGTCTATTGTATTCACTGCTCACAATGTGGTCTCCTGTTGTGTTCTGGACTGTATTTTAAATATTCAGTGATCTTTTAGCTTTGAAAAATATTGCCCTCCTGCTGAAAGTGAGTGAGCACTTTTTGAAATTGCAGTGGATGCCATCTGTCTTTCCATTTCAGGATGTGAAGTAAAAGCTAATGTTTCATTTTTGTCTTTGTAATAAATGCTTGGCTGTGTACCAAAAGCTGTTAGAATATAATCTCTGTTGACATAGTTGTTCAATGCAGTGTTTAATAGTTGTAAGAGGTTGTAAGAACATAATCTGCCTTTCTCATGGTTCCTGAAAACATGTTTTTTTGATTATGCAACTTAATAACCAATTTAGGAATTAGACTTTACTTTTCTTGTGGGACTAGTTTTTCTTTGCAGTCACAATGAAAGAGGTTTAAATGAGAGTTTTATTAAATTATTGCTGTTTTATTTCAACTGCATGGCTCCTGAGGACTGTATACAAAATAGGGTGATACTGGATCTGGAATCACACGTGGGCCAGACTGGGTATGTACAGAAGTTTTCCTTCCCTATAGGGCATTAATGAACCAGATGGGCTTTTACAAAAATCGATGATACTTTCATGGTCACCATTAATAAGACTAGCTTACAATTCCACATTTATTGAATGCATTCAAATTCTACCAGTTGCCATGGTAGGATCTGAACCCATGTCCCTAAGCATTAGCCTGTGTTTCTGGGTTGTTAGCCACAGGACATCACCACTAATCTGCCATCTCCCCTACTACTATGATGTATTGTACCTCTGAAATGAAACAATATGAAAGGGTAACATTATCTATTAAGACAACACATTTAATAACTTAAAAACTAATTGATCATAAAAGTTGTCGTGGGTGGAATTAGCTGGGTGAGTTATTCAGAATGGCGAAAACGACAATATCAACAATCATCAAATATGAGACAATGTAACCAGATACCTGTAATGTAATAACATTGTAATGACATGCGCCAACTTACTGACATTTATGCTGTGTATTTACTTCGGCTGCTGCACTAGTCTCCTTCAATGTTCCTTCAACCTTATTATTGATTTGAAAAGAAACAAAAATCAGCCTTGGAGTAATGAAAGCAAACTGAAATTTCTACCCTTTAATGTGCGCAAATGGGCTATCACTGTCCATCAAGGCCACAGTTCAATTTGAAAGACTCGATGTAATGGATAAAGTCAATCTAAAGTTGATATAAACCCCAATGAAAGGAGAAATTTGGTTTGTTAGCTACACTGAAAACCATTAAGAATTTGCTGCTTTGTACTGCATGTCTTTCGTTTGCTTAATTGTCCCTATAGAATTCTTTAGTCACGGAATGCATGGTACAGAAGGCATTATTCCAGAAAACAGTTTCTTTTCAAGCAGAAGGACATCTGCAGAATTTCAGACTAATAGCCCCAAGTCGATTTAGAATTCCTTATATTTGATTTTTGCTGTTATTTCAAACTCAATATTTTCCTGGCACATTATGGCCTCCTTGTAGCACTTACCAAATGTGTGACACTTCAACAAAAAAAAGTCTCTTTTATTTAAAGTAAGGGATGAATGAAACAGTTTATGGCAGTTGCAATTTTTAGATAATAATGAGAAATTCTCCCCATGACTATTATAAGAAGGTTTATATTTCAAAATTCAAACTGTTTGCATTGGCCAAATTTCTGACAGAGTAAAGTGCAGTAAATGATTAATTTTCAGATCATTCCATCCACTGACTAGAAGGTCCTATATCTGGGGAGTATCCTGTGAATTGTAGTAACTTGGCATCTCCAATACCAAATTCCCTGTGGACAGAGCCTGTATATAGACACATTCATAGAATATCCCGATATGTGCAAGTAGTCACCATAAGCTTGGTTTTAGTTTATGGGGCCAGGCTGGAGTTAAACTCATTACATCACTCTGATTCACACTGCTGTGTTGCTAGTCTGTTTTAGGAGTAACATAAGAAGCTCATAGCTTAAGATTTGGGCCAAATCCACACTCAAAATTATTCAGACTCCAACACTATTTTAATCTTGGACTGTGTGAGCCATACACTGTTTGAACCATGCGTGCAATATTTTCCTGGATTTGAGAGTGGTGCAAGAAGAAAATCCAGGTACATTGCCTTTACATTTTTTGAAGGTTCTTTGCGCATTTGCATTGAAGCCAGAGTTTTCTTCCTAGGCCACAAAATATTTTTGGTGCTCGTTCACCTATCTTCCTCTGCCCTTTGATGACCTTGGATATTCCCTCCTTATTGCTCTGAGGGCTACTTCACCACCACATTCCCCCCAGTCCTTCCCAACAAGAATCTGTCACCAGGAGGCTTGGTGCCATGAGATTTCCTTGTCCCATTCCTGGGCCACCAGCCAGTTTTTTAATTGGGCTGTTGTAGTTGCCAGGTTCTCAGAACATTGCAGCAAGCTAACTTCACTCCGGCCAGAGGCACACTTACAAGCTGTGATCAAATTTGCGCTCAGCAGGGCCTGCAGTTTTGTGGAGTCATGGAGATTCTAGGTCCCATTAAAAATGGTGCTAGGAACCTGAACCACAAGGTTCCACCTCCATTTCTAATTGATCCTATTTTCATTGGGTTAAAGGAAAAATTGCAGAATGTGATCCATACAAACCCATCAAGACTATGTGAACTATTTAAAAACAATGACTGCGGATGCTGAAAACCAAATACTGGATTAGTGGTGCTGGAAGAGCACAGCAGTTCAGGCAGCATCCAACGAGCAGCGAATCGACGTTTCGGGCAAAAGCCCTTCATCGGGAATAAAGCTTGATGAAGGACTTTTGCCCGAAACGTCGATTTCGCTGCTCGTTGGATGCTGCCTGAACTGCTGTGCTCTTCCAGCACCACTAATCCAGTATGTGAACTATTGTTGAGTTCAAGCTATTTTTCGACGTGTGAGATCCATTTCGTACAGTGTGCAACTTATGATCCTTTAGAGTATGAATGCATACAATGTATAGAATTATCAAGCTGTGAAATTATTTAAACCTCTCACTCCTTAAATGTGAAAACAAGAGAGCCTGCTACCTCTTTGCATAAAAGAATTGTGCTTGCTAATTCAATAGCTGTTAGTTAGCATAAAATTGAGGGTTATCGTTATGATATCATCACTGATTAACTGCTTCTACAACCTATCATTATCATAGTTGGGGCCTGTAAACTCATGAAAAATCATGTGGTTATTAAGCAATTGGTTGTCTTTGATATGGGGCTATGAAGACAGAAAAGTGGGCAAGTGGAAATCCTGTATTTAGATGGTACTTGACTTATAGACATCGCAAATCACTTTTCAGATAATTAAGTATTTTTGAAGGAGACAAAATGTTAACTCTGCTTAAGTAACTTACAAAATCTGCAGTGAATTTATACACAGCAAACTCAAAGAAAAGTATGATCATGGCCAGATAATCTTATATCCCTTGAAATTTTTGAGAAAAAAATATTCACAATGATACCATGAATAAGTCTTCTGTTCTTAAAATAGTCTCATGGGATCTATTACATCCATCTAGGAGGGCAGAAGATGCTTCAGTTTAACATCTATTTTGATGGATGATACTATTGACAGAGCAGCACTTCCTCAATCCTGCATCAAAACTAAGGATTTTCTGAATTGAGTTTACGAGTCAAACTTGAATCTTTAGACTTAGAGGCAAAATTCCAACTAAACTGTGGCTCAAGATAATTATGTTATTACTTTATGCTTAGATTGCTAATGGTGTCAGTACCAGGGTGATATGTGGGGTAAGAAATCTCGGTTAGTAAGTGTAAATTATTCATTAATAACAAGGTGACAAAAATTGAATGGAAATATGATAATTAAAGTATTCAAATGCTCATTTGAATTTATGGGGAAATCATGAAACAGGGTTTCCAATGACCATATTTTACAAGAACTCTCACATTCAGAAAAGGAAACGTAATGTCAGTAGTGGTTTTAGCCTTAATTTATTTCATTATTACAAATGGATTGAAAAAAATTAGCTTGTTTAAGAAAAAGTAGATTCACAGCTTCTGATGCTACCTGCAAGCTTTATAGTTAAAGGTGAAACATCAGGTGATTACCAAGAAAATAATTTTGAGTTGCGGTTATATCAAATACATATTTACATACCTATAACTAAAAAGTATCCTTCTGAATGAAAGTTAACACTAAAATAAATATTTCTATGTAAACCACCTGACGTATCGATATAAATTATCTATCAATTGTTCTATGGAAGACCATACTATTAATAGAACATAGAACATAGAACAATACAGCGCAGTACAGGCCCTTCGGCCCTCGATGTTGCGCCGATCAAAGCCCACCTAACCTACACTAACCCACTATCCTCCATATACCTATCCAATGCCCGCTTAAATACCCATAAAGAGGGAGAGTCCACTACTGCTACTGGCAGGGCATTCCATGATCTTACGACACGCTGAGTGAAGAACCTACCCCTAACATCAGTCCAATATCTACCCCCCCTTAATTTAAAGCTATGCCCCCTTGTAATAGCTGACTCCATACGTGGAAAAAGGTTCTCACTGTCAACCCTATCTAACCCCCTAATCATCTTGTACACCTCTATCAAATCACCCCTAAACCTTCTTTTCTCCAAAGAAAACAACCCCAAGTGCCTCAGCCTTTCCTCATAGGATCTTCCTACCATACCAGGCAACATCCTGGTAAACTTCCTCTGCACCCGTTCCAGTGCCTCCACATCCTTCCTATAGTATGGCGACCAAAACTGCACACAATATTCCAGATGCGGCCGCACCAGAGTCTTATACAACTGCAGCATGACCTCAGGACTCCGGAACTCAATTCCTCTACCAATAAAAGCCAGTACGCCATATGCCTTCTTCACTGCACTATTTACCTGGGTGGCAACTTTCAGAGATCTGTGTACATGGACACCAAGATCCCTCTGCTCTTCCACACTACCAAGTAGTCTACCATTAGCCCAGTAATCCATCTTTTTATTACTCTTACCAAAGTGAATCACTTCACACTTAGCTACATTGAACTCCATTTGCCACCTTTCTGCCCAGCTCTGCAGCTTCTCTATATCCCGCTGTAACCTGCCATATCCTTCCTCACTGTCTACAACTCCTCCGACTTTCGTATCATCCGCAAACTTGCTCACCCAACCTTCTAACCCTTCCTCCAGGTCATTTATAAAAATGACAAACAGCAATGGTCCCAAAACAGATCCTTGCGGAACACCGCTAGTGACGGCACTCCAAGATGAACCTTTGCCATCAACTACTACCCTCTGTCTTCTTCCAGAGAGCCAATTCCTAATCCAAACCTCCAACTCACCCTCTATGCCATATCTCTGTATTTTCTGCAGTAGCCTACCATGGGGGACCTTATCAAACGCCTTACTAAAATCCATATATACCACATCTACCGCTTTCCCCTCATCTACCTCCTTCGTCACCTTCTCAAAGAATTCAATAAGGTTTGTGAGGCACGACCTGCCCTTCACAAAACCATGCTGACTATCCTTGATCACATCATTCTTATCCAGATGTGCATAAATCCTATCCCTTACAATTCTCTCTAAGACTTTGCCCACAACAGAAGTGAGACTCACTGGCCTATAGTTACTAGGATTATCCCTACTCCCCTTCTTGAACAAGGGAACCACGTTTGCTAGCCTCCAGTCCTCTGGCACTACTCCTGTAGACAAAGAGGACACAAAAATCAAGGCCAATAGGTGACATAGTAGATGGAGGTGGAGCCCAGAGCGAGTGAAAAGGTTGCCACTTCAAACACCACTGTGTTCCCACGTCAATATTTCTGATGCAGGCTTGTTGCAATGTTCATGTGAGCCTCAGCGCAAGCTTGAAGAACAACATCGCATTTTCTGCAGACCCTGCACACTCTGGGACTCAATTTCAGGTCAATAACCTTAGAGCCTGATTTCATCCTTCTACGTTTCACCCACACCAACATCCAGTCCTGTTATGACATAAGTTGTTTTTTTAGCACAGCCAACACATTCTCACCCACTCTCAGGCCCATTATCACATTATAAAGGAACCTCGATTAGCTGAAGGACACAGGCAGGAGTATTTTGTTCCGTTAATCGAATTCTGGATAATCAAATGCCGGATAACATAGTTTAGCCGAGCATTGGGACCTCGCGATCTTGCCAGATAATCCGGTAGTCAGATAATTGAATGCCGGATTGTCGAGGTGACTCTGTACATGGTTTGCTCACAGCACAGACTGCCCATTCTCTATTACTCTCAGCTCTTATTATCACTTGATCAGCTTCTCTTCAATCCTGGCCGACAGACCATAATCCCCTTGTTTACCTACTGCTTTCATATCCCTCTCCCTCTGGGCTCCTTGCACCCCCAGTCACCATCCTGATGAAGGGCTTATGCCCAAAATGTCGACTCTCCTGCTCTTCAGATGCTGCCTGACGTGCTGTGCTTTTCCAGCACTACATTCGCAACTCACTGCACCCCCATCCACCCACAATCCTTCATCTTGTCTTTGGCATAAATACCAGTTTTCCTAAGCTGATGTTAGTTCTGATGAAGACTTACCAGACTCAAAATGTTAACTCTGCTTTCTTCCCACAAATGCTGCCAGATTTGCTGAGTTCCTCTAGCATTATCTATTTTTGTTTCAGACCTTCACTATGCACAGTTATTTCCTTTATCAAGGTGTTTATTCATGCATGTGATGTTGGTTTTGCTGACTGGCCCAGCGTTTATTGCCTAACCCTATGAGAAGGTGGTGGTGAGTTGCCTTCTTGAAACACTGCAGTCCATTTACAATAGTTGACCTGCAATGCTGTTATGGAGGATTAATGTGGAGGTGTCAGTGTTGCACTGGGGTGAACAAAGTCAGAAGTTACACAACACCAGTAAGTCCTCACTTCACCTGATGAAGGAGCAGCGCTCTGAATGCTTATGATTTCAAATAAACCTATTGGACTACAACCTGGTGTCGTGTGACTTCTGACTTTGTTAAGGAGGAAGTTCCATGGTTTTAATTCAGTAGCACTAACGGAACAGGTACATATTTCCAAGCCAGGATGGCAAATGCCTTGGAAAGGGACTTAGAAGGTGGTGTTCCCATAACTCACCTGTCCTTTTCGGTTGAGATGGTAGTGGTGTTTACAAGGTGTTTTCTAAGGCTGACAGCAGAAAGTGCTGGAGCAACTCAGCAGATCTCATATAGTTACTGTTTCAGGTCCAATATGACTCTTCTTCAAAATTGAAAGAGGCTACAATTAGTGTTTCTTAATGCTGTTGACAGAGGAAAGAGAAACAAGTGGAATAAATGGTGAGGGTTCCCACAGCAAATGGTAAAATCCACGGCGATCTGTCATGAGCACATGTATTGCTTGATGTGTCCTTTGGGGTGTTCAACAGTAGTTGGTCTGTTTCTTAAATGCACCTCATGTTCAGATTGTTAGAATGTAAGCCATATCTGTCTCTGTGGTCTAAAGCCAGTAATCTCTGTATGTTTGTTTAAGTTTTGTTCATAACAGACTCCCTGTTGTTTGTTGACTGGCCAGCTAACTTGTTTCAAATGTTAAACCATGTACTGTCTGTGACTTATACAACTGCCCACATCACAACTGCGGTTAAATTCAACATTTTTTTGTGACCAGTGGAGTTATGGGACTGTTCAAGCTCAATCGTAACAGCTGAGAAATAATGATAGGAGGATTGAACGTTCTGCTATTAAATTGAAATTGGATGGAGGTCAGAATTGTCCAGTTAAGTGTGTTTTATTTGGAACACACAGGAATTTGATGTTGTGCAGTGTGTGGTATCAATGCAACTAGTTTATCGGGGACAGAGTGTTATCATTATTTTTCACATGCTTTACCTTCCAACTGACAATTTTTTGAATTATATTTAAACAGCGATCACTAGCAGCATCACCAGGGGAATTGGCTTGGCTGAACTCACAAAGTAAAATACAGACGAAGGAGGATTTTTGGCTTTGATAACTCATCTTTCTGTCAAAGTCTACCTTATAAGTGAATTCCATAGTTTCTGCTTACTCCATCCTCTGCAAAAATTTATTCCAGATAGTAATTCTCCATTTTTGCTTCCAGATATCTGTCTGAGAGCTTGTCCTTTAGTATTTTACCACATTCATAGATTAACCGTGTCCTTTCCTCATAAAATGTCTGCACTCCTCATTTGTTTATTTTCAGAACATTATCCACTTTCAACTGATCTAACCAATCCCAGGAAATGGCATTTCCAAGGTTTTAACAAATATTTCACCAATGTTGCAATGATCAGAAAAACCATTAGTGGAGGCTTATGTAATGGTCACTGAATTACAGGATTGGATAATATCAAAACTGAGACCAGATATGTTAAAACATATCAGATGTACTATTGAAGAAATCAGGACAAGATGTCTGTGTTAAATAGCGATGTTGTCGTATGTAGCTCAACCCTAGAATTTTTTTTAGATTAGATTACTTACAGTGTGGAAACAGGCCCTTCGGCCCAACAAGTCCACACTGACCTGCCAAAGCGCAACCCACCCAGACCCATTCCCCTACATTTACCCCTTCACCTAACACTACGGGCAATTTAGCATGACCAATTCACCTAACCTGCACATTTTTGGACTGTGGGAGGAAACCGGAGCACCCGGAGGAAACCCGCGCAGATACAGGGAGAATGTACAAACTCCACACAGACAGTCGCTTGAGGTGGGAATTAAACCTGGGTCTCTGGCGTTGTGAGGCAGCAGTGCTAACCATTGTGCCACCGTGCCGCCGTGCCCCCACAGTCATGTTGGGCAGAATCTAGTCTGCCCCACATGACTCGAGACATACAGCAGTGTGGTTGGCATTGAACTGCTTTCTGATATGGCCTAGTGAACTGCACAGTCCCATGAGGGCAGCACGGTGGACCAGTGGTTAGTACAGATGCCTCACAACACCAGTGAGCTGGGTTTGATTCCAATATCTGTGTGGACTTTGCATGTTCTCACCATGTTTGCATGGGCTTCCTTGTGGGTGCTCCAGTTTACTCCCACGGTCCAATGATGTGCAGGTTTGGCAGGTTGGCCATGCTAAATTACGCATAATGTTCAGTGATGTATTGGTAAGGTGGATTAGCCTTGGGAAATGTAGGATTACAGAGATAAGGTAGGGGGGTGGTGCCTGGGTGGGATGCTGTTCGGTGGGTTGGCATGGATTTGCTGGCCAAATAGCCCACTTCACACAGTAGGTTTTCTGTCAAATCACTAAAAAGCCTCAAAAATAAATGAATGGCACAGTGGTGTACACTCATGACAGAGCTGTCCTGGGAGTCCTCAGCATTGACTCCAGACCCCATGAAGTCTCATTGTACCAGATTAAACATGGGATAAAAAAACAACCTCATGCTGGATACCACATAGCTTCCCTCTTCGTCTGATGTACCCCTCCATGGTGAGCTCTTTGATAAAGCACAAAAGGTGGAAAGGGCGCAGATGAACTCTGAATAGCGGACTTCAATGTCCGTCACCAAGAGTGGCTCGACAGCAGCATTATTGACTGAGCTGGTCAGGTCTGAGAGTACATTGCTGCTAAACTGGGTCTACAGTGGGTGGTGAGGGAACCAAGAAGATGGAAAATATGTAGTTGACCACATCCTCACCAATTTACCTGTTGCAGATGCATCTGCCCATGACTGTATCGGTAAAAATGACAACTGCGCAATAGTTAAGGAGACAGAGTCTTATATTTCAGCTGAGGATATCTGCCATGGAGTCATCACTGTGCTAACTGGAACAGAGGTACAGGTGTACAATTCTTTATCCAAAATGCTCTGGACCAGCTGGTTTTCGGAATTCAAAATTTTTTTAATTTTAGCATTTAGAATACTGGGTATGTCAGTTTGCTGGTGAAATTTTAAAAAATCTTACTGGGGGAGTACACTCACTGTGTAAAACGGGGCCTTGAAACAGAATCGAGGTCTGCCAGTGCTGGATTACTCCCCCCATGTCGCATCTGCGTGATATCCATTGAGTGGGTGTTGACTTGGGTTAACTATTTGCACGCCAAACAACCTTGTTAATGAGAAAAAAACTTCACAAAAAAACCTTAGTACTTTGGAGCTTTTCGGATTTCGATAAAGACTGTCTACCTGGAGTAAACTCAATACTGGGTATCCATGTTGTGCTATGGACCATCAATAGCGGCAGAATCATATTCAAGTATAATCGACAATCTTATGGCTTGGCATATCCTTATTCATTACCCTCAAGCCCGTGGAGTCAATCCTAGTTTGATGGAAAGTGAAACGAGACGTGCCAGAAGCTGTAGCAGGGATACATGAAAAAACATTGTCAACCTGGAAAAACTGCAACTCAGAACTATACTGTGCCAATCAGCATAAGCAGCAAGTGATAGATGTGGCAAAGTATCCCAAAAACAACAGATCGGATCTAAACTCTGCAATATTGTCACAAGTATTCATGGACAATAGTGGACAATGAAACAACTCAATGGAGGAGGAGGTATCAACAATAATCCAGATCCTCAAATCTTCACCAGGAATGCTGAGTCCTGTAGAGAATCTTAGCATTCCAGATGTCAGTCTTCAGCCAATTGGATTCACTCTACACAATATCAAGGAATGACAGAAGGCCCTGGTACCTGCAAAGTTTAATGGCCCTGACAATATTCTGGCAATAGCACTGAAGAGGTGTGCTGTAACCTTTGTTGTGCCCCGAGCTAAGCTGTTCCAATATAACCATAAAACTGGCATCTATCCAACAATATGGAAAATTGCAAAAGTACATCCTATATATAAAGTGCAGGGCAAATTCAATTTGGCTGATTACTGCTCCATCAGTCAATTCTTGATCATCAGTAAAATGATGGAGAGTGTCATCAATAGTACTATTCAGTAGCTTAGGAATAACCTGCTCACTGATACTTAGCTTGGGTTCTGCCAGGGTCACTTAGCTCCTGACCTTATTACAGCCTTGGTTCAAATATGGACAAAAGAGCTGAATTGCAAAGATGAGGTGGGAGTGACAGCCCTTGATGTCAAGGCCTCAATTGACCAAGTGTGTTATCAAGAGCCCGAGAAAGACCGAAGTCTAAAGGGATTATGTGGAAAGCACTTTGACAGTTGGAGTTTTACCCAGCACAAAGCAAGACAGTTGTGGTTGATGGTGATCAGTCATCTGTACTCCGGGATATCTCTGCAGGAATTCCTCAGGATAGTGCCCTAGGCCCAATCATCTTCAGCTGCTTCAACAATGGTTTTACCTCCATCATAAGGTCAGAAGTGAGGATGTTTGCTGATGTTCTTTGCCTTTCCTTTATGTGATCATCAGATTGGTTGGAGTTTAATGCATTCTTCAGTATTAGCTCTACCAGAACCATTTCTTGCACACTATCTTCCCCCTAAGCTTTTCTCCTTATCATGAACAAGGATACATTTGAGTATTTGATTATATTTCCTGTGACTAATGTAACCTCACTCTTTAAAAAAGGAGGAAAAGAGAAAATGAAGAATTATAGGCTGCTTTGCCTACCACTGGTGGTGTGGAAAGTGCTGGAGTCAATTATTAAGGATGTAAGAACTGAGCATTTGGAAAGCAGAGGTGGAATCAGTTCTGGAAATCATGCTTGACAAATCTTCTGGAATGTTTTGAGCATGTGACCAATAGAGTGGACAAGGGTGAACCAATTTGGAGTTGCCACCCAGATTGACAGGTTTTTAAGAAATAAACACATACGAGGTATTAGCTTTTATTGGTAGAGGGACTGAGTTTCACAGCCAAGAGGTTATGTTGCAGCTGTACAAAACTCTGGTGTGGCCAGAGGAAGAATGTGGAAGCGCAAGAGATTTACCAGGATGTTGTCTGGTATGGAGGGAAGGTCTTATGAGTAAAGGCTGAGGGACTTGAGGCTGTTTTGTTAGAGAGAAGAATGTTAAGGGGTGACTCAATAGAGGCATGCAAGATGATGAGAGGATTAGATAGAGAGGACAGTGAGAGCCTTTTTCCTCAGATAGTGATGGCTAGCACGAGGGGACATAGCTTTAAATTGAAGGGTGGTAGATATAGGACAGATTTCAGAGGTAGGTTCTTTACTCAGAGTAGTAAGGGCATGGAATACCTTGCTTGCAACAGTGTAGACTTGCCAACATTAAGGGCATTCAAATAGTCATTGGATGAACATATGGACGACAAAGGAATAATGTAGGTTAGATGGGCTTTAGATTGGTTTTGCAGGTTGGTGCAACATTGAGGGCTGAAGGGCCTGCACTGGGCTGTAATATTCTATGTTCAGTGGATGTTATATACCTGGACTTTCAAAAGGCTTTTGATAAGGTTCCACACAAGAAATTAGAAAGGAAAATTAAAGCTCATGGTATTGGAGGTAATGTATTGATGTGGATAAAGAACTGGTTGGCAGACAGGAAGCAGAGAGTTTTAATAAGTGGGGTCCTTTTTAGAGTCGCAGGCTGTGATGAGTCGGGTGCTGCAGGGTTCAATCCTGGGACCCCAGCCTTTCACAATATACATTACCAATTTGGACAATGGATTTGAAAGCATCATCGCCAAATTTGCTGATGACACTAAGCTGGGTGGCAGTGTGTAGTGTGAGGAGGAAGCGAAGAGTCTGCTGGGGGACTTGGACAGACTGGCTGAGTGGTCAAATACAATATAATGTGGATAAATGTGAGGTTATCCACTTAGGTAACAAAAACAGGAAGGCAGATTATTACCTGAATGGCAACAGTTTAGGAAAAGGGGCAACAAGACCTGGGTGTCATGGTTCGCATGCAGATGCAGCAGGCAGTGAGGAAAGCTAATGACATGCTCTCTTTCATAGTGAGAGGATTTGAGTATCGGAGTAAGGATGTCTTGCTGCAGTTACAAAGGGTCTTGATGAGGCCAGACCTTGAGTATTGTGTGCAGTTGTAGTCTCCAAGTCTGAGGAAGGGCATTCTTGCTTTTGAGGGAGTCCAGCGAAGGTTCACCAGACTGATACCCGGGATGGCAGGACTGACAGATGAGGAAAGACTGGATCAACTGAGCTTGTACACACTGGAATTTAGAAGAATGAGGAGGCATCTCATAGAAACATATAAAATCCTAATGGGACTTGACAGGCTAGATGCAGGAAGGATGTTCCTAATGTTGGGTAAGTCCAGAACTAGGGGTCACAGTCTAAGAGTAAGGGGTAAGCCATTCAGGACTGAGATGAGGAAGAATTTCTCCACTCAGAGAGTTGTGAACTTGTGGAACTATCTCCCACAGGAAACCGTTGGAGCCAGTTTGCTAGATATATTCAAGAGGGGGCAGGGCAGGCACCTTGCGGCTAAAGGGATCTAGGAGTGTGGAGAGAAAGTGGGAATGGCATACTGAGATTGCACGTTCAGCCATAATCATATTGAATGGTGCTACAGGCACCGTACTATGTTTCTGTATGACACTAGCTGCCTCAAAGTCTCTAACTTCATAAATTCAAATGAACTGGCAATTTCAGCATTGTTCCAGATCTGAAAGGTTTTTTCTGGATCTGAAAGGTTGGTAGACCCTTGGTTTGAACATAAGAATGTAAGAACTAGAAGCAGTAGAAGACAATTCAACCCTCAAACCTGTTCCATTATTTACTACGATCGTGGCTGATCTCATTTTAGCCTTTACTCCATTTTTCTGCCTGCTCTCCATAACCCTTCAACCTATTACTAATAGCTTGTCTAGCTTCTCCTTAAACTCAATGTCCCAGCATCCTGGGACACTGTGGGATAGTGAATTCCACAAATCCATGATTCTTTGAGAGATGTAATTTCTTCTCATCTCTTTTTTAAATCTGCTCCCCTTATTTTAAAACTACAATTCTTGCTCTAGATTAACCCACAAGGGAAAAATCCTCTTCACATCTGCTTATAATCCCTTTTAGCATCTTTTTCCCTCAATTGGACATCCTCCCATTTTTCTAAATTGTGGAGAGTATAGATCTAAACTGCTCAATGTCTCTTCACAAGACAAACCTCTCACTCTAGAATTAATCCAGTGAACTGCTTCTGAACTGTCTCCAATACAACTACACCCCTCCTCAAGTAAGGGGACCAAAATTGTTTGCTCTATTCCTTTAGCAATAAATGCTAGAATTCTATTTGCCTTCCTTATTGCCTGTTGTATCTTCATCCCAGTTTTCTGTGATATCCAGATCCCTTTGCAACAAAACACTCTAAAATTTTTCTCCATTTAGATAATAAATTGCCTTTCTATTCTTCTGAACAAAATGGGTAACCTCACACTTATCCTTACGAAACTCCATCAGCAAAATTTGAACCCATTCACCTAAGCTACCTATATCCATATATAAACATCTTATTTCTTTATTTCAACTTACTTTCTCATTTATTTTAATGTCATCTTCATCAGAGTCATTAAACTCGATTGTAAATAATTGGAGCCTGAGCACCAAACCCTCTGGCACCCCATTAATTACATCTTGCCAACCAGAAAAAGACCTATTTAACATGACTCTCTGTTTTCTGTTAGTTAGCCAATCCTCTATTCAAGCTGATAATTAACCTTTTGCTTCGCAATTTATCAAATATCTTCTGGAAGTCCAGATGTGCTGTATCAACACAATATACATTATCTGCCTGGCTTATTACATCTTTGAAGTACTCCAACAAATCAGTCAAATACAATTTGCATTTCATACTACCATATTGACTCTAATGGATTATGTTTTGACTTTCCTAATATTCTGTTATTTGCTTAATGGAGTCTAACAATTTCCCTATGACAGACAGAGTTAACTGGTTCATAGTTCCCTAATTTCCGCCTCCCTTCTGTTTTGAATAAGGGGAGGGTATTAGGATTTTTCTACTCCACTGGAATCTTTCCAGCACTCGAGAAATTTGGAACATTATAACCAATGGATCCATTATATTTGTAACGACTTCTTTTAAGAGTCTAGGACGCAGGCCATCTGGCTGTGGGAACTTATCTGCCTACAATCGCAGTCATTTTCTCAGTACATTTTCTTTATTTTGATTGTTCTAATTTCCTCTGTTGCATAAGAATGATTAGATTAGATTCGTTATAGTGTGGAAACAGACCTTTTGGCCCAACAAATCCACACCGACCCTCT
This sequence comes from Chiloscyllium punctatum, assembly GCF_047496795.1. NCBI lineage: Eukaryota > Metazoa > Chordata > Chondrichthyes > Orectolobiformes > Hemiscylliidae > Chiloscyllium > Chiloscyllium punctatum. The sequence goes on from NC_092746.1 coordinate 98,110,454, forward strand.
GAAGGGTAACCCACCCAAACTCATTTCCCGACATTTACACCTGACTCATCTACCTAACACTATGGGCAATTTAACATGGCCAATTCACCTGACCAGCACATCTTTGGACTGTGGGAGGAAACCAGAGCCAACCACGCAGACACGGGGAGAATGTGCAAACTCCACACAGATAGTCACCTGAGGTTGGAATCGAACCTAGGTCCCTGGTGCTGTGAGGCAGCAGTGCTAACCGCTGAGCCACCGCGCCACTTGGATGAAAACGTTAGTAGCCTGATTAGTAAGTTTGCAGATGACATGAAAATTGGTGGAGCTGTGGATAGTGAAGAAGGTTATCAAAGGTTACAGTTGAATATAGATCAGTTGGAAAGTTGGGTGGAGAAATGGCAGATGAAATTTAAGCTGGACAACTGTGAGGTGATACATTTTGGGAGATCAAATGCAGGAGGAATACATACAGTAAATGGCAGAATCCTTATGAGCATTGATATTAAGAGGGATCTTGGGTGGAAGTCCATAGCTCTCCGTAAGTGGCAACATGAGTGGATAAGGTGATACAGGTGTATGGCTGCTTGCCTACATTGGTCAGGCCATTGAGTATAAAAGTTGGCAAGTTGTGTTGCAGCTATGTAAGACTTTAGTGAGATCACATTTGTGTGCAGTTCTGGTCACCACATTATGGGAAAGATGTGCAGGCTTTGGAGAAGCTGTCAGGTTAATTTACCAGCATGTTGCCTGGATTAGAATGCTTTAGCTATGGGGCGATAGTGGGCATGTTTGGATTGTTTTTGCTAGAGTGTCACATACTGAGGGGCAATCGGAAAGAAGTGCATAAAACTGAGGGGTATGGATTGTTGAAGTCTTCTTCCCAGGGTAGAAATGTCAAATACAAGGGAGAAGAGGCTAAATGCGAGAGGGGAAAAGTTTAAAAATGTATCAGGCAAGTTTTTTGCACAGAGGATAATAGATGCCTAGAATCCGCTGCCAGGGGAGGTGGGAGGAGCAAATATGACAGTAATGTTTGAGAGGCACTTAGAAGACGCATGAACAGGCAAAGATTAGGCCGAAGGGCCTGTTCCTGTGCTATACTGTTCTATAACCTCTGCATTACTTGTTACTATCAGGATGATACTAATGTCATCCACAATGAAAACTGAAGAAAAAATAATGATTTAGTATCTCCATCATTTCTACTTTCCCCACAGTTGACTGCCCAATTTCATCTTCCAAGGGACCAGCATCAATTTAGCTACTCCTTTTAAGGACTAGAACTGTGGGTAGAACTTTAAACCAAATAGTGGTGGGCTGAGTTCAGCTGCATGGAAAAGTATGGAAAAAGCTAAAAGCAGGGAGAGCTCAGCAAAGATTATTTAAGTTTCCAAAACAAGTAATAGAACAGGGAATATGGAAGGGGTCAGGAATCTAACCTCAGGCACAAAAGATGAGGGGACGATCATGAGAAGGGAGGCTATCAATGCAGGACTGAGGTTGTTATACTTAAATGCATGCAATATACCAAACAATGTAAAGAAGCTCATAGCATAGATTGAAATAAACAGGTACAAAATTATGGGCATCACAGAGATGTGGCTGCAGGGGCTGGAAATGAAATATCTGAGATATGCATCCAATTGAAAGGACAGGTAGATGGTCAGAGGGGGCATTGTTGCCTTGTAAGTAAGAAACTAAATTAAATTGATAACAAGTAAATATAGAATTGGAAGGCATAGAATCTGTGCGGGTAGAGTTGAGGAATAGCAAAGGTAAAAAGACCCTGATGGTGTTATGTACAGAGCTGAAACTATGTTGCTGGAAAAGCGCAGCAGGTCAGGCAGCATCCAAGGAGCAGGAGAATCAACGTTTCGGGCACTTTCAGCTCTGATCTCCAGCATCTGCAGTCCTCACTTTCTCCTAGAAGGTGTTATGTACAGGCCTCTGAGAAATAGTCAGGGCGTGGGGAAGAAAATAAATCAGGAAATAGAAAAGGCATGTAAGAAAGGCATGATTATAACAATCATGGAGTACTTTGATGTACAGATAGACTGACAAATAGGGCTGATCACAGATCCCAAGAGAAAAGGTTGATGGAATGTCTCGGACATGGTTTTTCATGTAGCATGTTGTAGAGGCCATGAGGAAACAGGCAACTGTTTTGGGCGGCTTGGTGGCACAGAGGTTAGCACTGCTGCCTCAAAGTCCCAGAGACCCGGGTTCAATTCCCGCCTCAGGCGACTGTCTGTGTGGAGTTTGCACATTCTCCCCTTGTCTGCGTGGGTTTCCTCCAGGAGCTCCGGTTCCCTCCCACAGTCCAAAAATGTGCAGGTTAGGTGAATTGACCATGCTAAATTACCCGCAGTGTTAGGTGAAGGGGTAAATGTAGGGGAATGGGTCTGGGTGGGTTGCGCTTCAGCGGGTCAGTGTGGACTTGTTGGGCCGAAGGGCCTTTTCTACACTGTAAGTAATCCAAATAATCTAACCTAACTCTGGATTTGGTGATGTGCAATAAGGCAGACATGATTAGGGAGCTGAAGGTTAAGGAGCCTCAAGAGGGCAGTGACCATAATATGATAGAATTCACCCTGCAGTTTGAGAGGGAGAAGCTGGAATCAGATGTAATGGTATCACAATTGAGTAAAGGTATCTGCAAAGACCCGAGGGAGGAACTGGCTAGATTTGATTGGAAGAGGGGCCTAGCAGGGAAGACAATGGAGTAGCAATGGCAGGAGATTCTGGGGTTAATTCAGGACACATGACAGAAATTATTCCAAGGAAGAAGAAATATGCTCAGGGGAAGCTGAGGCAACCAAAGGGATCTTTTTCAGAATGGCAGCCAGAGACTAGTAAAACTCTGCAGCTGTCTATGTTGAGATCACAACTATTCACATTATACATTAGTCATCTGACTGAAGGAATTGAGGGTGTTGGTACTAATTTTGCAGATGATGCAAGGAAAGGTAGAGAGACAGGAACGGGGAGGCTGCTAAAGGATTGGACAGGCCAGGAGAGTGGCCAAAGAAGTGGCAGACAAAATGCTGTGTGGAAAAGTGTAAAGTTATTAACGACGGCAGGAAGAATAGAGGTGTAGAATATTTTCTAAATGGGGAAAGGTTTTGGAAATCTGATGAACAAAGGGATTTAGGAATGATAGTTCAAGATTCTCTTAAGATTAACATGCAGGCTCTATTGGCACTCAGGAAGGCAAATGCAATGTTGGCATTCATTTCAAGAGGGCTAGAATACAAGAGTAGAAATGTACTGTTGTGGCTGTAAAAGGCTCTGGTCAGAAATTATATGGAATATTGTAAGTAGTTTTAGGTCCTCCTAAGGAAGGGTGTGCTGACATTGAATTTCTAGGCAATGGTAATCCTGAGGATGTTAATAGAAGGGGATTCAGTTATGGTAACACCATTGAATGTTCCGGGCCAGTGATTATTTTGTCTCTTATTGGAGACGGCCATTGACTGGCATTTGTATGACAACTACTGGATTAGTGGTGCTGGAAGAGCACAGCAGTTCAGGCAGCATCCAACGAGCAGCGAAATCAACGTTTCGGGCAAAAGCCCTTCATCAGGAATAAAGGCAGTGAGCCTGAAACATGGAGAGATAAGCTAGAGGAGGGTGGGGGTGGGGAGAGAGTAGCATAGAGTACAATGGGTGAGTGGGGGAGGAGATGAAGGTGATAGGTCAAGGAGGAGAGGGTAGAGTGGATAGGTGGAAAAGAAGATAGGCAGGTCGGACAAGTCAAGGAGACAGTAACTGAGCTGGAAGTTTGAAACTAGGAAGAGGTGGGGGAAGGGGAAATGAGGAAGCTGTTGAAGTCCACATTGATGCCCTGGGGTTGAAGTGTTCCGAGGAGGAAGATGAGGCGTTCTTCCTCCAGGCGTCTGGTGGTGAGGGAGCGGCGGTGAAGGAGGCCCAGGACCTCCATGTCCTCGGCAGAGTGGGAGGGGGAGTTGAAATGTTGGGCCACGGGGCGGTTTGGTTGATTGGTGCGGGTGTCTCGGAGATGTTCCCTAAAGCGCTCTGCTAGGAGGCGCCCAGTCTCCCCAATGTAGAGGAGACCACATCGGGAGCAACGGATACAATAAATGATATTGGTGGATGTGCAGGTGAATTTGTCAGCCCAAATCTGTATATTATCCAGATCTTGTGCATTTAGACATGAAAATCATAGAGCATTCAAATCAGTCAAGGGGTAGCACAGTGGCTCAGTGGTTAGCAGTACTGCCCCACAGTGCCAGGGATCTGGGCTCAATTCCACTCATGGTCTGTGTGGAGTTTGTACATTCTCCGTCTGTCTGTGTTGGTTTCTATTGGGTGGGCCAGTTTCCTCCCACAGTCCAAAGATGTGCAAGTTAGTTGGATTGGCCATGCTAAATTGCCCATAGTGTCTAGGGATATGTAGGTACGTTAGCAAGATGAGTGGGGTCTGGGTGCGATACTCTTCTGAGGCTTGCTGTGGATTTGTAGGACCAAGTGGCCTGTTTCCACACTGTGGGGAATTCTATGATAATAAATTGTATAAGTAGAATGCAGAAATTATGTGCCTTTTCCAGCCCAATAGTTTTCACAGACACGACAAAAATCTACAAATAATTGAACACAGTAAACATCCCTGTCACTTTATTTGTCCTTAACGTTGTACGTGTGCCAAGGGTAGAGAGGAACTGACCCTGACCCTGCATCGCTGGACCATTGTGTGATAGATAGGAGTTGTTGTTTAACTGAGTTAAAACTTCTTCAAGCAACGTATTTATAATTGCAGCGCAAGCCTTTTATAAATTATGACTTTGGTCATAGAATGTTGATAACCTGTGGACTCTTACAATGACCCACAGGAACTCTGTTCTTAACCTGGCTCGATGTTAATGTGCATTCCTGTGGTAAAAATAAAATATACCAGCATGTTTTAGAGACAGAGTTGATGAAAGTAAAAGTAACAGATGAGGAACTTAATTAATTTTTCAGCTCTTTTCTTTCAGTGCAATATGTGATGGATTATTCATTTTTACTATTTGTGGCTGGGTTTGATTCTGTCATCTTCATCAAGAAAAGATCTTGATTTTGAAACATCTTCATTTTCCACACCACACAGTCCTTACCATTAATAGAATTAGGCTCCCTGCCTCCTTCAATCTTATTCCTGTGTTTCAGCAACATATCTATTAAGGGCTTCTCTAACTAGGTTCCCTAATAAGATAATGATTTCACTCGGCATGTAATACCCTAATAAATTGAATGGAATTTGTTTCCTGTAGAACGTCAGGCTTCACTTTTGATAGCTAGTGTCTTGATGCTGCCCTTTGGAATGGAACGAAGAATTTTGAGGCGTAGCGTTCAATTATCTCACTGAATGACTGCAAGATTTCCATATTGTACTTTCAGGCAGCACCAAAGCAAAGGCTATTCAAGAGAGGCTACTGTTTCCGATGATCGATATCGAGAGAACTAAAACTTGATGTAAAAATAAAAACAGGAAACAGATGCTGACTGATTATGTAAGTGTCATAAGAGGACTGCACCAGTGCATGTATCATTAGAGAACAGATGTTTCCCAATTAAAGCTAAGGCCGCACCAATTATTCTGATGCGATAATCAACTAAACGCTATTTTCTTTTACAGGATGGTTGAGTCTTTTTCAGGAGTTAATAGCCCAAGAGCGTTTGTATAAAGCTCAACATAAAAGGGAGATGCTAACTCCCAGCTTGCTTTGATAATGCCAGTTCCTCCTCTGTGGTCTCTTCCAAGCACTATGAATAACCTTAGTATTTTATTCTCCACCTAGTTTAGTCCACAAGCACTTTTGTTGAATTCTCCCTCACGTGCCATGTTCGGCTTCATCAGACATCACCTGAAATGTAACATTAGGTCCCTACACAAAAGCAAAATGCAGAGAAGGCTAAAGTCTGAAATAAAAGAAAAACTGAATGCAATGGGAATATTCATCAGGCCAGGAGTGGTGGAGAGGGAAAAACAGAATTGAGGTTACCTGAAACAGGAGACTAGAAATTCATTTCAGGCAGTTGATGGAACTGTCTATCAGATAATACATGGCAGATCTGATAATATCTGCTTGAACAACACTGTGAAAGATAAATTTCTGCCCTCCTACAGAAATCTGAGTCTCTCTACCTCAGGATTTCATAGCAGGTACTTTGTCTGCTTCAAAACGTGTGATCTCTTGTAATCATTACTTGTTACAGGACATATAACTTATGAGGCAGTCAAAATGCCTTTCTTTGAAGAAAATAAATATAACCACACTTCCACTCCCTACCTCCCCCAACACCATATTGACAGAGAAAGTGCTCCATTTGTTCTATAAATCCTACCATTTTATTGTACTTATGCTTTGTAGTCTGTTCAGCTTACAATTTTGTTGAGGCCTACAGGCCAGTCACGATCAGCCGATTTACAGTTAAGCTCGTTAGACATAAATGGAACATATAAACTGAAGCACTCTGCAGTCGTCCCGAAGGAGTAAAATAAATATTTCCTGTCTGTTGCAGGGCTAGTGTCAGGATCTGTACAATATCTTTACCATTTAATATTTGATCAAATCACATGTAAGGGAATAAGAGGCCTCTGAAGTAATTTCTGCCCATTGATTTCAAGTCAAGTTAGAAAAGTTACCGTTTAATTGTGGTCCAGTTGCCTATTGGTCTCAATGTGAAATTCACAAGCAGACACAGTGTTAGGCTTGATTCTCTGAAATATTATGCTGTTTGCAACAGTGTTGGAAGATTTATGTATTCTGATATCTTTCTTTTAAGGTGGATCCTTGGATTGAGGACACCTTGCTTCCTTTTGCCCAATGGGATCTGATGTGTTTGAAATTTCAATGAGATTTCAGAGACGCGCAGACTCTGCAAGGAAAGCATTGTATGTAATGGGGAGTAGATAGGGTGTTCGGAGGGTTTTGCAGTATCTCTGATGCTTTAACTCTCTGCAAATTTCTGATGAATTCTCTCAAGGTGTTTGGTTATGTCCCAGTGAGAAAATGGTGTACTTATTAGCTTGTTCCTTCATGCAAGTGCTTCAATTCCCAGGCTATGAGGTGCTCAGCTTTGTCATTACTGAGGTTGTCCATCAGAGACCTGTCATTCCAGGTTCCAAACTTAATTTTGGTGAATTGAATGTGCTACACATTATTTACAATATGGCATGGACAAAGCATGCTGATTATCACATGGACTTGACAGAGTGGTATCTTTGTGCAATTCCGAAACCATTGTAAGATGATCAGAGGCTGAAGGTGAGACATGAGCACAATCTATGCAATACCAGATGCAACTGGAAACTTTGATTGACTATGATGAAGATATAGAAGTAATGACAAAGGAAAATGCTCAGTCTCCATCAAAGTCATTGTGGGCAGTCAATGTCTAATCCATACTAGCAATCAAGCATTCCTTAAAATAGGAGTAGACCATTCCTGTTCAAGTGATGTAGCCATCTGGATTAACTGATCTGGAGAAAAGAGTTCAAATCTCAAGAGAGCAGTTGTGAATTTAAGTTCAATTGATTAAATAAAGATGGGCTTTAAGCCTCAGTATATTACAAACTGAATGCAGAACTGTTGGATTATCTTTATCTTGCTCACTCATGCCCTTTAGGATATTCATCCCTCCCCAGTCTAACCAAATGAGACATTAGACCCACAGCAATACAGATGACCATTAGGTACCATGAAGTATTCCAGTAAACCACTCAGTTTTATGAAAGAAAACAGCTCACCACCACATTCTCAGGTGCAAGTAGAGATGGGCAATAAAAGCTGGCCTTTCTGGTGATGCGCACCTCCTGTGAATGACTAAAAACAAGCAAGAAGCAAGGATGCAGCTCTGTTGAACTCAGGGAAAACTAAGGGAAATCCCTTCCTGACTTTCTTTCATAACAAAGAAAGTGTCAGGATACTGCAATTGGCAATGGTTCAGGACTGGCGGATAGCTAATAGCTTGTCCTCTATAATTGGAAATGTCTTCTTCTCACAGGAACCTACATTGTCTTTTAATGGATTGCAGTGACTCCATATCCATTTAGATTTTTTTATTAAGTAGAAAAATGTTGCTGCAAAAAGTCTGCCATCTCACCACTTAGCCAACACGTTTTCTATGCACATCCATTAATCCTATTACTTGCACCTGCTCAAATAATCTAACAACATTGTATTAATATCCTTCATCATTTAAGCTCACTCATACATATTCTGTCTAAGTCTATGTTAAAACCTTGAAGCCTATCATCTTAACTAAACATTTTTGGATCTGCTTCCACTCTGGATATTTTGTTCTACATTCTCTCCTGAACTGAGATATCCAAAGAAACCTTAAGATTGATCTGCTGCACCACAAGGGAGCAAATGCTCCTTTTGCAAGACTCTGACACATGACCACTCTGTCTTCAAATTGATTATAGGCTGCCATGGCAATGCAATCAATGATGGAGCCAACTTCTGTTGCTGTGAAAAGGGTATGGAGAAAAGAAAAAGGAAAAGGAAAGGAATGGCACGGTGACAGAGTTGGGGTGGAAGGCGTGGCGCCTTCACAGTACCAGTGACCCAGTTCAATTCCAGCTGCAGGTGACTGGAGTTTGCACATTTTCTGCTTAGGTTTTCTCCAGGTGCTCAGGTTTCTGCCCGTAATCCAAAGCTGTGCAGGTTAAGTGGATTGGCCATGCTAAATTGCCCATAGTGTCCAGGAATGTGCAGGCTTGGTGTGTTAGCCATGGGAAATGAGTCTAGGTAGGATGTTGTTTAGAGGGTCATTGAAGACTTGATGGGGCAAAATGGCTTCTTTCCACACTGTAGGAATTCTATGATTCTATTTAAAATCTTTGGTGCTTTAGGTACTGAAGGTGAAGGACAGCTTAAAGATTCTATTTGAGACCTACACCATGATTCTCAAATTCATAATAATTTTCAACAAAAAGCCATTTTCAGAGAAATCTTTTTTCCTTTAATTCACTTGTGGGATTTTGCTGAAGAGCATTTATTGCCCAGCCCTAGTTGCCTTTGAGAAGTTGGTGGTGAGCTTCCTTCTTGACTGTTGCAGTTCCTGTACTGTAGATAGACCCACAATACCATTAGAGTAGGATAGACCCACAATATCATTAGAGAAGGAATTCCAGGATTTCATCCCAATGATACTGAAGGAATGGCGATATATTTCCAAGTTAGGATGGTGAGTGACTTGGAGGGGAACCTACATGTTCGTGGTATCCCTATGCATCTGCTGCCCTTGTCTTTTCAGATGGAAGTGGCTGTTGAAGAATCTATCTGTCATGAATCTTGTTGGTAGTACACACTGCTGCTTCTGAGTATTGGTGGTGGAGGGAGTGAATGCTCGTAGATGTGGTGCCAATCAAGCGGATGGTGTCAAGTTTCTTGAGTGTTGTTGGAGCTGCATTCATCCAAGCAAGTGGGGAGTATTCCATCACATCCCTGCCTTGTCCATAGTGGACGGGCTTTGGGGCTATTTATAAATTTAAGCATCTCCTTCCAACATTACTGTGGTAGATGCCCTGTTTGTATAAAAACCTATGGCTGTAGTTTAAGTTCAATCATCAATCACAACAGCTTACTTCTGAAAGCACAGGAGCTCAGCTGAGGATTTTCTTTGGAATTAAATCACATTATTCAGCTCATAGATATATGTCAATTTGTTTGGAGCTAACTTAGCCTCTCTGATCAACAGTCATTTCTTTCTGTAATTTCTGTAGGGACGCAATATGTCCTTTCTCCTCTCTCTCAGCGGGGTTTATAAATGCTATTTTTCTTCTTTATCTAATTTCAATTTGCTTGTTGAGTCATGTAAGATCATGGGTTTTGAATCTGTGTTTGTTAACTCTGTAGAATGCATTTATCCTACCTCTTTACATTATACTCTTAACTCTTTACATTATATCTTTAAAATTGGAGCAATCATCCTTTACTGAAGTTTCACTAGTCAATTTTCTCCAATTCAGTTGTGTTAGTTGTTTTAACAGAGACAATGCTGGAGAAACTCAGCATATCTGGCAGCATCTGTGGAGAGAGAGAAGCTGAGTTAAGGTTTGAGTCTGAAATGCTTTGGTATTGAAACCTGAAGTCAGTTTCTTTCTCAACAGAAGCTACTGGATCTCCAGACTTTCTCCAGCATTCTATTTGTCAATTTCAGGTTTCCAGCATTCAGTGTTTTACAGTTAATTGAATGCTTTAGTAAATCTTTCACTTCACTTTTAAAGTCCTATTAGATATATGTGCCTTTGTTTCGATCTCAGCCATTTCTAACATCTTACTTAAGTTTGCCTTCACTTTTGGGGAGCTCTCTTGCAAATGCACAAACATTTTGTCACCTCTTGCCACTGTCTTCAGAAGTAGTCTGAAGACTTTGGACTGCAATTTCCCATTTCCATTAAAGCATTTTGTGGTGTGAGATTCATTGAGCCTGGTCTGCCATGGCTCACAGCATCTTTCCTCATGTAATCCTCCACCTTATTAATTATGCCTTCGGGTTCTTCGGTGCATTTCTTGTGCTATCAAGCAGCAAACTGTGGTGTAGTGGCAGAATCCCTACCTTGAGTCAAAAGGCTTGGGTTCAAATCCCACCTTGTCCAGAGGGGCATAATAGCATCTCTGAATAAGTTGATTAGAAAGTATATATCATGCACTAGTAGAGGCAGATGTGTTCAGCACTGCAGGGACCTCCTCGTGTTAATGCCTCTGCGATCATCTTTAAAGTCTAGCTGAACATCACTTCAGGCACTGCACATCACATTGTGATAGTCATTAGAGGATATGACCCAGGAAGGGAAACTGGCACAGACGGTTTGTCAATAGACACTTGGAGGTGCTGGTGAACAGGGCGTGCAAGGAGAAGGTAGGGCCGTCATCCTACAGAATGGTGAAGGAGGTCATGTTACCAGATTCAGCCAACCTGATTTGAGATAGAAGTCTGAGTCAAGTACTGGGTCCAGGATAAAAAAAGAATGCCTAACAAAGGAGAAGAAAAATCAATGATCTTCTTTGCAACACCATTTCCATCTCAGAGGTGGAAACTACTGATCTCTCAGAGGTTTTCACATGCATTCTCCAGCCTAGAGACTTGCACATGGGTTGGGCACCTTTTCTAGACTAGATTCAGGAGTACAATCTATTGAGCACATCATTAACATATCTCTGATGGTGGTCGAGGAAGAAATACCTCAAGTCTCTGTCACTCAGACAACTACTTGAGGCCACTTACCTGCTGAGCCCTGGGCAGAAATTAATGAAAATGCTCAGACTGGAAGGGCACAACAGGCAGCTTTGGCCAAGGTGGTCAGTAAACTGGATGAAAGAATGGAGGTTCACCAGTGTGCCAGCTTCAGTATGCATGTATCTGACTGCCTCTATGGACAGTCTTGGAGGACCCAGCCCAATATGATCAGTATCTGACAGATTTAGACATGGAGTACTCCATTGTCCTAGGCATGGACACTCAGCATCAATGGCAGGATGAGATGTGAATGCAGGACTCAAACTCATTTCAGGTGCATCAACCTCTCAGGAAGGAAAAGTCATACAAGTGACCCCCAGCAGCTCCATCTCAGGACACACCAGAGGTATGCAGCTCCTCCACCTCCTCCCTGCTTGTGATAGCAATGTCTACAGAAGTTGTAGTTGAGGAGAGTAAGCCTGTACCTGGCAGGACACCTGGACTGAGCTTTCAAAGCCCAAATGTCTCTGACAGTGACTGGTCAAGTCTTCCAGCTCAAGAGGGTCAACTCCCTCCACATTATCTGTGATATCATGACTGATTCAGCATGCTGGTTGGGAAGGAAAGAGATAAAAATGCCTTACTGAACATGCATAAGGAGCATGGGTGATATATCATTGTAAAGTATCTTGCACGTTTATAAATATATCTGCATTTTATATGACATGCCAAGGACAGTAAAAATAACCAAGTTCATACATTCTTTGTACTAAGTAAGGGATACTTGCTACATTTAAATCAATTAGAGTTACATTACTACAGGAAGTCCAAACCCAGCTCTTTCATCCTGTGTGTGGGTTTCAATTAGGTTCCCTCAGGGTTCTCTGCTCAATGATGTATGATGCATTGCTCTATCAAGCTGTCTTTGACAGCCCTCCCAGTTGATATCCAGATCTTTATCCTTACATTTAGACTTTTCTTCATCCTCAGAAGTTTATTGTTGATCCCCTTTTTCCTCTGTGTCCAGTACACCCCCCCACTCTTAAGTGTCTTCTCTCGTGACTGTGTCACTGTTGGACCTGGTTAAATCACAACCATGTGGGAGATGAGCATCATCTTCAGGCATCAAAAGGATGTAAGAAATTGCAATGGTCAAGCATTGGTCATCTCTCATAAGCAACTGACTCATTGGCTGCAGAGAGGCTCAGACATTAGGAATCTTTGAACTGTGTAGTTGATGACTATAGACAAGATATTGCATTTTGTGGACATGTTGACAACACTGAGACAAAACTGGTCCCAATGCTGGTGGGGCATCATGGTGGCTCAGTGGTTAACACTGCTGCCTCACAGTGCCAAGGTCTTGGGTTTGATTCCCACCTCGGGTGATTGTCTGTGTGGAGTTTGCACATTCTCCCTGTGTCTGTATGGGTTTCCTCCGGGTGCTCCAGTTTCTTTCCGCAATCCAAAGATGTGCAGGCCAGGTGATTTGGCCATGCTAAATTGCCCATAGTGTCAGGTGCATTAGTCAGGGGTAAATGTATGGTAGGTAGGGGAATGTGTCTGGGTGAGTTACTGTATGGCAGGTTGGTGTGGATTTGTTGGGCCAAAGGGCCTGTTTCCATACTGTAGGGAATCTAATCTAAACACAGTGTGCCATAATCATTCCAGGGCCTAATCTGCACATGTTTGACATTTATACCTACTTTGTGATGATTGCATAACCTCCTGCATGTTCATTCTATGTATCAGCGTTTCAAGAGAACACACTGTCACTCAAGATTGGGAAGTGTACATTGGGCCGCTCAGGTTTCTGTTGTGTCTCACACAAAAATCAAATCAAAAAATTCTTTACTCAGAGAGTAGTAAGGGTATGGAATGTTTTGCCTGCAATGGTAGTAGATTTGCCAACTTTAAGTACGTTTAAGTCGTCATTGGACAAGCGCATGGGCGTACATGGAATAGTGTAGGTTAGATGGGCTTCAGATTGGTATGACTGGTCGGTGCAACATTGAGGGGCGAAGGGCCTGTACTGTGCTGTAATGTTCTATGTTCTATGATCTATGTAGTATAGTGGTCTTCCATGAAAATCTGCACAAAGTGCTGCCTCTCTTGGATTCAATCCTTCCTGAGAAGATGCTTAAGCATTTCAAGGCAATTTAGCAGTGCACGTGAATTCTGAAATGTGGAAGGCTAACCAGCAATGGAAGGTCAATCGGAGATGTCTCAGGCATCTTGCCTATCACAAGAGATTTTGCAGCGGTCCTGAGGAGATCCTGAACATTAGTGCTATGTGATAATTGTGCATTTTTCCACTGGCACTTGCTTTCCATCTGAGGGTCAATAGGTTAATGTGTAGATACTTCACGAATCGGTACAACGCAAAAAGAAGCCAAGCAGCTCATTGTGCTCACACAAGTTCTGTTGCTGAATACCAATCTCCTGCCTTTTCCCCATATTCCTCTACACCTTTTCTCCAGATTCCTCATTTCCCCGCCCCCCCTACTTTATCCCAGTCCCAAGCCTCCAACTCAACACCTCCCTCTTGACGTGTCTATCTTTCTTCCAATCTATCCACTCTACCCATCTCTCTGACCGATCACCATCCCCCCCACTTTCATCTACTTATTGCATTCCCAACTACCTTCTTCCCAGCCTCACCAACCTCCCATTTATCTCTCAGCTCCCCCAGCCCACAAGTCTCATTCCTGATGAAGGGCTCAAGCTGAAATGTCGATTCTCCTGCTTCTCGGGTGCTGCCTGACCTGCTGTGCTTTTCCAGCGTCACACTCTCAACTGCACCATTTCTATCAAAACAGTCCTCCAATACTCTCTTGACTGCCTTAATTGAACCTGCCTCCAACACTTTTCCAGGCAGTGAACTCTCTACCTTAAGCACTTGCCACGTAAAAAAGAGTTTTTTTCACATCATACTTGAAAGTGGCATCAACTAAATATATCAAACATTAATCGGTGGCACTGTGGCTCAGTGGTTAGCATGCATGCCTTACAGCATCAGGGACCTGGGTTCGATTCCAGCCTCAGGCAACTGTCTGTGTGGAGTTTGCACATTCTCTCTGTGCCTGCGTGAGTTTCCACTAGGTGCTCCCACAATCCAAAGATGTGCAAGTCAGGTGAACTGGCCATGCTAAATTGCCCACAGTGTTCAGGGGTGTGTAGGTTAGCTGGATTTGCCAGGGGGAAATGTAGAGGAATGGACTTGGGTGAGATACTCTTCGAAAGGTCAGTGTGGACTTGTTGGGCTGAAGAGCCTGTTACCTCACTGTAGGGAATCTAAAATCAGGAGATAACAAAGTCTTTATTCAATAACAAAAAACATCAAGGACTGCAAAGATATCTAGGTTCATATATTCCTTGTACTACTTGCTTTACATATCCAAGAGAGTTACATAATTCCAGGAAGCCTTAACCAACTCTGGTATCCTGACTAAAGATTTCAATTAGCTGCCTTCTGACTTCTCATGCCAAATGATGCATTTTTCTATCATGCTTTCTTGGGTAGCCCTTCTAGCCCACTTCATCCTTATCTTTGTACTTTTCTTCATCCTCAGAATTTGTTATTGAATCCCCTATTTTCTCTGCCTCCAGTACATCCCATCCAATCTTTGTTAGCTGCAGTTGTGGAGGGCACACCATGCCACATTGATGCTCCTCCCCCTTTTTGAGTTGAACCACAAGGCTCTGCTGGAGCTGCCAGGAATCAAAACCTTAGGGTGGCACATGGCCTGTTCTATGCAAGCAGCATTGTATCTTCATTCTATGACAGTCTAAGGATTTTGGAATGGTGGCATAAGCCTTTTTTGGAAGGGCCATTTTCCTATACATCCTGATATGGACAGAGGACTCTTGGAAGGAGGCAGGAATGCATGGATTCTCTCAGATGCATGCATCACACCAGTTCCTAAGATATCTGGCACAGACCTCCAAAATGTGGCATCGATGATCACATCGAATTTGACCATTCATGGAGAGAAAGCCTTTTCTGTTGAGAAGCTCTATGGTAGTTAGATATTTTCAAAACAATATGGGTGCAGCCGATAGCATTCCTCACATGGGGAGGCTAACGATGGGGAAGAATCCCATTGCTGGAGCTTCTTGACTCTCATCGTCACTGAGGACGGGTACGTAGGGCTGTCGTCTGGAGAAAATCCTTTTGTTAACGCATAAAGCTAAATCCTTTAAAAACTGAGTGAAAAACTGGGAGATGCCACATAGGCACCCTATTGTTCCTATTGGAACTAAACTGCTGTCAAAGGATTACTGTGACCATGATGTACACCAGGATGGGATTTCCACCCAGTCATAGACTCATCGAGATGTACAGCACAGAAACAGACCCTTTGGTTCAACTTGTCCATGCCGACCAGATATCCCAACCCAATCTAGTCCCACCTGCCAGCATCCGGCCCATATCACTCCAATCCTTTCCTATTCATATACTCATCCAATGCCTTTTACCTTGCAAGCAGAAGTCCTTCTCTGGCAGCTTACGGTGATGGTCAGGGACATCTTTCATCAATAATTGCAATGTGGTTCTGAGAGCTGTAGAAAATGGCAGGAAGGCCTATAGATGCAGGGCAGCTTTTTCCTCCTCCATCAACTTATCTGCTGCTTTTCCCTCTGGAGGTCGTGGTACCCCCATTGGAGGTTACTGTTTCGGCTGGGCTAGCTGTGAACAGAGAAATTGTTCTTTCTTTTAACGTTGCTTCCACATTTGAAAAAAGTCCACAAACACTCCAGTTATCATGATGTATCAAAGTTTGAGCATATAGTTTGTGGGAAACATCATGGACAGAACATATTTCACTATTTATCAGGAATCAGGGCTTTTGCCTGAAACGTCGATTTTCCTTCTCCTCGGATGCTGCCTGACCTGCTGCACTTTTCCAGCACCACTCTAATTTTGACTCTAATCTCCAGCATCTGCAGTACCCACCTCTGTTAAGTTCTGACTGTTAACAATCTCTTGGTTGCTAAAAGAAAACATAGAGGTGAAAGAGAATTTAAAAACAAATTTGAAAAGAAATAACTGTCACCATGACTTAACATAAAATAAAAATAAGGGCTGAAGGTATCCATTCATTCTGAAAGAATTGTGAAGATGCTGGAGGGGTTTCTGCCTGCAAAAAATATAATTTGATAAAGTTATGTGAAAAAGATATATGTTTTCAACACACAAAGAGGTAATTAAGAAAATCTTCAAAGAGTTCTTTTCATATGTTGGTATCGAAGAAACTATTCAAACAAAATAGGACACTAAAAGTTCAATTGAAATTGATTCCCGAGAAACTTGCACCATTAAAAACAAAACTAACACTGTCATATTTGTTGAAAGCTTCTGTGAGATAAAATCAATTTGCTGAATTAAATTTTAGGCTTTTCAAGTGATCTACCAGCCTCAGTTCCTGCCTTAATTCGTCTGTTACACACTCATCTATCCTCTGTTAATTCCAGCCTTGACTATTCCAAAGTTTTCTGATGAAGGGCTTTTGCCCAACACATTGATTTTTCTGCTCTTCGGATACTGCCTGAGCTGCTGTGCTTTTCCAACATCACTCTAATCTTGACTCTGATCTCCAGCATCCGCAGTCCTCACTTTTGCCTATTTCAAAGCTGCCCTGCTGGCATCCCATATTCCAGCAATGAACAGTTTGAAAGAGATCTATTAGTATATTATTTTTAACTAACTTTACTTGAGTACTTGCATAGAGATTAGATTAATTGGAGAACAGAAAATCAAATCATGCATCTGTCCTCTTTGGAATTTTTGAATGATATTGGTCTACAATTATGACTGCAATATACATACATTAATCAAGTACAAATTCTATTTTATTTTAACAATGTTCTTTAAACATCCTTGGTTCGACAGGAAATATGCCTTCCATGCTTCCAGAGTTATACATTAATCTGTTCAATCTCTTTAGATCAGTAATCTGAACTGGGAAGTTCTTCTGGTGTCCTGACCATATTTATCCTAAAGTCAAAATGTTACCTGGTCATTATCACATGTATTGTGATGCATTAGGTATAAATTAGCCATCACATTTCTCCTATTTTAAGAATGTCTTCAATTTAAAAATACATGCTTAGCTGTGAAGCACTTTAGAACAATGCATGGTCACAAAAGGTGACAGCACCTATCAAACATTTAGCCCCTATCATCTACTAGGACAAAGGCAGCAGAAGCATAGAAACTTCATTATCTCCGTGCTACCATCCAAGTTACATTCATCTTGACTTGGAGATATATTACCATTTCTTCAATATCTTCATTAAGTCAATATTGTGAAACCCCAGATATGACAGCACTGTGCCTGTACCTTCACCACATGGACTACAGCGATGCCAGGGAAGCCTCACTGTTGCCTTCTCAAGTGCAAGTAAGGGTGCCAGTTGGTTTTGGTCTTGCCAGCAATGTCTACATCATTTGAGTGAATCAATATTTTAATAGTAATTTCTATAGGTTCAAAGACATATTTAGCCATAGAGTCACAGAGCTGTGCAACACAGAAACAGACCATTCCATCTGACTCGTCCATGATGACCAGATATCCTGAATTAATCTAGTCTCATTTGCCAGCATTTGGACCATATCCCTCTAAATCCTTCCTATCCATATACGTGTTCAGATGCCTTTTAAATGCTGTAATTGTACCAGCCTCCACATTTTCCTCTGGCAGCTCATTTCATATACGCATCTCCCTCTGCATGAATAAATTGTCCCTAATGTCCCTTTTATATCTTTCCACTCACACTTTAAACCTATGCCCTCTGGTTTTGGACTCCTCTACTATGCGGGAAAGACCTTGACTATTCACCCTATCCATGCACCTCATGATTTTACAAACTTCTATAGTCATCCCTCAGCCTCCAATGCTCGAGAGAAAATAGTCCTAGCATAATCAACCTCTCCCTATATCTCAAATCCTCCAATTCTGGCAACATCTTTGTAAATCTTTTCTGAACCTTTCCAAGATTTACATCTTTCCTCTGGCAGGATGACCAGAATTACACAATACTCCAAAAGTGGCCTCACCAATGTCCTGTACAGCCGCAACATGACCTCCCGACTCCTATAAGCAATGTACTGACCAATAAAGGCAAGCATACCATATGCCTTATTTACTACTCTGTGTACCTGTGACTCCACCTTCAAGGAACTATGAACCTGCTGCCCAATGCCGATTATCATGAAAACTTATCTGATTTACTCATGTGCATTTGGGAAGGAAAATCTTCCATTTTCCCTGATCTGGCCTACATATGACTCCAGATCCAAATTAATTTAGTTGACTTTTGATCGCCCTCATCCATCAAGCCAGTCAGCTGAATTTAATCATTATAAGGACCGCTTAGCTAGAATGAAGCTAGATAGACAACCCAACATCAAGTATGGAACCAGACTAACAATGATACATGCAGCTCTGTTTATCTTGCAAATTCCTACTTTGGGGGTTGGGGCTACTGCTGAAATTTGGAGAGCTATCTCACAAACTAATCAGGCAACAGACTGATGTAATGGGTTTCATCAAATTATAGCTGACAGATCATGTCCCAGACATCGGAATCAACATCATATCCTGGAGGCAGTAGCACAGTGTTATACAGCCAACAGAGAGTTGCTCTGGAAATTCTCAACATTGACTTTGGACCTTCTCATTTTTTAAGTCATCAAGCTGAGCAATAGCTATAGAAACCTACTGCCAATTACCACATGTCGCCACCACTCTACCCTGTTTCCCACTTCCCCCCAGTTTCTTGGCTGATGAACCAGAACTCGCCCTTATTGAATGCCACTTGCAGGAAGCACTGAGATTGGAAAGGGAATAGAATGTATCCTGAATGAGGGACTTCAACGTTCTCCTCCAAGAGTGGCATGCAAGCACCATTACTGACTGACTGGCCAAATCCTAACAGCTGCTGTGGTAGATGATGAAGAAATTAACAACAGGGAAAAGAATCTACTGAACACCAATACATCCGTTCATGACAGTATAGGTAGGAGTGACCAGTGACAAAGTCCTAATGGAGACAAAGTCCCACCTTCATCGTTATGAACTGGACAACATGCTAAAGTTATTTTATAATCTGGTTAACTTTCCTTTCCTGTCTATGTTCCCCTGGAATCCAAAGCTACATTCCACTCTTCAATCACCATCATAAGTCCAGCTCTTCACTGACAGCCAACCTCAATGTGTGATTCCTAAAGTCACAGAGACTCGTGGAGCTCTGGTAGCACAAACAAAGGCCCTTCAGTCCATCCTGTCCACGCCAGTCATCAAGCATCAATGCATTTTAACCCCATTTTCCAACACTTGGCCTTTAGGCTTGGAAGATATGGCATTTCAAGTGGCCATCTAAATGCTTCTTAAATGTCTTGAGGATTTCTGCTTCTATATTCCTTTTTAGGCAGTGAGTTTCTGATCCAATATTTTCTCCCTGAGCAATAACCATGCTCAATTACATTAAGAAAAGACTGCTTGTGAGTTTTCAACCTCTGCTCTCACAGAAGCACTAAAATATTAATGCTAATAGCCTTTATCCATACATCTCAGAACATTCACCCAACATTTTCCCTTTCTCTCAGTTCTCCAGGATATCTTTTAAGTACTGACTCTAATACTTAATGTGTTTTAACTATGTAATTATCTTATTCACTTCCTCATGTTACCTTTTATTTATTTTATTAACTTGACCACCAAATTATATACTATGCTAACATTTAAGATTAGAAAAGAACTTAACCACTTAATAGCAGTTCACTCCTTTCTCTGTGGTACAATAAGAATTAATTCCAGTCAGCGCCAATGAATGAAGCTCTGTACCTGACAGACTGCTTCACCTTCCCTGTTATTCTCAGTGATGCTGACTGGTTGCCTCAGAATCCTTAATTCAGCTATTGTAGAGAGAGAAAGATTGATAGGGAACACAGCTAATTCTGGAGAGCATGTCTTCTGCACTATTGTCAGAATATTGTCAGGACCCATAACCTTTGTAGTGTCCAGTACTGACAAGATGCTCTGCTACAACTCACTAAACCCATTAACTTGCACGTTTTAGAAAAAGGACTACAGTGACTCACCAGCATATCTTCAAGGGCAAAACTAGGGATGGGTAATAAATGCTGCCCAAGTCAGTGGCACCCACATTGCATGAATGTTTTTTCTTTAAATTCCAGTGAAAGTCTATAATCAAATACAATTAAAAAGGAAGTGGAAAAATATGCAGTTTTATTACATATTGCTAGTAAAATAATTTAATTTAAAGGAAACAGATGTCAAATTTGTCAGAATGACAATAATCCACTCCTTCATTACATATTTAAATGAAAATATACTTTTGAGATTTACATACATAATCAGTTATATAAAAATTCATGCAGCAGGACATTCAATCTGAATCCATGCGAAGCTTAGAGCTGGACAAGATCATCAAAAAGAAAGTCTGAGTACAGCAGATGCATTTATTTAAAAAATAACAGCTTGATGCTTAAATGTGAAGGTTGAAGTGTTTGACTGGAGTGGAATAGGCCAGTGGATCACATCTTTTCAAGATATCTTCTGAAAATGACCATTACTTTTATGTTGCCTTATGCATGACTATTTATTCCTCATTGCTCTACCCCACTCTTTAATTATAACGCATTAACTTGCAAATGCACTAAAGTCCATAAAAGTTCAATTTTAATAACTCAAGTCGAAAGGCAAAGTGCTCCTGCATTCCTACTGATACAATGCCAACAAAGTGCCAAAAATAACTCATGGAGATAATAGGGCTAATTGTAGGTGGTGATGCAGGGTAATGTCACTCAACTAGTAATGCAAGAACCCCAAATTAAAGTTCTGAGATCAAGCCTGAATCAGACAATGGAATTGAGGGTGATTTAGCAGTTTAGATCAGATATTGGCTAGCTGAAAGAAGACAGAGGCTGGTGGTTGATGAGAAATATTTATCTTGGAGTTCAGTTACTAGTGGGGTATCACAAGGGTTTGTTTTAGGTCCACTGTTGGTTGTCATTTTTATAAATGGCCTGGATGAGGGCATAGAAGGATGGGTTAGTAAATTTGTGGATGGCACTAAGGTCAGTGGAGTTGTGGATAGTGACACAGGGACATAGATAAGCTACAGAGCTGGGCTGAGAGTTGGCAAATGGAGTTTAATGTAGAAGGTGTGAGGTGTAACAAGAATGCAGAGGATTGGGCTAATGGTAAGATTCTTGGCAATGTAGATGAACAGAGAGATCTCGGTGTCCAGGTACACAAATCCTTGAAAGTTGCCACCCAGGTTGATAGGGTTATTAAGAAGGCGTATGATGTGTTAGCTTCTATTGGTAGAAGGATTGAGTTTCGGAACCATGAGGTCATGCTGCAGCTGTACAAAACTCTGGTGCAGCCAAACTTGGAGTATTGCATTCAGTTCTGGTCACCGCATTATCAAAAGGATGTGGAAGCTTTGGAAAGGGTTCAGAGAAGATTTACTATAATGTTGCCTGGTATGGAGGGGAGGTCTTATTAGGAAAGGCTGAGGGACTTGAGGCTGTTTTCGTTAGAGAGAAGAAGTGACTGAATTGAGACATACAAGGTAACCAGAGGGTTACATAGGTTGGAAAGTGAGAACCTTTTTCCTTGGAAAGTGATGGCTAGTTGGAGGGGACATAGCTTTAAATTAAGGGATGATAGATACACGATAGATGTCAGGGGTAGTTTCTTTACTCAGAGAGTAGTAGGGGCAGGGAATGCACTGCCTGCAACAGTAGTAGACTCATCGACTTTAAGGGCATTTAAACAGTCATTGGATAGGCATAGGAACAAGAATGGAATAGTATAGGTTAGATGAGCTTCAGACTGATTTCACAAGTCGGTGCAACATCGGGGGCTGCGTTGTAATGTTTTACGTTCTATGTTCCTAGTGGTGTCAACTGGTCAAAAGTCTGATCAAGAAGCTCACATCTAGTTTGATTTTTAAAGTATGCTGTAGTGTTAACCATACTCATTACAGGTGAGGGTACAGCTCACAGCACAGGTTAATGCTCATAAGTGAAATATTTGACATTGTACAAATATTTAATGAGTTTAATCAAAATGATTAACTTCTCTGCTAATAGAAGAACATAGAGATGTGTTGATAATAAATTACATTTCCAATGCCTCGGAGATATCTCTCAAGTTTATTGCCAGTTGTTTCATAACTCTTTCTTAATTCGGATGGTAAAATTTGTCTTACTGTCTTACTTAGCAATTATGACTGTGAATTCATCACTAGCTGTGTCAATCTAAATAACATACCAAGTAATGTCAGCTAAATTAGTTGAAAAATTCATATGTAGTTATTCTTGTGAGTGAAGAACTGAAGGCCCCAAACGGATTCTTCAATGATCAGGGAATCTTTCCCTTTGATTCAGAAACATGACTTCAGACGATGACTTCAGTGTTGAATAAATTAGCCAGTAAAGAAGCATTTGATGTCTTGGCTCATAACACTGACACATCTCCCAATTTACATTTTATAACAGATTATCTTGTTCTCATATTGATTCTGCAGATTCTTAGGTAATGTGTTTTTTATAACATAAAGTAATCAAAATTTCAACACTTTGTGAAAATGATAGCAACTGAAATTCTTGGCTTTCTTCTGCTGGAATGCCCTATTTATTTTTAACACTTAGCAGTAATTGGAAATCACATCCTGAGCTTCACAATATAAATACCACATCCAGTACAGTTTTTCAGTTATGGGTAAAACGCCTCTAAGCATCAGGGACACCAGAAACTTCTGTTTAATGATGCCACTTGGAAGCCACTTTATGCTGCCATGATGCTGAAGAAATAGTCTGCTAGATTAAAGGTTCTAGTTTTGTCACAATTCGTCAGTCCCCTCACTGTACATTGAGCTAAATATTGAATTTTGTTTTACGTTGCTGGACCAAAGAATAAAATTTCCCCCTTCTATTTTGTAAATTTATAAAGTTCCATCAGAGTGGAAATACATCAGACCAGCATATTGTAACTGAGGAAGGATACATTCAGTAGAAGGGTGGCTCACAGCACCAGTGACCCAGTTTCAGCTCAGGTGACTGCCTGTGTGGAGTTTGCACATTCTCCCATGTCTGTGTGTGTTTCTGCTGGGAGCTTTAGTTTCCTCCCACAGTCCAAAGATGTGCATGTTAAGTAGATTGGCTGGACTAAATTGAGGAAGATAGGTGGGTTCCCTATGGGAATTATAGGGGGTCAGTCTGGGTAGAATGCTCTTTTAAGGGTCAGTTTGCACTCAATGGGCTAAATGATCCTGTTTTTACACTGAAGGGATTCTATGAACGTCCTCTATTCAGGGCAAGAAGGCTTTGAATAGAAGCTTCTTTGTCACTGCTAACTTATCATTATTTATGTTTAATTGCATTCTTTGTTTTTTGAATGATGTGAGATTTTACCTTCCCTGTACCAGTACTCCCAACTATTAACAGCCCTATATTGAAAACAATTTTGATTTATTACATCTTTGCAAATTCCACTGGATTTTCTTTCTTATTTTGGAAGTAGTAGAAGTGTGGGATTATTTTAAGCAAAAGAACAGAACGTGCTCACTCGTTGAACAATTTTAAACCTGAGATTGATGGACCTTTGCTGGCTAAGGGTGTTAAAGGGATACACGGTGAAGAGTTATGATACAGATCAGTCATACTCTAGTGGGCTGGATGACCTCTTCCTGACCCTATGTTCTTATCTCCCTGTAATATGCTCAGCTGAAGATCAGAGGAACTGTTGGAGAAATGTGCACTCTTTTACTGAGAAAGATGCATCTGACCTTCCAAATCTTGTCTTGGAGCGCACTTGCCAATTTTGGTCATGATCCCTCTTTATTGTTTTCTTTTCAAGTGAGTACAGGCTGCATGCTGTCATTTCAAACCATAAACCTGAGGCCAGAAGTTGAACCAAAATTAGAATCAATACATACGAGTACAATACAATCTCAAACTAGCCCGTTGCATCAGATTTATGGATTGGTTAACTCTGCATTCGTGTACCTGATTCCTTTACTGACTTACTTTTTGTGTTAAGTTATATGAGGTTACAAGATTGGTTTGCCAACTAGCTGATGACAGGTATAGTCCGCAGAGGTATCTCCCTCCCTCTTTCTTGTTTGGTCTGCAATCCTTCTGAAGAAATTCACCAGGTGTTTGAAACTAGCTGGAGATAAGATAGAACATAGAACATGGAACAGTACAGGTTAGGGAGGGGCCCTTCGGCCTACAATGCTGTGCCGAACATGACTCCAAATTATACTAATCCCTTCCGCCTGTCTTTGGTCTATATCCCTTGCATATTCATGTGCTTATGTAAAAGCCCTTTAAATGCCCATGCCGTGTCTGCCTCCACCACTACCTCTGGTAATGCGTTCCAGTCATTTACCACTCTCTGAGTAAAATGCTTGTCTGTCACATCTCCTTTGAACTTGCCTCCTCTCACCTTAAATGCATACCTCCTAGTATTAGACATTTCAACTCTGGGGAAAGGATACTGACTGCCAATCCTATGCATGTATCTCACAACTTTCTAGACTTCTATCAAGTCTCCCCTTAGCCTCTGCCACTCCAGAGAAAACAACCCTAATTATTCTAGCATTTCCTTATAGCTGATACCTTCTAATCCAGGCAGCAGCCTGGTAAACTTCTTCTGCAGTATCTCCAAAGCCTCTACATCCTTCCTGTAATGTGGAGACCAGAATTGAATGCAATTTCTTAAGTCTGGCCAAACCAAAGTTTTATAAAGCTGCAACATTGCATCCTGGCTCTTGTACCCAATGTCCTGACCACTAAAGGCAAGCATGCTGTGGGGCAGTACGATGGCTGAGTGGTGCGCACTGCTGCTTCACTACACCAGGGACCTGGTTCAATTTCATCCTCAGACGACTGTATGTGTGGAGTTTGCACACTCTCCCTGAGTCTGAGTGAGTTCCCTCTGGGTGTTCTGGATTCCTCTTGCAGTCCAAAGATCTGCAGGTAGGTAGATCGGCCATGTTACATTGCCCATAGTGTGCAGGCTAGGTGAGTTAGCCATAGGAACTGTAGGATTACAGGGATGGGGAAGGAAGGATGGGGCTGGATGGAATGCTCTCTGGAAGGTTAGTATGGACTTGATGAGCCAAATGGCCTGTTTCTACATTGCAGACATTCTATGACACACTTCTTTACCACCCTATCTAATTGTGGCCACCTTCAGGCAGCTATGGACTTGAACGCCAAGATCCCTTTGTACACCAATGATGTTCATGTTTCCCCATTAACTGTATACTCTTCCTTAAATTTATCTCCCAAAGTGCAGCACCTCACGCTTGCTATCTGTATAATATTTGCTATTATTAATAACAGAGCCAACAGTCCTTATTCTGCAGAATTTTGCAGACCCAAATCCAGTTTTTGGGTCTGCATACTTTTGCTTCTGAAGTTATGATCAGTTGCAGTGTAAAGTAAATTGAGTGCTAGGAACTGTCTGTAACAAAACCACTTTCAGATTTTCAAGCAGCTAAGTTAGCATTTAACAGGAACGTTGACTTGAATGGAAATGAAAGAGATGCCAGACTGATAGTTTCTCTTTTCTATGCAATTATTATGATGATGAGGGTTTGCTGGCCTTCTACTGAAGTTAGAATAATATGGAATCGCTGTAGAAATGCAGGGCCAAGTTGATTTATTATGTCTGAAGATTTCCTTCAGAAAAAGCTCTCGAGCAGCCATAAAATTGCTATTTTATAAGAATAAAGGTGTTTGTGTCACAGGGACTTAACATCAGGGCCAGTAATTCATGGTGACGGAAAAAATAAAACGTCTGCTTTATTATCAGGTATTCTGGATTTTCTGTCAGCCAGCCAGGATACAAACGCAGTCTACAGAATAGGGTCCTCATACTTTAAGAGCTGGAAAACAAGAAGACTCTTGTCTGTCAGCAATGACGGTGCATAAGAGGAGGAAGCCCTTGTATTGATTAGATTTTTGGTAGAAATCTGAAGTATTGATTTTGCATTTTGTGATTGAATTCTAAATGTTCTGTCTCAGTCTGTCTCTCTGGGAAGAAAATCATTCTCTTTGCATCTGTTTGGAGCACACCACACAGACTGTGCTGCCTTCCTTGAGGCAAACAATGCCATATACCACTACTTGTGTCCTGTGTCTTCCAATCTTACACTCCAGTGCTCTGAAAACTAGTGCTTCCAAATAAACCTGTTGGACTATAACCTGGTGTTGTGTGATTTTTAACTATATACCCACTGCCCGTAACCCACATAGCCTTTTTCAACAATGTCAATGGTGAATGCCCTGGGGTAACACAGATAATGATGGGCGTAAGCTATGCAATTTTCCTGGACTGTAGCACCCTTCCCTCAGCAAATCTTGCTTCAAGAGAATGGCGCTCAGTACAATGAAGACAGAGTTTTAAACCCCATTAAGTATGGGCAGCACAGTGGCTCAGTGGATAGGACTGCTGCCTCACAGGACCAGGCGACTCGGACGACTATCTGTGTGAAGTTTGCACATTCTCCCCGTGTTTGAGTGGGTTTCCTCCAGGTGCTCTAGTTTCCTCCATCAATCCAAAGATGTGCAGATTATATGCATTGACCATGCTAAATTGTCCATAGTGTTCAGGAATGTGGAGGTTAGGTGCATTAGTTAGGAGTAAATATAGGGTAGGGGAATGGGTCTGGGTGGATTACTCTTCAGAGGGTCTTGTTGGGCCAAAGAGCCTTTTCCACACTGTAGGGATTCTGTGATAACTCACACACAAGGATATGGGGAGTGTCCCTTAAAGGTGTACCTGACATCTCTCCAAGACATTAATCAACACTGCCTGCCCCAGGAGTATTAACATCGGCTGTGAAAAGCTATTTAAAATGGCATTGTGAAAACAATATTTCCACTATTATCTTTCTGTGTCTATCTGCCCCTTGGTCACGACAAAGAACTTTATCAGGTTGGAAGCAGCAGGCTGGAAATCAGGGTGACTGGAAAAATAAGTAGGAAGCCCTGCATGACCTTGTTAAGCAATGTTGTCCCCATGCATTTTTCCATACCACACTGTAATGTAGAAACACTTACTCCATTGAAGCAGACAACTGATTTCTGTACTTAAAAGGCCCCAGTAGAGGCCACATGACAGATTCTTCAGCATTTTCACCACACCAGGAACCAGCCAGCTGAACAGATGCGGCCTTCCTGAGCAGTCTGGGATCCCCAGCAATTCCCAGAGACACGAAGGGGAGGCCACTCACTGGGAAAGCAGCTCCTACGTCCACAAAAATCTCCCAGGAGGGGGTATCCCTGCTCGCTGTTTCGGCCACATGACCTTTTTTCACATTGTCTTTAATTTGACAGTCCGAGCTCTGAAGGTGTCCTGTGCTCCTCAGCAGCAATCACCTGAGACTGTAGAGCTCCACGTCCTCTGATTAGGCCAGCATCATTGGGAACCTGTCTGCTGTCTGTAATTATTTTGGCAGGCCTGCAGACAGTCAATTATCTGGATTCTGACCCTGTGTCAGGGTCTCAGAGCCTGGGGTAAGAAAACAACCACATTGGAAATTAGCCTTCTAAATGATTGAGAAATCCTCAATTTAAAAAAGAAATCAAGTAAAATTAGAGAAGACATAACTCTGTTTCTTTATCAATGTCCATGTTCATTCTGACTCAATATGTTTATCTTTGTCTCAAACCTTGATATGACTCTAATGCTTATAGAGTAATTATAATGTAGACGCAAACACAATGGAGAACAGGTATTCAATCAATTCAGACTGTCACTTTTATAATGGATCTTTGTACGTTTGCTGATCTTTCTCTTTCTCTTTCTCTCTCACACACACACACACACACAAACTTGCCTCTGAACAAAAATGAAAATAAATTTATCTAAATATAATTTTTGGAACTTTGCTCCTAATCATATTTTAAAAGCAACTGAATCAATCCGTTACAATACAGATATGCATCATTTTGGCCAAGAGCTATTTGCAGCATTGAGAAAAACATAAATATACAGCAAGTTCGTCGTGCAGAAGAGATCACTTATCCTGTCATTATTAAAATTGCAGGGATATTCCCATAGTTACCCTGGCCTACAATTTTTGACAAATATATTGATTTCTCATGGAGGCTTTTAAGGGAGATTGCGGACTTCAAGTGAAAACTATGATGACATTACTGAAAGACACAAAAATGAAAATATTCAATGATTTGCCTCAGCCTTACATTGAACCAATCAACAAAGGGTGACAGTCACTTGACAAGAAAATAAGATGAAACGAATTGCATATTAGATGAAAGAGTTTAATATACATGTTCAGATTGGCAGCTTCTATTATAAATATGGACATGTAATGGGAAATGTTGGTAGCAAGTGCATGTAAGTGTATGTTTTGTAATATAGTATAGACAGTAGGTTATAGCATGGAAGAAAGATTTTGAGTGTGACAAAATATGGAAAAAGAATCTCTCATCTAGCTTCCTCCTTGTCTTGCTGTTCTGATAACTCACATGATGTTCGTTTAGCTTCTGCCAGACATTGAAATGATGGGTTGGCTTTTGAGATCCTCCGCTCCACACTCGCAGCAATGCACCAGCACCTAACCTCTCTACAGTTAGCCCTGCCTCAGCTGAGAGCCACACTCTCTCAGAATTGCAAAGGACCCCTTCTGTACTACATCCTCAGGAGAATTCATACTCTCAGCAAACAGTATTTCAACTCCATCTCAAACATCAAAAACTGTAAGTCCAACAAACTTTTAACTTCCTACCTCCATAACCAGTGATCCTCAAACATTCCAGTAGATTTCCCCAGCCTCTGGAACTGCTCAGACGCCATTAGCAATGCGACTTGTGCAGCCACCATCCCCATGCTGATTGATGATGTCATTTCCGCCCCCATTATGGACGCTTCCACAGCCACTTCCGCCGCTCACAATTCCTCATTGACCACATGTGACATCACTTCCACCCCTCACATCATTGCTGATGTCACATGCTCAGTTACTTCCGCCCCCCCCCACTGCCATGTTTGCCACCACTTCCGCCCCCACCAATGCCACTCACCTGCATTCTGCTGGCATGCCATCCCACAGATCCCACTGTCACCATCCCCACCCCCCAGAACCCTGAGGGGAACACCGCCCCTGCTCATGACTCCACCCCCATTCCCCCCACCACCACACCCACTCCAGTTACTGGCTCCGCCCCCACTCCCAGCTCCACACCCACACCCGATCCCAGCTCCCAGCCCTGCCGAGTTTTCACCATTCCTCCTGACCTCCCCCTCACTGAGGACGAACGATCAGTCCTCAGCAAAGGACTCACCTTCATCCCCCTCCGTCCATGCATCAAGGAATTTAATACACGACATGACGTCGAATACTTCTTCCGTCACCTCCGCCTCCGAGCTTACTTTCACAATCAGGACTCCTGCCCACCTTCCAAGGACCCCTTTGCCCGCCTCCAACACACTACATCCACCTGCACACCCCGCGCTGGCCTATTACCTGCACTCGACCTCTTAATTTCCAACTGCCGCCGAGACATTAACTGCCTCAACCTGTCCAACCCCCTCCCCCACTCCAACCTCTCACCCTCACAACGCACAGCCCTCCAATCCCTTTGCTCCAATCCCAACCTCACCATCAAGCCAGCAGATAAACGGGGCACAGTGGTAGTCTGGCGCACTGACCTCTACACTGCTAAAGCCAAACACCAACTCGAGGACACCTCTACCTACCACCCCCTCGACCATGACCCCACTCCCCATCACCAAAACATCATCTCCCAGACCATACAGAACCTCATCACCTCATGAGATCTCCCACCCACAGCTTCCAACCTCATAGTCCGGGAACCCCGCATTGCCCGGTTCTACCTCCTTCCCAAGATCCACAAGCCTGACCACCCTGGCCGACCCATTGTCTCAGCATGCTCCTGCCCCACTGAACTCATCTCTATCTACCTCAACACTGTCCTAACCCCCCGAGTCCAGGAACTCCCCACATACGTTCGAGACACCACCCATGCCCTCCACCTCCTCCAAGACTTCCGTTTCCCCGGCCCCCATCGCCTCATCTTTGCCATGGATAGCCAATCCCTCTACACCTCCATCCGCCATGACCAAGCCTCCAAGCCCTCCGTTTTTTCCTGTCCAGACGTCCCCAACAATACCCTTCCACCGACACTGTCATTCATCTGGCCGAACTGGTCCTCACCCTTAACAATTTCTCCTTCGAATCCACCCACTTCCTCCAGACCAAAGGCGTAGCCATGGGCACACGTATGGGCCCCAGCTATGCCTGTCTCTTTGTTGGCTATGTAGAACAGTCGATTTTCTGTAATGACACCAGCACCACTCCCCACCTCTTCCTCCGCTACATTGATGACTGCATTGGCGCCACCTCGTGCTCCCGCGAGGAGGTTGAGCAATTCATCAACTTCACCAACACATTCCACCCTGACATTAAGTTTACCTGGACCATCTCTGACACCTCCCTCCCCTTCCTGGATCTCTCCATCTCCATTAATGACGACCGACTTGACACCGACATTTTTACAAACCCACCGACTCCCTCAGCTACCTGGATTACACCTCTTCCCACCTACCTCCTGCAAAAATGTCACCCCATATTCCCAATTCCTCCGCCTCCGCCGTATCTGCTCCCAGGAGGACCAGTTCCACCACAGAACACACCAGATGGCCTCCTTCTTTAGAGACCGCAATTTCCCTTCCCACGTGGTTAAAGATTCCCTCCAACGTATCTCGTCCACATCCTGCACCTCCGCCCTCAGACCCCACCCCTGCAACCGTAACAAGGACAGAACGCCCCTGGTGCTCACCTTCCACCCTACCAACCTTCGCATAAACCAAATCATCGCCGACATTTCCACCACCTCCAAACGGACCCCACCACCAGGGATATATTTCCTTCCCCACCCTTTTCCGCCTTCTGCAAAGACCGTTCCCTCCGTGACTACCTGGTCAGGTCCACTCCACCCCCTAGAACCCAACCTCTCATCCTGGCACCTTCCACTGCTACCACAGGAATTGCAAAACCTGTGCCTACACCTCCTCCCTCACCTCCATCCAAGGCCTAAAGGAGCCTTCCACATCCATCAAAGTTTTACCTGCACATCCACTAATATCATTTATTGTATCCGTTTCTCCCGACGCGGTCTCCTCTACATTGGGGAGACTGGACACCTCCTAGCAGAGCGCTTTAGGGAACATCTCTGGGACACCTGCACCAATCAACTACAGTGCCCTGTCACCCAACATTTCAACTCCCCCTTCCACTCTGCCGAGGACATGGAGGTCCTGGGCCTCCTTCACCGCCGCTCCCTCACCACCAGTCACCTGGAGGAGGAACGCCTCATCTTCCGCCTCAGAACACTTCAACCCCAGGGCATCAATGTGGACTTCAACAGTTTCCTCATTTCCCCTTCCCCCACCTTACCCTAGTTCCAAACTTCCAGCTCATCACAGTCCCCATGACTTGTCCTACCTGCCTGTCTTCTTTTCCACCTATCCACTCCCCCCTCCCCCCTGACCTATCACCTTCATCCCCTCCCCCACTCACCTATTGTACTCTATGCTACTTTCTCCCCACCTGCACCCTCCTCTCACTTATCTCTCCACCCTTCAGGCTCCCTGCCTGTATTCCGGATGAAGGGCTTTTGTCCGAAACGTCTATTTTACTGCTCCTCGGATCCTGCCCGGACTGCTGTGTTTTTCCAGCACCACTCTATTCTAGACTTTTGAGAACCTTCACCTGGAGGATATCGGCCAATAGGCCCTCCAGAAAATCAAGACAAAAGACATATAATGCCCACCTTCCACAAGTTCAAGGGTAATTTTCTGGGGGTTCTCCGTGTAGAGTCATAGAATCATCGCAATGTACAGCACGGAAACAGATCTTTTGCTGTAACTCATGCATGCTGACCAGATATCCCAACCCAATCTATAAATGGGAGGTTGGCCTTTGTGATTTTCCAGGCTGAATTCGCCACTCTCTGTAATCGGAGATGGCTACAGAGAGTGCTGAACTCGACCCGGACAATCACAAAGGCCAACCTCCCATCTATAGAATCCATCCACCAGGTCCGCTGTCAAGGAAAGGCTGCCAGCATTCTCAAAGATCCATCCCACCCTGGCAATGTTTTTCTACAACCTCTACCATCGGGGAGAAGGTACAGAGACTGAACACACGCACCAGCTGGTTTCAAAACAGTTTCTACCTTGTTGTTAGAATACTGAATGGACTCACAAACTCTTAACATTCGCCTGTACCTGTTTTTGTTTTTGCTGATGTTTACCTATTATTTACTATCTATGCTACTTAACTACATGATCTGCCTGTATTGCTCGCAAGTCAAAGTTTTTCACTGTGCCTCGGTACACTTGACAATAAATTCAATTTAATTCAATTCAATTCAATCTAGTCTAATTTGCCAGCACCTGGTCCATATCTCTCTAAACCCTTCCTTTTCATGTACCCATCCAGATGCCTTTTAAATGTTGCGATCGTACTAGCCTCTACCACTTCATCTGGCAGCTCATTCCATACACGTACCACTCTCTGAGTGAAAAGGTTGCCCCTTAGGTCTCTTTTATATCTTTCCCCTCTCACCCTAAATCTAGACCCTCTAGTTCTGGACTCCCCATCCCAAGGAAGAGACTTTGGCTATTTATCCTATCCATGTCCCTCATGATTTTATAAATCTCTATAAGGTCACCCCTCAGCCTCCGAAGCTCTAGGGAAAACAGCCCCAGCCTGTGCAACCTCTCCCTATAGCTCAAACCCTCCAACGTCGGCAACATCCTTGTGAATCTTTTCTGAACCCTTTCAAGCTTCACAACATCCTTCTGATAAGAAGGAGATCAGATTTGCATGCAATCTTCCAAAAGTGGCCAAACCAATATCTTGTACAGCCTCAACATGACCTCCCAACTCTTGTACTCAATACTCTGACCAATAAAGGAATGCATACCAAATGCCTTCTTCACTATCCTATCTACTTGTGACTCTACCTTCAAGCAGCTATGAACCTGCACGCCAAGGTTTCTTTGTTCAGAAACACTCCCCAGTAGATGGCAAAGGCAATTGTGTCATGAGGATCTGACTGCTATTCTTAATTCTTCAAAAACAAAGTAACCCTTAGACATCGCACCCAGCAATCATTGATAGTACAGGCTAGAATTGCAAATGTGTGTGGTTTAAGGAGAAAACCATGCAGAGGCAAAAGTAATTCTTAGTTGAGTGGTGTGGAAAGATTTGAAAGATGTAAGTAGCAATGGTTTCTTGCAAGATAATGGGGTGAGGAGGAGAAGAGAGATTGCAATCGGAATGACAAACATTTGGTTTCACTAACCTAACTATCTCCAGTGCATCTGGTAATTCATTGCCCCAAGAGACATTCACAGGGCATTGGATGATTATTTGAGTAGAAAAGATGAGCAAAGCTATTGGGATAAAGCATAAAGTTGGCATGAGGTAACAAAGCTTGATTGAAGAACCCGTACTGGTAAATGTGTTGAATGGCATCCTTCTGAATTGTAACACTTGTGATTCTGGGAATTAGGTTGCTTCCTACTGGAACAAAAGGAGGCCTGGATGGAGGTCAGTCCTCCTTTATGCTCTTTCCAAGTCAGTCTTTTTGCTTCTTCCATCTACAATCTTCTATTTAGGGCAGAAGTTGCAGAAGGTTAGTATTCCTTGACGAGAACCTCTGTTCACGCATGTGTGCATCATCTTCCTTTGGACGATATCTAGAATGTGAGAAGTCTGGAGATGGATAGGAATTGCTCAAAAAGTGGTTGCACTGAGGCAATGTGGAAGCACTTCGCATAAGAGTAAAAGGTCCTTCCAGCTGTGACCAGAGAAACTCATGCTGCGGTTTAATAAACACAAAGAACTGCGGATGTCAGAAATCTGAAACAAAAGCAGAAATTGCTGGGGACATTTAGCAGGTCTGGCAGCATCTGTAGAGACAAAACAGTGTCCAGTGACCATTTTTCAACAATGGTGTGCAGAGATATGGGGAAATTGGCTCTGGATAACGGAGCCAGTCTAGATGATAGAACTGGTGCAGGTATGATGAGTTAAATGGCCTTCTTCCACCCTGTAATAATTCTGTGATTCTGTGAGTACTGAACCTGGTACCCCTACATCTGGCATTCACCAAATGCTGCCAGGAGCTGGAGATACATCAAAACCTCTACTCACAAGGAGCACTGATAACAATCATTCAGATGCCATATAAATTTAAGCAAGACATTTTGTGGAGTGATTCAATAACCTCCTCTTCGGAATGTTCAGCTAAATCTCAGCTAAGATATGGCATATCTTGAAGAAATATTCTAATGCTATCGTTACTGTAATATGGCATGTAACCTGAATGTATAAATGTCTCAGTGTCCATCTGAATTTGGTCACTTGAAGCATGACATACTGATGGATATGCACTACTGTTCATAACCAATTAGCTTAGTATTAGCCGAGACCCTGAAGTGCCTATGTAGTTAATGTATGTATATGCAGTAAAGTTGGAATAAATGTCTGTTAAATCTTTCAGTACTAGCCACACTTAAATCTTATATCATGGAAGTTGACACGTTGAGGGAAGCTACGTCTCCTCAGCTATTTTGTTATGGAAACTAATATAAGTCATTGCCTCATCCACTTCAAATACCTTGGTAAAGCCCAGAACATGGTAGGAGATCAAAGAGCTGGGGACATTTGTCCTTTTAATACTGCAGGAAATCATGCCTCCTGCCAACAGCAATTCTATAGTATGGGTGAACCACGCAATGTAATACAAGTAAAGGCCAGTCAAAATGACTTTTCCCCTTTGTAATCAAGCCCATCCATTGAGGGGAAGGTGCACTGAGGGGTAAAAGGCAGTGATTTGGAAGGGTATACCACCACTGAGCAGATGTGGGAAAATTAATTGTGTGAAGGGCTCATTCCTTAAAAGAGTGTGCAGATCACCTGTAACACTTATATCACAAAAAGACTTCATATTTTTATTCTTCCTACACCAGCTTCCCTGTTTTTTCAAGGTTTGCGCTCTTACCCCAGTGGTTTTCCAAGATGCACAGTTAGTTCCAAGGATTGCTGGGTGCAAATCTTGCTTTTTAAAGTAGATATTTTTCATCTATGAGCAAAGATGGAGTGGAGTTCTGCTTCTTGGTGGCCAACTTGCAGCACATACTCTGTGACTGTTCATGCTCGTAGAATATTACCATCTTTCCCTTTTCCAGTGATCTTTAACCAATGAGCAGGGGACACCTCAATAGATTAGCATCAGAACATCGGACCAGTGTGCCTGCCAGCAAGTGACATTGTGGAGGCGATGAGGTGTGGACCTCTCAATCACAGATCCTGAGACATCCAAGATCACCACTACGCTGGATGATTTCTGTGGGCTTCTACAGGGCCTTGCATTAATAGTCAACACTCACCTTTGACTATCTCAGATCCAGCACCCTTTAAACCGATTGGATGGTGAATTGCACAGGCTTCAATCAATTCCATCCAAAATGACAACTGTGCAACTATTTAAATCATTGGACAACGATTTCTACATTAGGAGCAAAACAAAATAGGCAGCTCTTGGGTCAGCTAAGATTTGGCTTCTTTCAAAAGGGACCGCATTGTGGGTTCTACACTTCCTTTCGGAAAGGTGATTCATCTATTTTAGAGACATTAATGGCAGGCAAAGGCAGTGAATTTTGACACTGATAAGTACAGTTTATCAGGTATTCAACTGTTGAGGGGAACAATGACAAGTATCAATCAATTGTTGCCCATTGTCAGCAAACATACACTTTCCAGAGAGACCATTGGATTATTATCAAGATTGAGAGCTCCCATTTAGTTTTCTTTTCCAAAATCTGTGGAGCATGTGGCTAGTTTTATTACATTGCAATGAGCTAGACTGACATCAACTAAATCAGCATAAACCTGCTGGGTAGAGAAAGGTTCACTCACCACAATATGACGATACACTCATCTACTGAGTGATTAAGGAAGCTTATTTTATGCTTTCTAAGTCAAGTAACAAACAATGGGAGCAAAGCACGGAATTGCGTTAATAATTAAGATAGAATTAAAAACTAGTGATATCCAAAGGGAATTCTTTTGAGGATTAGGAAATTATTACAGCATACTCTGATGATAGATGCATTTCCTATATTTTATGGGTGTAATTACAATGTTTTTTGGTGATTGAGCAAATATTGAACTGCCTTGTATGTTACACCTGCTCACAGATATATTGAAAATGCATAACCCTTAATTCTATTAGAGGTCATTCAGAATAGATTCATCCCTTCCCATGGATACAGATTCAAATTATAAAACATTTTTATGTGCACTTGTAATTTACTGATAAATTTGAATTTTAAACACTATGAAAGAGCTTAATTGATCATTGGTGGTATTGTAATGCAGAGAATTGCAGTTTATTTCATTGGGGTATGCATTAGTCGTAACCTGATTCAACTGAATGGAGGAGAGTCCATCGTGACAGCTGTGATGCCGTTGGATGTGAGGAAAATCAGATAATGGTATCACACAATATTTTCAAAATTCTAAGCATTAAAGTTAACTAAGGCATTAAAAGTTAAATTGAAAAATGTTATTTGGCTGAATTCCTTTGTTGAAATAATGCACACAAATTTGTGTGAATGTGATAACTCATACTCGAAAAACAGCACAGAGAACCCTCAAAACTTCTACCATTTGTATAAAACAAAAAGTCTCTGGATTGGAATCGTAAACTCTGTTTCTCCAGTAATTTGTGTTTCTGCTCCTAATATTTGAGTGTAAAGAATACAACAAATACACAAATGACTTAACAGACACCAGATCGTCTGATGGCTGCAATGAACTTTGACAAAAGCAGTTGAGTTTGAATTTTAATTAAACCTTTAACTCGGCTGGTTGACAAAATTTAGTTGACTTGCTGAGTGGCAGACAGTGGGGGTCAGAGAGTCATTGGTAAATATCCAGCTGTGTACCTTTGTCAATTTCAGGGATGTTATAAATTAGATTAGATTCCTTACAGTATGAAAACAGGCCCTTCGGCCCAACTGACCCTCCGAAGAGTAACCCACCTAGACCCATTCCCCTAGTCTATATCTGTACATTCACTTTAACTTTCTACTCCTGGTGATCATGTAGCCCTGCTATACAGGAAATTGTCCAAATTTCTCACAGTAGTGCCTGACAGATTAGTCTTTTTCTGGAGACCCCAGGAACAATTGAGGGGTAAGATTAGCATTCGTATTGCCCTGTAGTCTCTCCAGCAGATGCTTAGAATGCCCACAGAGTCATTATTATAGAGTCATAGAGACGTACAGCATGGAAACAGACCCTTCAGTCCAACTTGTCCATGCCGACCAGATATCCCAACCTAACCTAGCCTCACTTGCCAGTACCTGGCCAGATCCCTCAAAACCCTCCTGTTTATATTCCCATCCAGGTGCCTTTTAAATGTTGCAATTGGACTGGCCTCCACCATTTCCCCTGGCAGCTCATATACACGTAATACCATCTGTGTGAAAAGGTGCCCCTTAGGTCTCTTTTATGTCTTTCCCTTCTCACCCTGAACCTATGCCCTCTAGTTCGAGACTCCCCAACCCCAGGGAAAAAAACTTGACTATTTATCCTATTCATGCCACTC
The DNA here is from genome assembly GCF_047496795.1 of Chiloscyllium punctatum. NCBI lineage: Eukaryota > Metazoa > Chordata > Chondrichthyes > Orectolobiformes > Hemiscylliidae > Chiloscyllium > Chiloscyllium punctatum. Next base: position 98,148,354 of record NC_092746.1, read on the forward strand.
ACGATTTTATAAACCACTATAAGATCACCCCTCAGCCTCTGAGACTCCTGGGAAAACAGCCTTAGCCTATTCAACCTCTCCTTATAACTCAATCCTCCAACCCTAGCAACATCCTTGTAAATCTTTTCAGAACCCTTTCAAGTTTCACAACATCCTTCCGATAAGAAGGAGACCAGAATTGCACGCAGTATTCCAAAAGTGGCCTAACCAATGTCCTGTACAGCCACAACATGGCCTCCCAACTCCTGTACTCAATACTCTGACCAATAAGGGAAAGCATACCAAACGCCTTCTTCACTGTCCTATCGACCTGCGACTCCACTTTCAAGGAGCTATGAACCTGCGCTCCAGAGTCTCTTTGTTCAGCAATACTCTCTGGGACCTGACCATTAACTACATAAGTCCTGCAAAGATTTGCTTTTCCAAAATGCAGCACCTCGCATTTATCTAAATGAAACTCTTAATGGGATCCTCAGGCTCTTTCTCACCTAGAACCTCCTCTAACTAAATTACTGCATGTAACTGGTAGCAGCATTGCAGAATTCACCTCCAAATTTTGTTAAAATGTCCAACACAAAACATTTACACAACAGTGAGGTTAAATTTAGGTGTTCTCTCCAACAGACTCCATTTATCTTATTCCAAGTTACCAGGTGCTGGCAGGAATACCATTAGGAGTTTGGCACTGGCTGTGGAATCTTATACAAAACTCAGCAATGTGGTCAGTGATGAATGTGGCAGAATCAGATGAGAACCTATCTCGACTTTGGGAGCACCTCACTCCATCTATTATACTTTTCACACATATTGCTGCAAGATTCTGGCTGGGCAGCAGCAAATTGCCAGTTAAACACATTGTTGACATCACTACTCAGCTCATTAATATTTAGCTTTCCACCTTAAAAGATTCACCAAAACAGACATCAAGAAAACTCAGCATGGAGATCAGAATTCAAGTTCACTGCTTGTTCCAAGCGGCTTCCAAGTTGCGCACAAACAAAGTGCAGCTCTTAGTATGATACATGGACACCAGCTATGTGCACTCCTCATCCACATGTATTGACATCTGCCAACCCATTGCCCCTTCATGGAACCTCTCTGATACACAGGCATGCACTGGAGGGCATTCCAGCATCTAACATTGAAAGGCTGCAGCAGGGACATTGTGAGTACACAGATCATGAACTGGAGTAGGATGCACATCAGGGCTGGTCCCTTAGTGCTTACTTGCTTAGCACCAATCTGCCTGACCACTGTGTCCAAGCTTTGCATTGCCTTACCTTGCTTTGCTATGACTGTTAGCATGTTGACACTTCAGTTAGAGCTAAAGTCTTTCTGTGCTGCTGCAATGTGGTGTAGATATACTGATCTATCGGGGGTCAAGAGGAGTTGATGAAACCTTGCTGTACAGTACAATGAGATATTAAGTTAATACTTACAGCATACAGCTGCCTCACCAAAGCAAGCACACTGCATATGCATTCAACCAAATGGCCATGTCTGAAACTGGTGAGGGCTAGTCCTCATTCCAGTCAAGGGGGTGACACTGGTGGTAAGAAAGTCCTGGAACCAACAGTTATGGGCACAGTCTCACACAATACAGGGTTTCACCATGATCAGTCAATCAGTGGAGGCACTCAAGATGAGGAGATCTGTCCAAGTGCAGTCCAGGATGTGTTCAGCCTCAATCCTGTGGGGTCATCACGAGTAGTGAGGGGAAATAGGAATAGAGGAACAAGAGTAGGCCAGTTCGCCCCTCGAGCCTCCTCCGTTAATCTGCCTTGGGCCCATATCCTTTGATTCCTTTGCTTAATAAAACCTTTATCTATCTGAGATTTGAAGTTAACAATTGAATTGGCATCGACTGCCATTTGAGGAGAAGAGTTCCAAGCCTCCAGTACTCTTTGCATATACAGGTGCTTTCTAACATCTCTTGTGAATAGCCTGGCCCTAATTCATATGTCATCAGCCAGGGAGCTGCAAAGACAGTGGTCAAGGGTCTGGTTGGTCATATCTAAGTGTTGCTCATCAAAGTTGGTTAGAGGTGTAGGACGAAAGATGTCTTGTGGGTCCATCGACTGATTTTTCAGGAGGGCTTAAGAAGGGGCCTGTAGAGTCAATGAGGGGCCACTGTCACAAGAGTTGGGAAAATCAGTTTGAGGAGGAGAAAGCAGAGGCATCTTCAGAGGTATGGACAAGAAGTCAATGGGGGAGATAGAAGGTAAATGGAGGGTATGCAGAACAGCAATCCTAAGGAATAGTAGGCTAAGGGAGGGTAGTTAGTGGCAGTGACCACCACTCTGGCCTTTACAGACAGAGCATTAAGGGCCAGGGTTGGCGTCATTAAAGTGTAATGTGGGGATTCGGAGGGCAGACAGAACAACTGGGGCAAATTTCAAAGTGTGTCTCCACATGTGGGTGAATGGGTAGAAATGGAATGTTGGGGTTGTGCAAAGTGATGGGGAACATAGGCAGCTCTGGGAGCAGTAACAGGAGCAGCAACTAATATCCACTGCAAACTGTGTTCACTGGAATTGTTTTCTGTTGTTGAGAAGTGAATTGCTACCAGAATTATTGCTGGGATAATGCCCAAGGTGGATGAGTATCAGTTTGATACATTTTTCTGGGTGCCAAGACATTGCAGCAACAAATACAAGAAACTGCTATTTACAAAATCCAGTTAGGTTAAATGTGCAATTATTTAATCACTTATTTGCTATGCATGCCAGAGTGCAGGTGTTTATGGGTCAGATGTTGGTCAAAACCAATTTGCAATATACCACTGATGATTGCAAATTGAGCTTAGACATCTCAATAATGTGTAAGTTAGTAGCAATTACCTTGCAAAAGGCCAACGCTGACTGAATTATTAGCGCCAATTCTAAGAGTCCTGTGTGAGCCACACAACATCACTTCATCAACTGTTGTGTAACAGTGGCCTGTACTGACTGAGAAGATGGACATTTGATGGGCATGGGGTCACAGGGGGCTCAAAGCTCTTCCTTTACAATCACACAGCCAGCACAGCACCTTGTTGTTCATACTGAATCTGAAACTGAATGAATGATGGAGTCACATCTCCAGTTATCAGAAGGCAGCTTGTTTCACGCTATGGAGGAGTGTGCTTAGCCCTCATCTGCAGGATATACTAGTGAATATTGCTCTGTGTTTTGAGAAACTCTCTCATTCCTTCTATTCCCATTTTTGCTCATTTCCCCTGTGTCATGGGCTGTGCCACCCATAGCATGTTGGTTGCTGTGGCTAACTCCCTAATAAGGCAAAGAGAGTTGCTGGCACCAAGCTGAAGAACAGCAGCAGGCCAGCATGGTGAACAAGGAATGCCCTGCTCAGGGAGAGCTCACAAGCATCTTAGGATGCTTGGGGAATGCAGGAGGCTTGGAGTCCTTCAGCTACAACTCCATTTCCTGGGGATGAGCGAGGCGCAATGCTAACTCAGGCTCAGTATGCCCAGAGACACTTGTGATGGAACTATGCCTGATGCTGGAGAGGGACCTGATGGCTGCAGGAGTGGAAGGCTATCCTCGCCTGGTGACAGAACGTTTATATGGCTGGCTCCCTCCAAAGAATGAGCTCTGGGTGAAGCAGAAAATTGCAAACTTCCATGATGCTGAAATCTGGTTTGCAGTGTGGCCATGAGCTTCAGCCTCTATTCTGTTCACTTTCTGTCAGTAAAAGTTCATATTTGTTTTTTCTGGCTCCTTTCGTGTGTCCAATGCACCCTTCCTGCACAAAAACAAGCTGCAAGTCTGCATCGGGTGCATGGTAGCACTACCTTAGAGGATGTTCAGTGTGATGTAACTATGGACAGGAAAAGAGTGCAGCGTACTGGTTAAACTGCAACAAGAGAGAAAGACGGGATTACATGCATGAGGGGGAGTCAGCTATGCCAGCGTCCTGATGAAGGGCTTTGGCCGAAACATCGATTTTCCTGCTCCTTGGATGCTGCCTGACTTGCTGTGCTTTTCCAGCACCACTCTAATCTAGACTCTGATTTCCAGCATTCGCAGCCCTCACTTTTGCCTATGCCAGTGATATGTCATGGGCAGCATGGCTTTGTGCCAGCTGTGCTGTCATGTTGTTGGCGAGGAACAATGGTGGATTGTCGATGCTTGCCCAGGTGTGGACCTTTCAAAAATGGTGCGGGCACAACGGGGGCTTCTTTTGACAGGTAGCTGCTATGTGGTGAGTCATTCCAGGACTGGGCATGGTAAAATGGGGTAGAATTGAATGTGCTGGACACAAGAGAGCTAGTTAATGTGGTGTATCTTGTAAGAAACGATGAGAGAACTCGGTTGACTTTGTGGCGAAGAGTCCTGCAAAAAACTCAATGCATCTCGGACTTAGCAAAACAAAAAGATTCAGCGCTAGATTTTGAATCTTCTGCAATAACACAGTACAATGAATAAAATATCTTGAAACAAACTATGACTGGTTTCCTGCAAATAGTTAAAATTTAGTTGACTACCAAGAATACAGAGCTGAATATTTGTTGTTTGGAAAAATAAATAATTGCCTTGTTATACATTTAGCTATGCAGGATGTAGGCTGTGTAAAATTGAAAATAATTGCTGTTAGAATGCTCCACAACATCATCATTATAATTTTCTCCATTATAAAGCTATCTTAGTGTCAAGGCCTCTGAACTTAGGTTCCTTACTCTACATTTTATTCAGTTTTCTGAGATTCTAACTTGATCCTCATTCAAATACACAAAATGAATGTCTCTGAAGTATCGTGTAATAATGAGGCCAGAGTGTTGTCTCACCAATGTGATATATGCTTGATTTTCCACTTTTTGTCCGCAATACGTTAGGGAAGTATGTTTGAGAGATGTTTAATGTGGTTTATGTGGTATTTTCCCAGTTGACCATTTCTGGTACCTTATGGCATTTGCTACATCCATCAGTGAACGATACTTTGTAAGGGTTGATGTGGAAGTGCTGGTGTTGGACTGGGGTGGACAAAGTTAAAAATCACACAACATCAGGTTACACTTCAACAGGTTTATTTTGAAGTACAAACATGCTCTGAAAGCTTGAATTTCCAAACAAATCTGGTGGACAATAACCTGGTGTTGTGTGGATTCTAACTTTGTAAGGGTTATTTGAGGCAATTTGATGCCACCAATCTTTGCACTGTCTTTGGTCTATGCAGTAATTAGCGGTAATTTTAGAGGGTATCAATAGGAGTTTTTATTAGATAACAAGAAAATGCATGATAACAATAAGTACAAATACATCTGGGTCAGGTATAGTTATTGGACCTTAAGGAACTGATACAGATATATCAGTTCCCATTGAAAGCAGAAGTAGCATTTCTTTTGTTTAATTACAACCTGTGTATGACATCAGTAGAATGGATTCTGGATTAGTGGTGCTGGAAGAGCACAGCAGTTCAGGCAGCATCCAACGAGCAGCGAAATCGACGTTTCGGGCAAAAGCCCTTCATCAGGAATAACGGCAGTGAGCCTGAAGCGTGGAGAGATAAGCTAGAGGAGGGTGGGGGTGGGGAGAGAGTAGCATAGAGTACAATGGGTGAGTGGGGGAGGAGATGAAGGTGATAGGTCAAGGAGGAGAGGGTGGAGTGGATAGGTGGAAAAGGAGCTAGGCAGGTCGGACAAGTCCGGACAAGTCAAGGGGACAGTGCTGAACTGGAAGCTTGAAACTAGGATGAGGTGGGGGAAGGGGAAATGAGGAAGCTGTTGAAGTCCACATTGATGCCCTGGAGTTGAAGTGTTCCGAGGCAGAAGATGAGGTGTTCTTCCTCCAGGCACCTGGTGGTGAGGGAGCGGCGGTGAAGGAGGCCCAGGACTTCCATGTCCTCGACAGAGTGGGAGGGGGAGTTGAAATGTTAGGCCACGGGGCGGTTTGGTTGATTGGTGTGGGTGTCTCGGAGATGTTCCCTAAAACGGTCTGCTAGGAGGCGCCCAGTCTCCCCAATGTAGAGAAGACCACATCGGGAGCAACGGATACAATAAATGATATTAGTGGATGTGCAGGTAAAACTTTGATGGATGTGGAAGGCTTCTTTGGGGCCTTGGATAGAGGTGAGGGAGGAGGTGTGGGCACAGGTTTTACAGTTCCTGCGGTGGCAGTGGAAAGTGCCAGAATGGGAGGGTGGGTCGTAGGGGGGTGTGGACTTGACCAGGTAGTCACGGAGGGAACGGTCTTTGCGGAAGGTGGAAAGGGGTGGGGAGGGAAATATATCCCTGGTGGTGGGGTCTTTTTGGAGGTGACGGAAATGTCGGCGGATGATTTGGTTTATGCGAAGGTTGGTCGGGTGGAAGGTGAGCACCAGGGGCGTTCTGTCCTTGTTACAGTTAGAGGGGTGGGGTCTGATGGCAGAGGTGCGGGATGTGGATGAGATGCGTTGGAGGGCATCTTTAACCACGTGGGAAGGGAAATTGCGGTCTCTAAAGAAGGAGGCCATCTGGTGTGTTCTGTGGTGGAACTGGTCCTCCTGGGAGCAGATACGGTGGAGGCGGAGAAATTGGGAATACAGGATGGCATTTTTGCAAGAGATAGGGTGGGAAGACGTGTAATTCAGGTAGCTGTGGGAGTCAGTGGGTTTGTAAAAAATGTCAGTGTCAAATCGGTCGTCACTAATGGAGATGGAGAGGTCCTTGGAAGGGGAGGGAGGTGTCAGAGATGGTCCAGGTAAATTTAATGTCAGGGTGGAATGTGCTGGTGAAGTTGATGAATTGCTCAACCTCCTCGCGGGCGCAGTCATCAATGTAGCGGAGGAAGAGGTGGGGAGTGGTGCCGGTGTAATTACGGAAGATCAACTGTTCTACATAGCCAACAAAGAGACAGGCATAGCTGGGGCCCATACGTGTGCCCATGGCTACCCCTTTGGTCGGGCCGGACTTGTCCGACCTGCCTAGCTCCTTTTCCACCTATCCACTCCACCCTCTCCTCCCTGACCTATCAACTTCATCTCCTCCCCCACTCACCCATTGTACTCTATGCTACTCTCTCCCCACCCCACCCTCCTCTAGCTTATCTCTCCATGCTTCAGGCTCACTGCCTTTATTCCTGATGAAGGGCTTTTGCCCGAAACGTCGACTTTGCTGCTCGTTGGATGCTGCCTGAACTGCTGTGCTCGTCCAGCACCACTACTCCAGTATTTGGTTTCCAGCATCTGCAGTTATGTTTTTACCTCATCAATAGAATGGATAAAGCCTACTATCTGACGCAAGGCAATAAAATTCTACAAACTGGACAACAACTGAGTTTCCAATGGGAGGTGGCTCCATTCTGATGTTATGTAGTAACACGTGTCATTGATGACACAATGGATGGTAGTTGAGCAGAAAAGTTTGCCCCACATAGCTCCTACAGCAATATTTTACCATGACCAAAATGATTAACCGCTAATCTTCCATTTTATCTGCCCTAAGTCCAGCTAAGTCCCCTCAACACCCACCCCCTTCACCAACTCTCCACCCACTAACCCAATAACTTTAGATTTGTGAAGATACTTTGGTTTCATACAGGTCAAATTCTGTCCTGATCACAAAGATAGTCACTCTCAGCATATCTTTCAGATTCAGCTCTTGTGTTCATGTGTAGACAAATCTGTAATAATACCTGGGGCCAAGTAATTCTTGCAAAAACGCAACAGTGCTTTGCTGAGCAGATTAGGGCTGTGTAAGTGTCTTATGATAGCGCTACTTCTGAATCTATAAACCTGCTGATTGAGACTAGGCTGACGGCACAGCGATTAGTCAGTTTGCATTGTTGTGGATAGGGTATGCTTTGGGAATGCTCTGGATTGAAGAGTCAGTATCACTGTTATAGTGACCCTGCAATAACTTGCTTGGAGCCAGGGTGTATTCTGGAGCACGCGTGAAACTGGAATGTAATTAGATGCTTTACTGCATCAACCGCACTAAGTCATTTCTTGATTTTACATAGAGTAGCTCATATCAGGCGAAATCTACCAACCATGATGATGGAACCTCAAGAGGAAGGTTGGGAAAATCATCGAGTCAGCACTTCCAAATAACTTCCATCTAGGTTTTCCGATAATGATGTCAACCACCAACCATTAAAATATGTGAGGTTCAATTGACATTAGAATCTGAAACTCAGCTTTAGTCTTTTCTCTACTCCTTGGTATTATTAATGCATTTCTCCTTGTTTCACTTCAGCTCTTACGGCCTTTTTACTGTGGCACGGTGGCACAGTGGTTAGCACTGCTGCCTCACAGCGCCAGAGACCCGGGTTCAATTCCCGCCTCAGGCGACTCTCTGTGTGGAGTTTGCACGTTCTCCCCGTGTCTGCGTGGGTTTCCTCCGGGTGCTCCGGTTTCCTCCCACAATCCAAAAATGTGCAGGTTAGGTGAATTGGCCATGCTAAATTGCCCGTAGTGTTAGGTGAAGGGGTAAATGTAGGGGAATGGGTCTGGGTGGGTACGCTTCGGCGGGTCGGTGTGGACTTGTTGGGCCAAAGGGCCTGTTTCCACACTGTAAGTAATCTAATCTAAATTCATAATTTGATGTGTGCTGCTCAATGAAAAGAGGTATTTCCCGCAATGCATTACACAATGTTTTCTGACATGCAAACCAGTTGGGATATTCCTTGCGCTGTTGTAATTCCAGTATAATCTCCTTTTATGTAGCCTCTCAACTCAGTTTGAAACAACTTGCTCAGTAGTTTATTGGTTATGATGTTATACAAATTATCCTGGCATGTACAGTGGTGGTAAATGGGCAATAAGTCATGGCTAATAAGTCATATGAGTCATGATCCATAACTGATAGAGCTAGGTTTGGTTGGTCAGCATCATGAAAGATTCTTTTTAACATTTCCAAACACCAGCCTTGACACATTGGGAAAATCTTCCGGCCAGCTGCATCATTTCCTTTGGTGTAGCATATGTGGAGTGAGAATGGAGTTCTTAGAAAATAATGAGAAAGGATCATCACAATTTAATGGTAAAAATCACCATTCCCAATTTTCCAATTGTGTCATACAGATTACTCTGCACAGTTCACTTACCCCCAGAAAGTCACTTTTAGAGGCCTCCAGTCATTTCTTTGACTGTCAGGATATAACTCCAGCGTGAATCACTGAATTATTGATTGCTGTACAACTGAATTTTTGAAAATGGGTATAAAACCTTCTGCTTAAATAGTTTTGAGGTAAAGGTAAAGAACAAAAGGAAGGTGTGACAGGGATGGTCTTAGATTGATACGTCCTTTACTGGTAGTCAATAGACTGAAAATCCTAATGTGCTCTTTTGAGCATATTTAATTTCAAAATCTTGAAAGATTTCAAATCAGGAGAAATAGCTTGTAGATGCATGAAGACACATAGTTAAGATAATTAGCAAAGACAAAATGCCAAGAAGAGGTGACAGTGATATGCATGTTCTGCCTGAAAAAAACTGATGGGTTGATTTAATAATAATTCTCAAAAAGGAACTGGATAAATATTGAAAAGGGAAAAAAAGACAACACAGAGCTATGGGGAAAGAGGAAGGGAAAGGAAATTTTTTAAAAAATGTTCTACCAAAAGCTAACCATGAAAGATCGACAAAATGGTCTCCTTATATCATTCTGACTGTGAAATCAAACTTATGAAGCCAATGACAATATTCATGAATTGTCTGGTAAGAATTAATTTCACAGGCTGAGGTTTTCCAGGAACTAATTGTGAGGCTGTGGGAACTTCATCTGACCTGCAGACAGATTTCACTGGATGGTTGTAATCATCAATCGCAGTGGAGGCAACAGCCACCCTCACATTTTATGTATGTGCACTTGTTGACCACTTTGACTGGGACAGCACATCCATCCTAGGGAAAGCCAAACAGAGACATGCACGAGAATTCCTAGAACCATGGCATTCCAACCAGAGCTCTATCAACAAACACATCGACTTGGACCCCATTTACCACCCTCTGAGAAAAAAGAACAGGAAATGACACCACCAGCCCAAGGAAACCCAAACACATAAATAGAAAGTGGATCATAACATCAGTGCTTCACCAGAGGCTCACAGATGATGTTACCTAGTATGCTGACAAAATGTCTGAAAACAAAACTTCCAGCTCAGCAAGCAAACTTACATCCAGAACCATGTATTGGATTCGGAAGGAATATGGCAAAGGTAAACTTACCCATCATGAAACAAACGGACTGACATTACTGTCACAAAATGTTCTATTGCACTGTGTTAACTGGTACCCAATACCAACCATTCACTTTTACTTCCAAATTGACATTTTTTTGTTTTTTACAAGTAGAAAATAAACTTGAATGCTGCAGGAATCAGGATAATGTACCATGATGCCTAACGTACAGCTCATCATGCATGAGTATGTGAACTCATGTCAAGCAGCTACATTGTATTGATGACAGTTATTGTGTGAAACAGTTTTAAGACCATGCTAGGAATATCAGTGATAAATGCCTGAACAATGGTATACATTAAAATGATTGAAAGTTAGTGTGGGTGCTTTGTACATGGCATTTATACTTAGTGCATCTTCTTTACTGAAGACACTGATGGTTAGATTTACTTGGTTGACTTGTTTGGGTCAAAATTGTTTTTCCTAATTTGATGCACCACTGGAGACTGAAAATACACATCATACAGCTGACTGTGGAGGCCATATGTTGGAGCAAGAAATATCTTGAATCAGCACATTTTCTGCTACATCTATAGAGCCGAGCATTCTTTTTTTGATTTTATTTCACATCCCATGAACATTTCAGGCAAGACCAGCATTTATTCTCCATTTCAAGCTGTCCTTCAATGTGATAGTGAGCCGTCTTCTTTAATCACTGCAGTCCATCCAGTGCAGATGCATGCACAGTGCAGAAAGGGAAGTAGTTCCCAGAGTTTGATTCAGTGACAATGAAAGATCAGTCATTTAGTTCTAACTCACCTGGAATGTGACATATAGAGGAATTTGCAGGAATGGTGTTCTCATTGTTCTTCTCGGTCATTGAATTCGTGACTTTGGAGAGTTTTGTTGAAAAACCCTTGGCAATTTGTTACAGTGCATTTTATATATGGTGTACACTGCTGCCACTATATATTGGTGATGGAGGGAGTAAATGTTTCAGTTAGTGAATGTTTTGATATCTAAGCAGGCAGTTTGCCTGAGATGGACATTGATACTTTTTGAATGTTGTTGCATCTGTACTTATCCAAGCAATGGAGGGTATTCTATCACATGCCAGACTTATGTCTGGGCAAGTTATTGGAAGACAGGAGTTGAATTCCTTATCATTTAACTCCCAGCCTCTGGACTCCAACCGATAAATATTTTCTAATCAACCAGTTCAGAGATGCTCTTACACATCTCTGGAGCAGATTGTACCTAAAACCAACCTCACTACCACTGTGCCCTACAAGTCTAACTTGTATAATTGTTTCAATTAGTTTTCTGGTTAATGCTGAACTCCAGGATATTGCGAAGGGGAAATTCAGCAAGGATAATGTAATTAAACAATAAGGGAAGATGGTAGGATTGTTTCTCATTGGGGTTGGTTATTATCTAGAATTTGTGTGGCATGAATTTATCAACTCAATCCTGAATGATATCCAAGTCTTGTGGCATGCAAGCACAGTGTCTGTAAATGGTTTCACACCTTGTCCAATCGTCAGGGAACATCTCATCTCCACATCAAGTCACATCTAATGAAGTGAAAATCATTTATGAATGAGCTGAAAATTCTGGGGACATTACCCTGAGGAATTTCCACAATGATGCTCTAGAATTGGAATGATTGACTTTCAATAAGCACATCTGGCTCCCTTTGTGCTAGTTATGACTCCAGTCAGTTTTCTTTGAATCCTGTTGACTTAATTTTTTCTTGAGTTGCTTGAAGTCATTTGGTCAAATGCTACCCTGTTGTTGGACAATCATTCTCACATCACCTCAAGCATTTAGCCCTTTTGTTCACCTTGGACTAAGGCTATAATGCAGTTCCCCTTTAAAGTCAAACTTTTTTTTCCTATCTTTTTGACTTCAAAATGATAAGCTTCCCCTTAAAAGATTGCAGCTGTTTTAATTGTGAGAACAATACTGGATAAACCATTTGGAAAACTCTGCATTTGTAACACTTAATGACAGTGAATAACCGTGAGCTCCTGATGATTCGTCACTGCTGGTTTTGTTTGTACTCTGTTAGCTCTAAGGTCCCTGCACCAACCAGCTTGGAATAAGTGACCTCCTCTGAATTATTGAATCATTTTGTATCTATTCTTTTGCTCACAACTACACAAGTTGCAGTGAAGCACCTTTTTCCAGTTTGCAACAAGTAAGACACATTCTTAATAAAACACAATATTTTGTGTATCTATTAGAAGCCTTTATCATTAAAAAAATGCATCAAGGTGCTTTAACTGAAATACAATCAGACAGACAAAGATTTCCTTTGTTGTGTTAACTTATTTAAAAAAGTAACTGCTTACTGATATTGTTGTGAGTTGTGATTTCATCTGCCTCGGAATTTCATTGAAATGGTTGAGTCAGACACGTAGCACATTTGCCTCTGAATCAGAAGGTTTTGGGTTGAAGTTCCACTCCAGCAAATGAGCTCAAACAGCAAAGTTGTTACTCTAGTGCAAATCTGCACTGTTCTGCCATGGTTGATATCTTTCAAACAGGGTATTAAATCAAGGCATGCCTGATCTCTTTGGTGGATGCAAAAGATTCTATTTTGAAGAAGAACAGAGGAATGGCCTGACCATTCTTCATCCCTCCATCAACCACAACAAAATAGAATCTCTACTCACTGTCACATTGCTAGTTGTGAGAGTTCGCTATGCCTACTTTGGCTGCCTACAGTACAATGGTGACTACACTTCAAAAGTACTTAATTGCTTAAAGGTCAGCATGGTGGCTCAATGGTTAGCACTGCTGCCTCACAGCACCAGGGACCCGGATTCAATTCCAGCCTGAGGCAACTGTGTGGAGTTTGCATATTCTCGCTGTGTCTGCATGGGTTTCCTCTGGGTGCTCTGGTTTCCTCCCACAGTCCGAAGATATGCAGGTTAGGTGAGATGGCCATGGTAAATTGCTCTTGGTGTTAGGTGCATTAGTCAGAGCGAAACGGGTCTGGGTGGGTCACTCTTCGAAGGGTTGATGTGGACTTGTTGGACCAAATGGCCTGTTTCCACACTGTAGGGAATCTAATCTAATCCTTAAACGCTTTGCGACATCAGGTAGTCTCAAAGGAGGTTATGTAAGTGCAAGATTTTGTTTTTCTACCCATAGTAATAGCTGCTTTTGGAAATTGTGCTGGGCAGAATAGGCAGCAGCGAATACAACGCTAACAGGCATGTAAGGTTCTTCTAGGCCAATCTCCAACTCAACATATGAAAGAAGAAAATGCTAAAAAAACTGAGTGTGTTGGTAGGGTTGCCAAAGGTGATTAAATCTGTTCATGGTGTTTTTATCACGTGATGCTCCATCAACATATCAGTGCTTGTGATATACTGTGTCTTACACGAATTGGTCAATTGACTGTCAATCATATTGTACATTTTTAACCAATTTTATTTCCAATATTTTCATATCTGGTAAAGCAAAATACCCAAAGAAAATTTCTTCATCATGTGCTTTAACTTAAAACTGCATTTAGTGATACTGGTCTGGAATATGTCGAGGCTGTAGATGACTTCATGTACATTGTCTCTGAGGCTCTTTGCTCCTTATCACTAAATAAAGTTCTTCACCTCCTGATGTACTGTGAAACCTCCTTATTCACAAAGAACCTGAGAACCATTGAGTTCTTCACAGCACAGGAAGAGGCCCTTCAGCATATTGATTCTGTGCTGGTCATCAAAAATCCATCTGTTCTGATCCCATTTTCTAGCACTTGGCCTATAGCCTTCAATGCTATAGTATTTTAAAAATTCATCCAAATAGTTCAAAAATATCTTGATTTCAACCTCTATTGGCCTCTCAGGCAGTAGTCTAAGATGCCCATTGAGTGAAAACATTTTCCTCAAATCTCCTCTCATATCCCTGCTCCTTACTTTAAAACTGTGCCCATGGGTTATTGATCCTTCTCCTCAAGGGAAAATTGTCTATCAACTCTGTCCATGCCCCTCAAAACTTTGTACACTTCAGTCAGATCCTGCCTTAGCATGCATTGCTTTAAGGAAAGCGACTCAGAATGCCTAGTCTCTCTTCATAGCTGAATCGTTCCAGCCTAGGTAACATCTTGCTGAATCTCTTCTGCACCTTCTCTAATGCAGTCACATCGTTCCTACAGGGTGTTGATCAAAATTGGACACAGTATTCTAGCTGTGGCCTAACTAACATTATATAACCTCCTCGCATTTATATTCAATGCATTGACTATTAAAGTATACTAGTTGCCATCTGTAGTGATTGGAACCAGGAGTTTCTGGGAGTAATTGAGGATTCACAGCGGAGATTCATCCCGAGGAAAAGAAGCATGGTACAGCGAGGATGACGCACCCATGGCTGGCTAGGGAAGTCAGGGACAGCATAAAAGCAAAACAGAAAGCATACACAGAGGAACTTCGAATACTCGAAGACAATGGACAGGCAATATTTTGTTCGGTTAAATGAATTCTGGATAATCGAATGCCGGATAACATAGTTTAGCCAAGAATCGGGACTTGCAATCTTGCCGGGTAATCCAATACTTGGATAATTGAATGCCAGATAACCTAGGTTCCTCTTTAATGTGATGAAGGGCAGTAGGAAATCAGAGGATTGGGAAGCTTTCAAAGACCAACAGAGTGTAACAAAAAAAGAAATAAGGATGGAGAATATTAAATATGAGGGTAAGCTAGCCAGTAATATCAAGGATTAAAAGGAAGGGTTTAGAGGGATATGGGCTAAGTGAGGGCAACTATAACTGTATGACTCTATAAGACTGAAAAAAATTCTTTATATATATATATATAGGGCAAAAGAGAGGCAAAAGTGGACGTTCATCCACTGGTAAATGATATTGGAGAGATAATAAAGGGGAACAAGGAAATGGCTGAGGAACTGAATAATTACTTCATGGTCAATCTTCATGATGGAAGGCACAGGTAATATCCCAAAAGTTCAAGAGAGTGACGGGGCAGAGCTGAGTATGGTGGCCATTATTACAGAGAAGGTGCTAGAAAAACTGAAAGGTCTGAAGTTGGATAAATCACCTAGACCAGATGGATTATACCCCAGAGCTCTAAGGGAAATAGCTGAAGAGATGGTGAAGGTATTAGTGGTGGTCTTTCAGGAATCACTAGAGTTAGGAAGGGTCCAAGAAAACTGGAAAATCACTAAGATGACACTCCTGTTTAAAAAGGGAGTAAGGCAAAATAGGGAAAATTACAGACTGATGAGCTTAACCTCAGTTGTGGCAGAACTGGGAATCCATTGTGAAGGATGAGATTCCTGAACACTTAGAAGTGTACAGTAGAATAGGGTAAAGTCAGCATGGTTTCATCAAAGAGAGGTCATGTCTGAGAAATCTGCTGAGGCTACTGTGTGAGATCAGGCCCATGGTGTCAGAGGCAAGGTGCTAGCAGAGATAGAAGCTTGGCTGTCTGGCAGAAAGCAGAGACTGGGGATAAAAGGGTCCTTCTCAGGATGGCAGCTGATGACAAGTGGTGTTCTGCAAAGTTCAAGTGTTGAAGCCTCAACTTCTGACTTTATACAACAATAATCTAGATGAAGAAACTGAGGGAATTCTGGCTAGGTTTGCAGATGATACAAAGATAGGTAGAGGGACAGGTAGCATTGAGGAGGTGGAGAGGCTGCACAAGGATTATTCAGGTTAGAAGAGTGGGCAAAGAAATGGCGGATGGAGTACAACATGGGAAAGTGTGAGGTCATGCACTTTGGGAGGAAGAATAGAAGCATGGGCTACTTTCTAAATGGGGAGAAAATTCAGAAGTCTGATCTGCAAAGAGACTTCTTGTTTAGGATTCTCTCAAGGTAAACTTGCAGGTTGAGTCGTAGTTCAGAGGACTAATGCAATGATGGCATTTATTTTGAGACAATTTGAATATAAAAGCAGGGATGTACTTCTGAGGCTGTATAAAGCTCTGGTCAGGCAACATTTGGTGTATTGTGCACAGTTTTGGGCTCCATATCTCAGGAAAGATGTACTGACCCTGGAGCGTGTTTAGAGGAGGTTCACAAAGATGGTCCCCGGAATGAAAAGCTTAACATATGAGGAATGTTTGAGGACTCTGGGTCTATATTTAATGGAGTTTAGCAGGATGATGGGAGATCTAATTGAAACATACACATAGATTTGGGCAGCATGGTGGCTCACTGGTTAGCACTACTGCTTCACAGCACCAGGGTCCCAGGTTTGATTCCAGCCTCAGCTGACTGTCTGTGTGGAGTTTGCGCATTCTTCCCGTGTCTGCGTGGGTTTCCTCTGGGTGCTCCGGTTTCCTCCCACAGTCCAAAGATGTGCTGCCCAGGTGAATCGGCCATGCTAAATTGCCCATAGTGTTAGGTGCATTAGTCAGAGGGAAATGGATCTGGGTGGGTTACTCTTCAGAAGGGTGATGTGGACTTGTTGGGCCGAAGGGCCTATTTTCACACTGTAGGGAGTCTAATCTAATCTCATACAGAATCCTGAATGGCCTGGACAGAGTGGATGTTGGGAAGATGTTTCCATTGGTAGGAGAGACTTGTACATGAGGGCACAGCCTTCGAGTAAAGGGAATACCTTTGAGAACTGAGATAAAAAGAAACTTCTTCAGCCAGAGAGTGGTGAATCTATGGAATTCATTAACACAGAAAGCTCTGGAGGCCATGTCAATGAATATATTTAAGACTAAGATGGATAGGTTCTTGAGTATCAAGGGGACGAAGGGTTATGGGGAGAAAATGGGAGAATGGGATTGAGAAGCTTATCATCCATGATTTGTTATGGACCAGGCAAGACCCCCTCAAAATATTTCAAGAAAGTAGCCCAGGCCCTAATGTTGCTAGTTGTTTTAAGCAGGTGTAACACAGAGATTCCAGAATGGATGCAGTTGGTCAAACCACTTTGTTTTATACAAAACAGAATTTATTCACAAGATTACCGAATGAAACACAAACAAACGAGAACACAATACAGAGTAACTTCGCGTAACAGAAAATCCAACAGATTATCCCAACTTTAGGATGCTGTTCCAAATACTTGCAACAATCCCCATAAACACCCCTTGGCACCAAAGGTAAACTCAAACACACTGTCCTACAGGAGAGAAGTTAGAGAGAGAGAGAGAGAGTACCAGCCTAGATCTACTTTTTTGGGTTCTGCTGCTTCAATACACTACTGCCAAAAACCAAACCAAACCAGAGAATAGCTGAGCTGGGAGAACTGGCTACTCCCCTTTCATTGTATAAGTATTTTTGTATTAAACTTAGAAACCTTTTGCGTGGCGTAGTATCTGTTAGTTAAAATCAAATTGGCCCTAAAACCCTTCAACATAGACTTTTCGGGGTCTTTTACAACCTTTCTGAAAAAAGTCCTAAAGACAGCATACCCTTGTTAAAGGAGCAGCATCATCACAGATTGAATGGCACAGCAGACCCAATGGGCTGAATGGACTAATTTCTGGTCCTAAGTCTTATGGTCTTATGGAACCTGGCGGACCTTGTCTTTTGCGAGGTCCTTGATTAGGGTTGTTAACCTGGTCCAATCAGGAAAGCCTTGGCTAACCAATGTAACCAGCAAATTAGAATCTCCTCAGTTGAGGACTGACTCTGAGCTGGTTGGCCACAGCTTGTATGCTGTGCAGTAGGAAATAAAGGGTGACTTGGTGACAGGACACCAGCCTCCATGCAGTCGTTTCACCTTCTACCCACCTTTTCCACAAGTCCAGCTAATTTTAAGGATCTATGAAGATGTACACTACAGTCCCTCTGATCCTCTATACATGATTAAATTAGATTTCCTACAGTGTGGAAACAGGGTCTTCAGCCCAACAAGTCCACACCAACCCTCCGAAGAGTAACCCACCCAGACCCATTTCTGTCTGACTAATGCACCTAACTCAATTTAACTTGGCCAATTCACCTGACCTGCACATCTTTGGACTGTGGAAGGGAATCGGAGCACTCGGAGAAAACCCACGCAGGCACAAGGAGAATGTACAAACTCTACACAGTCGCCCAAGGCTGGAATCAAATCCAGGCCCCTGGCTGTGTGAGGCAGCAGTGCTAACCACTGAGTCACCATGCCACCCTGATGCTATAGTAGCATATCTAGCGTGCTACTATATAATGTGTACTCCCTTGCATTGTTAGTTTTCCCAACATTGATAACCTCACATATGTCGAGATTTAAGTCATTCGCCACTGTTCAGTCCAATGTCCCTCCTCAATGTACACCTACAAAGTGTGTAATAAAAGGTAGCTCTCTCGTGTGTAAGACCTCTCCCATCACATGTTGGTTCTAAACTGGTGTCTCCATTCTTATTGATGTCTTAATTGTGTAAATCAGTCTGAAGCAAAGCCTTGTAATATTTTTAATCTTTGATGAATGCAGTAATAGTTCAGAAATATTAACAATACAAAGCCTTCCATTGTTTGTTTATTTTCAATCTCATTGTACCACAGAAATGATAAAGAACAGCAATATCCTGGAGATTGACTCTTCAACTCCTGGAGATTTTCAGACCAATCCTGAAAGACTGGCTACCCCACCTGCAGGTTCGGGAAGCACCTGTAGAAACAGAAATTGTGTTAGCATTTCTGGACAATCGTCTTTTGTGAGAAGTCATTTACCCGTAAGTGCTGAAATTTCCTTTCATGTTTTCAAAATGTGCACAATTATTTCTTCCACTTGATGCCCACAAAAAAACAAACATCCTGAACAGCAAGTCTCATGGGATTGCAGACCACTGATGCAAAAAAGAAAAAAATTCTAAACATCAGGAAGCCAAGTTATTAATGCGAAATGGTGAAATTTCATGGTTAATGCATAGATAGGTTAAATGTTTCGAATGCGGGTGATTTTTCAGAATCACCAGACTCCAATTCACAGATTCCAAGCAAATAAACAAACAATGGAAGGCAATGATCAGTTAATATTGCTGGACTCATCAAGGGTTAATAACAAAATAAGGTTTTGTTTCAATGAGCAGAAAGATATCAGCAACAATAACAATGCATTTACATTACTTGCACTGTTAGATTAGAGAATGTCAAACTATACCCATTACAAGCACCGGATAGGTCAAGCAAGGTGCACTAAGTAATAGCCTAAGGGTAACTATTCTAAATAATTATACAGAGCGAAGGTACATCTAGATTAAATATGTGAAGTATGATAAAGCAGCCTGACCCTGAAGGGAATTGAGTGTGATAAAAGGTTTCTGCAATAAAAGAATGCACTTGATCCCCTAGCCTGTACTAAACTCAATCATTTTATTAAGAGCCCCTCTATGGATGCATCAACATGAAAAAATAATACGAAGGGGTCAATTTTCATCTGTGTTCCATTTAGGCCGGAAAATGGAAAGAATTATGGATTACATTTTTTTTCAAATCTTGCTCAATGGCAGCCCAAAGCCCGTTTTCTTTTCCATGAGACCGCTATATGTAAGGTCAACCTAAAAGTGATGGGAACCTTATTTATCAGGCCTTAATCCAATTTTAAAATTTCCCCAAGTGTACCTCATCCCACTAGAACTAAGCATTGAGTAGGAAAATCAATAGCCCGGTGCAAAGGTTGATATCCAGACCGGCACTAAAACATTTGTGGTCACACAGCCTACCTTTTGGATCCTTTCTCCCTAAGCAGCCACCCAATTAAATGTTGACTTCAACTGCAGATCTGTAGACACCCACCTGATAGCGTTCCTTCTCCACAAACAAGTCACCTGGTTGAAGTCACACAGATATGTTGACAATGCCAAGCCATGCAAATGGTTCAGGCTTTCCGCCAGTGTGCCATCAGACAGAGGGCAACCATCCTTGCACTATCCACCTGCTCAAATTGCACCATGGTTTAAAATGGCTTTTGTAGAGTCTGAGCTAAGGAAATGGATTTTCCAATTATCATTTGAATCCTGCAGGCTTGAAAGCATCACTGCCTTCACGAGCAGTGAAAGCACGTCAGATTGCAAAGCTGGTGATGAACGATGTTCAGGCTGGGTATGTGGCATTAAATTAACTGAAGCATTACCATACACATTAAAGAGACAGCAATACCATTCATGAGCCCTCAAAGCACTTTGGTCGAAAACTAGAGAAAATTAAAATGCCATTAGCTCCTGAATAAATCTTTGTAACTTCCAATTGCCTTATTGCTTGTTTATTATTATTTTTGATGTTATTTATTTGCTTCTGGTAGTTCATTAACTGTTCCCTTGCAGAAGACTAAGGAGCAGACTATTAAGTATTATTACATGGTTTATAGTGTTCATTAAAACCTAAGTAAAGTTGATAATTAAGAAGGTCCTCAAGTAGCTTTGTGGTTAAATACACTGCAGCTGATCCATATGTGTGACATGTGCTGACATACATGCATAATGCAAACTGCTGAAATTCATAGCAGGTACTAAAACAGAATGGACAGTTGAATCAAAGCAGGCAACCATAAAGTATAAAATATATAACATTGCTACAATGTAAATTAAATTTAATGCAGCCAATGTCAAAATCCTACACAAAGGAACAAAATTTAACATGATATAAATACTGTATGAACTAGGTTGCCAAAGCTAAAAGGCAAACCAAGAGAGAAATTCAGATTTTCCTGCAGCCACATCGGCAATTTAGGCTGTCAATGTAGCCGTCCAGTGCCTGATCCTGCCATTGATAATTTCCTCAATTGTTTCCTGCACTTATATATAGAAAACATTGCAATGAGCAATCAGAACAATCACCAAAGTTCTGATAATTCCTCGCATAGGTCAGCTAGGTAGCATTTCTAAGCTCTAAAATGTTTTTTGAAAATCACAAATCTAAAATATGGTATGCCTCAAATGCTGTTTCTGCATAGGGCTGATCCCTTTGCACTGCAATGGGTTAGCTCTCCTTCTGTTAAAACAGGACCTGAATTTGAGAAGAGAAATTTCACTGGACCTGTCCTCCAGCCTCAAACTGATCCTTGTTTATTAATGTGAGCTTGAAAAAAGGTTTAAAGTATGTTTTGCAAAATCATGATCACAATTATGTGTAGTTGGAGGACCAAAGTGACAGAAACAAAAATTAACTTGTTATTGATGAAGGCTAATGGTAGGGAGTCATCAAAGTCACAAGAAATTATGGAATGTCATAGTATTATTGTAAATTACTTCATTCATACTTTCCTATTTCTCATGCACTAATCATGGATGCCAACAACAAGTATATGCTCTTGTAATAGCCCAAGTCTTCAGGAGAATATTGCCCTAATAATAACTTTATGTTCACAAGTGTTGGCTCAGGTCAGAGATATTGTAGGCAGTTGAATAAGAAACCATTCGCAGACTACATAGAAAATCAAATAACTCATGTAAAGCTATAAAAAAGCAACCTCCATGATATCTTTCTTCATCTTTGTTAATAACTAAACCTGTGAGCCAGAACTGTGAGAGGGTGAGATGGTGGTGTTTGACGATGCTATCAGATATGTGATCCATAGGCCCAGGCTAATGGTGCAGGGGTCACAGGGTCAAATCCCACTGTGGCAGTTAGTGGAATTTAAATTCATTCAATAATATCTGGAAATGAAAGCTAGTCTTCAACTATGAAACTACCTGGTTTACTGATGACTTTGTGCAAGGAGGTTTGTTATTCTTACCTGATCTGACCTCGGTGTAATTTCAAACCCACAACAAGATGGCTGCCTCTTAAGTGTTCTCTGCAATGGCCAAGCAAACCATTTAGTTCAAGGGCAATTAGAAATGGGCAATAAATTGTAACCTTGCAGTGCATTCCATGTGCCATAAAAAAATTAAATAAAAACAAACCTCCTTGCATTGTTCTTTGTTCTTTTGTTCTTTGTGCTACAGGAGTTAAAAAGTAAAATGTTGAGTTAGTGAGCTAACCACTTGGAATACATGGGTAGAAGGTTAGGATAAATCACCAAAGTAGTGGAGAATAAGCTAGAAAATGTTACATTTAAATGGTATAGTGTTCTTGTTAAATACAGTTTGTGCACTGTGTTCAATTTCAATTACTAAGATGATCTGACAATGATGGCAAAACCCAATAACTCCCTCACTTGATCCCTTTCTACCCCTATCCAGTTTAAAGCTCTCTCAAACACACTACTTATGCGATGGTTGGGATGTAGACCACCCTCTGGTACCCTCATATAAATGACTTGGATGAAAAGATAGATGGGTGTGTTAGTGAGTCTGCAAACAACACGAAGATCGGTGGAGTTATGGATAGTGTGGAAGGTTATCAAAGGATACAGTGGGATATAGATCAATTGCAGCTATGGACAGAGAAATGGCAGATGGAGTTCAATCTGGGTACGTGTGAGGTGCCACACTTTGGGAGGCTACACATTAAGGAAAAGTATAGAGTTAATGGCAGGACTCTGAGCAGCATTGATGTACAGAGGGATCTCAGGGTTTAAGTCCATAGCTCTCTGAAAGTGGTCACACACATAGATAGGGTGGTAAAGAAGGTACTGTATATAGCATTCTTGCCTTTATTGATCAGGGCATTGAGAACAAGAGTCAGGATGTCACGTTGTAGCTTTATAAAACTTTGGTTAAACCACACTCCGAGTATTAAATTCAATTCTGGTTGCCATATTACGAGAAGGATGTGGAGGCTTTGGAAAGGATGCAGAAGAGGTTTACCAGGATGCTGACTAGATTAGAGGGCATGAACTATAAAGAGAGACTAAAAAAAGTCAAGTTGTTTTCTGTGAAGCAGTGGAGGTTGAGGGGACCTCTGATAAAAATTTGTAAAATTATGAGATGCATAGATACTAATGACATTTAGAATCTTTCTCCCAGAGTTGAAATATCTAATACCAGGGGGCATGCATTTTATGTGAGAGGGGGATAGTTCAAAGGAGATGTGAGGGGCAAGTTTGCACTGCCAGGGGTAATGGTGGAGGCAGATGCAATATGGGCATTTAAGGGACTTTTAGAATATGCAAGAAATGGGGGGATATGGACCAAGGGCAGACAGAAGTTTAATTTGATCATTTCCAGCACTGCATCGTGGGCCTAAGGGCCTGTTCCTATGCTGTACTCTTCTATGTTCTGTGCTCATACCAATGCCCCAAAATAGAAAGCCATTTCCCCCCTCACCCATTTCTGACCCTACCTTTCACTCTTTCCCTTTCTCTCAAATATTAACTGAGCTTGGGAGGTCAAAATCTGTGTGACACTTTGTCTTATTTTCCGTAAACATGCATCATACTGTTTTGTGGTGCATGCAGGGAGGCTGCATTCCTTCTCCCCACTCAAACCCTCTTGACATCTTTGAGGGAGCTGTCACCATCTTTTTGGCACTGCCATCTGCATGGCTGATGGTGCATTTCAAATAATCACAAAACGGGGTTGTCACCTCTGATATGTTCTGGGTGATGTCACCACATAACTTCCTACCTTCAGCTGCCCTGGTGACTCACCACAGAACCCTGCTTTTCCATGGCTTTTTAATGCATGCCCAGTTTTGTAATTTGCTGAAAATGTGTTGCTGGAAAAGCGCAGCAGGTAAGGCAGCATCCAAGGAGCAGGAGAATCGACATTTCGGGCATGAGCCCTTCTTCAGGAATGAGGGAAGTGTGCCAAGCAGGCTAAGATAAAAGGTAGGGAGGAGGGACTTGGGGGAGGGGTGTTGGAAATGTGATAGGTGGAAGGAGGTTAAGTGAGGGTGATAAGGTGAGGGTGATACCTTAACGTCCTTCTACCTATCACATTTCCAACGCCCCTCCCCCAAGTCCCTCCTCCCTACCTTTTATCTTAGCCTGCTGGGCACACTTTCCTCATTCCTGAAGAAGGGCTCATGCCCGAAACGTCGATTCTCCTGCTCCTTGGATGCTGCCTGACCTGCTGCGCTTTTTCAGCAACACATTTTCAGCTCTGATCTCCAGCATCTGCAGTCCTCACTTTCTCCCAGTTTTGAAATTTGCCTGTTGTGGTCATCTTTGTCCTGCTTTCTGAATGGTTTACAGTAATACCACTAATTGGCTGTAAAGATCAAAAGTGCTATCCCTGCCCAGGCCATGCCTTCACCTCCCAATGCCAGTTTATAGTCTGAAGTAGCTCTGTCCTCAGCTTCAGATCTATAGCAGAGACAATTTCCTGGATCTTCAGCCTCCTTGGATTGCTGACCCAATCTTCTGCCCTTATCCCTCAAATAAACCGGTGTTTACACAGCTTTCCAGTTTCCTAGAATGGACCTAAATGTCCCCTTAAGGATGTACAGGACAAGACAAATGGGCCATATAAGAATAATCATGAAAGCTTTAAACTGCGGGTAAAATGGGAAAATCACGTTAACAGAAGTAAATGGGAAACAAGCACATAGAGTGTTCTCTGGACAATTTCTTAAAGGAGCATATTGTAGACCCATTCAAGGATCAGGATAACCTGTTCTTGTGCACTGAAATAAAATTAATCAATCAGCTCATGGTACAAGAGTCTCTGGATAAGGGTGATCACAACATAGTCCGATATCATGTTTACTCACAAAGTGAAATGTGGGTCAATCAGTAGAGTTTTAAACTCAAATAAGGATAACTATAAGTCTGTGAAGGCAAAGATAGCTAAGGTGGACTGAGAAATGATGTTAAAAGGTAGCAGAGTAGAGCTGTAGTGGCAGACTTTTATGGAGCTATTTAATAACTCTGAGCAAGTATTTGTCCTCAGCAGAAGTCCTCACCCTTTTTGTGAAGGGTGCATCATTATAGAAATTAGGGTTAATGCAAAATTGAAGGAAACATTGTACAAATTGTCAAAAATAGTGGTAAACCAGAGAACCAGATAGACTTTACGAACCACAAGAACAACAGAAAGATAATAAAGGGGCTGACAGCAGAGTTTAAGAGAAAGCTAGTTAATCATACAAAAACAAAGTCTCTCCAAGTACATGAATAGGAAAAGAGTAACTCCAACTCATGTTGGTCTTTGAGGGATTGATTCTATGGAATTAGAGTCATAGGGTTACAGAGATGTACGGCACGGAAACAGACCCTTCAGTCCATCTCGTCTATGCTGGCCAAATATCCTATATAAATCTACTCCCATTTGCCAATATTTGGCCCACATTCTTCTAAACCCTTCCTATTCATATACCCATCCAGATGTCTTTTTAATATTGTAATTGTACCAGCCTCACCACTTTCTCTGGCAGCTCATTCCATACACGTACCACCCTTTGTATGAAAAAGTTGTTCTTTAGGTCCCTTTTATATCTTTCCCCTCTCACCTTAAACCCATGTCCTCTAGCTTTGGACTCTCCTAACCTGGGGAAAAGGCCTTGTCAATGTACTCCATCCATGCCCCGCATGATTTTATAAACCTCTATACGGTCATCCGAAGAAATGGTAAAGGTTATGATGGATATTTTGCAGAAAGCTTCCCAAAGATGAAATGAAATGAAATCATGGAAATGGTAGAATGCAAGACAAACACCATCACTGTGGAAATATGTTACGAAAACTATTGGACCTAAGGACTAACAAATCCCCAGGTGCAAAGGGTTGCTGAGTTTGCCGATGACACCAAGATAGAAGATTGGAAGATTAAGTATCATTCCTGATGAAGGACTTTTGCCTGATTTTCCTGCTCCTGCTGTGCTTTTCCAGCACCACTCTAATCCAGACTTGGGTTTCCAGCATCTGCAGTCCTCGTTTTTACCCAGGTTAAGTATCAAGTAAAGGCAGGGAGTTTACAAAGAGATATTGGGGATGCAATGGCCTACTGGTGTTATTGCTGGGCTGTTAGCCCAGAAACCCAGGCAACAATCTGGGGACCCAGGTATGAATCCTGCCACAGCTGAATGTGGAATTTGCATTCACTCGAAATTTTGAATGATGACCATGAAAACTATTGTTGTGGAAAACCCCCATCTGACTCACTAGTGTCCTTTAGGGAGGGAAATTGCCATCCTTACCTGGAGACTCAAATGGATGAAAGATTGGCAGATGAAGTAATTTGGGTCAATGTGAACTTGTCTCCTTTGGCAGCAAGAAAGGTAAGTCAATATACTATTTCTATGGACAGACAGTGCAGGAATCCAGGGATCTGTGCATTTTGGTACATGAATCAGATAAATTTAGTAAACAAGGACACCAAGTAATCAGGAAACAAATGGACTGTTGTCATTTATTGCTAATAGAAGTGAATGTAAATGCCAGAACATGATAATGCAGCTGTGCAGATTTGGCTTGACCACCAGTCATCTCTCTCTCTAATGAGAGAGCAGCCCTATTCTCTGGTAAGACTGTGGTAACTTCAGCTCAAGCTCGGTCTTCAGATTTATTCAAGATGAATTGGGATAGAGTTTGAATGGACAAGGAGGTTAGGGGTTATAGGGTGCAGATAGGAGAGTGGAATTAAGAGCACAGATAAATCATATTGAATGGTGGAGCAGGCTTGAAGGGTCAAATGGCCTATGTTCCTGTTTGAACTATCTTTCAGGAAATTATAGGAACATCAGAATGTTTAATGAAAAAACAGGATGCCTGACTAATCTCATCAAGAACTTTGTTTATCATGTGGTTCATAATACCCAGACTCCAGAATGGCTCAGGCCATGTGCCAACATGACAGTGTAGGCAGATTTTCTATCGTGCCAAATTTGTGCCCACTTAAAATTATCCTCAGGCTATGTCATTGGCATCCACATTATTAAAAGTTACTATTAGGGGTGGGAGGAAATCAAAGGAGTGGAACAAACTCTGAGTAAGGAAGCTGTAGGCCCACTTAAGCCACAGTTAATAGGCTGCCTCACAGCTGGAGTTAAACCACATCTTTGATCTTCTACATCCCACAATGCGGAGCATGACCTAATCGATTTGTAAAAGAGACCAGGTGCATTGGGAATATTGACCGATCTCCAAATAGAGTTAAAGTACAGCTGGTTGATATACGCACCCTAGGAGGATTGGGTTTAAAAGCTTCCAGCTCATTCCTGGCCATTTGATGCAAGTTAATTGCCTTTTCCAGCAATGCCCCTGTGACTAACGAACATGAAAGCCTCCTTCAGGAAAATGCCAAGAAGAGTGAGCTGAGTTGAATAGCTGTGAGGAGCTATGTGGTGTAAACATCAAATTGAACCCTTCAGCATTACTAAGAGAAAATGGTAGCTTCTTATTTTTTCAACATCTGGTGAAATAGTATTAATGCGTTTACCTCATGGGTGACAGATAATTCATGAATGTTTGTGATCTGAATGAATGATGGCACTCATCTCAGGAGTGAAATAAATACTTCTCCACTATTAATGTTATTCTCTTATCTATTACACTCCCATTTTGAAAGGGAGTAGACAATGACCTGGACCTCAGTTTCTGAATGAGTGCATATACATGCATTATTTGCATACTAAAGCTCTGTCAGGTTTGACATGCTTTGCCTTCAGATTGAATTCAACACAGGTTGAATAATTACCCATCTGTTCTGCAGGCTATCTCCACCTCTCTGGGTAATTGCTCAAGGTCACGTGAGTTATTGGAACAAGAGAAACAAAGAAGAGAGTGGTTGCCTTGTTTGAACTGACTTGCATAGACTTGGTGCTGGTGGTTCAGTTTGTGAGGATTATATGTGCATGTCAGCATGGAAGAGGTACAAGGTGATAACGCATTTCGGAGCATGGCCAAATTAAGGAGTCATGATTTGGAGATGCCGGTGTTGGACTGGGGTGTACAAAGTTAAAAATCACACAACACCAGGTTATAGTCCAACAGGTTAATTTGGAAGTACACTAGCTTTCGGAGCGACGATCCTTCATCAGGTGATAGACTATCACCTGATGAAGGAGCGTCGCTCTGAAAGCTAGTGTGCTTCCAATTAAACCTGTTGGACTATAACCTGGTGTTGTGTGACTTTTAACAAATTAAGGAGGATATCCATATGGTCTTATGGTTGACAGAGTCAAAAATGCTCAGGAGATCATAAAAGGTCATATACTGTTGCTGCTGGTGTTGCTTGCACCTGTTATATTTTTTTCATAAATGCACAGTAAAGACCATGTCTGTGGTGCTTCTTGATGGACAAATCTGCTTTCAGAACAAAGTGTCCTCACCACTGGTAGAAGGAGATTGAGGACCACTTCAATCTTCCAGTCTGCAATCTTCTTCCTAACTGAGGGATACAAGGAGCCAAATGCTTAAAACTAGGACATCTCATCCACTTACCTGACACCGGAGTCTGGGAGAAAGGTAAAAACCCCTTTGGTGTCCAAGCAGAGCAAGGTCCTCCCCCTAACTGAGACAGACAGCATCTGTGAGGAACACAAACAGAAATTGCTAGGAAATTTCAGCAGGATTGGCAGTATTGTTGGAGAGAAAGCAGAGTTCATATTTTGGGTCCAGTGACCCTTTTTCAGTCTGTGAGGAGCTGCTCTTCCAATCACAGTCTCTCTTGCGCTTGCTGGCAATTGCCTCATTCGTGATTCGATCAGCAGCCAACGAAGGAGAGAACCAGCCAGTGGCTGGAAGAGCAGTTTGCAAGGTAACCGACTGAGGCAAACACTTTGCTGGAATTGGTGTAAGGGATCAAACCCCAGGAATTGGCTGAGCATGGTCTTGGACCATGGGAGCTGTTGGGCACAGCTCTGTTTATTGGGGGAGCTGCCAAATGTTATCTGGAGATTGTTTGGGGATAACAAGGGGGGCCTCAACAAAGAGAAGGGGTTGAGGGGGTTGACAGAGAAGGTTGTAAAGTGTGGGGTCTGGTGGCAAATGAAGCTGCAATGGGGAAAGAGAAGGAGGCTACAGGTTGAGATGGAAGAAGGATGCTGGAAGGGATTGGGCTGAGACGAGCACCACATGGTGGGTCAGAGAGGTGGCTGCAACTGGCAACAAAAAGGATGCTGCAAGCAAGAGAGAGAGAGAGGAGCTTACAAAGGAGAAAGAAGAGTTTTTTTACTTGTCAGCAGTTGAAAACTCAACTATTTAAGAATGAGGAAATTCTGAAATCAGTGAAATTTCAGGATTTCAGGATTTCAGAAATGTGGAATCTGTAGATTAAGGCCACATTGGATCACGAGCTACT
The DNA here is from genome assembly GCF_047496795.1 of Chiloscyllium punctatum. Taxonomy (NCBI): domain Eukaryota; kingdom Metazoa; phylum Chordata; class Chondrichthyes; order Orectolobiformes; family Hemiscylliidae; genus Chiloscyllium; species Chiloscyllium punctatum. The sequence continues at coordinate 98,177,492 of NC_092746.1, forward strand.
GTTTGGGGAAAAATGTATTGGATACCATTGAAATCATCCTGGTAATTGTTAACTTTAAATCTGAATTTGACCTTGAGATGCAGTAAATAAGGTAATGACTGCCTGGTTAAACTCTTCCAGCTTTGTGCTAACCCTCACCCTCTCGCAAAACTTTGTGTACATGTGATAACAACACATGTGCTGTGACCTCACAGTCTGCAGAAGCAATGTTTAGGATGTTGGCAATTTTTGTGTAGAAGTGTCTCTAAGTTATTCTTTTTAAAAAAAACTTTTGTTTTTAGTTGAGTTGACTATGTCAATTTAAAGACTGACATATCTAGGAAAATTGAAGCTTTCCCAAAAGCTTGATGGAGAGCTGATAATTGAGCATATTGTGGAATTCTTCCATTTCTGCTCCTGTTACAGTCCAAAATCCACATATTTCAACCCAAAGTAATGGAGTTGATTGCATAACGTGCAAACCAAAGATCGGCACAGTTGTTTGACAAATCCATGATTGCAAAGTTTAACACATTAAGGTTTCAGACATCCTTATAAGTTGAGGCAACGAGTTCAAAAGCAAAAAGGTTTTTGTGACCATACATAGGACAGTGTGACCTAATTGTAGCTTTGTTTTATCATTCTGGGCAGCAGAAAGATGCAAAGGCATTCACTAGAGATTTACTAGAATGGCTCCAGAGATGAGAGATACCAGAAGTAGTTGACATTGCTCTCCTGAAACCAGCAGCTAGAGGAGATTTTATGGAGGTGTCTAAAATAATGAAGGGTTTAGATCGAGTAAATTAAAATGGTTTCCAATGTTTGAATGATCAGTAATCAGATGGCCCAGATTTGTTATCATTTAACTTGATTAGCAAAAGAACCAGAGGCAACATAAGGAAAATCCTTTACACAAACAGTGGGTCAGGGTTAGGAATTGATACGACTCTGATAGTGTGGTTTGTTACAGATTCAAATTCATGATCGAAAGGAAGCATGATAAATACTTGGCGAAAGAGGTTAGGGCAAGAATAGATTGGGGGTTTAGGGGATAGCCGTCAAACTGACAAAGTATCTCTTTTAAAAATAAACTGGCACAAACTTGCTGGGTTGATTTGGAATGGGAATGAAACAATAAAAAAGGGAAGGTGCAGGTGGGGGAGGGATTATGGGGAGGCCAGAAGCAGGAAAACCACCAGATCCTAGCCTTGCCTGACACCAGATTCCCAAAGCAACTGAGCAACTGCTCGATGAGGAATACAATTGGAGCATGATTGGACAAGGACAAGGAACAGCCGGAAACCTTTCAGGTTGATTTTGGAGTATCACTGAAGAGGTCAAAATCCTTGCAACCTCATGGTGGGGGCCCAGGCTTATGACCAATCTAAAAGTACACTCAGGAAGGCATCAACCACATCGAAAGACTTCATTAGGAATCTGTAGCAGCAAAGTCAAGGTGTCGCAGTGAGGGTCCAACCTTCGAACATCCCACCTACTAAACCTTTAAAACACATGGCCCCCATGGGTCATACATTGGAACCATCTCAGACATAATCAAATCAGAATGGAATCATGTCATTTTTGATCCCAAGGGACTGCCAAAAGGGGAGAAGATATTCCCATTAGTGCCTTCCTACAGAAAAGAAAAGGGTTCAAAATTATTTCCAAAATTCACGATGTACAGGCGGCTTCCATTCTGAAGTCAGTTTGTAAATTGATTTGTAATCAAGTCAGAACACAATGCAGGACAGTATAAAGGAGCCGTTTATAAGTATAGGAAATACCCAAATGTTGGATCTTTAAAATTACATACCTGTATAGCATCACATTCGCCAGGGCAAGTGTTTGTAATCCAAAGCTCATAAATCGGGAATCCCCTGTATTCTATTTTTAAAATAACACAAACAACAATTTGCTGCTGTTTTGATGTTGCAAAGTATCCCAAGGTGCTTCATGGCAGTCTCCTCAAGCAAAACATAATACTCTAAGGAGATATTAAGACCTCTGGTCAAAAGTTTGATTTTAAGGAAGGTCCTTAAAAAGGAGAGAGAGAAGTTCAGGAAGGGAATTTTACAGCTTAGAGCCTTGGCAGTTTAAGAATCAAAACAGGAAAGCTCCAGAGACCAAAATTCAAAGAACACAGTTATTGTAGGGGAGTTGATAGATATGTTTGGGGCAAATCCGTGAAGGAACATTAAAACCAGGAAGTGAATTTTCAAATGGAGACTGTGGTGGACCAGAAGTCAATGCAGTCTGCTGGATTATAACATTCAGACATCAGACTGTTCAAAATATATGGTGACTTTCAATTTTATCTTGCAATACAGGTAGAGCTTATTGCAAAGTTTTTGATAGGTCACTTAATGCAGTTTAGGTGTCACTAAAATCTGTTCTGGAGTCTCAAAGAATTGGTGAAGGAGAGACAGTCAGAATCATCATATTAGGCAAAGCTCCAGTTACCTGTAATATTGAGGGCTTTGTAGATTATTGGAAGGTAATCAAACAATAGAAATGAAAGGCTGTATGCACACACAGGACTCTAGTCCAAGATTATGATGAGTAAACAGTTAATGTATTTTGGACTCTGTTCATTGACGGATAAATGTTGGCCAAACAAAAGCATTACATTTTTTTGCCATCAGTTGAAAATTCATTCATAACAATACACAAGTGTCAGACAATGAAAATCTCCAAGAAGAGATCATTCAGCTCTCACTCCTTGATATTCAACAGCATTGCTGTTGCTGAATCCACTACCATCAACATGCTGGGGATTACCTTTGAAGAGAAACTGAAATAGACCAGTCATACAAGTACCATGGTGACTGGAGAAGGTCAGAGGATGGATGAGTAACTAATTTCCTGACTCCTTAGATTGTGGGGAAATTGTTGGCCACATTTACAAAGTATAAGTCAGGAATATGATGGAATTTTCTCTATTTGCCTGGATGAGTACAAATTCAACAACACTCAAGGCTTGACACCTTGCAGGGCAAAGTAGCTTGCTTGATTGCATTTCATCCATTATCTTCAACATTCATTTCCAATACCACTGAAGCACAATGGTACCAGTCAGTACCATCTTCAAGATACATTGCAATAATTCACCAAGGCTCCTCAGACTGCACATTCCAAGTTCTGACCACAACCAACTAGAAGGACAGCGACAGAAGATAAATTGGAACATCACCACCAACATTCATTCTGACTTGGAGCTATATTGTCACTGGGTCAAAATCCAGCAACTTTCTCACTATCAGCACGGTGGGTGTACTTGTGGACTAGAACAGTTCAAAATGGCAGTGTACCATTGTCTTCAGAATGACAATTAGGTGTGGGTTTGGTCAGTGATGTCCACATCCTGTGAATAAGTACAAATTAAATCTTTTTCTGAAAGCACCACTACTAACCATACTGTACTCTCTGTGTGTCACACTGGAATATCAAAGTAAATTACTTACCCAAGCTACTGTATATAGTAATTGGCTGAAAGATTTTTGTACCATTGGGTCTTTTGAGTGCAGAACATGTCACCCAATTGGCTGCCATGTTACACATTGTCAATGTATAGTTTTAACACCAATTACACTGTAGTGCTTTGCCACAGCTGATTCGGATTTTATAACCATGTTGTAGAACTTATTACCTAATTCATACCCATGTCAGATACCGTCCCTAAGCATTGCAATGAATCTCAATATGTGTATTGCACTGTCCATTTAAATCTGCATTATAAATCAACAAAAGGTGACATTAGATCAAGAGAAGCTGTCAAAAAAAGTGTGAGCATGAGCTTTGGAAAGATTTTAAAATTCAGCAAAATAGGGCTAAGAAATTGCCAAAGAAAGAAACAGAAAATGGATTTTAAAAGCTTCTGTATGTATGTAAAAAGAAAAAGCTCAGCAAAGGCAGATGTGGGTCCAGTACAGGCAGAGACGGGAAAGTTGAAAATGGAAAATAGAGAAATGGCAGAGAAACTAAACATATGCTTGGTTCCAACTTTACACAGCATGGTACAGATATTCCTGAAATAATTGAGATCCAAAAGTCTAAAGATTGTGAGGAAATTGAAAGAAAATAGTATTATTAATGTAGTGGTATTGAATAAGTTAATGGTAATAAAATCCCAAGGACCTGATGACATATATTAGCATGGGTTGATGATTGGTTAACAGGCAGAAAATAGAGAGGGACTAATAGGCTGGCAGGCTGTGACCACTGGGGACTGACAATGGTTAGTGTTGTGCCCTAGCAGTTCACAATCTATGTCAATTATTTGAGTGTGAGGACCACTATTTCCAAGGTTGCAAAACAAAAAGCTTGTGGATGAACATAAAGAGGAATTGTGCATGGTAGAGGTGTTAAGTCAATACTTTACATCTACCTTTTGCTGCAAGACAGATGCAGCCTAGGCTGTAGTGACAAAGGAGAAAGGACTCAGTCATTACAAGGGTTTTGGCTTTCTCCACCGATGTTCTCCCCTATTCTGCTGGTGGTGGTGACTTATATAGATGAAATTAAAAATCACACAACACTAGTCCAACAGGTTTAATAGGAAGCACTAGCTTTCAAAGCGCTGCTTCTTCATCGGGTGGTTATGGAGCAGGAACATAAGACAGAATTTATAGCAAAAGGTTACAGTATCATGTAGCTGAAAGATATGAAACAAACTTAGAGTTAATATATTTCAGCTGCATGACACTGTAATCTTTTGCTATAAATTCTGTGTCTTATGGTCCTGCTCCATACCTGATGAAGCAGCAGCACTGTAAAAGCTAGTGCCTTCAAATAAACCTGTTGGACTATAACCTGGAGTTGAGTGATTGTTAACTTTGTCCATCCCAGTCCAATACTGGCACCTCCAAATCATTACGTAGATTAAGCAGCCTTTAGTGAGTTAGCCACTGTTGAGCCTAAACAGTGAACATGGAGAGCTATTGTAAGTGTTGAGCATTATAACTAAAATTCTTTCTCACCCAATGTATACAAATACCTGCTCAAAACTAAAGAGCCAACTATACATTCACGGACAAATACTGACATACAGATGCCGAAGAACAGCATATAAAGATAGCCACACTCACAAAGACAGATACATGCAAACATAAAGATACACAAAGGCCCATGTACAAATGACATTATCATCATCATCATCATTATTGGCATTGTCTCGCAGATGAGGATGACTCTGTTCCCCTCTCCATAGGTGGCTGTAAAGACCAATATGGTGACCGCAGGCTTGGGGCCAGAGGGTGGTCTTGGGAAGAGGTGGTTGGGGTGTTGGTGTGCCAGCGCACTCTTGTTGCTGTTTTCGCCTGACGTCCTTTTTTTTCCCACGGCGAGTCTCGAGGTGCTCAACACTTTCCCGAATGCTCCTCCTCCACTTTGGACAGTCTTGAGTCAGTGATTCTCAGGTGTCTATGGGAATGATGCACTTCACCAGTGAGGCGTTGAGGGTATTACCAAAGTTCTTCTTCTGTCCACCTGGGGCTCGCCTGCCATTTCAGAGCTGGGAGTAAAGCACCTGCTTGGGGAGTCTCGTGTTGGTCATGCAAACAATATGCCCAACCCATCCAAGCAAATCAAGGGTTGGCGGTCAGTGCATCGATGCTGAGGATGTTGGCCTTTTCAAGGACTCTAGTGTCGGTGTGTTTTTCTTCCCAGCGGTTTCAAGGATCTTGCACTGACAGCTTTGGTGGCACTGCTTCATGTCTTGAGGTGTCTGCTGAAGACAGTCAATGTCTCAGAACCATATAGGATGACGGGCACCATTACAGGGTCTGTAAACCATGAGCTTGCTGATGTGGCTGTCCTCGAACACCCTTTTCCTCAGCCGGCCGAAGGCTGTGCTAGCACACTGAAGGTGATGCTGGATCTCTTCATCAATAGCTACTTTGGTCGACAGGACACTCCTGAGTGTTTGAAGTGGTCAACGTTCTCTAAGGGCTCCCCGTGGACATTGATGATCAGGGATTTGCTCCACAATGTCAGGCCACGTTGCTGAAGGAACCTCTTCTTGTGGATGTTAAGGGTGAGACACATGCTCTCATAAACCTCAGTAAAGGTGCAGACAATGGCCTGGAGCACAGCTTCTGAGAGAGCACATAAACAAGAATCATGTGTGTGCTGCACCTCAATGACACTGGTTGGGGTGACTTTGGTTTTGGCTTAGAAGTGGTGGATGTTGAATAATTTCCCACATGTTCTGTAAGTTAGCTTCACTCCAATGGGGAGCTTGTCAGCAGTGAGGTGAAACATTGCAATGAGATAGACCGAGAACAGTGTTGGGACAATGATCAGCCCTGCTTGACGCTGGTCCGAATTGTACAATGGGTTAGTGGTGGAACCATTTGTCATTACCATGTCTTCCATGCCATCATGGAGCAGCCGAATAATGGTGACAAAACACTTGGTGCAACATTTCCATATAACGTAAAGGCAAACACACATGCACACAAAAACGTATCGAACACACATCCAAACACACATTAAGACATAAAAACACATTAGGACATACTTTTACATGCAGGAATATAAAGAAATATTTAGACAGACTGATACAGTCAAAGAATGTAATTTGCTTTCATATATATGCATCTCAAATTTGTCCACATACAAAGACAAATAAAGAGACTAACACAAATGCAAGCACACAGAGTTGTATATACATATGCACACACATAATACTTTCGAGTATTGTACGCTGCAAGATATCAGCTTCAGGAACACAAACCTATTTTTCCTTTTCCAGCTGAGGTGAGCATTTGTGCTTCCCACTGCTTTGCTGAATGAGATCTGCTTATTTAACATTGCTCAAACTCCGGCTGGTCTGTGTGCTTAGTCCCACATTGGCCAGTGCATGCACTTATGATACTGGGAGGGTTCAATACACTTTTTCTTAAATAAGCAGCAGAACATGACTGTTGGGAAGTAAATATTAATAAAAAGGATTGATTCCACAAGCAAAACAAACAATGGAACAACAAAGTTTTTATATTTAACCAACTCCAGAGCTTAATTTCTGCACAAAGGATATAATAACATTGTTAAAATCAACTTAAGTAAATATTTGATCAGTTCTGAGTTGAAGTGAAAGGAAATTGAATGGTGTGCATTTCATAGGACTAGCTTCCAATGTATGTTTGCAGATGGCATGACAGTGGAAGGCAATGTATCTGTAAGTAATTTTATTTTAAGCATTCTTGCTGTATTCTGCGGATGAGAAAGTAACTTAAAACATTGGTCCCTACTGAGTGCTAATGTAAATGAATAGTTTTTAGATCTTTTCTGGGGGTTGTATGATTCATTTCCCTCGGGGTGTTTAGGAAACTGTGATGTAGGAGCTAACCCAGCATGTTTACTGCTCTTGAAAAGAGTTAAGAACGGCTTTGAACATAGTCCCATATAAACCACTCTAAATGCTGTGATTGTAGTGCATTATCTTGATTTGTGAACTGAGTCATGGCCTGATTGACTTGTATGGAAAAAAAAATGCAACATTGGTTTACTTATGCTGGCAGCAAAGGTGTGGCCTGCAACCAAATTTCAACAAGTTTGGTATAATTTATGCTTTGCCTTTCTAAAGTTATAATTTGCTATTCTGAGTCTTTTAAAGGAAAATACGTCAGGTTAAAGTTAGAGCTTGTACTCTAAACGTAACGTCACATCCTGCCACCTAATCCAGAGCAACCCACAAAATTGAAGCAAAATGTGTGAATTATATAAGAAACAGCAAAAATTTGATACTTGCTAAGAGCTACTCCCACTCTGTGGTCATTACGTCTGAAGTGTAGTGAAAATCCAACTTGCAGCATAAATGGAACTATGGTTAAACTACCTTTGAAATAAATTATTGACCTTTTGCCACTATTTTCTGTGGATTGTTGTTTGCAACTTAGTTGCCATTGTCCATAATTAAAACCCAGGATAGACTAAATGACGTGATGCAAAATTAGATTGCTGTATTTGAATGACATTTACTTGTTGCAAACAAAGGGAAAGATCATTAAGGGGAGACAGTTCACCCCACCATTGCTGAGCAAGGTTCCCTGATTTTTCTTTACAGTTTCCGACGGAACACCCAAATTATTAACCTACCGGGTGAGGTGGGATGATCTATCTCCCCTTAATGATCTCTTTGATTGGTCACATCTAGGTTAATTTGAAAATGACCTCTTCCATTGTGGATATCTTTCTTCCAAACCTAAATGAACTTGAATTATAAACACCTAACCAGGTCATTACCAAAGAGAGAAGAAAAATAATAGTGTGACACATACATACACAAAATAGAAATTACCAAGGTGGCTCAAATTATTTGTTTTGGTAACATCACCACTTAGGCTTGCCATGTAAAGCTTTTTTAGCTTGCGAAGTGTCACGTTGCATCAAGAAAGGCTTACTAGAGTTTCTTCTCTTCTCCCTGCCTATCACATCGTGTTGGAAGGACTTAATGATCAGTGAGTCAGTAAAGAGCACCATCATTGTGAGGGTGACTGTCAAGGGAGACATTCTTGGTTAATCCAGGAATTTGGTTCAAAGTGGGAATTCAACAGCTAAGTATGTTTCATGTTCAATTTTAGACTGGAACTGAGATTCAGACTGAGAACGAATAGATTGAAATTAAATTAAAAGAGTCTGCCTGATAGTGGTAGTCATCTGTCAAATCACCTGAAATCTCATAATTAAAAGGAAAAAACTGCAGATGCTGGAATAAATGGTTATTTGAGAAAGGACAATGCCAGGACAATGGCACAAAATGAACAGTTCATTTGGAGTGACAGCACAGACATAATGGGCCAAATGGCCTCCTTAGAATCCCGACCGTGTGGAAGTAGGTCATTCGGCCCATTGTGTATACACTAACCCTCCGAAGAACATCCCAACTGGACTCACCCTATCCCTGTAACCCTTCATTTCCCATGGCTAATCCACCCAGCCCCATACATCCCTGGACACTATGGGCAATTTAACTTTGCCAATCCACCTAACCAGCACATTTTTGGATTGTGGGAGGAAACCGAAGCACCCGGAGGAAATCCATGCAGACACAGGGAGAACAGGCAAACTTCACATGGGCAGTCACCCGAGAGTGGAATTAGAACTCAGGACGCTGGTACTATGAGGCAGCAGTGCCAACCATCGTATTGCCCAAAATGCTATCCTCTAAATGAGATTCTGTATTCAACCAAGCAATGTTCCCATCTATGCCATATTCTACCTAGAGGCTAATGCGAGATGTACCCTTGTCATTTTGAAGTTGTTGATGATCTCATTTTAAACCTCCCAGCCCTTGGCTCCTGAATTGGTCATCACATGTCAGTACAGGGACAAGTTACATTTTATTGTAACTTATGAATTGTTTGCTTTCTGAGGAAAGCAGGTAATGAGAGTGAAAAGCAGTGTAGAAATAATATATTCTGATATAAATAATTCTTCTGAATGTGAAGAGAACTGCCAAAATAAGTAATAGTTTTCATGTTCCAAAGTATATGAATAAGCTTTTACGATCTCTTCATGTAGTGACATTTCAGATAAAGAACACTATGACCCTTAGGACGTTCAGAATATTTAATTATATCTCGAACTTCTGCCAATATTTGGGGCCTTCTAAAATCTGAGCTATCACGTATAATTTATTGCGGTTTTCGATTACAAGAAAATTGTTCTTGTTTTCACGAAAAAGAGATGGCATTTTGTACTTTATTAAATTTACCTTGAAGCAATCAGATCTCCTTGTTCAGTGTGCAGCAAATCACACTGTGATCTGAGTTGAAAGGGGATTTGGCAGCAGTTCAGGATACAGGGCATGTTGTATTACCAGTATTACACTGACAAGTCTGCTTAGGTATGATATGATTGTAATATTCACTCGCAGGGACATTTTAAGTCCCTGAGGGGATCTGGTTTTTTCCCATACAGATTTATTCCAATAAAAACATCAACAAGTGGCAGTTTCCCATGGAAACTACAGAAGGAATGTAGCCCTCGGAAATCATGAGTAAATACCACAGCTGCATGACTTTGAAGAGCAGGTACAACTTCTTTCTGTTAATCTTTCACTGTGGAAATCTTCCATTCTGAAGACAACTAAATACCCGAATTTCATCCTATTCCCCTCCTAAGGATTTTCTTCCTTTGAGAATTATCGTTATCCTGTTTTAGACATCTTGGTGAATTCTTGTGACTTATTTAAAGCTTCTAGGGTCACCCATGCTAAAATTGGGTAGTGTGATATGACTTAATATAGGGAAACAGGCTGAGTTGTGCACTTAGAATAGACTGTGCATAACACTTACAACTTAACCCAAAATAGTTCTAAAGTGCTGGTACCTATTTATGTACCAATTTATAATAAAGTGTTTTCCGGATTTCTGCCCTTTCTGGCTAGATTGAGCTCCTGCCATTTAACTCATTCATGTTCAACTCATTCTTAACAGCCACATGAATATTAAACCACAGCAGTAGCTCTCCCTTTATTTGTGGCCTACCTCTTTCATTTGCAGTCTAACACTTCATAGAGGGATGGCTGTAGGAGGGTGGTTGTTGCAGGGAATTTTAACACCAATTATGAATAGTTTATTGTGACCATGACCATCTCCATTGATGTCAACTTTTATATTGAATAGAGCATGTCGGAATACCAAATAGAACAATAATGGCTACTTATAGTTGGAATCAACCAACGCCTGAGGCAATAATGCAGTTTTTATGTTGAATTTTACATTGGTCTGAATTTGAGATACCCAGTACATGCTTCCTGGGATCAACAAAGTGAAAGGAACTTAAAACTGGGCCATACCTCAGAGCTGTAGCTAAACTTATGAATGCATCATTTGAATAAACATTCACTCATAATAACTTGCATCTCTGTTCCTTCAGACATACATCCGGGAAGAAGTTCTTAGGCAGGTATAGCTTTAATCTGATCTTTTGAGGCTTTCAAACTCACAAGATCAGGTAATGGGGAGTACATTGGGGGTAATTGGCAAAATATCAGAAGATGAAGACCATCACTTTGAAGATTGATCAGAATGCACTGTTGGGGATAGGCTGTATACAAGCAGAAGGTGCACAGAAGAAAGATTGAGTTTGCAGGACAGACTAACCATCTCACAGAAATGGCAGAGGCTCACTTTTTGACATCTTGGAAGAGCAGTATCTCTAGCCTAGGGTTGTCACATCAGGTAGAGGCATGCTATTCCAGCATCCAAGACATTTCACTTGTTACTTGCTGGAGCACATGGATATGTCTAATCCATGGTTGTGAAGGTCATCACCAGCCACAGTGTTTTCAATTCTGCTTCCTACAACAATAGGGCATAGCTTCCTGTACACTTCAATGTGTCATGTAGGTGATGGATGGCCAGACCTGGGATTTACCTAAACTTTCCTGCACTGACAATCTCCAGAATGAATGTGCTTTCAGATTCACACTCTGACTGGATTTTCACAGAATCCTAGAGCTTTTAACAATTGGAAAAGAGGCCTTTTGGCCCATCGTGTCCGAGATCATCATCAAATATCCATCCATTTTCCAGAGTACCATATACGTAAGGCAGTTAAAACAACACCACAGCAACTTCTCTTTTTTCAAGCAAACAGAAATCAGTCCATTAATGCACAGCTGCTGTGCAAACACAAAAAGAGATTAGTGCTGTTCTGCACCAGATTTCTGGGAGCTGTCACAATTCATTCATACCGTCGCACTCCAATATTTTAGGTCTTTTCATTCCAGGAAGCAGACTTAGTGGAGACCTTGGAGACCAGGGATAATCCATTCAAACTTGGGACATGATGTTTGTGAGGAACATCATCAAAGAGTTGCAGGAAAGTGACATGCATACCAGATATGCTTCTGAGTCAGTCACTGGTATGGAAAACATGTAAGTCAGGAACTAAATATACATGGAGGTGTTGTTTAGGTACTAGCTAACGAGGGTGTTCTGAAGAATAGCAATGTGCTGCTTCCTGTCCACAAGTGCACAAGAGAGAAGTTTGAAGTTGCAGCAAGATTAAAGAGTTCCTCTCCCATTTTGAGATGAAGGGAACATGGCAGAGGCTGGAGGTGAGGTAACCTTTGCCAGGCAGCCACATGTGTTGCTACTTGGGATGCCAGGGATGCTTCGCAAAGGCTCACCATGGTGTTCAATTACCGAGCAAAATGATAAAAAAACAATCTACTCCTCCACCAGTGAGAACACCATAAGACCATAAAACACGGGAGTATAATTCAGCCATTCAGCTCCTTGAGTCTGCTGCACCAATCAATGAGATCACGGCTGATCTGATCATCTTCAACTCCACTTTCCTGCCTTTTCCCTACAATTCCTGATTGCCTTCCTGATAATTCTTGATTCCCCCTACTTCAGTCTTGAATGTACTTAACAATCCAGCCTCAATAGAACTCTGAGGTAAAGGAATTCCACTGATTCACCTCTTCCTGAGAGAAAAAGTTCTTCCTCATTTCTGTTATAAATGGGTGACCACTTATTCGGAGATTATGCCCTCAGATCCTAGACTCTCCCATAAGGGGAAATAATCTTTCTGCATTTAACCTGTCAAGTTCCCTAATAATCTTGTGTGTTTCAAGAAGATCACTGTTTGATTTCTGTTTGCTTGATAAAAGAGAAGTTGCTGTGGTGTTGTTTTAACTGTCTTACGTATATGGTACTCTGGAAAATGGATGGATATTTGATGATGATCTCAGACACGATGGGCCAAAAGTCAATTCCAATGAGTCAGTCCCAATCTATTCAACCTCTCCTTATAAGGTAGTTCCTCCATAGCTGGTATCATCTGAGATAACCTCCTCAGGATTGCCTCCAATATCTTTCCTTAGATAGAGTGTCCAAAAATGTTTGCAGTGTTCCAGTTGTGATCTGGCTAATGTGTTGTACACTTAGCAAAGCCTCCTACTTTTACAGTACATTCCCTTTGAAATAAAGACCACATTTCATTGGCTTTCCCCATTTCCTGCTGAACTTGGACATCAGCATTTTACGACTAATGGACAGAGATTCCCACATTGCTCTGTTCTGTGGCTTTCTGTGGGTTTTCTCATTTAAATCCCTGGGGTGGGGGAGTCCAGAACTAGAGAGCACAGGTTTAGGGTGAGAGGAGAAAAATTTAAAATGGACCTAAGGGTCAACTTTTTCACGCAGAGTATCTGGAAAGAGCTGCCAGAGGAAGTGGTAGAGGTTGGTAGAATTACAACATCTGGATGGGTATCTGAATAGGAAATGTTTAGAGGGATATAGGCTAAGTGCTGGCAAATGGGACTGGATTAGGTTGGGAAATCTGGTCAGCATGGATGAGTTTTCGCAAGGGTCTGTTTTTATACTGTACATCTCAATGATTCTATAAATAATAACTTGCATTAAACAGTCCTTTAACCACTCATCTACATATGAAATCAGAAGTAGGAACAAGAGTTGTTCATTTGACACATCAAGCCTATTAGGTCAGTTATTAAGATCAGGGGTTTATCTGACATTAATCTGACATTAACTCCATTTTCCCGGCTGGCCCCATAACCCTTAACTTTTCGCAGACGAAAGATTCTGCCTCACTCAAAGATAGTCAAAGTACAAGGCTCAACTACTTTCTGCAGAAAAATGTTTCCAAAAGGTAGTAACCTTCTGAAGGAAGAAATTCCTCCTTAAATCCATCTTAAAAAGGAAACCCCTTTTATTTAAAGTGTGTTCCTTAGTTCTGGGTTCTCCCACAGTGGGGGACATCATCTCAATAACTCCCTTGCCAAGCTCCTTCAGAAGCTGATTTGTTTTATTAAAGTCATCACACATTCCCCTAAACTCCAATGAGTATAAGCCCAGCATTTCCCTCTTTAAATGATCCCTTCATCCCAGGAAATAGTCAGATGAATATTCTTTGAACTGTTTCCTCTGCAAGTATTTCGCTTCTTAAATAAGGAGTTGAAAACTATATACTCCAATACAGTCTCACAGTACAGTTTAGCAAAACCTCTTTATTTTCATAAGCTGTCCCCTTTGCAATTATAATCTTCCTAATTACTTGGTTTACCTGCAGCTATTTTGGGGATTTTTAAAACGTATTCATGTTTTGGGATGTGGGTATCTCTGGCTGGCCAGCATTTATTGCCCCGAAAAGGTGGTGGTGAGCTGCCTTCTTGAACCGTGCAATCCACATGTGCTTTGGGTTGTCACACAATGCTGTTCAGGATGGACTTGCAGGATTTTTACTCAGCGACAGTAAAGGAACAGCGATATTTTTTCAAGTCAGGACGGTGAATGACTTGGAGTGGAACTTGCGGGTGGTGGTATTCTCTTGTATTTGCTGTCCTTGTCCTTCGAGATGGAAGCGGTCATGGGTTTGGAAGGTGCTGTCCGGGGATCTTTTGTGAATTTCAGCAATGCATTTTGTAGATAGTGCCATTGCTGCTCCTGGGCATCGGTGGGGGAGGGAATGGATACTTGTGGATGCAGGGCCAATCAAGCAGGCTGCTTTGTCCCAGATGGTGTCAAGCTTCTTGAGCATTGTTGGAACTGCACTCAAATAAACAAGTGGGGAGTATTCCTTCACACTGCTGTCTTGTACCTTGTAGATGGTGAACAGGATTTGGGGAGTCAGGAGGTGAGTTACTCATCGCAGCATTCCTAACCTCTAAATATTTAGCCATTGTGTTTATGTGGTGAGCCCAGTTGAGTTTCTGGTGAATAATAACCCCCAGGATGTTGACAGTGGGGGGACTCTATGATGATAACACCATTGAATATCAAGGGGCAGTGGTAAGATTATCTCTTATTGATGATGGTCATAGTCTGGCATTTGTCTGGCGCGAGTGTTACTTGCCACTTGTTAGCCTAAGCCTGGATATTGTTCAGAATTTTTTGTATTTGTACATGGATTGCTTCAGTGTCTGAGGGGTTATGAATGGTACTGAACATTGTACAATCATTGGCGAATATCCCCACTTCTGACCTTATGATGGAGGTAAGGTCATTGATGAAGCAGATGAAGATGGTTGGGCTGAGGACACTACCCAGAGGATATCCTGCAGAAATGTCCTGGAGCTGAGATAACTGACCTCCAACAACTATGATCAACTTCCTTCAGGTATGACTCTAACCACCAGAGAATTTGCCCCCCCCCCCCCCCCCCGATTTCCATTGACTCTAGTCTAGCCTGGGTTCCTTGATTCCGCACTCAAATGCAGCCTTGATGTCAAGGGCTGTCAATCTCACCTCACCTCATTCATATATAAGGAATCTCAAATACAAAATGTAATAATCTCCCTTATTCAAAATTTGTGAGAAGATTTGTAGCTCGGGTGCTCGTTGTTGTGGTTCTGTTCACCGAGCTGGGAATTTGTGTTGCAGATGTTTCATCCCCTGTCTAGGTGACATCCTCAGTGCTTGGGAGCCTCCTGTGAAGCGCTTCTGTGATGTTTCCTCCGGCACTTATAGTGGTTTGTCTCTGCCGCTTCTGGTTGTCAGTTCCAGCTGTCCGTTGATGTATGGTAGGGTGGCTAGTCCTTTGGGTTGCGGCATGTCCTCGTTCTGTTGTTCCACAACAATCCGTTGTTCCACAACAATCTCCCTTATGTGATGCATTGCTTTTGCATTCCTCTTGTCAAAGTCAAGCATGGGCTGAATCCTGGAGCGAAGGCAGCAGAACGAGCAGAGGCCAGGACAAGTCCCGGAGTGACAGGCAGGCCAAAATTCTGGACCAATGGCAGCAGGGGAATCCTGAGTCCCAGAGCAACATGAGGTTTAGCAAATCCTGGTACAATGTGACTTAGCTTGTTGTTGCTGAATGCCTGTGAGGACTGTTCTGGAGGCTGGAGTGATGTGGGACAATTGTTGGACTGGAGCTTGGTGCCAAGTGCTGAGCTGTTGCTGTTTGGAACTTTTTTTACTGACTGTATTGTAAATCCTTATCACAATGTTATAACCACCTCACTTGTAACTCATTCTCAGACTCCGTAAGTAATGGTACTTTTCTTTGAATCCTCTTTTGTAATACGACACTTTATTTTTGTTCTGTAAGATTTGAACGCCGATACTTCTACCTAAGTTGGTGCCTTTAAACGACAGCTATCATAAAAACACTTTTCACTGTTCTCCTGGACTGGAGTACAACAGACCATAATGGATATTTTATATTTTATTCTATACATATTTTCCAACATTATACCCCATTTGACAATTTTTTGTCCATTTACTTAACCTGTGACTATCTCTTTTCAGACTCTTTGTGTCTGCCTCACAGCTTGTTTTCTTACCTAAGATTGCACCACCAGCAGATTTCACTACAGTACAGTAGGACCCTTGGTCTAATCAATTAATATATATCATAAGTAGTTAATGGCCACCACTTCATTAGTTACAATTTGCTGTCCAGAAAGTGATGTATTTATCGCTGCCATCTGTTTCCTGTTAGTTAGCTAATCCTTTATTCATGCTAATACATCATCCGCAACGCTGTGAGCTCATCTCTTATGCAATAACCTTTTATGTGGCATCTCATTGAATGCCTTTTAGAAATCTAAATACAGGATATGTACGCTTTGCACATCATCCAACTGGTCGCATCATGTTTAACATCAAAACAATGAAAGTCCAACTCAACAGTCAGAGAGCAATGATTGGAAAATTGTGGAATAGAATTATTAGAAACTGAAATTTAACAATGTAATATTATAATTTTGTCAATTTAATCTTTATCATTTCTACTTGGTGCAATGTATGAAATGGAACAGAGGAAGAGGCAGGTTGTTCAGATCACTTCCTCTCTTCTGTAATGGCTTTAGCAAATGACCTCTGGGTCCATGAATCTGTAAGGATCCTGTCAAAGGCTGCTCCATCTGTACCTGTGGCAGTCCACCACAGCAATCTAGAGAGAGCATGCTGGGTCCTGGCTGATGGTGTATTTTCATGAGGGGTGAGGGGGCAAAGATTGAAAAGTCAGGGCGCTTTGAGTGGTATTGGAATGCTTCTATTGCATGTGCTATCATTTTGCCCTGGGCCATTTCTCCTGAAGTGCAGCTGGAGATCTGTTTGATGGAATTCAGTGAAGCATTACAGGTCCATTGCTAAGGTATTGTTCATTTTGTTTAAAGCAATGGACAGGTTGTATTAAAGAATGGTACAGAGGTACTGTTTTGCTGGATGAGCTCATTCAAGAGCCTCACTTGAATCTTCATGGAGTTATAAGTCTCTCCATGATAGTCAAAGTCACCAGTGTCTGCTCACATTTCCTCAAGAGTTGGGAAGTATCAGATGTTGCTGCAGCTTCAGAAAGAATAGGGATCCTCTCAGGAATTGTTCTCTTGCAGATGTAGGTTTGCTCGCTGAGCTGGAAGGTTCATTTCAAGACGTTTCGACACCCTACTAGGTAACGTCTTCCGTGAGCCTCTGGGCAAAGCATTGCTGATGATTCCTTCTTTCTATTTATATGTTTGGGTTTCTGTGGGTTGGTAAAGTCATTTCCTGTGGTGATATAATTACACAAAACCACAGGAAATGACATCACCAACCCAAAGAAACCCAAACATATAAATAGAAAGCAGGAATCATCAGCAGTGCTTCACCCAGAATCCCACTGAAGATGTTACCTAGTAGGGTGATGAAACGTCTGGAAATGAACCTTCCACCTCAGCGAGCAAACCTACATTCAGAACTCAACCTAAGCTATAAATCTTCTCAAAACACATGTTGTTCTATTGCCGTTTTGCCAGGTAGCTGATGAAGGAGCCGTACTCCGAAAGCTAGTATCTCCAAATAACCCTGTTGGACTATAACCTGGTGTTGTGTGATTTTTAACTTTAAAGTTCGGAGTCATCCTTACAAGTCAGAGATGTGGAGTGTTTTCTTTTTGTCTCAAATGGTTAGAGAACTTTGGAAGGCAGTGGCAGAGGGGTCATCAAATATCTTTTGAGATGGCGGTAGATGCATTACTATTTGGCTATTGAGTCTTATTGAGGGTGGACAGGAATGAGAATTTTGAAAAACAAAGAGATCGATTATGGTTTTACTGAATGGTGGAGGGAGCTGAGCATTTACTTTTGCTTCTTATGCAGATATAAACGTTTCAAGATATTACAGGCATCCTATGAGGCAAACAGAAACTCCATTGTTTGGGGAAATACAGCACTAGAGCTATAGCTTAAAAATTAGAACCAGACATCTCAAGAGTGAAGTTGGGATGCACGTCCCCTTGGAAAGGAATCCTCTTCTGCAAGTGACATTTTAGGCTAGGCCAATTGTTTACTTTAAATCTAAGATTAATAGATATTTTGATAACTAAAGACATGAAGGGGTATTACAAAAAAAAAACCATGAAGTAAAGTGATAGACCAGTGATGATTTTGTTGAGTGGTGCATTACCAATTGTCTAAGTGGCCTATTCCTGTGTTCCCATCAGTGCTACATTAGATCATCCAATGTAGATCTTGCACATCATTAATTACTGGAGGTATCTCCTCCAAATATCAAAATCTTGAGCAGGAGGGGCCTTAAATAAAAGTATTTAATGTGGTGCAGCACAGGCTAACTAATATGCCTTTGAGAAGTTTAAGGCAGCATGCTTGAATCATAGAGATGTACAGCACAGAAACAGACCCTTCTGTTCAACTCATCCATGCCAACCAGATATCTCAACCTAATCTAGTGCTGTTTGCCAGCACTTGGCCCTTATCCCTCTAAACCCCTCCCATTCATAAACCCATCCAAATGTCTTTAAATGTTGTAATTGTACCAGCCTCCACTATTTCCTTTGGCAGCTCATTCCACATATGCTCCACCCTATGCATGAAAATGTTTCCCCTTAGATTCCTTTTAAATTTTTCCCTCTCACCCTAAACCTATGCCCTCTAGTTCTTGACCCCAGGGAAAAGACCTTGTCCATTTACTCTATCCATGCCCCTCATGATTTTATAAACCTCGAGAAAGTCAGCCCTCAGTCTCTGATACTCCAGGGAAGACAGCCCCAGCCTATTCAGCCTCTCCATGTACCTCAAATCCTCCAACCCTGGCAGCATCCTTATAAATCTTTTCTGAACCCTTTCAAGTTTCACAACATCCTTCCGAGAGGAAGGAGACCAGAATTTCATGCAATATTCCAAAAGTAGCCTCACCAAAGTCCCGTACAGCTGCAACATGACCTCCTAACTCCTGTACTCAATGCTCTGTCCAGTAAGGGAAAGTATACCAAAAGCCTTCTTCATAATCCTATGAATCTTCCAGCTGGGCCAGTTCTGTCAGCAGCCTAGTTTGCTGAACAATGGCTATCTATCTGTATTCAAGATAGTAAACTAGAGACTGATCTTGCTGAATTATTGATATCAATCAATGTGGAAAAATCTAATCATCAATGAATGAGTCCTTATCTGCCTGAGATATTTTCCAATATTTGTACTGTCACAGACAATGCCCATAATTATGCTAGGCTGTACATAATAGAGTCAAATATTGACACGTAGTAAGATGTAGCAAGATTGCTGTTCATGCCCCACACAAATTTGACATTTCATTGAGCTCCCATCATATAGTCCTCTCCTCTCCACTGCCTGAATTCCCCTCAAATGCTGATAACCAAAACAAAGTAGACAAGCAGGAAGTGGAAGAGCACAGCAAGCCAGGCAGCATCAGGAGGTGAAGAAGTCAACGTTTCAGGCAGGTCTGTGAAACCTTTAACGCAACATGCTTGGCCATTATCTTCAGAACTGGAGGTGGGGGTAGGGGGACCCATAGATACAGAGTGGAAGGGAAGGGGCAGATGGTGAGGTAGTGATAGGTGAATGCAGGTTGAGGGTATGGCTTGGTTAGTTGATGGGAGGGATGAATCCAGTTAGTAGCTGGAAGGAGGGGTCAATAGGTGGAATGGAAGGAAGGACATGGGACTGGGAAGGGAGTTGGAGGATGGGTGGGAAGGTGATTTGAAATTAGAGAATTCAGTGTTGAGTCGTCTAGGATGTAGGCTGCCCAGGTTTAAGATAACATGTTGTTCCTCCAATTTGCACTTCCGCCAACTTGAACTAGACCGCACCACCAAGAAAACACTTCTGCCAACTCCAACTAAACCCTACCATTAAGAACATTCTCCTCTCCACATCCCTCTCTGCCTTCCACAAGGACCATTCCCTTTGCCACTCCTTGGTTCTCACCATTCTCTCCATCAACCCCCCTGAACCTTTCCTTGCAACCATAAAAGATGCAATATCTGTGGCACACCACACCCTTTTGCTTCAGTCCAGCACCCCGAACAGTCCTTCCAAGTGAGACAGAGGTTCACCTGCCTCTCCTCTAACCTAGGCAAAAGTGAGGACTGCAGATGATGGAAACCACAGTTTAGATCAGAGTGGTACTAGAAAAGCACAGCAGGTCAGGCGGCATCTGAGGAGCAGGAAAATTGATGTTTCGGGCAAAAGCCCTTCATCAGGAACAGAGGCAGGGAGCCTCCAGGGTGGAGAGATAGAGGAGGAGAACTTCTTCAAGGTAGGCATCTTCTAACCTAGTTTACTGTATCTGGTGCTCCCTGTGGTCTTCTCTACATCGGGAAGCCCTAATGTAAACTAATGGAACATTTTGCCAAGCATCTCAGCCGGGCCCATAAGGGCCACCCATTTCAATTCCCCTTCCCACTCCCTCTTGGATGTGTCCATCCTTGGCCTCCTCCATTGCCACAGCAAATCAGACCATAAATTGGAGGAACAACACCTCATCTTCCGCCTGGACAGCCTACATCCTGGAGGACTCAAATTGAATTTTCCAGTTTGAAATAACCTTCCCACCCATCCCCTGATTCCCTTCCTAGCCCCTCCACCCCTCCTTCCATTCCTCCAGCCAACTGTTCCTTCCACTACTAACTGGGTTTACTCCCCCCATCAACCAACCAGGTCATACCCTCTGCCTGTGTTCATCTATCACTATCACACCATTTCAACCCTCACCCCACCCAAAACCCTCCCTCCCCCTCTATCTGCAGCTCCCCCTACCGCAACCCCATTCCTGTCTAAGGGTTATACCCAAAATATCGACTTCCCCACCTTCTGATGTTGCCTGGCTTGGTGTGTTTTTCCAGCATCCTGTCTACTTTGGATTCTAGCAGCTGCAGTCTCTTTTTGTCAATAACCAAACCAATCGATTCAGGATCCCTGAAATGTTGATTCTCCTGTTCCTCAGATGCTGCCTGATCTGCTGTGCTTTTCTAGCACCATGCTCTCAATTCATTCAGGAGCAATTTCTATATTCCAGGTACTGTCTGGTTGCACAAGTGACTGCAGTCATTCTGCACAAGCATAGACCAGGTTAGGGCTATGCTTGGATCAAAATTTAGCAAACAAAAAATTGATGAGAATAACATCAATACAGTGAACAGGGCAGTTCATTTGCAAACAATGAATTGCTTCCCTCTGAGTGCTCCTCTGTGCTCAGAAATAAAGGAATAAACTGTTTAAATGATAGCACTCCAGTTAGGGAAGGTTGCAGGTTCATGCTCCACTGAATGACTGAGCTAAGTAATCTAGTTTGACACTTCAATGCAGCACAGCAGGTATACCATAATGTTAATGTTAAAGGCTGAAGTAGAGTACTTTTCTATAACAGTTATTACCCACTTCTAACATAAACTGTCATCTGTCCCCCTTTCCACTTTTAAAATAGTGTTTCTACATTGACAGGATCAAAGATGAATATGGCAATCTACTCACTTATCGTAAGAAATGTTGAGGGAGCAGAAACCAACTGCTCGCTTCGGTTTCACTGAAACACGTTTCTCTTAATCCACTAGAACCTCCATAGATCTGCCTTTTTAGGGACTAGCATGCCAATGTTCACTGAGTTTAGGGGAGGAAATCCCATGCAAACCTGACAGCTGTATTCTTGCAATTAAGAAAAGCCTAGAAAGAGCATTGGAATGTCACTTTGCTGGTTTGAAACTAATGTCTGTGTTGCTACGCTGTATTTTAGTGGGAAGGGCTATGTATAGTAATACTGAGTATCAGGATTGGGGAGGAGCACAATGAGGGAAGCATTTCATGATTTGCAAATAGACTGGCCCTGTTCACTGTTTTCATTTCATCCTCATCAGCTTTTAGACTAAATTTTAATCCAAGCATATCCCTAACACGGTCTATGCAAATGCAGAATGACTTTAGTCACTTCTGCAACCAGAAAGTGCCTAAAACTGTAGAATTTGCTCCCAAATGGATTGATGTTGCTATCAGCATTTGAGGGGAATTGAGGCAGTAGAGAATAGAGGATAACATGATAGGGTTCAGGGAAATACAGATAGGAGCAGTTCATATGGAGTATTAGGTCTGTCCCTGAACCCCTGTTGGCTGCAAAATTGAGCCTGGGCTGGTAAGCTATGACATGATTACTTAAAAGCCATGGTATAAGACCTGAGATGAGCCATCTTAGGCCTTGTCGAAGCCTGTTATATTGCAACAGGTCTGTGATGACTAGGAAGGTAACAGGATAGCAACCTGAGGAACTGCACAGATCCCCAATGCCTCAATGAGGGGACGATGCAAAATTCTGGCATACAAATCAAAGGGACCCCATTAAAATTACAAAAATTAGTGGATGCTAATATGAGTGTTTTTAGATTAGATTCCCTACAGTGTGGAAACAGGCCATTCGACCTAACAAGTCCACACAGATGCTCCGAAGAGTAACCCAACCAAACCTATTTCCCTCTGACTAATGCATCTAATACTATGGGCAATTTAGCACGGCCAATTCACCTGACCTGCACATCTTTGGATTGTGGGAGGAAACCGGAGCACCCAGAGGAAACTCACGCAGACACGGGGAGAACATGCAAACTCCACACAGACAGTCGCCCGAGGCTGGAATCGAACTCGGGTCACTGGTGTGGAAAGGCAGCAGTGCTATCCACTGATCCACTGTGCCACCCCCATAAACAACCCATTCACAAATGAACAGAGCCAAGCAGCCAATCCCTGATCGGGGATTTTTGATCCCTCACAACAAAATGCACAGAAACTCATGCACGTAGCTAGGGATAAACAGTAGAAAATCATTCTTATCATGCACTATAAGTTAACTTCCCAGCTTTACTGGAAGGAGATTATGTACTGCATTATAAACACACTCAAATGAACAAAATTAATTTGATTGCCTTGTTACCTGAATGATGTGGTAAACAACATATGACCTTTACTGTAATTCTTGAGGGATAATTCTGAAGCTTGTTCAAACTATATTAATACTGAACTGCCTTCAGTAATGAGAAATGCACATGATCTTACTTCCTTGCAAATTTTTGCTTATTCCCCTTTTCCAATTACAAAGTGACGTCTTTTAACTCATCACAAACATCAGACATGTTGGCATTGGACAGGGACGTAACTTGTCTCAGTTATTGGCAATCAAATCTCAACCATCTGGTAGAGTTTGCAATTGAGAACATGGAGAGCGCGAACAGGTAATGCATTTGACTGTGAGGAGTATGGCAAGTGAACCCAAACAAATCAACAGAGGTCAAAAAAAGCATTATGCGGATGCTCAAAGTCTAAATAAGAAAAAATAGAAAAAGCTGCGAAGATTCAGACAACATCTGCAAAGCAAAAAGTTTACTCCAACTGTCAAGACGGTCTGGGAGGCAGGTAGGCCTCATTAGGTGGCCCGATGGACTGCAGTTTTGATAAAGCCTCACAGGACTCAGAAAGTTAACTCTGCTTTCTCTCTCAGATGCTGCCAGACCTGCTGAGTTGCACCAACAACTTCTGCTCTTGTTTCAGATCTCCACAGTTCTTTTTTTGATTAGGTTAGATTACTTACAGTGTGGAAACAGGCCCTTCGGCCCAACAAGTCCACACCGACCCGCCGAAGCACAACCCACCCGGACCCATTCCCCTATATATACCCCTTCGCCTAACACTATGGGCAATTTAGCATGGCCAATTCACCTAACCTGCACATTTTTTTTGGAACGTGGGAGGAAACCAGAGCACCCGGAGGACACCCACGCAGACACGGAGAGAATGTGCAAACTCCACACAGTCAGTCGCCTGAGGCGGGAACCCAGGTCTCTGGCACTGCGAGGCAGCAGTGCTAACCACTGTGCCACTGTGCCACCCAGGATGAAAGCAAAATGTCTTCACGCCACCACAGTCATTGTCGACAGCAACAATATGGCTGGCTGGAGGTGGGATGATAAGTTGATCCAATTAGTTAGCCAAATGATAATCAATTCCCATTCCAATCCTCACCTCCTTGCTTTGATACCTGGGGAAGGCCTCTGCTGTGTGGAGAGATTACCAGGTAAACTGTGGCGATTTTCCATCTGTTCACCATCCGCTCCATACCCCACAAAGGGGTCTCCTAGCAGGAGTGGTTGCCCTGGTAGCTCTAATATCTGCTGGAGGAGTCTCCTCAGGGCAGCCTGCCTGGTCCCAGCATGGTGAACAAAAATTTCTCATGTGGCCATCTCAGGGTGGATGCTTCCTCTTCTACTCCTGAAGCCTTAGACTCAGCTGTAGCAATCTGTACCAGCGGCACAGCCCAGGCTACCAGCCCTCTGATTCAGCCACCAACTTAGAAGTGAGCCTGCCGTCCTCACCTGAACCCCATCATCACACTTGGACATCAGTACTGTGTAGAAAACAGTCAACAGCGCTTTGTCCAGAGAGGTCAAGCTACTGCAGCAAACTACTCAGTCAAAATCCTGGAATTCCCTCCCTCAGGGCATTTTGGGTCAACCTCCACATGGAATGTAATAGTTCAAGAAGGCAGCTCATCATCACCTTCTCCGGGGCAACTAGGAACAGACAAGGAATGCTGGCCAGCCAGTGACACTAACATCTTTACACTTGCAGTAAGGTTCCATTCTTACTACCTGCTGTGCAAATTCACCCCCGCTATCCTGACAGTGGTATACATCCCCACTCCAGTGGAAAATGAACAGTGCTCTTGGTGTAGTATGCAACAACTACAAACAGTCTTGAGACAGAGTACCCTGGAGCCTTGTTCCTCGCAGCCAGTGGCTTCAACCAGGCCAACATCAAGAATGTTCTATCAAAATACCATTAACAAGTCTCCTGTCACACCAGAGATCCAAGCATCCTTGACTATTGCTACACAACCATCAAAGATGCCTACCACTCCATCTCCTGTCCACATTTTGGAAAATCAGATCACAATGCTCCTCCGTCTGGCTTACAAGCAGAAGTTGAAGTGTGAGGATCCCCAGTACAGAAAATTGTGCAGTGTTGGTCTGAGGCGACAGAAGGGCATCTGCGGGACTGCGTAGCATCGGTGGAGTGGTCCACATTTAAGAGCACAGCAGCCAACCTAAACAAGTATGCCACTACCATTACAGACCTCATCACCAAGTGTGTAGAAGACTATGTGCTGAACAAATGAATCCAAATATTCCCCAACGGAAATCATGGATGAAGTGGGCGATCTGCTCCCTGCTGAAGTCCAGGTCTGAGATGTTAGAGTCATAGAGTCATAGAGATGTACAGCACGGAAACAGACCCTTTAGTCCAACTCGTCCATGCCAACCAGATATACCAACCCAACCTAGTCCCACCTGTCATATCCCTCTAACCCCTTCCTATTCATATTCTGGATTAGTGGTGCTGGAAGAGCACAGCAGTTCAGGCAGCATCCAAGTAGCTTCGAAATCGACGTTTCGGGCAAAAGCCCTTCATCAGGAATAAATTACCTTCCTATTCATATACCCATCCAGATGCTATTAAATGTTGCAATTGTACTAGCCTCCACCACTTTCTTTGGCAACTTATTCCATACACGTACCACCCTCTGAGTGAAACAGTTGCCCCTTAGGTCTCTCTTATATCTTTCCCCTCTCACCCTAAATCTATGGCCTCTAGTTCCAGACTCCCCCACCCCAGGAAAAAAGACTTTGTCTATTTATGATATCCATGCCCCTCATAATATTATAAATCTCTATAACATCACCCCTCAGTCTCCAACGCTCCAGGGAAAACAGCCCTAGCCTATTCAACCTCTCCCCATTGCTTAAATCCTCCAACCCTGGCAACATCCTTGTAAATCTTTTCTGAACCCTTTCAAGTTTCAAAACATCTTTCCGATCGGAAGGAGACCAGAATTGCACACAATATTGTAAAAGTGGCCGAACCAATGTCCTGTACTCAATACTCTGACCAATAAAGGAAAACATACCAAACGCCTTCTTCACTATCCTATCTCCCTGCGACTCCTTAAGTCTATTTGCCAAAGCTATCTCATGTCCCCTTTTTACCCTCCTGATTTCTCTATTAAGTATACTCCTACTGTCTTTATACTCCTCTAAGGATTCACTCGATCTATCCTGTCTATACCTGACATATGCTTCCTTCTTTTTCTTAACCCATACCTCAATTTCTTTCTAGAACATAGAATATAGAACATAAAACAATATAGCACAGAACAGGCCCTTCGGCCCTCAATGTTGCGCCAACCTGTGAACTATTCTCAGCTCGTCCCTCTACACTATCCCAAAATCATCCATGTGCTTATCTAAGGATTGTTTAAATCTCTCCAATGTGGCTGAGTTGACTACATTAGCAGGTAGGGCATTCCATGCCCTTACCACTCTCTGTGTAAAAAACCTGCCTCTGACATCTCTCTTAAATCTATCACCCTTCAATTTGTAGCTATGCCCCCTCATACAAGCTGACGTCATCATCCTTGGAAAAAAACTTTTACTGTCTACCCTATCTAATCCTCTGATCAGCTTATATGTCTGTATCAAATCCCTTCTTAGCCTTCTTCTTGCCAATGAGAACAGGTTCAAGTCTCTCAGCCTTTCCTCATAAGACGTTCCCTCCAGACCAGGCAATATCTTGGTAAATCTCCTCTGTACCTTTTCCAATGCTTCCACATCCTTCCCGAAATATGGGGACCAGAACTGTAAACAATATTCCAAGTGTGGCCGCACCAGCGTTTTGTATAGCTGCAGCATGATATTGCGACTCCGGAGCTCAATCCCTCTACGAATGAAACCTAACACACCGTATGCCTTCTTAACAGCACTATCCACCTGGGTGGCAACTTTCAGGGATCTATGCACATGGACTCCAAGACCCCTCTGCACATCTACATGACCAAGAATCTTTCCATCAACCCAGTACTCTGCCTTCCTGTTATCCTTCCCAAAGTGCCCAAGTTGGGCAACCCTGACCTCTAAAGGAAATCGAGATACAACCTCCGTGAGGCCTTCAGAGGCACCACAACCTCCCCATCCCCCACCCTCTTAGGTGTCTCACGAACTTGACTGAGTATTTTGAGGAGCTAACAAAATGTTTGGGCAAAGCGGTTGATGTTGTCTACATGGACTACAGTAAAGCTTTTGACAAGGTCCCTCATGACAGATGGGTATAAAAGGTGAAGTCACATGGTATCAGCGGTGAGCTGGCAAGATAGATACTGAAATGGCTTAGTTGTAGGAGGCAGAGGGTAGTGATGGAAGAATGCTTTTCGGAATAGAAGGTTGTGACTAGTGGTGTTCCTCAGGGATCAATGCTGGGATCTCTGCGGTTCATGATTTACTTAAATGATTTGGAGGAAAGCCTAGCCAGTCTATTTAGTAAGTTTGTGGATGATACAAAGATTGGTGGTGGTGTGGATAGTGAGGAGGATTGCCAGAGGATACAGCAGGATATAGATCAGTTGGAGGCAGACGCAGAAAAAATGGCAGATGAAGTTTAATCCGGACAAATGTGATGTGATACATTTTGGAAGGTCAAGTGCAGGTGGAAGTTATACATTGAATGGTAGAATCCTTAGGAATATTGTTATGCGGAGGGATCTGGGTGTGCAGGTTCACAGATCACTGAAGGTCAATAAGGTAGTAAAAAAGGCTGATAGTGTCCTTGCCTTAATTGGAAGGGGCATTGAGTATAAGGATAGACAATTTGTACTTCAGCTTTATAGAATTTCAGTTAGGCCATACCTGGAATATTGCAAACAGTCCTGATCTCCACACTACCAGAAGGGTGTGGATGTTTTGGAGAGAGTACAGAAAAGGTTTACAAGGATGTTGACTGGTATGGGGATTTTAGTTATGAAGAAAGATTGGATAGACTGGGTTTGTTTTCACTGGAATGCAGGAGGTTGAGGGGTAACCTAATACAAGTTTATAAGATTGTGAATGGCATGAATAGAGTGGAAAGTATGAGGCTTTTTCCCAGGGTGGAGGGGCCAATTACTAGGGGACACAGGTTCATGGTGCAAGGGGAGAAGTTTAAAAGAGATGTGTGAGGCAGGCTTTTCACTTGTGTGAGAACCTGGAACGGTTGCCCGAGGAGGTGGTGGAAGCAGACACAACAGCAGCATTCAAGAAGCCCACAGATAAACACATGAACAGGAAGGGAAAATAGGGATATGGATTCTGTCAGTGAAGGCAGGTTTTGTATGGAAGGGCAAAATGTGGCAAAATGTGACAGTGCAGGCTTGGAGGATCTCGAGGGCCTGTTCAAGTGCTGTATCGTTCTTTGCTAAAAAGTTCAACATTACAGTCCTTCTTAAGTACTGAGCCATGGGCCTGGGTCTAGGCTCTTACATTCCAACACTGAGACAGTCACCAGCACAAAATAGTCGGTCAGCCTCCAGTTCCTTCGTTGTGCCACTGCCACAGAACCATATCACCGTTCTTCAGGATTTGGAGAAGCCGGTGTTGGACTGGGGTGTACAAAGTTAAAAATCACACAACACCAGCTATAGTCCAACAGGCTTATTTGGAAGCATTAGCTTTCAGAGCGCTGCTCCTTCATCGCTCCTTCAGCGCTCCGAAAGCTAGTGCTTCCAAATAAACCTGTTGGACTAAAACCTGATGTTGTGTGATTTTAAAGTATTCTTCAGTGTCTTCTTGTGTCTACCATTACAGATGGTGCCATAAATCTGTGCTGAGCCAATCTCAGTAATGCAGCCACTGCTGAAGCTGCTGGGTCCTGCACCAGGCACTGGGTCTAAATCCAACTCCATCCAGAATCTAGAGGCTAAGTGGAAAATCCCAGCTGGCCTCCATTAACAGTTGGCTCAATTGACTTTGAGGACAATAGGATTGCCAGAACTAACTCTGAGTCTGAGAAAATGGTCCGGGTGTAGGAGGGTGTCAAGGAACAGTATACTACCATTTGCTCTCATTCTCAGCACTGGTGAGAACTAAAAAGAAAAGTCCAGATTGGTTGACATGCTGAGTTAAATCCCAATATCAGGGCACTCATACAATAATGACCAATCACCTTGCAACCTCTAAGTTGTCCTGATGTCTGAAATCAAACTGGTGAGGACTGCCTTGGCAGATATCAAAGCTTTTTCCTTCGCAGATAAAGAGACAGAGGCTGAACATACCTCAGAAATCATTTTTTGAAACCTTTTTTCCATCTTACCTAATTTGTCCACATCTTTCTTGCAGAATGGAGGTAGACACGGACATAACGGTCCAACTGAAGAACTGAGAAACACATGTACATTGAAACACAAGTAGCAGTCTAATGTGAGACTTTATCCAAGTCTGGATCTCCACATAAATAACATTCATCGACATTCCCCTGCCCACTACCTTTGCCACATCTTCAAAAAGTTCAAATATGTTTGTCAGCCATGATGTACATATCAAGAATCTATACTGGCTCTCCCTGATTAACTGAAAATTTTGAGGTGATCAGTTACCCCATCTTTGATCATAGACACCAACAATATCCTACTATAGATGCTAGGCCAAATGGTCTAAAATTCCCTGATTTTCTTCTTTTGCCCTTCTTAATGGACAATATCCATTCATTGATAACCTACTCACTGACGGTCAGTTTGGTTTCCCTGTCTCCAAACCTCATTATGCCCCTGGTCAAACATTAAATCACAAAAGGATCACAAAGTGTAACCACACAGATGGGGAGCATTTAGGCTATTGCTTCTGCACTTGCTATTCAAATGAGTATCATTACCTATCTTCTGTTTCTCCCCCCAGTATCCATGCACATTATTTTTATCCAATAAATCAACCAATACCCTCTTCAATTCCTGAATTGAGCCTTCCTCCACTTCCAGGCAATACATTCTAGTCCAAGCTACATTTATGTGAAAAAAGATTTTTCGCGCATCATATTAGCTTATTTTGCAAATCTCTTTAAATCTATGCCCTCTCAATCCTTTTACAAGTAGAACCAATTTCTCCCTAGCCACACTCTTCAAGTAGTTCAGGATTTTAAAAACCGCTACTAGATCAGCTCTCCAATCCAAGAAAAACAGTCCCAACTTCTTCAATTTATCTTCATGATTTAAGTTGTTCATGTCTGGAACCTTTCTTGTAAAACACTTCCGCATTCTCTGCAATAGACTCACATTTTACTTATAATATGGTGCCCAGAACTATGTACAGTACTCCAGCTGACATCTAACTCATGTTAAACATCACCTTCTTGCTCTTGTACTCTCTGCCCCAATTCATAAAGCCACGGACGTTGCATTATTTACTTGCTTCCCTCTCTACCTATTCTTCAATTTTCATTGATCTGTGTGCATATACACCCTAGATCTGTCTGCTCCTGCACCCTTTTTAGCATTGTATCCCCTATTTTACATTGTCTTTCAATTTTCTTCCCACCACCATGCATTCATTCACATTTCTCTGCACTCAACCTTATTTCCCACCTATTTATCCATTTCACCAACTTGTCTATGACCCTTTGCAGTTCTAAATTGACCTCCTCACAGTTTCCAATTCGCCAAAGTTTTGTGCCATCTGCCAATTTTGAAATTGCCCCATGCAAACCCGAATCCAGGTTATTAATATATATCAATACAAGCTATGGTCCCAGTATCCTGGAGTACTCCACTACAATGGACGAAAAAGCTGAACTCAAGAAGGGAAGTGACGATGACTGTTCCTTACATCAAGGCAGTATTTGACCGAGTGTGGCATCAAGGAGTCCAAAACAACAGACATAAGCAGGAATTAACAGGGAATCTTCAGGTTGCTTGGAGCCATATCTACCACAAGATTATTGGAGGCCAATCATCTCAACCATCCCCGACTCAAATATACTTACCTCCTCATTTCACCAACTGTAATGCCAGTACCTTATACACCCACCTATTAACTTATCCTTTACTTATTTCCCTTACACACTTACTTTCTCTCCAAAACTTCTTAAATAGATCTTGGGATTTCAACAGCTTACTTACCGAAATAAAACAGCCAGTGTCATTAACAAAACTGCATTGTGGCTTGTACAAAGTTTTCCTGCATCATTTGATGCAAAGGTTTCTCTGCTTGGTGAGTTCTGCAGGATGCTCCAATAGCAGACAGGCCCGTAAGATCAGAGGTAGGTAAATAGGTAACTCTTTTGTCTAATTTAGTTTGGAAGTAGGGATTCCCAGCCAGGCTGCAAGATTTGACCCAATGTTTCCTCCAATTTCCTTCACTGTGTGTAACCCATTTGTTGATCTGCACAACTCCTTGAAGCCTGCTGGCCTGCTGTGTGTGCATTCTCTTAAAGGGACCACTGCTTGTAAATGGCTTATCCTCCCCTTTGTGACAGATTCTCAATGTTGTGCACCTGAAACTGAGAATGAATATTGGCTTTAGTGTTTTAATCCTTCTCTTCCTTTTGCTTTCACTTTGCTCTGTTTTGAAAATAAGGAATTCATCTTTAGTTTGAGTGCATGTACTGTGATAACAATCAAAAGACATTCACTGAAAATTAATGAGCTAACTGTGGCAACAGAGGCACCTGAATACTCCCCCCTTCTCTCAAACCCCATTTCAGAATTTAGTTTCCTTCTTGTTTCATTCTGTTCTTTCTCCCTACACCAAGCCTAATTCCTCGGCCAAGAGCCAAGACATGTGAGCTGTTCCCGGAGCTGTGCCAATGTGGACTTTTAAACGTACAATAGGATTTAATTTCCTCTGAGAGAGTACTGCTTATGATATTTACATAAAAGTCCTTTGTGTCCATAATAAATGCTGTCATGGGCTTGTTTAAAATAAACAGTCCAATGACTACATTAAAATAGCACATAAAAGAAGTTTGCACAATCTTGTTTTGATCGATGTCAATTTGTGGGTAAAATTGCAAAAACTGCATACATTGTCCATTTGAGGTATTAGGCAATTACCTAGTGATTGCATTGTTTTATCTCTAGAACATGTCAGAGAACATTATGAGTCACCACAGTAAAAGACAGTATCACATACCAGGAATAAAAAGGCAGCAGTTTCTGCACTTAAATGGAAACTTTCAATAAAATATCATTTGTTGGATGGTCATTGTTGAAGGAGGGCATGCAAGAAATGCCTATGGTGTGCAGCATGGTCCCACACTCCCAACAAAATAGATGACCAGATTATTAATTTTTTGAGATATCATGGAGTAAATAATCATCCAGAGTGAAAAGCTTCTTTGTCATTCTTCAGATGGTGCCATGGGATCTTAAACGCCCACCTGAGAGGGCAGACAGAGCTTCTAATAAATGTCAGTTTGAATGACAACACCTCCGTGAGTGCAGCAGTCACTCAGTAACCAATTCAAGTGCCAGACTCGATTTTGCTCAAGTCTATGTTGAGACTTGAACCCCTGGCTTGATTCATAAACCAGTGATGTTCTTAAATTCAACAGCTTTCAAGGCCCATCTTTCTCTCTACCCTTTCACTCGTTAACAGTTTGTCAAGGAAATGGAATTCCATGAGAACGGACCCATTAAAGTTACAGCAGGAGTTTGGGAGGTCTCTTGCAAGCTTAGATTTAATAAACTCAACGTCACAACTTTTAACTTTCAGCAGCAACAGAAAACAAGGGATAGACATTCACCCATTCAATTATACAACCTCTGAATGGATAGGGAGGTCAGAGGGATGGATATGGTGAACAAGCCATTACCATACATTTTCTACCACCACTAAAAGTTAAATTCTATCCTATCGCCTCTGGTCTCTTCCAATGCCAATACTCCTGAATGATTATAACTTCCCTCCATTGATTGTAAAAAAATGAAACTCGAATAACAGCGTTCCAAAGAAACTGATCTGGTAAGTTTCCCATCCTTACTTTAATGGAATAGCAAAAACTGTGGAATAAACCAAAGCCAATATATTACATTTGACCATTCAAGAGCCAAACGTGAAGAACCAACAAAGACAAGGACAGAATTGATCTTATCCCAACGCCCAGATCATCTAACTGAATTAATTCTGGACACATGCTTAAAGCATAAAGCATATGATAAATTTATCATTCAATTTATACGAAGATTTTGATATATATCTGTTTGATAGAACTGCATAGAGCAATAGATAATGTATTACTGTTAAGAATGTGTCTTTGCTTTCTTGACAGCATTCCCATGCTAGGTTTGAAACAGCTCCAAACAATCCCAAAAGTTCAAATTGTAACTGGGAGTAGTACCATAGTGGTAATGCAATGGAACCAGCAATCTAGAAAACCAGGCTACTGTTCTTTCAATGTATGTCTGAATCCCACCAAGGCAGAGATTGAAATTTGAGGGATTTTAAAATTTCTGAAATAAAATACCAGTCTAAAAGCATCCATGTAGCCACTATTGATTGTCAATAAAACCTCTTTCTGGTTAACGGAAGCCTTTTGGCCAAAGAAATCTGCCATCTTTACCTGTTCAGGCCTCCATGTGACTCCATACTCACTGCACTTGGTGACTCAATGGACTGAATGGCTGAATTCTACACTGTAGCAACTCTATATTTCAATGTGTTTGACTCTCAACTGCCCTCTGGGCAATAAATGCTGGCTTAGCCATGGATGCCCACATCCTTTATTTATTTATTCATTTTTGTGGGATGTGGGTGTCACTGGGTGGGCTAACATTTATTCCCCATCCCTAGTTGCCGTTGAGAGGTCGGTGGTGAGCTGCCTTCTTGAACTGCTGCAGTCGACCTGCTGTGGGTTGACCCGCAATGCCATTAAGGAGAGTATTCCAGGATTTTGATCCAGTGACAGTGAAGAAACAGCAATATATTTACAAGTCGGGATGGTGAGGGGCTTGGAGGGGAACTTAAAGATAGTAGTGTTCCCATATATCCTACGAATGGATAAAGAAAAATTAAAATTTTGGATTTATATCCAATAGATTATTTATAATTGATGAATGCACTTTTGAATGACATGCCCTTCAACTCTCCAAACTCACTGTAAGGTTTATTGTAGTCATAAAACCCTTTAGATGTTTGGAGAGTGTACCTTTGACTTGGGCTTCGATAAGTGAAAAATTCTTCCCTGAAACTTGCTTCATCTTTACTCAAAAGGCGAGGGTAAAAGATGAAAACACTTTGATTGTGAGTGTGCAGTTCAGCATTAAAATGTGTACTCGTCAGTGGGGATTTACTGGGTCAATTATCTGCAAAGCCACAATACAAAAACTTCTGTTTTCCTTATTTTTCCTTTTCACATATATCATTCATTAGCAGGCATTCACAAGCAGTGCTGTCCTTGCAAATGATGACTGACAGACCGTGGATTCCCGTCGAGTTACATCACACTAGGAAACATTCAGCAACAATCCGGCCTTTCTGTCTGGAATTAGGAAGGAAACAGTGAGTCCCTCTGTTTCCTTCCACAAAATGTCATCACGAGCCCGTGATCACTCGATGTCAAGGCCAGAGAACCGTTTAAAGGAACTGAGTCATTTTAAAGGGAAGTACTTTTAATTGTCCCAAGAAGAAGGGTATTTGCAAGATGTTACAAAGAAAACAAAATCATAGACTCAACGTATTCCTCTCAAGAAAAGATGACTCGTCACATCCACAAGCTCCGTTGTTTTTGCTTGAACGAAAGAGGCCGTTGTTTCCTTTGTCTTTGAAACAGTTTGATTTTTTGGGGGATTCATAATGATCATACTAAAAAGTAGATGCCTAGCAATTGTGCTTACCTAACATTATAGTAGAAATATTTTACTGGTTTGAAGATGCAGAAATGTGGCTATAATGAAGGGAGAGTTAGTTACATGAAGTTTGGATATGAAACCCTGGCAAAGCCAAACTGACTCTCAGTGTTTATTGTTCTGAGCTCCTTATGAAGAATGGCCAATTAATGGGGTGTAGCAGGACTCTTGGCACCCACAGTACTATATCCCAGCATGAATCATCACTTCCAGGAGAGGGAAAACAAGCGTGTATCCAGGCAAGTCCAATTGTACAGGCTAAATTTCTAAATGCACTGTGTGACTCAAGTTTTCATAATTACGTGAGTGAGACTCTTTTTAAAAAAAGTATCCTGTGTGGCAAAGGTCCCATACAAGACTTAGTATTCGATCAATGCCATGGTGTTCAAGGCTCTATATTCTGAGTTTGCACAGCCAGTTGGAAATACTGTGCACTGATAACTGCAAACACTGTCAACTGTGCAGATGCTTTGTCCAGTGATTTTTTTTCAGCCACCCTCTATTCACCCTTTTCTGCCTTGACATTTCATGGACTTCACTGTAGTCATTCTCTTGCAGCCTCTCTCGCTTTCCTCTTCGCCTTCTTTCTTCCATCTCACTTGCTCCCTCTCCTTACCTTGAGGCATATTTGTTTTGCTCTCTCCTGACAATGATGGCCTATACTGGGATTCTGTATTGTGGGTGCCATCATCCCTACAACACCCCATTCTGTAGAAGGAGCACTGAGCACCAACAAGCACCGAAACATATTCAAGAGGAAGCCAGAGAGCCCCGCATGTATGGACAGTACCTAACTTGGCTGGTGTGAATGAGTCAGTATAACCAATGTACCTCAAAATTTGGGCGAACATTGACAGGTTAATAATAACAAGGAAGTTTGCATGTGGCAATCTGTGGTTACAACACCTGGATTGTGACTGTTTGAACCGGCTTAATTTAAATGCAATTTCTTTCTGGCTTCTCTTAAGTGTAAAAGAGAAAACAATGTGTGAGGTGGCTCTGAGCCAAATTGTCTGCATATCCCTGTTTTTTTTATCTTAACTGAGCCAAACTCAGACTGGGTTTATTTGGTGTCAGTGAATCTGGCTGAGAGAAGGAAAACTCCTCTGCTTGATGGTCCCTTATTTACCACAGAGTCTCAGAGTAAAGGGAGGGAGCATGAATGATAAAAGAAGAAAGATGAATAGAAAGCAGAGGGAGCCTGTTAGAGATAGGAGTGAAGTCCATGAAAAATAAAGACGGAAAAGGGCAAGCAAAACATTAATGGAGAACAACAAAACACTTCAAAAATTTCAAGGCAGACATTCCATGTCAGCAAGCAGTCATTATTGTCAATCTTGTTGGTCAGTCCATGTTTGAAGTTGAGTTCCATCTTTGTGAATTTTCTTCTTGTTATAGCATTCTGACCTTCATCGCCTTCCATGTGTCAGACTGAGTTACATCTATGTGAGACATTGCACTTGGTCCAGGGCTCTCTGTTGCAAGCTGTTGCAAGTCAATCCTTTTCCAATAGACTTTCAGGATATCTTTGAAACGTTTCTGCTGGATTTTCTCGAGTCAGTCATGACCTAGGTATAGTGAGCATAGTTCAGAAGGCATGTGCTCAGTGCTCTGATGAAGCGGCCTTTCCAGTGCAGATACCTCACCAGAATTGTCACCCCTTTTCTCAGGATACCTGCTTCTTAGAGAATCTTAATGTTGGCACAACCGTTCATTTAGATGACACCTACAATCTTCCATCAGCAGTGCTGTTGGCATCTGTTGAGCTTCCATGGCTGTCAGCAATATTTTACTCAAGTACTTTACCAATGGGGAGGTGATGGCTTAATGGTATTATTACTAGACTAGCAATCTTGACTAATAATGGGGACTCAGGTATTGTTCAGGGACCTTGGTTCAAATCTTGCCATGGCAAATGGTGGAATTTGAATTAACAAAAAGTCTAATAATAACCATAAAGCCATTTTGATTGTTGGGAAATTCCATCTGGTTCACTAATGCCCTTTAGGGAAAGAACTTCCTGTCCTCCCTCGGTCTGGCTTAGAGCAATGTGGTTGACTCTTACCTGCCCTCTGGGCAATTGGTGAGGGCAATAAATGCCCACATCTGTAAATTTTTTTTAATTCTCAGAAGGAAACATCATAAACAAAAAACAACATGCATTTATGTTTCATTATTTACATAGGAGAGAAATTCAAGTAATTTCAGGGAGAGTCAAGAGCATGGTGCT
The DNA here is from genome assembly GCF_047496795.1 of Chiloscyllium punctatum. Lineage (NCBI taxonomy): Eukaryota > Metazoa > Chordata > Chondrichthyes > Orectolobiformes > Hemiscylliidae > Chiloscyllium > Chiloscyllium punctatum. The sequence goes on from NC_092746.1 coordinate 98,214,596, forward strand.
GGAAAAGCACAGCAGGTCAGGCAGCATCTGAGGAGCAGGAAAATCGATGTTTCAGGCAAAAGCACTTCATCATGATCAGCCTGACTTGCTGTGCTTTTCCATCACCACACACTTGACTCTAATCTCCAGCATCTGCAGTACTCACTTTTGCCTAATTCCAGAGAGAGGTAATCAAGCTAGAATGGATATCAAGCCAAGAGTGAGATTAGAAGGGTTGGTTTTAGGTGTTAAGGGAAATGGAGAAGTAGAGGAGTTCAGGGAGGTAACTCACAGAGATAAGAGGTATCAGTGCCAATGGAGGATCAAAGGTGGGAGGTGGCGTAGTGCACTATATCCAGCTTTGGCAGTTTAAAGGAATGATAAGAGGATTAAGGCAGACTGCAAAGATAGGAACAGTTAAAATCCTGAAGCTTTTTAAAGAACAAAGAATGGTACTGCACAGGGCCAGGCCCTCTGACCCACCAAGTCTCTGCCAAAACATAATGCCTTTCGAAACTAAAATCCTTTTGCCTCTATGCAGTCCATATTCCTTTATTCCCTGCTTATTCAAGATTCAATATGTCAAGATGCTTCTTAGATGTTGCTATTGTATCCACCTCCATCAACTTCTGCAAGCAGTGCATTCCAGGCACTTACAACACTCTGTCTAAAAAACTTGCCTCTGACATCTCTTTTAAATTTTCCCTTTTAGCTTAAACCAATGTCCCTTCATAATTGACATTTCGACCCTGGGATAAAGACTCTAACTATCCATTTTATATTTCTCATAATTTTATAAACTTCTATCAAGTCGCCCTTCATCCTTGAAGTGAAAACAAACCAAGTCTGTCAAATCTCTCCTCATTGCCAATACGCTCCAAATCAGGCAAAAATCCTGGTAAACCACATTTGTGCCCTTTCCAAAGCTTCCATTCTTCAGGTAGTGCGGAAATGAGGATTGTACACAATATTCCCAATATAGCCTAACTAAAGTTCCACACTGTAGCAACATGACATGCTAATTTTTATTCTATGTCCTGACTGATGAAGACAAGCATGCTATGTGCTTTTTTGATCACGTTATCCACTTGGGTTGCCATTTTCAGGGAAATGTGGACCTGTACACCTCGATCTCTCTGTATATTGATGCTACCAAGGGTTCTGCCATTCACTGTATACTTCCTCCTGCATATGATCTCCTAAAACACATCACCATGCATTTGTCCATGCATTTGTTAAACTCCATGTAACATTTCTTCACTATCAATATCCTGCTGCATTCTTTGGCAGTCCTCCTCACTATCTGCAGCGCCCACAATTTTTATGTTGTCTTCAAACTTACTAATCAGTCTGCCTACATTCTCCTCTCAATCATTTATATATAGTACAAACAACTGGGGTCCGATCATTGACTCCTGCAGAACACCATTGGTCACAGCTCTCCAGTCTGAAAAACACCTTTCTACTCTCTTACTTCTATGATTAAGCTAGAGACTTCACCTTCTGTATTCTGTATTAGCTTACCATGAGAGACCTTGTCAAAGGCCTTGATAAAAGGCGGCACGGTGGCACAGTGGTTAGCACTGCTGCCTCACAGCACCAGAGACCTGGGTTCAATTCCCACCTCAGGCGACTGACTGTGTGGAGTTTGCACATTCTCCCCGTGTCTGCGTGGGTTTCCTCCGGGTGCTCCGGTTTCCTCCCACAGTCCAAAGATGTGCAGGTCAGGTGAATTGGCCATGCTAAATTGCCCGTAGTGTTAGGTAAGGGGTAGATGTAGGGGAATGGGTGGGTTGCGCTTCGGCGGGGCGGTGTGGACTTGTTGGGCCGAAGGGCCTGTTTCCACACTGTAAGTAATCTAAATCTAATCTAATCTAAAGTTCATGCAGATAATATCTACCACCCTGTCCTCACCAATCATCTTTGTCACGTCTCAAAATACTCAAATCTGGTTTGTGAGGCATGACCTCTTCTGCACAAAGCCAAGCTGCATATCACGATTAAGCTCATATTTTTCCAAATGGGAGTAAATCTTATCCCTAAGAATCTATTCCAATAATTTCCCTACCAATGACAAAAGACTCACCAGTCTGTATTTTGCCAGATTATCCTTATTGCCCTCTTTAAGCCAAGAAGCAATATTGGCTATTCTCCAGTTCCCTGGGACCTCTCCTGTGATGAAAGAGGATACAAAGATTTCATACAAAGGCCTAGCAATTTCCTCCCCCACCTCCCTCAATATTCTGGGATAGATCCAATCAGATCTTGTGCATTTGTCGACCATAATTCTTTACAGAATAGTCAATGCCTTTTCTATACTGTCATGCTCTAGAAGATGAACCTTGACTCCCCTGACTCACCATCCATCACGTCCTTCTCCTTTGTGAAAACCAGTGCAAAGTATTCATTAAGGACCTAACTCACTTCTTCCGGCTCCACTCATAAATTCCCTCTTTTGTCCTTGAATGGACTTACGCTTTCCCTCACTACCTTCTTGCTCCTTATATGTGAATGATATGCCTTGGGATTTTCCTGAATCCTGTTTGTCAAAGACATTTTACGCACTCTTTCATCCCTCTTAATTCCTTGTGTTTGAGTTCTTCCCCGATTTTTTTTGTACTCTTCAAAGGCTGTCTATCTTCAGTTTCCTAAACCTCACCTACGCCTCCTTTTTCTTTTTTGACTATGGGCCAAGGAGAGGCAGATGGAGTTTAATTTAGATAACTGTGAGGTGTTGCATTTTGGTAAGGCAAATGAGGGCAGTATTTATACAGTAAATGGTAGATCCCTGGGAAGAGTCGCTGAACAAGGAGACCGAGGGGCGCAGGTGCATTGTCACTTGGAAGTGAAGTTGCAGGTAGTTCACATGCTTGCATTGAGCATAGGAGTTGGGACATCATATTGCGACTGTTCAGTTGCCCGTCTAAAGGAAGAATGTTGTTAAACTTGAGAGGGTCCAGAAAAGATTTACAAGGATGTTGCCATGACTAGAGGGTCTGAGCTATAGGAGAAAGTGAGGACTGCAGATGCTGGAGTATCAGATTTGAGAGTGTGGTGCTGGAAAAGCACAGCAGGCCAGGCAGCATCCAAGGAGCAGGAGAGTCAACTTTTTTTTTCCCTGGAGTGTCAGAGGCTGAGGGTTAACCTTATAGAGGTTTATAAAATCATGAGGGGCACGCATAGGGTGAATAGCCAGGGACTTTTTCCCAGGATAGGAGAGTCCAAAACTAGAGGGCATGGGTATAACGTGAGAGGGGAAAGAGTTCATTTTAAAAGATTTACCTTGTAAATTATGTGCCTTTTTTATTGCTTTATAGAAAAAATTGTTAAACTTGACTTTTAAAGCGATAATTTTTGCAATGAGTTGAGTTCTTTAAATTGAGTAGACGCAAACACATTGATAGTTTGACATGTTGGTGTGTTTGGAAACCCACATTTTTAAATTGCAAACTTCAGAAAATTGAGGTAATGCAGTTCCTTTAATTGAGAGGTCTGAGAATATAAAACAAATGTAAAATCCCATTTACAGAGCATAGAGAGATTCAGAAGGCTCCTATGTTAATAACAAGTAGCCAGTGGCATTCCCTGGAGAAGCATCTGAGTCTTGGAGGAAAGATCAGTCTCTATAAATATAAGAGTAATTTACATACTTCAAATGAAATAGGTACATTTGGTAAGATAATGAGTAGCCAAAAGATCTAGCAAGCAAATTTTGTCAATATTTCCCATTTATTTCTTAATTCTATTCAGTATTATGGCCTCATTTAAATTTTAATTGATCTCATTAAGTTCAGTTATTTCCCCTAATTGCAGTTTTAGACAATGTCTGCTTTTTCCTTTTATTCTTATTAGCTTTTTAAAATTGTTTGTTACCCATACTCTGATCAGACACAGGCAGGTCAAATATAGCTTCGAAAGAACAGAAGCCCTGTGCGATTGTCTCACATACATTATTTGTAATCTAAGATCCTGAGGGAGGCAGGAGGAGTAATAACCTTGGCAGCAGTTACGATGTCTATAACTCTCAGTTATAACTGTGCAAAACAGTCAGTGTAAAAGTACAGGTTATAACAAAGTAAGACATTTCCCTTTCTCTTGACTGAAAGAACCGAGTTTTCCCTTTGTATTGCCTATGCAAAAACTGTAATATTTAATATGATGATCCAGACTGAGAATAGAATTTTATTTCTTGCCTAGCACAAAAGAAATCAGATTTTATGCTAATAGATTCTGGCTGTGCATACATATTTGAGTTTTTGAACAGCTGCACTTAGAAACAATGCATAAAAATTGCCATCCAGCATGAATTTTTAGGTCTATTTATTTAAGATATATTTGTGCCTTTTCTCTGCTCTTCTATAAGGTTCTGGTTTCGGTGCTTGTAATGGATTGGAGTTCGATCTTATTTGATTAAATGCAAGATCCATCTCACAGTGATGGGGTGTGTTGCTGAACAAAGAGACTTTGGAGTGCAGGTTCATAGTTCCTTGAAAGTACAGTTGCAAGTAGACAGGGTAATGAAGGCTTTTGGTATGCTTGCCTTTATTGGTCAGTGCATGGTGTACAGGAGTTGGTAGGTCATGTTGCAGCTGTACAGGACATTGGTTAGGCCACCTTTGGGATACTGCATTCAGTTCTGGACTCGTTGCTACAGGAAGGACGCTGTGAAACTTGAAAAGGTTCAGAAATGATTTACAAGGATGGTGCCAGAGGGTTGGAGGGTTTGAGCTACAGGGAGAGGCTGAATAGTCTAGGGCTATTTTCCCTTGAGCGAAGGAGGCTGAGGAGCGACTTTATAGAATGAGGGGCATAGATAGGGTGAATAGCCAAGGTCTTTTCCCGAGGGTAGTGGAATCAAAATCGAGATGGCTGAGGTTTAAGGTGAGGGGACAATATTTAAAAGGCGCCTAAGTGGCAACTGTTTCACACAGAGGGTGGTCCATGTATGGAATGAGCTGTCAGACTAAATGGTGGAGGTTGGTATAATTACAATATTTAAAAGCATCTGGGTGGCTATACCATATGAAGGGTTTAGAGGGGTATGGGCTAAATTCAGGCAAATGAGACTAAATTAATTTAGGATATGTGGTTGGATGTGTTGGACCGAAGGGTCTGTTTCCATGCTGTATAGCTGCATAACTCAAAATGTAATTTTCTTCAAAAATAAAGTATCTATTTTAGTATGTACTTGACCTATATTCTGTCTAGTTTAATTACTCTTGCAATTCTTTGAGTTATCTGCCATATTGAACTCCACCTAGAAGAAATACTGAGGGTGTGAAGGGCACAGAATGTCTTCTGCGTCAGGGATTTGAGTGTCCATCACCAAGAATGTTTTGGTAGCATCACAAGCGATTAAGTTGGTTGAGTTCTCAGGACATACTTGCAAGTCTCAATCTGTAACAGATGGTGAAGGAGCCAGCAAGAAGGGAAAAAAAAACAACAAATCATTATTGTCACCACCTACTTGACAGAGATATATCTGTCCATGACAAGATTAGTACGAATGATCATCACACAGTCCTCATGAAGACAAAGTCCTGCCTTCACAATGAGGGTACCCTGCATTGTGTTGTGTAGCATGAATATTGTGCAAAATAGGCTAAGTTCAGAGATAGATTTAGCAACTCAAAACTGGTCATCCATGAAATGCTGAGAGGCATCAGTAATAGTTTAGTTGTTTTCAACTACAATCTGTAACCTCACGGCCTAGAAAGACAGGGGACCACCAGGTCAGTGGATCAGTCCTGATTCAACTAACAGTGCAGTGAATATGCCAGGAGCAGCAAGCCAAACATAAGAAGCAGTGTGCAATAGACAGAGTTAAGCAATCCCAAACCAATGGGTCAGATCAAAACTTGGTCATAACCTGTCATAAATGGTGATGGGCAATTAGCCAATTAACTGGAGTTGGAGGCCACAGCATTATTCACACCCACGATGTTGGGGAAGCTCAATAAATCTGTATAAGAGACAGACTGAAGGAAGCATTTGTAAGATCTTCAGCCAGAAGTGCCAAGTGAACCAATGTGGCTTCGTCCTCGCTTCTGAACATCATCAATGCTAACTTTCAAATAACTCAATTCACTTCAAGAAATAGCTGAAGGCACTGAATACTGTAAAGATTATGGGCCTTGGTAACATCCTGGTACTGAAGCAGTATTGAAGAATTGTGCTCTAGAACCTAATCTAATATAGTGACTCAGAGAAAGTGAGGACTGCACATGCTGGAGATCAGAGCCAAAACGTGTGGTACTGGAAAAGCACAGCAGGTCAGGCAGCATCCGAGGAACAGGGTTTATGCCTGAAACATCCATTCTCCTGCTCTTCAGATGTTGCCAAACCTGCTGTGCTTTCTAGTGCCGCACCTTTTGACTCTGATCTAATATAGCACCAATACTGATATCCACCCAATACTGTGGATAATTACCCATATATGTCCTTTCCATAATAAGCAGGACAAATCCAATTTGGCAAATTACCAGCACACCCATCTACTATTGATCATCAACAGAGTGATGAAACCTGTTGCTGAAGATATTCATTTAATATTAATTTCAAACTGCACTTACACAAAAGAAGTTCTCATTAATACGCAGATTATATTTTGCCAGTGTCACTCAGCAACTGACCACGTTATAGCCTTGATACAAACATTGATGGAAGAGCTGAACAGAAATGATGAAGAGTGAGTGACTGTACTTTACACCAAGGCAGCCCCTGACCAAATGTCACATCTAAAAGCCCAAGTAAAATTGAAATCTTTCACAACATGCTTGAAGTCAACTAACATATAAGATGTGTATGGCTGTTGGTAACCAGTCACCTCAGACCCTGTCTCTCACTGCAGGAGTTCCTTAGGGTTGTGCCCAAAGCTGAACTATCTTCAGCTACTTTATCGATGATCTACCCTCCACCATAAGTTTAGAAGTGCGGATATTTGCTGATGATTGCACAATATTCAATACTGTTCACACTCCTGAGATATCGAAGCAGCCCATCTCTATATGTAGCAAGACCTGGACAATAAGTGGCAAGTAGCATTTGCACAACACGAATACCAAGTAATGAGCATCTCCAAAAAAAGAGAATCTTATCATTGCCCCTTGAAATTCAATAGCATGAACAACACTGCACCCACTATCAACATCTTGGGGGTTACCATTGACCATAAACCAAATTGGATTCACCATATAAAGAATGGAGCTACAAGAACAGGTCAGAGGCTGTAAATTCTATGAGAGGTAAATCACCTCCAGACTCAGAGAAAGTGAGGACTGAAGACACTGGAGATCAGAGTCGAAGAGTGTGGTGCTGGAAAAGCACAGCCGGTCAGGCAGTATCCAAGGAGCAGGAGAATCGACATTTCTAGCACAAGCTCACACTGGGAAGCTTGATTTTCCTGCTCCTCGGAGGCTGCCTGACCGGCTGTGCTTTTCCAGCACCACACTCTTCTACTCTGATCTGCAGACTCTCCAAAGCCTGCCCAATATTTTCACAGCATAGTTCGGGAGTGTGATGGAATATTTTCCACTTGCCGGGGATAAGTGCAATTCCAGCAACACTGAAGATACTTGACATCATAAGGGGCGAATCACACAATTCTCTGAAATGAGTGGCAGTAGAGTTTATGAGATGCATTCATGAACTGAGCAAGACCTCTTAGAGTCACAGAGTCATAGGGATGTACAGCGTGGAAACAGACCCTTCAGCCCAACCTCTCCATGCCGACCAGATACCCCAACCCAATCTAGTCCTGCAAGCACCCGGCCCATATCCCTCCAAACCCTTCCTATTCATATACCCATCCAAATGCCTCTTAAATGTTGCAATTATACCAGCCTCCACCACATCCGCTGGCAGCTCACTCCATACACGTACCACTCTCTGTGTGAAAAAGTTGCCTCTTAAGTCTCTTTTATATGTTCCCCCTCTCACCCTAAACCTATGCCCTCTAGTTCTGGACTCCCCGACCCTGGGGAAAAGACTTTGCCTATTTACCCTATCCATGCTCCTCATAATTTTGTAAACCTTTATAAGGTCACCCCTCAGCCTCCAATGCTCCAAGGAAAACAGTCCCAGTCTGTTCAGCCTCTCTCTATAGCTCAAATCCTCCAACCCTGGCAACATCCTTGTAAATCTTTTCTGAACCCTTTCAAGTTTCACAACATCTTTCTGATAGGAAGGAGACCAGAATTGCATGCAATATTCCAACAGTGGCCTAACCAATGTCCTGTACAGCCGCAACATGACCTCCCAACTCCTGTACTCAATGCTCTGACCAATAAAGGAAAGCATACCAAAAGCCTTCTTCACTATCCTATCTACCTGCGACTCCACTTTCAAGAAACTATGAGCCTGCACTCCAAGGTCTCTTTGTTCAGCAACACTCCCTAGGACCTTACCATTAAGTGTATAAGTCTTGCTAAGATTTGCTTTCCCAAAATGCAGCACCTCACATTTATCTGAATTAAACTCCATCTGCAACTTCTCAGCCCTTCCAATCCTACATCATTTAACATCTATAATGTGAGGTATGTACTCTTAACAATTAACAATATTATTATGAGACATATATATTTACAAGATATGTTAAGACTGGAAATTCTGTTGTTGTGGTCTGTCGCCGAGCTGGGAATTTGTGTTGCAGACGTTTCGTCCCCTGTCTAGGTGACATCCTCAGTGCTTGGGAGTCTCCTGTGAAGCGCTTCTGTGCTGTTTCCTCTGGCATTTATAGTGATTTGTATCTGCCGCTTCCGGTTGTCAGTTCCAGCTGTCCGCTGCAGTAGTCAGTATATTGGGTCCAGGTCGATGTGCTTATAGATTGAATCTGTGGATGAGTGCCATGCCTCTAGGAATTCCCTGGCTGTTCTCTGTTTGGCTTGTCCTATAATAGTAGTGTTGTCCCAGTCGAAATCATGTTGCTTGTCATCTGAGTGTGTGGCTACGAAGGATAGCTGGTCATGTCATTTCGTGGCTAGTTGGTGCTCATGGTGTTCATGGCGGACCATTAGCTGTCTTCCTGTTTGTCCTATGTAGTGTCCTATGTAGGTGTCCTCTCTGTTGTGTGTTAGTTTGGCCATTTTTTCTTTTAGTGCCGTTTTTTTGTGGTGCGTGGTCCTGTTCTGTACTATGGTGATGGTCTGTTCTATGGTCCGGGTCCATTCCTGATTGGTGGTTTTTGAAATTAACGATTTTTGGCGTGCAATTTCTTGTCTGTATTTGTGTAGTCTGTTGTGTGCGTCTGTAATCATTACCTGGATCATCCTTAATCTTTTCTGTCTGCTGTGCCCCTGGCTTGTGGGTTGTTGACTGGTGGTCTGTATCTGACACATGGTGGAAGGATTCGATTCTTTTGGCATTCGTGCAGGAACCGGAGTTGTTCGTATGTGGCACTTAGGCGGTTGGCACAGGATTCCCATTTCCTGGCTTGTCTTAGCGTCTCTCGCCCGTAGGTGTTCAAAGTTTGGGAGAAGATTTGTAGCTTGGGTACTCGTTGTTGTGGTTCTGTTCGCCGAGCTAGAACAAACAGTCTTACCGCAAATTCAACCCAAACTCTGGGTCAGATATGTGGATGATACCTTTGTAATCATTAAAAACACAGAAATAGAGAACACACACCAGATCATCAACGCCACACTCACAGGAATCCGATTCACTAGAGAGGAAGAAAAGGATAACCAACTCCCATTCCTAGACGTGATGGTACAGAGAACACCGAACGGAGAATTCACCACAAAGGTATACAGGAAAGCCACACACACAGACCAAGTCCTAAACTACGAAAGCAACCACCCCAACACACACAAAAGAAGTTGCATCAAGACACTATTCAAAAGGGCCACAACACACTGCAGTACACCAGAACTGCAAAAAGAGGAAGACGAACACCCATACAATGTATTCGCCAAAAACAGATACCCCCGCAATTTCATCAAAAGATACCTAAGGGAAAGACAACGGAATGAGGACATGCCACAACCCAAAGGACTAACCACACTACCATACATCAAGAGCATTTCCGAACTGACAGCCAGACTACTGCGACCACTAGGACTCATAACAGCACACAAACCAACAGCCACTCTCAGACAACAACTCACCAGGACGAAGGACCCAATACCCAGTATGAGCAAAACCAATGTAGTGTACAAAATCCCATGCAAGGACTGCACAAAACACTACATAGGACAAACAGAAAGACAGCTAACGATCCGCATCCATGAACACCAACTAGCTACGACCAGCTATCCTTAATCACATACGCAGATGACAAGCAACATGAGTTCGACTGGGACAACACTTCTATTATAGGGCAAGCCAAACAGAGAACAGCCAGGGAATTCCTAGAGTCATGGCACTCATCCACAGATTCAATCAACAAGCACATCGACCTGGACCCAATATACCGGCCACTGCAACGGACAGCTGGAACTGACAACTGGAAGCAGCAGAGACAAACCATTATAAATGCCGGAGGAAACATCACAGAATCGCTTCACAGGAGGGTCCCAAGCACTGAGGATATCACCTAGACAGGGGACGAAATTCCCAGCTCGGCGAACAGAACCACAACAATGAGCACCCGAGCTACAAATCTTCTCCCAAACTTTGAACTGGAAATTCTATTGAACACTACAGTCCCAGACATCACTGTAATATAGTTTCTTTAGCTCATACTCAATAGTTATTCCTGGCATCAAGGTTTAATTGGAAGGACAGGGATTGTTGTTAAGGAGCTGCTTCACTTGAAACTTCCCCTCCAAGCCTCATGCCATCAGAACTTGGAAGTATCTTACTGTTCCTTTGCTGGTGCTGAATTATAATACTGGCACATCTTATCTAACAGTTACCTGCACCAGATGGACTGCAGCCATTAAAAACAGCAGCTCATTACCACCTTCTCAAGGGCAAATAGGGATGGACAATAAATGCTTACCTACCCAGTGATGTCCACATCTCACGAAAGAATAAATCAAATACACAAAATTTCCCAAAAGTCAGCTCATTGATAAGCCATATGCATAAACATTTTTTAAAGTAGATTCAAGTATAATCACTGTTGCATGCAGGTAAATACAACAGGTAATCTGTGTTCGGCAAGGTCCTACGAAAAACAAGGACAAGTTATGGAGAGAGATAGGTGTGTGCAACAGGGTAGGTTTTACAATTGGGGGAAGGGTAAATACGATGCTGTAAGACAGGATCTGAGGAGCATAAGTTGGGAGCATAGGCTGTCAGGGAAGGATGTCGTGGAAATGTGGAACCTTTTCAAGGAACAGATACGACATGTCCTTGATATGTATGTACCTGTCAGGCAGGAAAGAGATGGTCGTGTGAGGGAACCTTGGTTGACGAGGGAGGTTGAATGTCTTGTAAAGAGGAAGAAGGAGGCTTACATAAGGTTGAGGAAACAAGGTTCAGACAGAGCGTTGGAGGGATACAGGATAGCCAGAAGGGAGCTGAGGAAAGGGATTAGGAGAGCTAAGAGAGGGCATGAAAAACCTTTGGCGGATAGGATCAAGGATAACCCCAAGGTATTTTATGCATATGTGAGAAACATGAGAATGACGAGAATGAGGGTAGGTCCAATCAAGGACAGTAGTGGGAGACTGTGTATTGAGTCGGAAGAGATATGAGAGGTCTTGAATGAGTACTTTTCTTCAATATTTACAAACGAGAGGGACCGTATTGTTGAAGAGGAGAGTGTGAAACTGACTGGTAAGCTAGAAGAGATACTTGTTAGGAAGGAAGATGTGTTGGGCATTTTGAACAACTTGAGGATAGACAAGTTCCCCAGGCTTGACGGGATATATCCTAGGATTATGTGGGAAGCAAGAGAGGAAATTTCAGAGCCGTTGGCAATGATCTTTTCATCTTCACTGTCAACGGGGGTGGTACCAGGGGACTGGAGAGTGGCGAATGTTGTGCCCCTGTTCAAAAAAGGGAATACGGATAACGCCGGGAATTACAGGCCAGTTAGTCTTACTTCGGTGGTAGGCAAAGTAATGGAAAGGGTACTGAGGGATAGGATTTATGAGTTTCTGGAAAGACACTGCTTGATTAGGGACAGCCAGCACGGATTTGTGAGGGGTAGGTCTTGCCTTACAAGTCTTATTGAATTCTTTGAGGAGGTGACCAAGCATGTGGATGAGGGTAGAGCAATGGATGTACTGTACATGGATTTTAGTAAGGCATTTGATAAGGTTCCCCATGGTAGGCTTATGCAGAAAGTCAGGAGGCATGGGATAGAGGGAAATTTGGCCAGTTGGATAGAAAACTGGCTAACCTGTCGAAGTCAAAGAGTGGTGGTAGATGGTAAATATTTAGCCTGGAGCCCAGTTACAAGTGGAGTTCCGCAGAGATCAGTTCTGGGTCCTCTGCTGTTTGTAATTTTTATTAATGACTTGGAAGAGGGAGTCGAAGGGTGAGTCAGTAAATTTGCAGATGATACGAAGATTGGTGGACTTGTGGATAGTGAGGAGGGCTGTTGTCGACTGCAAAGGGACTTATATATGATGCAGAGCTGGGCTGAGGAATGGCAGATGGAGTTCAACCCTGTCAAGTGTGAGGTTGTCCATTTTGGAAGGACAAATAAGATTGTGGAATACAGGGTTAACGTTAGGGTTCTTAGTAAGGTGGAGGAGCAGAGGGATCTTGGGGTCTATGTTCATGGATCTTTGAAAGTTGCCACTCAGGTGGATAGAGCTTGCAAGAAGGCCTATGGTGTATTAGCATTCATTAGCAGAGGGATTGAATTCAAGAGTCGTGAAGTGATGTTGCAGCTGTACAGGACCTTGGTTAGGCCACATTTGGAGTACTGTGTGCAGTTTTGGTCGCCTCACTTTAGGAAAGATGTGGAAGCTTTGGAGAGGGTGCAGAGAAGATTTACTAGGATGTTGCCTGGAATGGAGAATAGGTCGTATGAGGATAGGTTGAGAGTGCTAGGCCTTTTCTCATTGGAATGGCGAAGGATGAGGGGTGACTTGATAGAGGTTTATAAGATGATCAGAGGAATAGATAGAGTAGACAGTCAGAAACTTTTACCCCGGGTACAACAGAGTGTTACTAGGGGACATAATTTTAAGGTGAAGGGTGGAAGGTATAGGGGGGGATGTCAGGGGTACGTTCTTTACCCAGAGAGTGGTGGGGGCATGGAATGCGCTGCCTGTGGGAGTTGCAGAGTCAGAATCATTGGTGACCTTTAAGCGGCAATTGGATAGGTACATGGATGGGTGCTTAAGCTCGGACAAATGTTCAGCACAACATTGTGGGCCGAAGGGCCTGTTCTGTGCTGTATTGTTCTATGTTCTATGTTCTAAATTCATTTGGGATTGCTATCATTTCACTGCAGAATTGTCAGTTAGATGCATGCTTCTTCTGCATATCTGCTGAAAAAAATGGCAATGGAACAGGAACAGTTTTGTGGAATGTTCCATGTAATGAGAGCTTCCAATATTTCCAACTCCCAAAGACTGTAAAATGTCAAAGACATAGTGGGCTATTCAGTCCATTTAGTGAGATCATGGCTGATCTGATAATCCTCAACTCCACTTTCCTGACCTTTTCCGAGAATTCTTGATTCCCTTGCTGATTTAAACCCTGTCTGAGTCAACGTTGAAGATACTTAATGACTCAAGTCTACATTCCACGATTTTTACTCTGCGCTTCCTCTCCTGTTGGTACGTTTTATGTTGAGCTTCCATTCTGCAGGCACTGGTTTCCCTCCAAATAGCCATTCTTCAGGAGCAATCTGAAAAGGTAAATCACAGGAAACTCTTCAACAGTGTGACCATTACAAATTACATTGGCATGTGCTTTGGTTATATATTAGTGGCACCAGCTCCTGAGAAGTGTGTCTTCTCCTGTTGATGGCAATTCTCTTATCAATATATCAGATTTTCTGTTCACTTGGGCCATCATAATGAGTTTCACTGTTACTTGCAATCATTCAAGTTTGACACTGAATTGCTGCCAATTCTACAAAATCACGTTGGTGGTGGTGGTGGGGGAGGGGGGGTGGGTGGGGGAGATAGGGCAGTACAATGACGAACAGTCCAAGAACCAAAGGCAACGTTTTGAAACAAGCAGCAAGAATTTGAAATACACAAATGACAGGATGACATGACAGATTCAATAATAGCCTTCAAAGAGAATTAGAAACATTCTTAAAAGAAAGAAAAAATTGCAGTGAAGGAAGGAAAATGTAGAGGGTGGGTTTGGAGTATTTGAATTTCTCTGGAAACAGCCTCAATTGGCCAAAAATGGCCTCATTCTGTCCTGTAATCGTCTATTGGAACATCCTGTCTAAAGCCAAGATAATAGCAGCTGTAATTGGGTGTCACCTGAATTGTTGGTGGATTGAATCCACACTTTTACATTCAGTCCATAACTGAATAACCACTGATGAACCATATTATGGATTGGACTGGGTTGTCATATTTCTTCTGTCATCAGTAAGTTATACAAGTTGAATCGATTCAGTTTTCTTGAAAATTTTATACAGATATATTTAACAGTTCAGATTACAGTTAGAAGTTATAGGTATCTGCGTATGCATCACTGCTCGGGTCTGCTTCTGGTGGAGTATACATGTGGTTCCATCCTTGCTCTTGGCTCATGAAAACAATGCAGCTCTCTGATCAATACAACAAAGTCCAATCAAGCTGCCAATTCCCTGCAGTGCCCTTACCACCCATTGCATAGTGTGAGTTGGAGTCAACTGATCTTTTAACAATCTTATTGATACTTGACTACTGATTTAAATATGGCAGCAAGTTGCTGATCTTAGCAACCACTTTCAAATTTGGGGGCAAGCTCAGGGATAGGTGCATGTTGTTACACGGCCTGCCTTACATGCCTCACCCATCCCATGGAAAATGCATCTGGAAGGGGTGGGGGCATGCAGAATTCAGCCAAAGTGGGATTAACTGATCCTTGCCTCCCCTCACCCCACCAAACGTGGCTCCTTTTTCTCAAATATGGGACACAGAATTAAATTGGTGAATCTATAAAGGAAAAAAAAGTGTTCATGGGATGTTTTTCACAACTCCAGAACTCTCGAAAGAGCTTTCCCACAGCAGCCAATTTTCACTCAGCAAAGTCCCATAAACAGCAATGTGGTAATATCCAGAGAGCCTAGAATACAGGAAAGAGAGATGGAGTGCTTGGTGATGAGGTGTGCAAAGATAACAGTCTCTCCCTCAATGTTAGCAAAACTGAAGAGCTAGCCATTGACTTCTGGAAGAAAGGAGGAAGGCACGCTCATACTACATCAAACTGTCTAAACCACCCACATTGATGTGACACTCAAGACTCAACAACATCTTTTCTTCTTCAGGAAGCTAAGGAAATTCAGCATGTCCAGAAGGACCCTCACCAAGTTTTACAGTTACATCATAAAAAGCATTCTATTCAGATGGATCATGGCTTGGTACACCAACTGCTCTGCCCAGGACTGTTAAGAAACTATAGAAAGTTGTGAACACAGCCCAGACCATCACACAAGCCAACCTTCCATTAACTTACTCCATTTATACTTCTCATTGCTGCAGAAAGGCAAGCGACATCATCAAGGACCCCTCCCACCCCGGTTATAATCTCTTCCGTCAGGCAGAATTAACAATAGCTTAAACACATGTACCAACATGTTGAAGAACAGCGTCTTCTCTGCTGTTATTAGGCTTCTGAATTGACCTCTAAAATTTCAGATCTAATGTTGATCTTGCTTTATGTGCACCTTCTTTGCAGCCGTAATTCTGTATTCCTTGTTCTGTTCTATCATTGTATGATCTTTGCATGTTATGATCTGCCTGTACTGCAAAACAAAACATTTCACTGTTTTTAGGTACATGTGACAATTGTAAATCAAGTCAGAGTCTATGGAAACAAGGCTGGTTAGGTGACAAATACTTGACATCAAGGAGAACAATCGTGCTCTTCTTTGCAACAATGCTGTAGAATCTGTTATGTCCATCTATTAGGAAGATGGAGTCCTGCTGTGACATTTCATGTTAAAAATGGATTCAAAATAAGGAACTGATTAGTCCTGGAGTTCATGTGAAAATTGCCAGGCACAACTATTAGACAGGGCTGAAATATAGCTGCTTCACATGATTTCAATTTTTTTGGTATTTTATAGTTCAGAAGATTGCTGTCTGCAAAAAGTGGAGACCAAAACAAGTCCAGATAAGGAGGAGATCTGTGGAAGATGAATTTAACTTAGTGCAAAAAAATGCATCAGAAAATTAGAATCATACAGATGTTAAGAAATGCTGAATAAAGAAATATGACACCTATAATGAAAGCCAGTGTAAGAGATGATGGAAGAGAATGTATCATGAGAGGGAGAGAGAAGGCAAAAACATAATTGTATTCACTCTAGAATCATATCATTTCACAGACATGGTTAGGAATTGTTATGATACCTTGGGCAGTGAGCCAATTAATACATCGGATGATTGGAGCAGTCTCTTTGATTGGCTATTGGTGTGCAGTGCTCCGGAACAAAACATTGTTGATGTAAAATCAATAGTGTATCAGCTGTTTTTTTGTTAGTCTTAGTCCTGCCTTGGAATTAGTTGATGATCATGTTCTGTACAATCATTTATAATTAACTTGGTGATGTCTATATAAATGGAGTTGTGTTTTTTATGGCTGAACCAAAACAAAGACAGTTTTTTTTTAAAACCCCACAATGAAAATCTATAACGACTTCATGTTATTGGTAATCTTGTAGCTGTGGCTGCACTTAACAAAATCTCTTCAAACTCAATTAAATGATTCCTCATGGCTCAAGCTTGATTGTACAATTGGATAGCAGTTCACTATTGGAGTCATAATCTGGACAGCTAGAATAGTTCAGACAGTTGGCAAGATGAGTTCAAATCACACCATAACAATTAGGCAATTTAAGTTCAAGCAAATAAATGAAACCTTTATTTATTCATTTGTGGGACATGGGTGTCTGTAGCTGGCCAGTATTTATTGCTTGTCCTAGTTGCCCTTGAGGACATGGTGATGGTGTGCTGCCTCTTGAACCACTGCAGTCCATGTGCTGGAGGTTGACCCACAATGTCCTTCGGAAGAGAATTCCAGGATTTTGAACCAGCGATATATTTCCAAATGAGGATGGTGAGGGGCTTGGAGCGGAGCTTGCAGGTGGTGGCATTCCCATGTATCTGATGTCCTTGATGGAAGTGGTTCTCAGTTTGGAAGGTGGTGTCTAAGGATCTTCGATGAATTTCTGTGAAACATCTTGTGGTAGTACACACTGTTGCTAATGAACATCAGTGAGGGTGGAGTGGATGTTTGTTAATATGGTGCCAATTGAGCAGGCTGCTCTGTCCTGGAAAGTGTCAAGATTCTTGAGTGTTGTTGGATCATACACATTGTTGGTAATGAGCATCAGTGATGGAGGGGTGGATGTTTGTGAATGTGGTGCCAATCAAGCAGGCTGCTTTGTCCTGGATGGTGTCAAGCTTCTTGAGTGTTGTTGAAGGTGCACTCATTCAGGCAAGTGGGGAGTATTCCATCACACTCCTGTCTTAAACATTGTAGATTATGAACAGGCTTCGGAGAGTCCGGAGATGAGTTACTCGCTACAATATTCTGAGCCTCTAAACTGCATTGATAGCAATTATGTTTATGTGGCAAGTCCAGTTGCGTTTCTGGTGAATATCAACCCTCAGAATGCTGATAACGGGGGATCCAGTGATGGCAGCACCATTGACGATCAATGGGTGGTGGTTAGATTGTCTTTTAGAGTCATAGAGTCATCAAGCTGTAGAGCAGGGAAAACAGACCCTTCGGTCCAACTTGTCCATGCCGTGCAGAGATCCCAACCCAATCCAGTCCCATTTGAGAGCACCTGGCCCAGATCCCTCTAAATCCTTCTTATTCATATACCCATCCAAATGCCTTTTAAATGTCGCAATTGTACTAGCCTCCACCACTTCCTCTGGCAGCTCATTCTATACATGTACCACCCTCTGCTTGAAAAAGTTGCCCCTTAGGTTTCTTTTATATCTTTCCCCTCTCACCCTAAACTTATGCCCTCTAGTTCTGGACTTTCCCCACCCCAGGGAAAATACTTTGCCTATTTATCCTATCCATGCCCCTCATAATTTTGTAAACCTTTAAGGTCACCCCTCAGCCTCTGACGCTCCAGGGAAAACAGCCCCAGCCTGTTCAGCCTCTCACAATAGCGCAAATCCTCTAACCCTGGCAACATCCTTGTAAGTCTTTTCTGAACCCTTTCAAGTTTCACAACATCCTTCTGATAGGAAGGAGACCAGAATTAGATGCAATATTCCAACAATGGCCTAACCAATGTCCAGTACAGCAGCAACATGACCTCCCAACACCTTTAATCAAAGCTCTGACCTAAAAGAAAGCATACAAAAGACCTTCTTCACTATCCTATCGACCTACAACTCTACTTTCAAGGAGCTATGAACCTGCACTCCAAGGTATTTTTGTTCACCAACACTCCCTAGGACCTTACCATTAAGTGTATAAGTGTATAAGTCCTGCTCTGAATTGCTTTACCAAAATGCAGCATTTCGCATTTATTGAAATTAAACTCCATCTGTCACTCCTCAGCGCATTGGCCCATCTGATCAAGATCCCATTGTAATCTGAGGTAACCTTTTTCTCTGTCCAATATACTTCCAATTTTGGAGTCATCTACAAATGTACTAGCTACACCTCCTATGTTCTTCTCCAAATCATTTAAATAAATAACGAAAACTAGTGGACCCAGCACTGATCCTTGTGGCACACCACTGGTCACAGGCGTCTAGTCTGAAAAATAACCCTTCACCACCACCATCTGTCTTCTACCTTTGGGCCAGTTCTTCATCCAAATGATTAGTTCTCCATGCATTTCATGAGATCTAACCTTGCTAACTAGTCTCCCATAGGGAACCTTGTCGAATGCCTTACTAAAGTCTAGAAAGATTCTGGATTAGTGGTGCTGGAAGAGCACAGCACTTCAGGCAGCATCTGAGGAGCAGTAAAATCTATGTTTCGGGCAAAAGCCCTTCATCAGGGAAAACCTGATGAAGGGCTTTTGCCTGAAACATCGATTTTACTACTCCTCGGGTGCTGCCTGAAGTGCTGTGCTCTTCCAGCACCACTAATCCAGAATCTGGTTTCCAGCATTTGCAATCATTGTTTTTATCTGAAGTCTAGAAAGATCACATCCCTCATTAATCCTCTTTGTTAGTTTTTCAAAAAACTCAATCAAGTTTATAAGACATTATTTCCCATGCACAAAGCCATTTTGACTATCCCTACCCAGTTCTTGCCTTTCCAAATATAAATCCTGTTCAACACTTGCCCACCACTGACGTCAGGCTCACCGGTGTATAGTTTCCTAACTTGTCCTTACAACCTTTATTAAATCATGGGACCATGTTAGCCAACCTCCAGTCTTCTGGCACCTCAACTGTGACTATCAATGATACAAATATCTCAGCAAGGGGCCCAGCAATCACTTTCCAAGAATCCCACAGTGTTCTCGGGTAAATCTGATCAGGTCCTGAGGAATTATCCACCTTCATGCATTTCGAGACATCCAGCACTTTATCCTCTGTAATGTGGGCATTTTTCAAGATGTCACTATCTAATTCCCTATATTCTATATCTTCCAAGACCTTCTCCACAGTAAACACTGATGCAAAATAATCATTTAGTATCTCCCCCATCTCCTGCACACAAAGGCTGCCTTGCTGATCTTTGAGGGGCCCTATTCTCTCCCTAGTTGCCCTTTTGTTCTGAATGTATTTGCAAAAGCCCTGTGGATTCTCCTTAACTCTATTTGCCCTCCTGATTTCCCTCTTAAGTATACTCCTACTGTCTTTATACTCTTCTAAGGATTCACTCGATCTATCCAGTCTATACCTGACATATGCTTCCTTCTTTTTCTTAACCAAACCTTCAATTTCTCCGGTCATCCAGCCTTTCCTTCACCCTAACCGGAATATACTTTCTCTGGATTCTCGTTATCTCATTTCTAAAGGTTTCCCATTTTCCAGCATCCCTTTACCTGCAAACATCTGCCTCCAATCAGCTTTTGAAAGTTCTTGCCTCATACCATCAGAATTAGCCTTCCTGTAATTTATAATTTCAACTGTTCAGTCTGATCTATCCTTTTCCATCACTATTTTAAAACTAATAGAATTATGGTCACTAGCCCCAAAGTGCTCCCCCACTGACACCTCAGTCTCCTTCCTTGCCTTATTTCCCAAGAGTAGGTCAAGTTTTGCACTTTCTCTAGTAGGTACATCACATATTGATTCAGAAAAGTTTCTTGTATATATTAAACAAATTCCTCTCCATCTAAACTCTTAACACTATGGCAGTCCCAGTCTATGTTTTGAAAGTTAAAATCCCTTACCATAACCACCCTATTATTCTTACAGATAACTAAGATCTCCTGACAAATTTGTTTCTCAATTTCCTGCCTATCAATAAGTTGATAATCCCTTTCTTATTTCTCACTTCAACCTAAATAACTTACTGAGATGTATTTCTGGGAATATGCTCTCTCAGTGCAGCTGTAATGCTATCCCTTATCCAAAACGCCACCGCCCCCTCCTCTCTTGCCTCCCTTCCTATCCTTCCTATAGCATTTGTATCCTGGAACATTAAGCTCTCAGTCCTGCCCGTCCCTGAGCCATGTTTCAGAAATTGCTATTAAAACCCAGTCCCATATTGCTAACCATGCCCTGACTTCATCTGCCTTCCCTGTTAGGCCTCTTGCATTGAAATAATGCAGTTTAATTTATCAGTCCTACCCTGTTCTCTGCTTTGTCCCTGTCTGCCCTGACTGTTTGACTTACTTCTTTTCTCAACTGTACCAGTCTCAGATTGATCTCTTTCCTCAGTATCTCCTTGAGTCCCACCCCCCTCTCCTTACTAGTTTAAATCCTCCTGAGCAGATCTAGCAAATCTTTCTGCCAGTATATTAGCTCCCTTCCAATTCAAGTGCAATCCAACTTTCTCGTACAGGTCACTTGTACCCCAGCAGAGATTCCCATGATCCAAAAATATGAATCCATCTCCAATATGTCAGGTCCTTAGCCACGCATTCATCTGCTCTATCCTCATATTCCTGCCCTCACTAACTCATAGCACAGGGAGTAATCCAGATAGTGCGCCCCTTGAGGACCTTCTTTATAAATGCCTGCCTAACTTTCTATATTCTCCCTTCAGAACCTCATCCTTATCCCTTTCTATGTTGTTGGTTCCAATGTGTACAATGACCTCCTGCTGGCCCCTCTCCCCTTTTAAAATTTAACCAAGAGACAGATCCCAATAGAAACATACAATCAAGAAAGAATCCACTCTACTCACTATTGTAAATTTACAATAAGGCTATACTTAAAACTATTAAGATAACAGGTTCCTCCAAGATCAGTTGTGAATTTCACTATTCATTAAGTTTTCTTAGACACACTCCGATGTCCAGCAATACATCACTTCAAACAGCAAAGGCAGTAACTGATTCACTGCTGTGTAAGTTAGCAGTGTGGGTTTCTTTCTTTCTTTCTCTCCCTTACAGACCATGTGCTTGCTGCCTTTCTCCCTTTCAAAAGTGCCATTGTTTTGGCTTTTTTCTCTAGCTCTTATTGGAGGTTGTCATTGTCTGGCATTTGTGTGGGACATATGTTAATTGCCAGAGTACATTTTGTGCCCTTGCCATCATTAGATGAGGATGGCAGATTTTCTTCCCTGATAGACATTAGTGGGCAGATGGGTTTGTTTGACGGTCAACAATGTGTTCATTCCTGCCTCATTTGGCCTTTTGCCCGAAATGTCGATTTTCCTGCTCCTCAGATGCTGCCTGGCCTGCTGTGCATTTCCAGCACCACTCTAATCTAGACTCTAATCTCCAGCATCTGCAGTACCCACCTCTGCCAACAATGTGGTCATTGTCATCAGCAGATTCTTAATTCTAGATTTTAAAAATTGATTTCAAATTCCACCAGCTGCCATGGTGGGATTAGGAATCTGTGCCCAAGAACGTTAATTGTAGAACCCATACATAGTGGAATCAGGCCATTTAGCCCACTGAGCCCACACTCACCCTCTAAACAGCATCCCATCTACAGCCACTCCCCTACCCTATCCCCTGTAACCCTGAATTTTCCCATGGCTAATCCATCTGGCCTGCATATCCCTGGATTCTATGGGCAACTTAGCATGGCCACTTAACCTGCACATCTTTGGACTGTGGGAAGAAACCGGAACACCCAGAGGAAACCCGTGCAGGCATGGGGAGAACATGCAAACACCACACGGACAGTCACCTGAGGATGGAATTGAATCCAGGTTCCTGGCACTGTGAGGTAGCAGTGCTAACCACTGAACCACCATGCCACCCCAACTAGCACTATTCAACCATTGCTCCACAATACTGCAGACTTGTTTAGCTCTGTGCCTGCCTCTGATAAAAACAAATTAACCCTCTCTTCCCCAGTCTTGAAACAAGTGCCACAGTGCAGGACCATGAACAGCTTTGACACCAAGAGCAATATTACAGATGGACCAAGCTCACACCTTCAGTGACAGACACAGGGCCTATGACCTACCAGATTAGAAAAGGGCACCCAAGTGTGGCACAGATACTGGTTGCACAGTGTTGGCACAGCCTTGATAACTGAAATTATACACTGTTCAAGCAGTACATAACATCATCAAAGGTGTAGGAGTGCTATGCATATGCGAAAGGAGAATCTGATAGCTGGAAGGTCTGCATACCTTCATCCTCAGGAGGAAACTATGACAACATAAACACTGATGACTGAGACTAATGACTTACGGGAAGTGGTGGCCTGGTGGTATTATCGCTGGGCTGCTAATCCAGACTCCCAGGTAACATTCTGGGGATCCACGCTCAACTTCCATTGTGGCAGATGATGGAATTTGAATTCAAAAGATATCTCAAACTAAGAATCTAATGTTTACTATGAGTCCATTACCAATGGTTGGAAAAACCCATCTGGTTCATTCATGTCCGTTAGGGAAGGAAATCTGCCAACCTTCTCTGGTCTAGCCTACATGCGATTCCAGACACACAGCAATGTGGTTGACTCTCACCTGCGCTCTGGGCAATTAGGGATGGGTAATAAATGCTGGCCTAGCCAGCAAGGGCCTTGTACCATGAACGAATAAAGGAAAAAAAGGCCAAAGGCTTTCATTGTGGTGGTTTGCCAAGCATCATCTCTCCACTGCCTCGAAAATAAGTCTGCACCTGTTCAATGAGATTGGTGAAATGACCCCACAGGTATTCCTTGTTCTCCACAGACATTTTGGGTGGTTGGAATGGTCAGTGGTGAAAAATGGCTTTAATAATTTATAGTCCACAGAAATAAATACTTGGGGTAGTGGGGAGGTGGGGTGATGTGAAGCAAAGGGCAAACTATAATTAGGAACAAACACTGATCATGTGCAAATGAAGTTTGGCCACAGTGTCATCAAATCAAATGGGACCAGAACCTTGATTTGTTAAGCTCCACGTAAGATGTTCTGTCATACTGTTCTCTACATGTTCAATACAGCCTGTTGTTGTTTCCTGATATGAGCATAAATCTCAATTTACTACAGTGCTGACTTGATTTTTTTTTCATTTTTGTAAAATTAATTAAGGGATCAATGCTAACCAAGACAAATCTTGCTATTTGTGGAAGCTTGCTGTGCACATTTTCTGCATCACAATAGCAACCATACTTCTAAAATTGGTGGTATCAAGCTTTGGAATGTCCTAATTCTAGAAAAGTGAGATTTAAATGCAAGTTTTCTTTTTAATTCCTATCCACTTCAAACTTCAGCTTTGATTGCTCTTTAAATAAATTCTGATAGCCCTAAATCCGAATGTTATCAGTTGATAGTACAGAAACTGATGATAAAGGCGCAGTATAACTCAAATAAAAGCCAAATGTGCCAGAATATTGAATCGATTTGACAACATCTGTGGAGAGAGCAGAGAGGAGCACAAAGAAGAGGAGTCAGAATTAATTCAATGCATTGATCCTATCTCTCTCATTGCAGATGTTTCTGGACTTGTTGAGTATTTCTAGCACTTCCAGTTTTTATTTCAGATTTGCAGCATCAGCCATATTTTAGTTTTCCTACACCACAACTTATTTCTTCATCAGACTCTGGAGAATTCTAGTACACGCTTCCCATGAAGTTTTTACAGTTCTTGTGGTAAACACTCTCCAGAGTATAATACTGGCATCAAGTGGGATTTGCAAGAGACTGCGTGGACTTTTTATAAATGTATCTAGAACTTTCTTCAAAGTGCTAAATGTATAGATGCTCCCACCTGTGCCCTCAGAAATATCCAAGAGAAGAGAAAATCCATAGGGCTCTGACTCAGATCTGGTTGTCCCAATTATAACTTAATGATATAAACAAGGTCCTGGTATCTATTCTAGGTACTTTAACTACTGTTTTGAGTTCAATCTCTTCTGATTTCTTGTGTATTAATTGCATTTGTTTTACCTTCAAGAAGTTCAGCTGATGTGGACTAATTATGTAAGCTACTCAGCAGTAACCAGAAAGACGTTTACAGCCGATACAATCTTGTACATCCAAAAGAATAAGGCAATAATGCAACAGTATAGTCTATAAGTATATGCATAAAGCAAAAGGGACAGACAATTGAATGAAAGGAAATAAAACTTCAAACATGTACAAACTCATTCAAATTGCTGCTAGCAAAAATATTAATTATACTGGCTATATGCATCAACTGATTAGTAATTGTTACAAATAATCATTCACTGAGTGTTTGAACTTGTAACTAATGTGTGCCTGCTCCAGGTTATTTAGATCCTTAAGGGAATTGAGCAAGTTCCAACTCAAATTGAAATGGGGATTGCCAAATAAACAGGAATATCTTTCTGTGCATGTTAAGACCTGGAACAATGTAGTTTCAATAAGAAATTAAAAGTCAATAAAATTAATCAAAAAAGCCTTGTGTAACAATTATGTTCAAGATGTTTATAGGGTTAGACCCAGTTTGTGATTCCCCTCCAGCCTATGCACATGAGACAGCAGGAACCTTTCTTCCTATGTTGGCTATCTCAGCAGGACTAGGTAAGGCATACAAGCACAGACTGATCAGTGCCATAGTGATCTTATTGCATTCCATTCCTTTCAGAGTTTTATATAAGTGACAATAAGTAGTGAAAAATCTTCAATTTTGTTCCATTAAAAGTCCTCTGCCAATAAAGGAGATAGGTATAAAATGTTCCATTAACTGCCAACATATAAAATTCTCTGTGGTGAGCAGAGTCTAATCCCGTAGGGCACCAAAGCTCTTTAAGCTTTAAATCTAAATGTAACAGATCAATAAACATCAGATGTTTGATTTAAATATCCGCACTGGGACAATGGCATACCATTTGCACCTTTGACTCCTTCTGTTCAAATACCATTTCAAGTTCCAAGCTTTGTTTCCTTTGGTTTAACAGTGTGTCCCCTTTGTAGAGTTTAGTATAAATGTTTAATGTTGTGCATTATCCTGATACATCACTGTGATCTAGCTGAAGGATTTCTGTTACACTCACGGAGTCTGTCTAAAAACGCTAAAACAGGTCAGCTGTGAAAAAGCAGATTTTGAGTCCTCCAAGTACTTTAGAATAAAAACAGAAAGTACCGTGGATGCTGTAAATCAGAAACAAAAACAGAAGTAGCTGCAAAAGCTCTGAGGAAGGGTCATCTCTGATCTCTCTCCTCAGATGCTGCCAGACCTGCTGAGCTTTTCCAGCAACTTCTATTTTTGTTTCTCAAGTACTTTTGAATGTTTGACTGTATAAGAAATCTCCTCCAGAGAGTGTCGGATTAGTTGCTTCATTTTATTAATTAGATATCAGTACAAATTATGTAATCCATATAATTTACCATGATTAATGTATGTGGCATGGCTTTTAAACTCCATCTGAAGTTCATTTTCCTTCCTGGACCTCATGAAACTGTGGTCCTGTTCTGGTGCAGTCTCCTTTTCCTCTGACAATGTACAATCTTTCTGGATCTCATGCATAGTACCAGGAAAAACAGCCAGTCTAGGTTATCTCATCCTTACATCCTGTGTTACGGACCTTTGACTTCCACGTTCCAAACCCGTGACCTCTCCCATTGTGAAGACTCAGGCTGCAGAGTCATGGGACCACCAGCCACTTGCAAGTCCCTCTCTCAGTGATACACCATTCCAACTTAAAACTGCAGCACAGTTCCTTCACCGTTGATGGCTCAGAATCCTGAAACTCCATCCCTAACAGCACTGTGGGAGTTTTTATACAACTTAACTGGAACAGCTCTAGAAAGAGGCTCACTACCACCTTGACATCTTACATAAAAGTTAAAAGTATGTTTTTAATATACCTATTATTATAGAGAACTATTTATTCAATGTCTCTTGACTGGAGTACACAATTGTCTAATTAAGTTTCCTGCATGTGTTC
Source organism: Chiloscyllium punctatum (assembly GCF_047496795.1). NCBI lineage: Eukaryota > Metazoa > Chordata > Chondrichthyes > Orectolobiformes > Hemiscylliidae > Chiloscyllium > Chiloscyllium punctatum. The sequence goes on from NC_092746.1 coordinate 98,241,052, forward strand.
TAAATCAGTCTTTTTTAGTCCACTAACTTCATGGAGAAAGGTAGTTCCCTGGATGGCAGGATAGAGATCACATAGGGGCAGTCACTGGGATTGGACAATGGCATACCACTTACTCCTTTGACTCCTTCTGTGCAAGTATCATTTAACTTTCCAAATTTTGTGTCCCTGTGGTCCCAGTCAGGGGTCATCACGATCAGAGGGAATGACAGGGGTGCAGCTCAAAGTATCTTCCAAATGCAGAGTCCCTTACTTTGGAACGAATTGCCAGTGAGCACCTCCTTACCACCCTCCCAGGTGGCGACAAGAAAACCAGACAGGGTTTTTGCTTGTCGATCTACCAAAATGACAACTCCCACACCTGCTGCTGGTTGAAACTCAGCAGTGTCAGAAAGAGGCATTTAAGTGGGTGTTAATTGCCTCCTTGGGACAGCATGAGTAGCACAGTGGTTAGCACTGCTGCCTCACAGCTTAAGGGACATCGGTTTGATTCTACCCTCAGGCGACTGCCTGTCTGGAGTTTGCACATTCTCCCTGTGTCTGCATAGGTTTTCTCTGGCTGCTCCAGTTTCCTCCTACAGTCAAAAGATATGAGGCTAGGTGGGCTAGCCATGGGAAATGCAGTGTTATAGGGATAGGGCAGGGAATGGGTATGGGTAGGATGCTCTTTGGAGGGTTGGTGTGGGGTCTTTGGGCTGAATGGCATGATTCAACACTGTGGGGAATTCCATGATTCTTCTATGATTCTTAAGGAACTTAATTAGTGGACAGTTGCCTACTTGCTTTCACATCCCATACCCAGCCGTGAGGATTTGGCTATCTGCTCACTCCCTCCGCAATAGTTCCACTTCCCACATTTGAAGGGAAGGATATTAGATTCTACCCAATAGCTCAGGACAAAATTAACAGTCATTTGAGCAAAAATGTAGATTGATCAAGGGAAACCAGCTTGGATTATTTGAATCCAAATTGTCCTTAACCAACTTGTTTGGGTAACTCTGAGGTGGGAGGAGTATACTTTTTTTTAATCTCACTACCTTGTGGGTCCCAACTTAAAATAAAATAACATCCCATTCCCAGTATCAGAACCTGTTCTCCTGAAAGGTCACTGGACCCTTCTGTTTTCTCTCTCCAGATACTGCCAGACCTGCTGAGTTTCACCAGCAATTTCTATGTAATTAATTTCCCTGAAGTGAGTTAAACAACCAAGATCAACAATTGTCTAGAACCATGAGGTTTCCAAGAAATGCTTTGTTTAACATCCATGCAGGCATATAGGTTGATGGGTTTCCTTCTGCGCTGTAATAACTCTATGGTTCCGAAAAACCTGTATAAAACACTGGTTCTGTCTAAATTGCAGAATTATTCCAGTTCTGGGAACCACATTTTAAGAAAGATGTGGGGGCATTAGACAAATTGCAGACAGGTCCATGAGAATGGTTCCAAGAAAATTTAGTCACCTGCACAGATTGGAGAAGTTGAAAGGATTCAGAAAAGATTTCCAAGGATTTTGCCAGGATTAGAGGATTTGATCTAGAGGAGAATTTGAGTAGTCTGGGGCTGTTTTCCCCAGAGCACCAGAGACTGAAGGGTGACCATATAGAGATTTATAAAATCATGAAGGACATGGATAGGGTAAATAGACAAAGTCTTTTTCCTGGGGTTGGGGAGTCCAGAACAAGAGGACATAGGTTTAGGGTGAGAGAGGGAAGATATAAAAGACACCTAAGGGGCAACGTTTTCACACAGAGAGTGGTACGTGTGTGGAATGTCCTGCCAGTGGAAATGGTGGAGACTGGTACAATTATGACATTTAAAAGGCATGTGGACAGATATATGATTAGGAAGGATTTAGAGAATATGGGCCAAATGCTGGAAAATGGAACGAGATCAATTTAGGATATTTGGTGGGCATGGACAAGTTGGACTGAAGGGCCTATTTCCATGCTGTGTATCTCCATGGCTCTATGACTAAGTTACTCCTACTCTCCTCGGACAAGAAAAGATTAAGATAAGCTAGCATTGTTCCTGCTGTCAGAAGGATCAGGGATCAAAGGGTGGTGGAAGCAAAAACAACATGAGGAAAAGCTTTTCTGTGCAGCAAATGGTTAGGACCATGTTGTACTGCTTCAGAGTCTGGTGGCAGCAGCTTCAATGAAGGCCTACAAAAGTGAATTGGATAATTACTGACAGAGAATAAAAAAGATGCACAGCTCTGGAGAAATGACAGGAGAGTGGAACCAACAGAGTTCAAACAGCTAACGCTAACACATTGAGATGAATGGCCTCTTTCTGTGCTGTAACTATTCTATGATTAGTCGATTCAACAGATGAACCTAATGATATTTCTATCCTCTTCCTCAAGCAGCAGACTACCAGCTGACACTGCCACTCGGCAGGCAGAAGGAGAAGCCTGACTGATTTTTCCTTTACTAACTCCAAATGGAGGTCAATTTCAGCTCCAACAATGCTGCTTGGATGAGATTAATTAACTTTGTGCAGATCATGACTTACCTCAGTCTTATCTAATTTACTCTGTGTCCATCCCAGAAAATGCCAGCTTTATTAGTTCTTTAATAAGGCCAGATGCATTATATCCAGCATTTAACTGAGCCTCTTACAGCACATGTAGTCAATTCAGAATTATATGGTGCATTCATTGTTAATTAATATAATAAGTATTTAACTGTCTCATGTATTAAACACTACATCAAAGGGACTGGCTCGTGGAATAACATAAGATCTAAAAAACAATTTATCCAACTTCAACACACATTAGTCCAGCCAAGCAGACCCGATTAGCTGAATGGTTTGGTATAATGACCATGTGGAGACTTTACTGGCATTGCTACCCTCTAATGTTATTGAAAAAATGCATTCAAGAAAGCTTAGATTATTCATTGGTATCATTGCATGAACTTTGATCAAATTGTTCACTTAGAAAATGATTTTACCAAAGGTCAGAGTTGAACTCATTATATTACATTATATTAGCTTCTCTAATTGAAAATTGGGCTTCCAGCTATTTAGTTTTCTTGTGTCAGCTGAGATTCAGCCTCTGAGGCAAGACTGGCAGCTCAGGTCTCACTCCAGAGATTCATGATTTGGAGGTGCTGGTGTTGGACTGGGGTGTACAAAGTTCAAAATCACACAACACCAGGTTATCAAGTCCACAACCATCTGATGAAGGAGCAGAGCTCCAAAAGCTAGTGCTTCCAAATAAATCCATTGGACTGTAACCTGGTGTTGTGTGATTCCACAGACTCAAGTATGAGAATCCAGGCTTCACTGTCAGAGGTGCCATCTCTCAGAAGAGATGTTAAACTGAGCCCACATCTGGCCTTACTGGGTGTGCATAAAAGATGTTGTGGCTCTATTGAAAGAAGAGCAATGTGATCTGGTTTATACTCATTGCTTAATCAGTTCATTAAAGGGCAGTGTATCTGATCATTATCACATTGTTTTGTGTAGGAGTTTGCTGCACACAGATTGAGATGTGCTGACGTTATGAAAGTGACCATGAAATTATCAATGGTCAGAAGAATAGAAAAGTAGTTTATTATCTGAATGGAGAGAAATTTCAAAGTGTTTCAGGGTGCTGAGGGATCTCAGTGTCCTCGTACATAAATCAAAGAAAATTATAAATACAAGACTTCCTGCTTCCTTTTTGTTTCTTTGTCCAGTGCCTAATGAAAGGTGCAATGTAAAAGTGCACTGTTACTTTAATTGTTTTGGCCTTCTATTGGTAATGACTGATGTTTCATATTGTGTGTTTTAATGGTTATGCATTCAAAAGTGAAAACAGCTTACAGCATATGTCACCTGACTATAACAAGTCACAGTTGTACAATAAACAAATACATTACTCTAAACAACTGACAGGAATTTGCACAGCAATTATCTGCCACTTTGCTGGGAAATCAGAAGAAATCTTGTATCAATGTGAATCATCATTTATGCTAATTGTCTGGAATTTGTGCCAAGGTCCTGCCAAAGATACAACAGAAGATCGGGAAATCTCACCCCAACATCACCACAAAGCCCGTCTCCTCACTTTCACAATCTGGAATGCTAAATGCTATTTTATCAACGTTACAATACTTAGGGGAGGATTTTGGGGCAGTGATAATGTCAATCAACTAGGAATCCAAAGCGGTTCAAATGGCAGCTTGTGAATTTTAAATTCAGTTATTGAAATTTGTTTTCAAAAGCTAGCCCAATAGGAAGGGTTTAGAGGGATATGGGCCAAGTGCTGGCAAATGGGACTAGATTAGGTTAGGATATCTGGTTGGCGTGGACACGTTGGACCAAAGGGTCTGTTTTCATGCTGTACATTGCTATGACTCTATGATTCTATAACAGCAACCATGAAATTACCAATGGTCAAAAGAATAAAAAGGAAGCTTATTATCTGAAGGGAGAGAAATTTCAGAGTGTTTCAGTGCATTTGGATCTCAGTGTCCTCACGCATAAATCAAAGGAAATTAGTTTGCAGGTACAATAGGTGGTCGGGATGTCAAATGAAATTTTGGAAGACAGAAGCAAGTACTGTGGAAACAATAACAGAAATGGCTGAAAAAAAACTGAGCAGGTCTGGCAGCATGTGTGGAGAGAAAACAGAGTTAACTTTTCGGGTTCAGTTTCAGAACAAAATGGAATTTTGGCATTTGTTGCTAAAGCAATAGAGTATAAAAGTAGGGAAATGTCGCTGCAACTGTACAAGGGATTGGAAAGACTGCACCTGAAGTATTGCATGCATTTTGGACCAGTTACACGAGGAGGGATGTAGTTGCGTTGGAGGCAGTTCAGAAGAGATTCACTAGATTAATTTCAGAAATAGAGCTTGTCTTTTGAAGAGGTTGAGCAGTTTAGGTCCATACTCTTCAGAGTTTTAAAGAATTAGGGGAGATATAATTGAGGCATATAAGATGTTCAAGGGGATGGACTAAGTAGATGTAGAGTCGATGTTTCCCTTGTAGGATAATCTAGAATGAAAATCATAGTTGAAGATACAGAGTAGCAGATTAAGGACAGAGATGAGGAAGAGAATCATGCATCTGTGAAATGTGGCGGATGCCAGGATACTGAATAAATTTAAGGAGGAGATAGACATAATCTTCATTAGGAATGGGTTGAAGAGTTATGCAGAGTGATCAGGAAAGTAAAGTTGAGGCCAAGATGAGATCAGCCCTGGCTGTATCAAATGGCTGAGCAGGAATGAGGGGCTGAATTGTTCCTGCTCCTGCTCCGAGTTCTTCTATTCTTAGCAATTGTTGAAAAACAAAACTAGTTCACAAATGTCCTGCAGAGAAAGGAATCTGAAATCTATTACCTCATCTGACCTACACCTGACTCCGGGCTGACATCAATGTGGGTCACTATTAATTGCTCTCTGAATCAGTCCTAGCAACCCACTCAGTTCAAGGGTAATTAGGGATGGACAACAAAGCTGGCCTTGCTAGTGATGTCCACATCCCATAAAATAATAAACAGTTAAAGTTAAATATTCCTCTGAACTGATTTTCTTCACTATTTCTAATCTTCAAATATATCATACTATAAATTCTTTCCTCACATCCACACTACATTGAAGTTAAAAATGAAAATATATTCTCAATCTTTCCTGTGTGTGATAGCTAATCTGTGGCATTCGAGACAATTGGCCTTTGCTTTACTTAGACAAGTATCAGGCATTTTGAAATTTGGTTTTGATCACTCCTGAATTACCGTACAGTCCCTATTCTCAATCTTGCTATCATCGTGTACTCTACGCATTTCATTTTGGCTTTTGAACTTAGAAGGTAAAGTGTTCCAAAGAAGAGTCACCGGACTCGAAATATTAACTCTCCACAGACACTGCCAGATCAGCTGAGTTACTCCTGCATATTGAATTTATATAGCCCTTTTCACCATCTCAGGAATCTCAAAGAGATTTTTCCAGTCAATTAAATACTTTTGAAGAGTGATTACTGTTGTCACATAAAAGATGATTAGGGGGTTAGATAGGGTTGACAGTGAGAACCTTTTTCCACGTATGGAGTCAGCTATTACAAGGGGGCATAGCTTTAAATTAAGGGGGGGGTAGATATAGGACTGATGTTAGGGGTAGGTTCTTCACTCAGCGAGTCGTAAGTTCATGGAATGCCCTGCCAGTAGCAGTGGTGGACGCTCCCTCTTTATGGGTATTTAAGCGGGCATTGGATAGGTATATGGAGGATAGTGGGTTAGTGTAGGTTAGGTGGGCTTTGATCGGCGCAACATTGAGGGCCGAAGGGCCTGTACTGCGCTGTATTCTTCTATGTTCTATGTTCTAAAAAAACACAGCAGTCAATTTATTGCAGCCAGGATGGCAATCAGTTAGCTCAGTTGGCTAGACAGCTGGTTTGCAAAGCACAGCGATCCCGCCTCACTCTCTGTGTGGAGTTTGCACATTTTTCCCGTGTCTGCATGGGTTTCCTCCAGGTGCTCCAGTTTCCTCCCACAATCCAAAAATGTGCAGGTTAGGTGAATTGGCCATGCTAAATTGCCCGTAGTGTTAAGTGAAGGGGTAAATGTAGGGGAATGGGTCCGGGTGGGTTGTGCTTCGGTGGGTCGGTGTGGACTTGTTGGGCCGAAGGGCCTGTTTTCACACTGTAAGTAATCTAATATAATCTAATCAAACAGTATGGGTTCAGTTCCTCTGTAGTGAAGATTGCTGCAAAAGCTTCAGCTTTACCTTTTGCACTTACGTGCTCGGCTCCCCCATTAGTAAGGATTGGGATGTTTGTCACAACTCTTCTTCCAGTGAGTTGTTTAATTGTCCACCACCATTCAGGACTAGATGGAAAGGACTAGAGAGCTTAGATCTGATCCGTTGATTGTGGACAGACTTAGCACTGTCTTTCACTTGTTGCTTATACTATTTTGAGCGTGTAACACATCCAGCATCGTAGCTTCATCAGGTTGACACCATATTTTTGAGTATGCATGGTGCTGCTCATTGCATGCTCTCTTACACTCTCTTATGTATGTAAAGAATCCCTGCAGTGAGGAAACAGGCCATTCAGCTCAACAAGTCCACACCAACCATCCAGAAGTATCCCACCCAGACCCATCCCCATACCCCTACCCTATCCCTATAACCCTGCGTTTCCCATGGCTAACACACCCAACCCACACATCCCCGAACACTATGGGTAATTAAGCATGGCCAGTCCACCAAACCTGCATATCTTTGGATTGTGGGAGGAAACTGGAGCACCTTGTGGAAACCAATGCAGACACAGGGAGAACATGCAAACTCCACACACACAGTCACCTGAAGCTGGAATCGAACCCCTGGTCTCTGGTGCTGAGGGGCAGCGATGCTAACCACTGAGCCACTGTGCCATTGAACCCTGGCTTGATGGTCATGGTTGAGTGGGAGATATGCCAGGCCATGAGTTTACAGATTGCGGCAGGAGTACAATTCTGCTGTTGTTGACTGTCCACTGTCTCTTATGGATGCCCAGTCTTGAGTTGCTCGAACTGTTTCACATTTAGCATGATGATTGTGTCACACAACATGATAGAAGGTAACCTCAATGTGAGGGTAGGATTTTGTCTCCGCAAGGACTGTACAGCAGTTAGTCTTAGCAACACTGTCATGGACAGATGCATCGGCAGTATGCAGGTTAGTGATTGATTGCCAGTCTAACAGTTACATCCTTTAGGACTCAACCAGCTCGATTGGTAGTGCTGCTACCAAGGGTGTTATTCTTGGTGATAAACACTGAGGTCACCAAGCCAGAGTTCATTCTTCAACTTCCCATCCTTAGTGCTTCTTCCAAGTGGTGTTCAACATGGAGGGGTAGATGCATCAGCCAAGAGGTGGAGGAGAGGAAGGGTTTTTAAAAAATCATTCATGGGATGAGCGCATTGTTTGCTAGGCCAGCATTTATTAACCATCCCTAATTGCCCAGAAGTGAGTAAGCCACATTGCTCTGGGTCTGAAATCAGATGTGGGTCAGACGAGGTAAGGATGGTAGATTTCCTTCCCTAAAAGACATCAGTGAACCAGACTGATTTTTTCCTGACAATTGGAAATGGATTCATGGTTACCATTGAACTATTAATTCCAGAATTTTATTGAATTCAAACTCCACTATCTGCAGTGGTAGGATTTGAACCCTGGCCCCCCGAATGTAATCTGGGTCTCTGTATTAACAGTCCAGTAATAATACCATTAGGTCAACAGCTCCCCCTAAGTGTAGTAATTAGCATGAAGCTTCATGACAACAATTGACTTGATGCCATGAGATTTTGAGGCTCAGAGTCAATGCTGAAGACTCCCAGAATAAGTCCCTTCTGATCGCATTTTAATGAGCTACCCCTTCTGCTGGGTCTGTCTTTCCAGTGGGTCAGTACATACCCAGGAAAGTGATGGTACTATCTGGGACATTTTGTGCAAGCTACAGTTTTGTGAGTGTGACTATGTCAGGCTATTGCTTTTGGGTCAGCAGGACAATTCTCCCAATTTTGACATGAGATACTACACCAGATGTTGGCAAAGACTTTTGCAGAGTCAATCGGGCTGAGTTTGCTTTTGTTGGTGCTTTAATGAATGTCAGGTGCTCTTCCAATTTCATTCAATTTTTGAGACATATGTTTTCTCAAATGAATGGCTTGCAAGGCCTTGGCTGATGGCAGTAAAGAGTCAACCAAATTCAAATTGAGGCTAACCTAGGTAAGGGCAGCAGTTTTACTTACTTAAAGGGTATTATTGAAACAGATGGGTTAAAATGACAGTTCATTAGATTCCTTACAGTGTGGAAACAGGCCCTTCAGCCCAACAAGTCCACACCGACCCTCCGAAGAGCAACCCACCGATGCCCTATACCTAACACTATGGGCAATTTAGCATGGCCAATTCACCTAACCTGCACATCTTTGGACTGTGGGAGGAAACTGGAGCACCCGGAGGAAACCCACACAGATACAGTGAGAATGTGCAAACTCCACATAGACAGTTGCCCGAGGTGGGAATTGAACACAGGTCCCTGGTGCTGTGAGGCAGCAGTGCCAACCACTGACTCACTATGCCACCCATAGTTGATAGTGGTTTCCTGGTTGCCATTAGACATGGAGAGTGGAACAGCAATGGCAGAGGTTTCTGAGAGTGATTCAGGAGACACAGCAAAAATTCATCCCTAAGAAGCATGGTAGAGGGAGGATGAGGTAAGCATGGCTCACTAGGGAAATCAGGGATAGCATACAAGCAAAAGAGAAAGAATGTAATTTGGTGAAGGGCAATGTGAAATGAGAGGATTAGGAAGCTTACAAAGACCAACAGAGGGCAACAAGAGAAGAAATAAGGAGGGAAAAGATTAAATAGCCAGTAATATAAAGGAAGACTGTAGGAGTTTCCTTAGATATATCAAGAGCAAAAGAGAAAAAAGTGCACATTGGACTGCTGGAGAGATAGGAATGGGGAACAAGGAATTGGCTGAGGAACTGAATAATTACTTCATGTCAGTCTTCACAGTGGAAAACATGAGTAATACCCCAAAGATTCAAGAGATTGATGGGGCAGAGTGAATATGTGGCCATCACCAAGGAGAAGGTGCTAGAAAAACTGAATGGCCAGTGGGTGGATAAATAAACCTGGACCAGATGGATTACACTCCAGCATTCTACAGGAGTTGTGTGAAGAGATAGTGGGGGCATTAGTGGTGATTTTTCAGGAATCGCTAGAGTCAGCAAGGGTACCAGAGGACTGGAACCTCGCGAACCTGATACCCTGTTTAAAAAGGGAGTAAGATTAAAGACAGAAAGTTACGGGCCCAATTAGTCTAACCTTGGTAGTGGGTAAGATTTTAGAATCCATTGTGAAGGATGAGATTTCTGAATACTTGGAAATGTATGGTAAAATAAGGTCATGCCTGACAAATCTGCTGGAATTCTTTAAGGAAATAATGAACAGGTTAGACCAAGGAGAGCCAATGGAATGTTATCAACCTGGACTTCAAGAAGGCTATTGACAAAGTGCCTTATGAGAGGCTGCTGAGCAAGTTAAGGGCCCATGGTGTTAGAGGCAAGCTTGGCTGTCTGGCAGAAAGCAGAGAGGGGGGATAAAGGGCCCTTCTCAGGATGGCAGCTGGTGACAACTGGTGTTCCGCAAGGGTCAGTGTTGGGACCACAACTTCTCACTTTATACATTAAAGATTGAGATGAAGGAACTGAGGGCATTCTGGCTAGTTTTGCAGACAATACAAAGATAGGTTGAGGGACAAGTAATATTGAGGAGGCGGGGATGCTGCAGAAGGATTTGGACATATTAGGAGAGTGGGCAAAAAAGTGGCAGATGGAATACAACATGGGAAACAGTAAGGTCATGCACTGTAGTAGGAAGAATAGAAGCATGGACTATTTTCTAAATGGGGAGAAAATTCAGAAGTCTGAAATGCAAAAGATTTGGGAGTCCTAGTCCAGAATTCTCTCAGGGTAAACTTGCAGGTTGAGTCAGTCATAGAATCATAGAGATGTACATCATGGAAACAGGCCCTTCAGCCCAACCCATCTGTGCTGACCAGGTATCCTAAATTAATCTAGTTCCATTTGCCTGCACTTGGCTCACATCCCTCTAAACCCTTCTTGAGTATAGGATTTGGTAGGTTATGTTGCGGCTGTATTGGTTAGGACACTTTTGAAATACTACATTCAGTTCTGGTATCCCTACTATAGGAAAGATGTTGTGAAACTTGAAAAGGTTCAGAAAAGATTTGCAAGGCTATTGGAGGGTTTAGGTTATAGGGAGAGGCTGAATAGGTTGGGGCTATTTTTCCTGGAGAGTCAAAGGTTGAGGATGACTTGAAAGGTTTATAAAATCATGAGGGGCATGAATAGGGTGAATAGACAAGGTCTTTTCCCTGGGGTGGGTGAGTCCAAAACTAGAGGAGTATATGTTTAGTGTGAGAGGAAAAAAAATTAAAAGGGACTTAAGGGACAACTTTTTAACTGAGAGGGTGTTGGGTGTGGCAAATGCAATGTTGAATTTATTTTGAAAGGACTTGAATTTAAAAGCAGGGATGTACTTCTAAAGCTCTATAAGGCCCTGTTCAGGCCATATTTGCAACATGTGGAGTGTGTTCGGTGGAAGTTCACAAGAATGGTCCCAGGAATGAAAACCTAAACAAATGAGGAACATTTGTGGACTCTGGATTTATGTTCAAGTTTACAAGGATAAGAGGAGATCTAATGGAAACGTACAGAATACTGAATGGCCTAGACAGAGTGGATTTTGGGAAGATGTTTCTATTGGTGGGACAGACTAGGACCAGAGGGTACAGCCTGCGAGTAAAGGGAAGACCTTTTAGAACAGTGAGAAGGCAAAACATCTTCAACTAGAGAGTGGGGAATCTATGGAATTCATTGCTACAGAAGGCTGTGGAGGCTAGGTCATTGAGTAAATTTAAGACTGAGATCAATAGGTTCCTGATTGTCAAGGGGATCAAGGGTTATGGGGAGAAAGTTGGAGATTGGAGTTGAGAAACATATCCGCCATGATTGATTGGTGGAGCAAACTTGATGGGCTGAATGGCCTAATTTCTGCTTCTATGCGTTATGGTCTTATGGTCTAACATTACTTGATTCTCTGGATGATACATTCAGTGACAGTATTAATACACCATTTGCAACACTCCAGAGGATCAATAAAACTGAAACTTAGGGAGAATCTCCAAGACCCAGAGGTTTTTCTTTAAAGGTAATGTGTCATTTAGTCTTCCAGAGCTGAAACCCAGATATTTGATAAAGTCGTATAATCACTGACATGTTTATTAGGAAGATAAGAAATAGGAAAGTAACACCATTTGTGTTGGGTTTGGAATGGTCAAAGTGAGATTACATGTTTGCCTGTCCTTGTCAGCTCAGTACAGTCCAGACATAGTTGAATATCTTAATTGGAAGATTAAACTAAAATGTCTATGTTTGATACTTATGTTCAGTATAAACACCATGTCATGGTGGTAGCACTACATAAATCTGCCTTTATCTTTACACTTTCAGAATAAACCTACAGTTTGGCAAGTTGTGTTCAAAAGAATTTAAGAGATTCAATCTTTCCATTACATTACTCATTATTGAAACCCCCACACCCCCAGTCCTTTATTTGAATCTTTTGTTTGTTCACTTAACTAATGCAAATTCTGTCACGAAGGGTGGGTTTTACACAGGAAGCACAAGTGAATATTGATACTGTGTACATTTAACTCACCGTGGGAAAAGGAAATGTCATGGCAACCAGAGGACTAACTAAGCCAGTGCTGAGCACACTGACCACAATGATTAGTAACAGCAGAGAAAAGATTGCAAGAAAAAGAATGGAGAGGAAGGTGAGTAATGTAATGAGAAAACTGATGTTAGGTCTCAGTTCCAGTTCCTTTTGAAAGAAAAAGATTGGGAATTAGATCATCCACTGTTCTAGATACAGTTTCTTTCATTCTCACAATGATACCCTCTCCTGACAAAACTCCTAATCTTAATAAACACTGATACAGAAGGACAAATATCCTAGTGATTCATGTACGTATTAAAAAAATATGGAAAATGCAGTTGAAGTTTTGTTTTCTTATCCATAACACAAATATATGAAGGAATCAATATCATATTTCTATTCATCCATGGGCATGAATTTTTGTGGAGTCTTTAAAAACATCAGAAACTGCAGACTTTCAAAAAGAAGGATGTTCAGCCGACTGCAATTGGCCGACACAATGTTTATTGTCCTGGCTGCTCACATTCTGAATGGAGCTACAATATGCTGCACGTCCCTTGCTTTGACTAACAAATTCAGCCTATCAGCATGAGTATGAATGCTTAGCGGAGGTAAAATACTTGTCTACTCTTCCCAATTAATTTTGTGCTAAGCAGATTTACATTCCTGAAACGAGATAATGTAGGCAATCTCAGTGCCAGTTAACACACACTGTAATAATCACGTTGGCAGAGAAAGTGTGCAATAACTTATGGTTTTTAAAAGTAACCTTTTTATTTGACTAACTTCAATTGCGACAAATATTGGAACAATAATATTAATCAATTCCCTTGACAATATGTATTTAGTCAGTATGCTTTTGTTTATTTATATTTCTTTCCCAAAGCTTGGATAAAAATAGGATTTAAGGAATTTATAATTTTTTGCTAAAAATATCACAAAAAGAGCTATGGGGGAAGGAAATTTATATTTCATGTTGTTTATTAATCTGGTTGGTATCTTATGAATGTATTTAAAAGCTTAAATAATTTACAAGAATAGTGAGTGCTTTGTTCAGTTCTACAACTACTGATAATATCAAATACTGCACCATCCGGGAGAAAGAGACATATTTGTAATGTTGATTAAAACAAAATCACTCAGTGAATCCATGACCTATTTTGAATTGTGGATGTCTGGGTTTGGTAAGCAAGCTTTCAGGAATTCAGCTGAAGTCTTTTGACTCTGTGCCTAAGTCTGTAAAAGGCAATGTGTACTTCTACTTGACCTTGACATTAAAGTACAATTTTTTTTAAGGTGAAATCTGTGCAGGATATAAATGTCTTAATCCTTAAGGGCCCATGTTTATATATGAGAAGAAAGCAAAAAACCTCTTATCATAAAGAAAATGTCACTTCTCCATTTCTGTTGCTTTACTGTTAGATTCGACAGAAATCAGTGCGCAAAAAAAAGATACGACTAAATGCAAAAGTGCCCAGTTGAAAGCAGTATTGTTGACCTGTTCTCCATAAGGAAAACAAAATCTATATCTATTTTTAGGAACAAATTCACTTGAGATCCATAAATTAAAGTCTACTTTTATTTCCTTGTTTTTTATATGTGTGCCACTGTAATACACTTACTTTTACTTAATCCATTCCAGATTGTAATAGTACACTGAGTAAAAAGAACATTCTCCTCATTTCCTCTCCATTTCTTTTCCCAATTAATTTAAATTATCATTTTCTGGTTATTGACCATGTGCGCATTTACTGAGCAGGAAGATGTAAGTACATAATTGCTCTAAACTTATACTCTGGACTGAGAGTAATAGACAAAACCATTAGCTGCCTAACCGAAAGTGAGTACCATCCACAAGATGCACTGCAGCAACTCGCCAAGGCTCCTTGGAGAGCACCCTGCAAGCTTGCAAGCTCTACTATCCAAAAGAACGACAGCACGTGCTATATGGGAACACCATCACCTTCAATTTCAACTCTAAGTCATCCTGACTTTTTTTTTATCATTCTTTCACTTGCAGAATCAAAATCTTTGAACTCCTTTTCTAACAGCACTGTGGATATTCCAACAACACATGGACTTCATTGATTCAAGTAGACAGCATGCCACCATCTTCTGAAGGACAATTAGAGATGTGCAATAAATATTGGCCCAGCCACGTCCATGCGTGAATAAAACAAATGCTGTCATTGTCTCTTTCAAACAGAGAATCAGTTTGAAACCATGTAAAGGGAAAGTAACCACAGATCCAGAGGGACATAGGCTGCTCTCTCATTAGATTAGAGTGGTGCTGGAAAAGCACAGCAGTTCAGGCAGCATCCGAGGAGCAGTAAAATCGACGTTTCAGGCAAAAGCCCTTCATCAGGAATACAGGCAGAGAGCCTGAAGGGTGGAGAGATAAGTAAGAGGAGGGTGGGGGTGGGGAGAAAGTAGCATAGAGTACAATAGGTGAGTGGGGGAGGAGATAAAGGTGATAGGTTAAGAGCTTCAGTGCAGAGGAAATGACCTGGGAGTTGCAGTGGGAGAGGGATTCCCTTAGATTCTGGTAGAGAGAGGAGGAAAACTTCTTCAAGGCAGGCATCCTTGCAAGAGGATTCGCAGTAGGGTTAAAATCAACTAGTTCTCTCATTAGATAGAGATGACTGATGGTGAGGTTAATCTGAGGGTCACCATGCCTCAGGTGAGGGGCAAAATCGAGAAGATAGAATCTTTAAAATAACATTCCAATACCATGGAGCTGTGTATTGAAGACGATGCATTGCCAAATGTATTCTGAACACTTGAATGATGTGTTGGTCCCTGTGAAAGAATTATTTAAGTAATTAAGAACCGTATCTTTTTTGGTTGCCTGGATCAAATGGAAGGCAATCATATAATTACCAATGAGCCGATTGATGTTCCTGAGTTCCTTTCTTGTTGAGCTGAAAATGTGTTGCTGGAAAAGCACAGCAGGTCAGGCAGCATCCAAGGAACAGGAGAATCCTGCTGGAGGGCTGATGTCCAAAAAGTCGATTCTCCTGTTCCTTGGATGATGCCTGACCTGCTGCACTTTTCCAGCAACACATTTTCAGCTCTGATCTCCAGCATCTGCAGTCCTCACTTTCTCCTCTTCCTTTCTTGTTGCATGACTATAAACAGTGTGGGCTATATAAAAGCTCAAGGGAGCTAATTTCTCACATAGAAAAATGCATGGTGCAAACTGTTTCATGCACTAAATGCAAAGAATCCTTAACTTGTGTTTTGGAAGAAACAGCAAAGATGAATTTTGGCTCACAATAGGCAACCAGTAAAGGGAGAATGTTCACTTTCAAAATTCTCACCTAATTTCATTCTTGCTATCTCTGAAATCTCTAATAGTTTTACAACATGGGGATTTCTGTGTTCCTACAAACCTGGCCTGAAGCATATCTCCAATTTTTGATGCTCCATCATTGGTGGTTGTGCCTGTCCTGTCTTGGTCCTGAATTCTGAACTTCCAAGATGAAAAGCTTCAACTTCATATCTCTTTTTTAGCAACACTCACTTGAAAGGTGTTATAAAAAAGCAAGTGTACTGCTGGCAAATTATATGTTTTATACCAGTGCTCAGGGGCAACATGGCATTTAAGGAGGAAACTCCTTATTATCCTGCTTTTACACAGAAATAACTGAGAGTTAGAGGCTGATATGGAGGGAGATGATCTCATGAGGACAGGGGAGGAAGAGAGGAGTCTTGAATGGTCAGAGTATTTCCATAGGTTTACCAGAAGCACAGGATTTATTCATTCATTTTCAGCCCTTGTAATGTCTAGAATTAGAATAAGAATTAGAATATCCTTTATTGTCCTGAGTACTCAAGTACAGGTGAAAAGTGAAAAGCTTACAATGTCACCCATTATGGCATAATCTTTGTTCCAAAGTACCGAGGTACACATTTTGGACACAAAATACAGAAATAAAGGGAAAAGGGAAGGAAACAAAGGGACATGCAGTTGTTCATAATATAAGCTAGAAAAATGAGAATAAAGTTAAAAAGATAAGCATTAAAGCCTTTCCATCAAGGGCCTGCAGTAGATCAGTGCAGGGGACTTCCAACATGGTCTGCCTGAGCTCACAAGCTGCTGACCGTCCTCACTGGTCCCCAGTCCAACAACCATGCCCGGTCTGCACAGACCCCCATCCCCCTGACCATCCTCACTCCCCTCAGACTCCCATCCCCCTGACCATCCTCGCTCCACACAGACCCCCATCCCCCTGACCATTCTCGCTCCGCACAGACCCCCATCCCCCGATCATCCTCGCTCCGCCCAGACCACCATCCCCCTGACCATCCTCGCTCCGCAGACCCCCATCCGCTTGACCATCACCGCACCCCACAGACCCCCATCCCCCTGACCATTCTCGCTCCACACAGACCCCCATCCCCCTGACCATTCTCGCTCCGCACAGACCCCCATCCCCCGACCATCCTCGCTCCGCCCAGACCACCATCCCCCTGACCATCCTCGCTCCGCACAGACCCCCATCCGCTTGACCATCACCGCACCCCACAGAGCCCCATCCCCCAACCATACTCGTACCCCTCAGACCCCCATCCCCCTGACCATGCTCGCTCCGCCAAGACCCCCATCCTGCTGACCATCCTAACTCCGCCCGGACTCCCATCCCCCTGACCATTCTCGCTCCACCCAGACCCCCATCCCCGTGACCATCCTTGCTCCACTCAGACCCCCATCCCCCTGACCATCCTCGCTCCCCTCAGACCCCCATCCTCCTGACCATCCTTGCTCCACTCAGACCCCCATCCTCCTGACCATCCTTGCTCCGCACAGACCCCCATCCGCTTGACCATCACCACACCCCACAGAGCCCCACCCCCCTGACCATACTCACACCCCTCAGACCCCCATACTCCTGACCAGCCTTGCTCCCTTCAGACCCCCATCCCCCTGACCATGCTCGCTCCGCCCAGACACCCATCACCCTGACCATCCTAGCTCCGCACAGACCCCCATTCCCCTGACCATCCTCGCTCCACCAAGACCCCCATCCTGCTGACCATCCTCACTCCACCCGGACTCCCATCCCCCTGACCATCCTCGCTCTGCCAAGACCCTCTTCCCCCTGACAATCCCCACTCCACCCAGAACCCCATCCCACTGACCATCCTCGCTCCACTCAGATCCCTATCCCCCTGACCATCCTCGCTGCGTACAGACCCCCATCCCCCTAACCATCCTCGCTCTACCCAGACCCCCATTCCACTGATCATCCTCGCTCCCCTCAAACCCCCATTCCCCTGACCATCCTCGCTCCCCTCAAACCCCCATTCCCCTGACCATCCTCGCTCCCATCAGACCCAAATCCCCCGACCATCCACGCTCCGCACAGTCCCCCATCCCCCTGACCATCCTCGCTCCACCCAGATCCCCATCCCAGTGACCATCTCCGCTCCGCCCAGACTCCCACCCCCATGACCATCCTTGCTCCGCCCACACCCCTACCCCCATGACCATCCTTGCTCCGCACAGACCCCCATCCCCCTGACCATCCACACTCTGCCCAGACCCCCATCCCCTGACCATCCCCTCTCCGCCCAGTCCCCCATGCCCCTGACCATACTCACTCTACACAGACCCACATCCCCCTGACCATCCTCGCTCCGCCCAGTCCCCCATCCCCCTGACCATCCTCGCTCCGCCCAGTCCCCCATCCCCCTGACCATCCCCGCTCCGCCCAGACCACATCCCCCGACCATCCTCTCTCCGCACAGACCGCCATCCCCCGACCATCCTCGCTCCACCCAGAACCCCATCCGACTGACCATTGTCGCTCGGCCCAGACTCCCATCCCACTGACTATCCTCGCTCCACCCAGACCCTCATCCCCCTGACCATCCCCGCTCCGCCCAGACCCCAATCCCCCGACCATCCACGTTCCGCACAGTCCCCCATCCCCCTAACCAACCTCGCTCCACCCAGTCCTCCATCCCACTGACCATCCTCACTCCACCCAGACCTCCATCCCACTGACCATCTCCACTCTGTCCAGAACCCCATCCTCCTGACCATCCCCGCACTGTACAGACCGCCAAACCCCCTGACCATCCCCGCTCCACCCAGACCCCCATGCCCCTGATCATCCTCACTCCCCTCAGACCCCCATCCCACTGACCATCCTCGCTCCGCTCAACACCTAACCCCCTGACCATCCCTGGACCGCCCAGACCCCCATCCCCTGACAATCCTCGCTCTGCCCAGACCCCCATCCCCTGACAATCCTAGCTCTGCCCAGACCCCCATCCCCCTGACCATCCTCGCTGCGCCCTGAACCCCATCCCCCTGACCATCCTCGCTGCGCCCTGAACCCCATCCCCCTGACCATTCCAGAACCCATTCGACCCCCAATCCCCCTGACCATGCTCACTCCGCACAGACCCCTATCCCCCGACCATCCTTGCTCCGCCCAGACCCCCACCCCCATGACCATCCTTGCTCCGCCCACATCCCCACCCCCATGACCATCCTTGCTCCGCACAGACCCCCATCCCCCTGACCATCCCCACTCCGCCCAGACCCCCATCCTCCTGACCATCCTCGCTCCACTGAGACACCCGTCCCCCTGACCATCCCCACTCCACCCAGAATCCTATCCCCCTGACCATCCTTAGTCCGCCCAGACACTCATCCCCCAACCATCCCCGCTCTGCACAGACCCCCATCCCCCTGACCATCCTCGCTCTGCACAGACCCCCATCCCCCTGACCATCCTCACTCCACCCAGAACCCCATCTCACTGACCATTGTCGCTCCGCCTAGACCCCCATCTCCCGACCATCCTCGCTCCCCTCAGTCCCCCATCCCCTGACATTCCTTGCTCCCCTCAGACCCCCATCCCCCTGACCATCCCCGCTCCGCCCAGACCCCAATCCCCCGACCATCCATGCTCCGCACAGTCCCCCATCCCCCTGACCAACCTCGGTCCACCCAGACCTCCATCCCACTGACCATCTCCACTCTGTCCAGAACCCCATCCTCCTGACCATCCCCGCTCTGCACAGACTGCCAAACCCCCTGACCACCCTCGCTCCGCCCAGACCCCCATCCCCCTGACCATCCGCGCTCCCCTCAGACCCACATCCTCCTGACCATCCTCACTCCCCTCAGACCCCCATCCCCCTGACCATCCGCGCTCCCCTCAGACCCACATTCTCCTGACCATCCTCACTCCCCTCAGACCCCCATACCCCTGACCATCCTCGCTCCCCTCAGACCCCCATCCCCCTGACCATCCTCGCTCCCCTCAGACACCCATCCCCCTGACCATCCTCACTCAGCCCAGACCCCGGTCCCTGATCATCCCCACTCCGACTAGACCCCACCCCCCTGACCATCCTCACTCTGCCCAGACCCCCATCCCCTGACCATCCCCACTCCTCCCAGACCCCAATCCCCCGACCATCCTCACTCCGCCGTGACACCCATCCCCCGACCATCCCCACTCCACCCAGATCCCAATCCCCCTGACCATCCTCGCTCCGCCCAGACCCCCATCCCCCTGACCATCCCCTCTCCGCTCAGAGCGACATCCCCCTGACCATCCTCGCTCCGCCCTGAACCCCATTCCCCTGACCATCCTCGCTCTGCTCAGACACCCATCCCCCTGACCATCCTCACTCCGCCCAGACCCCGGTCCCTGATCATCCCCACTCCGACTAGACCCCACCCCCCTGACCATCCTCACTCTGCCCAGACCCCCATCCCCTGACCATCCCCACTCCTCCCAGACCCCAATCCCCCGACCATCCTCACTCCGCCGTGACACCCATCCCCCGACCATCCCCACTCCACCCAGATCCCAATCCCCCTGACCATCCTCGCTCCGCCCAGACCCCCATCCCCCTGACCATCCCCTCTCCGCTCAGAGCGACATCCCCCTGACCATCCTCGCTCCGCCCTGAACCCCATCCCCCTGACCATCCTCGCTCTGCTCAGACACCCATCCCCCTGACCATCCCCCTGACCATCCTCGCTCTGCCCTGACCCCCATCCCCCTGACCATCCTCGGTCCGCCCAGACCCCCATCCCCCTGACCATCCTCGGTCCACCCAGACCCCCATCCCCCTGACCATCCTCGCTCTGCCCTGACCCCCATCCCCCTGACCATCCTCGGTCCGCCCAGACCCCCATCCCCCTGACCATCCTCGGTCCGCCCAGACCCCCATCCCCCTGACCATCCTCGGTCCACCCAGACCCCCATACCCCTGACCATCCTCGCTCTGCCCTGACCCCCATACCCCTGACCATCCTCGGTCCACCCAGACCCCCATACCCCTGACCATCCTCGCTCTGCCCTGACCCCCATCCCCCTGACCATTCTCGCTCTGCCCAGACTTCCACCCCCTGACTGTCCCCTGTCTGCTCGGCCCTCTATCTCCCTGGCCATCCCTGCTCCGGCTAAAAGTGTTGGCAACATGACAATGCGCTCAGATTTTCATATTTCAAAAATTCCCCAAATTAATGCAAGTAGGAGCTCTGCCCACCCTTCTTAAATTAGAGTAATAACAGTTCACTTGTCTGCCAATAGCTACTGTATATCTTTTCACCCACTCGGAATTGAATCTTGAATATTCTTTGAAAAAAAATGTACTTGCTGGAGTAAGGGTGTGTAATGTGTCTGTATCACGTCCTGTGAAAGCACAGCCTGTCATGTTTGTGAAATGCAGCAATCACTGATTGCAACATTCTCTCGAAATGCAACCCTTGCAAATGACAGTACTTCACTGTATTTAAGCAATAAATGACAAGTTTCCGGTTACTGCTTGCTCATTGATACAAAGCACAGGCAATTTACATTCAATCCTACTATCAGCTATCAACTCCACTGTGTAGATTAATAATCCGTTTTAATGTGCTCCTTCTATTAATCTTGCTGTGTTTAAAAATGGCAGCTTTCAGTTTAAGTGTGACATTGTGGTATGTTTTGCCACTTGTACAGGATTATGCAATGAAATACTACACAATATCCAATGAGTACTTCAAAGCGAAAAGGGTTTAACATTCACCCTCCACTTTAGAATCTCTACAGTGCAAATGAAGGCCTTTTGGCCCATTGAGTCTGCACCGACCGTCTGAAGTGCATCCAACCCTAACCATTCCCAATGAAGGGATTATGCCCGGAACAGCAATTCTCCTGCTCCTCAGATGCTGCCTGACCTGCTGTGCTTTCCCAGCACCACACTCTCAACTCCTATCCCCATAACACTACATTTATCATAGTTAATCTACCTAGCCTACACACTAGCATGGCCAATCCACCTAACTTGCACATCTTTGGATGTGATCAGAAACTGGAGCAGCCAGAAGAAACCCATCTGGTCATGAATAGAATGTGCAAACTCCATACAGACAGTCGCCTGAGGCTGGACTCGAACCGGGATCCCTGGAGCTGTGAGGATTGTTTGTTACTTTGTTTGTTATTCTCACTTCCTACAGTGAGGATTTGCTCATGCAAGCAGGCTCAAACACAATAGGTTTGAGGAAAAAAAGTAGCAAGCATTCATTTCAATACCTGTTTTACATTTTCTTTGTAGTCGCCTCCAGATCAGTCTGAAGATACTGTTTAATATTACTGTATGGATTCCTCAGGGATTTTACAGCCTTCCTGAACCTCAGCATCATAACCACTCTCCAATTGGTTTAGCTCAGTTGGCTGGATTGTTGGTTTGCAGAGCAGTGTGATGGCAATAGTGTGGGTTCCATTCCCATTACCGGTTTGAGGTTACCTCGAAAGACTCTCCTTCTCAACCTCTTCCCTTGCCTGAGGTCTGGTGGCCCTCAGGTTAAATCACCACCAGTTGCTTCTCTATAATGAGAAAGCAGCCCCTATGATCTGGTGAGACTATGGTCATGCAACGATAGTTACTCTCCAGACAAAGCAATCTATTTAAATATGGTAAACTTAACCTACCATCCATTATTTCCAACAGAGTCAAGGGATTTCACAGCCAGTCCGGGGAATCTTGGTTAAATGTTGTCCTTGCACAGGCTCATCAAGGTTGATGAAACACTCAGTGAAGGTTAGTGATTGAGAACAGATTAAGGGCTGTTCCTTTCCCAACCTCTGCTAGTTAGTGTTAGAAGAGGTAGTGCATGTTTGAGTTGAGACTTTTGTATGTAAGTGACAGAGTTTTTGGATGCTAACAAAGATGCACCTTCAGTCTTGTTATTATAAATTGTAGACCTTAAAAAATACATCTTTGTTTCATCATGCACGGAATGTGTGCTGTCTGTTATAACTCATGATGACATCATTAGGTGGAGTTAACAAGCAATTATAATGATTAAAACATAACTTCAAGCAAACTAGGCCTACACTAAAGTAATTCACTGCAGCCTCCAATCAAAGCAAGCTGTCTCAGCTAAACAAACAAAGCTCAGGTAAATGTTCTATACTTGTTACCAATGAGTGGGATGTTAGTCACTTATTTTAGAAATCAAACTTGTAATCTCGTCCCTAGCAACCAAAAGTCATGTTTGTAAATTGCACTCGAACTCTTAATTGGAACTCCTCATGTGATGACTAATCTTTCCCTTTATCAAATTATTCCTATTAAGCAATTTCCATTGTATACATGCCCCGATCCTTGTCACCAACATGGATCATTTATGTGCAGATAAAGTAATGGAATATTCCAGGACAAGGCTGTGGACTGGCCTAAACCTAGATTAAACATTTTGTTTTATCAAGATCTCTGCCCTATGAAACTTTGGAAATAAATACATCTACTTTTATCAAAAACAAGAATGCTGCCTGTGCTGGAAATCTGAAATAAAAGCTGAAGATGCTGGAAATATTCAGCAGGCTTGCTGAATGTTTACATGATTTTCTGGCTTGATATCTATGCAGTTATTCTCCAAGACAGTGCTGCCTTCTTGACTGACATACCTTGTCTCACTCATTCAGCATCCTTGAATTACTCTTTGACATGGGTAGAAGACATAGCACCTCGCTTCTCATTGGTCAGATCGAGTGTGTTCAGCCAGGACTACAATAAATTATTCTATGTCTCCCTTCTCAGTTGAGTGGTGGCTCATGTTTAATTTTGCACCATAATCCCTAACACAAAGCTTGTCTTAACATGTCTACCATGGATCAGTGATCAATAAAATAAACCAGCAAAACAGGCAGAAAAATAGTTCACCGATAATATATACAGTAAACAGAAGACATATATTCATATTTATTATGCACCTTTAGAGCAAGTGGGACTTGAACTGAAGCTTCCTGTCTCAGAGGTGTGGACACTACCACTGCACTTCAAAAAACCTTAAGGTGAATGTATATAAATGAGATCTATTTTGGAACAAAAGGTGGTTGAGGGTATGATTAGCAGGGACAGTGGCCTTGTTGGGTCAAATGGCTTGTTCCTTAATGGAATTTACAGTCCCTTTTTCAATAAATTAAACGAGAATCATTATATTTAGTTTCAAGTATCTTTCCTTGTGGAATCTTGTTTGTTTGCACAAAAGACTGTATGAAGCTGTGAATGTTGAGTTGCCACACATTTCGTCAACCCCAATTTCCTTTCATCGTAGTTTGAAATTATTCCAATAATTCATGTAATATTTTCCCTTTCAAATGGACTGCAGCAATTTCAAGAAGGCAGCTGCCCAGCACCTTTGCTAGGGCAATTAGGGATGGGCAATAAATGCTGGCCCAGCCAGTGCCACCCACATCTCAAGGGTGAAAAAAGAAATGAAGAATGTGTAATTGGGGATATCAGAAACACAATCAGAACCCCGGAGATGGAAATTGATTCATTATTCAGTGTATCATATTTGTAAAAGACAGCAAAACAGCAATAGCAGAACAAGAGGATATCGACAGTTAATCCTGAGTGAAGGAGTATGCTACTGAAATAGCTATTTTCAGAGGAAATCTCTCATTTTCACTTGTGACCAAGTTAACACAAGAAGGATATTGTTCTTTACAAAATTGTGAGGGGACCTATGAGATCAGATGTGTCATTTAAAATAGGTACTTTTGATTAACCTATATAAAAATGAATGGATTCAGGTTCGGTAAATCGATTGTGTTCATGCATCATGGTCCAGTGAATAATGGAAACCACCATAGGGAATAACTGTGTTCAAAGGGCATTTGCAAATGACCCAAATAACAAACAGGAAAGAAATGGAAAACATAGTTTTTCTGGAAAGCATTGATAATGGAAGGTTTGAGTTCAGCATGTACCAGATCACAAATAAACCTAAGAGTAACAGTGAAGCTGAAAATCTAATCAGTTATTATTTTTTGCAATAAATGGTTATTCCTCTAACCTTCAACAGAAGATCAAAATCCTGAAACTGACTTCTTAACAGTATTATGGACATACCTACAGCCCAAGAATTGCAGCAGTTCAAGAAGACAATCTTAGATATCAACAGCACAGAAAGGCAGCTCATTAGCACCTTTGCAAGGGCAACTAGTGACAGGCAATAAATACTTGCCTAGCCAACAATACCAGCAAACTATGAATGAACATATATTTTAAAAGAAGGAAAAAGAATCTCTGAAAAGCCTGGCTCTCCCACAACCAAAGAAAGCAGTGTGTTTAACACAAGAGCTATATGTTGCAAATTCTAGAAATCTGAGCCAAAATTGGAAAAGTCCACAAAAACTCAGACCCCATGCATGGCGAAAGAACCTTTCAGGTTCTTGACCTTTTGTCAGAACTGGCATAGATTCGAGATATGACAGATTTCCAAATGGAAATCCCATTGGAGAAAAGAATAAAATAACTTCAAAGTAGGAAATTCAGGAAGAGGAATAGAAGTGAAATGAACTGAAACACAAATATAGATTTGTGACCTAGTTCATTGCTCTTCTCCACAACGGCTGATTCTCAAATACTGCCAATGGAGGTTTGGTGACCTTGCAACTTGACGGGCAGGAATAAGTCAACCACAGTCAAAATAGCTCTCTGCAGTGAATCACAAGACTTCAAAGTTATCCAGTGACACAAAACTGTGCAATTGAACACATTTAGTTAATTGAAAATCAGAAATTGCTGGAAAAGCTTAGCAGGTCTGGCAGTATCTATGGAAAGAAAACAGAGTTAACATTTTAGGTTCAGTAACCCTTTCTGTGAACTTCAGTTGGGTGATAAAAACTGAAAGAACTGCAGACGCTTTGGATTTGGATGTGAACATAAGAGGTACAGTTAGTAAGTTTGCAGATGGTACCAAAATTGGAGGTGTACTGGACAATAAAGAAGGTTACCTCAGATTAGAATGGGATCTCAATCAGATGGGCCAATGGGCTGAGGAGTGGCAGATGGAGATTAATTTAGAAAAATGTGAGGTGCTACATCTTGGAGAGCAGGGCAGGACTTATGCATTTACTGGTAAGGTCCTGGGGAATGTTGCCCTGGGGAATGTTGCAGAACAAAGACACCTTGGAGTGCAGGTTCATAATTCCTTGAAAATAGAGTTGCCGGTAGATAGGATAGTGAAGAAAGCATTTGCTATCCATTCCTTTATTGGTCAGAGTATTGAGTGCAGGAGTTGGGAGGTCATGTTGTGGCTGTACAGGACATTAGTTTGATCACTTTTGGAATACTGCGTGCAATTCTGGTCACCATCTTATTGGAAGGATGCTGTGAAGCATGAAAGGGTTCAGAAAAGATTTACAAGAATGTTGCCAGGATTGAAGGGTTTGAGATATAGGGAGAGGCTAAATAGACTGGGGCTGTTTTCCCAGTAGATTTGGAGGCTGTGGGTGATCTTATAGAGGTTTATAACATCATGAGAGGCATTGATAGGGTAAATAAACAATGTCTTTTCCCTGGGGTGGGGGACTCCCGAACTAGAGGGCACAGGTTTAGTGTGAGAGGGGCAAGACTTAAAAGGGACTTAAGTGGCATCTTTTTCATGCAGAGGGTGGTGCGTGTGTGGAATGAGCTGTCAGAGGAAGTGGTAGAGGCTAATGCAGTTACAGCATTAAAAGGCATCTCGATGGGAAGGGTTTAGAGGGATAGGGGCCAAATGCTAGTAAATGGGACTAGATTATTTTAGGATATTTGGTTGGTATGGACATGTTAGACTGAAGGATCTGTTTCTGTGCTGTACATTTCTATATCTCTGTGACTGTATGCTGAAAATCAGAAACAAAAACAGAAGGTGCTGGAAAGGTCAGCAGGTCTGGCAGCATGAGTGAACAGAAATCAAAATAAATGTTTCGGGTCCGGTGATCCTTCCTCAGAACTAATGGTAGTGAGGAAAATGTCAGTTTATATGCAGAAGATAGGGTGGGGTAAAGGGTAAAGAGTAAACAATAGTCAGGGATCGAGTCTATAGAGAGAGAAGAAGAATTGGACAGACAAAGGAGTCAATGATGATCTGGCTGAGAGGGTGAATAGCTGTTAATGGAGACTGTTAGTGGCTAACAATAGGCAGTGTCTGGATTAGTGGTGCTGGAAGAGCACAGCAGTTCAGGTGAAATCGACGTTTCAGGCAAAAGAGTAGAGAGAGAGAGAGAAAGGACCTTTTATTTGTCATTTCTACCATTTACAACTGATACAGTAAAGATGAGACAGCACAAACTACACAATCGTACATAGCAAAAAGTACATAAGTGTAAATGCACGCAAGTTATGGTGTAAGAGAAGAATTATGAATAATAGGCATTTTTGTAGCAGCAATATGAAAGAATGTCAGATGGGAAAAAGGTCCAATTATACAGTGTTAAGGAGCCTGATGGCTTGGGGGGGGGAAGAAACCGTTGCACAGTCTGGCCATGAGAGAAATCTTGTCTCACAAACTTGATTGAGTTTTTTGAAGATGTAACAAAGACGATTGATGAGGGCAGAGCAGTAGATGTGATCTATATGGACTTCGTTAAGGCGTTCGACAAGGTTCCTCATGGGAGACTGACGAGCAAGGTTAGAGCTCATGGAATACAGGGAGAACTCGCCATTTGGATACAGAACTGGCTCAAAGGTAGAAGACAGAGGGTGGTGGTGGAGGGTTGTTTTGCAGACTGGAGGCCTGTGGCCAGTAGAGTGCCACAAGGATCGGTGCTGGGCCCTCTACTTTTTGTCATTTACATAAATGATTTGGATGCGAGCATAAAAGGTACAGATAGTAAGTTTGCAGATGACACCAAAATTGGAGGTGTAGTGGACAGCGAAGAGGGTTACCTCAGATTACAACAGGATCTGGACCAGATGGGCCAATGGGCTGAGAAGTGGCAGATGGAGTTTAATTCAGATAAATGCGAGGTGCTGCATTTTGGGAAAGCAAATCTTAGCAGGATTTATACACTTAATGGAAAGGTCCTCGGGAGTGTTGCTGAACAAAAAGACCTTGGAGTGCAGGTTCATAGCTCCTTGACAGTGGAGTTGCAGGTAGATAGGATAGTGAGCTGAAAATGTGTTGCTGGAAAAGCGCAGCAGGTCAGGCAGCATCCAAGGAGCAGGAGAATCGATGTTTCGGGCATGAGCCCTTCTTCAGGAATCATGAAAAAGGGCTCATGCCCGAAACGTTGATTCTCGAGCTCCTTGGATGCGGCCTGACCTGCTGCGCTTTTCCAGCAACACATTTTCAGCTCTGATCTTCAGCATCTGTAGTCCTCACTTTCTCCTCGATAGGATAGTGAAGAAGGTGTTTGGTATGCTTTCCTTTATTGGTCAGAGTATTGAGTACAGGAGTTGGGAGGTCATGTTGCGGTTGTACAGGACATTGGTTCGGCCACTGTTGGAATATTGTGTGCAATTCTGGTCTCCTTCCTATCGGAAAGATGTTGTGAAACGTGAAAGGGTTCAGAAAAGATTTACAAGGATGTTGCCAGGCTTGGAGGATCTGAGCTACAGGGAGAGGCTGAACAGGCTGGGGCTGTTTTCCCTGGAGCGTTGGAAGCTGAGGGGTGACCTTATAGACTTTTACAAAATTATGAGGGGCATGGATAGGGTAGATAGGCAAAGTCTTTTCCCTTGGGTGAGGGAGTCCAGAACTAGAGGGCATAGGTTTAGGTTGAGAGGGGAAAGATATAAAAGAGACCAAAGGGGCAACTTTTTCACGCAGAGGGTGGTACGTGTATGGAATGAGCTGCCAGAGGATGTGGTGGAGGCTGGTACAATTGCAACATTTAAGAGGCATTTGGATGGGCAAATGAATAGGAAGGGTTTGGAGGGATATGGGCCTGATGCTGGCAGGTGGGACTAGATTGGGTTGGGATATCTGGTCGGCATGGACAGGTTGGGCTGAAAGGTCTGTTTCCATGCTGTACATCTTTATGACTCTATGACTCTATGAGAGACCGAATGCTCCAGCATCTTCTGCCAGATGGCAGAAGGGAGAAGAGTTTGAGTGAGGGGTATGTGGAATCTTCCACAATACTCTTAACCTTTCGAATGTAACGAGTGGTGTAGACGTCTGTAACAGATGGAAGAGAAACCCCGATGATCTTCTCCACTGTCCTCACTATCCATTGTAGGGAATTACAATCAGAGACGGTGCAATTCCCGAACCAGGCAGTGATGCAGCTCAGGGTACTCTCAATAAACTCTCTGTAGAATGTGGTGAGGGGTGGGCTTTCCTCAATCTGTGCAGAAAGAAATATTTGAAAGCAAGGCCTGGTGGGTGAGGTTGGGAGCAAGGAGATGGAGGAGTTCAGGCCCTAAAATTAATGAACTCAATATTAAGTCCTGAGGACTGTATGGTCCCTAAACAGAAAATGAGTTGTTGTTCTTCCAGCTTCGCTGGAGCTTTGCTGCAAGCCTGATACAGGGATGTTGGCCAGGGAACAGAGTAGTGTGTTAAAGAGACAGGCACCTTGAAGCGCAGGGTCTTTCTTTATGGGCAGGATATAGATGTTCTGCAAAGCTGTCACTCAGTCTACACTTCATTTCCCCAATGTACAGAAAACCACACCGTCAGCAGCGAATGCAGTCAACTAGATTGTGAAAAGTAAGTTCAAGTAAAACGCTGTTTCACCTGAAAGGTGTGTTCAGGCCTTTGGATACTGAGGAAGGAGGAGGTAAATGGGCAGGTGTTAGACCTTTGGCAGATGTAGGTGAAGGTGCCATGGGGCAGTGGTGGGGTGTTGAGAGTGAAGGAAGAAGTGTCCCTGAGGAAAGTTGAGCAAGGGAAGGAAGGGGAGTATATGTCTGGTGGTGGCATCTCGCTGGAAGTTGCGGAAATGGTGGCTGATGATTTTCTGGGTGTGAATACTGGTGAGATGGTCAGTAAGGACAAATAGAACCCTATCACTGTTGTGGGAGGGAAGAGGGGGAGGACAGAAGTAGAGGAGATGGGTCAGACCTGGTTGAGGGCCCTGCCGACAACAATGCTGGGGAATCCTCGTTTGAGGGAGAGGATGGACATTTCAGAGGCTCCCTTGTTGAAGTTAGCCTAATCAGAACATATGTGACGGACATATGCGGTGGTGCTGTTCTAGTCTAGTATACTGACCTCTACATTGCAGACACTGAGCCATAACTCTCAGATATCTTCCCCTGGACAATGACCCTCCATGGCACATCAGGCCATTGTATTCACAACAGTCACTGACCTCATTTTATCTGGCAATCTCCCACTGACTGCCTCCAAATTGATAGTACCCCAACCCCACAGAGCTCACATCAACATCCTTCCAAATATCCACAGACAGAATGGCCCAGACAGACCCATCATTTCAGTTTTTTTCTGCCCAGTGGAACTCATGTCATCCTACCTTGCCTGAACTTTCCTGTCTCTTAGCCCTCTACCACACACACTGGACCTCCTGATGAAGGGCTTTAGCCAGAAACTTTGATTTTCCGGCTCCTCAGATGTTGCCCAATTTGCTGTGTTTTTCCAGCACCACTCTAATCTTGACTCTAATCTCCAGCATCTGCAGTACCCACTTCTGCCTAGGGTCAAATTACTGCTGATGCTGGAATCTGTACTGACAACAAGAAATATTGGAGATCACAGCAGGTCAGGCAGTGGCCATGGAGAAACAGCAAGCTAACATTTTGAGTCTGGATGACTCTTGAACTTCACTTCAGCTCTGTTGAATAGTCATCTCAATTTGAACTGTTAGCTTGTTTTCACTCCAAGATGCTGCCTGACCCAGCACTGAGTTCTCCAGCATTTCTTGTTTTCGCCCCATTAGGCAGTGTGTTCCAGACTCCCACCATCATCTGGGTGAAAACAATTCTCCTCATCTATCCACTTAGCCTTCTACTTCTCATCTTAAATCTATGATTCCTGTTTCTTGATCCCTCCACCTATGGAAAAAGTGCCTTCCTATCTGTGCTTTCTATGCCCATTATCATCTTACACAAGCCTATCAAGCCCCTCTCAGACTTTGCTGCTTCAAGGAAAATAACCGTAGGCAATTCAATCTTTCCTCATCGCTCAGACCCTCCAACCCTGGTAGAATAAAGCTCGATCTTCTTTGCACGTCTCAAGTGCAATCGCATCCTTCCTATAGTGTGGAGACCAGAACTACATGTTATGGCCTAACCAGCCTTTTTGTATAGTTCCAACATAACCTTCTTGCTCTGTGACTCATCTAATAAAGGCAAGCATACCATATGCTTTCATAACTGGATTATCTAACTACTGTGCTCCCTTCAAAGATCTGTGCATATGCCCGACAAGGAAAAAGATATTGAAAATACTGATTCTCAGTGTTTTCCAGTGTTCCACCATTCATATTATAACAATTTACCTCGTTAGCCTTCCCCAAGGACATTGTGTCTCATTTATTCTGGTTGAATTTCCTTTGTCATTGCTCTGCCCAGTTGATCAATTCATTCGCCTGCTTCTGCAGTTTAAAGCTCACCTCCTCATTATTTACTTCCTAGCAAATTATCGTGTTATCTGTGAAGCCATGATCATTTTCCTTACATTAATGTCCAAAGTAGTAATGTACACCAAACATTAAGGACTCTAGCATTGAGCCCTGTGGAACCCGCTGGAATCAAACTTTCAGTCAGAGAAGCATCCCTCTTCCATCCTTCTTTCATGCCTCTCCGTTAATTTTGGATCCAATGTATTATTTTTCTTTCAATCTCATGGACTCTTACTTTCTTGATAATTCTGGCATGAAGAATCTCATCAAAAGTCTTGATAAAGTCCATGTAGATCACAACATTATCTTCTTCAGCACCCTTGGTTACCTCCCAAAAATTCATTCAAATTTGTCAAACACAGCCCTCCCTTCATTATTCTATGCAGACTATCCCTGATTAAAGCATGTCTCTCCAAATACAACTATATTCTGTCCCTTGGAAATCTTTCTAATCATTTTCCTGTCACTGAGGATAGACTGATTGTTATTTTGGTCTAAGCAAAAGTGAGGACTGCAGACGCTGGAGATTAGAGTCGAGAGTGTGGTGCTGGAAAAGCACAGGAGGTCAGGCAGCATCCGAGGAGCAGGTGCGTTGAAGTTAGGATTAAAGAAAACACATAGGATTAAGAAAAAGGAAAGAAGCTGATGGCAGGTACCAAGGTATCAATAAGGTAAAGCCCCTGAAGGAGTGTAAAAAGTGCAGCAGGGATTTAAAGGAATTAAGGAAAGTTAAGGGAGTTCATGCAAAAGCATTGGCGTGGAGAATAAAGGAAAATCTAAAAGGGCCTTTAAAATAAATAAAGAGTAAAGTAATAACACAAAAAAGAGTAGGGCCCATTAGGGACCGTACAGTTAATCTTGATACAGTCACAAACCCTAATCAATACATTGTGTTGGTCTTCACAACTGGAAAAAATGACATGGGCATAGACATCAATATGGAATATTGAAGAAATTAGCAAAGAGAGAAGAGACGCTAGTGGGTTGAACAGCCCTAAATGGATAAATTCACAGGCTCAGATGAGATGTATCCTGGGCTCTTGATGGAGAAAAGGGAGAATGTACTGGGGGCTCCTAGCCCTGGAGAATTTTCAAATCCTCTCTGGCCACAGATGGTGTGCTAGAGAACTGTGAACATTGCCCCATTAATTGGAAAGGGAGGAAGGGATAGGTCAAAATAACAGTCGAGAGGGTGGTGCTGGAAAAGTGCAGCAGGTCAGGCAGCATCCAACAAGCAGGAAAATCAATGTTTCAGGCAAAAGCCTTTCATCAGGAATGAGGCTGGGAGCCTCAGGGGCTGAGAGATAAATGGGAGGGGGGTGGGGCTGGGGGGAAGGTAGCTAAGAGTGTCAAAGGTAGATGGAGGTGGGGGTAAAGGTGATAGGTAGGAGGGGAGGGTGGAGCGGATAGGTGGGCAGGAAAATGGACAGGTAGGACAAGTCATGAGGACAGTGCTGGCTGGAAGATTGGAACTGGGATAAGATGGGCGAGGGGAAATAAGGAAACTGGTGAAATCCACATTGATGCCATGAGGTTGGACGGTCCCAAGGCAGAAGATGAGGTGTTCTTCCTCCAGGTGTCAGATGGTAAGGGAATGGCGATGGAGGAGGCCCAGGACCTGCATGTCCATGGTGGAGTGGGAGGGGGAGTTGAAGTGTTCGGCCACGGGATGGTGGGGTTGGTTAGTGTGGGTATCCTGGACACGTTCTTTGGAGTGCTCTGCAAGGAGGCGTCTTGTTTCCCCACTGTAGAAGAGACCACATTGGGTGTAACAGATACAGTAAATGACATATGTGCAAGTGCAGGTGAAACTCTGTTGGATGTGCAAGGCTCCTTTGGGGCCTTGGAGGGAGGTAAGGATTTCTAGGGATTTCCGGTCCTGACCCTAACCTTTGCCATTGCAGCAATATATTTGCTCTGTACTCTCACTGTTTCCTCCTCGAATGCCTTCCACTGCTCTAGAACAACTTTACCTGCAAGTAGCTGGCCCCAGTCCAATTGGGCCAAGTTGTATCTTATTTTAGTAAAATTAGCCTTTCCCCAGTTTACAAGATTTACTCATGATCCATCGTATCCTTTCCCTTGGTTATCCTCAATTGAACTCAGTTGTAGTCACTGTCTTCAATCTGGGGGTGAAATGGCTACTAAAATGACTTCCAATGAAAATGCAACGTTTGCAAATTCTCCATCCACTATTTCTAGTCTTTATGAAGTTTACAATGAAGTGATATCGTGTAAAATGAGTTAAACTATGACATCAGTCTTCCCAACTTATAAATTCTGAATGGGATATCTCCGGTCATTAAGTTCCTGGGTGAGGAGGGATGAAGTGGCTCCCCTTCGTTATTCACTCACCCCTTGGTTGATCACAACACAGCTAGATCTGGTGATACCTTTCTCCCAGAACCAGCTGAACTTATGTTTTAAGAAGTATTAATTTATGCAATCTTTCTCGAGTTGACAAAGAGTGATTTTATTCATTTATTAAAAAAAGAAAAATTAATAATGCAACTGACAGAAGTAAGATGTAACTTTAAAAAAGAAATATAGATCCATCTCTGAATTTTTCTTGAAGAATGGATAGTTGAACATTGCAACCATTGCAGTGGAGTTTACCGCTCATGTTGTGTTGGTAGTTGAAGAGTCGATTCTAAGGTTTTTAGTTTTGTAGTTTGGTTGAGATTCTGTTATTCTGATTTCTTTTGACCATGCCTAACATGAAGTCGTTTTCATCTGGCTTGTAAACTAACTGGTTTCCAGCACTCAGATTAAAAGTCTCTTTTGCTGTCAGGCAAGGGTGTCTAGGAGATTGTTGACTGTGACCTTCACAGCACACTAGAGTTCAAACCCAGGCTAATACATGTGGGTATGTTAGCCCACTGACACACATGGGAACCTTAATTCCCCCTAGAATATTCCAGCAGAAATCAAACCTGCTTTTTAACTTTGGTCCTATGTATTCATCAAAAGGAAAAACACTAAGTGTTTCTGCAAAGTGGAACATAATCTCACAGGAGTGGCTTGTTGAATATCATTTTAATCACACGAGATTATCTGTTCCATATTTGAAGGGTGTTTTGTGAATTTCCCTTTGCATCCTTAGATTTGACATTGCATGGCTCACTCTGTCTCCAGACAGCCACTTCACTTACATCCTTGCCATTCTTGGTTGTATCAGATCTCTCTTTAAAAGAGAGATCTGATATATTTTAGAATTACAAATTAAATTGTCCATAGTACTTCAGAGTTTTGACCCATGGTCATGATAAATTCCTTGTGTTAAGTGAGTGTAGTCTGATAATGAGGTATAGGACTGAGCCTCAAAATATGTATCCTGTAAAGCTCCATAAGATGTGCATGAGCATAAGACAGGCTCAACTCACATGACTGCATTTCTGTGCATAAGATATTTATCACAATCAACTTTGTAGCCATTCTAAACATAAGCAAAAGAATTAAGGACAGAAGGAAGAAATTATTACCCTTAAGTCTGCTCTCCCATTCAATAAGGTGTGGCTGATTTATTTCTGTTTTGAATCTGCATCCCCTTCAATCCCAAATAACCATTGATTGCCTGCCTGACTGTGTCCTCAAAAATATGCAACAGCCCATATCACAGCTTTCTGATGCAGAGATTGAAAGTTATCCAATTCTCTGAGAGAAGAACATATTCTCCTCATCTCTTTCCTGAAAGGGTAAGCTTTATTTTTTATAAAATAATGCTCTCAAGTAATAGCCCACACAAGGCATATCTTTTAAAATCCATCTTGTTAAAACTGTTTACAATCTTATATGATCAAGTGGTCCCTCATTTTCCTAAACTTCAATGGAAACAAGCCCAGTCTGTCCAATATTTCCTTGTAACACAACCCTCTTATTTCAGATATCAGTCTGGCATATCTCCTTTGACCTGCCTCCATTGCATTTATAACCTTCCTTTCAATAAGGATACTAAAATTGCACACCCTATTTGATATGTGGTTCAACCAATGCCTAGTATAACTGAAACATCCTTACTTTTATGTTCAATTCATTCTCAGAAGAAATGACAAAATTCCATTTGTCTTGTTAATGACTAGCTGCAGCTGAATACAGAGATTTTGGGATAATGCCTCAGAATACCTTGGTTCCTCTGTACCTTGGAATTATTCAGCTATTCTCTGTTTCAGTAATATTCGTTTATTCTTCCTTTCAAAGTCTGTGGCGCATGGTGAGGGAACCAATAAGAGAGCAAAAATATACTTGACTCATCCATATTAATCTGTCGGCTGCAGATGCATCTGTCGCGACAGTATCAGTGTGAGTGACCACTGCTCAGTCCTTGTGGAGACAAAATCCCATCTTCACAATGAGAATAACCTCCATGGTGTGTCGCACTATCATCATGCAAAATATGATAGACTTCAAACAGCTCTAGCAACTCAAGACTCGGTATCCACGAGGTGCTGTGGGCCATCAACAGCAGCAGAATTGTACTCCAGAACAATGTGTAGTCACATGTCCCCCACTCAACCATTACCATCAAGCTAGGGGATCAACCCCGGTTCAGTGGAGAGTGCAGGAGGGCATGCCAGGAGCAGCACCAGACATGATTAAAAATTCTAAAAATGAGGAGTCAACTTGGTGAAGCTACCAAGCCGGACTACTTGCATGCTGAACAGTATAAGCAGCAAGTGATGGACAAAGCTACATAAACCCACAACCATTTAATCAGATCTAAGTTCTGCAGTCCTGTCACACCCAGTCATGGATAGTGATGAACAATTTAGCAACTCACTAGAGATGAAGGCTCCAGAAATATTGCCATCCACAATGATTGAAGAGCCCAGCACATCTACGCAAAGTCTAAGGCTGAAGCATTTGCTGCAATCTTCAGCTGAAAGTGCCGAGTGGATGATACATCTTGGCCTGCTCCAGTGGTCCTCAGCATTACAGATACCAGTCTTCAGCCAGTTCTATTCACTCCACGTGATGTCAAGAAACAGTTGGAGAGACTGGATAATGCAAAGGCTGTGGGTCCTGACAGCATTCCAGTAATACTCCTGAAGTCTTGAGCTCCAGAATTTGATGCCCCCTAGCCAAGCTCTTCCAGTACAATCACATCCCTGGCATCAACCTGACATTGTGGAAAATTACCCAGTTATGTCCTATACACAAAAATGCATGACAAACCTCACCCAACCAATTTCTGACCTATCAGTCTACTCTTGATCATCAGTATTATGATAGAAGGTGTCATCAGCATGCTATCAAGCAGTATTTGCTCAGCAATGACCTGTTCAATGAGACCCAGTTTTGTTTCTGCCAGGCCCACTAGCTCCTGACCTCATTACAGCCTTGGCTCAAAAGAGCTGAATTCCAGATATGAGATAAGAGTGACAGCCCAATGTGGCATCAAGGAGCCCTAGCAAAATGAGAATCAGTGAGCATCAGGGGGCAAACGTAGGAAGAATTGTGGCTGTTGGAGGTCAATCATCACAGCTCCAGCACATCTTTGCAGGAGTTCCTCAGGGTAGTGTCCTAGGCCCAACCCTCTTCAGCTTCTTCATCATTGACCTTCCCTCCATCATAAGGTCAGAAGCAGGGATGTTCACCAACGGTTGCACAATGTGCAGCTCTATTCGTGACTCATCAGGTACTGA
The DNA here is from genome assembly GCF_047496795.1 of Chiloscyllium punctatum. Classification (NCBI taxonomy): domain Eukaryota; kingdom Metazoa; phylum Chordata; class Chondrichthyes; order Orectolobiformes; family Hemiscylliidae; genus Chiloscyllium; species Chiloscyllium punctatum. The sequence continues at coordinate 98,277,744 of NC_092746.1, forward strand.
AGCAGTCCATGATCAAATACAGCAAACTCTGGACAATATCCAGGCTAGGACTGACAAGTACGAGACAGTGAGGTCTGCCGATGCTGGAGATCAGAGTTGAGAGTGTGTACTGGAAAAGCACAGCAGGTCAGGCAGCATCTGAGGAGCAGGAAAATTGATGTTTTGGGCCGAAGCCCTTCATCAGGAATGAGGCTTATTCCAGATGAAGGGCACTTAGAAAGATACTTATTCTTAGTATTCTGAAATATCCCCTTGAGTATCTGTCCTTGCTTCTCTATTGGTTTATCACCTAGACTAATATCCCTGTTCACTTCAGTAGGTCAGCTTTCATGCTTATATGGTTTCCTTATTTAATGAGGTTGACTCTACATTCATCATAAACTTGGCTGGAAATTTCTGAAATGACCCAATTCAGCTACGTCCACAGAGTTAAGTTGGGGAATGGCAGCCGAGTCTCACTTAAATTCACTTATTTTTGTTGTTCAAGTTTTTTACATTATAGTCTTTTGAGTTGAGATATTTTTTGAAAAAGCCTTCCTTTTTTTCATCATAAAAGTGAACATTTTCCTTTCAGTAATGTTGAATTGTGCAGTCTACAAATGCAGAAACAGTAAAGTACTGGCTTATCAAATTTCATAACTTGATAGAATTTGGCAATAACATAAGTATAATTTAACTTCTGGAATTGAATCCATTTCCGTCTTTTATACAAGGACTATAATGTTTACAGGAAATATGTCGGCATTATCAGTTCTCTTTAAAGTGGGCTGGCCAATATAATGACCTGATACAATGGGGACTGCACTCCAGCTTTGATTTCGTTCTATGCAGGGTAGCATTTATGGAATAGTATGCAATCTCTCACTCATTCTTCAATGTTTTAAGTGAATAGTTTGGGACACTTTTGAAATGGCTCCTGATGGGCATCATTCCAAATCATGACCACTGCCCAATTTCACTCAAATCCGATTTAATCTGTTTCCCACCATGCAATCGGATGCTTCCAGTTGCAATTAACACCACCACAATCTGAAATAGGGTGATGCTTTAATTTTTTTTGCTTTTTTTCTGAGGAGATTCAAAATCTCCTGGTTATACTTTTTTTGGCCCAGCCAACTCAGAATCAGTCTCCTGAACTGAGGAAATTCTAAATCTCCTGGTTTTATATATATATATATATATATATAATATATATAAATATTTCCCCTTACCCCCACACTACCGCCTAACTGCTTATTTTTCCCCAGCACCCATGTTGTGTGTATGCAGGTGGGTGATGTTTTGAGTTACAGGAAAGTATAAATGGATTGGCCAGCTAGATCAATGGCAGATAGAATTTAAGCTGAAAATGTGTTGCTGGAAAAGCGCAGCAGGTCAGGCAGCATCCAAGGAGCAGGAGAATCGATGTTTCAGGCATGAGCCCTTCTTCAAGACGTTTCCTGAAGAAGGGCTCATGCCCGAAACATCGATTCTCCTGCTCCTTGGATGCTGCCTGACCTGTTGTGCTTTTCCAGCAACACATTTTCAGCTCTGATCTCCAGCATCTGCAGTCCTCACTTTCTCTTCAGATAGAATTTAACCCTGATAAACAAGAGGTGATGCTTTTTGGAAGAAGTAACAAGACAAAGGGTTATTCAATGAATGATAGAACATTAGCAAACTCAGAGGAACAGAGGGATCTTGGGGTGTTTGTCCACAGACCCCTGAAGGCTGCAGAACAGGTTAATTGGATGGTTAAGAAGGTGTATGGGACACTTGGCTTTATAGGTCATGTCATAAATTAGAAGAGCAGGGAGGGCATGTTGGAGCTGTGCAAATCTTTGGCTAGGCCACAGCAGGAATACTGTAGTTGCCAAACTGGAGGAAAGATGTGATTGCACTGAAGGGGGTGCAAAGGAGATTCACTAGGATTTTGCCTGAGTTGAAGCAGTGTGGCTATGAAGAACAGCTGCATAAGATCAGAACAGAGAAGACTGAGGGGATCTGATCAAGCTGAAAAGATTGATTGGCATGTACAGGATGGATAGGAAGCAGCTGCTCCCCTTAGTTGAAGGGTCAGTAGTGAGAGGGCACAATTTTAAGGTGAAGGGGGGTTTCAGGAACGTTTCATTTACCCAGGGGTTGGTTGGAATCTAGAATACACTGTCTGAGAGGGCAGTAAAAACAGGAAGCCTCACAACTTTAAAAACGATGATTATGTTCAAGGCCAAGAGCCAAGTGCTGGAAAATGGGATTATTGCAGACAGTTTGGAACAGGTTATGAGCCAAAGAGACTCTTCTGTTCTTTATGATTTGATGACTCTTTAGACTCCACTTTTAGCACTTTGTTTTGCTGATCTTTCCTGGTGATATAGGCATTGCTTGCAAAGCTTGCATTTATATCCTATTCTTTTAAGAAGCTGATGTTTGATCTCATGTTTGAACCATTACATTTCCTGTGGTGAAAATGCTGCTACGCTGTTTTTAGAGAGTACTTTCAAAGAATTGAACTTAGTAACAATAATATATATCCAAGTTGGGATGGGATGTGACTTGAAGGGAAACGTGGAATCAAAGATGCTCTTGCTTTATTTAATGCGTACACTACTGCTAAAACTCTTTGATACTATTGTTGCGTGAGTCTGGCAATGTGTCCACACACTAACTTGGAGGCCAATCTTTTTATTCTCTAGCATCCCTTATTGGTCCTTACCCTGTTTGTCCTCATCCTAGATTAAGGCCCTTTCACTCTCCTCAGTATGGTAACACACTGTTTTCATTTATAAACAGAGAGATTACCAAGCACAACTCTCTAGTACAGTGTCTCAGACTTTCTTATTTACTTGCTTCACTTTGGTTTCTCCTGTTCCTTTCAGTTCTTCTCTGCTTTATTGATGTCATGATTTGGAGATGCCGGTGTTGGACTGGGGTGTACAAAGTTAAAAATCACACAACACCAGGTTATAGTCCAGCAGGTTTAATTGGAAGCACACTAGCTTTCGGAGCGACGCTCCTTCATCAGGTGATGACTCTTTAGACTCCACTTTTAGCACTTTGTTTTACTGGTCTTTCCCAGTGATATAGGCATTGCTTGCAAAGCTTGCATTTATATCCCATTCTTTTAAGAAGCTGATGTTTGATCTCATGTTTGAACCATCACAGTTCCTATGGTGAAGATGCTGCTACACTGTTTTTAGACAGTACTTTCAAAGAATTGAACTTAGTAACAATAATTGTGTACAGTTTTGGTCGCCATACTATTGGATGGATGTGGAGGCACTGGAACGGGTGCAGAGGAGGTTTACTAGGATGTTGCCTGGTATGGTAGGAAGATCGTATGAGGAGAGGCTGAGGCACTTGGAGCTGTTCTCATTGGAGAAAAGAAGGTTTAGGGGCGATTTGATAGAGGCGTACAAGATGATTAGGGGTTTAGATAGGGTTGACAGTCAGAATCATTGGCGACCTTTAAGCGGCATTTGGATAGGTACATGGATGGGTGCTTAATCTAGGTTAGAGGTTCGGCACAACATCGTGGGCCGAAGGGCCTGTTCTGTGCTGTATTGTTAAAAAAAAAACCTTTTTCCGCGTATGGAGTCAGCTCTTACTAGGGGACACAGCTTTAAATTAAGGAGAGGTTGGTATAGGACAGATGTTAGGGGTAGATTCTTTATTCAGTGGGTTGTGAGTTCATGGAATGCCCTACCAGTATCACTGGTGGACTCTCCCTCTTTATGGTCATTTAAGCGGGCATTGGATAAGCATATGGAGGTTATTGGGCTAGTGTAGGTTAGGTAGGCTTCGGTCGGCGCAACATCGAGGGCCGAAGGGCCTGTACTGCGCTGTATTTTTCTATGTTCTATGTTCTAATAATATATATCCAAGTTTGGATGGGATAAGGAGCATCGCTCCAAAAGCTAGTGTGCTTCCAATTAAACCTGTTGGACTATAACCTGGTGTTGTGTGATTTTTAAATTTATTGATGTCAGGATAACATCTCCAATTACACCATCATCATTTCCATATGAATAGGAAGGGTTTAGAAGAATATGGGCCAAGTGCTGACAGGTGGGACTAGATTGGATTAGGATATCTGGTTGGCATGAACGAGTTGGACCAAAGGGTCTATTTCCATTCTGTACATCTCAATGACTTTATGACTCAATTGCCACACATGGACACTTGTCCTTCTGGATGATGGGAATCACAGGTTTAGGTGATGCTCCCAATTGTCAGAATCACTGATCAGAACCCTAGATCATTAATGACATATGAGCTTTCAATTGCAATATGCACTTTTTCTAAAAAAAAGACTGAGGATGTGGCTTCAGTAGTTGCCTGGATGGGAACACTTGAATGTTCCAATTCATTTTTTCTGGTAGAAAGGTACCTGCAGAGAAAGGGATCTTTCATTAAAAAGTTGACTTTCTTGCAACCAACCAAGGGAGTGTTCGAATGAAGAAAGGGATCTGATTCATCCTTCCTCAACCGAGAACTTAGTGATTTTGGGTACCTTGCCCTTGGACTGGTCATAGCGTGATTAAACCTTGGTAAGTTGCTGCAGTGCATCTCATAGGTAACACATGCTGTAGCCATGATATGCCAATGGTGGAGATTGGAAGATTAAACTGGTGGATGAGGTGACAGCCAAACAGACTGCTCCAGGTACGTGCATTGACCCAAACACATGCGGATAATATTATTAGCTTAACATGTTGTGCCGGGGGGAATTAACAGAACCAGGAACAGCAATTCCAAAATAATGATTCCCATGTGTTTCTCCTTTATTCAGCATCAGTGCAAAAAATATCATAGGGATTTTCAGCAGACTGCAATAGTATTTCGAATAGAAATCCAATTCTTATTGGCAGTTAAGGAGAAGATATACTAAGTTCCCTTTTTAAACAATTTTGGATATAGTTCATTACTCTGGTCTATTTACAAAAAGCAGTTTATGTCATTCAGGAACTTGCTTTTCAGAAATCAAAATGCCTACCACATTTTGTAATCTGGGACATATGCGGCTGTGTCTGGGATGCTTAGCTTGGATAAGGAGATATTTGAGAATTGTTACTGGCTGTGAAATCAAGAACTGATGGATCCCTGGAGATTACATGTCTGCCCTTGTGTTGGGCTAACGTTTACCCAGGGGTGAGAGTCCTGCATCCCCAGGGTAAAAGTTGAGTTCAAGGCAGTTTGCACTGGGCTGTTTTCCTCCAGAGCCATTTAATAGTCACTGGGACTGCAGTGAACAAAATGTAAATTCAGGGTCCTTTCAGAGCCAGCAGGTAGACCCTACTGAGGGATGGTGAGGGTCTGGAATGGAGAGGTCAGTCAGGGAGGCCAAGCACCAGTGGAGGTAAAATCTGATTTTAGTTGATTTATTGTAGTCACATATACCCAAGCACAGTGAAAAGTTTTGTCTCAGGAGCTGTACTGGCAGCTCATAGCAAACAAGGACATACAGATCATTGGGTGCTTTGCTAGAGTTAGGCATGCAAGGTTATAGCTGCACAGGTGGTGTGCAAAGCAAGGTCAACATTAATTGAAGTTAGAGAGGGCCATTCAGCAGCCTAATAACAGCATGAAGGAAGCTACTCTTGACCCTGTTGGTGTGTGTATTCAAGCTTCTCTGTCTTCTGCCTATCGGAAAAGGTTGGAATAGAGTATTACTGGGGTGGAAGGGGTCTTTAATGATGTTGGCAGCCTTTCCATGGCAACGAGAAGTGTAAATGCAGTCCATGGATGGGACGTTGGCTTCTGCGATGATCTGGGATGCGTAAACAACCTTCTGTAATTTCTTACAGTTCTGACAGAGGAAGCTGAGGATCCAGTTGCAGTGGGCAGAGCTGAGACCGAGTTCTCGGAGTTTTGAGATCAGTCTGGTGGGGATTATGATGTTGAAGGCAGAGATGTAGGCTGGGAGGCTGGAGTTGATACGGAATATGACCAGCCTCTCGAAGTACCTCATGATTACGGAGGTCAGATTATGGAGGTCCTCAAGCGGCTTTATGTAAGATGATTCTCATAGGTTAGTCACATCACATAAGGCAAGTTAGCATCCTTTCTGATCTTGATATAAACGGGAAGTAATATTACCCATGTTCTGGATTAGTGGTGCTGGAAGAGCACAGCAGTTCAGGCAGCATCCAAGGAGCAGTAAAATTGACATTTCGGGCAAAAGCCCCGAAACGTCGATTTTACTGCTCCTCGGATGCTGCCTGAGCTGCTGTGCTCTTCCAGCACCACTAATCCAGAATCTGGTTTCCAGCATCTGCAGTCATTGTTTTTACCTAATATTACCCATGTGCTGACTGACCTATATTAGCACCCAGGCCAGTATCACCCATGATTCATCCAAGTTTTCACATCTTTCCACAGCCCACCTTATCTTTGTAACTTCTTCCCACCCACTATACTCACATCCCTCTTGGTCCTGTCACTAGTACATCCCTCATTTCCCTCACAGACAATTGGCTGGAATTCCTGCAACTATCAAAGCCTAAGCTTGGGACTTGCATCTCTCAACATCTTCATCTCTCTACCTCTCTCTCTCCTCCTGTAAAATATGACTGAAAACCTATGTCTTTTGAGGGCTTTCTGTCGTCTTTCCTGATGTCTTGTTATAGTAGCTCAGTGTCAAATATTGTCTATTAACTCTCTCATGAAGTGTTATCCAAATGCACGCTTTTAATAGTTGTTGTGAAATCTGGCAGATCATTAACTACAGCATGTCCACCATGTTGCAGACCCCTGCCAAGTTCATAAACATTCTATTGAATTGATTAATAACTTTTTCAGCTGTCATATTATTTCAAACAATTCTCTCAGCAACTGTGAAAAAATCAATGTCAAAATATTTTTGTCAATATGATCTGTGTGTGTGTGATTGCAATGTGGTTAATATGGTGGGTGATATTCTCATCTTTTCATCACTATTTTTTTGTAACTGGTTTAATACTGCTGCTTTCGTCCACAGTAAATTCTAAACTCTTTTTGGAACCAAATTGAATCATTCACAAATGTTGTTCAGTGTGTTGAACAATCGCCAGTAATATTACATTGCTACTGAACAGCCCACTCATTGCAATTATATCTCAAAACACACAAACACAGCACTGGAAATACTGTGATAATTTAACAGCTAAAGACACCTCATTAGACATTCACATTCTAAGTTTAATAGACAACAAAAATCAATAATACATTTATGCATAAGTCCATTATAACTTCATTAATCCACATCCATTTAAGGCTATGGTTCCTTGGTTCTGAGAATATATAGTTACTTAAGAAGAGCTCTCTTCTTCTCTGTCAACATCAGCTAAGTTAAAAGGATGTGAGAGATTTAATTTTATAGGAATACAGGTATCAAGTTGTTTATCAAAAAGAAAACATTGATTTAAAAATAGAGCACTAAATGAGGTGCCTAGCTGGTTGGACAAAGTAAAATCTATCAAAGTGATGGCCGGCAGCATAAAGTTTGCAATTATAGAAGCATAGAAAATATAGAAAGTTGGAATAGTGGGAGGCCATTCAGCACTTTGAGAGTGCTCTGCTATCCAATATGATTATGGCTAATGAATATGGTCGTGGCAGATTATGAATGAGCAATGTTACAATGTTGGAAATGGGTTGTTTCTAATGAGTTGCTAATTCAAACGCTTACACTTGGACATCCCAAGGCATTATTCGAAGAAGTGTAGTGGAATTCTGCGAGTGTCCTGACCCACCTTTTTGGAAGAAGTTAACAGTGGATTGAGCAGAAACAAAAACAGAGTCCAATTAATTTGCTTTCCAGCACTTGGTGTTTCAGGATATAAGACTGAGCCTTGATTTTGAAATTAGATTGGGATTGTAGCCGGTGGAGATTTTCAGCATTGAGCCCACTGTCATATAGTGGGGAGGTTAGAATGGAGCAGTGCAAGGTGCCATGATTCAAATGCCCATGTTGGTGCCAAAACCCTTGAGCAACAACTTGGAAAGCCAGCATCCCACAGAGGCTTGGGAGCCCAGTGTTTACTGTTTCTTATTTGTAAGGAGATCAGTCAGGAGATGCTTCCCATGCACGAACTGTCCTCGACCTTTTGGTTGGTGGAGGTAAGAAATGTGAAGAATGTGAGGAATATTTCAGGTCAGATCTTGGTGGATTACTGAGCTACAACTTACACACAAGAGCCATAGTGTACATCCCTGGAATGGGAATGCAACAGTCTTGAAGAAGGTTCCTTCTTCTTGCTCACTAAACAATGGTTACCTCTGCTGAACTGTATGAATGTGTCTACATGCGATAGCACAGGCAGAATGCAACATTGTAGTAATAGATATGAAATTTCCATGGTTTTCTAGGGGACTATGGTATTTACTTCTCCAAACCTACTAGGCCAGATGCTGTATCCTACTGATATATGACATCATTTGCTTGCAGGAACCACCATTTCCTCAACCAAACTTCTTAGCATGGCTCTGGACTTCAAAAGAACTCGAGTCCTCTCTGTCAATGTCAGCTTAGGATAAATTTTGACAAGGCATCAGACAGAACAGAGACGGTGCCAGCTTGCAACTGATTCCTGGGAACAGAGGAGGAGAAGCAGCGAGATAGAGTGGGACGACAAGACTGGATCAATAGCACCACACTAATTTTGGGAACCAGGAGAAATGCCACCCTATCTGCCTGACAATCCAAAAATATGATTTGGAAATAAGCTTTGAAGCAGCTGGCCATGGTTCTCTTACAATACACTGGTTATCTTGGTCAGCAACAGGGCACTTTGAACCACACATGTTCCTCATGTCTTCTACGATTGGGACCCTCGTTACATCATGAAGCTAGTTTTGAACCTAGAACATTACAGCATAGTACAGGCCCTTCAGCCATCGATATTGTGCCAAGTTGGGAACCCAATCTGAGCCCAACTAACCTACGTATTCCATTCTCTTCCTTATGCCTATCCAATGACCATTTAAATGCCCGTAACATTGACGAGTCTACTACTGTTGCAGGTAGTGCATTCCACACCCCGAAAGAAACTACCTCTGATATCTGTCCTATATCTATCACCCCTCAGTTTAAAGCTATGCCCCCTTGTACTCGCCATCACCATCTTGCTGTCCAACCTATCTAACCCTCTGATTATCTTATGTGTCTCAATTAAGTCACCTCTCAAACGTCTTCTAACGAAAACAGCCTCAAGTCCCTCAGCCTTTCATTGTAAGACCTTCCCTTCATACCAGGTAACATCTTAGTAAATCTCCTCTGAACTCTTCCCAAAGATTCCACATCCTTCCAATCATGCGGTGACCAGAACTTTACACAATACTGAAATGTGGCTGCCCAGAGTTTTGTACAGCTGCAGCATGACCTCATGGTTTCAAAACTCAATCCCTCTACCAATAAAAGCTAACACACTGTACACCTTCTTAACAACCCTATCAACCTGGGTGGCAACTTTCAAGGATCTATGTACCTGGAAACCGAGATCTCTCTGCTCATCTACACTACCAAGAATTTTACCATTAGCCCATACTCTGCATTCTTGTTACTCTTTCCAAAGTGATTCACCTCATACTTTTCTGTATAAACTCCATTTACCACCTCTGCAGCTTATCTATGTCCCTCTGTAACCTACAAAGTACTTCCACACTATCCACAACTGTACCGACCTTCGTGTCATCTGCAAATTTACTAACCCACCCTTCTATGCCCACATCCAGGTCATTTATAAAAATGACAAACAACAGTGGACCCAAAACAGATCCTTGCAGTACACCACTAGTAACTGAACTCCAGGATGAATATTTCCCAGAAACCACCACCCTCTGTCTTCTTTCAGCAAGCCAATTTCTGATCCAAACCGCGAAATCACCCTCAATCCCATGCCTCTGTATTTCATGCAATAGCCTACTGTGGGGATCCTTATCAAATGCATTACTGAAATCCATAGACACCACATCAACCACCTTACCCTCATCCACCTGTTTGGTCACCTTCTCAAAGAGCTCAATAAGGTTTTGTGAGGCACAAAACTGTGTTGACTACCTCTAACCAACTTATTCCTTTCCAGATGATTATAAATCTTATCTCTTATCCTTTCCAACACTTTATCAGCAACCAAAGTAAGGCTCACTGGTCTATAATTTCCAGGGTTGTCTCTATTTTCCTTCTTGAACAAGGGAACAATATTTGCTATCCTCCAGTCTTCAGGTACTATTCCTGTAGACAATGATGTCATAAAGATCAAAGCCAAAGGCACTGCAATCTCCTCCTTGGCTTCCCAGAGAATCCTAGGATAAATCCCATCTGGCCTAGGGGACGTATCTACTTTTATATATTCCAGAATTGCTAACACCTCCTCCTTGTGAACCTCGGTCCCATCTAGTCTAGTAGCCTATATCTCAGTATTCTCCTCGACAACACTAAAACAAACTATCACCTGAAACAGGCATTTAATCCATTCATCTTTGCCACCTTTAAAAATAGCAGTAGCCAAAGAATTCAAATTATTGCAGTGGAGAATTAGCCTCCCTTATTTTGAAGATGTCAACACAGAGGGCATTCATTCCATTATGTTGGTGTCAGCTCCGTGAAAGAACAAACTAATTTTAGTCCCTGATTTTTCAATAGTTTTTTACCTGTTAGAGTATCGATCAAATTCTCTTCTAAAACGACTGCTCAATTTCTTTCTGCCACTCTTTCAAGTCAGACATTCGAGATCAGAGAAAGTTGTTGTTTCTCCTAACCTCTCCTCTGGTTCATTTGCCCCAGTTATCGTCAATCCATGTCTTTTGGTTACTGATGTACTGGTGCAGGTATTAATGATATAGGTTGAAAGAGTAAAGAGGTTCTGGTGAGGGAATATCAACAGTGAAGGGCTAAAATAAAAAGGAAAACCAGAAAGGTAAACATCTCTGAATTACTATCTCAATCACAAGCAAATTGGCACAGGATGAACAAGATTAAAGAGATAAACGCATGATTCAAAGATTGGTGTGGGAGAAATGGGTTTGAATTCATGTGCTATTGGCACCAGTACTGGGGAAGGAGGGAGCTGTTCCATTAGGATGAGCCCCACCTGGGACCAGAATCTTGGCGAATCGCACAACTAGGGCTATGGATGAGACTTTAACGAAATAGAGGGGGTTGGGTCCAGTTGCATGGAAAAGTAAGGAAGAAGTTCAAGTAGGGGAGGGGTTAGTAGAATTTATTGAAGTTTCCAGAACAAGTAACAGAACTGAGAGTATGAAAACTCCAGACACAGTAGAAAAGAGAACAATTATGTGAAAAGGTGAGAGGCAAGCAGTCAATGCAGGATCAAAGGTGTGGTATTTAAACACCTGCAGTGTATGAAACAAAGTAAATGAGCTTGTAGTACAGATTGAAATTGGCAGGTACAATCTTGTGGATTTTGTACAATCATAGAGCTGTGGCTGCAAGGGGATCAGGGCTGGGAATTAAGTACCCAAGAATACATGTCCTATTGAGAGGAGAGGCAGATGGGCAGAGAAGATAGGATTGCCTTATGAATAAGAAATGAAATTAAATTGACTTTATAATCACAGAAGTCAGGAGGGGTCCCAGAGACTAATGGTTAATGTAACAAACAATTTAAGAAGGGAGGGAGGCAGAAAACTGGAAACTATAGACCAGTTAGCCTGACCTCGGTCTTTGGTAAAATTTTAGAGTCCATTATTAAGGATGAGAATACATAGTAGTTGGGAGTGCATTGGTATAATAAGAGTGAGTCAGCACTGTTGTCTCAAGGAGAGGTCATGCCTGACAAATCTGTTAGAATTCCTTAAGGAGGTAATGAGCAAGTTAGACAAAGGAGATCTAATAGACGTGATCTATTTGGATTTCCAGAAGCCCTTTGACAAAATACAATCCAAGAAGCTGCTAAATAAGATAAGAGCAAGTGTTAGGGGCAAGGTCTTGGCATGGATAGTGGAGGGGCTGGCTGGCAGGAGGCAGAGAGTAGAAGTAAAGGCTTCCTTTTCAGGATGGCAGCTGGTGACGAATGGAATTCCGCAAGTATCCATGTTGGGACCAGAACTATTCACTTTATACATTAACGATCTGGATGAAGAAAGTATTTTTGGATTGTTGGAAAGGCAGGTAGTGTTGAGGAATTAGGAGTCTGCCGAAGGACTTGGGCAGGGTAGGAGAGTGGGCAAAAAAGTGGCAGATGGAATACCATTTGGGAAAGTATGAGGTAATGCACTTTGACAGGAAGAATAGAGGCATAGAATCTTTTTTTAAACAGGGAAAGACTTCACAAATCTGAAGCAGAAAGGGAATTGTGAGTTCTCGTTCAAAATTCTCTTAAATTCTCTTCAAGAGGGCAGGCATACAAGAATAAAATGTACTACAAAGGCTGTATATGGCTTAGTCAGACAGCATTGGGAATATCGTGAGCAGTTAGAACTATATCTAAAGAAGGACGTACTGGCATTAAAGGTCTACAGAGGGGATCCAGAGGAGGTTTACAAGAATGATCCCAGGGATGAAGAGCTAGTGATATGAGGAGTGATTGAGGACTTTGAGTTTTTACTCGATGGAGTTTAGAAAGATTGGGGGAGATCTCATTAAAACTTGTAGAGAATTGAGAGACCTGGATAGTGCGGGTGTGGGCAAGATGTTTCCACTAGTAGGAGAGACGGGGACCTGAGGGCACAGCCTTGAAGTGAAAGGATATTCTTTTGAACTGAGATGAGGAGGAATTTCTTCAGCCAGAAGGTGGTGGTGCATCATTGCTGCAGAAGGCTGTGCAAGCCAAGTCATTGAATATATTTAAGTGAGATAAGTAGGTTCTTGACTGGTAAGGGGATCAAAGATCATGGGGAGCAAGTAGGAGAATGGGGTTGAAAAACATATTAGCCATGATCAAATGATGGAGCAGACTCAATGGGCTAAATGGCATCATTCTGCCCTTAGGTCTTATGGTCTTTTGGTATCCATCACTAGAGTCAGTGGCCTGGATTTTAAATCAGGGGCACATTCTGTGGAGAGGCACTGACTTGAGGTCACGAAACCAGGCAGAATGATTTTAACTGCATAACTCCTTTCAATTCCTTACTGTTTCCTCCCCACAGGCAGCCCAGTTGTCAGCCTAGAAGCCTGTCTGACATATAGAAGCCGACCATACAAGGCCGTGACTGAGTATGGCTGGATCACGGAGGGGATCCCAATTGCAGGATGGAGGGAATCACATCACAAGGAGGTGGGGAAAGGGGAAGGGGGTGCAGGTTTGTTCATTTGAAGCCAATCACAGAATGGTCCAGCTGGGAAGAGTTAGTGTCCTATTTGCACAATCGCTGAAGAATTTGAACTGGGTTTTAGGAATTTTAGTTTTACACTTGTGCTATCTGAACTATCATAGAGATATCACTGGCAGGGATATTAATGGATGGAAGAAAACTTCAAGTTTATGACTGAGCCTTACCCTGTATCTGTACAATTCTATTCTTCGTAAAATCCTGAATTCTAAGAACCACATATAGGACGACCTGGAGTGCTAACCCTTACACAACAGAGGAAAAACAAATTCTCACTAAATTGGTCAATGGCTGGAAGACATTGGGTGCTTACAGTTTGGTGACAACAGGGCCAAGGAAGCAGAAAATAGTTTTCGCAAACAAGACAAACTCAGGGAGCATATAAGATAAGAGAGAAACTAAAAACAAATATGAGTTCAGGGCCCAGGTGCTGCTGAACATTTGGCTCAATTGGCCTCTGAAAGGGAGGGATACAGCAAACAAAACTGATCAGATGGACTCAAATGTTGTGACAAAGAAGTCCAGGATCTCCTCACCCTTCTTATTGGAAGTGAGGGTGGAGGGGGTAAGGGAAAGGATGTTGTGGGAGAGAAAAGAAGCTCTGAGTTATCTATGCATACCAGAACAATAGTGAGAGAGGGAACAGTCTGATCAGATGAGGTCAGGTCCGAGAGTACTTTATGTAACACCCCAGATCTGGCAGTGAATGGTTAAACAATTGCCTTTCAGATCTGTGTTCTTTGGATTCATGGAAATAAAGATGAAAGCCACAGGAGAGAAAGTAGCCAACATAATGGCTTTGTTGGGGACTAGGGCATCAAAGGTTGAGGCATTTATGAAGTTGGGTCAGTTTACTATTCAGGGCCATTAGCAGAGTGAGATATATAACTGGTGACAGATCTGATTCTATTCAATTTTCTGTCCCCACTCAAGTTAAATTTCAAATCAAATACCCCAATCTTCTATTTATAAAACCAACAATCCTTTATTGATTTAATTCACTTCATCCAACCAATCCCTTATATATATAGTTTTTGAATGGAAGGAGGTCATTAGAAAATTAAGAGCATCACAAAAGCATATAAGTGACATGTTGTGAGTATTATACCAGGATTTCCATTCTACGGATGTGGCTGACAGCTGGGGCTGCCAGCAGCCTCACAGTGACAAAGCTAGGTGCCTTTAAACAACAGAGTAATGTTCCTTGCGCAACCATGTATGGCATCTCCCACTGCGTATATGCCTATGTGTCTGTCTTTCATTCATTTAAAATAGCTCAGCACTTCATATGCACCTCGAGGGCTGCTGTTGTTTATCAGAATTGTCACGCTAGTAATCAAAAATTAACTGTTGTATTTGTTGATTCATTTAAAGAGGCAATTCCAAAATCAAATTCAAAAAGTGAAGCAAAATGACCTTAAGTTTGATTTCTATTCTGAAATTCTGGGGCTTTTAAATTTTCTTTTTGGTTTGTTCACCCCTGCCACTCGCTATTGATTACCATGCATTTTGCTTTAAGGACAGTCAGCTGGATAACTGAACATTTAAGTTGCCATGGAAGCATTTGTATTCAATGGCTATCGGCATCTACTGTGTCCAGCTACTGTCAAGCTTCAGTCAATCAATCTCAGGCCTGTTCTCTGGGGAAATACCCTATTGCAAATTTTTAATGATCCATGTGGGTTACATTAATCATGCCTTTTCATCGAGGAATATTTCAGCAGTTCATCTACAGAATGTGTTTTCAAAAAGAGAAGTGCATCTTGAACAGAATAGTACTCTTGTTAAACTGCTCCAATGAGAACAGTTTCCTTTTAACAACATTGTGCTCACTTGCTGGATATCTGGTTAACCAATCTCAGACGGTAGTTACAACTCCTAATCAATGATGAGAGCAGACAAATTAGCTCTACTTCTTTGATATTTAAACATAGAATGGAGGCTCCAGGAGCAACCAGAATTATTTCTATTTTGCAAAATCTTAAGATAAAACCAAGCTGCATATCTTCTGGAAATGTTTTGCAGCTTGCATCCAAAAGCAACAGAGTCCAACCATTTGATCTGATGGCTCTCAAAAGCAAACCCTATTGAGTTTTAAAGTTTGTGAGTTGTGTGTGCTCCTGAGACTTAGAATCATCGAATCCCTACAGTGTGGAAGCAGGCCATTTGGCCAATTAAGTCCATGCCAACCCTCAACAGAGCATCCCACCCAGACACACTCCCATGGCTAATTCACCTGGTCTATACATGCCTGGATTGTGTGGACAATTTAGTATGGCCAATCCACTCAATCCGTATATCTTTGGACTGTGGGAGGAAACTAACACAGACATGGGGTGAACATGCAAATTCCACATAGACAGTCACCCAAGGATGGAATTAAACCCATGTCCCTGGGCTGCGAGGTAACAGTGCTAACCACCGAGCCACCGTGTCTCTCTAAACCTTAGCATAAAATCTAGACTGGGGTGTTGGTGTATTACATACGGAGTGCTACTGTATCAGATGATGTGTGTCTACTCTGTCAGGAGGATTTAAAACAAAAACCGTTGCTCTGTTGTGTAGAAATACAATGGAGTTTTCCTCAGAATCTGATCTAACATTTATCTCTCAGCCAATATCACCAAAAGCAGATTACTCAGTTGTTATCATTTTGTCTTTTCTGGATCTCATTACAAAATTAAGCCATTACATTTTCCTACTCTTTAACAAAGCCAACATGTCAAAAGCCCTTTGCAGGCTGCGAAGCATGAAGGCATTTGCAAAAATTCTGAAAGGAATTGTGTAAATACAAGATATTTTTCTTTTTAACCATTGTTAGCTTTATGTTGCCATATTATATAACTGCAGCAAGACTTCACTCAGAATTTGTATGCCTCAGGCTTAGAATATTCAACACAGTAAGAGACTGGCCAACACTGAATCTGCTTTGTTTTGGACATTTGCACATTACAGGCACATACATGGGAAAAACAGAAACTTGGGGCAGAATCACATCGAGGTGTAAATGATATGGGTTATGGTGAGATTTGTGGCAGAATGTGCAACAAGACCTGTGAGGCCCATTCTGATGTTGGGTACAACTCGGTGCATCTTTTCCACATCAACCAAATGGTGAAATGAGTTTCTAATGACTAGACAGTGATTCTAGAGAGTGGTAAGTTGCCATTTAAGGGGTACGAGTGCTTGCCAAATGCCTCATTAATGGCATAACTCATCTCATAGATATTCAGCTTCCTGCCTTACCATATTTGCCAAACAAACTGGACTTTGGGAAGTCTGAGCAAGTATCTGGTGAGCTCAGCTCACCTTGGAGGAGACTTCATGTTGCTTAGGACAAAGCAGGATCTCAGGGCATGATCTATTGGCACCAGATCATCCATCCTTCATCATGAATGCTGGCATCCAAGATTTGCCAACCCCTCATGCTCTTCATTGCACCTCTCTGAGCATCGGGCATGATGTTTTGGAAACACTGATCTGTAGTGCAGGCTGCACCAGGAACCAACATTGGAAGGCTGATGCCTGGACAATTTATGCATGCATGAATTGAAACCCTGGTTTGCATCTCAGTGCAGCTCGCTTGGTCTTTTAGCAACCTCTCATTTACCGCCTACTTGCATTATTGTAGTGTCCCTGCCTTGCTTGTTGGCACAGTTATATCACCAGGCAGCTAGCTTTGTTGGCAGCAGTCGCTGTCAAGTGGGCATGCACCTTGCTGTATGGCAGTGTGCTACATCAATCTCACAGCTTCACATGCCAGCAGCTTATGTGGCTAACGCCCTGACATGTGCAGCAAGCAAGCAAAGTTGTAGGGAAGTAATCCTCACTGAACTCCTTCAAACCTCCTTCATGCAGAGGTTCGAGTGCAGTAAGTTACAGGCAGTCTCCAACACCAGTCAGAGGTTTGGCCACAGTCAGATATCTGGTCAAAGTGTTCTCAGTCAGGGGAGAGTCCATGTCTCCACAGTCACTGGAATGGGTCAGGGTCAGTCTGGTGGCTCCATAGTAGTCAGTCCGAGGGGCTGGGCCGATAATGATCAGGGAAATATATAGCCACCAGTCAGGGCTCTGGACACTTCTCACCTGTCTATGGGATTGACTGGTCAGGTCACTCATAGGGCCGAGCCATAGTCTGGCTGTCGGGCCCATCCACAGAAACTGAGGAGAAGGAGGATGGAAGTGGACAAGGGGCTGTGAGTGGCTGCTTTGGGAGGGAGAGGTGGGAACCTATTGTTCGAGATTGGGGGTTGCAGATTGGAGGAAGGAGGATGATGATTGCAAAGGGGCCAACCATATTGTAAAGGGGGAATATGGTAAAGCATGGTTGGGAATGGGGTAATGCCAAAGTGGGTTTTTCACGTGGTTAAGAGCTCTTGTCTTCAAGGAGAGGACAGTGTGTGACCATACTTGGCATGGTCAGCTCATGCCAGGAAAGTAACTGAACAGGTCCAGGCTCATGTAAAGGGGTTGGGTGGGGACCTGGTGAGGTATACAAAGTCTATGAGGTTAACAAGAAGGGCTATCACAAAAGAGACCTGGATATTCAGGGATTCGCTGAGGGGAAGCTGGAAACTCTGGTCAATGAGTGCTCCCCATTGCCTTCCAACGTACTGGAAATCAAAAGTGCGCAATGTGGAAGAAAATGGCAGCAGCAACAACCTGGAGTGGACTGGGTAAGTGAGTCACTATGTGAGGGAGAGGATAGTAAAATCCATCAATGTGAGGCACTTTGTAGGGCTACAACATCGCACACAGATCCATGCACTGTACACAGATCCATGTTAATTAGTAATGTCACCTTATTTTCCTCAGCCTGGACTTTTGTGGCCCTGAAGAGAATTTTGAAAGTTGGGGCCTCATAAAGAGTATGGCCCAATCACCATTTTCCTGCCTAACCCCCAGCCATCTCCCATATTGCACTAAGTGAGGAAGATGTCAGGTTGTCTTCTGGCCCTCAGGAGTTTTGTTGTCCTGCAGGGCCTCATTTTGACTTCACTTACATATAGGGAGAATGGGAGCTGATGATTCTTATTGCCTACTGTCAGGCCTGACATGAGCACCTTCTTTGTACTGGTCCCATGGGCCCATCAGAAGTGTCCAGCCATTGGAACTACAGAAAAACTGTAGCATGGAAATTTGCCATTCAGCCCATTATGTGTGCACCCACAGAAAGAAGAAAAACACCCATTCAAATCCCGTTCTCCATCAGCTGGTCCATTTCCCTCTAAGTCACAGTACTTCAGGAGCAGATAAATCAGGCACCAAACTCCAGACACATATCACCCTCTGGATGTAAAAGCTTTTTCTCATGTCCCCTCTAAGCCTTACACCAATCACTTTTGTTCTGTGCCTCCAGGTAATTAGCTTCTCAGCTATGGGAATCTTTCCTGTCTTCTCTATTTAGGCCCCTCATAACATCATTAACCTCAATTAGGTGAGTCCCTCAGCCTCCTCATTTCTAAGGAAAACAGTCCTAGCTAATTAAAGTCACTGATAAATATCAAGAAAGGAACACCCATGGGCACCAGTACTGAGCCCGACAGAACCCCATCAATATCTTTCCAATCACAAAAGCAGCCATCAGCCATAACCATTTGATTCCTGCTGGTGAGGCAATTTTGGATTTAACTTACCACTTTTACTTGCAATTCATGAGCTTTTGATTTTTGGATCAGTCTGCCACAAGGGAATTTGTCAAAAACCTTAGTAAAATCCATGTAAACTATATCAAGATGTATTAATCTTAGCAACCCTCATTGACCCTCAATAAATTCAGTCAAGTCAGTGAGACAAGATCTTCCTTTAACAAATCTATCTTTACTATCATTAATTAATCTGTGTGTCACTAGAAACGTAAGTTATATTTTCAGTGTCAGAACTTCTTTTCAATAACTTGTCCACCACTACATCTAGACTATTTGACCTGTCGTTACTTTCCTCCATTTGTAAATAGGGTGACAACATTAGCAACCCTCCAGCCCTCTGAAGTCAGAGGATTGCAAAGGAATAATTAGAGCTTCTGCTATTTCTCCCATTGGTCAGCAGAAATGGCTCAAGGGGCTGAATGGCCGACAGCTATTCTTATGTTCATTTGTTTCGTTAGGAGCCTGGGATACAATTCCGTTGGGCATGGCTTATCTATTTTCAAGGATGCAAAACATCTTTGTATTTCTTCCCTTACTGTATTTATCCAAGACAATATTACACATTCCTCCTCCTTATTACAATGTCTGTTTTGTGTCTCCTAGATGAAAATAGACACAACTTTATTAAGAACTGTGCCTCCACCTCCAACACAAATAATATTTCTGGGCACTAATTGACTTTATTCTTCCTTTCCTTCTTTATAATTACAAAGCATCTTTGGATATGCTGGAATAGAAACAGAAATGGTGTAAATATTCAGTACGTCAGATAAGATGCCGGGGTGGGGGCGGGGAGAGAGAGAGAGAGAAAGACAGAGAAAAACAGAGAGACAAAACTAAAATTGTAGCTTGTTCTTGAGAATATGACATTGGGCTTTCATGTTGACCCGCTTCGCTTCCTGTAGTTTTGTCCTCTAATAGGGATCCCACGGGTTTTTCACAAGGCTCCAACTCGCTGTCAGACAGGGAATTCCAGTTTTCCTGCAACCATGAAGGGATAAATTCAACTCTGGATGGTCTTTGTCTTGTTCCCATGTACCTGTTTTCTGGAGTGGCTCAGTGGTTAGCACTACTGCCTCACAGTGCCAGGAACCCAGGCTTAAATCCAACCCTGGCTGACTGTGTTGAGTGTGTGTGTTCTCCCTGTGCCTGTATGGGTTTCCTGCAAAAGTCCAAAGATGAGCAGGTTGGATAGATTGGCTGTGCTAAATTACCCTTAAGATGCAGGCCAGGTGGATTAGCCATGGGAAATACAGGGATTGGAGATGGGGATGGGACGCTCTTCAGAGAATCGGTGTGAAATCAATGGGCTAAATGGCCTACTTTCACACTGTGAGGGAATGCTGTGATGCTTGTCCTTCTACACAGTGACAATTGTGACTTCTGAATGGGAATGGATGCAGTTTGTAAATATAACCTGATAAAATGTGATATTTCTTCCAATATTGATGTTTCAACTTCATGCAAATCCTGACAACTACTTACATCTTCTTTTTCAGCTTCTCTGGACATGTTTATTTCCTGCTGCAATTTCCGAGGGACAATGTCCTATTTCCTGATGAGGGAATGGAGACAGGAAACAAGACCAGTGAAAGCAACCAGTGACACCTCTCCCTGATGGCCTGAAGATTCCAAAGCGTCGGAGAAGCGCAAGACTCAAGGATGTCCTCGCTCCTAAGTTCCGAACCTAAGGGAAACTAAGTTCAGCTGACAGAGTTTGCTTTGTGTATCTCAAAGCCTGTACTAAACAATTTTAGTTAAACAGCCGCAACTACAAAGTAAACAAACCAGCAAAACTTATCATGGACTATAAAAACAGGCAGGTTATGTCAGCTCGCTAATATATATTTCCTTTGCAGAAATGATCTGCGAGATTAAGCATAATTTCTGTTTTTCATGGCTGATGGACCTAGTGCAGCAAACCCAAGTGAAGGGAAATAAATCAGATCACGTCTCCTGCTGTTGGGTAGCTTCCCAGTTTTCACAATGGCTCATCTGCCATCTGGCTGCAAGTGCTTTTGCACAAAATGTGAAAAAGCTCCATTTAAATGCTGCAATGTAAATGAAAGGCAGTGCAGTAAAACTCACGTGGGATTCTCCAGGGACACTGCTCGGTCCCCTCGGTTTGTCACAACGAAATGTACAACGAAGATCAGACTGGAGAAGGGGTTTGGCGGTAAGGAGAACCAAGCAGTATCAGTGATCACTTCCCACTGCAGGCTCAAGAAAGTGTGGACAAGTGCTCATTTTTCTTATGGGGGAGGGGGTGCGACTGCATTTTGGATTTGAGAATGTTGGAGGATTCCTCTGATTCTGCCTGATTTGAAGGATGAACAGGAATATGGAGATTTCACAGCAATTTTGAAGCAGACGTTTCTTATATCCACACAGCTGTGTTCACATACACAGGAGCTTAGCCATTCGAGGAAACATATCTGTGAACATCTGGCTTTGCTTACTCCATCGGAAAGGCAAGGATGGAGTTGGGCCACCTGTTAAAAACTGGCTCCACCACAATGTCCGCGGCAGTCAAGGTCACCACAATCATGAATTTTTTGAAACAAATTGCATGGAACATCAGGTACAATTGTCAATCAGTGTGTTGGTGCATCACGCACACCATTGTGTCACAAACCAATTATCTTTGGATTCACTTGGCCCAGTTAAGGTAAATATTCATTTTTGCTGTGCAGCACCATCTCCGATGACTGTCTCAGCTCAAAATACTCTTTTGTGCAGTAGGATATCTCCTTAGAGGTCCTTCAGATCGTGCGACCCTTTAAAATTTGCAAAAGCCCACAATTTTTCAAGCCCTGTTCCCCCAGAGCAAATAGTATTAGAGTTTATACAGAACAGAAACAGATCCTTCTGTTCAACTCGTCTGTGCTGACTGGATATCCTAAATTGATCTAGTCTCATTTGCCTATAACCCCTCTAAACGTTTCCTATTCATGTACTCTTCCAGATGCTTTTTAAATTACATAACTGTACCTGCCTCCACAACTTCCTTTGGCAGCTCGTCCCATACACGCACTACTCCCTGTGAGAAAAAGTTGCCCTGCCAGTCCTTTTTAAATCTTTCCCTTTTGACCTTCAACAAATGCCCTCCAGTTTTGGACTCCCCTATCCAGAGAAAAAAACTTTAGCTATTCACTCTATCCATGCCCCTCATGATTTTATAAACCTCGATAAGTCACTCTCCAAGTCCTGAAACTCCAGGGAATAAGTCCCAGCCTATTCAACTTCTCCCTTAGCTCAACCGCATCAATCCGGGCAACATCCTTGTCAATCTTTTCTGAACTCTTTCAAATCTGACAACATCTTTCCCAAAGTAGGGAGACCAGAATTGAAACAATATTCTAAAAGTAGCCTAGCAATGTCCTGTACAGCCGCAACATGACCTCCCAATTCTTATACTCACTGCATTGACCAATGAAGGCAAATGTGCCAAACATCTTCTTTACCACCCTATCTACCTGTGATTCTAATTTCAAGATACTATGAATCTGTACTCCAAGATGCAGAGGTCAAGATGTCACTTTTTTTTATTTCAAAAATATACTTTATTCATAAAATAATTTGATGGTCTGTACAGTTGGTCATGCCATACATACGTAAGCATTTACATATAGAGATCAGAATTTATCATTTTTTATATACAGGTCTGTACGTTTATCAATCATATGTCCATATATTTAGCTGAGGCATCAGCAGAGCCCAAATGACTGCGTGGGCCCCCTGTTCTTCTTTAGGCAGGCAAATGTTACACAGTGGCCTTTCCCCACCGCGCCTTGGCGGCAGCTGCCCCAAGCTTCAGCGCGTCCCTCAACACATAGTCCTGGATCTTGGAATGTGCCAGTCTGCAACACTCACTCTGGGTCAACTCCTTCAACAGGTTTCGGACCGCCCAGAGAGCGTCCTTCACCAAGTCGATGATACTCCAGGCACAGTTGATGTTCGTCTCGGTGTGCGTCCCGGGGGACAGACCGTAGAGCACGGAGTCCCGCGTCATGGCGCTGCTCGGGACGAACCTCAAGAAATACCACTGCATTCCTCTCCAGACTTCTTCTGCACAGGCACATTCTAGAAGGAGGTGTGTGACAGTCTCGATTCTCCCCTCTCCCGCAACCACGTCAGGGCAGCATGCGGTGCGGCTGAGAGTCTGGGTGTGCATAAAGGATCTCACAGGCAGAGCCCTGTTCACCACCAGCCAAGCCATGTCTTGGTGCTTGTTGGAAAGTTCTGGCGATGAGGCATTCTGTCAAATGACTTTGACAGTCTGCTCAGGGAACCGCTCAATAGGATCCACCCTCTCCTCAAGATGTCACGTTTTGTTTTATTTCAAAAATATACTTTATTCATAAAATGATTTGATGGTCTGTACATTTGGTCATGCCATACCTATGTCCACATTTACAAACACAGATTCGAATTTATCCTTGTCATTTACAGGTCTGTGCATTTTTCAATCTTATGCATATATTTGGCTGAGGCATCAGCAGAGCCCAAAAAACGTCCGCATGGGCCCCCTGTTCTTCTTTAGGCAGGCCGATCTTACACGGTGGTCTTTCCCCACCGCGCCTTGGCGGCAGCTGCCCCAAGCTTCAGCGCGTCCCTCAACACGTAGTCTTGGACCTTGGAATGTGCCAGTCTGCAACACCCGGTCAGGGTCAACTCCTTCAGCTGGAAGATCAACAGGTTTTGGACCGCCCAGAGAGCGTCCTTTACCGCATTGATGATCCACCAGGCGCAGTTAATGTTCGTCTCGGTGTGAGTCCCGGAGAGCAGGCCGTAGAGCACGGAGTCCCACGTCACGGCGCTGCTCGGGACAAACCTCGACAAGCACCACTGCATTCCTCTCCAGACTTCCTCTGCATAGGCACATTCCAGAACGAGGTGTGTGACAGTCTCGTTTCCCCCCCACCCCCGCAGCCACTTCAAGGGCAGCGTGCGGTGCAGCAGAGAGTCTGTATTCAGCAACACTCCCCAAGACCTTGCCATTAACTGTATAAGTCCTGCCCTGATTTGCCTTCCCAAAATCAGCACCTCACATTTATATAATTTAAACTCCATTTGCCAATCCTCAGCCCATTGGCCCATATGATCAAGATCGCATTGTACTGTGAAATAATCTTCTTTACTGTCCATTACACCACCCATTTTGGTGTCATCTGCCAACTTACTAACTATACCTGTTATGCTCACATTCAAATCATTTGTATAAATGATGAAAAGCAGTGGACTCAGCAGTGATCTTTGTGGCACACCACTGGTCACAGGTCTCCAGTCTGAAAAGCAACCCTCCACCACCACCCTCTGTCTCCTACCCTCAGCCCAGTTTAGACTCCAAATAGTTAGCTTCCCTGGATTCCAGGCAATCTAACCTTGCTAACCAGTCTATCATGTGGAACCTTGTAGAACGCCTTGTTGAAGTCCAGATAGGCAACATCTACCGCTCTGTCTTCATCAATCTTCTTTGTCACTTCTTCAAACTCCACAACTCAGTCAAATTTGTGAGACATGATTTCCCATGCACAAAGTCATGTTGACTATCCCTAATCAGTTCCTGCATTTCCAAATACATGCAAATCCTGTCCCTCAGAATCCTATCTGACAACTTACCCACCATGATGTTACCGGTTTATAGTCCCCTGGCTTTTCCTTACCAACCTTCTTCAACAATAGCACCATGTTAGCCAACTTTCAGACTTGCAGCACCTCACACGTAGCTACTAATGATACAAATATCTCAATAAGGGGCCCAGCAATCTCTTCCTTAGCTTCCCACAAAGTTGGGAAGGTCAGGTTTGATCAGTCTCAAGCCAGGTTGAATTTTCCTGTGATTATAAGATTTGGCTAACCTTTGGAAATCTCATTTGAGTGAAGGAATTAGAAAAGACAAACATAATATGTGAAAAATGACTAGCAATTTATATAATTTAGTGGGTGCAGTGTTCCTTTTTCAAAGCAGCGTGCTGAAAAACTTAACTCCAGGATCTCTGTCACTCCATCTTACCAAATAACTGGGAATACTAGCTGTCATCAGTTGTTCAGATGCGTTTTCTATAAGATACTGTGCTTCTGAATGACACATTACCTCAGAAGCAGAGGGAAATGACAATTATTACAGTTCCCTACAAGCATTTCTCTGTCAGAAAGTCACATGAACTCCATTGATGGCAATCATGTGAAAGTTTGCAGACCATCTCACCCCATCATCACAGGTAAAAGAGACAGGCCTAACAGCAGGCAGTATCTGTGAGGAGATTTTGTGTTGGCACTGTGCCAATGACAGGTTAAATGACAGCTTGTTTCTCTCACACTTCATATCCATCCCTCTCCAAAATGTAAGCTGCCTACTGGTAGAAACTGAAATACTTTGCAGATGAACTTCACCTGCTCAGCAAAAAAAACTGAATGGCGTCAATGTAGATGTCTCTCGTTTATTCAAAGAAACACTTAGACAGAAGGTTGAAAAATTGCACACTGCTGCAAAGGAATGCTATTGAATATTCACAGGAAGTTAATGGACAGAACCTTATTGGGCGGTGAATGTGGTGGGCTATATTGAGAAATATGACAGAATTGCAAGAGAAGTCTGGAGAGGTCTATCTCAAATTCAGGAGGAACGAGTTTCATTTACCAACAGAGTTTCCTGCATCGAGACAAGATTCTCACTTAGGAGCAGCGAGAGACCTATTATCAGGGATTATTGCTTGTTATCACCCTCACTAACTGCAAGCCTTGCCTCATTAATTTGCAGCTCTCTATTGTATCACAAGGCAGATAGAAATTAGATAAAATCCGAAAGAGCTGCAGATTCTGGAAATCAGAAATGCAAACAGAAATTGCTGGAAAAGCTCAGCAGGGACTAGATAGAAACCAGACACTGGGAATACCCGACATGAAAGTCAAAGAGAGTACTGTGATACTCCAGCTTGTCAATTACTCCTCCAGACAGTCTTCTGGAAAACTCGGCACCAATGTCGAAGAGCAAATTCCAGGACATTAGCTGCTCACACATGTATTGGCATCTGATATGTGCCAACATCTCTGTACCATCATGGCACATTTCGATCCACATATTGCTGCACTTCAAAGCTTCAATTTGGAGTGCTGTAGTAACTATCCTTGAAATGTGGCAGCAAGGAGACTCTGCTTGTAGGGATAGGCACCCAGCTCACCTAGAGTGGGCCACAATGCACCTCAGGGCTAAAACTTGCTCTCTTTGCATTCATTCACTTAATGCCTAAGCATGCTCACAACCTGGCCTTGCATTTTGCTGCATTGGGCCCTCATGCTGAGTCTAAATGCTCTCTGCTTTTCTGTGTTGGTTTGCCTCTTACCATACACACACAATGGCATGCAGCAGGTCTTACTGGTTAGCAATCCCCATGAAAGGAGCAGACATCTCACCATATGGGAACAGTGTTATGCCAATTTCCCATCATCCAGCAGAGCATGTGGCTAACACACTGCACATACTTCAAGTACATGGCCATGTAGAATCCTAGAACCGGCACAGTGTGGATGCAGGCCCTTCGGCCCATTGAGACCACACTGACCCTCAAAGAGCATCACCCCACCCCGCCAGACACACTTCCAACTCTTTCCCTGCATTTCTCATGGTTAATCCACCTAAACTACACATCTTTGCACTGTTGGAGGAAACTGGAACACCTGGAGGAAACCCAAGCAGTCTGGGCTTACGCAAACTGTACAAAGACAGTCGCCTGAGGGTATAATTGAACCTAGGTCCCCAGAGCTGTGAGGCAGCCATGCTAACCACTGAGACACTCTGCCACTCATATGTCCTGAAGTCTAAAGACAGTAGGCCTCACTGATATCCAAGATGGCATTTGTTGGTCAGGAATCCCAGCACGGTAAGTTTAAGAGCAGCGTCTAAACTCAGACTAGGATTTGGCCATTGTCACCCCCACATACATTAGTGTCTGGGCTAACACTAAGTTAATAGGTTACAATAGAGCAGTATTCTTTCAATAGGAGAAAGTGAGGACTGCAGTTGCTGGAGATCAGAGTCTTTTCTGATGAGTAGTTACAGTCAGCAGTTCTGGCTTATTAGTTAAAAGGCAATTGTTCAAGGAAGAATAAATTTGTTTTCTTCAAGTTTGCAGAGGGTTTTGCTGCAATGAAAAGGCACACCTCCTGAACTGTTAGAGTTCTGATGCCAACATCTCGTATTTTGTTCAGAGCCCTGACCCTGAGAAATATCCTATCATGGGTGGCAGGCAGAAGGCCTTATCATTGATAATTGGTCATGAGTCCATTATACCAATCAACTACTTGTTGCCAGCTGAATCTCCACTTGCCATAGAGTCATAAAGATTAACAGCACAGAAAAAGGCCCACGGGCTTAATGTATCTGCACTGGTCAGAAACAACTATCTAACCATTCTAATCCTATTTTCCAGCACCTTGCCCAGAGCCCTGTATGTCTTGGCATCACAAATGCACATTTAAATGCTCCTTAAACATTATGAGGGTTTCTGCCTCCACCACTCTCCCAAACACTGCATCCCCGATTCCCACCATTCTCAAAGTTTTAAGGTTTATTCCACGTCTACTCAAAACCTTCTGCCACTTACCTTAACTCTGTGTCCCTTCGTTCCATTTCCCGCTCAGTCTCCTTTGCTCCATGGAAAATAGCCCCAGTCTGTCCAGTCTCTCACCATAACTGAAACCCTCCAGCCCAGGCAACATCCTGGTAAATCTACACTGCAACCTGTCTATTATGTCCATCTTATAATGATGGCTCCAGAACCACACACATTGCTGCAGCTGTGACCTAACCCACATTTTACACAGTTCCAGAATAACCTCCTTGCTTTTAAACTCTGTGTTTTGGCTAATAAATGGAGATCCATACCAACGTCCCTCTGATCCTGTTCATCAATGTCCGGGCTAACACTAAGTTAACAGGTTACAACAGAGCAGTCCTCTTTCAATAGAAGAAAGTGAGGACTGCAGGTGCTAGAGATCAGAGTCTTCTCTGATGAAGAGCTTATGCCTGAAATGTTGATTTTCCTGCTCCTCGGATGCTGCCTGACCTGCTGTGCTTTCCCACAACATACGCTTGACAGTATTCTTTCAATAGCTTGTTTCATGTGATTTAAATTATTTTGGAGTGTGTGACTTCTTTTGTATTCTTAGGTCACATTCTGTAATACATTAAAGATATGATGAGTACATTCTCAGAAGTTTACTGACGCACTGACCATGAGACAATACACAACAGAGATCTAGGAGTCAAGATTAGAGTGGTGCTAGAAAAGCACAGCAGGTCAGGCAGCATCTGAGGAGCAGGAAAATCGATGTTTTGGGCAAAAGCCCTTCATCAGGAATGAGAGATCTAAGAGTACATATGCACAAATGGTTGAAGTTGGCAGATACAGCAAATGGATTGTCAAAGTAGAAGTGTTGAATAAAAAAGGAAGGAAATTAAAAAGAAATAAGCACAGAAAAAAAACTAGAGAAACTTAGCAGACTAGCCACATCTGTGAAGAGAAAAATAGACTTAATATTTGAGTCCAATATGACTCATCTTCAGAACTTAAGGGAGTGGAGGACAAATCATGTGTTTCACACTGTGGTAAAGGGTGGGAAAGTGCAAATGATAGGGAAAGATAGAGCGCAAGGGATATTAGAGACAATAAGCCTCAGAACAAAAGACAAAGGGAGTGGTAATGCAGAGAATGTATAAACATAGATCCAAACTGGGTTTTAATATCAGAATACAGATCAGCTCTGACTGAAAAGAAAATCATGAAAGCAAAGTTGAGTCTTAAATACTGTAACATGCTGAAAATGAGATTCCATTCTTCCACCTTGTGTTGGGCTAGGTGAAATTTAGATAAACATCTGTAAAAGCTTGGTTCGGCCAAGGATGCAGATGTTATGCTGCAGTTATACAAAACATTAGATTCCACTTCATTGTCTGATCACTCCTAATCTGTCTCGCCATTAAATCCCCTCTTTGAGAGAAACAACCCTCATTGTTTCCTGTGTCTTCATCATAAGTATCTCCTCTTATTCCCGGGTTATTATCTTTGTAAATCAGTACTTCAGGATTTCCATGACTGCTTCAATACAGTTTTTTTAATAAGGGATGTCCCGATGCCTCTGCACAGTTCTATAATTGTGGTATAAATTACACACTGTGCTAAGGATTTAATTCAAACCCTAAATTTATGTGACTGCATGGGACATTTACAGTTAAAATGTTTGCAAGTGTTGCTTATTCATCCTGTAGCTATTCTGATTGCTTGCAGATGTGGTTTAAGGCATATTAATAAAACTGCTGACCAGATTAGGCCACACCCATTGGCCTTATGGTTACTGAAGCAAACCCAAAATATGAATGAGTCAGGAAACGGGTATGCAAAACTTTGAGCCAAACCTGTGTGATTTGTTTTATTTTAAGTTATTCTTTGCTTCAAGCTGCAGTGGCAAATTCCTGATTTTTCTTAACGGATTTTTCCAGTCAGCATACACATATTCAGTCATAATGGAAACAATTCACCTCTTCACAATATTAGAGGAGCACAAAAAAAGAGAAATCTAATTGTTGCTATGTTCAATAATTTTTACTAATTATTTTCACACATTCAATCATATTTTAAATATTTGCTCAGCTGGTGTTAGTTTTATAAATTGGAACGGTTTTAATAACTTTTAAAATTATTAATTTGAATTTTTCCCTTACTGCTCACTTGCTTGCTAAACTGATGCCGTGGACATGGGTTAAAAAGTGGGCAGCCAATTACAGCAATTAAGGCCCATGTTGGGAGCTGGTAAATTCAACAAAGGCGTTCTTGTGGTGCAGCAGTAGTAACCCTGTCTCTTAGCCAGAAGGCCCAAGTTCAAGTCCCACCTGCTTCAGAAGAGCAAATGCTTCCTCTTGCGGGCATTCTAGGACATGAGGTCATCATCTTAGGATAAGGAGGAACAAGTTTAAAACAGAGTTGAGGAGAAACTAGTTCTGCCAAAGGGTGTGAATCTGTGGAATTCACTATCCCAAAGTGCAGTGGATGCTGGGACAGTGAGCAAATTTAAGGAGGAGTTAGACAGATTTTTAATTGGTAATGAGTTAAAAGGATATGGAGAGAAGGCAGGTAAATGTAGGTGAGGAGCTTATCAGCTATGATCAAATGGCAGAGCAGACTCGATGGGCCGAACGGCCTAATCTTGCTGCTATATCTTATGAACTTCTCTGTTACAACACATCCGGCCAAGTTGGTTAAGAAATATCCAACACAGTTTATATTTTCCTGTCAAAGGACCTTTGTCTTCAGCTCGGAAAAGATTCCTAAAAGCCAGATGATCTTTAGGACATAGTCACCACCAATGGCCATCCTATAGTGTGGCTCGCTCTCCACAATGATGTCCTGGCAACCGCAGTCATAATTGTTTTAAGCAATCTTAGATATCTCAGAGGATGGCTTCTTCTTGACCCACCTTTGACATTTCTTACCTGCTTTGGCAGTGCCCAATGGCCAGGTAGCACTGTCAAATGTCTCAGGTGCTCCCAAAACCCATGGGAAAAGTCAGCTATCTGTGTCAAGGGGAACTTTGGTTGTGATTAAATATGAAACAAATGTGACAATTAGATTTTTTTCAGAAATGTACACTCAGCTTACACAAACATAGAAAAGGTAGACACTTTGCCATCTAACAGGAACAATATCAAAAAGGCTTGTCGGAAATTATATGTTGCTTTCCATACGTATCATGTAGCTGAATCATATAATAAGCATGTTATATGCTAAAAGGCATTTCTACAACTTTTAGCTTACACATATTGTGAGGAATTGGTATTTAAGTGCCAGCACAATGTATTCACACAACTAGAGTCAGATCATTATCCTTGCAGCACATATGCCATGCAAATGTAGTTGGCATGATTCTGTTTCATATTTGCATATGCAAACATATATACTACGCACATACAAGTTGATCTTCCAAGGTTTCATTATGAATAGTTTGGATATTATTGTGATGTTTACCTGGTCTGTCCCTTTATGGTCATTGTGGATGATCTTAATAAGTGCATTCTGAAATCAAGCAGTGGCTAACCTGAGAAATCTCTGCTGGTTGATAACGATTTGAAATGATTGATCACTTGTTCTTGAAGACAGGTCAGGTCAACAAAATAAAAACAAGCTAAAAACTGTCATTAACATGGATTGTGTGGGTATAGATATGGTACTCCAATGAGGAACTGAATGGAACAAGCAATTCTACATAGAGATCAGCTAAACTGGAGTGCAAGGTCAGATAGAATGTGGAAGCGTTAAGAGGAAGCTTCTGTCAACACTTCGTTTACGTGAAATCTGTGACTGTTTTTTCTGCCTGAGATGTGACAAAATCCTTTAATTCCTTTCTATATTTTGATACTTTTAACTCCAGAAAGTATGGTGGATATACGCAAGATGAAAGAATGTACATAGAAAGTACATAGAAAGATCCTGTAACAGTAGACTTATAATATTGCTTCTTAGAGTCAGAGTCATAGAGTAATAAAGCTGTGCAACATGGAAACAGATCCCTTAGTCCACACCAACCATGTTCCCAATTGAACTCATCCCATCTGCTTGCATTTGTCCCATATCCCTGCAAACACTTCTATTCATGTATTTATCCAAATGTCTTTTAAATGTTGTAACTATACCTGCAACCATTACTTCCTCTGGAAGTTCATGTTGCACACAAGCCACACTCTGTGTAAAGAAGTTGCCCTTCACTTCAGTTTTCATTATTTCTCCTCTCACCTTAAGAATATGCCCTCTAATTTTGAACTTCCCCACCCGAGGGAAAAGACCCTTGCTATTCACTTTATTAATGCCCTTCATGATTTTGTAAACTTTTGTAAGGTCAGCCCTCAGTCTCCTATGCTCAAGTGAAAAAGTCCCAGCCTATCCAGCCTATTTTTATAACTAAAGCCCTCCATTCCCAACAACATCCTGGTAAACCTTTTCTGAGCCCTCTCCAATTTAATAATATCCTTGCTATTGCAGGGCAATCCAGAGTTGCACACAATACCCCAGAAGAGGCCTCATCAATGCTCTGTACAATGACAACATGACATCCCAACTACTATACTCAAAGGTCTGAAGCTAAACACTTTCTTAACCATCCTGTCTACCTGTGATGCAAATTTCAAAGAATTATGTACCTGAACCTCTAGGTCTCTGTGACTACAACACTACTTATGACCCTACCATTAATTGTATAAGTCTGTCTTTTTTGTTTTACCAAAATGCAATACCTTGCATTTATCCAAATTAAACTCCATCTGTCACTCCTCAGCCTATTGACCCAATTGAACAACATCTCTTGTAATCTTAAATAAACTTCTTCACTGTCCACCACAGTTCCACATGGATTGGTAGTGAGTCCACTTTTGTCATTTATATAAATGATTTTGAACACAAAATTGGCTTAACAACAGCACAAATTTTGTTGTCACCTGCAAACTTATTAACCAAGCTTCCCATATTCTGATCAAAATCATTTATATAAATGACAAAAGTGGACTCACTACCAATCCATGTGGAACACTGCTAGTCACAGACCTTCAGTCCAAGAAACAACCTCCACAAACACCTACATCCTGTTGTTAAGCCAATTTTGTGTTCAACTGGCAAGCTCACCTCAAATCCCATGTGATCTAACTTTATTAATTAGTCTACCATGCAGAGCCATGTCAAAGACTTTACTAAGGTCCATGTAAACAAGAGGGTTGAGCTAGGTAATGTTGTCATGGCCTTGTCACTGTGAAAATTATAAGATGTGAAGACTGTTTATATACTTAACACAACACAAAGTAAGAAAAACACACAACTTTATCTCATTTGCTGCTTTTCATTCTGATTGGGAGTATGTAAATGTTGAATCATCAAAATGTCAAGACAATGAACTGTGTTACAGGGTACCATTTACCACAATAGGAGAAAATACTAATTGTTTGTCTGGTGGAGAACTCAGTGATTTTTTTTCAGAAGAATTATATAAATGATAGCATTGTGCTACGACATTCAAATTATTACGATTGACTCAGAGAGTTTCTTGATTATAGTTATTTGTGATCGAACCTAGCCAAATATGGGTGAGATATCTCTTTTTGTGACACTCATGTTTTTGTAACTGAGCACTGGAATGTCCTTGCTGCTGACTATATAAAGCCTTGTTCAGTCAGCTTGTATGTGGACTGGCAGAGGAGATAGTTTTAAAGTTAAACTGGATGACATAATATTAATCTGTCTTAAAAACCCTGCAGGAAATGACCCTTGTTTTCCCTTTCAGGGTTTCTGAACTGAATCCACAGTGCAACATTTTCCTGAGTTTTGTGGAAAACATGGCCACAAGATAATCTTCTGTTTTGGTAAATGTCACAACCTTAAACTGAAGACACATTGAATACTATTGATAAACAAATGGTTTTCTTTCTTCCCACGTTGAAAATTGGTTAAAGTCCAAACTTTGAAAGTTTCTGGCAAATCCAATACTTTGACAAATTTCATTAAGGGAGATATCTTATCCTGACAGACACTTCGACACATTCTGTACGTAATTGTATTTTGCTGCATTCGGTTATCTTATTAGATTATACCGTGCAGGCCATAGAGTAAACTGGAAATACTTTGATTGGCAAAACATCTTAAATAAAACTTAGTGGAGCATAACTTAGTCTTTATTTTTTGTTGTGAACATGCTCCAGGTGGAGATTGTGGTCGCAATTCTGAAACATCAGTATCTGATCATTTCAGAAACTGAATTTTAACCAGAAAATATGCATAAACAATTATTGCTGAAACCAGGGTCAAATGAAGACACAGTCACATAGAAACCCAATGCGTACAAGGCAGGAGTGTAGGAATAAAATTTTTCAAAATTCATTCACAGAATGAGGACATCGCTGCCTAGGCCAGCATTTATTGCCCATCCCTAATTGCCCAGAAGGCAGATGAGAGTCAACCAGATTGCTGTGAATCAGGAGTCACATGTAGGTCAGACTGAGGAGGTTTCCTGGTGAACCAGATGGGTTTTTCCAACAATTGACAATGGATTCATGGTCATCATTAGGCTACTAATTGCAGATTTTCTTTATGTATTGAATTCAAATTCCAGAACACTACCTTGGTCTCTTTATTAACAGTCCAGTATAATACTACTAGGCCATCTCCTCCCCATATCCTCAGCCCTTGTATTCAGATAAAATGATAGATTTTTAATCAGCAAAAGAAGCAAGGGTTATGGCAATAAGGCAGGAAAGTGGATTTGAAGCCAAACAGGTCAGTCTCATCTCATTGAATGAAGAGTCGAAAAGTGTTGTCCTGGAGAAGCACAGCAGGTCAGGCAGCATGCCAGGAGGAGGAGAGCTGACATTTTGGGCAACATTAATCGGGAATGAAGGGCTTATGCCCGAAATGTCGACTCTCCTGCTCCTCGGATGCTGCCTGACCTGCTGCTCTTTTCCAGCGCCACACTCTTGACTCTGACTCTCCAGCATCTGCAGTCGTCATTTTCTCCTCCTCATTGAAGGAATGAGCAGACTCAATGGACCAAGTGGCCTGATTCGATTCCTGTGATTTATGGAGTTGGGGTCAGTTGAAAGCACTCTAGAATCCAATAGTATTTAAACTTTACTGCAGTAGCCAGCACTCACAGCCTGTAATAAAAATGGTCTACTATATGACAATGACAATAAAAAGAAGCCTCAATGGTCAAGGGTACACTTGCAATGCTATATAAAGTGTTAGCAGCTACAGGTTCAAACGTTCAGTGACATAATTATTGTCAAGGTGCATAAAACTGGGTAAACAAAGGTTAGTATCAGTTTGGGAGGAAAATGCATTGAAAGGAATGAAATCTGAAAGTAGCTGAAGTGAGCAAGTTTTAGTCCAATACTCATCAAATTTAAGTGTATCTTCTTGAATCAATAAGACTGATCTTCATGGGATAAAGGTTCTCTGCTGGGCTGTGCACATATTAATTTATATTTGAATGAAGAGTGTTTTTCAGTTTACTTGACCTGTGAAAACCAGTCTAAGCATCTAATTTTAAAAAGTCTTATTTCCATTGCTCATTTATTCTATTACACTTCTTATGCTAGACTTGCCTTGTTGATAATTGTCAGGGGATGGAATCATTAGTGTAAAAGTGGAAGGACTATACATTGATTCATGTTTGAAAGGAGGTTGAGAAAACATTGCCTTAAACGTTTACATTAATTTAAGTTTCAGATATTTGGCAATGAAGACAGTGATTTTTATTCAAAACAAAAAATGTGAGCATCTGAATGATCTGACTTGTTGAAATTAATGTTGCGTTAGTGTTAATATTGAGTCGGCACACTGCAAAGTATCTAATCAATGATGAGATACAGCTCCCCAAGCATCCACTAAGTTTCATTAGAACATTGTAGGAGTCAGGGACAGAATTCTTGATTGGCGATAAAACTTTGGAAATACCACTGGAACCCAATTCCAAAAGTTCCAGAATTCTGCACTAATCATTTTTGCTGGGATAGGTATGGGTCGTATATTGCAAATGTGTAGTCTGCTGACACAGCTACGTTGTAAAATTGCAACTGGACTCAAACTCTTCCTCAAAGCTCTAGAACCGTTGACTTATTTAGAAAGGTAGTCTAACCTCTTGGATTGATCTAGGGCCCATTTTCAGCTAAATTCAGGATCCCCTTTGAGAACGTTAAGATGCCTTTTACAATTGGTAAGAATAAAAAGTAGGTAAACTTCATGGAATTATTAAACCTTCAAGGCATTTTAATCTCTTGCCCTTGACATTAAATATAACAGTGTACATTAAAAAAAATCAGTGATGGTAATTTCGCTCAGTCTGTTGACATAAATCCAACAGCTATCTTTACAGAACAGTGTTCCATGACTGATTCTGTGACTGATCACTGTGGAATACCTGTCAGGTCACAGATTAATAGATAGCTTCTGTTGTTTATAAAGTACTTGAAGAGATGCTATGAGTATAAACGTGGCTTCATAAGTGATTAAATACTTGAGTTTAAAGTTTGCTGTGGTCAGGCATGAAGCAGTTGAAAGAATTTGTAAGTTTTTTTTGTCTAAATAAAATTCCTTTTTTAAACAAAATTTGCAGTAGGCACTGAAAATGTTATTTTATTTCATACTGAGGTCTTCCCCATAATGGACGCTGGGTGAGTTTGTGGCACATGTGGGGGAAAAATGTGGGGGAATAAATTGGCATTGATTTGTAATAGAGTTTGCAAAAACCCTTTGGGATGAGTGGATGCATGAGATATCACCAGATTGGCAGAAAGGATAGAGAGAGCAATGGGAATGAGTACAGGGTCATGGTTTAATGTAGAGAGTATGAGAGGTATTGAGATGGATGATGATACGAGCTGTCTGTATTATCATGGCTAGAGAATGTGGGGGTTTCAGGGAATGTGGGGCTGAGGACTCGAGAGCTGTTTTTGTTTCATTATTTTTCTCACAGGTCCTGTGTACCTTGGCCAGTCTTTCACATAGCTGGCCTCTACATCTCAGCTCCAGTGCTTCCTTCACACTCTCTCTTGGTGGGGGGGCCATAACAGGAATTAATGTTAGGAGTTAATGTTCCCTCCCCAGGTTTGCATGGGTTTTGGGGAGATAAGATGCTGGGACGTGTCAGAACAGTTTGGGGAGTTGGAGAACTGATGCAGAACTAGTGGTATAGGAGATTCAGTTGTAATATTACAAAGGACCTAATGCTGTTTTATTTTTAAGTATTTAACTCTTCCTGTGTAACCATCCAGGTAAGTCCATAGTAACTCCCCAAAGTCTTTGATGTTGATTCAGATTTGGAGACTTATGGAGTGAAGCTCCAAAGTGGGGTGATTGGCCAACAGAACTTGAAACTTCTCGGACAATTCTGACAATTTGAGGAATTCAGATGCGCAGGGTAGTTTGATCTTGGATGATCCAAAGATCAGAAAGGCTGGGCCATTGATATAATAAGGAGGTACGCAGAGGAAGTTCTGTATGACAAGGAATAACCTTTTCCTCAGGGATAGATTTACAGGCAAGACAAAGTATTCTGTATTAGTGCAAAATGAATGTGTCTTGCATCCTCTTCAGTTATTGCAACTCTGCTTCCTTATCTCTTTGCTAAAGGAACCTTTATTTTTCTAGACCCCTATGAATACCTTTTATGTGATTGCAAAGCTATGCACCACAATCCCAAATTCTGAGCCAAACTGTGTGGAAATATATCCCAAGGTGTTCATTATACCTGAAAGGTGCCTTAGGAGCACTGCTGTACAGATGTATCTGGGTGTATAGGTCCACAGATCCCTGAAACCATCAACACATGTGGATAAGGTAAGCATATATCAGCTGCGGCATCAAATATAGGAGTTGTTAAGTTATGTTATAGCTATGCAAAGCTTTAGTTAGGCCACATGTACAGGCAGTTCTGGTCACCGCACTACTAGAAGGATGTGGATGCTTTGAAGAAGGTGTGGAGAAGGTTTACCAGGATGTTGCCTGGTCTGGATGGTTTTAATTATAAGGAGAGATTGGAGGTCTACAAACATATGAGGGGTGGGTAGTCAGAGTTTTATTCCAGGATGGAAAGGTCAACTTCAAGAGGGCAGAGGTTCAAGGTGAGGGGGGGAAGATTAATAGGAAAAGTGTAGGGAAGGTTTCTCTCACAGAGGGTGAAATACACTGCCAATGGGGTGGTGGAAGCAGGCACGTTAACAACATCTAAGGCGTATCTTAATAGACACATGAATGGGAGGCAAACAGAGGGATAGAAACCGCATATGGGCAATAAGCAGCAGGTCTAAACAAGGATTAGTAATCAG
The DNA here is from genome assembly GCF_047496795.1 of Chiloscyllium punctatum. Lineage (NCBI taxonomy): Eukaryota > Metazoa > Chordata > Chondrichthyes > Orectolobiformes > Hemiscylliidae > Chiloscyllium > Chiloscyllium punctatum. Next base: position 98,315,499 of record NC_092746.1, read on the forward strand.
TGTAGTCTTGGTGGGCTGAGTCTCCACACCGGAGGCTCTCTGCCTCTTTCCTGATGAAGGGCTTTTGCCTGAAGCGTCGGTTTTCCTGCCCTTCGGATGCTGCCTGACCAGCTGTGCTTTTCCAGCACCACTCTAATCTAGGCCCCTTGGTGGTCTGAAGGCCTATTCTAACAGCTGTAAGATGAATGGACCTCTTCCATGGTGTTTAGCTAATGTCATGAGAAAGCGCACAGTTCAGTGAATCAGCGATGCAGATTCTACCAGTGATCACTGCATAACCATAAGCAGTGGAAACACTGGCAGTGCATTTACAAACAAAGCCATCAGGGAGCTATAAATGAATTGTTTGCAATGTTATCAAGCAGATGGTTAGGCATACAGCCAGATGGGGATCTTAGAGCAACAAGTTCATTTTGCCTTGGGACAAAAAAAGAACAAAGCACAGTAGCATAATGGAGACATAACAAATGAATAATTAACTGCTATTGCTCAGTACAAGATAATAAACATATTTCAATCCCTTTAAGAAATACAAAAATTGAAACATTTGGATCAAAAAGCAATAAAAAGGCTATTGGTTCCTGCAGAGGATTAGAATACTGTAATTTCCATTTTCAAGTACTAGTTTAGATATGACGATGTGATCATGTTTTTTTTGCCAGATGTGAGATCCCGTATGAAGCATATTGGAATCATTTTAATCTGTGTTACAGTATGCAAAAGCCCACAATATGATCTTCTAAAGTTCTCTTGACTCAGGAACTGTTCCTTTCAATTGGAAAGTTGCACATTACTCTGTTATTTCATAAAAGCAAGAGAGGCAAAGCAGGGAATGATAGACCAGCTAACCTTATCAGGAAATTAGAGTCTGTAGTTAAGGATCAAGTGACTCAACAGTTTGAAAAAGCTTACCTGATCAGAGACAGGAGAAAGTGAGGACTGCAGATGCTGGAGATCAGAGCTGATCAGAGACAGCCAAGAAGGACTAATAAAGCCGGAGATGATGCTTGGCAAATCTGAGTGAATTTATTTATGAATGGCTAAGTAGTGAACAGTAGGCTGCATACTAAGATGGAATTCCAGAAGGCCATTTATCTCTCAAAGAGACTTTTTGCTAAAGTTCAAGCTCATGGATCTGAGGGCATATTTTTAGGAGATTGGCTGAGCATTAGGAGATAGAAACCTTTGTACCTAAGATGGCGTTGTAATGTGGCAACTTGTAAACCTTTCACTGTACTCATTTGAGTACATGTGACAATAAAGCTAATTCAGAGAATAGGGATAGTCTCATTAAGTGTAGGTAAATGGGATTAGTGTAGTTTGGTATTTGTTAGTCAGCACAGACATGGTGGGCTGAAGGGCCTGTTTCTATGCTGCATGAGTCCATGACTCTAATTAACAGGGTGTGACTGATGGATTCCCATAGCGATCTGTGTTGAGTCCTTGGCTATTCACTGATAACAGGATAATACATGTATAATTTTTTTTAAGGATATAAAAATGGATATTAAAAAAGTTAATTCCCAACTTCCAGGAGACTCTGGAATATCACATCTGATGGGTATCAAAGCAACTTCAAAGGGAGAAAATGCACCATAAACTACATTTGTAATCACCGAAGAGTATCTCAGAGTGTGAAAATGACTTGAAAAGAAAAGAGACCAGTCTGAATGACAGATGGAGTGGAATGAGACTGCTAGCAGGCTGAAGGACAGAACTGAATAGGGATGGTTGTTGGACTGGGGATCGGTGCAGGTGGTCAGCGGCTTGTTAACCCAGTCAGACCACGTGTGGAAAACTCCTCTATGGATCTACTGTAGACCCTTGATAGAAAAACTGCAATGTTTATCTTTTTGACCTTATTTCATATTTTTTCTAACTTAAACTATGAATAACTGTAAGATAATGCAACTATTATTTTATCACTATTTTGTATCTAAGATTTGCACTGAGGAATTTTTGTAACTAAGATGATGTCACGTGGGGTGACAGTGTAAACTTTTCGCTCTACTTCTGTACTTTTGTACACGTGACAATAAAGCAAATTCTAATAATTCTATACTCATGTTTGCACATTTCATTTGCAATGATACACAGGGATGGGGAGATAAAAGCAAGCTTCATCCTGTCTACATGTGTTGTGGCTTGATATCCAAATGTGTGGACCAGTATGTTATGGGGATTTGAGAACAGTTATTTAAACATCATTGATTTCAGCTACAGAGAAGTGAAAATACTTTCTCTCACTCTAAATGCTATCAGTCAGCTACTGCCAAACAAAGTCAGAACAAAAGAGTCATAATCAATTTATGAAGCCAAGAATCTCAAAATCCATTATTCAGTTACCACTAGCAATGCAACTAGCAATCTCCACTACAATGGCCACAATATTGAAAAGTCCACCCTTCATGAACAAATCAGATAACATTTGTCATACATTTTTTCTTAACTTTTTTTGTTTTTGGACTCTCCTCTTATTTCTACTTTGTGTCTATGTGTATTGTGTTACTAATTGTTCTCATATCTGTGGCTTATAAAAGTAATTTATTCTGTCAATTTAAGAAAGTCTGGTTAATTGTCTTATTTTAAAACATAAGCACATTTCGGTCTGAGGAAAGATAATGTGTCCTTTTAAGATTAACCTTATTGTAACCAATTGAGGACTTGAGCAAATAACCAGTTCGCCCCTCCTCATCTGCGAGGGGAACATTTTGAGGGAGCCCATCTGGGACCATGACGAATCAGGTAACATTGCCTGGGAGTCGATCATAAGTTGTTCATCAAATTTATAAAAAACAACCTGTATTATGCTTTCGTGTGGCTTCAGATATTCAGAATTGTTCAATTTCCTGCAAAGAACGATCTTTAAGTAAGTTTAAAAAATGTATTTCTGTCACATTTTTTGACTTAACAATGACATTCGGTGAAAAAAAGGCAATCTTTCACAATATGCAGAAAAAAATGAAGAAATAATGATGCTCCTGTTACGCGATAGCATTAAACGTCTCCTGTCTGTATACAATACACCCACCTCTCCCCCACCTCTGCCCCTCCCCTCTGCTAAACCCGCCAGGTGCCATGACCCAGCGGCCGCCTAAAATGATTGATTGTCAGCCCCGGACGACTTCCCAGTAGAGGTTGGGCAGTCCACTTCTGTCATGTCGATAATCAGGGCAGCAATTCAGGTTAATGTTCTAGCTACATGGGAGTTCAAATCCCAACATGACAGATGCTGAAATTTGAATTCTAGTAAAGAAATCTGGATTTTAAAATGTTGCGGCCGAATGGTCACCATGTAACTATTGTTGCTTGTTGTACAATCCCACCTGATTCACTAACATCTTTCAGGGAAGGAAATCTGATGTCCTTACCCAGTCTGGCCTACAGGTGACATGCAGTTGACTCTTAACTGCCCTCTGGCCAGTTAGGGATGGGCTATGATGTGCAGGTTATTCTAGCTAGGTGGGTAAAGAACTGGTTGAGCAACAGGAGATAGAGAGTAGCAGTTGAAAGGAGTTTCTCGAAATGGACAAAGGTGACCAGTAGTGTTCCACAGGGATCAGTGCTGGAGCCACTATTGTTTGTAATCTACATAAATGATCTGGAAAAGGGCATTGTTGGTCAGATCAGCAAGTTTGCAGATGACACAAAGATTGGTGGAGTAGTAGAAAGCATGAAGGACTGTCAAAGAATACAGGAGAATATCGATAGACTGGAGAGTTGGGCAGAGAAGTGGCAGATGGTGTTCAATCCAGCCAAACGTGAGGTGATGAATTTTGGGAAATCTAATTCTAGAGAACTATACTGAAAATGGGAGAGCCTTGGGAAAAGTTGATGAGCAGAGAGATCTGGGAGTTCAGGTCCATTGTACCCTGAAGGTAGCTGCACAGGTGGATAGAGTGGTCAAGAAGGCATATGGTATGCTTACCTTCATCGGATGGAGTATTGAGTATAAGAGCTGGCAGATCATGTTAAAATTGTACAAGACTTTGGTTCAGCCACATTTAGAATACTGTGTACAGTTCGGGTCACCACATTACCAAAAGGATGTGGATACTTTGAAGAGGGTGCAGAGAAGGTTTACGAGGATGTTGCCCGGTATGGAAGGTGCTAGCTATGAAGAGAGGTTGAGTAGGTTCGGATTCTTTTCATTAGAAAAAAAGAGATTGAGGGGGGACCTGATTGAGGTTTACAAAAACATGAAGGGTATAGACAGGGTAGATAGAGATAGGCTTTTTCCCAGGGTGTGGGATTCTATAACGAGAGGTCACACGTTCAAGGTGAGAGATGAAGAGTTTAACGGGGATATACGCGGCAAGTACTTTACACAGAGATTTTCCTGCAGAGGTAGTAGAGGCAGGCATGGTGGATTCATTTAAGGTGGGTCTGGACAGATGCATGATAGGTGGGGAGCAGAGGGATACAGATGCTTAGGAATTGGGCAATTGGTTTAGATAGTGGATTTGGATCGGCTCCGGCTTGGAGGGCCGAAGGACCTGTTCCTGGGTTGTAAATTTTCTTTGTCCTTTATTCTTTGTTCTGTAATTGCTGGCCTAGCTAGTGTGGCCAACAGCCCACGAAGCATTATAGAAAAAGATCACTAGTTGGAAAATCCTGTTACTGAAGGTGCATGAAAGTGTATATCCTTGATCTTACAGGTTCACACATGATGTCCAACTACTTAGGTGATACAACAGTTGTTTTTCTATTAAGTTTTACTTGTAACAATGTAGGAAAGGCATAATATTTTCTGTTAGACCTGGTTCTTTGTGGACAAAAGGAACATGCCAATATATTAAGGCAGCTTTTTCACTGAGTAAAGCATTATGTCGAAAACCAAACAATTGTACATACCCACAGCAATGCACTATACCCAGATTCTACCTGCCAGGTTTGAATGTATTCATTAAGTAAGCCAGACAGATATCAGATCCTTCTGCCAAACATCATCCAGCCAATCTGCACCTTCTTCGCATGATGTTTGAATTGTTGTAACATTTCTAAAATTGGTTTTCTTGTGATTATCTCCTGCTGACTGCAAGATAATAAAGTTTAATGTCTTTTTTTTAGCAATATTAAGAGAATTAACGTTTCAACTTTTGCTCTCTCCAAGATGCTGCCTGACAAGATTAGTGTTTTTTGGCATTTTTTTTCTGTTTATATTTGAGAAAAGGTATGATGTTAGCAGAGAGCATGGGCCCTTGAGATTGGAGCAGGGTGAACTGATCCAGCATATTCCAGGTGCCTAAAGCTTTACTTCAACAGGACTGAGTAATGTGCTCAGTCATTCCTCTGATGTGTCGCTGTCCTTCATTATACACAGCATCAGCTGCAGAAAGGCTGTTCATGGTACCCTTGGCATCCTAGAGATCACCCTGAAACTTGCAGCTCTAGGTGAAATTGTACCAGCATGGTGGATTGCCTTAAAATGTAGGTACAATGACAATGCACAAGCAAGTAAGTATTCATGTAAATGAAATGTTCTGTCAGGTTGAAAACAAGGGGATTGAATATTTCTATTTAATGTAGGCCAGAGGGTTAAGAAATTGAGCCAAGATGGGACATTGCATGTGATCTGTGTCTCCTTAGATCATACATTATCCTCATCTTAAATTTCAGTACTCTGTTAGGCTGGTTGCCCTAACCTCCATTAGGCTTCAGTGTTTAAGGTAAATTTATGGACATCAGTGGATGACCAGCGCGGCTCGAAGTATGGCCCTTCATCAGACATCATGTCCACAATGGGAATGAAACAAGAGGAAAATTGAACATGTGTTTTCCTGTCTCCTATTCTCATTAACATTTCGTGTTCACTTCCTTTCTCAAGGAGTAAACACAGAGTATATGCAAATAAACATTCTTCCAAAATCCAAAGTAGTATTAATTTATTACTTCACCGCCAACATTTTTTGTAGCGAGCAGGATGGATCAATCATGATGTTATTTGATTTTGAAAGCAGGGTCACTGCAGAATTCCCCTTAATGAAGTGACCATTTATAAAAAACAGGGCTTTTGTTTGATAAATATTGCCAACATTGTGACTGAAAGCTGCTGCAAGCATACAGCTTATCCATCAATAAATTAAACTGAACTGTACACAGTTATAGTCAGCATACATGCAGAAAACAGCACACATTGCAATCAGCTGATTCTTCCATGTGATGGGAACAAATTTGAAAGAGTCAACAAATTTATCACAAACACTGCTTGGATATATATGAACTCAGTGAACTGATTGTGCTCAGTGTCTTCCTTAGATATTTCAGTAAGCCTGAAGTTTATATCAACCATTCATTGACAGTTGTGGCACAGATTAAAGCCATTTGCTTTTGGATGCACAGTGCATCTCTACACGGGAATCCTTTTAGAGTCAAATGTCAAATATCATGACAGGATTATATATCACAACATTAGAAAGTAAATGATTTACTATTACCAACTTGAGACTGAAACAACAAAACATTCCCATTAACTGAAATAAACTGGTCGCTCAGCTTCTCTTGACGTTGATTGAATGCTTCGGAAATTCCCACCTAAATGAAGGTACTGTGTTATCAGCTTCTTCGGAATGTAAACTTGACTGAAATGTTGGTTCAAAAGCAAACGTGTTTCCAGCAGAGAAAAAAATACGATGCATCTTTTTCACAAGTACACAATTTTTCACAAAACGATTGAAAGCTAAGATATTATTCTCAATGATTGTTCTGAATTTCCCTCTGCTGCTGGTAATTTCAGGGGGTTCAATGATGCTGTTATTCCCATTAAATAGATTATTTCAGATTAAGTGCTGAAGCAGACTCCAATATCCAATCATAAAGTGGTATAAACCAGGAGTATCCATTTGTCAACCGAATCAAACATTTGTGTTTTTTGTTACACCCCCTTACATGTTGCTTTCAAAGTTTTTGAAGGGGAGTTAAGGAATTCAATTGCTTCACAATGCCAATCTGAATTTTTAAACTGTGTTACTCAATAGCAAATGAATTTATGAAGCAAGACTACGATAAGACTAGTTTAAATGAATCAGTGATTCTGGCACTTGAGTAAATGATTTTGTTTAGATTAGATTACCTACAGTATAGAAACAGGCCCTTCGGCCCAACAAGTCCACACTGGCCCTCTGAAGAGCAACCCACCCAGACCCATTCCCTTACGTTCGCCCCTGACTAATGCACCTAACACTACAGGCAATTTAGCATGGCCAATTCACCTAACCTGCACATCTTTATACTGAGGAAGGAAACCAGAGCACCAGGAGGAAACCCACACAGACACGGGGAGAATTTGCAAACTCCACATAGACAGTTGCCCAAGGCAGGATTTGAACCCGGGTCCCTGGCTCTGGGAGGCAGCAGTGCTAACCACTGAGCCATCATTGTTGTCATGTGTATGACAGAATGAGAAAAACAGTAAAATACAGTGAAAAGGTTCTCCACTGTCGCCATTTTGAGCAGTTTTAAGAATGAGAAAAAAAAGAAAGGTATAGTTTAAAGAGAGTCCATCAGTCCTGAGCCAGCTCATCAGCATGTGCTGCCAATCCTCCTCAATCAGCTCATCGCTGTCTACAAAGGACCCAATCAAAGTTGAAATCACCAATCTTCAGGTGCCAGCTTTTGTCACTGGGCGGATTCTCCTGTGCCAGTGCCTCGCCACCACCTATGGCAGACCCCCCCTGAGCCCACACATCAATGCCGCTGTGATCGCTTTCCACCACCACTTCGCCACTGCCAGCAAAGGACTGATCCTCAGATGCCATCTTTTGGCACTGGGTCGACCTGGCCGAGGTCGCCTCCACCAATGTAACAGCCAGGTCCAGAGCTTACCCTTGAAAAGTAAGTAGGGACTCACTCACCAGTACCACAAGGTCTGCACTGCACTTGGCCCCTCGTCGCCACCACGAGGTCCACGCTGGGCTCACTCAAGTCTGCGCTGGGACTCCTCGCCACCACCGATGGTAAATAAAGGGAAGTAAGTCACTAAATAAAGAGAAAAAAAGCAAAAGGAAATTCACAAAAGAAAAGCGGTTGGAGAATATGAGCTCCGGCACAGGAGCCCTGTTGTGTCATCGTCTTGAGATGTGGGTATGCGTTGGGGTGTTTGAGTGGGGGGGATATTGAAGGACCTGGTCTTGGAAGCAGGAAGAGGGACATCCAATCCTCTGGTCTATGGGGAGCTGGTACAATTGGGCTATTGCTTGAGGATGATGACTCTTCTACAGGTGTCTTTATTGACCCAGAAGAAGGTGGACTAGAGTTGGAATTCTTATTTCCAAATTTATCCTCAGTGGAACCTAGCTGAGCCATTTTTATGTCATGAAAATTTATCTTAAAGGGCATGAGGTGCACATGCATTGGCAAGTTGGGTCAACCCTTTATTTATATATAACTTAAGGAGGAGATACGGCATTTAAGCTTCCGTCTTTAGTATTTTTCAGCTTTCACTTCAGTGCCCTCTTCATTTGTGTTAGTGCATCTTTCATACCAAAATACAAGCATATGGACATTCTACTCCTCAAAGCTAATCAATCATTCAATAAGCTTCATTTCCACATTCCTGTCCCTTGATTGCCCTGCCAAATATAAATTTATTCACATCTGCCTTACAATTATTGGCTCCTAACATTGCCTTCTGTGGAAGAGAATTCCAAAGTCACGCAACTGTCTGAGAGAAAACCATTACTGCTCATCTCTGTCTGAAAAGAACAACCCTCCAATATTAAAAAAGTGCTCCCTAAATCTATACTAAATCATAACAGGAAGCATCTTTCAACATCCACCTTGTCAGCATTCATTCAAGATTTTGTTTACTTCAACCCTGTCCACTCTATCCTCATAAGACAACCTACTCAGTCTAGCTGTTAATTGAATAAACCTTCTCTCAACCATCTCCAATGCATTTATGTCATTCCTTAAATAAGGAGAGCAAAACTGCACGCAGTATTTTAGATGTGGTCTCATCAGTGCCCAGTATAACTGAAGTATAACTTCTAACTTCAATTTCTTTCATAACAAATGATAGCAGCCTATTCAACTTCTTGAGTGTGTGCTGTCAGCATGTTTACTTTTTTGTGACTTATGCAGCACAACATCTAATCCCTTAGAATTCTTTATTCTTTGTTTAAGTAACACTCTGCTCTTTTTATTCTTCCTGCCAAAGTGCCAAACAATTTCACAGTTACCCATTTTATTGTCCATCTGCTAGATTGTTATCTATTTGCTTTATCTATCAATTTGCAACACCCTCAAATCTTCTGCACAACAAACTATCTTGGAGTCATCTGTAAATTTAGTGAACATGCCTTTGCTCCCCTCATCTAAGTAGTTGATGTAACTTGTAAACATTTGAGGCCCTCCCTCGAGAGAAAACAACCTCCCTGCATCTACACTGTCAAAGCCCCAAAGAATTTTGCAGGTTTCAATAAGCTTGTTTCTCATCCTTCTAAATTCCTTTAAGAACACATCTAACCTACATGACAACACCTTATTAAACATCCCTCTATGCCTGGTCACAGTCTAATGAACCTTCTCTGGACTCTCTTCAACATCTGCAGATTCATCCTGAGATAAGGGGCCCAAAACTGTTCAGAGTATTCTAGTTGTGTCCTGACTAGTGCCTTGTATAGTTTTAGGCAAGTTTCCCTATTTTTACATTCCATTCCCTTTGAAACAATGCCAAATTCCATTTGCCTTCCTTATTTCCCACTGAACTTGAATGTCAGCTTTTTGTGATATGTGGACAAGGACCTCAAATCCTGCTGTTCTGTAGCATTGTAAATACTTTCTTAAACAAAAGTAGAGATTGCTGGAAAAACTCAGCAGGTTTGTCCCTGTCTGCGGAGAGGAATCAGAGTTATACTTTCAGGTTGCATGATCTTTCCTCAGAACACCACCTACAGTTCTTTCGTTTTTTACAAAGACTTTCTTAGTTAAATAATATTTATTTCCTTGATGCTGCCTGCCAAAGCACATAACTTCACATTTTCCACATTATATTCCATCTGCCAATATTTTATCCACTCACTTAATCTGTTTATATCTTTGTGTGTTCTTGGTGTCATCGTCAACATTTCCGGGCCATTTTTGTGCCATCCCACCAACTTGGTTATAGTACATTCCTCATCCAAATTGCTGAAATATATTAAAAATAATAGCGACTTCAGCACTGATCCCCGTGGCACTCCACTAGTTAAAGGTTGCCAACCTTATCCCAACTCTGTATCTTCTATTAGTTAGCAAATCCTCTATCCGTGCTAATATATTACCTCCAATCCATGGGCTCTTGTTCTATTAAGTAGCTGAACATGTAATACCTTATTAAATGCCTTCTAAAAATTTAATATATTACATCCACTGCTTCCTTTTATCTATCCTGCTTGCTACATCCTCCAAGAATTCTAGTGAATGTTTCAGGAACCAGGGCTTCTAGACAATTCCAGTGAACAGTGAGTTGTTCAGGGAACAGTGTCTGGTAAGATGGGACGGATTCAGATGCGAGGTCAGAATAGGCAGCTCAGGAGGCAGCTTGGTAAGTTATGGTGAGAAGACTCATTAGACCTTATGGTGTAAACTTTGTAAAACACTCACCGCAATTCACACTTAGCCAAAAAATATAATGTCGGGGCCATTTATTTTCAGTACTGTGAATGCAGCAGTGAAATACAGGCACAGTCCAAGCAGCTGCAGTGAAATACTTGTTTTGCATGCCTAATCAAGACCTGAAGCCCATTAATTCAGGTACTCGTTGTGAACACATCATCCATCATAAGCCAGAAACTGGTGCTATTCAAATGTCCTCTCCAGACTTAGCAATAGCAATTTATTTAACAATGCAGCTTGACAATACTTCCTTTCGCATTGTACCAAATGCTTGTGTCTTTCACATGTGACCCAATATCTGACTAATGTTTTTTTTGAATAATAAGTTGAAGCCAAACACCTTTATTTCACAGATAACAAGTCATTTGTTAAAAATAGGTATGCATGAATATAATTTGCTTTAAGATGAAAACATTATAGTGTTTTTCATTAATCGCTATGGAAATGTTCCAAAAAGTCTAAAATGTGGGCAGTGATGGCAGCTAATGAACATATAAGCAATTTGGTGGACTCATTAAGTTATTTAAAAGGCAAGCCTGCATTAAAAATAATGGGCAGTTTTCATTTGCTAATATCATGTTAGATACCAATTTCAATTTTGTATCTGTCACGTTCTTTAACTCCATTATGGTCAAGAAGGCATTTCAGAGGCTTTTCAACACAAATAAAACATGATTTCATCACACCGAATATATTCAGTTCACTTCAGTTGGATGACAAATGAATTTGCATATAGAATATTATTCTGTCAATAATAACATTTCACTTGAGCGAGACTTGTGACATAAATGTTCGTGACAACAAAATTCATCAAAAAACAGAAAATGCTCGAAACAGTGTGATTCAGTCAGCATCTGTAGCGAGAGATTCCGAGTTAAAAATTTCATGCTGAAGATCTTGCATCAGAACTGAAAGACTTTTTTATTGATTCATAGGATGTGTGTTTCACTGGCTAGGCCAACATTTTCACTCAGTGCTAGCCACCCTCAAGAAGGTAGTGGTGAACTGCCTTCTTGAACCACAGCAGTCATTTGGCGCAGGATCGCCACAATGGCGCCTGGGAGAGATCTCCAGGATTTGGAGCCAGCAGCGATGAAGGAATAACAAAATAGTTCTAAGACAGTGTGGCATCTAGCTCGGAGACTAGCTCATAGGTCGTGATGTTGCCAGGGTCTGCAGCCAAGGTCCTTCAAGGATGTAGAGGTCATTAGCACCATATTGACAGAGAGTGAACATTGTTTTCACTGTACATTGGTGAAGGAAATGTTGAAGATTATGGATGGGGTGCCAGTGAAGAGGGCTTCTTTGGCCTAGATGGTATTAAGCTTTTTGAGTGTTATTGAAGCTGCATTCATTCAAGGAAGTGGACATTTTTTTATCGTATTCCTGATGTGTGCCTTGTAGATGGTGGACTGACTTTGTGGAGTCAGGAGATGAGTTACTCACTGTATCATTTCTAGTCACTGACCTGCACCCGTATTTAAATATTTATTTCAATTCTCTTTCTGGTCAATGGTCATCCTACAGGGGGACACTGGGGGATTCAGTAATGACAATTCCTGGAATGTCAAGGGATGATTCTTGGATTCTCTTTTGTTGGAGATGGCCATTGCCTGGTACATATGCAACTTGAATGTTGAGCATAATGCAATAATCAGCAAACATCCCAAGTTCTACCTTAACGATGGAGAGAAATTCATTCATAAAGCACTGAGGAGCTCCTGAAGTAATGACTTGGAGCTGAGATGATTGATCTCCAGCAACCACAACTTACCTTCCATTGCACTCAATATGACTCCAACCAGTGGAGAGCTTTCCCCTTGAATCCAAATGATTCCAGTTTCGCTTAGGCTCTGTGATGCCACATTTGGTTTAATGAGACCTTGAAGTCAAGAAATGAAAGGGTTTAAAGCAAATACAGAGCCAGGCCAACAGGACTTGTGGCAGAAACAGGATGGAAAAGGAAGGTCTGTAATACTCGGGAGGTAGGGATGAATGAATGACAGAAGGGATGATAGTAAAAGGCCAAAAAAAGTGTGTAATAATCAGACAAGTAGAAATGGTAGGACCATCCAGGGAAGGTGTGAGTGGCAACAGCTGTATAGCAGCAGAGGAAAGCAAAGGAAAAAAGACATTTTTAACAAGTATCCTTTCATGGAGTGCTAGTGTTACTTGGAAGTCCAACATTTGTTATCCACCTATGATTGCCCCTGTGACAGTAGTGGAGAGACGTCATGAATGTCTTGGACCAGCAATATAGTCAAGGAGGAACCAAAGCATTAAAATGCCGCCCACTGGCCATGTACCCTAAGTATCCATACACAGAACTAATCTTTACCTCCTCAACCCTCACTGGTTCTGGTCTAGGCGTGACCTGTTTTCTGAGCAATTGAGGAGAGGTGGTTAAGTCCTAGACTTGCAGTTCATGGTTAGGGCTGAAAAACTGGAAAATGCCTCATAGAAAAAAACAGTGAAGTACTGTTCCTTGAGCTCGCATTGAGGCTCATTAGAGCAATGTACGTAGTCCAGAGTGGAGAGTGAAGAATTAGCAAAATGACTCAAAACTCAGGGTTGCTCTTGTAGACTGAAGAGAAACTTTCAGTAGCTCTGTGTACATTTGTTCTCCCCAAAGTAGAGAATCCACATACTGATTGGTAAATGCAGTAATACAGAGAAGTCACAGAAGTGTCATGGCATGAAGGAGGCCACTCGGTCCATCATGCCTGCATCAGCTCATTAAATGTGCATCATGACCCCGTGCCCAATCTCCTGAATTTTCCTATATCCAAAAATGCAGCAAGCAAGTCTGTGTTGCTGGAGTCTGATCACTTCAGGAAGATTCAACCTTCCAAATAGGCCTCTCCTTTCCTACTGTTCAACTCAATGGAATACCTGCAGCTTCACCACAGCTTTCCACTATTTTCCTGAAAACTGTGAATAAAAATCTATATAACCGATAAAGTTTGCCTAATTGATGAGCGCTGATTCATTAATTATGTGTCACGAGTTTACCATTTGATTTACTAGGAGCATGACTTATTCGGCTTGGCAGGGGTCTCACCCATTGATTGGTGATCTACTGGGGAAAGCATCCTCCTCACAACTCATCCTCCCACCCAGCTTTGTGTCATCTGCAAATATTACTTTTAGTTCCCTCATTCATATCATTAATATATATTGTGAGTAGCTGTGATCCTAACACTCATCCCTGCAGTACCCCACAATTCACTGCAATTTGACAAAAACCCATTTGTTTTTTGGCGTGCTTCTGCTCCTACGTATTATTAATGAGCTGAATTGACATCTGCTGGGAATCATGCATCAGAACCTTCTTGCAGCTAAATTGGGGGAGGCTTCCCCATTGCTGGGAGACTGAAGTTTGGCTCCTCCTGCAAATAAATAGCCTCGGCTCCCATGCATGAAATCCAACTTTGTATTCCACACTAACAAAAGCACCACCTCAGCCACACCCATTTGGTCCCACTGTCCTTTTCTCATCTTTTTCTCTTTATCAACAGTGTTAGCATGACAAATGAAGCCTGGTGAACTATTAGTCTCTGTAAGGGGCACTTTGAACTTAAATCTGTTTATTGAGTGATATTTGATCTCATCCCACTAAAATGTCTATTAGTTCAACAAATGGAAGAAATACAAATGGAATCACAGCATACAGCACATTAAAAAGAGAACAGTCATTGTTATAACCCCATAAATCATGTTCTCCTATGACTGGATTTGGAGCAGTGAAGATAATTGCAGATGATAGAGAATCTGGGATTTGCGTATGGGATAGATAAGGCATACTGAATCAGACCAGACGTGTTTCAGGAGTTAAGGTGGAGGCAAGTCTAATTTGAAATATGTATTTTTTTCTATTTTATTGCAGATGTGTCTCTCAGTGTAAAAATTAACTGTAAGTTCTGCATTGTAATTTTGCACCACAATGCTGAATAACATACCTCATTGAGTTTTTGATTGAGAAGTGGAGAAAAAGCAAAGCATTGGCATTTACACATAGCGAATGAATGCAGCGCAGGCTGTATTCCATTTCAATGGCACAAACACATTCATCAGGACTCCCTTATTGAGCAAGTTGCTATAATGTATCATCACCTTTTATCCATCTCAGCTTTAAAGCTCAGAAATCTGTAACAGTCAATCCTCAGCTTTCATTTTGACAAAATAACATTCTGAATTGCGCTGTTATACCAGATGCTAATTTTTGTGCAGTTATCAATTGTGCTTTCAGCTTAAAGTATAGTCAGTCGAAGTGCACATGTGAACCTTTTGTTAGGTGCATGCCATATTCTACGTAAAGTTTTCATGAAGCTGAACAATTGACCTTGAATTCAGGTTCTGTATTGAGCTGACTGAATGGTCGAAAGTAACAGAGAATTTTAATTTTTCTTGCTCTACATATAGCTTGGATTTATGTGTTAGGATGAAAATATCATGTCAATGTCAATTCATTCATTCTGCAATTTTAAAGACACAGCTAAAATTGCTGTCCATTATGGCATACATTATTTATTTTATTCATTCATGAGATGTGGCATCACTGCCTGGCCAGCATTTATTGCTCATCCTGGTTGACTTTACGAAGATGATGGCAAACTGCCTTTGTGAACCACTGTGGTTCATATGCCCTCGGTGGATCCACAATGCCCTTCGGGACAGAGTTCCAGCATTTTGACTGAGCAACACTGAAAAATCAGTCATACATTTTTGGATAGTCTGGATGATGATGGATTAGAGGGGAACTTGCAGGTGGTGATGCTGCCATATACCATGGCGGGAGGCGATGGCCTAATGTTATTATCACTCGACTGCTAATCCAGAAACCCAAGTAATGTTGTGGGGACCCGGTTTGAATCCTGCTAGGGCAGATGATGGAATTTGAATTCAATACAAATCTGGAATTAAGAGTCTAATGATGACCATCAATCCATTGCTGACTGTTGTTAAAAACCCATCTGGTTCACTAACCTCTCTTAGGGAAGGTAACTACCACCTTATCTGATCTGGTGTACGTGTGACTCCAGATCCACAACAATGTATTTGGTTCTTTACTGCCTTCTGGGCAATAAATGCTGACCTAACCAACTGTGCTCTTACCCCATGAATGAATTTTAAGAAAGACAATCTGCTGCCCTTGTTTTTTGAGGTGGTAGTGGTCATGGGTTGGCAAGGTACTGTTAAAGCATGCCTGATGAACTTCTGCAATGCATTTTGTAAATAGGACTGACTGCTGTTACGGAGCCCCCAGATATAGAGTGAATGTTTGTGGATTTTACAATCATGTGGGTTTTTTTGTCCTTAATGATGTCAAGCTTGTTGAGTGTTCAGAGAGCTGCATTCATCTAGGCATCCATCATACTTACGACTTGAGCCATGTAGATTGTTGACAGGCTTTGAGGAATCAGAAGGTGAATTATTTGCTGCAGGACTCCTTGTCTCTGACCTGCTTTTGTAGCCACAGCATGTATATGGCTAGACCAATTCAGTCTCTGCTCAATGGTAACCCCTAAGATTCTGATAGTAGGGGTTTCAGACTGTAATGCCATTGAATGTCTATGTTAGTCAAATATTTTATATTCCCCCTGTAAGTTACTTGCACGGTGAGCATTGGAAGCCTGGAACCCTCTCTCCCCCAAAATGTTTAGAAGTAAATTAAAGTTTTAAAACTGAGATTTATAGATTTTATTCAGCGGAGGTATAAAGGAGCACAATTGGTTAGATGGCTTCTAAGCGGTGCAGAATAAAACCCACAGAGTATCTTCAACACTTTTTGATTGTTGTAATTCCTGGAGCCATCTTCTCATCTTGCTCCACAGTGATACCTTAACCTAAGCCATGATGAGCATCCCTTAGAAAATGTGGGTGCTATATAGAGAGAAAGATATTAAGGGTTAGAGAATAAAGGTGGATAAATGGATTGAATGGCAGATGAAAGTTGATGGGCAGAATGGCCTGTTTCTTATTTTACTATTCTTTCAACTGGGGAGGTGATAGCCTCCTGTTATTAATGCTAGACTATTAATCCAGAAACTCAGCTAATGTTCTGAGGACCTGGGTTCGAATTCCACCACGTCACATGATGAAGTTGAATTCAACAAAAAAAATCCAGAATTAAGAGTCTAATGATGACCATGAACCCACTTTGGAAAAAACCCTTCTGGTTCACTAATGCCATTGAGGATATCTGTCATCCTCACTTGGCCTGGCCTATATGTGACATGTACCAGCAATGTGCTTGACTCTCAATTGCCCTCTGAAATGGTCTAATGAGCAACTCAGTTGCCTCGATGGCTCCGAAGTCTCAACAAAGATATAAAGCTGGATGGACAATCTGACGTTGGCCTAGGCACTGGAAAAGGCAATAGCAGAACAGGCCTCTTGACACTGCAAAGCTCTCGTCTCTAACAGGGGGCTAGTGCCAAAATTGGGAGAAGTATCTCACAGGGAGAAAGTGAGGACTGCAGATGCTGGAGATCAGAGCTGAAAAATGTGTTGCTGGAAAAGCGCAGCAGGTCAGGCAGCATCAAAGGAGCAGGAGAATCAACATTTCGGGCATTAGCCCTTCTTCAGGAATGGTCACAGACAAGGTAAAAACAAGGACTGCAGATGCCTCTATCTCACAGACAAGTCAAGGAACAGTCTGACACAGTCATACTCATGCAATAACACCTGACAAGCAATGTCCCAAACATCAGCATCCCTGGCACATCCTGCCCCATCCGCAGAGGTGGCATCACAGTGGCAAACGAAGGAGGTGAGTTTCTGTGGGAATCCTCAACATTAACTCTGGACCCGATGAAATCTCATAGCATCAGGTTAAACATAGGCAAGTCTAACACATCGGTTCAAAAGATAAGGCTGAAGCACTTGCAGCAATCTTCAGCCAGAAGTGTCATGTGGATGATCCATCCTGGCCTCCTCCAATGGTCCTCAACATTACAGATGCCAGTCTTCAGCCAATTCAGTTCACTCCACATGATATCAAAAAAATGGTTAGAGAGCCTGGCTATGGGCCCTGAGAACATTTCAGCATTGGTACTGAGGACATGTGCTCCACGACTTACCATTCCAGCTACCTGTTCCACCACAATCACAACACTGGCATCCTTCTGATAATGTGGAAACTTGCCCAGGTTTATCCTGTAAACAAAAATCAGGACATATCCAACTTGACCAATTATCACCCCAAGAGTCCAATCATCAGTGAAGTGATGGAAGGTGTCATCAACAGTGCTATCAAGCAGCACCTGCTCAGCAATAACCTGCTCAGTGACAGCAGTTTGGGTTCTGCCAGAACCGCTCAACTCCTGACCATATTACAGCCTTGGTTCAAATATGGACAAAGGAACAGAATTCCAGAAATGAGAGAGATAACCCTTGACATTAAGGCTATATTCCACCGAAAGAGCATTGGAAAAACTGGAATCAATAGGTATCACAGTAAACTTTCCATTGTTGGAGTCATAGTTGACACAAAGAAATATGATTGTAGTTATTGGAGGTTAGTCATCTCAGCTCCAGGATATCTCTGCAGATATTCCTCAGGGTAGTATCCTAGGCACAACCATCTTCAGCTGCTCCATTAGTGAGGTTCCCTTTATCGTAAGGTCAAAAGTGGAGATATTCGGCCATGATCACCCAATGTTCAGCACCATTTGTGACTCCTCAGATAGTGAAGCAGTCTATATTTCTGCAAAATCTGAACAATATCCAGGCTTGGGCAGACAAATGGCAAGTAACATTCACACAAATGCTATGACCATCACCAATAAGAGATTATCTAATACCCCCCTCCTTAATTCAGTTTACCCTCACTATCAACATTGTCAGGGTTACTGTTGATCAGAAACTCACCTGGACTTGCCACGTGAACACAGTGGATATAAGAGCAGTTCAGATGCTAGGAATACTGCAGCGAGTAACTCACCTCCTGACTCCTCAAAGCCTGTATACCATTATGTCCCCTGGATGGCGCAGCTCCAACAACACTCAAGGAGTTTGACAGCATCCAGGACAACACAGCCCAGTTGATTGGCACCACATCCACAAGGCTCCATTCCTTCTAGCAGCCATGTTCAGTAGCAGCAGTAAGTACTATCTCCAAGATGCATGACAGAAATTTACCAAAGCCCCTTAAACAGTTCCTTCTAAATCCAAGCCCAGAGGGACAGCAGATACATGGGAACACTATACCTGCAAGTTCCCCTCTAAGCCACTCACTATCCTGACTTGGAAATATGTTGCCATTCCTTTACCCCGCGCTGGCCTATTACCTGCCCTCAACCTCTTCATTTCCAACTGCCGCTGGGACATTAACCGCCTCAACCTGTCTACCTCCCTCCCCCACTCCAACCTCTCACCCTCACAACGCGCAGCCCTCCAATCCCAACCTCACCATCAAGCCAGCGGATAAAGGGGACGCAGTGGTAGTCTGGCGCACTGACCTCTACACCGCTGAAGCCAAACGTCAACTCGAGGACACCTCTTCCTAATGCCCCCTCGACCATGACCCCACCCCCCATCACCAAACCATCATCTCCCAGACCATACAGAACCTCATCACCTCAGGGGATCTCCCACCCACAGCTTCCAACCTCATAGTCCGGGAAACCCGCACTGCCCGGTTCTACCTCCTTCCCAAGATCCACAAGCCTGACCACCCTGGCCGACCCATTGTATCAGCATGCTCCTGCTCCACTGAACTCATCTCTACCTACCTCGACACTGTCCTAACCCCCCTAGTCCAGGAACTCCCCACATATGTTTGAGACACCACCCACGCCCTCCACCTCCTCCAAGACTTCCGTTTCCCTAGCCCCCAACGCCTCATCTTCACCATGGATATCCAATCCCTCTACACCTCCATCTGCCATGACCAGGGCCTCCAAGCCCTCCGTTTTTTCCTCTCCAGACGTCCCCAACAGTACCCTTCCACCGACACTCTCATTCGTTTGGCCGAACTGGTCCTCACCCTTAACAATTTCTCCTTTGAATCCTCCCACTTCCTCCAGAACAAAGGGGTAGCCATGGGCACACGTATGGGCCCTAGCTATGCCTGTCTCTTTGTTGGCTACATGGAGCAGTTGATCTTCTGTAATTACACCGGCACCACTCCCCACCTCTTCCTCCGCTACATTGATGACTGCATTGGCGCCACCTCGTGCTCCCGCGAGGAGGTTAAGCAATTCATCAACTTCACCAACACATTCCATCCTGACCTTAAATTTACCTGGACCATCTCTGACACCTCCCTCCCCTTCCTGGACCTCTCCATCTCTATTAATGACGACTGACTTGACACTGACATTTTGTACAAACCCACCGATTCCCACAGCTACCTGGATTACACCACTTCCCACCCTACCTCTTGCAAAAATGCCATCCCGTATTCCCAATTCCTCTGCCTCCGCCGGATCTGCTCCCAGGAGGACCAGTTCCACCACAGAACACACCAGATGGCCTCCTTCTTTAGAGACCGCAATTTCCCTTCCCACATGGTTAAAGATGCCCTCCAACACATCTCGTCTACATCCCGCACCTCCACCCTCAGACCCCACCCCTCCAACCGTAACAAGGACAGAACGCCCCTGGTGCTCACTTTCCACCCTACCAACCTTCGCATAAACCAAATCATCTGCCGACATTTCTGCCACCTCCAAACAGACCCCACTACCAGGGATATATTTCCCTTCCCACCCCTTTCCGCCTTCCGCAAAGACCGTTCCCTCCGTGACTACCTGGTCAGGTCCACGCCCCCAAACAACCCACCCTCCAATCCTGGCACTTTCCCCTGCCACCGCAGGAACTGTAAAACCTGTGCCCACACCTCCTCCCTCACCTCTATCCAAGGCCCTAAAGGAGCCTTCCACATCCATCAACGTTTTACTTGCACATCCACTGTTCTGGATGGGTGCAGCTCCAACAATATTTAAGAAGCCTGACACTATCCAGAAGAAAGTAGCCCCATTGATTGGCACCACATCCACAAGCCTCCATTCCCTTAACCTCCCATGCTCTGTCATAGCAGTGAGGAGATTGAAGATTGTAGATAGCATCAAGAGGGCAATGGACCATGGTAGAAGGGTGTTTGTTGGAGCTTTTGATTATTGAGGAGATTAGCAAAGTAGTTTGGTTATGCTGAGAGATCCACTCACTGTGTTGCATTACTTTGGAATATAGAACACAGAACAGGCCATCTGACCAAACCAGTCCATGATAGCATTTTTGCTTCACTGCAGCTTTTTCCACTCTAGCATATCCATCTATTACTTTTTCCTCTTGTCCAGTTTATCCCTAAATACATTCAGACTATTTATTTTAACCATGGCCACATTCCCATCAATCTTTTACTGCTAAATATCCTATATTGAGGGTCTCATGGTTATGCTGTTTTCCACAAGAGGAAACATTCTCTGTATCCACTCAATCAAAGCATTTCATAATTTCAAAGTCTTCCATTAGTTCATCCCTCAGGTTTTAATTTAAAAAGAAAGGAGACCTGGTCTCTCAATGAACAGCTCTTTCTTTCCAGTATCAACTGAGAGTTCACAGAGGCTTTAACAAGCCTGGATTCAGACCCTTATACTGCAGGTGACATTGAATGAAATAAAGCAATGTTCTCAAAAAAGACTTTCAAGATTGGATTTGCATGGGATTTGACACCATAAGTTAGCCACACTGATCTTGTTCCATCATTGCACATCATCTGTTGGTTAACCAGACCATACATTCCTGACTGCAATCTCAGTATCCAGGGTTGATCCTCCCACATTTCACAGGCCCCTCCTGACACCTACTTCTCTGGCAAGGTAATGGTTCATTATATAATTGAGCTGATTATCTGATGACCTTCATGGCCAGCTCACATTGATCACTGATGTTCAGATTCATGAGGTAAATCCTTTTCCTTTTTCCAGTATGTTCAGTTCATTGAAACAATCAGTTCTGAGATGTCTGCCTGCCTATCAGATTCCTTTTTGTCATGGTCACTGTTGGCCTGGTTTATGCCTTGTGATTGACTGCTCCTGGCTCAGGGCTGGCCCATTACGCAGACTTCGTGTTTGTACTGTGAATAAACTAGAACAGGGTTTCTGTGATCTTTCACTCCTGTTATTTGTTAACAATTGAAAATCTAATCAATTCAACATTTAACACTTTCTTGAAACATTGAAGTCATTCTAAAATCAAGTCAAATACAATTAGGTCACTAATTTATCTAATGAACAATTAGTTACATTCTGACAAATGTGAATAATACGGTAATCTTCTTGACTGGTCAACATCAGAAAGCTCCGTAAATTTTTCTGTACTATTTCCAGTACCTCTACCTACTTTCTAAGTATGGCAATCAGAACTGTCTTCAGTAATCTAATGCAGTCTATACAAGATTCATTAGAAAACAACACTGCTGTTCAATTCTATCCTCCAGAAATAAAGCCTACTGCTTGGTTTGTTTCTTATGGTCTTGTTAACCGGTGGCAAAACCTTTCGTGATTGTTGTATTTACACGCTGACATCTCATTGTCCCTCCTCCCAGCTAAACCTATACCTTCCCAATAATTACTGATCTCCTTTTTCTTCCATTCAAAATGTGCTACTTCACATTTCCCTTTGTTGAGCATAATTTGCCATTTATTTGTCAATTCTGCAATTCTATTATTATTTATCCAACATATTTTTGCAGTCATCTGTCCTCTATAATGACTTTGATCCTTTCCTGCTTTGCAAATTTGGAACTTGGTATTTTTGATTCTAAAGTCCAATTTATAGAATCATAAAGTCATAGAGATGAACAGCTTGGAAACAGACCTTTCAGTCCAACTCATCTATGACAACCAGACATATTTGTTAATGTAAATTATGAACAGCAGTGGTCTGAGTGCTAGCCTTGTGAAAATGAATCCCATATTCTGCTGGTCTGAATAGCTACTCTTTACTCTTACTCTTTGCTTACTGAACTGAAGCCAGCTCATCAAGTAGCCCTGATTCCCCATTCATTCACCTTATTCATTAATCTACAGCTTATTGAAGGCCCTTTGAAAATTACATCGACTACATTTGGAAATGCCGGTGTTGGACTGGGGTGGACAAAGTTAAAAATCACACCAACACCAGGTTATAGTCCAACAGGTTTATTTGGAGGCACTAGCTTTCAAAGCACTGCTCCTTCATCAGGTGGTTGTGAAGCAGGACCATAAGCTACATGACACTGTAATCTTTTACTATAAACTCTGTCTTGTGATCCTGCTTCACAACCACCTGATGAAGAAGCAACATTTTGAAAGCTAGTGCCTCCAAATAAACTTGTTGGACTATAATCAGGTGTGTGTGATTTTTAACATTGACGATATTATCATTGTCCATTCTTTCTGTTACCACCTTTTAAAAACTGAATGATACTAGGCAAAGTTTTCCTTTTTGAAATCCGTGTTATTTTTGTCATTATGTGCATCTCTCTGTGAGATATTCCCTATATTTTTCTTTTGTAGAGATTCCATTATTTTTCTTATTTCTATGTTGGCGCAGTGGTTAACACTGTTGCCTCACATAACCAGGGCCCTGGGTTCGATTCCAGCCTCGGGTGACTGTCTGTGTCTGCGTGGGTTTCCTCCAGGTGCTCTGGTTTCCTCCTACCATCCAAAAAGATGTGCAGGTTAGATGAATTGGCCGTGCCCATAGTGTTCAGGGATATGTACATTAGGTGAATTTCTCAGGGGTAAGTATAGGATAGCGGAATGGGTCTGGGTGGGTTATTATTTGGAGGGGTCAGTGTGGACTTGTTGGGCCAAAGGGCCTGTTGCCACACTGTAGGGATTCTAATTCTAATTCTACTGTTCCTTCTGGTCTACAAGTGGTGCTTACCAGTTTTGCCCAACAGTCCTCACCACCAGTTAGGTTCCTTTGGAGCCTGGGAAATCTGCCAGCCAGTGTCAAAGCAGGAATTGAAAGAAAATATTAGACAAATGTGTTAAAATATTAAATGAAGAGCCCATTCCTTGAGAGTTTATTAGTCACCTCCACCCTTATCCCATCTCTATTTAAATCAGATGTGATCTGGTTTTGTTCAGATTTGAAACTTTCCATGTTTTAGTTTCCACTTATGCCATCTTGCTTCCCCCATTTTGGTGTTTAAAATAATCCCTTCTGTGTCTAATAACTTTGTACGTATGCCGAATATATATATGCCTAACTGTGTGGTTTTAGCATGCATGTATCACCCTGTCATGATTCTATTTTGCGGTTTTCAAAAGGAACAAAATATAAGGTTGGAGATCATCTCTGGAACACTATGCCAAAGTAAAGAAATAATTCTTAGTTCATGGTGCACTATCCTTTTTGAGGTACGCAAAAGTGTACAGGTTTCACTTCACAAGAGGCCTCTGACCTGCAGTCTACTGTGACATCAGTTAAAATTACTCCATATAGCCTGAGGTGGAATAGACCTCAAGATACACATTATTTCAATAAGACTTCTGCAGCTATTTCAATTCCTTTGAGCACACTTGAAAATGTAAAGGAGCTGAAAATATGTTATTAATGAAATCGGATCAAAAGGGGTTTCGATAATGATCCCTTATCCTTAACGTTTCAGAAGTCATATCATGCCAGAGCAGCCTGAACTTGTAACGAATTACCAGTATGAAGAAAACAGTTCACATGACAAAGCGCTTGTACAGGAAGTACGTACATACCTTCTAAAGAAGCAATACTGTATCTTAGACTAAATAATCTTACTTGAACCTGACAAAGCTAATTTAATGTAAATGTTCAGTGCTGTTGTGCTTTCAAACTCAAGCACTCAAGATTGGAATGAAGTTTGAACTATACCATTGAACTCACAGCCACCATTGAAGCCCAGCCTACACCGGCCGGTCAATTAGCTTTGGAAGACAGAATCTATGTCAGGTGATGAGGTAACTAACAGGATGGCAACTGAACAGTTTACAAGTAGGAATATTAGGAGAACTTAACATGTTGGTTATGTTGCATAACCTGTATCAATGTAGAAGCACATTATTGGACCATCTAGTCTTGTTGGCACTGAGAAGGAGTCCCAGTAAACTAAATATGGTTAGTGATAAAATTTGTGAGACCATTTCATTTTCAGTACCCTGCCATCACTTTAGCTGGGTTAGTTGTAAATTTTACACATAGCCGAGTGAAATTGTCCTTTTAAGGCTAATTCATGATGCCAGCCTTGCCAGTGCGGAAATATCCTGAACAAATAAATCCAACAAACCATACACTTGTGTGGCTTTCTTAAGCTCTGAAGTGGTGGACATGAAATGTAACCTGTATGTGCATCATTTGCAATATTGGGTGAGGAGAAAAAAGAAGTGTCAACACCCGCAGCTGAAGCAAGCCAGCTATATGCAAAAATAATGGACTTATTGGCCTTCTTTGAGCTTCATTACAACATCATTGGTTTGCCCTGTCTGTATTCAGGAAAACCATACCAAAAGTGGAACTTTGAAGATGCAGGTCATTCTGCTATAATGTATATTTCACCAGCGCGAATTGGCTATAAAGTGATTGATGAATTGTGGACATTGTTTGGATAATGTGAACTTTCTACTGAATTGGTTAACAATTTTCTATTAGCAATCCTCTGCAGTGCAATTTTCTACAGCAGTTTTCCATAGTGTGATTTTCCATTTTGTGAAGTTAGAGAGGAATTACAGGTCTGAATTACAGAATGACCAGTAGTCAGCTCTGGATTACACCTAGTGGCATATGCAACAATAGTAATAGGAAGATAGGGGCACCAGTTCACTTAGTTGGCTGGAAAACTCGTTTGCGATGCAGAATGATGTCAACAGCATGGATTCAATTCTTGCACCAGCTGAGGTTACCTCATGAAGGGCTCTCCTCTTCACCTCTCTCCTTGCCTGAGGCATTGTAACCTTCAAGTTAAACCACCACCTCCCTCTCTCTAATGAGGGATCTGCCTTATTGTCCAGTAGGACTATGGTAACTGTTTTTAATAGGAAGAGAGAGGGGATCAGTGTACGTCATCAGGTCTGTTGCTGGAAGGAGGTCTTCATATTAGGAGAATGCCTGACGGCTATACCTGTATATCCAGTATATCCGTTCAAAATGGAAAGAAAAGTCCTATGGATGCTTGAGATCTGAAATAAAAACATAATGTTCTGGAGGAATTTAACCAGTCTGGCAGTATCAGTGCAGAGAGAAACACAGAGTTAAAAGTCCATGTTAAGGATGACTCTTCTTCAGAACTTAAAGTATTAGTTCTGTTTCTCCCTCCACAGATGCTGCCAGACTTGTTGAGTTTTTCCAGCACTTGATGGCTTTATTACCAATTTGAAAGCATCAGACTGTAGCTTAACAGGACTGGGACTGATGTGCTCATGGGGTTCACTAGTATAGTTGGATAACGGTTGAGCTGAATTGTCAAGGAGATCAGCACCAACGTACCAAAGTAGAAAAGAGGAATACGCTGCACAAAGGAGTTAACATGTTGGATCCCATTAGAGAGGGACTTTGGGCCAAAGGAGCAGGATAAGAAGAAATTCTTTTGAAAACATGTGCATAATTACATAGCTCTGATGCTCTGGTCAGCTTTAATGAAGGGTCATTTAGACTCAAAATGTTAGCTTGCTCTCTCTCCATGGATACCGCCTGACTGCTGTAATTTCCAGCGTTTTTTGCTTTCAGTGCATAAATGCATAGTTGGGTGAAAAGATGGCTGAATTACAAGATCAATTTGTTTTATGGCAACATTGAATAGTGAAAACGTCGCTTAAAAATGATAAGAAAAGTTTGCATAAGTTGTTCAATAAAGATTGCAAAGAGAAAAGGGAGGTGAGGTAGCTGTATAGGGAAGGTGCTATAGCGTTGGAAAAATAAGAGATCTTTAAGGAGGCAAGGATGGAATCCATTTGGTTAGAGCTGAGAAGCAAAAAGTTTAAGACAATTGAAGTGGGGTTTGTTGTATAAAGTAATGGCTTTGAAATAAATAATGTGGGCTATATTGAGCTCTTTTACAAACCCACTGACTCCCACAGCTACCTAGATTACACCTCTTCCCACCCCACCTCCTGCAAACCTGCCATCCGGTATTCCCAATTCCTCCGCCTCCTCCGTATCTGCTCCCAGGAGGACCAGTTCCACCACAGAACACACCAGATGGCCTCCTTCTTTAGAGACCACACTTTCCTTTCCCACGTGGTTGAAGTTGCCCTCCAACGCATCTCATCCACATCCTGCACCTCCGCCCTCAAACCCCACTCCTCCATCTGTAACAGGGGCAGAACCCCCCCGGTCCTCACTTTCCACCCTACCAACCGTCGTATTAACCAAATCATCCGCCGACATTTCCACCACCTCCAAATGGACCCCACCACCAGGGATATATTTCCCTCCCCACCCCTAACCGCTTTCCGCAAAGACCGTTCCCTCCATGACTACCTGGTCAGGTCCACACCCCCCAACAATCCATACTCCCTCCCTGGCACCCTCCCCTGCCACCGCAGGAATTGCAAAACCTATGCCCACACCTGCTCCCTCATCACTATCCAAGGCCCCAAAGGAGCCTTCCACATCTATCAAAGTTTCACCTGCACATCCACCAATATCACTTACTGTATCCGTTGCTCCCGATGAGGTCTCCTCTACATTGGGGAGACTGGGCGCCTCCTAGCAGAGCGCTTTAGGGAACATCTCTGGGACACCCGCACCAATCAACCCCACTGCCCTGTGGCCCAACATTTCAACTCCCCCTCCCACTCTGCCGAGGACATGGAGGTCCTGGGTCTCCTCCACCTCTGCTCCCTCACCACCTGACGCCTGGAGGAAGAACGTCTCATCTTCCACCTCGGAACACTTCAATCCCAGGGTATCAATGTGGACTTCACCAGTTTCCTAATTTCTCCTTCCCCCACCTTACCACAGTTCCAACCTTCCAGCTCAGCACTGACCTCATGACCTGTCTTACCTGCTAATCTCCCTTCCCACCTATTTGCTCCACCCTCCCCTCTGGCCTATCACCTCCATCCCCACCCCCATTCACCTATTGTACTCTTTGGTACCTTCACCCCAGCCCCACACACACACCCCTCCCCCCCCACTCCCTCACCTCCATTTATCTGTCCACTCTGGAGGCTTCCTGCCTCTATTCCTGATGAAGGGCTTTTGCCCAAAACGTCGATTTTCCTGCTCCTGGGATGCTGCCTGACCTGCTGATCTAAACTCTGGTTTCCAGCATCTGCAGTCCTCACTTTTGCCTATACTGAGCTCTGCCCAGTCCATTGATATCAGACAGGGTCTTGTTAGGGAATCAGCTGAACTCTAGTACAGTCAGCCACACCGGCTGAGGTTACCATGAAGAACTCTGCTTCTCAAACTCTCACCTTGTCTGAGGTGTAGTGACTCTCAAGTTAAACCACTACCAGTCATCTCTCTCGAATGGCGGAGTAGCCCTATGCTCCTCTGGGACTACAGCAACTTTACCTGACGGAGACACGTGTCTGCTGTACCTTAGTAAGAGTTAACATACCCAAATGTTAACGTAATAAGTGAATTATTACAATTGCCCAATGTTCAGAATCTTTCCCAATTTCTCAGATACTGCAGCAGTCTGTGACTATGTGTAACAAGACTTGGTCAATATTTAGGATTAAGCTGATAAGTTGCAAATAACATTCAGGTCTCAAGTGCCACATGATAACTAACTCCAACAAAAGAGACAAAAAGTATCATGCCTTAACATCAATGGCATTACCATTGCTGAATCCCCCAGTACTTATATCTTGAGGGTTATAATTGACCAGAAACTGTACCATACAAATACAAAAAGAGAAATTGCTTAAAAAGGTCAGAAGGTCTGGCAGTATCTGTGGAGAGAAACTAAAGTTAATATTTCAGGTCGCGAGACCCTTCCTCAGAATTCCCATTTAAATACAATGTTTACAAGAGTAGGACAGTGGCTTGTAATTCTGTTAGAAGTAATTCATGTATTGACTCCTCAAACTCTACCCACCATCTAAAAGGTGCTAGTCAGGAATATTATGGAATACTCTTAATTTTACCAGGTGACTGCAGTTCCAACAACACCCAAGAAGCTTGACACCATAAAGGACAAAACAACTGCCCACATCCAGCACTTATTACCATCAAAACTAGTGTACAGTGACAGCAATGTGTGCTATCCATTAGATGCACAGCAGCAACTTGTCAAGCTATCTTCAGATGCAAGTTCAAAACTAGTGACCTTTACCATCTGGAAGGACAAGAGCAGCAGATACATGGGACTCCCATCACTTGCTAATTGTCTTCCAAGCTACATGCCATTCTGATTTGGAAATATATTGCCGCTCCTTCACTGTCACTGGGTCAATATCCTGGAACTCTTCCTAACTGCATTTTAGTACATCTAAACCACATAGGCTGTACATCACAACCTTCTGAAGGACAATTAGGGATCGACAATAAATGTTGAGTTAGCATTGCTCCTATGCTCAGAATAAATACATTTTCAAAAATTCAAAATCTTGCCTTATATGTAAACAGTTTTCAATTAGGAAGAGGTTGAGTTGACCTTGATAAGGAATAAAAGGTTGATGATATGCTCAGGGATGCAGAGCAATGTGGTCTCGCTGTCTTTTGATGAAGAGGAGCCTGATCACATATTGGTAGACATATAGATAGCAGAGTTAATAAATCAGGTAAAAATTGATAGACTTGGTGTTAAGGAAAGGCTGGCTATGCATACACCCAGATAGATACCTGCTCTGATTCCTTTTCTTGCAGATTATTAAAGGATGTAGGAGACAAGATTGCAGGAAGACTTGCCAAAATCTTGCCATCTTCCCTAGAAGTGGGGGACGTGCCACAAATTTGGAATGTGACATGCATCTCCATAGGTGTAGCCACCATGAAAGCATCTGCACCACAGTGGCTCTCTTTGTTGGGGCGAAAGGAACCTGAGAATGCTGAAGTGCTATGAATACACACAGAATCCTCATCTTGCTCTGGGACATCTTCAGGCGTTGGTGATCTTCTGAGTAAGTTGACCTGCTGTAGTGCTATAGTGCATGCTATCCAGACACTGTTGGAACCATTTATGTGATTGTGCTGTGCTGTGTTGTGCTGTGCATGCTCCTTGAAGATCCTATGGACTTAAGTGCTCAAACAGTGACTTGACTGCTCCAGGCTACAGATAGCTCAGGAGCCCCTGTGCAGGACATCTCACTGCTCCTGCATGCACACCAGGTGGTGTCAAGTTTTGCCTCCATGAGATTGTTCACTCACTCGTGGGTACAGCTGAGACTCTTGAAAATCCAAGATGAGGTTATCTCCATGGTCTTATCCAATCACAGTGCGCAAGATCATCATCCCTCAGGGAATTCTGACAGACAACTAATACCACTGATGCAATCTCTTTACTGCTTATTCCTGACTCTGGCATTGGGATAGCCCTTCAGGCTGGTCTAATTTTCATGGAAGGTAGAGGTGAGTACGATTACAACAGGTACATGGATAGGAAAGGCTTAGAGGGATTTTGACCAAATGCAGGTAAATGGGACTAGTTCAGTTTTGGAAACATCATCAGCATGGACAAGTTGGGCTGAAGGGTCTGTTTCTATGATGTATGACTCTAATAAACTACGAGCCAACAGTAACACCAACAATGATAGGAGATCATATGTCAAAGTTCAGCTCATATGTCCATCACTAAAGGCAGAAACCTCCTTGGAGGTGGATCCTGAACAATGTGGACTTTGGCAGATCAATGCGGAAATTGGATGAGATCAGCAGAAATGAGATTCTCAACATTGAGAACCAGAAGTCTGATTCTGCAATTATGTTTTGAACGGTAAACTGAGAATCCTGCCAGTAATCTATTTACGTTCCCTAATCTCTAATCTCACCTCGTTGATTTGCATTTTCCCATTCTCTTGCCCGCAGGATAGGCACTAGACAGTGATAATTCCTGACATGGAAGTCTGAGTGGGTACCTGCCAACTCCAGCTTACTGGTGGCTCCTCCAGCCCCTCCAAAAACAGCAGTCACTATCCTCTCAGGGCACACTGCATGTACAGTCACTGTCCACAGTCCCAGTCATGGATGTTGGTATCAGAAAATATATCAGCCTTATTACACCCACATGACACATCTCTGATCAACACAATATACTTCTGTACTTCAATGCCGCACTTAGATGTATAACAGCACCTATTACACCTCTGGAAGCAAACACTTTGCACGCAACTCGTGTATAGAACCAAAATGTATCTTGCTGTGTTATTGTTCACTCACTTTGCATGCACTTGGATGCTCGCAGCATCTCATTACTTCTCATCTTCCCTTTTTCTGCACTTCGCCCCATTATCCAGAACTTAAATGCATACAGTACGTATGGGTTGTCTAGCAGTTTTGTGCAGTCACCAAGCCAGACGGCTGGTCATGGTTATCAGCACTCGAGGGAGTGGGTGTGTTGCTGGATGGCACTGCCGATGCCAATCTCATACCTGCACTGAGTGCCAATGGCTTACGGGAACAAACATAGTGCATGGGCAGCCAGCAAGAAACATGTCTCTCAGGTTGAGTGTCAACCTCAGCCAGACCAAGAATCATCGAAACCTTACAATGTAGAAACAGGCCATTTGGCTCAACAAGTCCACATCAACTCTCCCAGACCCATTCCCATACCCTATTACTCTACATTTACCCCTAACCTACACCCCCCTGAACACTATGAGCAATTTAGCATGGCCAATCCACCTAACCTGCACATCTTTGGATTGTGGGAGGAAACCGGAGAACCCAGAGGAAACCCATGCAGACATGGGGAGAACATGCAAACTCCACACAGTCACCCGAGGCTGGATGCGAACCCAAGCCTTTGGCGCTGTGAGGAAGCAGTGCTAGCCACTGAGCCATGAGTAGACAGTATTCAGTAAATGGGTCCCAGCACAGTAAGTCAAGAGCAATGTCTGGATTGGTCCAGGGCCTTGGACACAGTCAATCAATTGCTTAGGGTACAAAAACAGAAATTGTTGGAAAAACTCAACAGGTCAGGCAGCATCTGCAGAGAGAAATCAGAATGAACATTTTGAGTCCAGTGACCCTTCTTCAGGACAGATGATAGCTAGAAAAAGGTTGAATTTAATACAGAAGAGGGGGTGGAGGGAGGGAGGCTGCTTAGTGGAGGCAGGTTCATGAGTTCATATCACTGCATCAGGAAAATTGACTAAAGTCAATCCTACAGATCCAGTGCAAAAGTCCAGGGAGTGTGGTTAATCAGTTAGGGAGCTGACAGAAATCAGTCCAGGGTCTGGCTGAATATAAGTCAGGGTTACCCAGTCAGAATGATTGATCCACAGAAAAGTCCTTGTGGCCAGCTCAGTGAAAGTCAAGGAGGTTATCGGGGGGCCTAACTGTTAAGTTAGGGAAATTGGGGAAAGACAGTTTTGACAATTGGAGTCAGCATGCTGGGATGAAGAGGGGACATTATCAAAGAGAGAGTGTGATATGCAAGAAGAGGGAGATAACACATTGGAAGACATGAGTTACTGCAGGGGTGGTTGGGAGGTCGTCTGGGGTACATTGACAGTCACCATCATCCTGACCTCGATCAAGGTCAGAGCAGTATGACAATATGATTCAGCTGTAAGTGGAAGCCCAAGTATTGATGGGCTATACATGGAGTGCCAGGAAGAAAGGAAGATGGAGGATCATGGGGGTGCTTTGATAACCAGGCTGAGCCTGCAGCTCCCTGCAACAAGTACAACTCACACTGTCTTCCATATTCTTGCAAATCATAATTTGCCCTGGAAATGGAAAATAGCATGGCAAATGGAAAATCAGTGGCATGGGTCTCTTTTCTTTCTGAGCATGCATGAATAGATATGATAATCTTCAAGGAGCAATTGTATCAATCAGGCACTCTCATGGAACAAGCTGAAGTGATCTGTAATCATAGTATCCTGCATGTGAGATGCTGTGTCCAACTGTGTGGGATACGAATCCTGGCCATAAGTAATCATGACCATGTCATTAATCATCTCAGACTGAAGATAGTCATCATTGTGAAGAAAATGTAATCACAGATGACCTTAAAATTCAAAAAGAACAATTCAATACCTCATAGACTTTGCAAGGACAGGGAACTGACTTCATCTCAGCTTGAGATGTTGGTATACAATACTGTCTGCCTTAGGTAATGGTAGAGGTGGGCAAAAAGGTATCTGCAATTGTACAGCACTTAAAATCTCCTACTGTGTTTCTGAGATGGCTTGAGCTGCTTTTATTTGAGTAATGTCCCTATGTCAGCTAACCATGTTAAAGCAAAGACCTGGGTTTGTTTCCATGCTCGGATGACTGTGTGAAGTTTGCAAATTGTCCCCACGTCTGCTTGACCTTCCACTGGGTGCTCTGTTTTCCTCTCATAGTCTAAAGATAAGCATGCTAGGTGGATTAGTCATGGTAAATTGCCTATAGAGTTCAGGGATGGGTAGGTTAGGTATGTTAGCCAGGGGAAAGGCAGGGTTATAGGGAAAAATGGGTAGGGGAATAGGTCTGGATGGGATGCTCTTCGGAGGGTTGATGTGGACTTGTTGGGCTGAATGGTCTGTTTCCATTCTATGATTCAATCTATGATTCATTCCCTGACTCTTCTTGTCAGAGTCTCCCTTGTCCCACTTTATGTCAAGGTATGCAAACCTTTCAAGGGCCAGATGCCTGACAAGGATGGCTTCTAGGAGACAATGGCCACCCTCTAAAACCATAGCTTATAGCTGCATTATGTAGATTGAGGCAGTGTGAATGCTTTATATATTGAAGCAGGCAACAGGCCTATTGAAGATGATGTTCTGATGTACGTCCCAGACCAAGCGTGCTGCAACATCCTAATTTGATGTTGTCTGTACAACTGGGGCAGGCAAGGAGGGGAGGCGATGGATTCTGGAGAGCAGGAGCAGTCTTCCAAGGAGAAATAGGGGGACATTGATCAGGAGGAACATCTCCTTCAGCATGATAGAATAGTGCAGAATCAAGGGCTTGCTTGACACCTGGTTCCTACAGATGTAAGCTGGGGGCAATGGTCACTAATTGACTGTAAATTTATTATTAGTCAAAAGTTAAGTTATCTTTGTTTGTTCCCATGAATAAATGAGCTCTGTCTGTTTTTACTTCATTTTTGCTGTTGTTGAATAAAGGGAAGATTTTCAATTATTTGAAGGCTTTACTAAATGCAATCTGATTGAACGATGAGAAGATGTAGGCTGCAGTGAGGAATGGAGAACAAGTATCATTCCTTCAGACAAACTTCTAAGAATTACCTCTGCATATTGGTCCCTGACTAGCAATGGTTATGAATGCAATGTTGCACCGGATGGTCCATATGCCCTGAGAAGCATTTTGTTTTGTTCCCCTTCCACTGGGAAGTTAAGTTGCCATAGTCCCAGAGGACCATAGGACTGATCGCTCATTAAAGAGGGAGACAGCTGGCATTGGTTCAACCTGAGGGTCACCACGCCTCAAGTGAAGGGAGAGATTGAGAAGGTGGGACCTTCATAGTAACTTCGGCCTGCAGAGCAATTGAAACCATGCTGTTGACATCACTCTGCAGCACAAATTAACCATCCACCCAACAAAGCTAACCACCTCCTTCCATAGTGAAGGGCAACTTGCTGTCAATGCTTGACTGGGTGAGATTAAAAGTGGTGCCAGCCGCAGGAATTATGGTAAATCCTGACAGTGGCAAATGCATTCCCTTGTGGTGAGAGGGGAGATAAGACTTGCAAGACACCTTAAAGATGTATTCTATCAGTTTTGCGAGTTTTGGAGACTGATATGAGAAACCTCACTGAGGCTCACAGAGGAAAACCTTTCATGAAACCTGCTAAGTTTCTAAGATTGTGATGGAGACTGACATTTGAATAGCAGTAAAATGGAGTGTACGCACCTTCACATTTGCCTCCATTCCCTCAGCCAACTCCTCCATGCTGGTGTAAGAGACGACAGGTCGGACTCCAACCCATCCCATGCCCTAATCTCAATAATAACTATGCCAGCTGGCTTTGCCACATAGGAGGCAGGATTGTAGTGCTGTGAAATTTCCTCTCTCCTGTATCCTCTCCCTTGAATATGAAAATTCAGATCTCATTCTACTGTGTTGTGACCAACATGTGGGTGAACTTCCTCAACATATTATGGTTACAGTTGAGATATCTTAAATTTTTAAGCTCCTGGATAAGGGGGGATTAACTACATGTCCTTCTTTATTGACCACACCACCCCACTTTTGTTGGTCATGACAAAATTTATTTACATAGGATTCCCTTCCGTGTTTGAACCTTTGCCTCAGATCAAATTCACTTTATCTTTAAAAAGGGCCAATTTAAGTAGGCTTTCTTGAGTCTCTTACCCAGACTGCTATCTTTCCGACATCATGCTCAAGGTCTGAGACAACTCCCAGGTGATTACAGGTCAGGTTCATCTACAAGATGCAATGCAGAAATTCACCAAAGGTCCTTAGACAGCATCTTCCAAACCCATGACCACTTCCATCTAGAAGGACAAGGGCAGCAGATAAATGGGAATAGCACCAAGTTCCCCTTCAAGCCATTCACCATTCTGACTTGGAAATACATCGTTATTCTCCAGTGTCACTGGGTCAAAAACTTGGAGTTTTCTCCCTAATGGCATTGTCAGTCAACACACAACAAGTGTACTGCAGCATTTCAAGAAGGCAGCTCACCTTCTCAAGGACAATTATGGATGGGCAATAAATGCTGGCCAGTCAGCAATGTCGACATCCCACAAGTGAATTTTTTTAAATGTTGCGTATTTCTCATTTTTGTCATGTATTTCTCCTTTTTACATTCATCTTTTAAAGCTTTCATAACACCTCATCAGCAGACAGTGACTCATGGAATCCCTACAGTGCAGATAAACACTACTCAGGCCCATTGAATCTACACCAACCCACCAAAGAGAATCCAACCCCAGACCCACCAGCTACATTATGTATCACAGTCACCATCCTGATTCCTTGTGCTAGCCTGGGATTCTTGTCCTCCAACCCCCAAGATCTGACATTTCCCACTGATATCTCTATCAATTCCCACCCACTCCTCTGACCACAGATTGCAATCCCCTGACTCAATCTCTCATTCCCATTCTTAATTTTCACTGATGCCTCCCTCATAATCCTCAATCTCCAATAGCTAATCCATACTCTACTAGCAAGGCTTCTTTCGCTCCCTGCAGTGTGTGCCATCCTTCTGAGCCTCAACTATTCTCTCCTCATTTTTCCACCCACCTCCTAGGTATTATCATTGATTCGACATGATATCACAGTGTCACAGATACATAATTAAGTTAAAAATCACACTAGCTTCCAATTAAACCTGTTGGACTATAACCTGGTGTTGTGTGATTTTTAACTTTGTACACCTCAGTCCAACACCGGCATCTCCAAATCACAGATACATGCAGTTTCTAATTCCATAGCTCTGGGAGCTCCCAGTCCTTTCATTGCAGCTTGAATGTGTTTATATAAGCTCCCTTTATCACATTGCTGGATTGCCAGAAAATATCATTTGATTTCTTCTTAATGACTCTATTAACAGAAAACAGGTGAGATTCTTTCCTTCCCTACAAAGTTAGTTCTGAATAAAGAAATCATGTTGACGAATTGCAGTTAAAACAACTGGCAGAGGGAGAAAATGTGTTGCTTGCTTCATTGACTCATTTGAATTTAATGGAGAAAATAGGATAAATCTTTCCACTAGCACTGTTCACTTTTGTTAATAATAAATCTAAAAATAAAGATATTGAATTCTTTGGCATCTGCTGAACACAAGAGCCAGCAAGTCTAGTGACTAATGTCTGCCAAATCAAATTCAAGCATTTTGCTTCCAACCAATGATTTATTGACACCAGGAAAGCGGTAACAACCACTTTCTGTTGATCTGTCTAAAAACTTAGTTGTATCAGCCGGTTTTCAGAATTGAAGAACAAATGGCACAGACTGTGGCTCAGTCTGAAGGGGGAGATATGCGTGTGGGCAAATAAAAACACATAACCACAAACAATTTGGAACAACCTAGGGATGTAATAGCCCACTACATTTTATGACTCTGCTTGTCAAATGTTGCCCAGTAATGCCGCCGTTAAGCATCTTGGATAGCTTTACTTAATTAAAGGCACCTCGTAAATGTAAGTTGGCATTACACAAATGCAAATTCTTTCATTCATCATATCGATTTCCAAATTGAGATTTTGTATATTTAGAAAAAAAGAATTGTGA
This sequence comes from Chiloscyllium punctatum, assembly GCF_047496795.1. Taxonomy (NCBI): domain Eukaryota; kingdom Metazoa; phylum Chordata; class Chondrichthyes; order Orectolobiformes; family Hemiscylliidae; genus Chiloscyllium; species Chiloscyllium punctatum. Next base: position 98,352,388 of record NC_092746.1, read on the forward strand.
AATTAATGTGAAGCTTTCAAAAGCCTTCATCGATCCCGTGTTACAAATAAAAGTCGTATATTGAGATGGTTGTATCCCTCTTAATGAAATTAGGAGATGATCACTAAATTGTTAAGGAGCTTGCTGAATATTGCATGTGGAAAATAATTTTGGCTGATCGCAAAGAGACTGGGAAAAAACAACAGAGGAACAGAATTTAGGCATGCAGTTTTAGATATTCACCTTTTGTGCAGAATTTAATCTGGCCTACAATAACAACTTGAGAAATTGGGGTTGGGGTTAGACAATTAAGGGGAAGGCAGGGGTCCTAATGCCAATGGCATTTCTCGACTCTTTCCCCTTCCCACCCCAATTACATCAGGAGCAGAGAAGGTCAAGGACGGCCATCTGCGCCGAGACTAACTGAGGCCCTGAAGTGGCCAATTTGCAGTATTGCCAGCAGCTTGAGGAAATTCAGCTCAGCATTCCATCAAAATGATGCATCAGGGAATGAGAATATTGCCTAAATGTTTTAGTCCAGGAGGCAGTCACTCTCATTAGTCTAAAATCTTTAGATTCAGTCCACAGTCAGGAACAAGAAAGTGTGACTCTAAGAGAGACCATAGAATCGCTACAGTATGGAAACAGGTCATTTGGCCCAACAAATCCATAACAACTCTCCAAAAAGCAACCCTCCTAGACCCATTCCCCTACATTTACCCCTGACCAACACCCCTAACCTACACATGGCCAATTTTCACCTGACCAGCGCATCTTTGGATTATGGGAGGAAACTGGAGCATCCGGAGGAAACCCACACAGACACAGGGAGAATGTGAAAATTCCATGCAGACAGTTGCCCGAGGCTGGAATCAAACCTGGACCCCTAACACTGTGAGGCAGCAGTGCTAACCACTGAGCCACTGTGTCACCTCGGTTAGGAAATCAAAAAGGTAGTAATTGAGTAGTCTCAGATCTTGGAATTGTCCAACACCCTTGCAACCTGTGTGGATAAAAGCAGGGACTGAAGGTTAATAAAAAAAAACAGAGTAAGGCACAGTGGCACAAGGGCCATTCAAGTTATAGGAGCAAAAATGTTTGTAACACTAGAGGACAGAATAATTCATTGATAGGTACAATGAGTAGCGCCCCTGTCTCTGAGACAGAAGCCCTTGTTTCAGATTTCACTGTAGGACCTGAAGGCCATCAAAGGCGCATTCATGATGTGGCCAAACAGGTTGATCAAAAACCTGTAAAGCTTTCCAATACTCCTATGGCAGGTATTCCTTGATCATCCAAAATCATAAAGGAAATAATCTTTGAATTTCAATCTGATTCTCAAGCAAATTGGTATAAATGACATTAGAAAGCTCATAGCTCAAAATTTGGGTTTCAAGAAATTGGGTTTGATTCATAAGGTATTGGCACCAGTACTGGTGAAATACATAACTGTACCATTAGTACTGCCTTTGACTGGGGATAAATCACTTGGTAAACCTTATAACCAAACTAGACTTCAGGCTGAGTAACTGGGGAAGAGTTCACATGAGAGGGATTTAAAAAGCTGAAGAGAAAGGCCAAAGCAGTAGCGCATGATAATGACAGGCTTAATGATAAGCAGAGAGCAACAGGAAGTGACAGTGTCTTCAATTGTATACAATTGTGGGTAGATGATGGCCTAGTATTATTATTGCAAGATTATTAAACCAGACACTCAGATTATGTTCTGGGAACCTGAGTTCGAAACCCACTATTGCAGATAGTGGAATTTAAATTCAACCAAAACCTGGAAATTTGGAAAGAATTTAATGACGAGTATGAAACCTTCGCTGATTGTTGGGGAGATGAAACATCTGGTTCACTAATGTCCTTTAGGGAGGGAAATCTGTCATCTTTACCTGGTCTAGCTTATGGTGACTCCAGACTCACAGCAACATGGTTGACTCTGAGCAGCCCTCTGCGCAATTAGGGATAAGCAATTTATACTGAATCAGTGACACTCATATCCCATAAATGAATTTTAAAAATCATAACAGTTCACCAGCAAATAAGGTCAGAACAGGGAAATTTGTTTACCAAGAATAAATAGAATTAACTAGTGCTTTAGTGGAATAAATGCAGCTTTCTTTTAACCAGATGGATGAATTGATAGATTAGATTAGATTAGATTACCTACAGTGTGGAGACAGGCCCTTCAGCCCAACAAGTCCACACCGACCCTCCGAAGAGTAACCCACCCAGACCCATTTCCCTCTGACGAAAGCACCTAACACTATGGGCAATTTAGAATGGCCAATTCACCTGACCTGCACATCTTTGGACTGTGGGAGGAAACCAGAGCACCTGGAGGAAACCCACGCAGACACAGGGAGAAAGCAATATTTTACACATTGGAATCAATGACATTGGGAGGGAAAAGGATGAGATTCTGAAGGGACAGTATAAAGAGTTAGGCAGGAACTTAAAAAGGAGATCCTTGAGAGTAGTAATATCTGGATTACTCCCGGTGCTACGAACTACTGAGGGCAGGAATAGGAGCAGATAAATGCATGGCTGAGGAGCTAGTGTATGGAAGAAGGATTCACATTTTGGATCATTGGAATCTCTTCTCGGGTAGAGGTGATCTGTACAAGAAGGATGGATTACACCTAAATTGGAAGGGGACTAACATATTGGCAGAGAGATTTTCTGGAACTGCTCAGGAGGATTTAAACTCGCAAAAGTTGGGGGTGTTGGGACTCAGGGAGATGGTGAGGAAAGAGATCAATCTGAGACTGGTACAGTTGAGAAAAGAAGCAGGTCAAACAGTCAGGGCAGGCAGGGACAAAGCAGAGAACAAGGTAGGACTGATAAATTAAACTGCATTTATTTCAACATAACAGGCCTAACAGGGAAGGCAGATGAACTCATGGCATGGTTGGGAACATGGGACTGGGATACCATAGCAATTACAGAAACATGGCTCAGGGATGGGCAGGACTGGCAGCTTACTGTTCCAGGATACAAATGCTACAGCAAGGATAGAAAGGGAGGCAAGAGAGGAGGGGGAGTGGAGTTTTTGATACGGGATAGCATTACAGCTGTGCTGACGGAGGATATTCCTGGAGATACATTCAGGGAAGTTATTTTGGTTGAACTGATAAATAAGAAAGGGATGATCACCTTATTGGGATTGTATTATAGAACCCCTAATAGTCAGTGAGCAATTGAGAAACATATTTGTAAGGTGATCTCGGTTATCTGTAAGAATAATAGAGTGGTAATGGTGGGGAATTTAACTTTGCAAACATAGACTGGGACTGCTATAGTATTAAGGGTTTAGATGGAGAGGATTTTGTTTAATATATACAAGAAATATTTCTGAATCAATATGTAATGTACCTACTAGAGAAAGTGCAAATTTGACCAACTCTTGGGAAATAAGGCAGGGCAGGTGACTGATGTGAGAGTGGGGGAGCACTTTGGGGCCAGTGACCATAATTCTATTAGTTTTAAAATAGTGATGGAAAAGGATAAACCAGATCTAAAAGTTATAAATTGGAGGAAGGCTAATTTTGACGGTATTAGGCAAGAACCTTCAAAAGCTGATGAGGGTCAGATGTTCGCAGGTAAAGGGACGGCTGGAAAATGGGAAGTCTTCAGAAATGAAATCATGAGAGTCCAAAGACAGTATATTCTGGTTAGGGTGAAAGAAAAGGCTGGTAGTTGTAGGGATTGCTGGATGACAAGAGAAATTGAGGGTTTGGTTCAGAAAAAGAAGGGAGCATATGTCAGGTAAAGACAGGATCGATCGAGTAAATCCTTAGAAGAGTATAAAGGCAGTAGGAGTATACTTAAGAGGGAAATCAGGAGGGCAAAAAGGGGACATGAGATAGCTTTGGCAAATAAAGTTAAGGCGAATCCAAATACATTAAGGACAAAAGGGTAACTAGGGAGAGAATAGGGCCCCTCAAAGATCGGCAAAGATTGGCCATTGTGTGGAGCTGCAGGAGATGGGGAAATACGAAGAGAGTATTTTGCATCAGTGCTTACTGTGGAAAAGGGCATGGAAGATATAGAATGTAGGAAAATAGATGGTGACATCTTAAAAAATGTCCATATTAGAGAGAAGGAAGTGATGGAAGTCTTGAAACGCATAAAAATGATTGCTAGGAAAGTGATTGCTGGGCCTCTTGCTGAGATATTTGTATCATCGATAGTCACAGGTGAGGTGCCAGAAGACTGGAGGTTGGCTAACATGGTGTCACTCTTTAAGAAAAGTGGTGAGGACAAGCAGAGATCTATTAGACCAGTGAGCCCGACGTTCGTGGTGGGCAAGTTGTTGGAGCAAATCCTGAGGGACAGGATGTACATGTATTTGGAAAGGCAAGGACTGATTAGGGATAGTAAACATGGCTTTGTGCGTGGGAAATCATGTCTCACAAACTTGATTGAGTTTTTTGAAAAAGTAACAAAGAGACTTGATGAGGCTGAGCGGTGAAAGTGTTCTAAATGGACTTCAGTAAGCCGTTCGATAAGGTTCCACATGGGAGATTGATGAGCAAGGTTAGATCTCATGGAATACAGGGAGAACTAGCCATTTGGATATAAAACTGGCTCAAAGGCAGAAGACAGAGGGTGGTGGTGGAGGGTTGTTTTTCAGACTGGAGGTCTGTGACCAGTGGAGTGCCACAAGGATCAGTGCTGGGTCTACTCATTTTAGTCATTTGATTAAATGATTTGGTTGTGAGCATAAGAGGTATAGTTAGTAAGTTTGCAGATGACACCATAATTGGAGGTATCGTGGATAGCAAAGAAGGTTACCTCAGATTACAACAGGATCTTGATCAGATGGGCCAAAGAGTTGAGAAGTGGCAGGTGGAGTTTAGATAAATGCAAGGTTCTGCTTTTTGGGAAAGCAAATCTTAACAGGACTTATACAATTAATGGTAGGGTGGGCTACATCCTAGAGTTCTGAGGGAGGTGGCTGAGGAAATAATGGAGGCATTGGCTGTGATCTCTCAAAAGTCACTGGAGTCAGGGAAAGTCCCTGATGATTGAAACATCGCTGTTGTAACCCCTTGTTCAAGAAAGGATCAAGACAAAAGACGGAAAATCACAGGCTGATTAGTGTAATCTCTGTTGTTGGTAAAATTCTAGAATCCATTGTTAAGGATAAGATTTATGAATTCTTGGGAGTGCAGGGTTGGATTAGAACAAGTCAGCATAGATTTAGTAAGAGCAGTTCATACCTGACAAACCTTTTAGATTTCTTTGAAGAGGTAACAAGGAGGTTAAACCAGGGAAACCCGTGGATGTTATCTATTTAGACTTCCAAAAGGCCTTTGATAAGGTGCTTCACAGGAGGCTGCCAAGTGAGGTGAGAGCCCATGGTGTTCAAGGTGAGCTACTGGCATGGATTGAAGATTGGCTATCTGACAGAAGGCAGAGAGTTGGAATAAAAGGTTCTTTTTCAGATTGGCATCCTGTGGCAAGTGGTGTTCCAAAGCTATTCACTTTATATATAAATGATCTGGATGAAGGGACTGGGGGCATTCTGGAGAAGTTTGCCAATGATACAAAGTTAGGTGGACAGGCAGGTAGTACTGAGGAGGTGGGGAGGCTGCAGAAAGATTTAGCCAGTTGAGGAGAGTGGTCCAGGGAATGGCTGACGAAATTCAGCGTGAGTAAATGAGAGGTCTTGCATTTTGAAAAAAAAAATTTAGGCATGGATTATTTTCAAAACGGTGAGAAAATTCATAAAGCCAAAGTACAAAGAGATCTGGGAGTGCTAGCCCAGGATTGTCTAAAAGTTAACTTGCAGATTGAGTCCGTGGTTAAGAAAGTGAATGTAATGTTATCATTTATCTCACAAGGGCTGGAATATAAAAGCAGCGATGTGCTTCTGAGACTTTATAAAGCTCTAGATAGACTCCATTTAGAATAATGTGTCCAATTTTGGGCCCCACACCTCGGAAGGATGTATTGGCATTAGAGTGTGTCCAGCGGACATTCACACGGATGATCCATAGAATGGTAGGCCTAACATACAATGAATGGCTGAGGATCCTGGCATTGTATTCATTAGAGTTTAGAAGGTTGAGGGGAGATCTAATAAAAACGTACAAGATAATACATGGCTGAGAAAGGGTGGATGCTGGGAAGTTGTTTCTGTTAGGCGGGGAGACTAGGACCCGCGGGCACAGCCTAGAATTAGAGGAGGTCTATTTAGAACGGAAATGAGGAGACATTTCTTCAGCCAGAGAGTGATGGGCCTGTGGAATACATTGCCATGGAGCACAGTGGAGGCCGGCACATTAAATGACTTCAAGGCAGAGATTGATAAATTCTTGATCTTGCAAGGAATTAAGGGCTATGGGGACAGTGCAGGTAAGCAAAGTTGAAATGCCCATCAGCCATGATTAAATGGCGGAGTGGACTTGATGGGCCGAGTGGCCTTCCTTCCACTCCTATGTCACATGGTCTTATGGGCATAATGATAAGGTCCTAAGGAGTGTTGCTGAACAAAGAGACCTTGGAGTGCAGGTTCATAGTTCCTTGAAAGTAGAGTCACAGGTAGATAGGATAGTGAAGAAGGCATTTGGTGTGCTATCTATTATTGGTCAGAGTATTGAGTAGAGGAGTTGGGTGGTCATGTTGCAGTTGTACACGACATTGGTTAGGCCACTTCTGGAATGCTGAGTGCAGTTCTGGTCTCATGCCCATCGGAAATATGTTGTGAAACTTGAAAGTGTTCAGAAAAGATTTACAAAGATGTTGCCAGGGTTGGAGGATTTGAGCTGCAAGTTGAATATGCTGGACCTGTTTTCCCTGGAGCATCGGAGGCTGAGGGGTGACCTTGTAGAAGTTTATAAAATCACGAGGGGCATGGATAGGATAAATAGACAAAGTCTCTTCCCTGGGTTGGGGGAGTCCAGAACTTGAGGACATAGGTTTAGGGTGAGGGGAAAGATGTAAAAGATATATAAAAGTGGCAACTTTTTTATGCAGAGGTGGTACATGTAATGGAATGAGCTGCCAGAGGACGTGGTGGAGGCTAGTACAATTGCAACATTTAAGAGGCATCTGGATGGGTATCTAAATAGGAAGGGTTTGGACGTGCTGGCAGGTGGGACTAGATTGGGTTGTGATATCATCAAATGCTGTCCCTTCTATCTACCTTGGGAATTTGCCGCTGTTATATTAACTGCTGTGTACATACCACCACAAGCAAAGGTTGAGGAAGCTCTGGATATGCTATACTCCACCATGAACACCCCGGAGATGGAACACCCCAAGGCCTGTTTATTGTAACTGGCGACTTCAATCAAGCCAATCTAAGGAAGGCGTTGCTCAAGTACCACCAGAACATTACCTGCCCCATCAGGGGCCCGAACATTTTAGACCACTGCTACATCACTGTGAAAGATGCCTCCCACTCCATCCCCCACCCTCATTTCGGGAACTCCAACCACAATGCCATGTTTCTTCTCCTGGCTAACAGGCAAAAGCTCAAGCAGGAGACCCCCTCGCGGATACAGGTCCAGTGCTGGTCGGAGGAGGCAGAGCATCAACTCCGGTGCTGTTTGGAATTGCTGATTGGGCCATGTTCAAACAGTCTGTAGGTACCTTGGATGGGTATGCCATCACCATCACAGACTTTATCAGTAATTATGTGGAGGACTGCATACTGAGGAAGTCAATCCAGGTGTTCCCCAACAGGAAGCCCTGGATGAAGCAGGACATACAGAAGCTGCTAAAAACTAGGCATGAGGCCTTCAGATCAGGAGTCAATATTAGAGTGGTGCTGGAAAAGCACAGCAGGTCAGGCAGCATCTGAGGAGCAGGAAAATCAACGTTTCAGGCAAAAGCCCTTTATTAGGAATCTTTTGCCTGAAACATTGATTTTCCTGCTCCTCGGATGCTGCCTGACCTGCTATGCTTTTCAAGCTCCACACTAAACTTAACTCTAATTTTCAGTATCTGCAGTACCTACTTCTGCCTTCAGATCAGGAAACCCACTCAAATATAAGGAGTCCAAGTATGACCTTCACAAAGCCATTAAGACAGCCAAGAACCAATACCAATCCAAACTAGAGACCCAGACAGACACCCAGCGACTATGGCAAGGACTGAATGACATCGCAGGTTCTAAAAGGAGACAGTGCAAGATAGCAGACGATGACACATCCCTCCCAGATCATCTCAACGCTTTCTATGCTTGCTTTGAGCAGAATTTTGGCGGACAGGTAACACCTATTCCAACAAGTCTTGATGAACCTATCCCAACAGTCACTGCATCAGAGGTCAGATCAGTTTTCCTTTGTGTGAGTTAAGGAAAGCAATGGGACCAGACAGAGTTCCAGGCCAAAATTCTGCTTAAAGTGAGTATAGAAGGCGATCTAGGAAGGATGTGCCATCATCTGCTATGTTGCACTGTCTCTTTTTAGAACCTTTGATGTCATTCAGTCCTTGCCATAGTCGCTGGGCACCTGTCTGGGTCTCTGGTTTGGATCGGAATTGGTCGTTGGCTGTCTTAAGTGTAGTTCAAGTGTAGTCTTATGTGTAGTTCAACTGGCAGAAGTCTTCTCGGACATCTTCTCAGACTCTCACTGCAGCAGGCCACTATTCCTGCCTGTTTCAAGAGGACCAACATCATCCCTGTGCCGAAGAAGATACATGCAGCATGTCTTAATGACTACCGCCCAGTGGCCCTAACTTCAGTGGTCATGAAGTGCTTTGAAAGGCTGATCATGGCATTAATCAACTCCAGCCTCCCCACTGTTCCTGACCCACTCTAATTTGCCTATCAGACCAACAGATCCACGTCAGATGTCATATCACTTGTTCTTCACTCCTCACTAGAACAGCTTGACACCAAGAACAACTACGTAATAATCCGACCCATTGACTACAGTTCAGCCTTAAACACTATTATCCCCTCGAGACTGATTACTAAATTTAGTGATCTCGGACTAAGCCCCACTCTCAACAACGGGATCCTCAGTTTCCTGACCCTCAGGCCACAATCAGTGAAGATTGGGGACAATAATTCATCCTCACTAACACTCAACACTGGAGCCTCCAGGGGTGCATACTCAGCCCCCTCCTGTGCTCACTATATACCCATGATATCGCCAAATACCAGACTAATGCCATCTACAAGTTTGCTGATGACACCACCATAGTCAGTCAAATCTATGATGGCGATGAAACAGACTACAGATGGGAGGTGGAAAACCTGAAAAAATGGTGCACTGAGAACAACCGAGCTCTCAATGCAGCCAAAACCAAGGAACTCATTATTGACTTTCGGCGGGATGTTACTCATGCCCCTACACATTAACAGCACAGAGGTGGAACGAGTGGAGAGTGTCAAGCTCTGGGAGTGGTCATCCACAACAAGCTTTCTTGGACTCTTCATGTGGATGCACTGGTTACAAAGGCCCAATAACGTCTCTTCTTCCTCAGGCAGCGGAGGACATTTGGCATGACAGTGAATGCCCTTGACAACTTTTATAGCTGTGCCATCGAGAGCATTCTGTCTGGATGTATCACTACCTGGTATGGCAACTGTACCATTCAAGATCAGAGACAGTTACAGAGAATGGTGAACTTGGCCTGGAAAATCACAAAGGCCAATCTCCCATCTACAGAATCCATCTACCAGGCCCGCTGTCAAGGAAAGGCTGCCAGCATTCTCAAAGATCCACCCCACCCTGGCAATACTTTTCTACAACCTTTACCTTCGGGGAGAAGGTACAGAAGCCTGAACATAAGTACCAGCCAGTTTCAAAATAATTTCTACCCTACTGTTGTTAGAATGTTGAATGGACTCACAAACTCTTAACATTCGCCTGTGCCTGTGTTTTTGTTTTTGCTACTTTTTATCTATTATTTATTTATCTATGCTACTTAACTACGTGATTTGCCTGTATTGCCCTCAAGCCAAAGCTTTTCACTGTGCCTCGGTACATGTGACAATAAATTCAATTCAATTCAGTATCTGGTTGGCATGGACAAATTGGACCAAAGGGTCTGTTGCCGTGCTGTACATCTCCATGACTCTAAATGAGAATGACGTGATTGCCATATTCTGCCTGATGACCATCTTCTGTGCTGTATTAATCAATGATCTGTTGAGAGTTAAGTCTATGCCAAATTTACAGAAATCAGAAAGGACTTTTACAAATTGAAAGTTGAATTTAAAAATTGGACCAAAATTCACTCATTTTCCTTTTATGTGTTTAGAGATATTTAAACTGTTTTTCTACTTCATGCCGTGAGCAGTTCCTAATAATTAAATTAACGGTCAATTTAAAACAATGATCAAAGTTTGAAACTTGATTCAGTTAGACTTTCTTGAACTGACATAGCATGAACACTTCCTCTACAAACAAGTGGAATATAGAGTCATAGAGATATACAGCATGGAAACAGACCCTTCGGTCCAACCCGTCCATGCCGACCAGATATTCCAATCCAATCTAGTCCCAGCTGCCAGCACCCGGCCCATATCCCTTCAAACCCTTCATACCCATCCAAATGCTTTTTATATGTTGCAATTGTACCAGCCTCCACCACTTCCTCTGGCAGCTCATTCTATACACGCACCACCCTTTGTATGAAATAATTGCCCTGTAGGTCTCTTTTATATCTTTCCCCTCTCACCCTAAACCTATGCCTTCTAGTTCTGGATTCCCAACCCCAGGGAAAAGACTTTGTCTATTTACCCTCTCCATGCTCCTCATAATTTTGTAAACCCACTATAAGGTCACCCCTCAGCCTCCGACGCTTCAGGGAAAACAGCCTGTTCAGCCTCTCCCTATAGCTCAAATCCTCCAACCATGGCAAATATGTTCAAATACACTGCCATTTTTGAATGAGTCAAGAACTTGGAGAGTCAACAGTTCCCACTGTTTTCTCCATTATAACATTTTGGCCAATCGGACTTGACTGACCAACTAATTGACTCCATTTTCTCCTGTATTTTAATTCTTTGTAATAATTTAACATTTGGTATAGTTGCATTTGTCCCAATGAAAGCAAGTCAAAACATTTCAGCATCATATGTTTCTTCTTGCCAATGTGCCTGTAATTGTTTTTACTTGTTTAAGTTTTCAATTTAGACACATGTTTTATACTCAAACTGAATATAAAATTATGATTACTTTTCCCAAGAGAATCCTTACACGTTACCAGCTCTCGTTAACTCATTATCAAGTGGCACAATGTCCGGTAGTGTAGGTGAGCAGTGAGGGTGAGTTCATAGAGTCTATTTGGGACAATTTATGAAAAGCAATTCATTTTGGAACCAATCAAAGAACAGGCTATTTTAGATAGAACATAGAACAATACAGCGCAGTACAGGCTCTTTGGCCCTCGATGTTGTGCCGACCTGTGGAACCAATCTGAAGCCCATCTAACCTACACTATCCCATTCTCATCCATATGCCTACTCAATGACCATTTAAAGGCCAGGTACACAGATCCTTGAAATTTGCCACCCAGGTTGATAGTGTTTTTAAGAAGGCATACAGTGTGTTAGTTTTTATTGGTAGAGAGATTGAGTTTCAGAACCATGAGGTCATGTTGCAGCTGTACAAAACTCTGTTGCAGCCGCACTTGGAGTATTGCATACAGTTCTGGTTACTGCATTGTAGGAAGGATGTGGAACTTTTGGAAAGGGTTCAGAGGAAATTTACTAGGATATTGCTTGGTATGGAGGGAAGGGCTTACGAGGAAAGGCTGAGGGATTGAGACTGTTTTCATTAGAGAGAAGAAGGTTGAGAGGTGACTTAATTGAGACATATAAGATAATCAGAGAGTTCAATAGGTAGGATAGTGAGAGCCTTTTGCCTCAGATGATGATGGTTAGCATGAGGGAACATAGCTTTAAATTGAGGGGTGATGGATATAGTTCAGATGTCAGAGGTAGTTTCTTTAATCAGAGGGTAGTAGGGGCATAGAACACACTGCCTGCAAAAGAGTAGACCCGCCAACTTTAAGGGCCTTTAAATGGTCATTGAGTAGGCATATGGATGAGAATGGGATAGTGTAGGTTAGATGGGCTTCAGATTGGTTCCACAGGTCGGCACAACATCGAGGGCCAAAGGGCCTGTACTGCACTGTATTGTTCTATGTTCTATCTAAAATAGCCTGTTCCTTGATTGGTTCCAAAATGAATTGCTTTTCATAAATTGTCCCAAATAGACTCTATGAACTCACCCTCCAACAATGAATCTCAATTTCATTTGTCAAATCTAAGTGAAGATTAAAAATATTCCACAAAGGTGGCCATAACTTACTTACAAGACTCCATTACTATTTTTATAGTTTGGTCTATAATAAAGCCAATATCTGTGCCTGTTTCCTTGGTCATTTCTTATCTTGCTCCATATTGTTTCTACATTTAATCCTTCAAACTGAAATCATTTTCTATAAATACTGATCTCATCCTTCATTAGTAGAGCTATTCCACTCCTTTTTTTTGCCTATCCTTCCAAAATGTTAAATATCCTTAAATATTCAGGGTCTATCAACTCTTAGAATATGTGAACTGATCATAGTCCCAGCAGTGACCAACCCTCCCAGTGGTGTTGCTGGAACTACAGAGTTACTGATCCAAGAATATGGGCTGCAAAATATCTGCACCTGAGCAAAGATGTGTCTTTGAGTGGGAGCTGGAAGACCTGCCTCCAGCTAATTAATGTTCCATGGGGTGGCAAATGATTGAAAGGCTGCCAACATCAGAGGGGGTGCATCCCCTTTTGTGTTTTCAGTGACGGTGCAGAACACGCTGCTATTAGAAAATGGTGTTCATCATAACCATGCAGACAAGTTGAAACAGCTGTCCAACTATTCCATTCCCCTCGGCCATAACCTTGTACGTTTTCACCTTCAATTATTATCCGTTTCTCATTTGAAGATTACCATTAAATCTCCCTCCCAAAACCCACAATCAGGCATTGCATTCCAGGACATTGTAATATGTGGATTAAACAGAAAGCTCTCTTCAGGTCCTTTTGCCAGTTTTCAGACAATTGTGTCTCTAACCAATTGTATCTCTGGTCCTGCAAGCCACATAATTGCCTCCAGTTATTGACTCCTGCTGTGGAAGTAGCTTAGTTCACCACATTCTTATAAACTCATCATCGTTTTAAATACCTCTATTAATTCCCACCTTAACTCTTCCTGTTTAAAGGAGAATAATCACGGCATTTGTATTCCCTACACGCTAAGATATCAGCACTAATTTTACACATTTCATCAAAAGAAATTCTTCAAAACCAATCAATCACTACTCAAAACCAGCCAATTTCTGTTGTCACATAGTCAGCCAGTAGCAATGAAGTTTCCTGTTCTCCTTATGCACTGAGAGTGTATAAGACTCGTAGCCCATAAAATGTAACATGAAAATATATTTGTGAATTAAGTCATAGCCAGAAATCCATCTAATACCTCATCTTACATTCATAAACTGCTGATGCAATTTTGATCAATATTTACTCCCTGTCAGAGGTAAGACTTGGGAGAGAAATCTTAGACCAAGGTCCTAGTCCTGCTTCTTGGCCTTTACCCCAGCTTCTCTGTAATCCCTCATCCCTGGAACTGTTCCAGTAAATTTCTTTCAAACCATCTACAAAGTCTTTTAATCTTTCTGGTGCCAAGATTTGTAAACTATCATTATGGTGGAGGTTAACAATTCTTTATAGGTTCAGCAAAGAATCTTCACTTTTGTACCCTATTTACAAAGATCATCAAAAAGTCAGGTTTCAGTAACTTTGTCAGATGATTGTGCACAACTTGGTCATTCATGAAATGCAACCAGCTCTGCTTCTTTGAACTTGACCTTATTTCAAGCTGATTTTTACAAAAGTTCCTTCTTGATCTTTTCTTGATGGCAACTTTTGATTTCTGAGGGGAGCATTTTAGTTTTCAAAGGCTTTTTTTTTCATTTGCACCAACTCATTTATCAGGTGATGCAGTCAAAAAGCAATAATATGTTCTGTCTCTTAGTTGACATATGCTGTACTTGGACTCACACAGAATCAGAATAGAGTAAAAAAAATCAATATCCTTAATTATACTTAAAGGCAAAATACACAAGGAAAGCATTAATTTCCTAGATACCACATTACTTAAATTGTCATAAATCAACAGGCATAAGTTAGCAACAAAAATAATTAACAGTCACCTCTATAGAAAAAAATTAGCACACCCCGCCACCCCCCACCACCCCAGCCCCCCTCACTCCACCTCCTGGGCCCTAGTAACAGAACCTGTTATTTGAAATTAATACCTTAACCTGCAGTATTTCTCCAATAATCCTAGCTTTATTTCAAATTGTCAGCACTTTTTTTTATCGTGTTCACACAATATCCTTTATTTACTTGTCAAAATTGCATTTATCTTCTATAAAACAGATAACTTTTCAACTAAATGCACAGTCAGTTTAAATTATTTTTTTAATATAAACCATACTGAAAGGTTAGTGGACAAAAATAGGGTTTGCTTCCATGTAAGTGCATCATTCCACGAGTCTAAGTGTGTTCATCTCCATTGCTATAACCATTTATTACTTCCAATTACATTATGTCTATCATTGTATCAAGACAGCAGAAAGAAAACATCAAAGTTACAACAAACAAAATAGAATAAGTAACAGAAATATAAAATGATGAGCGAGAAGGATCAATTTTCTTTTATTCTTTTACATGATATCGGTGTCGCTGATAAGGCCAACATTTATTGCTCATCTTTAATTACCCTTGAGATTACCCTTAGTGAACTGTTGTTTGAACTGCTGCTGTCCATGTGGTGGTTGGTGCACCAACAATAAAAGCTGAATTAGTTAATGTTTCTGTTGTAAATAAATGACTTTTGAATAGCTTTTGTTCTGTAGCATGAATGCTTCTATGGTAATATTGGAGTAACTTTATGATAACAAAGACTCACGTTCATTTCAGTATGTCAGCTCAAAATTGGTTGGCCTAGCATATCAGTCCATCTGACCCCTCCTGTTTGACTACAGATTACAAATATTTTGGAAATATTATCCTACATTCTAAATATTCAGGAGGGAAATAAGGCATCATTGGCTGTCCTGAAAGAGTGGCAGAGGCAGATTTAATAGGATTTTTCAAAAGGAAATTGGACAGAAGGTAAAGATAGACGACAGAGAGAAGGGCAAAAGTGGATGAACGAAACCATTATCTGTGGCCATGCATTTTATGACATTTTTACTTCACTTGTTGTGAAGGCTGGAGCTGGGGAAAAGATAAAGGAATGGGATTAATTTGATAGCTCTTTTTAACAGATGCACGGGATGAATGTCTTTCTTTGGTACACAAGATTCTGTAATTGGAGGAGATGACAGGCTGTGTACCTTTGAGACAAATATCGCCGTAACTTTAAAGCAATTAAATAATCAGATCTAACAAAAGAAAGTATGCACACATCTGAAAAATAACCTGCAATAGAAAAAGGGAGCTCTACTATTTTTGCTGCAGCCTCAACTATGCAATGTCAAGTTGCCTGCAGTTTTGTTTTATTCATTCACAACACGAGGGCTTGGCTAGTTAGGCCAGCATTTATTACCCTCCCCTAATTGTCCATAAACCACTTAAGAGTCAACCACCTTGCCACGTCTCTGAAGTCACATGTAGGCCCGACCAGTTAAGGATGGTAGATTTCCTTTCTTGAAATAAATCATTGAACCAGATGAGTTTTTTCCGACAATTGGCAATGTTACTATGGTTATTAGTAGATTCTTAATTTCATACATTATTTCAATTGAACTCAAATTCCACCATCTGCCACAGCCGGATTCAAACCTGTGTTCTCGGAATATTTGTTGAGTTTCTGGATTAACAGTCTAGCGATAGTACCGCTAGGCCATTACCTCCCCTCTATTGCTATTGTAACAAATTTGTCCCAGGTTGTTTTTATTCTACCTGCATATCACCAGTCTACTTTTTTTTTGTGTTTCCCACATTTTGTTTATTAGATTGTTGCCTAGAATGGCGTGCAATTCATTCAAGCATGAAACAGTTTTGTTCGGTCTTTAAAAATAATTTACAGAAACCATCACACATGAACTTGAAATAAAAATGGGAAGAGATGTCTAATCTGGAACTGAATCAGCAACACCTATTTTTTTGGTTCTTCAAAGACAAAATTTCTGATTAGTCTTAGGTCAGTCACAGAATGTAAAAAGCTGGATCCTCGCAAGAGTGTAGCAGTTTCTGAGAAGAAAGTACCTTCCAAAGAAGGAACAAAACAAAGAATATTTCAGGATTCTTGTGCTTGAGCCATTGTAGCAGCTGAGCCAAAAAAAAGGATAATGCATTGCTGGAGATAACAGTTTGATTAATCCGCAGTCATATTGCTCAGTTTCTCCAATTCATTGTCTATTATTTAAAACACACCTGCACAATTATATTCTGCAGTCATAGTTCTACTTCAGGCAGGAACTGCTGTGATCCAATTTGTTATAGAAATCAGCACAATATGTTCTTTGACATACATTTTTATTGCTTGTACAAAGGCCCTTAGTTCATTTTGTTGACTGTATTGTGGGACCCAGTGGGTTCCTTGCCAGCAATGAGTAATTTGAAGCATTTCTTTGTCATTTGGTTTATAGAATTCCAAAGTTTATTCTGCTTGGGCGGTTAAAAGGGCTTCAGATAATGGGGTAAGAAGGTGCAGAAATATTTAAAATATGTTCAAGATCATGAATCCTCCTACAGTAATCTTGTTAATTCATAATGGTTCCATTCAATCCCATGGTACATTGTGTAGAGGAAAAAGAGGAGAAGTAGTTCAAGAAAGATTCTTACTTTTAACAGCCAAAACCATATTCAGCAGCATCATTAAGGAAAGAACTTCTTATAAAAAAGTTGTGATCACATAGATTGTGAGAAATTCTTGCAAAACCAAGCTGCTGTGTTCTCATCACAAGTTTTCTTATGTTCTTTGAATAATATAATGCAGAGTGAGCGTATCAAATATATTAAAAACGTTCAGTAAGAAGTGTGCTTCTGTCTTACTCACATGATATCTGATATAACATGGCTGCTTGCTCTACCACAGCCTTCCCCACATCCCCACCCCCTCAGCCATGTAATCTCCTGTGAGAAACAAAAAACCCAGGGCCAATGTGTGGAAAGAATACTTTGGAGATTTCAATGACAGCTTCATGAAATACTTAGAACCATTCCAGGAAACCATTTGTACTATTCATTATTAGTCAATGCCCTCCAGATGTTGCAGTCTTTGCCTTAATCAAGATTCAGTCCATCTCCCACTTGCAGACAAACAAACTATCTGTACTCACAACACCTCAGGGTAACACATTTTTGAGGTTCATTGTCATCTGGAGAAAGGAAATACCACTTAATATCCAATCTGTTCCTCCGTTGGTATAGTTTAAATGCCAACACCATTGTCCCTCCCAGTCACATCTTTTATATTTGTACATTGGATGTAGGAAGCAGCAGCAAGGCTAGTATTTGTTGCTCATCCCTCCTTAGACAGCACCTTACAAACCCATGACCACTACTATTTGCAAGTTTCCCTCCAAACCATTCACCATCCTGACCTGAAAATATATTTTCTTCAATGTCGCTGGGTCAAAATCCAGCACCTCTAATCTGAATAGCATCATGAAGGTCTCTGAACCAAATGGACTGCTATGGTTCAAGAAGGCAGCCTACCAAATCTTTCTCAAGAGTAACGAGGAGTGGCTGTTCCTAGTTCGGGATGCCCATATCCCATAAATGAATACAAACAAATGTACCCTTAATCAAGTTTGGTAGGCCAATTCAGAGGGCAATTAAAAGTCAGCCATGTTGTAGTTGCTCTGCAGTCACATGTAGGTCAGACTGGATGATGACCACAGATTTCTTCCCCTGAAGAAGGTTAGTGAACCTGATTTTTTTTACAACAATTGAGTAGTTTTATGATCATTATTAATGAAACTAGCATTTTATTCCAGATTTATTAATTAATTGCATTGAATAATTGAGCAATATCCAGCTCATTTCATATTGTAGTAACTTCTATCTTGTCCTCTCCACATCTACACTGCTCTAGAGTAAATAGTTGCAGCTCTTATTGTCTATCTGAGCAACCAGTAATCATTACACACAGAATTTGTCTTATAACATATCATCAAACTCCTTCATCAGGGTTGTTCTATTATGTAAAGCTGTCAAAATAGGATGACTGTTATCCTCCTAGGGTACATTGCTTGAGTTAGTGTTCTGAGCAATTCTCCAGAAGAAAACCACAAGAATATAAAGCAACAGTAGGTCAGTCAGCCACTCAAGCCAGTTTTACTTTTCAAAATGATCATGGCTGATCTGATTGCAAGCTCAAATTTTCATTTCCACCGACCCCTGATAATCTTTCACCCACTTGCTTAACAAGAATTATCCAACACTGTATTAACAATATTCATGGAGTCTGCTTCCACCCCCTTTTCAGGTAGAGAATTTCAAAAACTCATGACTCTCTGAAAGAGAATGAAAATAACCCTGGCCTTATATTAAAGGGGTGATAGACAGTTTTTAAATAGTAAACCCCCAGTTGGAACATCCTAACTGATCTCATGTGGAAATCTGATAATCCACTGCACAGCTGAATCTGATATTGAGAGCATGTTTATGGTTCAATGATAGTGGCCCTACCTTTCAGTCAGGAGTCCTGAATTCAAGCCTGCTCTAGAGTCATGTAATAGTATCTCTGAATAAGCCAATCATAAAATACAAAACGTGAGTTTTTTCTTGTCATTCAGTCAAGTCATAGAGTCATACATCATTAAACAGACACTTTGATTCAATTCATCCATGTCAAATTTCCCAAATTAAATTAGTCTCACTTTCCTCTGTTTGGCCAATATCCCTCTAAACCTTTCCTATTCATGTACCTGTCCAAATGTCTTTTAAAAGTTGTCGCTGTACCTGCATCTGCCACTTCTTCTGGCAGTTTATTCTGCAAACAAACCACCCTCTGGGTGAAACAACTGTCCTTCACGTCCCTTTTAAATTTTTCTCCTCTCACATTAAAAATATTCCCTTCAGCTTTGAACTTCCCCACCCTTGAGAAAAGACCTTTGCTATTCACCCTATCAATGCCCCTCATGATTTTATAAACCTCTATAAGGTCACCCCTCAATGTCCTGCACTCCAGTGAAAAAGTCCCAGCCTATCCAGCCTCTCCTCATAATTTAGATTCTAGATTAGAGTGGTGCTGGAAAAGCACAGCAGTTCAGGCAGGATCCCGAGGAGCACGAAAATCGATGTTTCGGGCAAAAGCCCTTCATCAGGAATAGAACCTGTGCTTTTCCAGCACTGCTGTGCTTTTCCAGCACCACTCTAATCTAGAATCTAGTTTCCAGCATCTGCAGTCCTTGTTTTTACCTCTCCTCATAACTCAAACTGTCCATTCCCACCAAAATTCTTGTAAGTTTTTTCTGAACCCTCTCCAATTTCATAAAATCCTTTCTTTCAGGGAAACTAGAATTGTACACAGTACTCCAAAAGCTGCCTCAGCACTGATCTGTACAACTGTAACATAACGTCTGAACTCCTATCATCATTTCCATCGATATGAGAAATAGCAGGAAGATCTTTGAGCGGAAGAGTAAAATGATAATTAACAAATCTATGGTCAGTTTCACATCTGGTCCAAGTTTTACTTTTAAATGCCTCAATGAAAATTGCCTCCACCTTTTACAGGTCTGGAAGTTTGATCACAAACCATTCAGTGGCATAAGTTTCATTGATCCAATCAGTGTACAACATGAGAGGACTAGGTAATAAATAACTAAGCAATCTGAAAAAAAACCAGGCCAAGAAAATACAAAAATCTCTCAAACAATCCTTAAGTACTTCCAACAGCCACTTGGATGCATACAGAAATTGCTAGGAAAAGCTCAAAAGTTCCGGATGCATCTGTAGAAAGAGAAATTGAGCAAACAGTGTGGATTTTATCAATTGGCTTTGAGTTCCTAACATCAAAGTAATTGCTGGGTTGACCGCCCACATAAGCCAATGATAAGTCTCTTGGGCAACTTGGCCAATTAATAACTGGCTTGCAGGGGAGCTCACCAATAATGGCAGATGACCTAGAGTTATTGTTGGCAGTAAATTTCAGAGTCAAGAGTGTGATGCTGGAAAAGCTCAGCAAATCAGACAGCATCTGAGGACCAGGAGAATCGACATTTCGGGCACAGGCCCTGATGAATGGTCCTCGGATGCTGCCTAACCTGATGCGTTTTTCCACCACCAGACTTGCGACTCTAACCTCCAGCATCTGCAGTCCTCACTTTCTCTTAGCAAATTTCAGGGTGCCACTTTGAACGGAGATATTCCATGGTGCGAGCAACCCATGTCCAGGCACTCCGATTTCATTTTATTCATTCACAGGTCAAGAGCATCACTGGTTGGGCCAGCATTTATTACCTATCCCTAATTGCCCAGTGGGCAGTTAAGAATCAACAACATCGCTGTGGGTCTGGAGTCACATGTAAGGATGGCAGTTTCCTTCCCTGAAGGACATTAGTGAAGCAGATAGGTTTTTCCAACAATTAGCAATATCATCATTAGCCCCTTAATTCCAGATTTTTATTGAATGTAAATCACCATTTGCTGTGATGGGAACATGGGTCTCCAGGACATTTTCTGGGTTTCTGGATTGACAGTACAGAAATAATACCACAAGGCCATTGCCTCCCAAGAATGTCTAAGTATTAAGGTTGATCATTAGAACTCGATGGAAGTTTGTGTAGTTACTGCCCATACAGTGTGTCCTGAGATATTGTTGATTGGTATCAAAGGTGGAGGTTCAAAGGAGTAAGAGGTGAGTTGGAGTCACTCAGTATCTAGTTTCTATTCAGTTGTTGGGAGAATAGGAAACTGCATATTAATGACGTGCAATTAGATAATAATGAGAGTCATAAAGAATGATAATCCAAGCCAATAAGACTGTTGCAGCTCACTAATGAGAATCTCACCATATCATCCAATACTTGACTGAAAAATGGGACATTTTGGTCTCAACATCGAGAAGACCTTCGCTGGACTTCTCACCTGATTTTCAGAAGCTTCTCACCATGACCCACATCATTCAGGGCTGAGAAGTATTCCTTCTGAAGTATTTGATTGCATTTGAAATTCAATTAGGCTTTATCAGAACTGATTTTGACTCAAACCAATTTACATGAGGGACATTGAACAAAAATATTTATGAATGCTATTTTGTATAGTGGGGAATCTGAGATAATTGGTAGCTGGCTACACACTCAAATAGAAAAGAGAAAATTCCAGTAAGATAACATCAAGGTCTTCCATTGTTGCTCCTCACAGTTTGCATTGCCAGACAACCACAAGAGTCGGCATCAGAATGACTTTGGGTAAGTGTTCTTTGCTCTGATTCAGACAATGTTACTGACATGGAGCTTGCAGCTAGGACAGTATGTCCTGCACCTAGATACTCAGAAATAAAACATGTTTATATTTTTTTTTGCATTTTGATCTAAAGCCATCTAGCATGTTAAAAATTGTTTTTTGTTAACGGCTATGACTAAATAATTTTCACGTATCAAATATTATACGGCAGGCCAGATTAAAATACCACTCTCCTCCTGTAAAATGTACATGTGCTTAGAAATAATGATTTAGTCGTTCTATCATTTATTCATCCCAATAATCAATGTTTTGACAAGTTCTGTTGTGTATTTTACTGCACTCCCTTTTTGAACTCATTCCTGCTGCAGGAAAACCTGTTTGAATTTTGGCAAATTCCTGTCATGTTTTCTCAGGCTCTAATACTCAGCCAGCAAATCACTGCTGTTGACCAAGCTGAAGGTTCTCGGTGCCAGAAGACAGAGCATTCAAACATGCAGAAAGAACAAAAAAAATGTTGCAGGTTTGGGCGTGCCTATCTCTGAAAAAAACAGCATAAAGGGCAACCATAGGGTGCTGCTTTCTGGGAAGTCGAGAACTCCTGGTTTATTTTAAATTGAAATGTGGCAATAGTAGGGAGGGTGAGAGCAGATAGCAAGTAACCGGACAAAGTGGGAGAAGTCAGAGTTTTAATCTGTGCTCCACCTCATTGTTGTTCTCAGCGCATACTTCACTCCCAGCGTGGAGGCTATGAGAGTTCAAAGGAGGATGTGATTCCAGAGAGAGGGAATTTGGCCAGCTTTCCATGGGGTTTGTATGATCTTGTGGAGTGTGGGAGTGGAGGTTTGCTTTGCAAGTAAAGAAGAAAGTATTTCTTAAACATTGAAGCACTCAAGGTAAACTTGTTCAGACAACGCAGGGAATTGAATGCTCTGTTTGGAATGTTCCAGCTTTCTCATTACTTCTTCCCCACCTATCTTTACTAAGCTGATATGTGGCTCAGCCATGCTCATTGTTAACATTATAAACCCAGCATAAATCCTGAAGCTGTCAATAACCCTTGTATGTCCACATTACTCACACAAAAGTTAAAGGGAAAAACGTACCTGTCAATATCTCAGGAAGAGAAGAACATTCAGGTAGACAAGGAAGAAAACACCTAGCCTTGAAAACAAGATTGAAATTGGCCCATTTGATAGTGTGAACTTGAAACTAACATAATGTTTGTCACTTGGGACATTGCAATTAGTCTGAGCACCCTTAAGCTAATGAGATGATAAGGACGAGGGGTGATCAATATTTCTGTTATTATTGAACAGGATGACTATGAGGATTTTAGGGTAATTTTGTGATGGAGTATAATATTGTTATTGGACCAGCTACCTCTTATGGATCCCTTCCACATTTTAGTGATGATTTACTTTGCCACAAATTGAAATCAGGAGAGATTACGAGTAGGAGTAGGCCATTTAGCCTGTTGAGTGTGATCTGCCATTTAATATGATCATTGTTGATCATCTTACACAGTACTCTGTTCCTGCTTTTGTCTCATACACTTTGATCCCCCTCACCTCTTCTTGAAAACATTCTTTTTTTTAGATTAGATTACTTACAGTGTGGAACCAGGCCCTTCAGCCTAACAAGTCCACACTGAACCACCGAAGCACAAACCACCCAGACCCATTACCCTACATTTACCCTTTCACCTAACACTACAGGCAATTTAGCATGACCAATTCACCTAACCTGTACATTTTTGGACTGTGGGAGGAATGTGCAAACTCCACACAGTCAGTCACCTGAGGCGGGAATTGAACCCAGGTCTCTGGCACTATGAGCCAGCAGTGCTAACCACTGTAGCATTGTGCCGCCCGTTTTGGCCTTGATTACTTTCTGTGGAAATGAATTCCATGGCATACCACTCTCTGAGTGAAGAAATTTCTCCTCATCTCAGTCCTGATTGGCCTATCCTATTTTCATAGTGTGTGACCCCTGGCTCTAGACTCCCCAGAGATCAGGAACATCCTCCCTGCTTTACCTTGTCTTATCTTGTTGGAATTGTATAAATTTATATGAGAACCAACTCCATTCTTTCAAACTCTATCAAAGATAATCCTGATCTTTCTTCATACATCAGTAATGGACAACAGATCTTACATCCTGATGAAGGGTATATGCTCGAAATAACCATTCTTCTGCTCCTCGGATGCTGCCTGACTGGCTGTGCTTCACCAGTGCCACACTTTTCGACTCTGAACTCCAGTGTCTGCAGTACGCACTTTCTCCTAACAAATCTAACATTGATGGCTATTTTTGCAGTACTACACATCTCTCCCCATTGATTAGGTGTGCAATGCAATGCTGCAATAACCTCCAAAGTCAACACGTCCAGGTTTAATTTCCACAGGGGTTCTTTCAGTAGTATGTTGCAAATTTGGTTGACAGCCAATGAAAATACCTGGGAAATTGTATTTTTGCTGTTTAGCATTTCCAAAAATCTTCCACTGCAAATATGGCAGACAACTGGGAGATATCCAATCCTTCCTCTTATAACTGAGTGAATGCTGAAGTAGGAAGAAAGTGGAAAAGCAAAATCTGATACCTTCTCTGCCTTGCCCTGCCTTGACTTTTTGCAGCCTGTCCCCTCAACCAGAGATGTTAGGCTTACAGTACTGCTGTCTTGCAGTGTTTTTTAACACTGATACAAAGCCAGAAAGCTTGTCGGCAGTCCTCAATCAAGTCAAGGGAGACAGTATTAAGTCAGAAGGTCCTGGCAGAGAAAGTCAAGGGCAGTCTCCGATACCATTCTAGGATATGGTTAGTCAGCTGTTTGGGACAATCAGGGTTAACATCCTTCTCCCGTACCAAGTGAAGGCCATAATGCTGCGCAGTCCATCCCCTGCCTTGACTCATTCTGTCCTTATGTGGGTGTTGTCTTTCCTCTTGGAATGAGAGACGGGTTGATATTAAAGTGTTTGCGCAGCTGTTACTTTTGGTGCATGTAGGAGGTTGTCCTGAGTGAGTGAGAAGGCAGTACAGAGGGCACACAGGGTTAGTGGTGTCATGGGTAACAGCAAGTGAGCAAAAGATTGGATATCTCTCAGTTGTTTGCCGCATCTGCAATGGAAGATTTGTGGAAATGCTAAATAACAAAAATACAATTTCCCAGGTGCTTTCATTGGCTGTCAACCAAATTTGTAACTTACTACTGAAAGAACCCCTGCGGAAATTGAACCTGGACGTATTGACTTTGGAGGTTATTGCAGCATTATATTGCATTCCCAATCAATGGGGGGATCGTGTCTTGGTAGGAGATAAGTACAGTAGCAGAGATGCAGTGAAGGTAAGGTGTGAGAGAAAAGATGGTGACATTGATACAGGCAGAGTGGAGGCTTGCTGTGCATTCCTCTAGATGGCTGATATTGCACTGACCCAGTTGACAACCTCAAGTTAGGCTGGCAGGGTCTGGTATCCACGGCAGTGATGCTGTTCCAATCCAAGATGTCACGACAGTAGTGAGATACCAAGAGTACATTAGACTGTAAGACCTCAAGTTGTAGGATCAGAATTAGGTCATTTGGCCCATCAAATCTGCTCCGTCGTTCGAACATGGCTGATATGTTTCTTAGCCTCCATTCATCTGACTTTTCCCCACAACCCTTCATCAATCAAGAACCTATCTATTTTCTTAAAAAGCAGCAATTGCTGGAAAAGCTCAGCAGTCTCATAGCAGCTATGAAGAGAAATCAGAGTTAATGCTTTGGATCCTGTGACCCTTCCTCAGAACTGATGGTAGCTTGGAAAAAGTTGGTTTTTATATAGATGTTAGGATGGGGGGAGGAGGTTAGGAGTAAATGACAGGTATGGATAGAGCCAAAGGGAGAGAAAACTACTTGGACAGACAAAAGAGTCGATAAGGGTCAGCCTAAGAGAATGAATAGCTACTAATGGGGACGGTTAGTGGCTAACAATGGATTATGTGTAATAGCAGACAATGTGCTAACAAGGCCTGGTGTGTTGGGATTGGGGTGAGGATATGGAAGAAAGTGCTTCAAGCCCTAAAACTGTTGAACTCAACATTGAGTGGAGAAGGCTATAGAGTTCCCAAGCAGGAAATGACATGCTGCTCTTCCAGCTTGCACTGAACTTCACTGGACCACCGCAGCAAGCCTGAGACAGAGATATTGGCCAGGGAACAGGGTGGTGTGTTGAAGTGGCAGCCAACTTGAAGCTCAGGATCTTTTTGCGGCCAGAACAAAGGAGATACATCCTGGCTCTTATACTCTAGCCTTCTCGAAATGAATGCTGACACTACATTTGCCTTCCTAACTACCAACTGAACCTACATGTTAAGGGAATCATGGAATTCACAGTGTAGAAGGTGGCCATTCAACCATCATGTCTGTACTGGCTCCAGAATTACCCAGCTAGTCCCATTCTCCAGTCTCCATGGCCCTCTAAATTCATCATTTCCTCTGGAATTCACCTCCACAACTCACCCAGGCAGTATGTTCCAAATCCTAACAACTCTCCGTGTAAAGACATTTCTCGTGATCTCACTCCTAGCTCTCTTGCTGACAATCTGAAAATTGTGACCCACCTGTTACTGACATACCAACTAGTGGAAACAGAATATTCTTGTTTGCCCTGTCCAAATTGGTCATAATTTTCAACACCTCAGTATGATCACCTATCTCTCTGCTCCAAGGAAAATAAGCCCAATTTCTCTAACCTGTCCTTGGTTCAACAATCCCTCATTCTCCGTATTATTCTAATAAATTCCCTTTGTGCTCTCTTCAGGCCTTTCACATTTTTCATTAAATAAGATGCCCAGAACTGAACATAACACTCTAAATGATTTGTAGTGGTGTAGTATCACTTACTTGCTTTTATATTCTTTGTCTCTATTTATAATCCGAAGGATCCCATAGGACTTCTTAACTTGCCTGGCCACCTTCAGAGAATTATGGACTTGAAATCAAATCCCCTCTGCTCATGTCATACCCTCAAAGTAGTACCATTAAGCCTGCCTAGTCTCTCCACGTTTGTTCAACCAAAACACATTAGTTCACATTTCTCTGCATTGAAATTCATCTGCCAGATGTCTGTCCATTTGACCAACTTGTCGATGTCCCTCTGAGGTCTCCCAACATCAGCTTTGCAATTCACTGTTCTCCTGAATTAGCACTCCTTCCTGCTTCAGATTCCCGAAACCTTTCCCCATTTAAAAAATAGTCTCTGCCTCTGTCCTT
Organism: Chiloscyllium punctatum; assembly: GCF_047496795.1. Taxonomy (NCBI): domain Eukaryota; kingdom Metazoa; phylum Chordata; class Chondrichthyes; order Orectolobiformes; family Hemiscylliidae; genus Chiloscyllium; species Chiloscyllium punctatum. The sequence continues at coordinate 98,379,008 of NC_092746.1, forward strand.
CATCCCACACTGTGTTATATTCTATCTGAAAGTGTTTACCCACTCTCCAAGACAATTGAAATCCTTCTGCAGCCTTCCAGCCTCTTCAACACTTTTTGTCCCTCCACCCAGCTTTGTCTCATTGACAAGCTTAGCAACAGTGCTCTCAGTTCCTTCATCCAGATCATTAATGTATAATGTGCATATTTGTAGTCCCAACACAGACCCCTATGGAATGCCACTTGTCGTTGGCTGCCATCCTAAAAAGGGCCCCTTTACCATTCTTTCTGTCTTCTATCAGTCAGCCAATTCTCTATCCATGCCAGTACCTTACCCCTAATAGCATGGGCTGTAATCTTATTTTGCAGACTCTGTGCGGCACCTTGTCAAAGGCCTTCTGGAAATCCAAATAGATCACATCCACTCACTCTCCTTTGTCTAACTTGCTCATTACCTCCTCAAAGAATTCTTTACGAAGTGACCCAGCCCTATTTTACCATGCACTTCCAAGTACTCCACAATCTCATCCTTAATAACATACTCTAAAATCTTATCAATGACTGAGGTCAGGCTAGCCAATTGATAACTTTCTGTCTCCAGCCTTCCTTTCTTCTTAAACAGGGGTATGACATTCACCTTTGCAGTCCTCTGGTTATCTCCTTAAGAACCCTGGGGTGAAGTACATCTAGTCTGGCTGATTTATTTACCATTAGAACTTTTAGCATCCCTAGCAACTTCTTCTTAGTGATCGCCACTACAATCACCTCTGCCCCCCCCCCCCCCCCCCCCGCCGACTGTCTTGAAGTTCTGGACTGTTGTTGGTGTCTTCCAACATGAAAACTGATACAAATTACCTATTCAGTTCCTCTGCCATTTCTTTGGTTCCCCACTACTACTTTTCCATCCTTATTTTCCAGCAGTCCAATTTTCACTCTTGCCTCTGTCTTATATAGACCTAAAAGAAAGCTTGCATCTTCATTTATGTTACAAGAGACTTACCCTTATATTTTATCTTCTTCCTAACTTATTGCTTTTTTAATTGTCCACTGCTGGTTTTTAAAGGGTTCTCAATGTTTTGACATCCCAGTGATCTCACCACATTGCATGATTTTTCTTTTGTTTGTATGCTATCCCTGACCTCCCTTGTCAGCCATGGAGCGGGTTTAGTATTTAATGAGACATGATTGGCTAGATACGACAGGAGATCTTACTCGATCTCCTGGTGAAAAATCCTCAATGGAACTTGATGAAACTGACTGTTAGCCAAAATGATTTAGCATGAGTTTTCTGATGTACAGTAAACTATCTATGCCATTTAAATTATAAAGATAACAAACAATTAAAAAAAGACTCTGAAAATTTAATTTCTCTTAACATTTTTTAATTCATGCTATTCATTGAGAAAATCGAATCTGATAAAAGCTGAAGATTTTGTTATTCTTCCCTCTCGATTTCCGTCTCTATTGGAGAGGTGTTAATAAACTTAGTTGATTAATGGCTGCTGACGTGATTTAATGTAATGCACAACAAGAACCATATGTTGAATCTCATGAGATCCAGCATCTCGAGCTTTATGGTTTGCTTTACATAGCCTTAGTACATATATGCCATAAACATATCATAAAAACTATAAACCCATGACTTTATCTTTTACATGGGGCATATTGCTCCTTACAGAATGTGTTTTACAACTAACCACAATCAAACAGAATATAAAACAATGGAACTGAACTGAATTCCTTACTTGCTTACTTAAGTCAAAATTATTAACTACTGGAAATAATTTAATTCGATAAAAGTATACAGCATTATAGATATCATTAAAACAAAGAAACATTACATGAAATATAAAGATTGACATCTGAATGATGTAAATTACTTGCTCCAATTTTTACCCCACATATTCTTCAGTTTATTACTATACTCCCATGCTTCATTCTCCTGTCATCAGAACATCTAGCCTTTGAACTTATTCAGAAGAAAAGTACGATTAATTGCACTTTTCTACAAAGTTGAAGGATGGTTGTGGGCTCCTGCTCAAAATCCTTATTTATTGGTAGATGCATTAGCTGGCTCAATGGGTGAACTAAGCCATTTTCAAACTGCAATCTATCCAGTGTTTTATCGCGAACATTTCAAGTTCATGTATTTGAAAAGTTTGCTTCGAATCTTTATTTTGAAAATCGATCAAGAAGCGAACAACTCAGCACACTGGTGAAATGCCAGTGAAAACTGCATAGTTGCAAGATAGCTTTGCTTCCCTTTCACTACCACTTGCATTACAGCAGAATGATCACAAACCAAATGTACAAAACATAATTGAAAATGATATCAAACATTCATAGTGCAAGGTACGTATAGACATTTAAACCTGCACTCGGAATATACAGTTTTCCTGGCTACATTTGGACTCTTTGACCTGTTTTAGGAGGTCTGCCTTAAGGCAACAACAATGTGTTGCTTTTCTTTTTCGATCCACTATCCAATGCTTTATTTCTCATATGGACAGAGTGAAATCCAATTTGAAAATAATGACCACAGCAGGGTTTTCAGTTAATTAATGATCACTTAAGGGCCTCAACTTGTGTCAGTACCAGAGTCAAATCCAGGAAACACAGTGAATCACAGTGCCAACTGAATACTGGGAATCCTAAGGAAAAAACATTACAAGTCAATATGATGATATTTGTTAGTGCAGCAACCATACAGGGCCTCTGGACTTAAAGTTGATGATATTGCCAAATGACAAAGTTGCTTGCTCGTACTCTTGCACAGACCTGGGAACCGCTGTTCTTGGGGCAATATACAAAACTATGATAACCAGGAGGGTGCTCAGGATAGCAATAAACTACTGCTGCAGATACATTAATGGCTTTTATCTGTGAAATGCATTGCTGTGCACACTCACACAGTCAAATTAGAAGAACCATCTGCAGTTGTGGATTACGCTCAGTAAAAGAATTTTGAATCATTTGCAGATTTTGCTAACATGGCAAAACCATTTGTTTCTAATTGCAGCTCAAGCTGAAAGACAAATAACACTTTCTGTAGGGAAGTACCAATTCTGTAACCACAGAATGATGTCATGTCCTAGGGTTTCCTCGGTGATGTCAAGCACACATTTAGAATCCAGCCATGTGACCCAGTGTCTAAACATTTCAGATGGGCCACGAACCACAAATTGCAACATGCCAGGCTATTTTATACCTCTCTTTTTTAAACTGTCTTCAGTCCTATTCTGCACCAAATGCCATTCTGTAGCCTTCAGATTTTTCGTCCCTATAGTCCGTGCTTCTCTGTTGGACAGGTTGTAGCCTTAACCTTGCAGTGTTTGGAAGGCTGCTATTACAGTTGGTGTTTGAAGCATGAGCACAGTTTTCAGTTGAGCTGACAAAGCAAACTGCTTTTGACAGCTCAGTAGTTTTGTCATCCCTGCTGCCTCTCAACGCTGTGTGGTTTATCGTCAGAACATTCTGATTAAAATGAAAAAGTCAGAAAAAGAAAGAAAAGCATTGATATACCTTCTTAAGCAGTTTTACACATTGTGCAAGAAAATCAAATAAGAGAGAGTGCTTTGGCAGCTGCTTTCATGTCTCTTCTGACTTTTCATTTTAATTGACTGCAGGATGGTTGTTTCCCACTTGACAAAAGTCAAACTTAATTCAATGCAATGAACTGCTCAGAACCATAGGGTGGAAACTTATAGGTGCCTGAGTAACATGAACTATGGAGAGGTTTGTGGCAGATTTGGATGAGACGTCCAGTGAGGTCTGTCTTCTTACCAGACAACGGCAAGTTGCCAGTTAGGAGATTATTGCTTGTTAAATGCCTTATTAATGCCATAATTCAGCCAATTCAATTGACTCCATATGATGTCAAGAGTGGAGGTAGTGCAAAGACAGTGGGCTCTGATAACCTTCCGGCAGTAGTACTAAAGACTTGTGCTCCAGAATTTGCCACTTCCCTACCAAGCACTATCAGTACAGCATCGAGAATGTGGTGCTAGAAAAGCAAAGCCGATCAGGCAGCATCCGAGGAGCAGGAGAATCGACGTTTTGGACGCAAGCTCTTCTTCAGGAATAAGGCTTATGTGTCGGGGCTGAGATATAAATGGGAGGGGGTGGAGTTTGGGGGAGGTAGCTGAGAAAGCAATAGGTGGATGAAGGTGAGGGAGAAGGTGATAGGTCAGAGGGGGAGAGATGGACAGGTCCGGAGGAAGGTGCCGAGTTGGAGGCTTGGGAGTGGGATAATGTGGGGAGGGGGTAAATGAGGAAGCTGTTGAAATCCACATTTATCCCGTGTGCTTGCAGGATCCCAAGGCGGAATATGAGGCGTTCGGCATCCAGGCTGTACTTTTAGTCCATCTACAACATTAGCATTTACCTGACAAGGTGGAAAGTTGCCCAGATATGTCCTGTACACAAAAATCAAGACAAATCTAACCTAGCAAGTTACTGCCCCATTAGTCTACTCTCGATCATCACAGTGAATTGATGGAAGGTGTTATCAACAGGACTATCAAGCAGTACCTGCTCAGCAATAACCTGCTCAGTGATGCCCAGTTTGGATTCCACCTGGGTAACTCAGCTCCTGATGTCATTCCATCTTGGTTCAAACATGGAGAAAAGAGCTGAAATCTAGAGGTAAGGTGAGATTGACAGCCCTTGACATAAAGCCTGTATTTGACCAAATGCCGCATCAAGGAGTCCTGGCAAAACTGGAATCAATGGGAATCTCTGCAGGAGTTCCTCAGGGTAGTGTCCTAGATCCAGTCATCATCAAGTGCTACATCAGTGATCATCCCTCCATCATAAAGTCAGAAACTGAGATGTTCACTGATCATTGCACAATGTTCAGCACCATTCGTGACTCCTCAGATACAGAAGCAGTTCATATTCAAATGCAACAAGATTGGGACGAGATCTAAGTTTCGGCTGAGGAGTGACAAGCAGCATTCACACCAGCCAAATGCCAAGCAATAAACATCTCCGATAAGAGACAATCTAAGAATCACCACTTGGCATTCAATGATGTGATCATCACTGAAACTCCCACAATTGATAGAGATACTATTGACCAGAAACACAACTGGACTGGTCATACAGATACAATAATTGCAAGAGCTGGTCAGAGGCTAGGAATACTGTTATGAGTAACTCACTTCTTGACTCCCGAATGTCTGTCCACTATCTACAAGACACAAGTCAGGAGAATGATGGAATAATCTGCACTTTCCTGGATGGGTGCAGCTACAATAACATTCAAGAAGTTTGACACCACCCAGGCAAAGCAGCTCGCTTGATTAACACTGAAAAGCATCCCCTCCCTCGGCCAAGATGATCAGTAGTGCACTATCTGCAAGATATACTGCAGAAATTCATTAAATGTCCTCAATAGCTTCTTCTAAACATTTTCCATCTAGAAGGACAAGAGCAGCAGATACATGGGAACATCATCACCTGCAAGTACCTTCCAGGCCACTCACCAGCCTGACTTGGAAATATATCACTGTTCCTTCACTGTTGCTGGGTCAAAATCCTAAAATTCCCTCCCAAAGAGCATTGTGGGTCAAACAGCTGCAATATGTGGACTGCAGCAGTTCAAAAGGGCAGCTCACCAGCATCTTCTCAGGAGCAAATAGGGACGGTAATAAATGCTGGCCAGCCAACAACACCCATGTACCATAAATGCATTAAAAAACTCACCAAATTAATAATCAGCTTCTTCCCTTTAAACACACTGAAGATTCAATGAAAAGGCAATGGCCTAGTTGTATTATTGCTGGACTGTTAATCCAGAGATACAAATAGTGTTCTGGTGATGCAGGTTTGAATCCTTCCATCACAGAAGGGCAAGTGGGCTGCTTCCACACTGTAAGGATTCTATGGAACTATGATTGTCCCCTCAGAGCATATCCATCACCAAATACTGGTTCTCACCAGCGGAGCAAACACAACTACTTCCTTCTCAGTACATGTGCAGACCACCTAACACTTCAGAGAAAACTAAATCAAAGGTTCCCCATGGGAGACTGGTTAATAAGGTAAGATCTCATGGAATACAGGGACAACTAGCCATTTGGATACAGAACTAGCTCAAAGGTAGAAGACAGAGGGTGTTAGAGGAGGGTTGTTTTTCAGACTGGAGGCCTGTGACCAGTGGAGTATCACAAGGATCGGTGTTGTCTCCACTACTTTTTGTCATTTACATAAATTAATTGGATGCGAGCATAAGAGGTACAGTTAGTAAGTTTGCAGATGACATCAAAATTGAAGGTGTAGTGGACAGTGAAGAGGGTTACCTCAGATTACAACGGGATGTTGTTCCGATGGGCCAGTGGGCTGAGAAGTGGCAGATGGAGTTTAATGTGAGGTGCTGCATTTTGGGAAAGCAAATCTTAGCAGGACTTATACGCTTAATGGTAAGGTCCTAGGGAGTGTTGCTGAACAAAGAGACCTTTCAAGGCTAATAGCTCCTTGAAAGTGGGATCGCAGGTAGATAGGATCGTGAAGAAGGTGTTTGGTATGTTTTCTTTTATTGGTCAGACTATTGAGTACAGGAGTTTGGAGGTCATGTTGCAGCTGTTACAGGACATTGGTTAAGCCACTGTTAGAATATTGCATGCAATTCTGGTCTCCTTCCTATCGGAAAGATGTTGTGAAACTTGAAAGGGTTCGGAAAAGATTTACAAGGATGTTGCCAGGGTTGGAGGATTTGAGCTATGGGGAGAGGTTGAATAGGCTGAGGCTGTTTTCCCTGGAGTGTTGGAGGCTGAGAGGTAACTTCTTAGAGTTTATAAAATCATGAGCCGCATGGATAGGATAAATAGACAAAGTCTTTTCCCTTAGATGGGGGAGTCCAGAACTAGAGGTTATTGGTTTAGGTTAAGTGGGGAAAGATATAAAAGAGACCTAAGGGGCAACTTTTTTCACTCAGAGGGTGGTATGTGTATGGAATGAGCTGTCAGGGGAAGTGCAGGAGGCTAATACAATTGCAACATTTAAAAGGCATCTGGATGGGTCTATGAACAGGAAGGGCTTGGAGAGATATGGGCCAGGTGCTGGCAGGTGGGATTGGATTAGTTTGGGATATTTGGTCGGCATGGACAAGTTGGACTGAAGGGTCTGTTTCCGTGCTGTATATCTCTATGACTGTATGATCTATGAGGGGAGGTTTGATGGAGGTGTACAAGAATATGGTTGGTGCAGATAAGATAGACTGAGAAAATGAGATTTCAAGAGATAATCACACTAGGTCTAGAGGAAATCAATTTCAACTTTTAGGCTAGTGATGCACAGGGGATATGAGGAAGAACATTTTTACACTGATACTGATAGAGGAAGAAATATTGATCTGGAATTCATTCTAAATGAGATCAGACAATGAATCACTTTAAAAAAGATTGAATGCACCCTTGAAGGATAGAAACTTGCAGGACCATCGTAATCAAACAGGGAGATAGGATTAATCCAGTGAGAGAGGACCCCTGGCACAGGCTCAGTGTGCTGAATGACCTTCCTCTGTGTTATAATCACTTTGTGGCTAGATCTTAACACCCTTCTTCCTTGGATGGTTTGGCTGGAAATGGGTGTAGAATTTGGTGCCATGGCAGTGGCAGTGGCAAAATGGTCATTACCGCCCCATTTTTGCACCAAACATTACCAGTGGCAGGGGAGATATCAGGGAGCTTGCTCATCTGAGTGGGGCAAATTAGCTTCTTCAGTGTCCATTGAATGGCCACCTGAGGGTCTGCTCCTACCTCTGCTCAGAAACTGTCTACAGTGGGAAGTGTTGTGGGCTGGGAAAGGGTGCCTCTTCTACTTGCACTGTATCGAGCCATTCCTCCAGAGTAGACACTCCACCCTCTTGCTGAGTGAAACAGGCCCTCCATTGCATAACATGGCATCAAGCTAAATACCTTAAAGTTCACGTCCATGCAGTTTTTCTTCTTTCAGAACCACTGTAGTATTAGAAACAGCCACCATTTTCCAAGGCACATCTGAGATTAGGGAGGTGACAAGCAAATGGTGGACTTCTTTCCAGACAAAGATGGCAATCCCAATTTGCTAACTAGCTGTTATGGGGGTGACTCAGTCAAATGGAAGCTGGCTGACCTCCAATCTTACAACCATGAGCCAGTGTGGCAGCCTCCAAATAAAACTGTGGTTTCTGATAGTATCTAATCCTGACTTCAGGGTCCAAAGTTGCCAGGAAATTCTACCCCACCTACACTTGATTATGGTCCGTGATGTAATGTATTCCATTTCAATGTCCAGAAATGTCACCGTTGTCAAGGTATAACAATAGTCATGAGTAGTATTTCAAAGCTAAACATGCCTTGACACAATGTTAACCACGTTGTCGACTGTGTCTGTTGCTCCCGATGTGGTCTCCTCTACACTGGGGAGGCAGGACGCCTACTTGCAGAACACTTCAGGGAACATCTCCAGGACACAGGCACGAAACAGCCCCACCACCCCATGGCTGAACACTTTAACTGGCCCTCCCACTCCACCAAGGACATGCAGATCATGGGCCTCCTCCATCGCCAAACCCTTACTGTCTGATGCCTGGAGGAAGAACGCACATTCTATATTGGGACCCTCCAACCACATGGGATCAATGTGGATTTCACGAGTTTCCTCATTTCCCCTTCCCCCCCACCTTATCCCAGATCCAACCTTCCACACAGCACCACCCTCTTCACCTGTCCTACCTGTCAACCTTCCTTCACACCTACTTGCTCCACCCTCCTCTCCAACCTATCAACTTCACCCCCAACTCCGTCTACTTATCACATTCCCAGCCCCACCCCCTTCTCATTTGTCCCTCAGCGCCCTTGGGCCATTTCCTCATTCCTGATGAAGAGCGTATGCTTGAAGCATCGATTCTCCTGCTCCTCAGATGCAGCTTGACCGGCTGTGTTTTTCCAGCACCACACTCTTTGACTCTGATCTCCAGGATCTGCAGTGCTCGCTTTCTGCTCGCTTTCTCCTCCAGAGTGTGTGTGTGTGTGTGTGTGTATGTGTGTGTGTGTGTGTATGCATACGTGTACATGTATATATGTGTGTTCATATGAATGTGTGTGCATGCACGTTTTTGAGAGGTGAGATTGTTAATTGAAGAATATGGTGTACTGAAATGAAAATTGGAAATTAATGGTATGCATCACAAGACTTGTGCTATTTCTGAAGCTTTTACTGAAATATTAAATGTGACCTTTGCATCATTATCATGTACATAGCAACTGAACAGTACAACACTTGTTGCCAACCCAGTTTTACACCAAAAAAATACTAATTCAGTATAGATAGGAAATATGTTATGACTATTAATGTAAAGGTTAAATCATGCAATCTTTGCGCACTGTCTTTTAGCAAACTGCAGTTTTAACTTAGAGTACATCCTCAGATACTAAAGTAGTCCATGTTCATATGCAGCAAGACCTGGACTATATCCAGACTTGGGCTGATGTGTGATACAAATGTTATTTGCCACACAAATGCCAGGCAATAATCATCCTCAACAAGAGTGAATCTAAATATTGCCCTTTAATGTTCAGTGACGTTATGAACACTGGTAAAGCCAAAGTGTTAACTCAGATTTTTCTCCAAAGATGCTGAGCTTTTCCAGCATCTTCTGTTTTTGGTTTCTGATTTACACTATCAGTAGTTGTTTTGGTGTTTATATTATTGTACCTGATGTACCTACCACCCTGCAGTAAGTCACCAAGGTTGCTCCAGCAGCATCTTAGGAGACAGTATGGAATGAGTAAATTTGGCCTATTGATTCTGCACTGACTTCGAAACAGCATCACTCCCACCCCAACCCTGCAACCCTGCATTTCCCATGACTAATCCCTCTAGCCTGCACGCTACAGGGCAATTTAGCATTGTCCATCCACATAACCTGCACATCTTTGCCAGGCAGAAACCCACACAGATTCTGGAAGAATGTACAAACTCCACACAGTCCGTCACATAAAATTGGAATCAAACCTAGGTTTCTGGCACTGTGAGGCTGCAGTTTTGACCAATGTACCACCTCTGTTCTCTACAACCTAGAAGGACAAGGGCAGCAGATGCATTGAAATGCCACCAAATCCCCTTCATGTCACACACCATCTTTACTTGGAACTGTAAGACAATTAAATGCAGGAGTAGGATACTGGGCCCATCAAGTCCATTCCATTCAATTCAATATGATCAGGGCTGAACTGATTATCCCTGCTTCAATTTTCTTGCCTCCCTGAGTACAAGGAGAAAGTGAGGACTGCAGATGCTGGAGATCAGAGCTGAAAAATGTGTTGCTGGAAAAGCGCAGCAGGTCAGGCAGCATCAAAGGAGCAGGAGAATCGACGTTTCGGGCATAAGCCCTCCTTCAGAAACTGCTGATTCCTGAAGAAGGGCTTATGCCTGAAACGTCGATTCTCCTGCTCCTTTGATGCTGCCTGACCTGCTGCGCTTTTCCAGCAACACATCCCTGACTACAAGCCCAACTTATTCAATGTCTATTCAGAGAGAAAATCTCTCCACACCTGGAATCAGTGTAGTGAACATTTTGTGGACTGCCCCAAATGCTAGTACTGTACATCTTTCCTTATATCGTTCACAATATTTTAGCCGTGATCTGATTAGTGCCTTGTATAGTTTTAGCAAATGTCCCCTATTTTTGTACTCCTTTTTGTTTGAAATAAAGGTGAACATTCTATTTGCCTTCCATATTATTTGTTGAACCTTGACGCTAACTTTTTTATGATTCGTGCGCACGGAACCTAAATCCTTCTGTGTTGTACCTTTTTGCAATCTTTTCCTGTTTAAGTAATATCCAGCTCTTCTATTCTCCCTGCCAAAGTGCACAACCCAACATTGCCCCATATTTTATTCCATCTGTCAAGTTTTAACCCACTCACTTGACCTGTTTATATCCCTCTGTAAACTCTTGGTATTATTCTTACTTGCCTTCTCATCTATTTTTGCGTTGGTCATAAACACATCAAGAGTATATTCACTTGCCTCATCCAAGTCATTAACTGTGGATCCAGCATTGATCCCTGTGGCACTCCACTGGTCGTAGTTTTTGCACAAAAACTGCATGAATCCATGTAAGATTCTGTAAATCCATTTTTTTAGATGAGAATCAGTCTGAACATCGGGACACAGACAGCCTCACACAGGACACCTCACACCTTCAACGCATCATCTGGGCTGACATGGCACCTATTGTTAAAGTTCACTTTTAAAAAGTTCTGGATTTACGTATGAAAGAACTGAAACCAACACGGTCATTCGTGATGAGAGACTTAACAAATAATCCAGGTTTTTTCAATGTATAGCTTCAGTTACATTACACTGTAAACGTATGCGATAAATTCTGCGTCTTACGACTTTATACTCCTCAACCACCTGGTGAAGGAGCAGCGCTCCAAAAGCTAGTACTTCCAAATAAATCTGTTGGACTAGAACCTGGTGTTGTGTGATTTTTAATATTGAAATTTAGTTTGGGTTCTACCAGAGCCATTCAGCTTCTGACTCCAGAGTCGAAACATGTGGCGCTGGAAAAGCACAGCAGGAGAGGAGCAGGAGAGTCAACATTTCGGGCATAAGCCTCCTGATGATGGGTTTATGCCTGAAATGTTGACTCCCTGCTCCTCCAATGCTGCCTGACCTGCTGTGCTTTTCCAGTGTCACACCTTTTGACTCTGACTCTCCAGCATCTGCAGTCCTCACTTTGTACCAGCTTCATTAAGGCCTTGGTCTAAACATGGTCAAAAGATTTAATTTGAGAAATGAGGTTTGACGTCAAGGTGATACTCGATTTAGTGAATCATCAAGGAATTCCAGCCAATCTGGACTCAATGGGAATTGTGTGAAAACCTTTTGGAATTACAACTTCAACTATTGTGTCAACTTTATGCCAACACTGTCATCTATTAGTGAGCCAATTCCCTATCAATAATAATATATTACAGGTAAAAACAGGGGCACTTAAGTTTGGAGGTTATTCATCTCAGCTCTTGGACATCTCTGCAGGATAGACCTCGGGTAGTGTCCTAAACACAATCTATATCGAACTCCTTCTTGAAAACATTCAATATTTTGACCTCAACTGCTTTCTGAAGAGAGTGTTCCACAGGCTTATCACTCGCTGGGTGAAGAACTTTCTCCTTATCACAGCCAGAAATGGCCTACCTCATTATCCCCACGCTGTAACACCTGGCTCTGGACTGGATAGGGTGAATAGCCAAGGTCTTTTGCCCAGTTTAAGGGAGCCCAAAACTAGAAGGCATAGGTTTAAGTTGAGAGGGGAAATATTTAAAAAGGACCTAAGGGGCAAACATTTCATGCAGCGGGTGGTATGTGCATGGAATGAGCTGCCAAAGGAAGTGGTGGAGACTGGTATAATTACAACAAATAAAAGGCATCTGGATGGGAAGGATTTACAGGGACCTGGGTCAAATGCTGGCAAATGGGATTAGATTAATTTAGGATATCTGGTCATCATGGACAAGTTGAACAAAAAGGTCTGTTTTTGTGCTGTGCATCTCTTTGACTCTATGACTCCCTGGTCATTGGGAACATCCTTCCTATTTGGCATGTTAGAATTTTAGAAGTGTCTGTGAGGATTTCCCTCATTCTTCTGAACTGAATATGTTGTTAACTAATACAGTCTCTCTTCATATGACAGTACTGTCATCCCAGGAATCAATATAGAGTTCTAGAGTCAGAGAGATGTACAGCATGGAAGCAGACCCTTTGGTCCAACCCGTCCATGCCGACCAGATGTCCCAACCCAATCTAGTCCCACCTGCCAGCACCCGATCCATATCCCTCCAAACCTTTCCTGTTCATATACCCATCCAAATGCCTCTTAAATGTTGCAATTGTACCAGCCTCCACCACATCCTCTGGCAGCTCATTCCATACATGTACCACCCTCTGCGTGAAAAAGTTACCCCTTAGGTCTCTTTTATATCTTTCCCCTCTCACCCTAAACCTATGCCCTCTAGTTCTGGACTCCCCGACCCCAGGGAAAAAACTGTGTCTATTTATCCTATCCATGCCCCTCATAATTTTGTAAACCTCTATAAGGTCACCCCTCAGCCTCCAACGCTCCAGGGAAACCAGCCCCAGCCTGTTCAGCTGCTCCATGTAGCTCAAATCCTCTAACCCTGACAACATCCTTGTAAATCTTTTCTAAACCCTTTCAAGTTTCACAACATCTTTCCGATAGGAAGGAGACCAGAATTGCACGTAATATTCCAACAGTGGCCTAACCAATGTCCTGTACAGCTGCAACATGACTTCCCAATTCCTGTACTCAATATTCTGACCAATAAAGGAAAGCATACCAAATGCCTTCTTCACTATCCTATCTACCTGCGACTCCACTTTCAAGGAGCTATGAACCTGCACTCCAAGGTCTATTTGTTCAGCAACACTCCCTAGGACCTTACGTTTAAGTGTATAAATCCTGCTAAGATTTGCTTTCCCAAAATGCAGCACCTTGCATTTATCTGAATTAAACTCTATCTGCCACTTCTCAGCCCATTGGCCCATCTGGTCCAGATCCTGTTGGATTCTGAGGCAACATTTTTTTCCAACTTCCAGTCTTCCGGCACCTCACCTATGAATATCGATAATACAAATATCTCAGCAAGAGGCCCAGCAATCACTTCTCTAGCTTCCCACAGAGTTCTCGGGTACACCCGATCAGGTCCTGGGGAATTTATCCACCTTTAACCGTTTCAAGACATCCAGCACTTCTTCCTCTGTAATCTGGACACTTTGCAAGATGTCACCATCTATTTCCCTACAGTCTATGTCTTCCATATCCTTTTCCACAGTAAATACTGATGCAAAATATTCATTTAGTATCTCCCCCATTTTCTGTGGCTCCACACAAAGTCCGCCTTGCTGATCTTTGAAGGGCCCTATTCTCTCCCCAGTTACCCTTTTGTCCTTAATATATTTGTGAAAACCCTTTGGATTCTCCTAAATTGTATTTGCCAACACTATCTCATGTCCCCGTTTTGCCCTCCTGATTTCCCTCTTAAGTATACTCCTACTTTCTTTATACTCTTCTTACGATTCACTAGATCTATCCTTTCTGTATCTGACATATGCTTCCTTCTTTTTCTTAACCAAACCCTCAATTTCTTTAGTCATCCAGCATTCCCTATACCTACCAGCCTTCCCTTTCACCCTGACAGGAATATACTTTCTCTGGATTCTTGTTATCTCATTTCTGAAGGCTTCCCATTTTCCAACTCTCCCTTTACCTGCGAACATCTGCCTCCAATCAGCTTTCGAAAGTTCTTGCCTAATACCGTCAAAATTGGCCTTTCTCCAATTTAGAACTTCAACTTTTAGATCTGGTCTATCCTTTGCCATCACTAGTTCAAAACGAATAGAATTATGGTCGCTGGCCTCAAAGTTCTCCCCCACTGACACCTCAGTCACCTGCCCTGCCTTATTTCCCAAGAGTAGGTCAAGTTTTGCACCTTCTGTAGCCAGTACATCCACATACTGAATCAGAAAATTGTCTTGTACACACTTAAGAAATTCCTCTCCATCCAAACCTTTAACACTATGGCAATCCCAGTCGATGTTTGGAAAGTTAAAATCCCCTACCATAACTACCCTATTATTCTTACAGATAGCTGAGATCTCCTTACAAGTTTGTTTCTCAATTTCCCTCTGACTATTGGGGGGTCTATAATACAATCCCTTTCTTTTTTCTCAGTTCCATCCGAATAACTTCCCTGGATGTATTTCCAGGAATATCCTCCCTCAGCACAGCTGTAATGCTATCCCTTATCAAAAATGCCACTCCCCCTCCTCTCTCACCTCCCTTTCTATCCTTCCTGTAGCATTTGTATCCTGGAACATTAAGCTGCCAGTCCTGCCCATCCCTGAGCCATGTTTCTGTAATTGCTATGACATCCCAGTCCCATGTTCCTAACCATGCCCTGAGTTCATCTGCCTTCCCTGTTAGGCCCCTTGCACTGAAATAAATGCAGTTTAATTTATTAGTCCTACCTTGTCCCTGCCTGCCCTGCCTGTTTGACTCATTTCTGTTCTCAGCTGTACCCGTCTCAGATCGATCTCTTTCCTCACTATCTCCCTGGATCCCCCCTTACTAGTTTAAATCCTCCCAAGCAGTTCTCGCAAATTTCCCTGCCAGTATATTAGTCCTTTGGTAAGCCTAAATTTGTTTCAAGTTACTAAACTTCCTGTTCCATGAGGTTTCTTTTTACCTAGTTTTATGTTGCTTGGTATGTTCGCCTTTATTGGTCACTGCATTGAATATGGGAGTTGAGAGGTCATGTTGCAGCTGTGCAGAACATTGGTTCGGCCACTTTTGGAGCTTTTCATGCAACTCTGAGGATGCTGTGAAAATTGAAAAGGTTCAGAAAGGATTTACGAGAATTGTGCCAGAGTTGGAGGGTTTGAGCTGTACAAAGAGGCTGACTAGGCTGGGACTGTTTTCTGTGGAATGTCAGGGGCTGAGGAGTGACCTTATCGAGGTTTATAAAATTATGAGGGGCATGGAAAGGATAAATAGACAAGGTATTTTCCCCATGGTAGGGGAGCCCAAAACAGGAGGGTATAGGTTTAAGGTGAGAGGGAAAAGATGTAAAAGGGACCTAAGGGGCAACTTTTTCACACAGTGCTTGTATGGAATGAGCTACCAGAGGAAGTGGTGGAGGCTGATACAATTGCAACATTTAAGAGGCATTTGGATGAGTATATGAATAGGAAGGATTTGGAGGGATGTGGACCAATGATGCCAAATAGAACTAGATTTATGTAGGGTATCAGGTCGGCATGGATGAGTCGATCGAAGGGTCTGTTTCTGTGCTGTACATCTCTGACTCTTTGACTCTTTTAGGTTTGGGGAAAACATAAATATGCAATGGCACATTTCTGGAATTAAGAATTTCTAAAAAGCCATTATTACACCAGGGTCTCACTGCAATAAAGTGCTGCTATAGATACAATTAATTTTCTGGGAATGAAGTGAAAAGGCAACTGTCCTCATTGTGACACCTACATGCGGATAAGTTAAGAAGAGTTAACATCAAATGCTTCAACTTTCAAGACTTCCACCTTCTCAGGCACCCCTTAAAAATATACACATAGCAATTTAAAACCTACTGTGTGCAAAATCCATTCATTAGGGAAGAAACAACCTGGTTAAAGAGGGAACTGTTCAACTAAGATTGCTTGTTGGCACATTTGGCCCCTATCATGGAACTCCCTGCAGTTCCTGGGGAAATAAATTTGTTGCAATATTCAGTGAAGGCACCCCTACATGCCCTAATGCAATTGAAATACAGCCAGTCTAAAGACAATTGCTAAGCTAGAGAATGATGGTGCACAATGATATTTCATAGTAAAGAAGTCAAAAAAAGGAAGTCAGATTAACCAGGGAGCACTGAAGCAACTCAGGATAATAGTCAGACCACGAAAGACACTTCCTGAAACCAATCCTGGGATTGCTTCTTTGAAAGGCTGCACTTCGGTCATTGGGATTTGGAGGAGATTTCTGAATTTCTTCAGCAAGATGTGAGACCAAGAACAACAGGAAACATGGCTGGCACTAGAGCACAGAAAGCATGCTCTGTCTCTGGGAGAAAATGTACACCATCGAACTATAAATATAGCAGCTTACAGCAATATATCTGAATTTCCATATCCCTTCCACTGAAGTTACAGCTAAGCAATTGGACAATACCCAAATGACACACCCACCTCAACATACGTATTTCCTACAGAGAACTCGATAATTTTGTTTTCAGATTCTAAAAAGAGTGAAACTCCTGAAGATCTTTTAATGTTATCTTGCTGCGTTTAGTTCCATATATGGACCAGGAAATTTCTGTGAACTATTCTGCTCCATTGACAGTATCATTCTGATCAGAAGGATGGCAGGTACTTTGGTAATGTCACTGTACCTGATGCAGGAATGATAGTGGAGTGGTTTTAGCTGGAAAGTTTCCTCAGCCCATTTCCTTTGAACCAAATAACAAATCATGGTCTCAACAACTGAAAGCCCATTGACATTGGTCAAGTATTTGAATTTTTATTCTTGCCACTGTAAGCAGGCATTTATTCAACTGTTTGGATCAGGATCAATTAATATGTCAGTTAACAGTATTTCCACTACAGAAGTACTTAGTGGGCTGTAAAATACTTTGGGCCCACCAGACCATCAGATGTAGAAGCAGAAACAGCTATTCAGCCTACCAGGCATTCCTGATTAAGAGCTTATGCTCAAAACATCGTCTCTCCGGCTCCTCAGACACTGCCTAACCAGCTGTGCTTTTCCAGCACCACACTTTTTGACACTATTCAGCACACCAAGTCTGTTTCACTGAGATTCAACAAAATCAAAGGCTGCTCTGATAACTCTCCACTCTACTTTTAGGTTGTGGAATGTGATACATAAAGCAAAATCATCCCCCCAATATCTTTTGGTGTTGTGTCCAACAATACCCCCAGAGATGCCTTACATCAATGCACTATAACTAATCATTATTCTTGTCATCTAAGTTATTGATACCGTGTGACGATGCAAAGTCTTCAGCAGAAGGTAGGCTTAATCTTGATAAAAAGGTCGGGTTATTATATTGTACTTAACAGCTGGTTACTTTATACCTGAGTTATATGATGGTCTAACAGGAAACTATCAAGTTTAGTTGAAGAATAAATACACATTATGTTTAGCTACTGGAACTGGCACTAAAACAAACAGCAGAACATTAAAACACACATCCATTAATTCATCTCAGGATCAGACCTAATGAGTGGAACTCCAAGACCATAAGTTGTAGAAGCAAAATTAGGCCTTTCAGTCCGTGGAATCTGCTCCACTATTCAATGAGATCACAGCTAATCTGATAATCCTTCACTCCATAAAAGACATTTGGACAAGTACATAGATAGAAAGAGTTTAGAGGGATATGGGCCAAACACAGGTAAATGGGACTAATTCAGTTTAGAAAACATGATCAGCATGGAACATGGTGTCAAAGGGCCTGCTTCTGTACACCTCTAGGACTCCACTTTCCTGCCTTTTCTGTGTCGGTGGGGGAGCACTTTGGGGCCAGCGACCATAATTCTATTCGTTTTAAAATAGTGATGGAAAACGATAGACCAGATCTAAAAGTTGAAGTTCTAAATTGGAGTAAGGCCAATTTTAATGGTATTAGGCAAGAACATTCGAAAGCTGATTGGAGGCAGATGTTCGCAGATAAAGGGACAGTTGAAAAATGGGAAGCCTTCAGAAATGAGATAACAAGAATCCAGAGAAAGTATATTCCTGTCAGGGTGAAAGGGAAGACTGGTAGGCATAAGGGAATGCTGGATGACTAAAGAAATTGAGGGTTTGGTTAAGAAAAAAGAAGGAAGCATATGACAGAAGAGATTTAGTGAATCCTTAGAAGAGTACAAAGGAAGTAGGAGTATACTTAAGAGGGAAACCAGGAGGGCAAAAAGGGGGCATGAGATAGCTTTGGCAAAGAGAATTAAGGAGAATCCAAGGGGTTTTTGCAAATATATTAAGGACAAAAGGGTAACTAGGGAGAGAATAGGGCCCTTCAAAGATCAGCAAGGCGGACTTTGTGTGGAGCCACAGAAAATGGGGGAGATACTAAATGAATATTTTGAGTCAGTATTTACTGTGGAAAAGGATATGGAAGGTATAGACTGCAGGGAAATAGATGGTGACAACTTGCAAAATGTCCAGATTACAGAGGAGGAAGTGCTAGATGTCTTGAAACGGTTAAAGGTGGATAAATCCCCAGGACCTGATCAGGTGCACCCGAGAACTCTGTGGGAAGCTAGAGAAGTGATTGCTGAGCCTCTTGCTGAGATATTTGTATCATCGATAGTCACAGGTGAGGTGCCGGAAGACCGGAGGTTGGCAAACATGGTGCCACTGTTTAAGAAGGGCGGTAAAGACAAACCAGGGAGCTATAGACCGGTGAGCCTGACCTCAGTGGTGGGCAAGTTGTTGGAAGGAATCCTGAGGGACAGGATGTACATGTATTTGGAAAGGCAAGGACTGATGCGGGATATTCAACATGGCTTTGTGTGTGGGAAATCATGTCTCACAAACTTGATTGAGTTTTTTGAAGAAGTAACAAAGGAGATTGATGAGGGCAGAGCAGTAGATGTGATCTATATGGACTTCAGTAAGGCGTTCGACAAGGTTCTCCATGGGAGACTGGTTATCAAGGTTAGATCTCATAGAATACAGGGAGAACTAGCCATTCGGATACAGAACTGGCTCAAAGGTAGAAGACAGAGGGTGGTGGTGGAGGGGTGTTTTTCAGATTGGAGGCCTGTGACCAGTGGAGTGCCACAAGGATCGGTGCAGGGCCCTCTACTTTTTGTCATTTACATAAATTATTTGAATGCGAGCATAGGAGGTACAGTTAGTAAGTTTGCAGATGACACCAAAATTGGAGGTGTAGTGGACAACGACAAGGGTTACCTCAAATTACAACAGGATCTTGACCAGATGGGCCAGTGGGCTGAGAAGTGGCAGATGGAGTTTAATTCAGATAAATGTGAGGTGCTGCATTTTGGGAAAGCAAATCTTAGCAGGACTTATACACTTAATGGCAAGTGTTAGGGAGTGTTGCTGAACAAAGAGACCTTGGAGTGCAGGTTCATAGCTCCTTGAAAGTGGAGTCGCAGATAGATAGGATAGTGAAGAAGGCGTTTGGTATGCTTTCCTTTATTGGTCAGAGTATTGAGTACAGGAGTTGGGAGGTCATGTTGCTGCTGTACAGGACATTGGTTAGGTCACTATTAGAACATTGCGTGCAATTCTCGTCTCCTTCCTGTTGGAAAGATTTTGTGAATCTTGAAAGAGTTCAAAAAAGATTTACAAGGATGTTGCCAGGGTTGGAGGATCTGAGCTACAGGGAGAGGCTGAACAGGCTGGGGCTGTTTCCCCTCGTGCTTCGGAGGATGAGCGGTGACCTTATAGAGGTTTACAAAATTATGAGGGGCATGGATAGGATAAATAGGCAAAGTCTTTTCCCTGGGGTCGTGGAGTCCAGAACTAGAGGGCATAGGTTTAGGGTGAGTGGGGAAAAATATAAAAGAGACCTAAGGGGCAACTTTTCATGCAGAGGGTGGTACGTGTATGGAATGAGCTGCCAGAGGATGTGGTGGAGGCTGGTACAATTGCAACATTTAAGAGGCATTTGGATGGGTATATGAATAGCAAGGATTTGGAGGGAAATGGACCGGGTGCTGGCAGGTGGGACTAGATTGGATTGCGATATCTGGTTGGCATGGACGGGTTGGACCGAAGGGTCTGCTTCCATGCTGTACATCTCTATGACTCTATAACACTATAACTCTTGATTCCCTTAATGATTAAAAATCTGTTGATCTTGAAGCTTATTAACCCAGCCTTGACAGCCCTCTGAGGAAAAGAACTCCAGAGATTCCCTACTCTCTGAGAGAACGTCTCATAAGGTCAATTAATACTTTCAAGCAATATTCCTTCCAAGGTGTGTGGCTGTGCATGCACACTCTCACTCCAAGTTTCCAGGAATGGCAATCAACATCAGCAGGCCAACTGTAGCATTGACCTCTGGTTCTGAGAGTTGCTGACACAACATGGACCTCAGAGATCTGCACAGCTTGAAAGAAAATTGCAGGGCACTCTGTTTTTAATTCTGAACTATCTTATACAACAAGACTTCAGATAAAAAATGTGGCTTCTTGCTTTCCACAAAAATATCCTAACGTCTTGTGTTATTTGAATTTGTTCATTTGAATTTGTGCTCACTCATTCTAAAGCCATCCTGCAAACCCAATAGATCACTTGCATCTTGATGATCACTACCACTTGGCATCTTAAAAAGCTTCAACAGATTTTTTTTTGCTTCCGCTGTAGAGAAAGTAAGTCTGGCTCTGTGCTACTTCCTGGCTTACAAGCTTAAGTCCCAGATTTATGAGTCTGTCTTTCCCTAAGCTCGTGGCTGTGCACCGATACAATTTTAAATATTGTCAACTTTGTATTCTAAATACAGCCTCATTGACTTTGTGTGTAAGGTTCAAGGAGGTTTCGCTTTGCTTCAGCAGTGTATCTACTAAAACACACAGAGAAGATTATCCTAGCTCCAGGCCCAGGAGTAGAATTCAAATTGCTAATTTCATTCCATATTTTCTGAATATGGTACAGTCAATTCTTTCACTGGAGAAGAACCTTGGAATCAGTTAGGAAACTGATTGCTGCAATTTGTCATGCTGTCTCTCTGCGTTGATGAAGTTGTGATTGCTTAAATCTTGTCAACTGATTGACATAAATTTCGCAACAGGATTGGAAAATCACAGAAGGAAGCTTTCGACATGATAACTCCTTCTTGTGACTTTCCATTGGATACACAGGGAACTGCCACGTGCCTTTTCCCAAGTTTTTCAATGTTGTGCAAACCCAATCCAAACCAAAATGTCTACTCTGTGTTCTGTGAGTCCTAGTCCAAAAGCCAGTCTCATATTTGTATTCAGTTCTGGTCTCCCTGCTATAGGAAAGATGTCATGAAAGTTGAAAGGGTTCAGAAAAAATTTACAAGAACGATATCATCATTGGAGGGTTTGAGCTAAAGGGAGGGGTTGAACTGACTGAGGCTTTTTCTTCTGGAGTATTGGAGGCTGAAGGGTGACCTTGTAGAGATTTATAAAATCTTGAAGGGCATGGATAGGTTGATTTGGAGATGCTGGTATTGGACTGGGATGTACAAATTTAAAAATCACACAACACTAGGTTATTGTCCAACAGGTTTAATTGGAAGCACTAGCTTTTGGAGCGCCACTCCTTCATAGGATAGGTTGAATTGCCAAGATCTTTTTTTCCAGGGCAGAGGAATCCAAAACTAAAGAGCATAGGTTTTAGGTGGGAATGAAAATCTTTTAAATGGACCTGAGGGACAACTTTTTTACACAGAGATGATGTGTGTGTGGCATGAAGGTATGTCAGACATGATGGTGGAGGCAGGTACAAATCCAACATTTAATATCCATCTGGATAGGAGCATGAATAGACAATAGACAATAGGTGCAGGACTAGGCCATTCTGCCCTTCGAGCCTGCACCACCATTCAATATGATCATGACTGATCATCCTTAATCAGTATCCTGTTCCTGCCTTATCTCCATAACTCTTGATTCCACAATCCTTGAGAGCTTTATCCAACTCTTTCTTAAATGAATCCAGAGACTGGGCCTCCACTGCCCTCTGGGGCAGAGCATTCCACACAGCCACCACTCTCTGAGTGAAGACGTTTCTCCTCATCTCTGTCCTAAATGGTCTACCCCGTAGTTTTAAGCTGCGTCCTCTGGTTTGGCACTCACCCATCAGCAGAAACATGTTTCCTGCCTCCAGAGTGTCCAATCCTTTAATAATCTTCTATGTCTCAATCAGATCCCCTCTCAGTCTTCTAAACTCAAGGGTATACAAGCCCAGTCGCTCCAGTCTTTCAGTGTAAGGTAATCCCGCCATTCCAGGAATTGACCTCGTGAACCTATGCTGCACTCCCTCAATAGCCAGAATGTCTTTCCTCAAATTTGGAGACCAGAACTGCACTCAGTACTCCAGGTGTGGTCTCACCAGGGCCCTGTACAGCTGCAGAAGAACCTCTTTGCTTCTATACTCAATCCCTCTTGCTATGAAGGCCAGCATGCTATTAGCCTTCTTCACTACCTGCTGTACCTGCATGCTTACCCTCATTGGCTGGTGTACAAGAACACCCAGATCTCTCTATACTGCCCCTTTACCTAAAGTGATTCCATTTAGGTAGTAATCTGCCTTCCTGTTATTGCCACCAAAGTGGATAACCATACATTTATCCGCATTAAACTGCATCTACCATGCATCTGACCACTCACCTAACTTGTCCAGGTCACCCTGTAATCTCCTAACATCCTCATCACATTTCACCCTGCCACCCAGCTTCGTATCAAATAGAAAGTATTTAGAGGGATAAGGGCCAAATATTGGCAAATGGGCCTGGATCAGTTTAGGATGTCTGGTTGGTGTGGATGAGCCAGGCTAAAGGATCTATTTCTATACTGTATAACCATATGACTCTAAGTGTTTCAGCAGAAAGAAGTAGACCATTTGGCCCTTTGTGTTTATGTTGGTTTTATATTTGAACATTATGATTTTGTGCCACTCTCCTACCTTTTAAACTCCACAATTTTTCAAAACCTCATCAAAACTCTCAATTCATTATCTACTATTAAATGCTGTATCTACAATATTTCCTCCAATTTCTAGCTAACAATTGACATAAGAAGAATGTATATCAATTCTGTTTTTGTGGGGCAAAGCTGACAATGAGGGGAGAATAGTAACCAGCACTAATGGAAGCAGGAGACATGGTTCAGCCACCAGTTGTAGCTGTATCAAATAGGTACCATTTTAATTTGAGGTAAGCTCTTCAAAATTACAATCTATGTACACTTCAATCCCTTAACGCTTGCCTCAAATATCAGTCATAAAAAAAAGACTTTTACATTTCATACAGTGAACATGACCTTTTTTTCATCATGGACCATTCTCTCAATATTAAAACAAAACAAAAGGTCTTTTCCCAAAGTAATGAATACATATAAGGCTGAGAGGAAATAAAAGTAAAATGAATCATGAAACAGTGATTGTGTGACATTTAGTTTGGGTATTAAAAGCCTAAAAATTTAGTTTTTAGACTGATAGTCAGTGCTGTTTTTCACAGTTGAAGTTCTGTGGTTGTAAATAAGTGATAATAAAATTAATGCATATTCAGTAATTTTGTGTTGCTGCAGAAATTATGCTCATCTTGTATGTCACCATGCCAGCATATTTTACCAGAATATCAATGCAGAGTAATCTGTTAAGCAAGGAGGAGGAATTTCTGGATGGGTTTGTACCGAACACAGTCACACCCAAGAAAAGTACAGATTTGTTTTTGCACTTACTAAATGACAGGATGTGATAACCATTGGCAAGACCATTGCATGTTCCTCATTGACCTTGAGGATGTGGATAATAGCAGGTTTCTTGAACTGCTGCAGTTGGTCTGCTGAAATTATCTCTGAAGTGCTGTTGAATGGACTTCCAGGATTTTGAAGGAATCATTGTATATTTCCAAGTAAGGATAGTGTGTGACTTGTAGTGAATTATGCAGGTAATAGCAGACCATAAGACCATAAGACATAGGAGCAAAAGATTGCCTTTCAGCCCATCAAGTCTTCTCCATTATTCAACGCAATCCTGGTTAATCTGATACTCCTCAACTCCTCTTTCATCCCTTTTCTGGTTAACCTTCATTGGTTAAAAATCTGTCTGTCTCAATCTTGAATACAATTAACAACCCAACCCCTACAGCCCTCTGCAGTAAATAATTCCACTGATTCAACTAGCCTCTAAAAAAAAAGAAATCCCTCCTGAACTCTGAGGTAAATGAGTAACCCCTTATACTGAGACAATGCCCTTTCCTCCTAGATTCTCCCACAAGAGGAAATCATCTTGCTGCATCTACCCTACCAAGTCCCCTAAGAATCTCATACATTTCAGTCAGATTGCCTCTCATTCTTCTCAATTTCAATAAGTAAAGGCCCAACATCCACAACCCTCCAGACCCAGGATCAACCCAGTGAAACTTCTCTGGACTACCTCCAATGCCTAATGACTTGTGTTCCCATTCATCTGCTGCCTGCCTGCTTCTATACAGTAGCATTTGTAGATTTCAAAAGTGCTCCTGACAAAGACTTGGTTTGCACCTGCAGTGCATCTTGTAGCTTGTATATGTAGCCACAGTACAATGAATAGTTTACATGGTGACTGAGCTGCTAATCCAGCAGGCTGCTAGGCATTGAAATGCGGTGAACTTCGTAATGATTGGTGGAACTGCGATCGTCCAAAAGAAGTGGAGATTATTCCATCACACTCCTGATCTGCGCCCTAGAGATGGTGCAAAAGATTTAGAGTGTCATGAGCATTGTCTCTGATTTAAATTCTAGGCTCAATGTTTGTGTGGCGAGTCAATTAAAGTTTCTAATCAACAATGACCTCTAAGGTGATGCTGATGATGGAGAAATAATGAAGGGATAATAATGCCATTGCATGTCAAGGTGAGGTGGTTGGACTCTGCTGAGAGTGGTCATTTCTTGGTACTTAGGTGGCAAGCAATTTGGATAGAAATAATGTGTAAGGGTATGGGGATGAAGCAGAATTTGACATTCGAAGAACCAATGCAGGCATGGATCACCACAACAGTGCTCTGATTCTTTGATTCTACAACGGTGCCCGAATATTAGCCAGGTCTTGCAACAAGCAGGAAAGGGCTGCTTCATTATCTGAGGATATATGAATGGAACTGAGCACTAATTATCAACGAACATTTCCTTTTCTGATTTTATAATGAAAAGATGGTCAACGGTGAAAGGACTGAAGATGGCAGGACATAGAAAGCTATCCTGAAGCAATGTCAGAGAGATAAAATTGACTGGGGTTGAGATGCAATGCTACATATGTATAGAATCTTGAGTAGACCATACCATAGTAAAACTAAAGTACTGTGGACGCTGGAGATCAGAAAATTAAACAGGGAACACTGAAGAAACTCAGCTGCTCTCGCAACATCAGAATTTCAATTTCAAATAAAAGTCATATCGGACTCAAAATGTTAACTTTGTTTCTCTCTCCACAAATGCTGCTGGACCTGCTGAGTTTCTCTAGCACTTCTAGTTTGTATTTTAGACCACGGCATTCTGTTTCGAGTCAGTCACCATAATATGAGAATGAGGTACAAGAGAAAGTGGAGGAGTACCAGAGTTGGGACATCATATTACAGTCAAGATTAAAATAATGCTGGAAAAGTACAGCAGGTCAGGCAGCATCCAAGGAACAGGAAAATCGACATTTCGGGCAGGAGCCCTTTATCAGGAATGAGGCTGGAAGCCTCGGGGTGGAGAAATAATGGGAGGGGGTGGGGCTGGGGATAAGATAGGTAAGATGTAATAGGTGGATGAGGAAGGGGTAAAGGTGATGGGTTGGAGAGAAGGATGGAGCGGATAGGTGGGAAGGAAGATTGACAGGTGGGACAGGTCATGAGGATGGTGCTGAGTTGGAAGTTTGTAACTGGGGTAAGGTAGGGTATTCCTGATGAAGGGCTTTTGCACGAAATGTCGATTTTCCTGCTCCTCGAACGCTGCCTGAACTGCTGTGCTTTTCCAGCACCACGCTAATCTAGAATAAGGTGGGAGGAGGGGAAATGAGGAAACTGGTGAAGTCCACGTTGATGCCCTGGGGTTGAAGGGTTCCAAGGCGGAAGATAAGGCATTCTTCCTCCAGGCTTTAGGTGGTGAGGGAGTGGCGGTGGAGGAGGCCCAGGACCTGCATGTCCTCAGCAGACTGGGAGGGGATACTGAAATGTTTGGCCATGGGGCGGCGGGGTTGATTAGTGTGGGTGTGCCGGAAATGTTCCCTGAAGTGATCTGCGAGAAGGCATTCAGTCTCCCCGAAGAAACGAGACCGCATCAGGAGCAACGGATGCAATAAATGACATTTGTGGAAGTGCAGGATAAACTTTGATGGATGTGGAAGGCTACTTTGGGAGGTGAGGGAGGAGGTGTGAGTGCAGTGGCAGAGGAAGGTGCCAGGAGGGGAGGGTGGCTTGTTAGGGGCATGGACCTGGCCAGGTAGTCATCGAGGGAGTGGTCTTTGCGGAAAGTGGATAAGGGTGGGGAGGGAAATATATCCCTGGTTGTGGGGTCCGTTTATATGTGGCGGAAATGTCAGCAGATTATGTGGTTTATGCGGAGGTTGGTGGGGCGGAAGGTGAGGATCAGGGGGTTTCTGTCCTTGTTGTGGTTGGAGGGGTGGGGTTTGAGGGCGGAGATGCAGGACGTGGATGAGATGCGTCGGAGGGCACCTTCAACCACATGGGAAGGGAAATTACAGTCTTTGAAGAAGGAGGCCATCTGGTGTGTTCTGTGGTGGAACCTGTCCTCCTGGGAGCAGATACGGTGGAGGTGGAGGAATTGGGAATAGGGGTGGCATTTTTGCAGGAGGTAGGGTGGGTGGAGGTAATCCAGGTAGCTGTGGGAGTCAGTGGATTTGTAAAAAATGCCGGTGTTGAGTTGGTCATCATTGATAGAGATGGAGAGGTCCAAAAAGGTGTCAGAGATGGCCCAGGTAAATTTAAGGCTGGGATGGAATGTGTTGGTGAAAATGATGAACTGCTCAACCTCCTCATGAGAGCACGAGGTGGTGCCAATGCAGTTATCAATGTAGCAGAGGAAGAGGTGGGGAGTGGTGCCGGTGTAACTACGGAAGATGGACTGTTCTCCGTAGCCAACAAAAAGACAGGCATAGCTGGGGCCCATGCAGGTGCCCATGGCTATCCCTTTGGTCTGGAGGAAATTGGAGGATTCGAAAGAGAAATTGTTGAGGATAAGGACCAGTTCAGCCTAACAAATGAGAGTGTCAGTGGAAGGGTACTGGCGGGGACATCGAGAGATGAAGGAACAGAGGGCTTGGAGGTCCTGGTCATAGCAGTTGGAGATGTAGAGGGATTGGATGTCCATAGTGAAGATGAGGCATTGGTGGCCAGGGAAACGGAAGTCTTGCAGGAGGTTGAGGTCATGGGTGGTATCCAAAATATATGTGGGGAGTTCCTGGACTAGGGGGGAATAGGATTGTATCGAGGTAGGTGAAGACGAGTTCAGTGGGGCAGGGGCAGGCTGAGACGATGGGTTGGCCAGGGTGGTCAGGCTTCTGGATCTTGGGAAGGAGATAGAATCGGGTGGTGCAGGGTTCCTGAACTATGAGATTGAAGGTATGGGTGACCTCCTGAGTTGATGAGGTCGTGTATGGTCTTGGAGATGGTGGCTTAGTGATGGAGGGGGGGGTCTTGGTCGAGGAGGCAGTAGAAGGAGGTGGCTTCGGGTTGGCACCTGGCTTCAGCGGTGTAGAGGTCATTGCGCCAAACTACTACTGCACCCACTTTATCTGCTGGCTTGATGGTGTGTTTGGGATTGTAGCAGAGGAAATGGAAGGCTGTGTGTTGTTAGGGTAAGAGGTTGAAGTAGGGAGGGTGGTAGACAGGTTGAGGTGGTTAATGTCCTGGTGGTAATTGGAAATGAAGAGATCAAGGACGGGTAATAGACCAGCACGGGGTATCTAATGGATGGAGTGTGTTGGAGGCGGGTGAAGGTCCTCGAAGGGAGTCCTGATTGAAAAAGTAAACTCGGAGACTGAGGTGGCGGAAGAAGTATTGAACGTCATGACGCGTAGTGAATTTGTTGATGCGTGGATGGAGGGGGATGAAGGTAAGGCCTTTGCTGAGGACTGATCGTATTACAGCTGTTCAACATATTGGTAAGGCCACATACAATTCTGGTCACCCTACAGAAAGGATGTTATTAAACCGGAAAGGATGAAAATATTGTTTACAAGGATGTTGCCGAGAGTGGAAGACTTGAGTTATAAGGAGAGGCTGAAGATGCTGGGACTTCTACCCCTGGAGCATCGGAAGCTGAGGGAGTGACCTTATAGAGGTTTATAAAGTCACGAGGGCCATAGATAAGGTACATAGCAAGGTCTTTTCCCCATGGTGGGGTGTCCAAAACTAGAGGCCACAGGCCTAAGGTGAGAGAGGAAAGATTTAAAAGGTACTTAAACAGCAACTTTTTCACACAGAGGATGGTGCGCACATGGAAAGAGCTGCCAGAGGAAGGTAGAGGTGGGTACCGTTAAAAATTAAAAATGGTAACATTGTTTGAACAGGAGTCAATGTAGGTCAGCAGCCACAAGAGTGAAAGGGAAACAAATGGGACTTGTTGCAGCTAATGACATGGAACAAAATTTTGGATGAGCTCGATCTTAAAGAGAGTTGAATAAGGAAAACTAACCAGGAGTGAGTTGGTATGGTCAAGTTGAGGTAACAAAGGCATGAATGATGGTTTCAGCAGCAGGTGAGCTTATCCTTATTTGCAAATCCCTTGATGGCCTTCCACTCCTTATCTTTCAATTTACAGCGAGGTATTCCTCCAAGATGTCTACACCCTTCTAATTCTGGTTTCTCAATAATAATTGTTCCACAATTGATGGTGGTGCTTTTATTTGCCTTATTCTAAAGTTCTGGAATACCTTCTCTACACCTCTCCACCTCGTTATCATGCTTGCCTTTTTAAGAAACTCAGTAAATCCTACTTCTTAGACCAATCTTTTAGTCATCTAGTCTAATAACTGCTTGTGCATCTCCATGTCACAATTTGTTTTCTAAAACTCCTGTGAAGTGCCTTGGGAAGTTTCATTACATTGGAGGTACTATATAAATATAAGTTGTTGTTCTAGTAGGAGGAGTGAGATATTAATCAAGAAAGCAAATAGGGAATTCAGATGAAACATCTTTAGCAAACAAAGGCAACAATGTGGAACTCACTATTACTCGGAGTCAGTAGTATTTGCTGTATAATAGTTCACAGTCAGTCTTTTCGTATACCTTTAAAAAGCATATTCATGATATCACCTCTGTTTTGCAATATGAGGTATAAAGGTTGCATATTCTACCTTACCCAGGATCATTTGATGCATGCAGTTCTGTTGTAAATTAATTGCTTCCAACAGGGTGATTTCCATGATGTAGCAATGCTTATTTTGTGCCCAGTAACATAAGAAACCAAGTATAGACATTGTGGCTTTGAAGAATCCGAAGCTATACATTGCATCCAGCTATTATGTGAAAATATTACGTTCTTCAAATGCCTAAGTGTCTGCATTAACATTAATCCCTTGGATTCTGGGGGCAATTTAATAATGATGAGGCAGCATCCGAGGAGCAGGAATTCCTGATGAAGGGCTTATGCCCGAAACGTGGACTCTCCAGCTCCTCAGATGTTGCCTGTAAAGAAGTTCAAATGAAATGGGGGAGACCAAAGGGTCCTGAGGGCCACAGGGACAGCATGGTAAAAGGGATCATGACAAATGTGGGCAACTTGGTGCATCAAGGGTGGAGTTTCAAATTTCACATATTGGCTTGAAAATCAACTTTGTAATAACTTCATAAAATGGTTGCAATCACTTGAAAAATTGGAGCAGCAATTTTATCATTGCACAGGGTCGGAGTTATAATCTTTGATTTGGAGGCTCTCTTAGGTATAATTGCAGTTATCATATCTTCACCGATTAAGCAATGTCACATATATGCCTTCAGTTCTCACCTCTCTCTCTTGGGCAGTTATTATAAAAGAATACAAATAAGAAGTTATGGCCTTTAAAAGTCATGAATATTACATTGTGCCCACTCATTGACTCCTTTTCAAGGAAATTCAACAAGTATTATTATAACAAGGAACTTAAAAACAGAACTTTAAATTCCCATGGAATATGATCAAGAATTCGATGGATGACACCTAAATTGGTTGGGTGGTAAATAGTGAGGAGAGTAGACATAAACCGCAGGACAGTTTCAATTGACTGGTCAGACAGACGGGGTAGTGAAAAACAGAATTCCCCTCAAAAAAGTGCGAAGTAATGCATTTGTAGAGGGCTAACAAACAAGGGATTACACGATGAGTAGGAGGACTAGAGCAAGTACTGAAGATCAGACAGACCTTGACGTGCATATCCATGGATCCCTGAAGATAATAGGGCACATAGCTAATGTGATTAAGAAGGCATGTGGGATACATGACTTTATTAGCTAAAGCATAAAATATAAAAGCAAAGGAGTTTATACTGGAAATGTATGCAAGCAGTCCGCAGGTTACGACTGGATTTTATTTGTGAGTACGTTCCTGAGAGGGAACACTTTTATGCAAGTCAGAAGACAAAGCAGTACAGTATAAAATATCTGATTATAAGTACAAGCAAACATTGGCATGTCCGATGCTTAAAATTAGTAGTACTATGGTGTCTCGTTCGTAAGTACAAGTGTTCATAATTCAGACACTCGTAAAGCAGGGACTCCCTGTAAAACACACATTAGGCCACAGCTGAGGTACTATGTGCAGTCCTGGTCACTACATTATAGAAAGAGGTCAGGCAGCAGCTAAGGAACAGGAGAATCGACGTTTCGGGCATAAGCCCTTCTTCAGGAATGAGGAAAGTGTGTCCAGCAGGCTAAGATAAAAGGTAGGGAGGAGGGACTTGGGGGAGGGGCGTTGGAAATGCGATAGGTGGAAGGAGGTTAAGGTGAGGGTGATAGGCTGGAGTGGTGGGGGCGGAGAGGTCAGGAAGAAGATTGCAGGTTAGGAAGGCGGTGCTGAGTTCGAGGGATTTGACTGAGACAAGGTGGGGGGAGGGGAAATGAGGAAACTGGAGAAATCTGAGTTCATCCC
Source organism: Chiloscyllium punctatum (assembly GCF_047496795.1). Taxonomy (NCBI): domain Eukaryota; kingdom Metazoa; phylum Chordata; class Chondrichthyes; order Orectolobiformes; family Hemiscylliidae; genus Chiloscyllium; species Chiloscyllium punctatum. The sequence continues at coordinate 98,410,342 of NC_092746.1, forward strand.
TTGTGGTTGGAGGGTTCCTAGGTGGAAGATGACGTGCTCTTCCTCCAACCGTCGTGTTGCTATGGTCTGGCGATGGAGGAGTCCAAGGACCTGCATGTCCTTGGTGGAGTGGGAGGGGGAGTTGAAGTGTTGAGCTACAGGGTGGTTGGGTTGGTTGGTCCGGGTGTCCCAGAGGTATTCTCTGAAACGGGCCGCGGACCCCACCACCAGGAATATATTTCCCTTCCCTCTCCTATCAGTGTTCTGAAAAGACCACTCCCTCCGTGACTCCCTCGTCAGGTCCACTCCCCCCACCAACCCAACCTCCACTCCTGGCACCTTCCCCTGCAACCGCAAGAAATGCAAAACTTGCGCCCACACCTCCCCCCTTACTTCCCTCCAAGGACCCAAGGGATACTTCCATATCTGCCACAAATTCACCTGCACCTCCACACACATCATCTATTGCATCCGCTGCACCCGATGTGGTCTCTTCTATATTGGGGAGACAGGCCGCCTACTTGCGGAACGTTTCAGAGAACACCTCTGGGACACCCAGACCAACCAACCCAACCACCCCGTAGCTCAACACTTCAACTCCCCCTCCCACTCCACCAAGGACATGCAGGTCCTTGGCCTCCTCCATCGCCAGACCATAGCAACACGGTGGTTGGAGGAAGAGCACCTCATCTTCCGCCTAGGAACCCTCCAACCACAAGGGATGAACTTAGATTTCTCCAGTTTCCTAATTTTCCCTCCCCCCACCTTGTCTCAGTCAAATCCCTCGAACTCAGCACCGCCTTCCTAACCTGCAATCTTCTTCCTGACCTCTCCGACCCCACCCACTCCGGCCTATCACCCTCACCTTAACCTCCTTCCACCTATCGCATTTCCAACGCCCCTCCCCCAAGTCCCTCCTCCCTACCTTTTATCTTAGCCTGCTGGACACACTTTCCTCATTCCTGAAGAAGGGCTTATGCCCGAAACGTCGATTCTCCTACTCCTTGGATGCTGCCTGACCTGCTGCACTTTTCCAGCAACACATTTTCAGCTCTGATCTCCAGCATCTGCAATCCTCACTTTCTCCTCGAACATTATAGAAAGAATATGATTGCACTAGCAAAGGGACAGGGTAGATTTTTTGGTTGCTAGCTGGGCTGGACGGTCTGAGCTGTGAGCAAAGATTGGATAGGCTAGCTTTATTTTCCTTTCAGTATTAAAGGTTGATAGAGCTAAAAGAGGTGTATAAGATTGTGAGGAGCATAGAAACAGAAAATAGAAAGGCACTTTTTCCATCAGTATTCTTTGGAGTTTAGAAGAATGAGAACTGACTATTTGAAATACATAGGATTCTTTGAGGTCCCAATAACTGCGAAGTGGTTGTCTCCCGTGGTGGGAGAGTCTAGGACCAGAGAGCATAATCTCAGCCAAAGATAAGGAGGATTTTCTTCTGTCTGAGGGTTGTGAATCTGTGGAATTCTTTACCCCAGAGGATTGTTGGGTCTGAGTCATTGCATATATTCACGATTGAGATAGATTTACAAATAGTAAGGATATCAAGGGAATTATAGGGCAAAGACAAGAAATCAGAGTTACCAGATACATCACTGTATGGCAGAGCCAACTCAATGACCTGAATGGCCTACTTCTGCGATCACATCTTTTGATGTTTCGTTGTCTACCGCAGGGTATGATATTTCATGATAACAACATAAGGTTCTTTTTTCCACCTGTACTTTATTAACAAGATGCGCTATTTCTTTCCTCTATTTTAATAATAGACCATTAGAATTTACTCAGTAATCATATATCATTTCCCTTTACTGAGAAATAATTGTGTGGTAAATGTTTCTTCTCTCCCAAGAAGCCCACAGCATAATGTCAATTGTAAAATTAGCATTTATTGGTAAATAGAATATGTATGCCTCATTTATCAACTTTGATGCCAACTGGTTCTTGCCCTTTCTGCTCAATATCTCTAGTCATTTGTTGCCTTTATTCTGTGCCATACTGCAATCACTGAAAGATTTTGTACAGTTGGCTCACCTTGCAAAACAGCACAGATTGGCAGGGTATGATCACAAAGAGGAAAGGAGAAGGATAGATTCTGAAGATACGTTACTATGGGAACTAGGAACTACAAAAATTGAAGATGAAAGAAATCACATCCAACGTAGCACCTTATCACATCTCTTCCAAATATCACAAAGACCTTTACATGCAATGCATTACTTTAAAATTCAGTTGCTGCTGCTATTTAAGCAAAAGGCTAGGCTCATTTGCACATGTGCAAAATGTCCTTTTAAACTACATTTGCTAGTTGGACGGTGAATAACTTTGCTATGGCAGAAAACTCATTGTTTTTCTTTGAATAGTATGAAGGCCTCTTTACTATCTAATGGAAATTCAGTTTTATATTCACAGATAATTTATGAATGCCAGGAAAAAGTAGCCAGGACCTTCGGATAACATCCAATCCAATAGTTTAGCGTTCCATCAGTACCGCACAGAAATAACACCCCAGTCTCCTGATCACCTGATCTGTGGGGTCATTCTGATCAAAATGCTATCCTGAGTCATTAAAGCACATTGAAAAGATATGTGCATGTTTATATTTTTAACATATGGCGTAATTCCTAAGAATCCCTCCTTTTCAAATCATTATGCATTCATACAAACATTCAAAAAAGAGGTCAAGGAATAAATCAAAACCACAGCAATTGCTTCTAAATATTAAAGTCCTGAAACTTCAAATAATAGCCCATTAGAATTAACCCAATTGCTGGCAACATGGATTGCAATTCTTATCTAGCTAGGGCTTAGTTTTTCCCCTTGGGTTAGATTGTTCCACCTTCCCAGTCCCTCACTCAAACCAAATCTAGGCTGGCAGATGCATATAGTTCCTGCTCTGTTTTTTTGGCTGGCTGCTTCTGTCTGTGTCTCTGCTTCTTTATGTCTGCTGTCTTTGCACTTATCGCTGTTTTCTCTTGGCATGGAGCCCCGTGCACACACTGAGTTCCATATTTGCCGAATTCCACCTTGTCTCTGTCATTGAAATAAAGGGAGGAATAATCCAGTCACCTCTTGTGGTGTACTTTAACTGTGCATGTAAGCATGAGAAAATCAGCAGCATGGAAAGGATGGTTCTGGATATTTTTTGCCTTGTCAAAGCGCAATGTAAAAATTGAAGGCATTGATTATTGTGTCACTAGGGTCCCTGCATAGCAACCAGAGAGTAAAATCATCTCTCAAGCAGCAGCAATTCCTAAAAATAATGCAACACATCAGCAGGCTAAATTGACTGAGCGATACATGCCTCTGAATCAGACACGTGCATTTTGCACTTTTACTGTTCACTCAGCTATAACAGGTTGAGCTTTAATAACAAAAATCACATTTCCACAAATTTCATTTCATGTTTATAATCTGTTTTAACCATATTACAATTAAATATATTTTATGAAAGGAATTTTGACTGTAATTACAGACTATACTGCGGCATAATAATTCTGAAATTGAAAACTAGGCTTCAAAAATACTATCAATTGTCAGAAAGAAGACCATCTGGTTCACCAATCTGTTTTAGGGAAGAAAATCTGCTATCCTTGTTCCTGACCTGTCCTACACTTGACGCTGGACCCACGCCAATGTGTTTCAGTCTTACCTACTCTGAAATAGCCTAGCAAGACACTCAAAGGCAAATAGGATTTGATTTTGTCAGAGATGTTCACATGCTGTGAAATAGTAAAAAAAAGCTATTGACTCCACAGTTTCAGAAGTAATTGTGTTGCAATGCAAGGACAATTATCTCTGTTGCTTTCAGGCTATGAAGTGGAGTGGTTAAGTTATCACCTCAAAAACTGGAACCTGATATAAACAATTTCTTACACTCTTGGAAGTTATAATTGTTTTCAAATGCAGCATTGAATAATGACTGGCAAGAATGCAAACTGCAAATGCATCATATTCTGTCTCTTCCAACTCAGTAGAAATCAAAGCAGTCATGCGCATTTGAAATGAAAGTGTGAACATTTTTGCAATGCACCAGCTCCTTCTCAATGTGAAAAGTGTGTCAAATTTAAATATCTCGCAGCAAGCATTCCCTGGGTTAGAGTCTGATTTTTTTGAAAATTAGTCTCTATTTGTGCTGTGTCTCAGTTGGTAGGTATCCCACTCTCAGGTTGGAAGTTCAAGTCTACACCACAGACCTGAGCACAAACCTAGGCTCAAACTCCAGTGATTAGATTAGATTCCCGACAGTGTGGAAACAGGCCGTCAGCCCAACAAATCCACACCAACCCTCCGAGGAGTAACCCACCCAGACACATTTCCCTATGACGAATGCACCTAACATTGTGGGCAATTTAGCATGGCCAATTCACCTGACCTGCACATCTTTGGAGTGGGGGAGGAAACCAGAGCACCCAGAGGAAACCCACGCAAACACGGGGAGAATGTGCAAACGCACACAGACAGGAATTGGAAGTGAACCTGGGACCCTGGTGCTGTGAGGCAGCAGTGCTAACCACTGGGCCACTGCGTCACCCTCAATGATCAGAGGTCCTGTCCTTTGGATGAGACAATAAAAAAAATTACCCCTTGGTGAATGTTAAAGATCTCTGGGTGCTGCTTTCATAGAAGAACAGAGGCGAATGTCTCTGTTTCTCTGGTCAATATTTATCTGTTAATCAGCACCACTAATGGAGGTTATTATTACATCCCTGTTTCTGAGGGTTGCTGCTTGCAAATTGGTTGTTTCCTGTAACTGCAATTACATTTCAAAAATGTTTCTGTGGTTGAAAGCACAATGGAATATCCTGAGGTCATGAAAGGTGCTCAAAGACTTTCTGTTTTTGTTTAATTGCCTGCTGATTTCATTCATAAAAGATTATTGTTAATCAAGATGTATTAACAGGAAAGAGTGAAACCTGCTTTCTCACAAATAAAAGCTTGACTTTGGCAAATCCGTAATGGAATAAAAACATTTATTTATTCCCTGACTATGAATACTTCCCTTCTCTGTATGCTCTGCTGAAGCCGCTGTCTTATGACTCCACTGGTGGCAATAGCTCTCCATACCTATTACCATGGCAAAAAAAATCACAGGAGAGAAAAGAGTAGATGGTCATAGGTTTCTGAACTATTAGGGAGAAGGGCTTGCATTACAGCCAACTTTGATATCTGTACATGGGCACTTTATAGGAGATTTTACTGGATACTGGCCAGACACAAAAAGATTAGTTGCCTCTATGCTCTGGATATTTTAGCTGAAATCATTTAATTGATCTCCCACTCAAGATCAAACCTGGACCTTTCCTGATCTGTACTATCACAATGTACAGCTGGGAATACTCACAGTTTAAAAAACAAAAGTGACAGAATAATTTCAAGCATAATATGAATTGCTGTCCAATGTATTTTTGAGAACAAAATTCTGGTGACTGTCGGGCGGTTATGTGAACGCGCATTGTCTCTGTATAATTCGTGATATACCTGAGCTTCTGAAATTTCATTCCAAACCAGGCTCTATGACCTACCAGATCTTTGATAATGCAAATGAGGCCATTTGGCCCATTAGACGGAAGATATCACAGCACCTATTCATACCTTAACATTGAAGATAGGTCCTATAGACTATTTAACTCCATATCCATTATGTTAATTTAACCCATTTGGAATCAGTTACATAAAGAAAACTTACATTGATACAGTGCTTTTTCATGACCACTGGATGTCTCAAACCATTTTACATAAGAAGTACTATAGAGATGCAATTGTGGTGTTATCCCTCAAGGTCAATATGTCAGCGTAACTTTATACTTTTCAGAGGCATGCTCCCAACATTATCACTACAACACCAGAGTATATAGAATCTCTATTGCACGGAACCAGTACATCAAGCCCACACCAACCCTCTGAAGAGCATCCCACCCAGATCCATCCTATCCCTGTAACCTTGCATTTCGCAGGGAAAATTCACCTAGCCTGTACAATGTGCACAATGTGCAATTTAGCACACTTACTCCATCGAACCTGCACATCTTTGGACTGTGGGAGGAATCTGCAGCACCTGTAGGAAACCCATGCAGACACAGGGAGAATGTGCAAACTCCACACAGACACTCACAGAGTCACTGAATCATAGAGATCTACAGCATAGAAACAGACCATTCGGTCCAATTCGTCCATGCCGACTAGATGCCCATACCTAATCTAATCCCATTTCCCAGTACTTGGCTAATATACTTCTAAACCTTTTCTTTTCATATAGGGTGGAAGTGGGTACTGCAGATGCTGGAGATTAGAGTCAAGATTAGAGTGGTGCTGAAAAAGCACATCGTAATGAAGGGCTTTTGCCCGAAGTGGCAATTTTCCTGCGCCTCAAATGCTGCCTGACCTGCTGTGATTTTTCAGCACCACCCTAATCTTGACCTTCCTATTCATATATCCATCCAGATGCCTTTTAAATGCTGTAATTGTACCAGCCTCCATCACTTCCTCTGGCAGCTCATTCAAATTATGCCCCACCCTCTGTGTGAAAAAGTTGCCCCTTAGGTCTCTTGTATATCTTTCCTCTCTCACTCTCAACCTGTGCCCTCTAGTTCTGGACTCCCCACTCCTGGGAAAAGATCTTGTCTATTTATCCTATCCATGCCTCTCATGATTTTATAAACCTCTATAAGATCACCCCTCAGCTTCTGACACTCCAGGGAAAACAGCCCCAACCTATTGAGTCTCCCCCTGTAGCTCAAACCCTCCAACTCTGGCAAAATCTTTGTAAATCTTTTCTGAACCCTTTCAACATTAACAACATCTTTCCGATAGGAAGAAGATCAGAATTTCATGCAATATTCCAAAAGTTGCCTAACCAATACCCTGTACAGCCGCAATATGACCTCCCAACTCCTATACTCAATATACTGGCCAATAAAGGGAAGCATACCAAACACCTTCTTCACTAACCTATCTACCTGCGAGTCTACGTTCAAGGAACAATGAACGTGCACTCCAACGTCTCTTTGTTCTGCAATACTCCCCAGGACCTTACCATTAAGTGTCTAAGTCCTGCTCTGATTTGCTTTTCCAAAATGCAGCCACTGGAAGGTGGAGTCAAACCCAGGTGCTTGGCGCTGTGAGGCAGCAGTGTTAACCACTGAGCAGCGTGTGGTCCCACAGCCTTACCAAGAACTTTAATGCAAATTACTTGAAGCATGCTCCTTGATTTTAGTGGGTTAATTTAATATTAGATACTGATGAGCCTGTGAGTATAGTGTCTGCACTTAATAGTTAGTTGTGATAAGTACCTGTTAGATTCTTGAATACTGGAAAATGCACGCTCAGTTTCTTGTGTCATGGAAGCTATTACAAGCATTGCTGGATCAGAATGAAAAAAACTTGCTGAAGGAATGATCACATCACAGTTAGCAGCAGTGACTAAATATAAAAAGAATTCAAGATCTCTGATTCTATAAATTTGTTCTCTGATCCTTTGATCTTGGTGACAGATATTTAGTGAATCTATTGAAGACGAGCTGAATAATAATGCTGAATAATAGACAATTTTAAACAACCAAAACCATTAATTTCTGTGTGTACAAATAGCAGTATAGTTCTGTAGATGAAGCATTGATCACCAAGAGGTCAGAGATAACTTTGTTCTGATTAGATTCTCAATTTATTGAGATGCAAGAAATTTCTAAGAATGCTTGACATAATAAAAATAAAAAGGCCAAAGTGGCAAATTTAATCCAAACTAAAGATTATAGACCAGCACTGTAGGAAACAAACTTGACAAGCTACTGATTCTACTTCTGAAAAAAGGCAGTGACATAGCCCTGAAGATGACACTCCGAAACGAAAATACAGCTTAAAAACCAAAATAAATGGTTTTCTTCAATAGTGGCAAAGGTGATCTAACTAGTATAGACTGAATTTTACAGTTAGAAGAATAACTTCTGTATTTCTTCTGCATTTGACATCAGATCTGAGTCGAAAGCTAAAGGTTATTCTCAATTTAAGTAAATGTTATTCAAAGATAATCCATTGCAGAAATAGGTTATGTATTTCAGCTGATAAAAGCCATTGCATGAAGAGCAGGATGTGTTTCACATTTGTCATGTTACTGACAATTGTATAAATGCTGCAAAATATCATGAAAATAAAAAGTCTCATCCTGTTGTGGCAAGTTGAATTTGCAGAAATCTCTTGTATATTTTGACCAAATTTTACAGTGGGTACTTGGAAAAACTGCAGAAATTTTATCTGTTATATTAACTGACACAAAGGGGCACAGACACAATTGTCTCATGTGACACATTATTTCAAGGTTTAAAATAAAAAAAACTCTTCACGAAACAGGTGAACTTAAAATTTTAGATACAGAGAAAGCATTAGCAATGAAAGTAAGAAGACAGCAATTATAAAACAGTACTCAAACTGGATCACATATACATGCATGCAACATGACAAGGGACATGACGAGTCCAATTTCATTCTAAATCCACTGTACTCTTATTCAACACCTCATTCTAATGGTAAAAAGATAGCACTAATATGCTGATGTTCATTGACCCCTAAAGAATAGAATACATCATTGCTCATTTATATGTTGATGCAAATTTTATGGTCTTTTACCAATAAATATTAATAGGTCAATGGCACATAAGAATAAATATACTGGATTTTTTTTTTACTTTCATGACATATTGCAGCATTTATACAATTGTCAGTAACATGATGAATGCAAACACAATCCTGCCCTTCTTACAATGGCTTTTATCATGCTGAAATACCTGCTTTCTGCAATGGACTATCCTTGATTAACAGGGAGTGTTGTGATGAAATGGCAGAATACAAGTAATTAAAACAGAAAGTGCTGGAGAGACTTGCAACATCTGTGGAGCGAGAAACAGAGTTACCATTTTAAGTCAAAAACGTTTTCTTTGGGATGAATTTTATTTCATTTCCCAATGTAAATAATATTTCACTCCACTCTTGGGATATGAAGAAGATAGCAACCACACACAATGCTCAAATTGAAGCATTAACTACAAATAACTGTACAATAATGGGAAAATGTTAGGTGGTTCCATTACTCCATAGCGGTTGGGGTTGGGGATGCTAACAGACTTGCTGTGCTCAATTTATGAATGGCTAAACTGTGTGAGCATTGAAATTACACTGACCTCGCTCACCAAGGGGTTCTTAGATGCTACTGACAACAATTTTCAATATGACAAAACCAGATTGTTTTTATTAACTCATGAAACCTTGGTGTCGCTGACTGGGCCCCCATTAATTGCCTGTCCCAAGTTGCTTTTGCGAAAGTGATGGTGAGCTGTCTCCTTGAAATACTGCAGTCCACATGCTATATGTAGATCCACAACCCACTGTTTGGGAGGGTGCTCCAGGAGCTTTACCCAGCAACGGTGAAGGAACGGTGATATGTTTCCAAGTCAGGATAAAGTCCTGAAAGGGAAGAGTTTGGTCCATTGGCACTTTGAAACAGTTAGCCAATTCGTCTTACACCCCAGATGCCCTTTCCCCATAATTCTGTGATTCCTGTCCCTTCGAGGTTTTAACCAATCCTCTTTTCCAAGCTATCACCTTCATCCAAACCTTCAGGCAGGGAATTCCAGAGCAGAGATAAAATCACTGCACATTTTGTTTCCTCATGCTGCCTCTGATTCTTTTGGCAAGGAGATTTTCCAATATGCAGTCACGACAGAATAATGTGATGCAAAGCTGCTGACTGCTCCAACAGTACTTCACTGTTACATGCCACATGATTGCAACAATAATGCCTTGCAGTCGGAATTGTATGTCCCCTCCTGTCACTTTATTGATTTATTCTCTCTTTTGTCTTTGATTATCACTTTGCCAGGACACTAGTTCACGTTAATCAACTTTTCTTTTGTAGCAATGTATTTTTTCCATTCGTTCACTGCGACTCTCAGCGGTTTTGAAGAAAAGATTCACATTGAGATCGATCTCCACCCTGTCTCCGGCGAGTGATATGGTAGACAGGTTCCTATCAGCTGAGAAGCTCCCCTGCCACTTTAATCAGAACAAACTGTTATCAGCAGTCTTGCTTTTTGCTTGGCAAATACTAAAGCTGAGAATTTAGATGATAACTGATCTCCAATCTTTACACTATAGTGGAACCTCAGCTTTAATCTAATAACAAATACACTGCACAAGTTGTTGGAGGTAAGCCAGCGACAATGCCTAGAAGTCCACATTGACTAAACATTCTACGCAACAATTTGTCTGCACAAGCATATGAGAAGGATTATTCGCATTAGCTCAAAATCTCCAAATTAAGTAAGCAAGTTGATTCAGTGAGTGACTGAAACACAAAAAACAAGTACGATTTGGAGATTAGATTAGATTACTTTACAGTGTGGAAACAGGCCCTTCGGCCCAACAAGTCCATACTGACCCACCGAAGCGCAACCCACCCATACCCCTACATTTACCCCTTACCTAACACTACGGGCAATTTAGCATGGCCAAATCACCTGACCTGCACATCTTTGGACTGTGGGAGGAAACCGGAGCACCCGGAGGAAACCCACGCAGACACGGGGAGAACGTGCAAACTCCACACAGTCAGTCACCTGAGTCGGGAATTGAACCCGGGTCTCTGGTGCTGTGAGGCAGCAGTGCTAACCACTGTGCCACCGTGCTGGTATTGGACTGGGGTGTACAAAGTTAAAAATCATACAACACCAGGTTACAATCCAACAGGTTCATTTGGAAGCACTAGCTTTTGGAGTGCTGCTCCTTCATTAGGTGACAATGACCTGACGAAGGAACAGTGCCCCAAAAGCTAGTGCTTCCAAAAAAAACCCATAGGTCTCATGATTGGTGCCCCCGATCTACAATGAGTCAATGGCAGTGATTTTAGATTTTGGCCTGATATCTAGGACTGGAGAGTCAAATACTGATGTTCATTTTTCTTTTAAGTTTATCATGAGATGTCGAGGCTACAGGTAAAGTCTATGTTTGCTGTCCATCTTTATTACCCTTGTACTGAATGGCTTGTTAGTTCCTTTTAGAATCAAGCATATTGCTGGCTCTTATGGTGCACTGATAGTATTCCTAGGTTTGAGTTAGGATACTTGGGTTTAAGTTCCACCAGTTCCAAATGTCTCTGAATTGGTTGATTAGAAAATAATTCATTGCTGTGTGTTGGCAGTCATTTATAGGCCAAAGTTAAAAATCACACAACACCAGGTTATAGTCCAACAGGTTTAATTGGAAGCACACTAGCTTTCGGAGCGACGCTCCTTCATCAGATGATAGGAGCATCGCTCCGAAGGCTAGTATGCTTCCAATTAAGCCTGTTGGACTATAACCTGGTGTTGTGTGATTTTTAACTTTGTACACCACAGTCCAACACCGGCATCTCCAAATCATTTATAGGCCAGGTAGATTTCCTTCCTTAAAGTATAATTAGTGCAACAGATAAGTTATTACTGACAATGGTTACCTTTAGAATAACTTTTTAATCCTACACTTCAACAGCCCTTAAAGGAGTAAGTCACAATTCAGGGATATACATTCAAATGAAACTAATATTTAAGTACAAAGATGTCTCGCTGCAATTATACATGGCATTGGTGAGGCCATACTTGTAATATTGTGCACCGTTTTGGTCTCCTTATCTGAGGAAAGATATTCTTGCTCGAGAGGGCATGCAGTGATGGTTTACCAGACTGCTTTCTGGCATGGCAGGACAGGCATATGAGTGGACATTGACTGTACTCTCTGGAGTTAAGAAGAATGAGGGGCAAACTCATAGGAACCTATAAAATCCTCACAGGATTAGACTGGTGAGATGCAGGAAGCATGTTCTACATGATCGGGGGAGTGTGGGGGAGGGGGAGGTTCGAGAACCAAAGATCATAGTTTAAGGATAAGTGGTAAACCTTTTAGGACTGAGATGAGGAGAAATTTCTTCATCCAGAGAGTGCTGAGTGGAATTCTATACCACAGAAATTAGTTAAGGCCAAAACATTCAGAGCTTTCGAGAAGGAGGTAAATAGTGGCAGATGGAATTTAATTTAAATAAATGTGAGGTGTTGCATTTTGCTAAGACAAACCAGGGTTGGATTTATACACTTAGTGGTAAGGTCCTGGGGACTGTTGCCAAACAAAGAGACCTTGGGGTGCATGTGCATAGTTCCTTGAAGGTGAAGTCACAGGTCGACAGAGTTCTGAAGAAAGCATTTGGCACACTTGCCTTTATTGGTCAGTACACTGAGTATAGGGGTTGGGAGGTCATGTTGCAATTGTATAGGACATTGATTAAGCCACTTTTGGAATATTGTGTTGAGTTCTGGTCTCTCTGCTGTAGGAAGGATGTTGTTAACCTTGAAAGGGTGCAGAAAAGATTTATAAGGATATTGCTGGACTGGAGGGTTTGAGTTATAAGAAGAAGCAAAATAAGCTGGAGCTATTTTCCCTGAAGCAACAGAGGCAGATGGGTGACCTTATAGAGGTTTATAAAATCATGAGGGGCCTGGATAGGGTGAACAGCCAAGATCTTTTTCCCAGGATGTGGGAGTCCACAACTAGAAGGCATAGGTTTAAGGTGAAAGGGGAAAGATATAAAAGGGACTGAAGGGGCAACTTCTTCATGCAGAGGTTCATGACTCTACAGAATGAGCTGCCAGAGGAAGTGTTGGAGACTGGTACAATTGCAACATTTAGAAAGCAACTGTATGGATATATAGGAAGGGTTTAGAGGGATAGAGGCAAAATGTTGGCAAATGGGACCGGATGAATTGACAATATCTGGTCAGCATGGACAACTTGGACCGAAGGGTCTATTTCAGTGGTGTACAGCTCTATGGCTGCATGACTTCATATAGCTCTTGTGGCTAAAGGGATCAAGGAAGATGGGAGGACAGAGGGATTAGGGTATTGAGTTCGATGATCAGCCATAATCATAACAAATTTCATCAGAGGCTAGAGGGATTGAATGGCCTGCTGCAGCACCTATCTTGCGTGTTGCTTTGTTTGTATCAACTATTTCCCAAAAGTCATTAAAGATCTGAAGCATACATTTCAGGCCTTCCAAGCACTCTTTGGGTAAGAAGCGGCTGGGAAGGGAAAATAAAAAATCACCAGATAAAATCAGGAAACATTCAAGTTAATTTTCATTTTCCTCCTTTGTCAGGAAGCCGAGAAAATGAATTTTGGAATATTATTTTCACATTTTATAGGTTTCTTTGATGCCCCCCTCATTCTTCTGTACTTCAATAACAATAATCCTCACCGATTCATCCTCCCCTCATATGTCAACCTGCCATTCCAGGAATCAGTCTGGTAAACCGTTGCTGCACTCCCCTCAATAGCGACAGCCTTCTTCCTCAGAAAAAGAGATCAAAACTGCATACAATGTTACAGGTGTGGCCTCAGCAAAGCCCTGTATAACTGCAGCAAGTCTTGGTGGTGAACAAATGCAGAGTCCAGGTGTACACATTGATAAATATTACCCAAGGACTGACACAAACATACTTATTGCTGTGTCCATGATGTAATGTTTATTCACGAGCTTCAACATTAATCAAATTGCAAGCCCTTAAGTCAGTTGAAGGAGACTGAAGTGCCTAGCCTTGAACACAACAGCACCAGGAGAAAAGGGGAAGGGCAAATCACAGGCTACACCTAAAGTGAGAACTTCTCACTGAGTCCCAAAACAACCTAAGCAGTGAAATGAGCAAAATAACAATTGGAAATCAGGCTCTGTGATGAATGGAATTTCTGCTCGCCCAGTTTACTACCCTCCTGGTCAAAATGATCATTTGCCTCAAGACTCATTCTACAAAAAAAAAGTACTCAAGCTCACAATTTGCTGTCTCTTCTTTTCCAGCCATTGTGATACTTTGATTGTTGAAAATTATTATTTTGTAAAAACAAATATTTTTACTAATAGTGCAGAATAGAGCATCACCTGATCCATCAGAGACATTATGTGGGCGGCACAGTGGCACAGTGGTGAGCACTGCTGCCTCACAGCGCCAGAGACCCGGGTTCAGTTCCCGCCTCAGGCGACTGACTGTGTGGAGTTTGCACATTCTCCCTGTGTCTGTGTGGGTTTGCTCCGGTTTCCTCCCACAGTCCAAAGATGTGCAGGTCAGGTGAATTGGCCATGCTAAATTGCCCATAGTGTTAGGTAAGGGGTCGATGTAGGGGTATGGGTGGGTTACGCTTCGGCGGGGCGGTGTGGACTTGTTGGGCCGAAGGGCCTGTTTCCACACTGTAAGTAATCTAATCTATGTGCAACTAAACTTAGCAGGGAAGAGGTGTCAGAGGTTAATTTGCATCAAAATTAAATTATGGAAAAATGTCGAATAATGTGGCATTAAAATATGCAATAAATGCATCACCAAGCAATTCACATACCAATAATTATTTAATCTGACCTTTAGCCCGATGAAAATTCATTTTAATCCACACAGAATACTGTACACAGTGAGCCAACAGCTAATTAGATACACATAGTACATTTAGGTTTCTATTTTTAATTTTGCATTAAACATTTCATTATGCATTTTCTGATCATGGCACGCTGCAGCTATCAATTAAAGCTGGGAAACGGATGGGCTACAGTCTACCAAATGACTGCTGATTTTTGTTGGCCCTTCTAAATTGTCTCCTTTCACCTTCCAAAGATGCTGACTTGTGCTCGCTCTCAGCTCAGTGGGCACCAGCTGCTCTCAGGTAGCCTGCCTAATATGTGTGAGACAATGTGTCAATGTGCTGTGAATAATGCAGTCCCAGCACAGCACCAGTGGGACCATTACTTATCAGGTGAGTTGACCTCACATTTCCATAAAAGGTCAGCTCAATTAGATTTTTTTTAGTGGCATTCTCACTGCAAAGGTCCTAGCCTGCTGCAATCTCACAGGCTGAATTATTTTTTTTTGGTGGGGGGATGTGGATGTGTGAGGATCACTGGGAAAATGTCAATTTTCACAGAACAACGGGGAGTTTCCCTTACAATGTCAATTCAGTCGTGAATGTGGGGTGGAGTGTGTTGCACGCACATCTTCACATTAAAGGTAAAGTCACCACAGGGCTGCCTGCAGTGAGAGAGACAACCAGTGATAGGTTAACCTGAGGGTCACTACACGAGGGGAGAGGTTGAGAATGAGAGTCCTCCGAGAGTCGGTGTCGGAAATGAATGTTGGCTTCAACCTGAATCACAAACCATCCATGCAGCCAACTGAGCAAACCAAACTTCACATTAAAGGGAAAAGGGAACCCCTGATTTTGGATAGTTTGTTCTACGTAAGACAGTAAGAGCCAGATAAATTTAGGTAGAGACGAAAAAAACTGCAGATGCTGGAATCCAAACTAGATAAGCAGGAGGGTGGAAGAACACAGCAATCAGGCAGCATCAGGAGGTGGAGAAGTCAACATTTTATGTCTACCCCTTCTTCAATACTAGATGAGGGGGCTACAAAGTAAAGGGGACAGTGAGTGGTGAGGTAGTGATAAGTGAGCACAGGTGGTGGGTACATTTGGTTGGTTGATGGGAGAAATGAATCTGGTCAGTAGCTGGAAGGGGGCTAGAAAGGTAGCTGGGGGTATGGGTAGGAAGGTTATTTGAAATTTGAGAACTCAATGCTGAGTCTTCCAGGCTGTAGGTTGCCCAGGTAGAAGATACGGTGTTGTTCCCCCAATTTGTAGTCTGATTCACTGTGGCATTCCTGATGAAGGGCTTTTGCCGGAAACATCGATTTTTCTGCTCCTCGGATGCTGCCTGACCTGCTGTGCTTTTCCAGCACTACACTCTTGAATTGAAATGGATGATGACTGGGAGGTCAGGCTGGCCGTTTCAGGCCTGGTGAAAATTTAGCTGATCAGGCCTTTGAAGAAGAGTCATACCGGATTTGAAATGTTGACGCTGTTTCTCTCTTCGGCCAGAAGGTGGTGAATCGGTGGAACTTGTTGCCACAGATGACAGTGGAGGCCAAGTCATTAAGTGTGTTTAAAACAGAGATTCTTGATTAGTAACGGGATCAAGGGTTACAAAGAGAAGGTAGGAGAATGAGGTTGAGAAACTGTCAGCCATGATCGAATGGCAGAGCAAATTTGATGGATCAAATGGCCCAGTTCTGCTCCTATATCTTATGGTCTTATGGTTGCACAATACCTCTGGATTAGCTGAGTTTCTGTTTTTATTTTAGATTGCCAGAATCTGCCATATTTTACTTTTATTATTCAGTTCTAATTGCTGCATAGAGATGCCGAGAGTTTCAACAGCTATTATCATATTTTGTTCAGTATTGTTATTGGAATTAAAAACGATTAATCTCGAAAATGAGATAAATTTCTATTTTGACACCTGGGGTTTTCCTCTACGTGGGCTTGTGATACACATTAAAAACAACCAGCAAAGAATATCTTTATGAAATGAATCTTCATTGTAAAGAGAGCAATTCTTATTAAAAAGGGTGGTCAAGGCAATAAAAAAAACATTTACATGGAGTCACAGAGATGTACAGCACAGAAACAGACCCTTCGGTCCAAGTCATCCATGCGACCAGTCCCATTTGCCAGCACTTGGCCCATATCCCTCTAAACCCTTCCTATTCATATACCCATCCAGATGCCTTTTCAATGTTGTAATTGTACCAGCCTCTACCACTTTCTCTGGCAGCTCATTCCATAATAAAACAGCAAGTGATGTCCTCAAGTCACAACATTACAATGAATCATAAAATGATCCAGCACAGAAAGAAGACCTGTGTTCACCCTTTGGTAAAGCTATCCAATGTTCTCCAGCCCCCTTCTTATTTTTCCATGAGATAAAATGTGCCCATTCTTGTCTCATTGGCAAACAGATTTGTAAGTTCCTGATCTGAACTTAATATTTCTGATTTTTTACATTTACTTTCACTTGACTCCCTCCTGTCCTCTTCTGAATGCTGTAGGTATGTACTGTATGGTCACGTGTTTCAGGTTATTCATCCACTGCAGGTAGGAGAGTGGCTCAGTGGTTAGCACTGCTGCATCATAGCACCAGGGATTCAGGTTCAATTCCAGCCTTGGGCAACTCTCTATGTGCAATTTGCATGGTGTCTGTGTGGGTTCCCCCCACACCTCTATCCATGCTAACATACCATCTCCAACACCATGGGCACTTGTCTGATCATATAGCAACTAGCTCCTTCTCAGTCCAAGCCTCCATCATCAGCTCTGCAGTGGAATCTTTGCTACTTTACTTGTAAACTGTTATGAATTACTGGAACATTTTGGCAAGTTGATATTTGCAGCTTTCAATCCTTCAATGTGCAATGATTACTTAGCTGCAATATAAATCCCGAAAGGGATTGCTTGCAAAATATCTTTGGGAACTTTCATTATCACTAGGTACCTGTAGGTGTGTGCTGACTATGTCAAACTAACCTAGGGTCAGAGTCGAGAGTGTGGTGCTGGAAAAACACAGCAGGTCTAGCAGCATCTGAGGAGCAGGAGCATCAACATTTCGGGCATCGGGGCTTATGCCCAAAACTTCAATTGTCCTGCTCCTCGGATGCTGCCTGACCAGCTGTGCTTTTCCAGCACCACACTCTTGATTCTGATCTCTAGCATCTGCAGTCCTCAGTTTCTCCGAATCTAGGATCACTCCCTTTTACATTGCCCTGCTCAATGCTCCCAAACATCTTGACTAGATGCCATGAGAAATGTGTCTTTGATGGAATGACACCAAACCTCCTCTCCCTTATGTTACTGCTACATCTATTATTTCTCAATCCTCGGCTGTAAGAATTTCTAACCACGTTTTATTGCTTCCGTTCTGAGCTCAAGTTCATGCTTGGATAAGAGCAGTCAAATGAGTTCTATTTGCTCAATGTTCTGGTTGAGAAGTTAGCTGTGGGGTTATCTACTATTGTCTAATCTACCTTCACTGGTCAGTACACAAACCGGATATCCTACAGTTCCACGTGCTGTAAGAATGGCCTTATCGACGATCTTGTAAATAAGGTTTGAACTATTTATTCACCGTGCAATCTTGATGCCGAAACTGGGCTGATCAAAGCCATCTGCAGGATAATGATCAGATCACTTCTCACTATATACTCCACAAACTTGTGATGGGTTTAAGGCTGCATCTCTTCTGAAAAGCATTCAGTTCATCCTCAATTACCAGAAGGACAAAGTATCCCAAAGATTTTAGCAACAGCTGAAGCTAGCTGTTTGGTGCTGTGACCACACAATAGTCACATGAGAGGTAATCACTACTAATAGGGTGCTGCTGTCAAGCCAAAAGCACATCCCATCCATTACACAATTCTATGATGTTGTATAGGAATTTCAGTGCCAACACGAGACTAGATATGTGGGCTATATATCCCAAAGGCTGGCAAATTTTATGGATCAGGAGATGCTTCAGTTCCTTTTTACTTTTATGGGATGTAGGTATTGTTGGCGAGGCAGCATTTATCACCAGTCTCTAATTGCCCTGCAGAAGTTGGTGATGAGCTGTTGTCTTGTACTGCTGTAATGTATTTGATGTGGGTAGCCCAGGAAGGGAGTTCCATGAATGTGACCCAACAACTTTCAATGAATTGTGCTATATTTCCAAGTTTGAGTGGTGACTGGTTGGGGCAGGAACTTGCAAGTGGTGCTGTCTCCATATATCTGCCACCCTTGTCCTTCTAGATGACAGTGGGTTGTGGGCTTGGAAGGTGCTATCTAAGAAACGTTGGTGAATTTCTGCAATGCATCTTGCAAATAGTAGACACTGCTGTGACTGAGCAGTGGTGGGAGTGAATATTTGTGGATGTTGTGCTAATCAGCTGGGTTGCTTTGTCCTGAATGCTGTCAAGCTTTATGAGTGTTATTGGAGTTCCATTCATCCAGGCAAGTGAGGAGTATTCATCACACTCCTGAGTTGTGCCTTCTGGATGGTGGACAGATTCTGAGGAGTCAGGAAGAGATTTACTTGCTGCAGGGTTCTTAACTTCTGACTTAGTTTGCTAACCACAATATTTATATAGCTAATCTCGTTCAGTTACTGTTCAATGGTAACCCCCAGATTATTGGTAGATACTAAGCTGTTTGCAATAACCAAGACACTGACCATAAACAACCAGGCCACTTTTCTGAAGCCAGCAACATATTCTCCAAGATTAGATGAAGTACTACATAGTCAGAGAGCCATAGAGATGTACAGCATGGAAAAGACCCTTCAGTCCAACTTGTCCATGCTGACCAGAAACCCCAAACCAATCTAGCCCCACCTGCCAGCACCCGGCCCATATCCCTCCAAATCCTTCCTATTCATATACCCATCCAAATGTCTTTTAAATGTTGCAATTGTACTAGCCTCCACCACTTCCTCTGGCAGCTCATTCCATACACATACCACCCTCTGTGTGAAAAAGTTGCCCCTTAGGTCTCTTTTATATCTTTCCCTACTCACCCTAAACCTATGCCCTCTCGTTCTGGACTCCCTGGCCCCAGAGAAAAGACTTTGGACACTACATCTCCAATTTTGGTGTCATCTGCAAACTTACTAACTGTACCTCTTATGCTCATCCAAATCATTTATGTAAATGACAAAAAGTAGTGGACCTAGCACTGATCCTTATGGCACTCCACTGGTCACAGGCCTCCAGTCTGAAAAACAACCCTCCACCACCACCCTCTGTCTTCTACCTTTGAGCTACTTCTGTATCCAACTGGCTAGTTCTCCCTGTATTCCATGAGATCTAACCTTGCTAATCAGTCTCCCATAGGGAACCTTGCCGAATGCCTGACTGAAGTCCATATTAGATCCCATCTACCACTCTGCCCTCATCAATCCTCTTTGTTACTTCTTCAAAAAGCTCAATCAAGAGACATGATTTCCCACACACAAAGCATTTGGACAACTTTTGCTAGATAATCCTGACCATAAAATTGTGTTGGCAATCAATTTAGGATTGTTAGTTGCCATCACCATGTGGTACATTTGAATAAACTGAAATCTACACAAATCATACATCGGGCCCTTGTCTCTGCAAACAGAAGGAACAGATACATGTACGGTGCCTGTTTCAAAACAACAAAACAACAATATAATTTCTAAAGACAATGCCCTGACCATTTGCAGTTGACCTGCCTAGTTTGCAATATAAGCAAAGCCTAACAGATAATCATCATTCATGGAGCATTCTTCATTGCAATGTCTGTATCTCCAGTGTTCACTTGTCAACCAATCAGCAATATATCAATAATTTGTACAGGGGTTAGTATGAGCCCTAGGATTTAGACAATAGACAATAGATGCAGGAGTAGGCTATTCAGCCCTTTGAGCCAGCATCACCATCCATTATGATCATCCACAATCAGTATCCTGTTCCCCATAATCCTTGATTCTACTACCTTTAAGGGCTCTATCCATCTCTTTCTTGAAAGTATCCAGAGACTTGACCTCCACTGCCTTCTGGGGCAGAGCTTTACATATATCCACCACTCTCTGGGTGAAGAAGTCTCTCCTCAACTCTGTTCTAAATGGCCTATCCCTTTTTTTAAAACTGTGTCCTCTGGTTCTGGACTCAGTTATCAGCAAAACCATGTTTCCTGCCTCCAGAGTGTCCAATCCTTTAATAATCTTATACATCTCAATCAGATCTCCTCTCATCCTTCTAAACTCAAGTGCATACAAGTCCAGTCACTCCAATCTTTTAACATATGATAGTCTCGCCATTCCGGGAATTGACCTCGTGAACCTACGCTGCACTCCCTCAATAGTCAGAATGTCCTTCCTCAAAATTGGAGACCAAAACTGCACACAAAGTCTCACCAGGGCCCTGGTGCAGATGCAGAAGGACCTCTTTGCTCCTATATTCAATTATTATTATGGAGGACAGCATGCCATTAGCTCTCTTCACTGCCTGCTGTACCTGCATGCTTGCTTTCATTGACAGATGTACAAGAACACCTAGATCGCATTGTACTTTCCTTTTACCGAACTTGACTTCATTTAGATAGTAATCTGCCCTCCTGTTCTTGCCACCAAAGTGGATAACAACACATTTATCCACATTAAACTGCATCTGCCATGCATCCATCCACTCACCCATCCTGTCCAAGTCACCCTGTATTCTCATAACATCCTCCTCACATTTCATACTGACACCCAGCTTTGTATCATCAGCAAATTTGCTAATATTACTTTTAATGCCTTCATCTACATCACTGATGTATATTGTAAACAGCTGCGATTCCAGCACCAAACCTTATGATACCCCACTGGTCACTGCCTGCTATTCCGAAAGGGACCAGTTTATCACTACTCTTTGCTTCCTGTCAGCCAACCAATTTTCAATCCAAGTCAGTATTTTGCCCCCATACCATGTACCCTAATTTTGCTCACTAATCTCCTATGTGGGACTTTATCAAAGGCTTTCTGAAAGTCCAGGAACACTACATCCATTGGTTCTCCCTTGTCCATCTTCATAGTTACATACTCAACAATTTCCAGAAGATTAGTCAAGCACTATTTCCCCTTTGTAAATCCATGCTGGCTCTGACCTATCCTGTTATTGCTATCCAAATGAGTCATAATTTCATCTTTTATAATTGACTCCAGTGTCTTTCCCACCACTGACATCAGGCTAACTGGTCTATAATTCCCTGTTTTCTCTCTCCTCCTTTCTTGAAAAGTAGAACAATATTTGCCAACTTCTAATCCACGGGAACTGATCCTGAATCTATAGAACATTGGAAAATGATTACCAATGTATCCATGATTTCTAGAGCCACCTCTTTAAGTACCCTCAGATCCAGGGGACTTATCAGCCTTCAAACTTAACAGTCTATCCAACACCATTTCCTGCCTAATATAAATTCCCTTCAGTTCATCCATTACCTGAGGTCCTTCAGCCACTATTACATCTGGGAGATTGCTTGTGTCTTCCCCAGTGAAGACAGATCCAAAGTACCTATTCAACTCTGCTGCCTTTTCCTTGTTCCCCATAATAAATGCACTCGTTTCTGACTTCAAGGGCCCAATTTTAGTCTTAACCTTTTATTTTCTTTTCACATAAAGCTTTCACTATCCTCCTTTATATTTTTGACCAGTTTACCTTCATACCTAATTTTTTCTCCACATATTGCCTTTTTAGTTATCCTCTGGTGCTCTTCAAAGGTTTTCCAGTCCTCTGGCTTCCTGCTCATCTTTGCTATGTTATACTTCTTCCCTTTTATCTTTATACAGTCTTTAACTTCCCTCGTAGGCCATGGCCGCCCCTGCCTTCCCTTAGGCTCTTTCTTCCTCTTTGGAATGAACTCATCCTACACCTTCTGCATTATATCCAGATATACCTGCCATTGTTGTATGACTGCCATCCCTGCTAGGGTATTGAACTATTGAATGTTTGCAAGCTCCTCCTTCATAGCTCCATAGTTCCCTTTATTCAACTGCAATACTGACACTTCCAATTCTCCCTTCTCCCTCTCAAATTGCAGATTAAAACTTATCATATTATGGTCACAACCTCCTAATGGCTCCTCTATCTAGAGGTCCCCATCAAATCCGGTTCATTGCACAACACCAGATCCAGAATTGCCTTCTCCCTGGTAGGCTCCAGTACAAGCTGTTCTAAGAATCCATCTCGGAGCCACTCCATAACCTCCCTTTCTTGGGGTCCAGTAACATCCTAATTCTCCCAGTCTAC
The DNA here is from genome assembly GCF_047496795.1 of Chiloscyllium punctatum. Classification (NCBI taxonomy): domain Eukaryota; kingdom Metazoa; phylum Chordata; class Chondrichthyes; order Orectolobiformes; family Hemiscylliidae; genus Chiloscyllium; species Chiloscyllium punctatum. Next base: position 98,433,009 of record NC_092746.1, read on the forward strand.
CTGCATGTTGAAATCTCCCATAACAGCTGTAGTAATACCTTTGTGACAGGCCAATTTCAACTCCTGATTCAACTTATACCCTACATCCAGACTACTGTTTAGGGGCCGAAAGATAACTCCCATTAGGGTCTTTCAACCCTGAGAATTTCTCAGCTCTATCCACACTGACTCTACATCTCCTGATTCTGTGTCCACCCTTGCAAGGGACTGGACATCATTCCTCACCAAGAGGGCCACCCCACCCCCTCTGCCCATCAGTCTGTCCTTTCAATAGCACATATATCCTTGAATATTCATTTCCCAGGCCATGTCCACTTGAAGCGAGGTCTCAGTTATCCCCATAATGTCGTACCTGCCAATTTCCAACTGAGCCTCAAGCTCATCCATTTTATTTAGAGTCATAGAGTCACAGAGATGTACAGCATGGCAACAGACCCTTCGGTCCAACCCATCCATGCGGACCAGATATCCCAATGTAATCTAGTCCCACCTGCCAGCACCCAGCCCATATCCCTCCAAATTCTCCCTATTCATATACCCATCCAAATGCCTCTTAAATGTTGCAATTATGCCACCACAACATCCTCTGGCAGCTCATTCCATATATGTACCACCCTCTGTGTGAAAAAGTTGCCCCTTAGGTCTCTTTTATATCTTTCCCCTCTCACCCTAAACCTATGCCCTCCAGTTCTGGACTCCCTGATCCCAGGGAAAAGACTTTGCCTATTTATCCTATCCATGCCCCTCATAATTTTGTAAACCTCTATAAGGTCACCCCTCAGCCTCCGACACTCCAGGGAAAACAGCCCCAGCCTCTTCAGCCTCTCCCTGTAGCTCAGATCCTCCAAACCTGGCAACATCCTTGTCAATCTTTTCTGAACCCTTTCAAGGTTCACAACATCTTTCCAATAGGAAGGAGACCAGAATTGCACGCTATATTCCAACAGTGGCCTAACCAATGTTCTGTACAGCCACAACATGACCTCACAACTCCTGTACTCAATACTCTGACCAATAATGGAAAGCATACCAAACGCCTTCTTCACTATCCTATCTACCTGCGACTCCACTTTCAAGGAGCTATGAACCTGTACTCCAAGGTCTCTTTGTTCAGCAACACTCCCTAGGACCTTACCATTAAGTGTATAAATCCTGCTAAGATTTGTTTTCCCAAAATGCAGCGCCTCGCATTTATCTGAATTAAACTCCATCTGCCACTTCTCAGCCCATTGGCCCATCTGGTCCAGATCCTGTTGTAATCTGAGATAACCCTCTTCGCTGTCCACCACACTTCCAATTTTGGTGTCATCTGCAAACTTACTAACTGTACCTCTTATGCTCACATCTAAGTCATTTATGTAAATGACAAAAAATAGAGGACCCTGCACCGATCCTTGTGGCACTCTACTGGTCACAGGCCTCCAGTCTGAAAAACAACCCTCCACCACCACCCTCTGTCTTCTACCTTTGAGCCAGTTCTGTATCCAAATGGCTAGTTCTCCCTGTATTCCATTAGATCTAACCTTGCTAATCAGTCTCCCATAGGGAACCTTGTCGAACGCCTTACTGAAGTCCATATAGATCACATCTACTGATCTGCCCTCATCAATCTTCTTTGTTACTTCATCAAAAAACTCAATCAAGTTTCTTATGCTTCATACATTCATATATACTATTCTTAATTTGTTACTCCCTTCACCCTTCCTATCAATTCCTATTTCACTTCACCATACTGAATGATCCCTTCTTGAGTTTTCTGCTCCGCTGATTCTGTTGTCTTTCTTAACTTCTCTTTTTCTCACTTTCCCTTTAACTTCCATCTTGAAATTCCAGTTTGCCCCCTCCTCCTCAAAAACACCTGCTTGCCAGAATGCTGGTCCCCCACCTATTAAGGTGCAACCTGTCCCCCTTGTATAATTTATCCTTACCACAAAACATACCACAGTGATCCAAAAATTTAAATCATTGCTTCCTGCACCTTTCAAGTCCATTATCTCCCTATTCCTGCCCTCTCCAGCCCAAGGAACTGGAAGCAAACTGGAGATAACCACCCTGGAAGTCTTGCTTTTCAGCCTTCATCCAAGTTGTCTAAAGTCCTGCTGTAGAATATCCCTCCTCTTCTTTCCGACGTCAATTGTGTTGACATGCACTACCACCTCTGGCTCTTCACTTTCACCCTTGAGGATTCCCTGCACTCTGTTGGTGATGTCCTGGATCCTGGCAGCAGGAAGGCAACACACCATCCTCAAATCCCACCTGTTGCCACAGAAACCCCTTTCAGTCCCTCTCACTATGGAATCCCCTAATGTGACTCCTCGGCTCTGCCTCCAAGTCAATTTTCGATTGGCAGATCTGTCTGCCTCTCAGACTGGCAGTGTCATCTGTCTCGACGATTTCCAAGAGAGTCAACCTGCTCACGATAGGTACTTCCTTGATTTGGGGGCATGAGTAGACATAGGGAGTGGAACTGGGCAGTGAGTTCAGAGGGATAAAGGTTAATAAATAATGTTTTTCCCCATGAATTGAAAAGAAAAAGCTTCAACAAAATATGTCTTTTGCAGCAATACAGTCAGGTCTTCTGTAACATGATGAATGCGTACTTGTGTAACCCCACATCATAGAAAAATCATGTATTAGAAATGGCACTTAAAGTATTGTTGACGTAATTGGATTACAGCCAATACACATTTTAAAAGTTCACATTTTAGAAACAACATCCCCAATTTGTCAATTGCATTCCAGCAAATTCACGTTGACAAAATGCACGTTATAGCAGAATGACCTGGACTCAAGGTTTGGAGAATCACATCTGTTTTGCTTATACATTCCAAATGTATTATGAAAATAAAATACTAAAAATACAAGAACAAATAAAAAGGAGCACCTGTATACATAATCATACACAATGTTGTTTTAAGTTTTCTTTGAAGGTAGTTTTAATTGTGAGATAGCGAAAAAAAAGGGTGATAACAAGCTTTCATGGCATTAAAATCTTTCCACTTATACTTGGTTATACTCTGAAAATTTGTTGTTAGAGATTTGAATCCATGAAGGGCACACAGATTTTAAAAATCTCCTGACTCACTGCAACCACCTCATGAGAAAAATGTCCCAAATAATGGGATTACTGTCCCAGTTTGATGAATGGGGTGGGAGGTTAGAGTCAGGCACTCTTGTCACAGAGGTAGATCAGGGACAAGACAATCAGGAGACAGTTTCTCCAAACTCCAGAACGTGGAGTTTGCATGTTCTCCCCGTGTCTGCGTGGGTTTCCTCCGGGTGTTCCGGTTTCCTCCCACAGTCCAAAGATGTGCAGGTCAGGTGAATTGGCCATGCTAAATTGCCCGTAGTGTTAGGTAAGGGGTAAATGTAGGGGTATGGGTGGGTTGCGCTTCAGCGGGGCGGTGTGATCTTGTTGGGCCGAAGGGCCTGTTTCCACACTGTAAGTAATCTAATCTAATCTAGTCCCCAAAAGCAATGGAGAAAGTCGAGCCAACAGATACAGGTACAAGTCCTGTAGATCAGGACAACAGAGGTTGTGCGTTTGTCCCAATTGTTCTCCTATATTTTGGCCCTTTGCCCCTCAGAATTTATAACCCAATTCCACTCCCTATGTCCAACGCATATCCCCAAATCCCAGGACTCATAACAGCCCTTATACAAACGTGGTGCCAATTGAAGCCCCATACCAACTATTCATTCTCCTTACACCCTGCAATAAACTCACCAGGTATCCATGCATATGAATTTGGATCAGAAGAAGGTGACATGGAGTGTTGGGTATAATCCTTCAGTCAGAAATTTAATAGATTATCTGACTGTGGCCACAACACCACCTTTTGACATACACCTGAAAGCTTTTGATCTTCAAACAGTCAAAAATCTATCTAACTCTGCCTTAACAATATTGAATAACTTTGTCTTCACTGCTTTCTGGTGAAAAGAGTTCCAGTGGTTCCCAAACATTTGAGAAAAAAAATGCTCAATCACTATACAGAACTTTGAAAGTTCTCTAAACACCTATTATCCAGCCCAGTTCATAAAATAAAAACCTCTCATTCATGAAAGTCCATTAGTATATTTAAATTGCCACAAATACTTATAAAAACAAACATTTAGATTCACAATCTTATATTAAAGACAACTCATCCATTAATAAATTCCCAATCAAACAGTGAACTTACATCTTCTCAATGTGATCATAGTGATTATGGAAAGTAGTCAAGTGTTGATAATGCTATAATCAGCACTTAGGGTTATATCACTAGCAGCCATTTTCACTGCTGGAACAGGTTAGATCAACTCTCAGATTTCAGCAATTATTTCTTCCAGCTTTTTAAAGAGTAGGGGATTAAATAGCTTGACAGTTTGATAGTTTTATATATCTTTTCTGCATTTCAAGATGATTTATGTATTCTTTAAAATATTTCATACCATACTTTGTGGGACCAGGCCCTTGCTCTGGGGACAATGGGGTCTCTCTGAATTAAACACTGAATTCAAATGGCCCCATTGATTTTGGGTTTCACATATACATGAATCGCATCCACCTCTCTACCCCCTTTTTCTCAATCTCACTTTCACCCCACAACCCACAGCAAAAAACAGTTGGCTATCAGGGCTGAATACCTGGATTCAGTGTCCATTCAACATTTTTGATACACTATAGAATCTCTACAGCTCCATAAATGTCTAGGCCATTGTTTAGTATCACTGTACATAGGTGTACATGTTGTTCCCATTTGCTTCATTGCTTTTAGGGACTTCTGGAGAAATCATCTTCTTTATGGCGGATGTGTTTAAATGATTAAAAGCATCAACCGTAACCAACTGATGCTGAGAAATGTTTATCTGATGTGTACATGTATCTTTTCTTGTATGATCTAGCATCCAGGGCCAAAAATATTTCAATGTTTGAGATTGAGTTCTTCTCATAAGATAAATATAATTGTCATTATTTACTGTACATCAGAATTCTTAGTCATGATATGAAATTTCTCATTTTTGCTCAGCCCTGAAGTACTGAATGAAACAATGGCTTGCAAACAAACTAAAAGGTCATATAACTATAATTTATTGTGCTTGGCTTTGTAATAACTAGCGCACCCTTTGTTCTTAATACCTCGGAAACCAGATGGCTTATAGGCAAGGTTTTTTACTGATGTAAAGAAGAATTGATGGAGCTGATTTTAATTTGTTTGCCTGAGAGATAATATAAGGTAGGAAGTTGGTGAGGAAGTCGGATGTTCCTGTCATGTTTCTGGACCACAACATTTTTATTCACCTGAGCTCAGGCACAAAGCTACTTCCACCATAAATGGAATGATGCCATTGAATTGCACCTATCACCGGAAACACCCCCGCCATCCCAAAAAAATATTTAAGGAAAGATGCAGAGGCTTTGGAGAGGGTGCAAAGAAGGTTTACCAGGATGCTGCCTGGGCTGGAGGGCTTGCCATATGAAGAAAGGTTGAATAAGCTCGGACTTTTCTCTCTGGAGAGAAGAAGGAAGAGAGGAGACCTGATCGAGGTGTACAAAATAATGAGAGGAATAGATAGAGTCAATAGTCAAAGACTTCTCCCCAGGGCAGGATTGACTGGTATGGGAAGTCATAGTTTGAAGATATTAGGAGGAAGGTATAAAGGAGACATCAGATGTAGGTTCTTTACACAGAGAGTTGTGAATGCACGGAATGCATTGCCAGTTGAGGTGGTGGAAACGAAGTCATTGGGGACATTTAAGCAACTGCTGGACATGCACATGGATAGCAAAGAGTTCAGGGGGGCATAGGTTAAGTTACTATATTTTACATTAGGATTATGTCTCGGCACAACATTTGGGCCTAAGGGCCTGTTCTGTGCTGTACTTTTCTATGTTCTTTGTTCTATATTCTAAATCAGGAAAGGAAGCAAATATTTCCAGTATGGCATACAATATAAGAATAAAAATGAAACAAAACATAAGTTCTGGGAAACCAAAATGGCAATAGAAAGAAAAGATTGAATAATAATGAAAGTGCACAACTGATTTGTCAGCAACTAAAAATTTGAAACTTTGAAGGATAGAGGTGTTTCAGGTTCTGCATATAAACAGAAGAACATGAAAGAAGGCATCAAATAAAATGGGCAAGTTTTAGATTATGGAAGAACAATCAACAAGTTTAAAAACAAAAATGGAAATTGCTGGAAAAGCTCAGCAGGTCTGGGGGGTATCTGTGGACAGTATTCAGAGTTAATGTTTCAAGTCGAGTGACACTTCATCAGATCCTGCAGTTCTGAGGAAGGGTCATTCAACCCGAAATGTTAACTATGATTTCTCTCCACAGATGCGGCCATACCTGCTGAGCTTTTCCAAAATTTTCTGTTTCCGTTCCTGATTTTACAGCATCTGTAGTTCTTTTAGTTTTTAACACGTTTAAAACCCATAGGCTTTTCTTAGAGTTGGAATGGAGGGCAATCATTCCAGATAACATACAAAATCACAGCAGTCTTCAAAAGATAGAATGTGAGTTAAAGCAACTTAGTTGCAAAGGTAGTTACAAAGGCAAGAAAATGTCTGATGACCAAGTTACTTAGAAAGTGGATTAGGAGTGAAAAGAACACAAAGAAGGTGGTGTTAGTGCAGCAACTCTACAGTATGTACCATCTGCCATGTTGGTAAACACACCTCCATTACAGGTACGGGAAACCTCCTGAAATAAACACTGTGGATGTTGCATGAGCAAATAAATGGCCCTTCAAACCCTTGTTTGAATGTACTTTGCAAAATCTAATTATGTCTGCATATGGCATGTGCCACTAGCTTACTCCTTCCACTACCCTTGCCCCTTTTCACTTACTGAAAAACTGCTGTCTCTCTAATCTCTTTCCACTTCACACCAAAATTCTGATCATCTCTCCACAGATGCTGCCTGGTCTGTTGAAAGATTAAATGTCAAAAATGCAGACCTAGATGTAAGTATTCCAACGAGTTCTGTTTTTATTTCATACATCTAGCATCCATGGTACTTTACAATTGCATCCATTATGCTTATGTCAGTTAAAAAGAAGCAAAAGGAATATAGGTTAAGCTTTGCATTCAGTTCCTGCTTCACTATTCCCATATCAAAATATGTAATTCTCTTCCTAACAGCAGCATGGATGCATCTATGCCCCTCATCAGCACCTTCTCGAGGGCAAATAGAGATGGCCAATAAATGCTAGGCTAGCCAGTGACATCCACATCCTACAACTGCACAAAGATAAATGCTACTTAAAAATTACTTCTATTCATAACCTACGTTTCTTTGTACTTTCATTCCAATACACGGCATAAATTGGAAATTTCTAAATTAATGACCCCTTCCATTCTTATATTAAAAAAATCACGATTTCAGGGTTTTTTTATTGCTTTGTTCCTTAACTATAATCATGCAGTTTGGATTTTACATGTTGAAAAAGAGTGATAATTCATTCTATCCTGTTTCAAATGGAACTCATCCCTTGGGTTTCATTCAATACACGTAGAAATGTAATATCATGCAAATAGTTGGACACATTACACAAATCGGTAATGTTGCTATTTGTCTTATTTTGATTATGTATTTTCAAGCACAAGTATTGTATAAACATATATTGTACATTGTAAAATCAAAGCACCACACAAAAATGCAGCATAACATATATTGCCTTGAGCCTATTAGAGGCACTATAATCCTGCAAGCAAACAAGTCAAGGCATATGTCAAAGACACCTGGTAAAATGTGGAATTAACAGCATTATCTACATTGATCGGTCCCATCTTAAGGTGATTAGTATAAGTGATATCTTTACTCCATCAGCCATAATCATCTCACTGTGATTTAGCCCAATGCTGTAGCCTATGAACTTGGTTTTAATATCATCTGGAGGAATATTAACACCAAGTCATTTTTCAATTAGCACTATAAAATTAGCGTAAACATCACTGGTGCTGAAAAATAACAGCCATTGTGACTAAGCAATAGCTCAGTTTGCTGTTTTTTTTTCTGTCATCGATTTTCTTCATTTGTTGTTGACAAATGCTTACTGTTACACCAATAATAAAAGTGTGACTTGAAACTTGACAGCTGGCAACAGACGACAGACTCTCTGAGAAGAAAATTGAAAGAGATTTTTTTATATATATTAAAAAGGAGTTGAACTGTGAGAAGAAAAATCAAAGCAAAACTGATGCACTCAGAAGATGTGAGACAGAGTGACCAGAAACTGACCTTGACCCAGGCAGGAAGATGGAAATAGCAAAGAGAAGCAGCAGGAACCACTGCTTCAGAGTATGCTTAGGCCTAGCCAGACAATACAAGGCAAACGGGGATTGAGAAACTGCTTAATGAAACGCACACAGGCAGTTAGGCTAAAGACTTCATTATCACCTACTTCAATGTTGCTGAGGATACCTCCAAGGGGATCTTTGAGATACTGTGATATATACTGTAGTGATATCCTGATGGATGCATGGTGATAATTATGTAAATATGTGACGAGATAGCTAATTATTAATATTCAAGAGTGACATGGTGAAAATTACAGACTTGAGTATTTTATTTGCATAATAATGTGAATGCATTATTCAGTGTGATTGAATAGAAGTCTTGGTGGTAGATATTCTAAAATTCAGAAAACAGTCTCTTAGAAAGCAATCATTACAGATTAAAAACCGAACTAAGATTACACACATTTAATGTGGATCACTTTCTTATTTAATGGCAAAGGGCACGTTGAATGCTTCAAAGATCCTGACTTTTAGAATGTGTAAAACAAGAGTTAATCTTAGCTGTCAATTTATTATGACAAAATACAAGTTTTTTTCTCAAAGCCAATTAAATCCCAGACATTGCCAGATCAGGATACATGTAAATGAGAGTAAAATCATCACTTGCAGATATTAATTTCTTACTTATTATTTAAAATAATCACATAAATCTCCTGTAATTAAATTTGCACGCACTGGGACTCTGGTGAGGTGGGAGCATGGCAAATTCTTTTATTTTATTTCCTATTACAATACAAAGCAAATTGCATTACAGAGTTGAAGTTAACCAGACTAAATCCCCGTTGAAGCCTTTTATTTGTGACAGTTTCTAAGTAATCCTATCATTCTGATTCGGAGCCCAATCCTCTGCTGCATCACATTTAATTGCCTTACAAGCTAAATCGTCCCTGCTATTTCTGCCTGCGCTTGCCCCACAAAAGCAAGGATATCTTGTCAAAAAAACTAGGTCAGTACAGGGGAATAGGTACTGCACATTGCTTTCTTGCAAATCCATCAAAGTAGCTATTGTGAAAAAGATATCATCACTTTATCAGGGTTGAGCCTGCCATTAGACAAATAGCCAAATGCTTGGTAACCTCTTTCTCTTCTGCTCAGCTAACATTTTCATTCATCTTTGTCGCACTGTTATTAGCTGATTGATCCATGGGCCATTAATCAACGCAGTCTGTTTCATCAAATTATTATTTTACCTAGTTTTTATTTTGCATTCCAGCAAAACTCTCTTTATTCAGTGTAACATTATACTGAAGCCCAGCTGTACTGTGGCCATCACAGAGAACATATAAAGCAAATCATAGATTACATTGCATATTTACAGCAGTTTTTCTAAAAACACCCAACATCAAAATGGCCAGTTTTCCAAACACGGACAAATTGTCAGATTTTTATATCAGAAAGAACAGTTTATATCTTATTTCTTCACCATGTCATAACAGTCGTTTATTTTCCTATTGCTGAAAAATGTGTTGCTGAAAAAGCGCAGCAGGTCAGGCAGCATCCAAGGAGCAGGAGAATCGACGTTTCGGGCATAAGCCCTTCTTCAAGAATGAGGAAGGTGTGCCAAGCAGGCTAAGATAAAAGGTACGGAGTAGGCACTTGGGGGAGGGGCATTGGAAATGCTATAGGTGGAAGGAGGTTAAGGTGAGGGCGATAGGCCGGAGAGGGGGTGGGGGCGGAGAGGTCGGGAAGAAGATTGCAGGTCAAGAAGGCGGTGCTGAGTCCGACGTTTGGGACTGAGATAAGGTGGGGGGAGGGGAAATGAGGAAGCTGGAGAAATTTGCATTCATCCCTTGGTGGTTGGAGGGTTCCTAGGCGGAAGATGAGGTGCTTTTCCTCCAGGCGTCATGTTGCCATGGCCTGGTGATGGAGGAGGCCAAGGACCTGCATGTCCTTGGCGGAGTGGGAGGGGGAGTTAAAGTGGGCAGTTGGGTTGGTTGGTACGGGTGTCCCAGAGGTGTTCTCTGAAACGTTCCACAAGGAGGTGGCCTGTCTCCCCGATGTAGAGGAGGCCACATGGGGTGCAGCGGATGCAGGAAATGATGTGTGTGGAGGTGCAGGTGAATTTGTGATGGATATGGAAGGATCCCTTGGGGCCTTGGAGGGAAGTGAGGGGGGAGGTGTGGGCGCAAGTTTTGCATTTCTTACGGTTGCAGGGCAAGGTGCCGGGAGTGGAGGTTGGGTTGGTGGGGGGTGTGGACCTGACGAGGGAGTCGCGGAGGGAGTGGTCTTTCCGGAACGTGGATGGGGGAGGGGAGGGGAATATATCCTTGGTGGTGGCGTCTGTTTGGAGGTGGCGGAAATGACTAAGGATGATACGATGTATCTGGAGGTTGGTGGGGTGGAAAGTGAGGACAAGTGGGGTTCTGTCCTGGTGGCGATTGGAGGGATGGGGTTCAAGGGCGGAGGAGCGGGAAGTGGAGGAGATGCGGTGGAGAGCATTGTCAACCACGTCTGAGGGGAAATTGCGGATTTTGAAGAAGGAGGCCATCTAGGTTGTTCGGTATTGGAATTGGTCCTCCGAGGAGCAGATTTGGCAGAGGCGAAGGAATTGGGAATATGGGGTGGCAATTTTACAGGGGGCAGAGTGGGAGGAGGTGTAATCTAGGTAGCTGTGGGAGTCGGTCGGTTTATAGGAAATGTCCGTGTTGAGTCGGTCACCCGAGATAGAAATGGAGAGGTCTAAGAAGGGGAGGGAGGAGTCTGAGACGGTCCAGGTAAATTTGAGGTCAGGGTGGAAGGTGTTAGTAAAGTGGATGAACTGTTCAACCTCCTCGTGGGAGCACGAGGTAGCACCGATACAGTCATTGATGTAGCGGAGGAAAAGGTGGGGGGTGGTGCCAGTGTAGCTGCAGAAGATGGACTGTTCCACATATCCTATGAAGAGGCAGGCATAGCTGGGGCCCATGCGGGTGCCCATGGCTACTCCTTTGGTTTGGAAGAAGTGGGAGGATTGGAAAGAGAGGTTGTTCAGAGTGAGGACCAGTTCAGTCAGTCGAAGGAGGGTGTCAATAGAAGGGTACTGGTTGGGTCGGCGGAAAAGGAAGAAGCGGAAGGCTTTGAGGCCTTCGTAATGGGGGATGGAGGTGTATAGGGACTGGATGTCCATGGTGAAGATAAGGCGCTAGGGGCCGTGGAAGCGAAAATCATGGAGGAGGTGGAGGGCGTGGGTAGTGTCCCGAACGTAGGTGGGGAGTTCTTGGACTAAGGGGGACAGGGCCGTGTCGAGGTATGCAGAGATGTGTTCGGTGGGGCATGAGCAGGCTGAGACAATGGGTTGGCTGGGGCAGTCAGGTTTGTGGATTTTGGGCAGGAGGTAGAAACGGGCGGTGTGAGGTTGTGGGACCATGAGGTTGGAGGCAGGGATGGGAGATCCCCTGAGGTGATGTGCTTATTGATGGTCTGGGAGATGATAGTTTGGTGGTGGGAGGTGGGGTCATGGTCAAGGGGGCAGTAGGAGGAGGTGTCCACGAGCTGGTGTTTAGCCTCAGCAGTGTAAAGATTGGTGCGCCAAACTACCACCGCGCCTCCCTTGTCTGCTGGTTTGATAGTGAGGTTGGGGTTGGAGCGGAGGGAGTGGAGGGCTGCACATTGTGAGGGTGAGAGGTTGGAGTGGGTGAGAGGGGTGGACAGGTTGAGGCGGTTAATGTCACGGCGGCAGTTGGCTGAGAAATGTGTTGCTGGAAAAGAGCAGCAAGTCAGGCAGTATCCAAGGAGCAGGAGAATTGACGTTTCGGGCATAAGCCCTTCTTCAGGAATGAGGAAGGTGTGCCAAGCAGGTGAAGATAAAAGGTAGGAAGGAGGGACTTGTCGGAGGGGCATTGAGAATGCAATAGGTAGAAGGAGGTTAAGGTGAGGGTGATAGACCGGAGAGGGGGTGGGGGCGGAGAGGTCGGGAAGAAGATTACAGGTCAAGAAGGTGGTGCTGAGTCTGAGGGTTGGGACTGAGATAAGGTGGGGGGGGAGGAAATGAGGAAGCTGGAGAAATCTGCATTCATCCCTTGTGGTTGGAGGGTTCCAAGGAGGAAGATGAGGCGCTCTTCCTCCAGGCGTCGTGTTGCCATGGTCTGGCGATGGAGGAGGCCAAGGACCTGCATGTCCTAAGCGGAATGGGAGGGGGAGTTTTTCCCATTGTCAATCTTGATATTTTGTCAGTTAGGTCCATAATCTGATCCATTCAGATTTAAATGAGCTAAATACAGAAAACCCAATGTTCAGTATGGGATACATTATGAGCTACCAAATCCTACTTCATTTTATTCATGCCGCATCTTTATTACTCATTCTTATGTGACCAAGTTAAATCATACTTAGGGCTCAGCATTTGGATAAGATATGTGCATAAAATCAGCCAACGTAGTTAATCAACCCCATTCCCAAAACTGTACGCATTTCAAATTTGCATTGCAAATGAGGCTTCGGAGCTAGTTGAAGATTGCAAGAAAAAAACTTTGCTTATCAAATAATCACAATATCCTAATGTGCATACAAGTAATTTTAGATATTGGCATTGTTGTTTTGCTGGCAGTTATGATAATCAATTTATGCACAGAAAGATGCTGGCATCAGTGGCCACGTAATTTTTTTTCTTTATTTATTCCTGGGATGACGGTGTCATGATCTATGCAGCATTTAATAGCACATCCCGAATTGCCCAGAGTCAATCACATTGCTGTTGGTCTGGAGTCATACATAGACCAGACCAGGTAAAGATGGCACTTTCCGTCCCAAAAGGACATTAGTGACCCAGATGTGTTTTTCCTACAATCAACTGACAGTTGTCATTAGACTCTTAAATCTAGATTTAGTTTTATTTATTGAATTCAAATTTCACCATCTGCCACAGTGGGATTCAAACCCGGGTCCACAAAGCATTAACTTGTTGGCTAGATTAGTAGTGAAGTGATAATGACACTAAGCCATTGACTCCCCCTAGTCCTTGCTACTGGTCATTGGAAGAATGTTGCCAAGATGATCACTTCTCTATTGTGTCACATGGTCAGTTTGTCAGGATGCCTTTAAGAGATGTGACCATGATGTGACCTGAAGTTACAAATTTCTCAAGCTGCATCTAATTTCAGGATCACATTATCTTGTGGCACACTATTCAAAACATGTTCCACTGCGTAACTTATCAACGTAACATTAGCCCAGACAGATGGACAGAATTTTCCCAGCCCCTGAAGGAGGAGACAATGGGCGGTCAGTTGCGAGATTTGCAAAAATAGATCCTTGGGATTAAGAAAAGAAAATTCAATTTTGCACTGAAGGTGTGAATGGTAAAATAAGAGTCTTGCTACAGAGTGGCAAGAGGCCTATTTGCCTCTTCATTAATTCTCCTGTGAGATGTGGGTGTTCATGGGTGGCCAGCATTTATTGCACATCTATAGCTGCCTTTGATAAAGTGGAGGTGAGCTGTTTCTTGAACTGCTGCACTGATGATGATCTCACAAAGCTGTTAGAGAGTGAATTTCAGGATTTTGATTCTGTGATATTGAAGAAGTCAGGGTGGCAATTGTCTTGGAGTGGAACTTGTAGGTTGCGGTGTTCCCAGCGCCCACTCATGACCTATTGTCACCTGATTTATATGCGGTTTGCTATTCCCCACTGAGATGGAGTGAAATTGGACAGCAACAATTTCCAACATGAAAGGGAAAGCAGGTACCAGGCAGCTCCAGTCCCCATTTGTGCCACCAACCCCACATGTCGGCCAGCATTCCTAAATACCCCAGGACAAACTACATGCCCTGGGATCTGGTGCCCTGGGGTGTGGTGCCCTGGGATGTGGTGCCCTGGTGTGTGGTGCCCTGGGGTGTGGTGCCCTGGGACGTGGTGCCCTGGGGTGTGGTGCCCTGTGGTGTGGTGCCCTGGGGTGTGGTGCCCTGGGATGTGGTGCCCTGGTGTGTGGTGCCCTGGGGTGTGGTGCCCTGGGATGTGGTGCCCTGGGGTGTGGTGCCCTGGGGTGTGGTGCCCTGGGATGTGGTGCCCTGGGGTGTGGTTTGAATACATGCTTTACATCTTCATCCCCTGTTCACAGACGTTGGCATTGGATTTGCACCAGCCTCACCACATCAAAACACTTCGTAGCAACAGCATGACATAGTCAAGCTCACAGAATCATAACTTCCTGGCAATGTCCCAGAAAACACCATTGCTATCTCTGGGTATATCTCATTCCACTGGCCAATCAGAGCAAGCAGTAAGGGGGACACACAGTTGGAACAGATTTGCCTTGAATGCCCTCAGTGTTGACTCCAGATCCCAAGACGTCTCATGGCCTCAGGTCAATAATGACCAAGGAAATCTCCAGATGATTACCATTTATATAAAAAAGTTGGATGTGAACACAGGAGGTGTAGTTAGTACATTTGCAGACGACACCAAAATTAGAGGTATCGTGGACAATGAAGAAGGTTACCTCAGAGTACAACGGGATCTTGATCAGCTGGGCCAATGGGCTGGGGAGTGTCAGATGGTGCTTAATTTAGATAAATGTGTGGTGCTGCACTTTGGAAAGGTAAATCTGGGTAGGACCTATACACTTAATGGAAAGGTCCTGTGGAGTGTTGCTGAATAAAGAGACCTTGAGTGCAGATTCATAGTTCCTTTAGAGTCGCAGGTGGATAGGATAGTGAAAATGCCACTTGGTATGCTTTGCATGGTGTGTGTCTGCCAGAGGAAGTGGTGGAGGCTGGTACGATTATAACATTTACAAAGCATCTGGATGGATATATGAATAGGAAGGGTTTAGATGGATACGGGACAAGTGCTAACAAATGGGAGATTAGATTCGGATATATTGTCGACATTGACTAGTTGGACCGAAGGATCTTTTCCTTGCTGTACATCTCTATAACTCGATGTAATTTTCCCCCATGGACTGATGAATTTATGCTCCTCCATGTTCAGCACCACTTGGAAGTAGCAGCAAGGTGGCTCTTCATGACCATTGAAAAGACACTTTACAGCAAATGGACTGTTTGAAGTGTAGCATTAAGGAAATGTAGCCACAATCTTGCACAAACCAACCTCCCCATAATCAGCAATGCAGTAATGACTAGATGATCCATTTTCCTGATGCTGACCAACTGAATTGAATTGAATTGAATTGAATTTATTGTCATGTGTACCAAGACACAGTGAAAAGCTTTGTCAAATAGATCACATAGTAAAGTAGAATAGATAAGTAAATAAGAGATAAACAGCGGCAAAAGCAAAAACACAGGTATAGGCGAATGTTAAGAGTTTGTGAGTCCAATCAGTATTCTAACAACAGTATGGTAGAAACTGTTTCGAAACTGGCTGGTGCATGTGTTCAGGCTTCTGTACCTTCTCCCAATGGTAGAGGTTAGAGAAAAACATTGCCAAGGTGGGATGGATCATTGAGAATGTTGGCGGCCTCTCCTTGACAGCGGACCTGGTAAATGGATTCTATAGATGGGAGGTTGGCCTTTGTGATTGTCCAGGCTGAGTTCACCACTCTCTGGAACCGTCTCCAATCTTGAATGGTACAGTTACCATACCAGGTAGTGAAACATCCAGACAGAATGCTCTCGATGGCGCATCTATAAAAGTTGGCAAGGGTATTTGCTGTCATGCCAAATTTCCTCAGCTACCTGAGGAAGAAGAGACATTGTTGGGCCTTTGTAACCAGTACATCCACATGAAGAGTCCAAGAAAGCTTGTTGTGGATGAAACAACTGGTGTATATTGTCCTGCAGTGGGGGCAAAATACCCCTCTTTTTCTTCTAAACACAGATATGGAATATTTTACATTCATATAAGAAAATAGACAGGGCCTGAGGATCAACATCTGAACCAAAAGGCAGCACCTCAGCACTGTTAATTTTGCTTTTTGTGTCCAAGACTTCGAATGAACTTACGTTAGCATTCATCTGTTCTAGAGGGGAGAGTGCAAAGAACTGAGATGTGGCTGATACTTAAGAGTCAATATGAATCATTGCCTCCCTGGTGCTGATGAATACAACGTGATACTTTAGGTGGTTGCAGTACAAATGAACACCATTAGTTTCCCATCCATAAGCTGTAGCATTTAGTAAAACTGTACAAGATCTTCCACATTATACCTCTCTAATCTGACACCTTCTGCTCTGTCAACCCAAATGGTCTGGAACTTGCTGTATTTCAGGGTTTTTCCCTGAAGTGGCATCTGGTGGCTCTGCATCAGTCTTTATTCATATTGTGTTTTATAATATTTTGTATCATTTGGGTACCCTGAATCTTGTTGCAGGTGTCCAAGTGGACAATCAATCAGCCACTAGGCATGTGATTGGTACAAGTTACGGTTAAAGGTGGATAAATCCCCAGGACCTGATCAGGTATACCCGAGAACTCTGTAGGAAGTTAAAGAAGTGATTGCAGGACCTCTTGCTGAGATATTTGTATCATCGATAGTCACAGGTGAGGTGCCGGAAGACTGGAGGTTGGCAAACGTGGTGCCACTGTTTAAGAAGGGCGGTAAAGACAAGCCAGGGAACTATAGATCAGTGAGCCTGACATCGGTGGTGTGCAAGTTGTTGGAGGGAATCCTGAGGGATAGGAGGTACCTGTATTTGGAAAGGCAAGGAGTGATTAGGGATAATCAGCATCACTTTGTACGTGGGAAATAATGTCTCACAAACTTGGTTGAGTTTTTTGAAGAAGTAACAAAGAAGATTGATGAAGGCAGAGCAGTAGATGTGATCTATATGGACTTCAGTAAGGCGTTTGACAAGGTTCCCCATGGGAGACAGATTAGCAAGGTTAGATCACATGGAATACAGGGAGAACTAGCCATTTGGATACAGAAGGTAGAAGACAGAGGGTGGTGGTGAAGGGTTGTTTTTCAGACTGGAGGCCTGTGACCAGTGAAGTGCCACAAGGATCGGTGCTGGGTCCTCTACTTTTTATCATTTACATAAATGATTTGGATGCGAGCATAAGGGGTACAGTTGGTAAGTTTGCAGATGACACCAAAATTGGAGGTGTAGTGGACAGCGAAGAGGGTTACCTCAGATTACAACAGGATCTGGACCAGATGGGCCAATGGGCTGAGAAGTGGCAGATGGAGTTTAATTCAGATAAATGCGAGATGCTGCATTTTGAGAAAGCAAATCTTAGCAGGACTTATATACTTAATGTTAAGATCCTAGGGAGTGATGCTGAACAAAGAGACCTTGGAAGTGGAGTCGCAGGTAGATAGGATAGTGAAGAAGGCGTTTGGTATGCTTTCCTTTATTGGTCAGAGTATTGAGTACAGGAGTTGGGAGGTCATGTTGCGGCTGTACAGGACATTGGTTAGGCCACTGTTGGAATATTGTGTGCAATTCTGGTCTCCTTCCTATTGGAAAGATGTTGTAAATCTTGAAAGGGTTCAGAAGCAATTTACAAGGAAGCTGCCAGGGTTGGAGGATTTGAGCGATAGGGAGAGGCTGAACAGGCTGGGGCTATTTTCCCTGGAATGTCGGAGGCTGAGGGGTGACCTTATAGAGGTGTACAAAATTATGAGGGGCATGGATAGGATAAATAGACAAAGTCTTTTCCCTGGGATTGCAGAGTCCAGAACTAGAGGGCATAGGTTTAGGGTGAGAGGGGAAAGATATAAAAGAGACATAAGGGGCAACCTTTTCACGCAGAGGGTGGTAGGCGTATGAATGAGCTGCCAGAGGATGTGGTGGAGGCTGGTACAATTGCAACATTTAAGAGGCATTTGGATGGGCAAATGAATAGGAAGGTTTTGGAGGGATATGGGCCGGATGCTGGCAGGTGGGACTAGATTAGGTTGGGATATCTGGTCGGCGTGGACAGGTTGGACTGAAGGGTCTGTTTCCATGCTGTACATCTCTGTGACTCTATGATTCTAAGTCAAGGTGTGATCCTTACTCGATTACTGAATCAAATGTTGATGTATTGAATGTGGTTCAGATTTTTGATGGCTTAATTGAATTTGTCAGTACTTCAGTCACTGACTATGGTACTAATGTGAGTAAAAAGATGAAGTCAAAATAGCCTTACCATGACCATTCCCTCATTAGACAGAGACAACTACAAGTGGTTCAACTTGAGGGCCATGAGACCTGGAGCACAGATTGAGAAGGAGAGCCATTCATAGCAACCCCAGCCAGTGCAGGAATTGAAGCCATGAAGTTAGCATCACTTTTAGCTACAAACCAACCATTCAGGCAAATGAGCAAAGCCAATCCCCAATTTGTGAAGGTTTTGAAGAAGGATTACTGAACCTGAAACATTAACTCTGCCTATTCTCCACTGGTATTGTCAGAATCACTGAGCTTCTCCAGCAATTTCAAATTTTGTTATGAATGTTTTGACCCCGGAATGGTACAATAGAGTGGTGTGACATAAAATTTGGGGAATGAACTGTCATCTGTGATCGCTTTGATTTTGAGGTGGGATGATGTAGCATGCTGGGAGGGCTTCTACCTGAAAGAAACAGTAAAGTTACCCTGGGTTATTGTCATGACTAGGCAAAAGTGAGGACTGCAGATGCTGGAGATTGGAGTCAACAGTGTGGTGCTGGAAAAGCTCAGCAGGTCAGGCAGCACCTGGCTTTTGCCCAAGATATCAATTTTCCTGCTCCTTGGATGCTGCCTGACCTGCTGTGCTTTTCCAGCAACACACTCTCTATTGTCATGGCTGTCTAGCAGTCAGTTGGAGAACAGCAGAGGCAGAGGCTTGTGAAAAGGTTGCTCATCAACTTTCCTTGGTCAGGTAAATGAATAGAACATGAAGAAATACCTTTGACTTTAACAGCTTTCATGGTTGTTATTTTCCATTAAACCCATTAGTATTTTAAGTGCCTGTGATAGTTTCCTGAACTAACAATCAGCAACCTTGAGAACTCCAGTGTACAGAACATGCTTTTGTCTTTACAAAAGACAAATTCTGTGGCTGCTTGAAATCTGAAATAATGAAACAGAAGACGCTGGAAAATGAACATTTCAAGGACTTGCTGCCTGTATTCTCACTCCATCTTTCTCTTGATAAGTTTTTGTGGTGACATTTGAAGAATTTGTAGTGAACATGTCTTGACAACAATAACTAAATAGTTACGCAAAAACAGGAATTTCTGGAAAATCTCAGCAGGTCTGGCAACATCAATTCCTGTTTTTGTTAAGAATGTTTTGACCCTGACATGGACTCTCCAATTAAAAAAAAAGAACTGCAAATGCTGGACATCCAAAGCAAAAACAGAAATTGCTGGAAAAACTCAGCACTCCTGGCAACGTCAGTGGAGAGAAATCAGAATTAACGTTTCGGGCCTTCTTCAGAACTTCCCAATGCTCTACAAATACTGTGCTGTGGCAAAAGCCTGATCCTGGATTACAGAGACACAATCTGATTCTACAATTGGACTTCAGCAACTCACAAAAGTTTCTTTAGTTTTAACGTTTCTTTCCTGAAGTTTCTTCAGGAGGTCTTTCCAAATCTGCAACCTCCAACAGTTGGAAAGACAAAAGAAGTAGATGTACATGACCACTAACAACTTCAAGTTCCCTTAAAAATTGAACACAGTCCAGTGTTCAATTAAATGCCCTCCCATCATCGCTACTGCATCTTAAATATTGAATTTAAGACCTAACTGAACTATGGCACTGGCTTTGACTCACAAACAACAAGATCATCCATCATGGCCTTTCAATGGAAACTTGACATGGGAATTAGACATCAGGTTTGCCAGTGATGCCTGACACTTTTAAAACTCTTGATATCTACCTTGAATTCATAATTTTCTGACTCAGAGAGAAGGGTACGAGAAACTGAGTTAAGCCACAATTAAATGGTTAACAAAAGAACCAAAGAACTGTGGATGCTGGATATCAGAAAATGTTGGAGAAACTCAGCAGGTCTGTCAGCGTCCATAGAGAGAAAGCAGAATTAACATTTCGTGTCCACTGACCCTTCTTCAGAACTGGTTAAATGCTGATTCATATTAAAATAGTCTTGGCAATGAACTTACTGAGAGCAATCGGAATGCCATAGATCAGCGAATTGAATTGTTAGAATAACAGTACTTTATTTTTTCCCTAGCTCTTTAGAATGTAGATGAAGTTATATGGAATCTTACCAAAGAGAGAATTTTCATTTATAAATGTAAATGACTGCTTGTCTATTTAGTTAGACTAAGACAGATGAAAGATGTTCTTTTCTTTAATAGTTGAAGATGGTGCATTCAATGAGTCATTAATGAATCAGTCCATACCAAATGAGGAAAATGAGGAACATTTTCAATCTACAGTTTTAAATCACCAGATACTTGCAAGCAAGAAAACTACAAACTATAGCAAAAGACTTTGCAGGGAACTGTGCCATCCAATCAATTATAACATATTTCTTAGCTGAAATTTACTGCCTCCCTGCATACTGCCTCCCTGCATAACTTAAAGTCGGGGGGGGGTGATATTTATGAGTTATTTATTGTCATGTATATTGATAAATTTGCAGTGGAAAGTGTATTGTGTATTCTAGTCTAGAAACCTTTGTTTGGGAGCACATACCAATATTTACACATGAAATCGTAGCCACTAATGTATGATGGGAACATATTTTCATTTTTGTGGAAGATGAAATTACTTTCGTATGTCTGCGATAACTTGATGATCATGATTGTTTATGCAAGAAATCCTAACATTAGCACTCAAAATTCAACAAGAATTTATGGATCTGGTCTTTGACATAAACTTTTACACTTTCATTCATACCTCCCTGCATCTCTCAGAAACCTGCAGCACATTTTTCAAGTGGCTAGACAAAATTACTGTCTTTAGTGCAATTTGTGTCTCTCAGTTTGATCTGCCCGGATGTAGCTATGTTTATGAAGCTGGAGCATACAATCAGGACTTCAAATTTGTATCCAACTATAATCCAAAAATGATGCTGATATTGAAAGCTAATTCCACTGTTAGCAAATAACTTGATTTCTTCTACAATGAAATTGGAGCAAATTTGAAATGGGGTCATCTTCAGGCAACAGTGTCATTTTAGTTGAATGGTTAGAATGAAAAATAAACTTTATTTTAAAATCATTTACGCTGCTCTGTGGAATAGAAGTAATAATAATTAATTGACCTTATGTATAAGCTACAGCATTAAAAAATTATTTTCGTTTACTTCTTTTTGGATGCAATTGTCATAAATCAGGAATAGAGCATAGAACATAGAAAATGGAACATTACAGCACAGTACAGGCCCTTCAACCCTCAATGTTGCGCTGAGCTGTGGAACCAATCTGAAGCCCATCTATCCTACACTATTCCATTCTCATCCATATGCCAATCAAATGACCATTTAAATGCTCTTAAATTGGAAACTCTACTACTGTTGCAGGCAGTGCGTTCAATGCCCCTACTACTCTCTGAGTAAAGAAACTACCTCTGACATCTGTCCTATATCTATCACCCCTCAGTTTAAAGCTATGTCCTCTTGTGCTAGCCACCACCATCAGAGGAAAAAGGTTCTCACTGTCCAACCTATCTAACCCTCTGATAATCTTGAATGTCTCAATTATGTCACCTCTCAACCTTCTTCTGTCTAACAAAAACAGCCTCAAGTTCCTCAGCCTTTCCTCATAAGACCTTCCCTCCATAACAGAATAGCTTACACCTCTTCTTTGCTAACGTCAATCCCATCTAGTCTAGTAGTCTGTTTGTCAGTATTCTCCTTGACAACATGATCTTTTTCCAGCATGACCACTGATGAAAAATATTCATTTAGCGCTTCCCTATCTCCTCGGACTCCATACACAACTTCCCAGTACTGTCCTTGATTGGCCCTAATCTTTCTCTAGTCATTCTTTTACTTCCGATATACCTACAGAAAACTTTACGGTTTTCTTTGATCCTACCTGTCAATGGCTTCTCATGTCACCTCCTGGCTCTTCTGAGCTCTCTCTTCAGGTCTTTCCTAGCTAACTTGTAACATTCAAGTGCCCTAACTGAGACTTCATGTCTGATCCTCACATAAGCCTTCCTCTTCCTCTTGACAAGAGATTCAACCTCTTTAGTAAATTATTGCTCCCTCGCTTGACCACTTCCTCCCTGCCTGACAGGTACAATCTAATCAAGGACACGGTCCTTGAATAAGCTCCACATTTTCAATTGAATATAAATCAACATCGTAGTTTTGTGACTCAGCAATTCAACAAGTATTTATTATGATATATATTTCTTTTAGGACAGAGTTCAGAGACAGTGCTCAATCTGTGAAGGTGAACCAGATCATCCTTTGCTTGGTGGCACTCCTCATCAAGAGTAATGCTTCCAAATAAATTATGTGCTGCCAAGTTTGAGTCACATGTTGCATAAATAGGACAATTTGTAGTGACTGCTAGAATTCAGAATTATTTATATAAGCAAGGGAAATTATAATGCCAGCTGTGGCTTAGTAGAAGTAATGTAACCTGTGAATCACCAGGTAAGAAGATCATGTCTCACTCCAGGACTGGAACACAAAATCAAAGCTGACGTTCCAGTGTCGAACTAAGGGGGTGTTGCACTGTCAGAGATGCTGTTTTTCAGATGAGATATTAAACCAAGGACATATCTACTGTCTGATTTGAATGCAAGATGTCTATTTTCAATATTTGATGAAGAACGGAGAAATTGTGCCTGGTTTATGTTTATCCATCAATTGACACCGCAAAAATGGATTATCTGGTCACTACTGCATTGTTAATTGTGACATCTTGCTGTGCCCATATTTTCTGTCCCATTTCCTGCATTGCAATAGTGAGTGCACTTGTAAAGAACATCGAACTGCTTGGTTCATGAAAAGTACTAAATAAATATAATCCTGCCTTTTATTAATAAACTGCTGTTGACTCAATCATTTTGGGTTATCAGCTGTTTCTCAACCATTGAATAAATGTATACTTCATGGCTCATTACAAATTCTGTCTGCCACTCAAGGATACAAAGTCTCTCTGGTAGTCTTCAGAGTTCTTTCTTAAAGGCTAGCAAAGGTTGAGATGCATGCATGCAATAGAAATCACATTCACGCTCTAAAGTATTCACAGGACAAAGGAATAACTTTGCATTTAATGCCATGAGATAATTTATAATTCATTCTTTAATAAACCAGCATAAACCACTCCAAGGCACTGCCGAAGAACTGACTTTTAATTTTCACACATCCTTTTTAGACAGCTGCTCCCTCAGTAATTTATCTGAACCTCTGCCTTGAGCTGAGAAACCATACAGGTCCCAGACAGTTGTCAAATAATATTTGTACAGTCCATTTTAGTAATAAACTGAAAGATATTAAAGAGATGCTACAACTGAGAACAAGACAGAAGAGTGATTCAAGTGAAATTTTACCATTCAATCCCTTAAAATGATTTATATTGGCTGTTCAACATTTTATTTCACAAATCCATATATATATATTCATATTTATTCAATAATACTACCATTCAGGTCAAAAAATCTATATCCATTCAGTAAATATTTGCCCTAAGTGCAATTGGAATTCCTCATAGAAGTCAAATCGACTATTATTGAATTGGTCTCCAGATGGAAAGATTATTATCCCTGATGCAAATGACAAACCAGCCCCCTCTCCATTCCCTACTCTATCACACAAAGGACATCTCCATTCCTTCCTCACTATTGGTGCTAACTGAAAATCCTTTGCCAAATCAAAACTAAGAGGAGTTCTTTCTGAGTCAATCTCAATTCTCCACCTCAACTGAAAACGTTGTGTCCTTGAATCCGATGCTCAATTTTAACCTTATACCATCTCTCTCTTTCTCTTCATCTATTTATCATTTTATTCAGTTAACCTATCATTTTTCTTATCAATTTCCTGTCTTACTACTTTCATGTTTTCTCTAAGTCAACTTTTCTCCATTCTATTTCTTATTTAGTTCTGTCCAGTTGTAATTGATCACTGACAGAACCCACCTTTCTTTGTCCAGAAAATTTCTCAAGGATCCCATTTTTCTTGGATCTGTGTTTGCTGTTACCGCCTTAAATGATCTCTTCCTAAATGTTTGAGTCTCCAAACACAAGACACTTACTTTTCTCTCAACTAAAACTTGAATCTCAAAGATATCCATGTTGATTTCCCAATAAAGAGAGAACAAATCTGAAATCTTGTTTCGTTAAATTCCGAAAATTCCAATGAACCTATTTAACGGTCTCTGGATTCAATCCCAGACTCACACCCCATGTTTGCAATGATCCCCATGGGGCAGCCAACAGCCAAACAAGCCAAATTTACTGAATGACCCTCTATGCTTTCCGCTTACAAAATCGAATGTGTTTCTGGCTGTTTTAAACATTTCACAGAGTCACAGAGTCACAGAGATGTACTGCATGGATACAGACCCTTCGGTCCAACCTGTCCATGCCGACCAGATATTCCAACCCAATCTAGTCCCACCTGCCAGCACCTGGCCCATATCCCTCCAAACCTTTCCTGTTCATACGCCCATCCAAATGCCTCTTAAATGTCGCAACTGTACCAGCCTCCATCACATCCTCTGGCAGATCACTCCATACCCATACCATGCTCTGTGTGAAAAAGTTGCGCCTTACGTCTCTTTTACATCTTTCCCCCCTCACCCTAAACCTATGCACTCTAGTTCTGGACTCCCCGACCCCAGGGAAAAGACTTTGCCTATTTACCTGATCCGTGCCTCTCATAATTTTGTAAACCTCTATAAGGTCACCCCTCAGCCTCTGACGCTCTAGGGAAAACAGCCCCAGCCTGTTCAGCCTCTCCCTATAGCTCAAATCCTCCAACTCTGGCAACATCCTTGTTAATCTTTTCTGAACCCTTTCAAGTTTCACAACATCTTTCCGAGAGGAAGGAGACCAGAATTGCACACAATATTCCAACAGTGGCCTAACCAATGTCCTGTACAGCTGCAACATGACCTCCCAACTCCTGTACTCAATACTCTGACCAATAAAAGAAAACATACCAAACACTTTCTTCACTATCCTATCGACCTGTGACACTACTTTCAAGGAGCTATGAACCTACAGTCCAAGGTCTCTTTGTTCAGCAACACTCCATAGGACATTACCATTAAGTGTATAAGTCCTGCTAAGATTTGCTTTCCCAAAATGCAGCACCTCACATTTATCTGCTTTAAATTCCATCTGCCATTTCTCAGCCCATTGGCCCATCTGATCAAGATCCTGCTGTTATCTGAGGTAACCTGCTTCGCTGTCCACTACACCTCCAATTTTGGTGTCATCTGCAAACTTACTAACTGCACCTCTTATGCTCGCATCCAAATCATTTTTGCAATGATCCAGCACCGATCATTGTGGCACTCCGATCGTCCCAGACCTTCAGTCTGAAAAACAACCCTCTACCACCACCCTCTGTCTTCTATCTTTGACCCAGTTCTGTATCCAAATGGCTAGTTCTCCCTGTATTCCATGAGATTTAACCTTGCTAATCAGTCTCCCATGGGGTAGCTTGTCGAATGCCTTACTGAAGTCCATAGAGATCATATCTACCGCTCTGCCCACATCTACCCTTTGCCTTTGTTACTTATTCACAAAACTCAATCAAGTTTGTGAGATATGATTTCCCACCCACAAAGACATGTTGACCATTCCTAATCATTCCTTGCCTTTCCAAATACATGTACATCCTGCCCCTCAGGATTCCCTCCAACAACCTTTCCACCACCGATGTCCTGCTCAGCGGTCTATAGTCCTTACGACACATCTTAAACAGTGGCACCACGTTTGCCAACCTCCAGTCTTCCAGCACCTCACCTGTGACTATCAATGATACAAATATCTCTGCAAGAGGCTCAGCAATCACTTCTCTAGCTTCCCACAGAGTTTTCGGGTACACCTGATCAGGTCCTGGGGATTTATCCACCTTTATCCGTTTTAAGACATCCAGCACTTCCTCCTCTGTAATCTGAACATTTTGCAAGATGTCACCATCTATTTCCCTGCAGTCTATATCTTACATACACTTTTCCATAGTAAATAGTGATGCAAAATACTCATTTAGTATCTCCCCCATTTTCTGCAGCTGCACACAAAGGCTGCCTTTCTGATCTTTGAGGGGCCCTATTCTCTCCCTAGTTACCCTTTTCTCCTTAATGTATTTGTAAAAGCCCTTTGGATTCTCCTTAATTCTATTTGCCAAAGCTATCTCATGTCCCCTTTTTGCACTCCTGATTTCCCTCTTAAGTATACTCCTACTTCCTTAATACTCTTCTAAGGATTCACTCAATCTATCCTGTTTATACCTGACATATGCTTCCTTCTTTTTCTTAACCAAACCCTCAGTTTCTTTAGTCAACTGCATTCTCTATACTTACCAGCCTTCCCTTTCACCCTGGCAGGAATATACTTTCTCTGGATTCTCGTTGTCTCATTACTGAAAGCTTTCCATTTTCCAGCTGTCCCTTTACCTGCGAACATCTGCCTCCAATCAGCTTTCAAAAGTTCTTGCCGAATACAGTCAAAATTGGCCTTTCTCCAATTTAGAACTTCAACTTTTAGATCTGGTCTCTCCTTTTCCATCATTATTTTAAATTTAATAGAATTATGGTCACTGGCCCCAAAGTGCTTCCCCAGTGACACCTCAGTCACCTGCCCTGCCTTATTTCCCAAGAGTAGGTTAAGTTTTGCACCTTCTCTAGTAGGTACACCCACATACTGAATCAGAACATTGTCTTGTACACACTTAACAAATTCCTCTCCATCTAAACCTTTAACACTATGGCAGTCCCAGTCGATGTTTGGAAAGTTAAAATCCCCTACCATAACTACCCTATTATTCTTACAGATAGCTGGGAGCACCTTACAAGTTTGTTTCTCAATTTCCCTCTGACTATTGGGAGGGTCTATAATACAATCCCAATAAGGTGATCATCCCTTTCTTATTTCTCAGTTCCACCCAAATAACTTCCCAGGATGTATTTCCGGGAATATCCTCCCTCAGCACAGTTGTAATGCTATCCCTTATCAAAAATGCCACTCCCCCTCCTCTCTTGCCTCCTTTTCTATCCTTCCTGTAGCATTTGTATCCTGGAACATTCAGCTGCCAGTCCTGCCCATCCCTGAGCTATGTTTCTGTAATTGCTATGATATCCCAGCTCCATGTTCCTAACCATGCCCTGAGTTCATCTGCCTTCCCTGTGAGGCCCCTTGCATTGAAATAAATGCAGTTTAATTTATTTGTCCTTCCTTGTCCCTGCCTACCCTGACTGTTTGACTCACTTCTGTTCTCAACTGTGTCAGTCTCAGATTGATCTCTTTCCTCACTATCTCCATGGGTGCCCCCCCCCCCCAACCCCCCACCCCACACCTGACTAGTTTAAATCCTCCCGAGCAGCTGTAGCAAATCTCCCTGCTAGTATATTAGTCCCCTTCCAATTTAGGTGCAATCCGTCCTAGTATATTTCACTTCTACCCCAAAAGAGATTCCAATGATCCAAAAATGTGAATCCTTCTCCCTTACACCAGCTCCTCAGCCATGCATTCATCTGCTCTATCCTCCTATTCCTGCCCTCACTAGCTCGTAGCACTGGGAGTAATCCAGATATTACTATTCTTGAGGGCCTCCTTGTTAAATTTCTGCCTAACTCTCTGTAATCTCCCTTCAGAATCTCAACCTTTTCCCTTCCTATGTCATTAGTTCCAATGTGGACAATGACCTCTTGCTGGCCCTTCTCCCCCGTGAGAACATTCAGCACCTTCTCTGAGATATTCTTAATCCTGGCACCAGGGAAGCAACACACCATTCTGCTTTTTCGCTGCTGGCCACGGACGACAGAATCCCCTAACACAATTGATCTCTTGGAAGCCAACGTACCCCTCGTTGCATTAGAGCCAGTCTCAATGTTTGACTGTTCGTGCTGAGAATCCATCACCCACTACATTTTCCAAAACAGCATAGCTGTTTGAAATTGGTATATCCACAAAAGACTTCTGCACTAGTTGCCTACCTCTCTTACCCTGCCTGGAGTTAACCCATCTATGTGACTGTATCTGAGACTTTCTCCCCTTCCTACAACTGCCATCCATAACATACTGTTGCTGTTGCTGTTGCAAATTCCTCATTGCTTCTAACTGTCTCTCCAACTGATCCATTCGATTTGATAAGATTCGCTTCCAACAGCATTTATGGCAGATATAATCTGCAGTAACCCTCAAACTCTCTTTAAACTCCCACATCTGACAGGAAGTACATATCATTGTACTAAAGGCCATTTTTGCTCCTTCACAATCTATAGACCCAGAAAATAACACCATCTTATTCCTCTACAAAACACTGCCCCAGGTTAAATTTATAGTTATGGCTTATATTTTAAGTTTAACTCAGAGACATATCTCCAAAAACATATACAACCAACGACATAGGAAGGGATAAGGTTGAGATTCTGAAGGGAGAATACAGAGAGGCAGAAATTTAAAAAGGAGGTCCTTGAGAGTAGTAATATCTGGATTACTCCCGGTGCTACGAGCTAGTGAGGGGAGGAATAGGAGGATAGAGCAGATGAATGCATGGCTGAGGAGCTTGTGTGTGGGAGAAGGATTCACATTTTTGGATCATTGGAATCTCTTTTGGGGTAGAAGTGACCTGTCATCTAACTGCTGAAAATAAATGCATTCGACAATCCACACATGATGGCCATCTATCAAAATACAATATGCAACATTCAAAGGCAGTTGTTTTACTATATCACCTGAGATTGTCCCAGGTATTGCAATAGCCAGAGGGTCACTGGAGAGGCACAAGCTGGAGCCTATGGAATCCCTGACACAGCTGACTCAATAGGAATTGCCCAGAAAATTGACTTTTTCACCGAGTAATACTCCTCAACATATTCTGAGTCCGTTAGAGTTAGAAATTTTGGAGGGTTCTGATTTAGTTAGGTATAACATTTACTCAGGACAGGTCAGAAGATTAAATGCCTACCCTAACTCCCATGTAACAATTAAACTGAGCCCTCAAATAACCAGCAAACTCCAAACTGCACCTTCCCCACATTATTGGATCCCTGACAACACTTCTCTTACGAGCCCTCTCCTCTCTTGACCAAGTATGATTGCATGCACCACTGATGGGAGCCGCCCTGTCTGGGACTTGACAATCCCTTACCCTCAGCAGTCATTCACTTACCTGGCATCCCACCCACCTGGAATGCTACTGACCTTACCGGCTTGGCATCCTAATCCCCTCTACCTCCTTCACTCACCTGACACCTTATACGTAGCTGTGTACTTACCCTTTCTCAGGACCTGACATGGCTGTATTGCTGGACATGTATATCATAGAAGATGACAGTGAGTGGGCAGCATGGTGACTCTGTAGTTAACACTGCTGCCTCACAGTGCCAGGGATCTGGCTTCGACTCAACCCTTGGGTAACTGTCTGTGTGGAGCTTGCACATTCTCCCTGTGTCTGTGTGAGTTTCCTTCAGGTGTTCTAGTTTCCTCCCACAGTCCAAAGATATACAGATTAGGTGAATTGGCCATTCCAAGTTACCTGTAGTGTTCAGGGATGTGCAGGCTAGGTGGATTAGCCATGGGAAATGCAGGGTGACAAGGATGGGAGTGGGGGAATCTGGGTGGGATGGTCTCTGGAGGATCAGTGTAGATGTCAACACTCTAGGGATTGCATGACTCTGTGACTGCTGCAAGAGATGGGCTGGTGGTAGAATTTTGATAATATCACTGGACTAGCAATCTAGAAGAGGAAAGCTAATGTTCTTGGGACAGAGGTTGAGATCCCACTTGGAGCCAATGGTGAAATTTGAATTCAACAAAATAATGTCTGTTCACTTATGGTAACCATTGCCAATTGCCACAAAAACGCATATGGTTCACAAGGGAAGAACAACTTCTAACATTGTTTGGTCTGGCTTACATGAGACCCACAGCAAAGTGGTTTCCTCTTAATGTCCTTCTGAAATGACATAGCAAGTTACTTGGCTTGAGGACATCTGAGGATGAACAACAAATGTTGACCTTGCCAACAATGGGAGAAAGAAGATGTAGCTTCTACACCCATTCTCTCTGCTGCTTATTTTAAGAATTCCTGGACAGATTTGTAACATAAGATCCCTGCCCAGAAATCTCCAGCAGAGAAGACATCGAAAGGTAATTGGGTACGTTTTACACTGATCGGAGTTCAAAGCAAGATTTCTGACCATGCTTTGGAGATCTGGGCATAATTGCACTTATGACAGACATAATGGCTGAGGTTTTGGCTGTAAACATAAAGGCATCAAGGATTATAGGGAAAAAACAGGAGCATTGAAGTGAGGTATGACCTTGTTGAATGGCAGAGCAAACTCAATAGCTTACTTCAGTTCCTAAATCTTCTGGTCTTAATATTAGCCTACAAATAAGGTTGCCCAGTGTGTTAATATTCAAGGGCTATTAAACATCGTTAATTGTTGAGAAAAGAATCTTGCTCAGTAATGTCCTTTTCAGAAAGAAATCTGCCATCCTTACCTGGTCTGGCCTACGTGTTACTTCAGATTCACAGCAAGTTGATTGACACTTAACTGCCCTCCAGGCAGTTAGAGATGGGCAATATGTTGTCCAGATAGTGATGCACATATCCTGTGAATGATTTTTAAAAAAGCATCCTTTGACAGTGGCAATCCTCATTTATAAAACGCATGTTTGAATTAAAAACGCAGGCTGTCCATTTGTACTTTGGGCCCTGACCTGGCACCTTGACAATGAATGGAACCTATCTTCCAAAGCAAAATCATCCGTTCACCCACAGCATAGACACATACTATGGCTCTGTTGTAATAGTTTGAGGTGAAGAACATCAGCTTTGTACAACCCAGCAGTGAAATTTGGATATATAAGCAAATATTCTTTTCCCAGACATGGAGGTGTAATTCCCACAGTAATTGTCATTCCAACTCTCATGATCAATGGGTGGAAGATCTAGCTCTAGGTTTCCTGACCAGTTTCAGTTTGGAGCAAGGATTTACTCACCATGACTTGTGATGAGCCAGAAACCTAAATGATAGTCAAATATTATGTACCAGATTACCCATTACTGAATGTTTCATCCCCATGCCCTTATAAGAGGCTTCAGCATACAGAAATGAGATGAACCTCGTCCAAGATGTTGAGGAATACGAGGCTGCATTCATTCTCCTGGTAGCCAATTTCCCTCTCTCATAAAGAAAGGTAGATTCTTATTCCTGAGCAGTCGATGGACAATTGTTAAATATTTCAGTTGGTTTTCAACTTTGTCACAATGCAAATTTGGAAGTGTCTGAAGGTTAAAACACAGTCTCCTTCACTTACTCTTCACAATACAAATATCATCCGATAGATTTCATCCCCAAAACTCAACTATAATGGGAATATTTTGTCAATTCTATTGATTTGAATGCTGTAGAATAGATACAAGATGGATTTTCTGACAGCTAGATTGAAAATATAGTTCATTCTTTTTCTGTGAATGGCACATTTATTTTTTATTACAAACTGCTTTTTTTTGTGATAGCATTGTATTTTCTTTTATTGGCTGTGTCTGAATTATTCCCCCATTATGACAAAGTGGCTTTGTGAGGTGTATTACTATTTCTTCAAAATCATTAGTAATCCTTCAATCATGAAGATGACTAGCTGAGATTATTGATGTTCTCTAGACCAATCATTGATGTGTGAGCCAGTCTTTGAAGCAGAGGCCTTCCAGAGTGCATGCACATATGAATTTATTATTTCAGTCACTCAGTCCCAAGCATCATTGCTGATGGCATTTGAGCAGCGACAACCAACAATAAATAAAGAAAACAGAATGCTGAGCTGCAATAGCTAAATCAGTAGATCCCCAGTTGGAAGATGCCATAGTAGAAATATGCAAGGCTCCAGTCTGCTGTGTACAGAGATACAAGAGAAACACTCAAGCCTTTGAGTGAATATGAAGAAAAGCCGTAATTATTCCTGCAAACTAAACTTTATCTAGTAGTGCTTTTCAGATAGACTCAAATGAAACATTGTTTATTTGCATAACACATTTGGAATGAAGCAGTGCATAATCAAGGGAGGAACAGTATTATCATAAATAGTAATGTCACTGGACGAATAATGGATAGTCCTGACTAATTTATTACTGTGATTTTGTACTTTTGACAGTCTGTCATGCTGGACTTACTATTTCATTACTTTTCTGATTTTTTTTTCTCCCTTGGAATTTGTACTCAAGAATCCTTACCTAGGTACCCAAGATGGTGCCTTAAGTGGCGACTTGTAAACTTTTCACAGTATTCATGCAAGTACATGTGATGATAAAGCTAATTCACTTCATTTCAATTCAATTCCACCATGGCTTTGGTAAACATGGAACATAGGAACTGTCCCCTCAGCCCATCATGTCTGTGCTGACTATGTTGTCAGTCGAAACTAACCACATCTGCCTGCACATGGTCCATATCCCTCTATTCTATGGTCTGTTCTTCTGCTTGTCTGAATGCCTCTTAAACACTGCTATTGGATGTGCTCCCAGCACCTCTTCTGGCAGTGCATTCCAGGCCTCTACCACTCTCTGTGTAAAAAAAAAACTTTTCTCACACATCTTCTTCAAATTTTCCCCTTCTCACCTTAATGCTTCCTAGTATTTTAAATTTTCATCGTGGGCAAAAAAAAGACTCTGATTATTTCCCCTATTCACGCCTCCTGTAATGCTCCTATAAGGCTCCCATCAGCCTCTGATACTCCAGAGAAAACAATCCAAGTTTGTCTGATCTCTCTTTACAGTTAATATACTCTGGGCCAGGAAACATCTTGGTAATCCTTTGTTACACCCTCTCAAAGACTTGACATCCTTCCAATAGTGTGGGGACCAATACTGAAAATATGTCCTAACTAAAGACTATACAGCTGCAATGTGACTTGCCAACAAGAGTCAGAATTTTTTTTTGAAATTTTGTCAAAACAGAAATTCCATGAAATCATGTGACTTCAATTGAATGACTGAACACGTTACTGGATGAGATAATGCTTGGTGCTTCATAAGTTAAACTTTACAGCCCAGAGAGAGAGAGAGAGAGAGAGAGAGAGACAGGTGAAGAAATCAAACCCCAGCAGAAAGTTTAGTTCAGAAGACAGTAATTCCATGCCAGCAGATGTGCTGTTAGCATCCTTAAAGTAACTGGAAAGAGATGGGTCATTCCTAGTTTTCAGTGAGAACTGTTGGTGAGTTAGCATGTGTCTGTGCCACGTGGATAAACAGAGAGAAGCACTCATGATGACTATGAAAAACCCACTAAAAGGAGACACTATTTGAATAAGAAGTTAAAAAGTGAAAATAGGAGTGATAATCCTTTGTGGTTGATACCTATAAAGGATATAACCGGAAACACAAGTTGACTTTTTTTGTCGTTTATAAAAAGATCTTACCAATTTTCTTTTGTATGAATGCACAGATACAGCATTTCTTTTCTTTTCTATGTGTGCAATTGACTTTGTTCTTTTTTTCAAAGTACATTGTCACTTGCTTGTGAAAATGCTCATTGACTGACCTCATGATAACCAAATTTCAAAAATAAAGCTTACAGTCTATCAAGCCAGGTTCACCTTAGAACCTGACATGTCCAGTATTGACTTCTTCACTCTGACTACAAGAGTAGTTCAGAGGTGAGGAATTCTGCAGCAATGAACTCACCTACTGTCTCCCCAGTGCTTGTCCATATGCATAAGGACAAGTCAAGTGAGGAATGGAACACTCTCTGAATGAGTATAAATCCAAACACTGGAGAAGCTTAATGCCATTCAGATCAAAGCAGCTCATTTGATTGGCACATCATCCATCACTTTCATGAGTTATTTCCTTTATCACCAATGCACATAGCAACAGTTGTACTGTCTGCAACATGCACTGAATGGCATCCCCTGGATCCTTCAACAGCTCCTTCTAAACATGTGCACCCACCTGCAATTTCCTGTCCAAGCCACATACCATCCTGATCTCGAACTTTCTCACCAGTCCTTCACTGTCACCATATCAAGATCCTAGAACCTCCCTCCTAACAGCATTATGAGTGTCTTCATATTCCAAGCTGTTGAAGTAAGAAGTTCACTGCCATCTTCTCTCGGATAGTTCGGAATGGGATACAATTGTTTGCAAATCCACTGACATCTGTATCCCAAAATGACTTTTAAAAAAGGCTGGATTGAACAAAGAGGAAGTAAGTCCTGGCCATTGGTTGGATATGCCTTTGAAAAAGTGACAGGACAATCTGATACTCTCACACTGTTTTGATGTATGCGAAAATTTTAGATTAGGAACCCTAAGGGGTGACTCTTTGTGCTATTGTATGTCTTCGGACAGCATTGAATTAATCCTCTCTTAGTTGAATAACTAGATTTCAGGCCCCAGCTGGCATTACTGTGACTGGATTTGTCACTCTTGCATGGTAGTTGCTGGCAATGAGGAAAGGACATAGTCTCTGAATCTTTACGGACAGACTGTGCCCAGTCAGTTCCTCATGGTCATTGCAAGGCAGCTGCTTAAAGGCCTGTGGGCATTTCAAGTTTGACCAATAGGACTGCTGCCTATCAAAGGTGGCTTGGGTTTGTGCAGGAAATTAAATCTCTTCAAAGTGACATGTGTTCAGGAGTCTGAACAGCTGACTTTTGCACTTCACCCAGCGGATGTCAATGCAGGCATGGAACTGCCATGTCTATGTTGGGGAAGATATTTGAACAATATAGTAATCAATTATTTTCTGTTTTGATTAACTACACTTTACAGACAGTGGACCTGTTTCTAGACCTGCGTGGAAATCGACAGGGTGTTGTCAGCGAGAACTACGCAAACTAACAGGCTGGGAAATATTTAATCAGTGAAACTGAAGAGCTCCAGCTAGAGTTAGGTGAGAGGTTGATTCTCTTTCATGCTGAAAGAATTGTTCTGCTGAATGGCAGGTGACTGCCTACTTCTTGGAATTTACTTTGCCTGCCATGCACTGCACTCACCTTCAGCTGTACTTCACAGCTGCCTACCCTCAGCGTTGCATGTGAGCAACTGCGGCAACTCTACTGTGCAGTTCTGTAGAAGGTCAAGAGGAGCAGAATTGCCGATCCCAACAGCAATACCAGCAGCTGCAGCCCCAAGACCAAAGCCAAAAGCAGCCACTGCCTCCTCCTCAGGGATACGCTGCAACACAGGGCAGATAGGATTGACACAGAGATTCAGCTTAAAGGAGGCAAGAACCTCATTAGAGGGCTTTCAGGCAGAGAATCAACTCTTTCTTCTTTATGGGGCACTAATGTCTCAGAAGACCAAGGTTTTCATGTCAGGCTATTGCTGAAATTTGTAATTTTCTCCCAAAGGGCCAAGTGGGAAGAATACTCAGAATGTAATAGAGTTCAACAGCACAGAAAAGGCCCTTTGGCCCATTGAATCTGCACCAGTCAAACCCAACGACCCATCTATTTCAATCTCATTCACTGGCACTTGGGAAACAGTCTTGTATGCCTTGGCATCGCAAGTGCATACCTAAATAGCTGTTAAGTAGCTGACAAGCCACCTGTCATTGAGGAGGCACCTCCCACCCTGAGGCTTAGCTCTCATCTAAGGTTATATTCTGTGCCAGCAGATTCACCAATAATAAGCATTGAATGTCAATGCGCAATGGTTAGGCTATCTCTTGTTGGAGTCAAAAAGTCTGGCACTGGAAAAGCACAGCAGGTCAGACAGCATCAGAAGACCACAAGAAACAACGTCTTGAGCATAAGCCCTTCATCAGAAGTATTCCTGATGAAGGGTTTATACCCGAAACATTGACTTTCCTGCTCCTCGGATGCTGCTTGACTTGCTGTGCTTTTCCAGCTCCCCACTTTTCAACTCTGACTGTCCAGCATCTGCAGTCTTCACTTTCTCTCTATCTCTTGTCGGAGGTGATCATTGTCTGCCACTTGTGACCATTGAATGGCTTGCTCCTTCCCTCCCATCAACTCCTCTGTTGTCCTCTTCCTTCCAATCTTGTTTTGAGCTTATCTCTGTGATTCCACAGCAGAGGTTCTAGGAAAGAATGGGAGATGGAGAAGCTATGGACTTCCTTTACTGGGATTGAAGCTGCAGCTTCAAAATTCCAAAAGCTGGTAATCCATTATACCTGGATTCCTTTATTTTGAAATACACCCTTTGGTGGATCCAGTGTATCATAATGCCCACTTTCCGCAATTGGCTTAAGTATTAGCTCAGTGTAAAATTTACAACAAAACTCACTGGAGATTCCTGAGGGGCCCTGAATGGTAATTGGTCCCAACATTTTGGTGAGAGTAAGAAAAGAAAGTTCTGTTCTTTGTCCTTATTTTCATTCTAATCCCATAATCCTGCATTGCAGAACCATCCCTGATCAATTTTACATCTGCCTGGACCTAGAGTTCACATCAAGAGTTCACAGGAGAACCTTTTTGCCAATCATGACCTGTAGCTTGTTCCATCAGTAGCACTTGGCACCCCTCTATGAACCTTGTGCCATGCCCCTATGCTCCAGTTAGTTATGATATCTATAAATCACAACACTTATTAAGTACTTGACTGACTTCATGTTTCTACTTGTTGCTTTTCCCTGAATATACATGTTTTTGCAGTGAATAGAAGAAAACATTTTTAGTTAGGATTTTTCTAAAGTCACAAGTTGAATGGGTTCCTGCTATTGAGAGCTTGGAGTTCAGTGAAATATAAAGTATAAAATACCAGCATAAATTCCATGATATTTGATATGAGCATCTGATAGCAAATTAACCCTATTCTGCTCTCGATGAGAGAAGTGAGCAATAATATCTATTATCCTTGTTCTCACATAAATCAAATTTCATAAATTTACTTGCTGCTTTGAATCCATGTTTGCAGTTACCTATTTACTTTTTTATCCATTCATGAAATGTAGACGTTGTTGGTGGGCCAGCATTTGTTGCTCGTCCTTGGTTGCCCTTGAGAAGGTGGTGGAGAGCTGCCTTCTTGAATGGCTGCAGTCCATGTGCTGTAGGTTGACCCACAGGGACCAAAGGGAGGGAATTTGACCCAGTAATGGTGAAGAAACAACGATATATTTCCAAGTCAGAATGGTGATTGGTTTGAAGGGAACTTGCAGGAGGTGGTGTTCCCATGTATCTGTTGTCCTTGTCCTTTTGGAAGATAGTGGTCACAGGTTTGGAAAGTGCTGCCTAATGTCTGACATGCGTCTTGTAGATGGTATACATTGCTGCTACTGAGCATTGGGGGTGGAGGTCATGAATGTTTGAGGATGTGGTGTCAGTCAGGTGGGTTGCTTTGTCCTGGATGGGATCTAGCTTCATGAATGTTGTTGGTGGGGAGTATTCCATCAGACCCCTGCCCAATATATGGTAGACCAACTTTGGCGAGGGCCTGAATGAGTTGTTCATTGCAAAGTGCTTAACCTCTGACCTGATAGATACAATATTTTCATGGCTCGCCCAGTGTTGTTTCTGGCTATTGATAACACCCAGGATGTTGGTTGTGGGACAGTTGATATTGGAGATGGTCATTGTCTGTCACTTATATGGTGCAAACTTTACTTGACACTTGTAAGCCAAACCTGAGTATTGTTCAGGTTTTGAGCATTTGAATAGATTAGATTAGATTACTTACTTTAGGGCGGCACAGTGGCTCAGTGGTTAGCACTGCTGCCTCACAGCACCAGGGACCCGGGTTCAATTCTTGCCTCGGGCCACTGTCTGTGTGGAGTTTGCCTGTTCTCCGCATGTCTGTGTGGATTTCCTCCGGGTGCTCCGATTTCCTCCCGCAGTCCAAAGATGTGCAGGTCAGGTGAATTGGCCATGCTAAATTGCCCGTAGTGTCAGCTGAAGGGGTGAATGTAGGGGAATGAGTCTGGGTGGGTTGCTCTTCGGAGGGTCGATGTGGACTTGTTGGGCTGAAGGGCCTGTTTCCACGCTGTATAGAATCTAATATGGGATGTTTCAGTACCTGATGAGTTATGAATGATGTTGAACACTGTACAATCATAATTGAACATTCTCTCTTCTGACCTTATGATGGATGGTCATTGATAAAGCAGATGAAGATGGTTGGGCCTAGGATATTCCCCAGAGGAACTCCTACAGAGATGCACAAGCAGAAACTGCTGCAAAATCTCAGCAGGCCTTGCAGCAACTGTGGAGAGAAAGCAGAATTAATCTTTTGAGTCTAGTGACCCTCGCTTAGAACTGATTGTAACTAAGAAGTGTTGGTATATATGTTGAAGATGGGATAAGGGGAAGGGGTAAGAGAAAATGGTAAGTGGGGATGGAGCCCAGAGAGGGAGAGGGACAAAGGAATGGGTAAAGGTCAGCCTGGGAGAATGAATAGCTGCTAATGGTGACCTTTAGCGGCTGACACTGGGATAGTATAGTGGCAGCACATGTGTTGACAAGGTCTGTCATGTGGGGTTGGGGTAAGGACATGGGAGAAGGTGTTCAGGTGCCCTTGAGGAAGTTGGCATTGTTAGAACAGATGCAACAGAGACAGAAAAACTGGGAGAATGGAATGAAGTCTTTACAAAAAACAGAAGGGTGTGAAGGTGAATAGTCGAGGCAACTGTGGGAGTCAGTAGGTTTGTGGTGGATACTGGTGGCCAGCCTATCCCCAGAAATGGAAACAGAGATGTCAAGGAAGGGAAGGGAGGAGTCAGAGGTGGATCAGATGAAGCTGAGAGCAGGGTGTAAACTGAAAGTGAAATTGATAGATTTTTCCAATACCGGACGAGAGAGGGAAGCGGCACGGCCGGGTGGAGGACGACGGTGGTGGGTTTTTCTGAAAGGCCATCCCTCTACATATTCTTCCCCCTCAGAATGGTCTTAGGGCTCTCCCCTTCTTCCTGAAAGAAACAACAGTTCAGGCTGAGCTCATCCTACCCGCCAAACAATTTCTCTTTAACTCCTCTCACTTTCTTCAGGTCAAACATATGTCCGTCGGTATCCACATGCCTGTCTCTTGGTGGGGTACATGGAACATTCCTTGTTCAAGTCCTACTTGGGCTGAGATCCTTATCTCTTCCTCTGGTGCATTGAAGACATCATTGCTGCTGTTTCCCTCTCTTGTGTTTCTATTTCGGATTTCCAGCAATGCACAGTTCTTTGGTTTTCCTGCAGAGATATCCTGGACCTGAAGTGACGGATCTTTAACAACCACAACTGCCTTTTTATATTTTCCTGGACGTTAGCTGTAGGAGGTCCATATCAGGAAGCTAAATAACACACACTGACTCATTGGATGATCTGTGAGGAGAAAATTAGCTTGAGGAGCCAGCCCTGATGATGTTTGTGATGGGGCAGGCACTTTCGGATATTGAATCCAGAAATCCAAACTCTTGGTCAATGTAACAGCACTAACTGAGCCATCAATGGCTTGTTGACCCGTGAAGGTGGGAGTTGAAGTGCTATCTCTAACATTGTTTTTCACTATGCACTCTCCAAACCACCATCCTACACTTATAGCTGTGCTGATTTGTCTTGCTGTTGTGACCTTTTCCTGTTTGTCTATAATGTTCTGATAGGTCAGCTTTTAAATGAAATCAATGCAAACTAATTTAATCCGACTCTAAATACATTACAATTTGAGCAATCATTTTACATTACATTAGCAAATTTGCAATGGTTTAACTTTTGAAAGTTCAGTTCTATTAACAACAGAACCACAAGGATGTAGACAGACTCAATTATGGTCAAAAAGTAACTATTATGTTTTCTAAGACATCCCTCTTTATAGTTATACATAACAACAGTCGTAAAAAATAACTGTTGCTAAAAGACACAAAGATAATTTCCAACTTGGATGGAATGGAAATTGGGGATCGTGAATTGACCATGTATTCTGCACAACACCCAATCTGTTCAAATCATGGAAGGAAAATTAGATGAATTATGCCAAATAGCAAAGGTCTTTTCCCTAGGGTAGGGGAGTTCAAAGCTAGAGGGTATAATTTTAAGGTGAGAAGGGAAAGATTTTAAAAGGAACCCGAGGGACGACCTCTTCACACAGAGGGTGGTGCGTATGTGGAATGAACTGCCAGGGGAAGTGGTAAAGTTACACAATATAAAATACATTTGAGGAGAAAGTGAGGACTGCAGATGCTGGAGATCAGAGCTGAAAATGTGTTGCTGGAAAAGCGCAGCAGGTCAGGCAGCATCCAAGGAACAGGAGAATCGACGTTTCGGGCATGAGCCCTGCTTCAGCCCGAAACGTCGATTCTCCTGCTCCTTGGATGCTGCCTGACCTGCTGCGCTTTTCCAGCAACACATTTTCAGATAAAATACATTTGGACATGTACATAAATAGGAAAGGATGAAAGAGATGTGGACCAAACACAGGCACAT
Source organism: Chiloscyllium punctatum (assembly GCF_047496795.1). Lineage (NCBI taxonomy): Eukaryota > Metazoa > Chordata > Chondrichthyes > Orectolobiformes > Hemiscylliidae > Chiloscyllium > Chiloscyllium punctatum. The sequence continues at coordinate 98,473,617 of NC_092746.1, forward strand.
GGGACCAGTTTGGTTTGGGAAAATTGGATGGTATGGACAAGTTGGACCAAAAGGTCTGCTTCCCATGATGTATGGCTCTGTGGTCAATCTCACACTTAATTTTCTATCTCAGGTAAGTTGAATGCAGCCCATACAATTTAGCTGAGAGAGAGGCACCTAGATTAGAGAGATTCCTCCAACCCCCAAAAAAATCTCTGCAACAAGACTTCTTTACTCTTGTCATTCTAGCCTCCTCTTGAAGTGTGAAACTGGACCATTTCAATAAGTGTACAAACAAATTACTGTAGATGCTGGAACCTGCACTGAAAACAACAAATGCTAGACATCGCAGCCATTCAGATAATGCTGTCCCCTCCAAACTTCACTTCAGCTCTGATGAAAGTCATCTGGACTCGAAATGTTAGCTTGCTGTCTTTCCATGGATGCTGTCTAGCCCGCTGTGATCTCCAGCATTTGTTGTTTTCATTTCTATAGTTGTTCTGACTTCAATGGCATTGGAAACTTGGAGTTGTGCCCTACCAATCAGCACGTCTGAGGCTGTGAGAAAAAAACCCTGACAGAATCCTGTCAAGCTTCATTGGAATTCAAAGGACAACATGTTGAAAGCAACCAATCTCACTCCACCTGATTATCATGTGATCTTCAGTGTTCCGCATTATACATCACACTTATCTGTTTCCACACTGTTTCCGAGCAGCGGGGATCTGTTGATTGCTTCGTAATCATGTGACTTAGGCCAGGATTGACTTAAATTTGCCCCAAAGTTCTGCTAAGGCATCGGGGCTAAGCAGAAGAACTTTTATCTTAACTCAAATAAGCTGAAAATCTAGTTCATCAATTTTCTGCTTCAATTCTTCTCCTCTATTAAGGCCAGATGTAACATCTCCATGTAGGTTTTCATACATTTTCTTACATTTATGGGGCATTTGATAAATGAAAACACATGGGTTAGTGTGTGCAATTTTCCAAAGTGAGAAATGTGACATTTTCTAAATTCTAAGCAGTTGGCTTTCTTTGAGTGCACTGAGTGTAGCAGAATGATAAACTAAAATTTTATTATCAAATTTCAAAGATGTGTTTAATAAAATAGGTCTTACTAGTGTGGATGAGCAATTCTGGTATTTTAATTTTACAAACCTTCAGTTAAAGCATGTAATTATTATTTTTAGTATAGGTGGAGTGCTAATTGTCATTAATCCCTCCTTTATTGAATGGGTTGCTTTTAGAGATGTTCAATACTTCATCAATCGACCCCACTAAATTAAAGACTCCCATGAAGGTTGGAAGGCATGTGAACAAATCTACTGAGCGTTCTCGCTCAGGTTATGCATGCAGATGAAAAGAAGGCAACACTGGAAAGCAGCAGAGTAAATTATCATCATTTGAAATCGTAATTGCCTCCAAGATCATGCAAAGATTTCAGGATTTGAATTTCTTGGAGATGTTACCTTTAGCTATTTCCTACTCTCAGTAGTTCATATAAGTTTGCAGTCTTGACCCTTCAGGACAATAATATAAAACTAGATCTGTGAGATGCAGAACAGAAACCAGATGGATTTTCTTTTGCATTAAGAATGCTGAGACTGCAGTTTGTGGTTGAGACAATGGCCTTATTTTCATAAAAGGTACAGCACAGTCAAAGTGGTGCCAGAGCTTGGATTCCACTAGTCTTTGCTATGAATCTGGCACTCATTGTTTTTATCAGGAATGGAGAACCCAGGTGTGAGGTATTTTACCTGTCCATGATGGCAGCATAATGGGTGGCATGGTGGCTGAATGGCTAGCACTGCTGCCTCACAGCGTTACGGACCCAGCTTCGAATCTAGCCTTGGGCAACTGTCTGTGTGGTGTTTGCACATTCTTTCTGTGTCTGTATGGGTATCCTCCAGGTGCTCGAGTTTACTCCAACAATCCAAAGATAAGGTTGGAAGATTTGAGCTATAGGGAGAGGTTGAATATGCTGAGGTTGTTTCCACTGGAGTGTCGGAGGCTGAGGGGTGATCTTATAGAGGTTTATAAAATTATGAGGAACATGGATAGGATAAATAGACAAAGTCTTTTCCCTGGGTTGGGGGAGTCCAGAACTAGAGGGCAGAGGTTTAGGGTGAGAGGGGAAAGATATAAAAGAGACCTAAGGAGCAACCTTTTCACACAGAGGGTGGTACGTGTATGGAATAAATTGTCAGAGGAAATGGTGGGGGCTGGGATAATTGCAACATTTAAAAGGCATCTGGGGGGGATATATGAATAGGAAGGATTTGGAGGGATATGGGCTGGGTACTGGCAGGTGGGACGAGATTGGATTGGGATATCTGGTCAGCATGGATGAGTTGGACTGAAGGGTCTGTTTCGGTGCTGTACATCTCTATGACTCTACGAATCTATGTGAGGGTTAGAGTGGATTGGAAATGCTAAATTGCCCATAGTGTCCAGGGATGCACAAGTTAAGTGGATTAGCCATGGGGAATATTGAGTTACAGGGCTAGGATAGGGGGTTGGGTCTGGTGGCATGCTCCTTGGAGAGTTGGTGTGGACTTCATGAGCCAAGAAGCCTGCTTCCACACTATAGTGATTCAATGATTCACAAGTAGAAGTGCAGCCGTCTATGAACAGAATAAAAAAAGTTTTGTTACTGGAATGTCCAAACACAACCTGAGCATCGTTGCACAAAAGATATATTTTTTCAAAGTTTTGAATTGTGCACTCATCAGGACAATTCACAAGAAATCAGCTTAAAGAGAAAGTCAGTACTTATGTTGCATTAGAGGTGGATGCATATTGGTTGACAAGGTAGGGAAATTGCCATGGAGAATGCACCAGTTAGTGATGGATGACAGTTCACTGTTGGGTTTTGTTGATATTTTAGATGAGGCAGGTTGACTCAGATCAAGGCATTGCCCTGAAAAATGAAGCAGAGAATGACTCTCGGCTGTTTTGTTGATTTGAAACAGGAAGAGAGTTCTTGTTCTTGTCACCTTCCTTCCATCCACAAAGCACATGGATACATGTCGCTTCCAGTACTTGCTAGACTGCTGTATTATGAGCCTGGCCAGCAATCCTAAATTGATTATTAGTATAATTCTTTGCATTCAATTTAAGATTGTCAGTCAAGCTCATAGGATGATGCCCAGGTGTACACTAGAATCTATACATGTTAATACAAAAGAGCCCTAAACTTTACAAACAGAAAGAACATATACATTCACAAAACGTGCCATTTGTTTCAGCAATGCATCAGCTCCGTAATAAGGAAACATAACTTGAAGGCTTTAGACATTTGAGCGAAAGGTCTAAACCTAATGGAGTTTCTTGGAGAGAGAAGGTGCCATTCTGTACAAGTATCACATTGGGAGAGGTCAGGCTCTCTTTGGTGTGTTGAGAGTGGGCATGAATCTGTGTAAAAGGTTAATAACATCAATCTGTGGGACTGTCAAACACATCCTATATATCCTTAACTCTGTTCAGGTTTGAGTAAAATAAAACTACCCAACTTGCAATTGAAAAAAAGTGTGATTGCTGTTTCACTTGTTATTGTCTGCACCACCCACAGAGTGTGAGGGCATGGGGAATCAATCAGTTTGATTGACAGTTCCAGACAGTTAAGAGGGAATTACCTGTTCTGGATGCAGGTTTGCTTGCTGAGCTGGAAGGTTCATTTTTTGACATTTCATCACCATACTAGGTAACATCATTAGTGAGTCTTCGGATGAAGCACTGGTGGTATGGCCCACTTTCTATTTATGTGTTCAGGTTTCCTTGGGTTGGTGGTGTCATTTCCTGTGGTGATCTCAATTCCTGTTCGTTTTCTCAGGGGGGTGGTAAATGGAATCCACGTTAATGTGTTTGTTGATCTGTATGTAAGAACTAGTGAGAATGGATCATGTTTTTTTTTGTGGCTAGTTGATGGTCATATACAGATGAGGAAGGACACCACTTCGACTGGGACAACACATCCATCCTAGGACAAGACAAGAATTCCTAGAAGCATGGCATTCCAACCGGAACTTTTATCAACAAACACATTGACTTGGGTCCCAATTACCACCCCCGGAGAAAAAGAACAGGAAATGACAACACCACAGGAAATGACATCACTATAGGAAATGACATCACCAACCCAAGGAAATCCAAACACCTAAATAGAAAGCAGGCTATCCTACAAGTGCTTCATCCAGAGGCCCATTGATGATGTTACCAAGTATGGTGGTGAAATGTCTGAAAATAAACCTTCCCGCTCAGTGAGAAAACCTATATCCAGAACCTCAAACTGAGCTACAAATCTTCTCAAAACTCTGGGATTACCTGTCTTTAATGTGGGGTCATAGGTACAAATCCTTTTTTATATAAGACCATTTCAACAGGTCCATTGGCTGTTCTTCCATTAAAGATAGAGATGACTGGTGGCAAGTAAAATCTGTGGGTCACCACATCTCAGGCAAGAGATCACATTGAGAATGCAGAGATTAAGTAATTGAAAGTAGTTAAAGATATTGGTTAGGCTTTTAATAATGTGAATACTTTTCTTCATATGATGAAGTCTGTGACAGACACTTAGAAATTTATTTTGCTTAAGGTCATCACAGTTCCTGATGACTGTCAATGGTGGATACTGGGTGATTTGGCAAAGGGGTGTAGGGCATGGGTTGGCATGAGCTGACACTAAGTTAGCACAAAGAAGTGGGGCATTGAACAGTGGATAGAGAGGATGAGGTTAATGTGGAGGCTATGACATGCCATGGGGGTTGATTGGAGACCAGAGTTGGCATGAGTCCATGTGGGTAGGACATGAAGAATGTGAGGGATAAGGTTGTATTGGGGTAAGGGATGTGCAGTGGTTTTCACTTTATTGCCTTTTCCCCGAATTGAGACAAAGTCCTGAACACCAAGGCAGGCCTTTTGAACAGGCCATCGCCATATGCATCCTTCTGACCGGCTCTGGGTACCTTTTGGACTCCATTTCTGACAACCTACTCAACACGGACATCTACTTCAAACCCACTGACTCCCACAGCTACCTGGACTACATCTCCTCCCAACATCCCCCTCCTGTAAAAACACAATCCCTTAAGCCCAATTCCTCCGCTTCTACCATATCAGCTCTCAGGAGGAACAATTCTACTCCGAGACATCACAGATGGCCTCCTACTTCAAGAACCGCAATTTCCCCTCCCACATGTCAACAATGCCCTCCATTACATCTCCTCCACTTCCACTTCCCGCACCTCTGCCCTTGAACTCCACTCCTCCATCCACAACAAGGATAGAACCCCCACCCCCCCACCCCAACTCCGGACCTCACCTTCCACCCTAACAATCTCCGGATACAACGCATCATCCTCCGCCTTTTCTTCCACCTACACTTAGACCCCACCACCAGAGATATATTTCTCTCCCCACCCCAATCAGCATTCCACAGAGATCATTCCCTCTGTGATTCCCTCTTAAGGTCCACACTCTTCCCCTCCCCCCCACCCCACCAACCCACTCTCCACTTCCAGCATCTTCCCTTGCCACAGCAAGAGGTGTAAAACCTGTGCCCACACCTCCTCCTTCACTTCCATCCAAGGCCCCAAAAGATCCTTTCACGTCCAACAGGGATTTTCCTGCACTTCCAAACACCTCAGCTACTGTGTCCGTTGCTCTCGATGTGGTCTCCTCTATATTGGAGAGACAGGACGCCAACTTGTGGAATGTTTCAAGGAACATGTCTGGGACACACGCACCAAACAATCCCACCACCCTGTAGCTGAACACTTCAATTCCCCTCCCACTCCACCAAAGAATGCAAGTTCTGTGCCTCCTCCACCGCCAAATCCTAGCCACCTGATGACTGGAGGAAGAATGCCTCATCTTCTGCCTTGGGACCCTCCAACCATATGGCATTAACCTCAATTTCACCAGTTTCCTTAGCTCCGCAACTCGGCACCGCTGTCTTGAACCGTCCTACCTGTCCATTTTCCTTCCTACCTATCCACTCCACTCACTGCTCCGACCTATTGTAATCACCCCCCACCTTAATCTAATTATTCCCTTCCCAGCCACTTTTCCTCCCAAGCCCCATTCCCCCTCCTATTTATCTCTCAGCCCCCTTCCCCACCCCCCACATTCCTGATGAAGGACTTATGCCCAAAATGTTGACTCTCCTGCTCCCCGGATGCCGCCTGACCAGCTGTGCTTTTCCAGTGCCACACGTTTTGACTCTGATCTCCAGTAACTGTAGGCCTCACTTTCTTCAAGTATAGTCAGTATAACTTGTCACTGACCATCCTCAACAGAATAAAAATCTAACCATTTGACCACTTTTACCTGGACCAAATTTGTGGAGCCAACTTTATTTTCCCAACTCAGTTGTGAAAATTAGGCCCTAAATCAGTATTTCAGAGTAGGTTAAGAGAGGTGGTTGAATAAAATGGGGATAAATTCACAAAGTAATCAGTGCTTCAAACTATTGCTTACGTGGAGTATCAAGGATCTTGTAGAATTGAAAAATCAACATCCACAACCCATCAAAAGAAATAGATTCAAATAGCCAAATGTTCTTCCTGTAGTCTAAATTTTCTCATATATTTATTCTCTTAATAAGTAATTATGTTCTGATAATTCAGTTGGCAGTGTTACTGAGCATTCTCAAGCCTATTATAATTCTCCATTGATGGATTCTCAATTAGAAACACAGTTGTTATAAAATGGATGGCTGCAACAAAAGAATTGGTGTTACACAGTGGCTCAGTGGTTAGCACTGCTGCCTCACGGCGCCAGGGATCCGAGATCAATTCCCTCCTTGGGCAACTGTCTGTGTGGAGTTTGCACATTCTCCCCATGTCTGCGTGGGTTTCTGCCAGGTGCTCTGGTTTCCTCACACAATCCAAAAACACGCAGGTTAGGTGCATTGGCCATGCTAAATTTCCCATAGTCTTAGGTGCATTAGTCAGGGGTAAATATAAAATAGGGAAATGGGGCTGGGTAGATTAGTCTTTGGAGGGTCGGTGAGGACTTGTTGGGCCAAATGGCTTGTTTCCTCACTACAGGGATTCTAATCTAATCTAAACCTTGACAAGAAAAAGGATGAGTTTGCAGGGGATTATACTGGGAATCCACAATGAGCTGTTTGATTCACATGATTGTTGCAGCACTCATATGACAATTACAGTTCACTGATACTTACATTCAGGCCTTAACTTTTCATGGAAAATATGATCACATTAAAGGAATAGAGATTGAAAACCTAGAATCAATAGGATTTGAGATTTCGCATGTTCTCTACTATATTCTACTGGGCGTTCAGAAGAGGTATCTGATGTTTTGGGATTCCTAAGCCCTGATTTGAATCAAGTCCATTCGGTGGGACTGGAATGGAGTTGGGGCTGGTGCTAATTTACACCCTGCTTAATCAGATGTTCCACTGCCTTCAATGGAACCCACCCCATTCCCACCAGGTTAGCTGGGATAATGTTAAAATTTGACAATAGAACATAGAACATAGAACATAGAAGAATACTGCGCAGTACAGGCCCTCTGGCCCTCGATGTTGCGCCGATCCAAGCCCACCTAATCTACACTAGCCCACTATCCTCCATAAGACTATCCAATGCCCGTTTAAATGCCCATAAAGAGGGAGAGTCCACTACTGCAACTGGCAGGGCATTCCATGAACTCACGACTCGTTGAGTAAAGAATCTACCCCTAACATCTGTCCTATACCTACCACCCCTTAATTTAAAGCTATGCCCCCTTGTAATAGCTGACTCCATATGTGGAAAAAGGTTCTCATGGTCAACCCTATCTAAACCCCTAATCATCTTGTACACCTCTATCAAGTCACCCCTAAACCTTCTTTTCGCCAATGAAAACAGCCCCAAGTGCCTCAGCCTTTCCTCATACGATCTTCCTACCATACCAGGCAACACCCTGGTAAACCTCCTCTGCACCCATTCCAGTGCCTCCACATCCTTCCTATAGTATGGTGACCAAAACTGCACACAATACTCCAGATGCGGCCGCACCAGAGTCTTATACAACTGCAACATGACCTCAGGACTCCGGAACTCAATTCCTCTACCAATAAAAGCCAGTACGCCATATGCCTTCTTCACTGCACTATCTACCTGGGTGGCAACTTTCAAAGATCTGTGTACATGGACACCAAGATCACTCTGCTCATCCACACTACCAAGTATCCGACCATTAGCCCAGTACCCCATCTTTTTGTTACTCTTACCAAAGCGAATCACCTCACATTTAGCTACATTGAACTCCATTTGCCACCTTTCTGCCCAGCTCTGCAGCTTATCTATATCCCGCTGTAACCTGACACATCCTTCCTCACTGTCAACAACTCCACCGACTTTCGTATCAACAGCAAACTTGCTCACTCAACCTTCTAGCCCCTCCTCCAGGTCATTTATAAAAATGACAAACAGCAATGGTCCCAAAACAGATCCTTGTGGAACACCGCTAGTAACTGCACTCCAAGATGAACCTTTACCATCAACTCCTACCCTCTGTCTTCTTCCAGCCAGCCAATTCCTAATCCAAACCTCCAACTCACCCTCAATGCCATACCTCCGTGTTTTTTGTAGTAGCCTACCATGGGGAACCTTATCAAACGCCTTACTAAAATCCATATACACCACATCTACCGCTTTCCCCTCGTCCACCTCCTTAGTCACCTTCTCGAAGAATTCAATAAGGTTTGTGAGGCATGACCTGCCCTTCACAAAACCATGCTGACTATCCCTGATCACATTATTCCTAACCAGATGTTCATAAATCCTATCCCTTACAATTCTCTCTAAGACTTTGCCCACAACAGAAGTGAGATTCACTGGCCTATAGTTACTAGGGTTATCCCTACTCCCCTTCTTGAACAAGGGAACCAAATTTGCTATCCTCCAGTCTTCTGGCACTATTCCTGTAAACAACGAGGACATAAAAATCAAGGCCAATGGCTCTGCAATCTCCTCCCTTGCTTCCCAGAGAATCCTGGGATAAATGCTATCAGGCCCAGGGGACTTATCTATTTTCACCCTTTCCAGAATTTCCAACACCTCTTCCCTACATACCTCAAAGCCGTCCATTCTAATTAATCTTCAAATGATGGTACATACTGGCCAAGGGTTGGGTTTGTGTTGCTGAAAATCCATGAACAAAATCTCAGAAGTTCTGATTTTGACACCATTTGGGTCAGTGGGGTCAGGGGGTGTTCCTTTAGCTTAAGCAACTCAGTATAGGCACTCACTCACTTAAGAAAGTCAGAGACCCCCAGAAAAAATTAAAAGAATGATCTTCGGAAGATAGGAAAAGCAGTAGGCCTTTCAGCCCAGCAAACCTACCTTGCTGTATTATACAGATATGGCGGACTAAATATTTGAATGTATTTTACTTACCACATTCCCATAATCAATCTCTACCTTAAACATACTCGAAGAATGAGCTTCCTCAGCCCTCTGTGATATAACATTCCAGAGGTTCTCACCCTTCTGAGTAAAAGAGTTTTTTCTTCATCCCAGGCCTAAGTGCCATTCATCTTATTTTCATATTGTCCTTCTACATATAGACACCCCAATCAGAATGTGACTTGCTGGGTACCTCTTTCAGGAGTTGGAACAGAGACTATGGCTTAAAAAGCCTCCTTCTGTACTGTAAAATTCTATGATTCTATCTTACGATCAGCAACTCTATCCATCCCTTTAATTATTTTGTAGATTTCAATGAGATCAGTGCCTCTTCTTCAAATGTCTAGAGAAAACAAGCCAGTTTGACAAACCTCTCTTCATAGAACAGTCCCAACATCCCAAGAATAAGTCTGGTGAATCTTCATTGTTACCTCTCTCTGTCAATAATATCTGTCCTGAGGTGAGGAAACCAAACCTGCTCACAGTACTCCAGGTGTGGTCTAAATTACCTCCTACACAATTTAACCAAGACTCACAGCTGCAGTCCTCAAATCTTGCAATAAAGGCTAACACTCCATTAACCTCCCTAACTGGTTGGCTTACCTAACCTTCACTAACGTATTGACAAGGAAATCTAGGTGATTTTGCACATCTACGCTTTCCAAGTTCTTACTCATTAAAGAAATACTTTGCATGTCTGTATTTATTCCAAAGTGGAAAATTTCACATTTTTCCACACTGTCTATTATCCTTTCACTGAGCCTGTGCATAGCCTCCTGTGACCACTTTCACACCCCTTCACTCCTTTTTATGGGAGGAAGGAGAATACTTTTCAAACAGATTTTATTCTCCTTTAAAACTTGGAGCTCAGTTTAACCACACACCCAAATTTATAATGGTCGACGTGATTTCTTCCACTCAGCTGGCCAGGCACTAATGCCTCAGTTCCCGAAACTCAGGATCTGGATTCAGATGTAGGTCTGGCTGCATTTGTGGAATCTCCTGGCTGAAAATCCCTGTTCCAAGTTATACCCTGCGTCAGAAGCTTTGGTCTGGGGCAAATGACAGGCTCTGGATCCTAGGAAGGTTTTATGAAAACATGGGGGGAAATGTTGGGACCTGGCATAACCACCAGACCTGGAGAAGGTGGCACTGCTCAGTCTCCCAAGTTTAAGGTGGGAGGCTGTCAGCTGAGCTGTGGAGTTTTAGCTTGTTCCATCCGTCAATAGAATGCCATTGACAGAGGCATTGCAAGCAACTATCTGCAGAAATACCAATTATATTACTTTTAGATCAGATCACTTACAGTGTAAAAACAGGCCCTTCAGCTCAACAAGTCCAATTATATTGTTGAGAAAGTTCAGGAAACTTTAAAATGGCATTAAGCAAATACACCAAAGGTTAAACAGGGTAAAAATTCAGTATTATTGAAGCTGATGTCCCAACTGAACAATATTCATTAGTTAGATGAAAATATATCTATATATCGCTATTGGTCTGATTTGCAGGATCTTTGTGAAATAAGGTCATTCCTGAATACAGAATGAGTTATCAATGTCAATTATCAATGCATTTTATTTATTTTTTGTTTCTATAGCAACAGTATGTTCCACCAAAATCAAACTAAAATGGAATCTTGTGGAAAAAAACACATGGCAGGCAATTACTGGTAGAATAAAATTCATAAAAAGTACTTGTGTCTTTGTTCTTTGAATCCATTAGAACATTGCAAGATTTTTGAACATAATCTTCAATGCAGGCCAAAGACAAGATCGTGCAACAAGAAGAATTGATTCGATGTGGATTTCAGACATAAGATAAATGAGAAGCTTAGTCAGTCAGTTTACTGGTGGGCAGCAGTATTTTAAAGAAGAATTTATTAAGAACTGTGCAGAAAATGTGTGTCAGCCTGATTAAAGGATATTCTGTTTTCTTGGATGCTTTTATCACATGATAAGTAATAGGATCTCACTAAGACAAGAGACTTATTTTTCACATCAGTGTGAGGTTTCTTTATGCCTCAGTCAGTCTGCTTGTTGTTTACACTGCTCAAGATGCTGTACAAAAAGAGAAAAGAGCCTCTTTGAAATTGTTGTTGCAGACTCTCAAACAAGATGAAAACCCAACATAACCATTTCGACCATAAAACCCAAAATAACTGCGGATACTGGAAATCTTCAGAAAAAGGGTCACTGGATCTGAAATGTAAACTCTGATTTCTCTCCATAGACGCTGCCAGACCGTTGAGATTTTCCAGCAATTTCTGTTTTTGTGTAACCATTTAGTTATTGTTGTCGAGACATTCTCATTACAAATTCTGCAATTCCATTTTTGTCACCAAAAAAAAATGTTATCAAGAAAACAATAAGGGGAGTATGTGGCAGAATGTCTTGGAAATACACATTTTCCTGCATTTTCTGTTGTCTTACAGGTAGTTCTCTTAGAACGCCATGGTTTGGTTTCAGTACAATCTTGCTTTATAAGAAAATTGTGCAACACCAGCACAAAAATAATAGGGCCGGAATCACATGTTCGCCAATGCAGGTAAGGAAAGTTCGTGTTCTACAAATATCGGTTCAAATTTGGCGATAATGTTATAGCCAATTCATGTTGTAGGAACGCATACTATAGGAGAAGCATCCACAGTATTTTGCTTTTGTAAAGATAACAGCATGTTCTGTACATTGGAGTTCTCAAAGGTTGCTGATTGTCAGTTCAGGAAACTATCGCAAGCGGTTAAACCCCAGTGGGGTTAATGGAAAACAACAACCATGAAAACTGTTCAAGTCAAGGATTGTTTTCATGTTCTATTCATTTTTCTGACCAAGCGAGTTGATGAGCAACCTTTTCACAAGCCGCTGCTTCTGCTGTACTCCAACTGAATGGCCAAGGCTAACTGTAATTTTTCTTTCAGGTAGTAGCCTTTCCAGCATGCTATACCATCTCACCTTGAAATCAAAGGGATCACGGACGTGAGTCCATGTCCTGATTTTATATCACATCACTCTATTGTATCATTCCAGTGTGCTTTCAGATGTAACTGGCAGACAAAAACCATGTATGAAATGGATGAAGATGACCCTCAGATATTTATGAGTTCTGGATGACAGGACACATTGACAGTCCTTCTTCAAAGGTTCAGGCCACACAGACATCATTAACCATTGTGTCAGACATTGAGCAGAGAGAGAATCAGAGCCCCACAGCTCAAGTTACTAATGCAACAGAATAATAGAAAAAGAGGTCAGAGCCATAGCAAGTCCCAAGGCACTCAGTCAGCAACTTTCCTCTTGAATTGTCCGGAGAAATTAAAACTCGTAACTGTTTAAAAGTGAGGTTGAATGTAAACCACACACATAATAATCAACTGGATTTATAAATGACAATTGCTTGGAAAGGTATATGGTGCCGTTTAAAATAAAATGGTTAAAGGCTCTGATTAGCCTAATGTCTGGGCAGCGATGTACAGTAACATATTCATGATAAATAATGTGCCCCTTACCATGGTACAATGTAGATCAAAATAACTTGATTTCCTACGGTGACTTTTTTTCTGACAGAATAATACATTTACATAAACATGAATCAGTTCCAAAATATCTTATTATCTTTCTATACAAATAGTTCCTAAAATCCTATTTTATCTTTTGATGCCATACTGTCAAGATATAGAAAGATTAATTTAGTTCTACGTTTTAGGGAAATCTCTGAACTCGTGAATTTGACATGTCAACTTAATGCAGTAAGGACTACTGACAAATTTAACAGCAAATTATTATTTGCAACATTTTTTTCTAATGCTGTTGCAACCTATGTCAAAAAGGAGGAATGAATATGCAAATTTCAATAACTGTATTGATAAATAAGCAAACCCAAAACAATATGCTTGGAAATTGTTTAAAAAAACATGAAATATTAAACTGTGGCTTAATGATAGAGGTTTTTTTGCTATATAAGATTTATTTTAATTTAAAATTTACATTGCAAATACACATAGCTTGCAATTCTATTGAGAGCAATATGCAATCAGAATATATTGTGGGAATATATGAAGCTATGCATTTTAGAAGGAAGATTAGAGGAAATGAATATTGTCTAAATGGAGAAAGACGGCACAAAGTTGCAACTCACATGGATTTGAAAGCCTTTGTGTATAAATCACTAAAAGCTAGCATACATACAGAAAATGCTGAAGAAACTCAGGAGATCTGGCAGCATTTGTGAAGGGAAATAGAGTTGACACATTGAAGTCTGGTATGACTCTTTTTCAGAACTGGAGAATCATAGCAGACTCAAAATGATTTGGAGATCCGGTGTTGGACTGGGGTGTACAAAGTTAAAAATCACACAACACCGGGTTATAGTCCAACAAGTTTAATTGGAAACACTAGCTTTTGGAGCGCTGCTCCTTCATCAGGTGGTTGTGGAGTACACGATTGTAAGACACAGAATTTAGAGCAAAAGTTTGCAGTGTGATGTAACTGCAATTATACATTCAAAAATACCTTGATTGTTTGTTAAGTCTCTCATCTGTTAGAACGACCATGTTAGTTTCATATGTAAATCACAAAACTTCTTTAAAAATTTACATTCTCAAGTGAACTTAAACAATTGGTAGGTAAAAACAAAGACTGCAGATGCTGGAAACCAGATTCTGGATTAGTGGTGCTGGAAGAGCACAGCAGTTCAGGCAGCACCCGAGGAGCAGTAAAATCGACATTTCGGGCAAAAGCCCTTAATCAGGAATACAGGCAGAGAGCCTGAAGCGTGGAGAGATAAGTGAGAGGAGGGCGGGGGTGGGGAGAAAGTAGCATAGAATACAATAGGTGAGTGGGGGAGGGGATGAAGGTGATAGGTCGGGGGGGATGGAGGGTGGAGTGGATAGATGGAAGAGAAGATAGGCTGGTAGGACAAGTCATGGGGACAGTGCTGAGCTGGAAGTTGGGAACTGCAGTGAGGTGGGGGAAGGGGAAATGAGGAAACTGTTGAAGTCCACATTGATGCCCTGGGGTTGAAATGTTCCAAGGCAGAAGATGAGGCGTTCTTCCTCCAGGCATTTGATGGTGAGGGAGCAGCGGTGAAGGAGGCCCAGGACCTCAATGTCGCTGGTTATGGAGGTGGGTAAACAATTGGTGTCAGCCCAGATAGTGTCTTGAAGGTGTTAGCCCCCCTCTGTGCTGCTGTCTGTGGCATAATGTTTAGACTGATTCTAATCTAAAAAATGAGTTAACAGAGTCTTACATGGATTCATGCAGTTTTTGAGCAAAGTACAATGTAACTCAGCAAATACGAATTCACCCCACAATCTTATATGTGTATGTGTGCATGTGGGTGCGTGTGTGTTTGAGGGGCGGGTGGGGGGGGTTTAGTGGTGACAGTGTGAGTGCCTGTGAGAGAATGTATATGCGTGTGTGTGTGAATGGGGTCACCTGTAGTGTGACATGAACCCAAAGTCCCGGTTGAGGCCCTCCCGGTTGATATACAGGAGTGCTCCCTCCCAGTTGGAGAACACTTCAGGGGTCTGGGATATTCGACCTTGGTCCTTTGGGTGACTATCCTCCAAAGTGGACTTCTGGACAGGCAGCAGCAAAAAGGGGCCGAACAGAGGCTGATAGCTAAGTTTGGTACCCATGAGGATAGCCTCAACCGGATCCTTGGATTCATGTCACACTACAGGTGACCCTATTGCACTATACACACACATACACCAACAGACACTCCCACAGACACACACACACTCACATATGTACCCTCTCACAGACTTATACCCCTTTCTACACACATACATACATGTACACTCTCTCACAGGCACTCACAACCCCATCCTTCCCACACACACCCACACCCACTTGCACACATACACATTTAAGTTTGTGGGGTGAATTTGTACTTGCAGAGTTACATTGTACTTTGCTTAAAAACTGCATGAATCCATGTAAAATTCTGTTAAAGTTCACTTGAGAATGTAGCGTTTTAAAAAAGTTTTGTGATTTACGTATGAAAGAAGTGAAACCAACATGGCCATCTAACAGATGAGAGACCTAACAAACAAGCAAGGTATTTTTGAATGTATATTTTCAGTTACATCACACTGCAAACATTTGCTATAAATACTGTGTCTTACAATCGTGTACTCCACAACCACCTGATGAAGGAGCAGCACTCTGAAAGCTAATGTTTCCAATTAAATCTATTGGACTAAAACGTGGTGTTGTCCGACTTTTAACTCTAGACTCGAAATATTAATTCTGTACCTCTCTCCACAGTTCTGATTCTGAACGTCCAGTGAGGAGCAGTGATAAATTAACATCTCCACCATCAGAGATGGGGACAATCAATGGAAGAGGAGAAAGATAGGGTGCTTCACCATAGATGGAGATATCCTCTGATGAGCTTCCACCCTCTCAACCCAACAAATGTTCAGCTTCCTGTACACCCACATAAGCAGATTTCGAACAAAAACAGCAGAGTTATCTTGCTGTCCTGATCAATTTCTAATCTATAAGTAACATCATTAAGAAAAACGGAATAAATGTTCATTATCACTCATAATTGTGGGATGTTGCTATGCACACCTTGAGTCATGTGATCACAGAAGTGTTACAATGCAGAAGAAAGCTAAATTCTCTGCATTATAACAGTGACAACACTTTCAAAAGTAAAATGGCAGTGAATTGTTTTGAGGTGTTCTCAGGTTGTGAAATGTGCTATGTCAATGCAGGTCTTTTTTTAAAAGGAGGAGGGAGAGAAGGAGAGAAATGATAATGTTTACTAAGAAAATTTCAATGGTAATGTAACCAAAATAGGGTCATGCAGAAGGTCAAAATGGAGGGACCAAAGACATCTTACATAGAAAATAGGACCAGGAATAGGTCATTCAGCTCTTCAAACCTGCTACATCATTGAATATGATCATGGCTGATCATCCAACTCAGTACCCTGTTCCTACTTCTCCATATACCCTTTGATCATTTTGTCTAATTCATTCTGGAAAACATTCAATGTTTTGGCCTCAGCTGCTTTCTGTGGCAGACAATTCCACAGACTCACCACCCTCTACAAGTCATAAATGGTTACTCCATACCTTTAGACTGGTTCTGGACTCACTAGTTATTGGGAACATCCTTCCTGCTTTTACCCTACCTGCTCCTATTATAGCTTCATCGGTTTCTATGAGTGTGTGTGTGTGTGAGAGTGTGTGTGTTTTTCTAAACTCCAGTCAGTATCATCCTAAGCGATACAACCTCTATCGAATGGTTTTAGGTGGTTGTTGGAGAATGAAAGTTGTTAAAGAGGTTGCAAGGCCAGAGATGAGTTTGAAAACATGGGATAGAATTTCAAAATCAATTGCTGGAACTAGAGATAATGTAGGCCAGCAAGCGCAGGGATGATGAATTGGTAAATGTACAGTAAAGATATGGATGAGCGGCAAGGACAAGGGGTTAAGCTGCAAGTGAGGCAGGGCAATCATATGACATTAAAAAGCTGGAAGTAGAGGCCTTAATCAAAGTGCAAATATGTGGCCAGAAACTCACACTGGATGAAGATGTAGCACTTATCAGGGAGAGGGATAGAATCAGTGCCTAGGGAACAGATATTCCCAATATTTTGTTGCAGGAATTATTCTTCAACTGGTTTAGGATGTTGAACAACCTGTCTGACAATTTAGAGACAGTGCACAAAGTTAAAAATCACACAACAGCAGGTTATAGTCCAACAGGTTTAATTGGAAGCACACTAGCTTTCGGAGCGGCGCTCCTTCATCAGGTGATAGTGACTATCACCTGATGATGGAGCGTTGCTCCGAAGGCTAGTGTGCTTCCAATTAAACCCGTTGGACTATATCCTGGTATTGTGTGATTTTTAACTTTGTGCACCCAAGTTCAACAGCGGCATCTCCAAACAGAGACAGTGGAGGGGTTTTTGAGGGCTGTTGAAATAAAACTGGATGTTATCAATTTATTTATGGAACCTGGCATATTTTCACAGGGCAGCACGCAGATGAGAAATAGAGTGTAAATACAACATTCATACACGGACTCAGAAATATGTACATAACCAGAAGTAGCTAAGCATAAAAGAACCGTTATAGTTTATCTGGTTAGTCCAAATATTTAAAACATATCTTACTCAGTATCTTATATTCTATAATTAATACTTTTTGATGAATAGCTGCACAAAATGTTCTTCAATTTTCTGACACTGGATTGTTTTAAACATTGGTTCATCACTATTTCAGGAACTTTGTTGAATAAATTAGTTACCCTGTTACCTACACGACAACAGTAATTACAACTTAAAAATCACGCTGTTGGGTGGCAAGTGCTTCAAGTGAATGTGAGGAGAAGGTAATAATGCAGGTTCTTTCTGTCTTTGCTCCATTACACAAAAGAGTTGTTATCTTCGTCTTGTTTTACTCTTGCTTCTCCAATTCTAGCTAATTAATCTCTTATTCTCCACCACACAATTACTTCTAAAATCCTCAAAAGATCTATCCTTTGTCCACTTTTCTTCAATGTCTACATACTGCCTTTTGCTGAAGATCTTGGTGTCAGGTTCCATTTATATATTCTGACAACACTCAGCTGACCTTCACCAGATCACCTCTTACGACTTCTTCAACATCAAGATCAGGATAAGCAGCACTTTTCTTGAAACAACATGAAGACCAAAGCCATTGCTTACAAACACTCGCACAAATTCTGCTCCCATATCACTGATTCTATTTCTCTCCTCAGTTGCTATCTCAGCCTAAAGCAGACTATTCATAATCTCAACCATCCCATTTGACCATGAGCTAAGTTCCTAAACCCAAAGTGTCTCAATTGCAAAAGCTGCCTACCTCTATAAAATCACATTTGACCCACATCAATTCTGTTCACCCATTACCCCGTAACAATCTCTATTGGCTCCTGCTGTATTTTAAAGAGATGACATAGCAGTTCTAATTAATACAGAAGCTTTTATAAAAAGCTTGTCAAAATATTTGGTTTCCCTTGCTTATAGTGTTTTCCATTCAGTTTAGTTTCTCCCTACCTGTAACCAAATCCTTGATTAAGGGGAAGGAAAATTCAACAGACTCAAAGAATCAAACATTGAATAATTGAAAACTATGTCTCCCAATCCAACAGCACGTCAAATTTAAAATTCACATCCTCAAGCTCCTGTGTTGCCCTCTCTGTTTCTGTTACTTCATTCAGCCCAATGACTTTTATAACTCTATGTTCCTACAACCGTGGCTGTTTATATCGTGCCCAATTCCTTCAGTTGATAGCCATGCTTTCAGCTGAGTACAACCAAATGCAGAGCTGAAAATGTGTTGCTGGAAAAGCGCAGCAGGTCAGGCAGCATCCAAGGAACAGGAGAATCGACGTTTCGAGCATCAGCCCTTCTTCAGGCTTATGCCCGAAACGTCGATTCTCCTGTTCCTTGGATGCTGCCTGACCTGCTGCGCTTTTCCAGCAACACATTTTCAGCTCTGATCTCCAGCATCTGCAGTCCTCACTTTCTCCTAGAACCAAATGCAATAAGCCTCTGTCAAATATTGCTCTCTACAAAATTGTTCTTACTGTTTCTTTCAATGATAATCATTTTGAAATAGCTAATGCTAATTCAAATGATGATTTGAAAATGCAGTGCTCTACCAGCTGAAGCCTTTGGCCTCTGATTTTCTGATTATAGCACAGGGCTTGTATTCTCCATGGAGATGCTCCCCTGACCCTTAGTGAACACTATTTGCCTGCAGGTACCAGGATGCCCGCCACTGCTAAGTAATTACTCCAAATGAAAGACAGAAACTGCTTGAAGGTTTTCTGCAAAATGTGGAAGAATTAAAATTTGGATTTCTCACATTTTTGCTGCTGCTCCCAGGCAAGAAGCAGAGTTAACATTCTGACAGCAATTGCATAGATCATTCTGTGAAGGAACTGCTGATGTTCTTCTCCATCTGTTTCTGAACATGGCATGCCAAGATTTCACAAAGATGGGCCGTTTGCCCTCTAGACAATTTCAGGGTCAGCGTGCATTCCTTGAAACCATGTCTTTCTACCCTGAGCCCAACATATAATGAAGGGGTCTGAACTGCAAAGTCTAAGACTGATTGAGGAAACCTCCTCAAGCCACTTCAATTTATGATAGGTGATGAAGTAATTATCTTGCTTTGCATATCATTATGATTGCAGACTGTCTGAAACTCATAAAAAGCTTAGTGAGATAACAAGTTGAAACTCTGACTGGACATCCCGTATTGCATGACAAAAAGCAAATAGCTGGCTGAATGAATCAGATTGAACTGACTGACCCCAGTTTTCCAGTCTGTTAACCAATATAACTTAGCTAAACAATAAGATTGAGCTGCATTTCTTAATTAAAGTCTTCATATAATTGTGAGCTAGCTTTTTGTATGGAGAAATGAAATGAAAGGGTTAAACATTTATTTTGATGCCCAGTTTGTAATTGGCCCAGAAGCTATTTACGCATGTTCACTTCATGAAGCAAAGCTATTTTTCCTGAGCTAACATCCCTCACACATTCATTTGCAGCTACCCTGAAAATGTCACTCTGTTTGCTATGACCAAGTGAGTTATTTTGGCAATAAATTTTAAAAATGTCCTCAAGTGTTAGCCTTCCATAATGTCAACAAAAGGGATCTTGAATTACTGGCAGAAAAAAAAATGCATCTATCTACCTATATAAAGACAAAATTCCTGTATTTGCAGATCTGTAGTCAAGACAGATTGCAACAGCAAACCAAAACGCTATTGATAATAAAAGGCTGGGATACATCATCAAATTAAAACGAGTCAAAACCTGTGGAATGCCAGCAAGCAGGGACAATAAATCTGAACGACTGCAAGAGTCTGTTTGCCAACAGATTTTTCAATCAGTAGATTGACAACAATTGAGACACTGAGCTACTGTAGCTTATTAATAAGCAGATGGATTATTAAACAGTAATAACCTTTTGCATTGCACCACAGATCATCCATGTAAAATTGGGCAGGTGGGCCAATAACAAACTCTAATTTAAATGCAATGTTCCTTTTTTATCCATCTTATTACTTGTAATATTATTTGCAATTGCAATGCTAAAAGAGTCTATTCCCTGTGGTGACTAGACCACACAAAATGGAACCAGACGCAGTCGAGGATAGTTTGAAGTGTAAGAAAGTGATGACAGTAAATGAATAAAATATGTAATCTAATCAAACACACTGCATTTAATTAAAGCAAAAGCAACTAGTATGGCCCTTCAGCTCTTGCTCCTTCAACAGTACAAAAACTTAATTTAAATTGGAATTCTCATGAAGGCATTTCCAGGCTATGTTTATGCAGATGTAACACTTTGGCTAAGTTGGTTTTGCATATTAAACCCTTGTGAGAACTGCATATCCTCCATAGGTTTCCACTTAAATGTGTACAAAGTGATTTGTTCTATTCTGTGTAGAGGAAAATTGCCTCTGATATAAAAGCTGCAAAGTGATATAATTAATGTAAGTACTACAAAGGAATCAATAACCCAGATACAAATGATTTTTCTGAAATAGCACTTTTCTTTGCAGAGCATATGAAATGCAACATTCATGTAGAAATTTAATTCAGTGAGCTCGGAGTGCATTTGAAATAGGTCAGAGCTCATCACAAACAGTTTCTGTAGCATGTTAGTCAAAAGAATAGATTGGGTTTCCTTTTGACTAGTCCCCACTGTGAGCAAGTTTGCATCTCATCATTATTATGCCAGAAGTGCTCTTTCAATAGGACCATAAACTTATATGAGAAGAAATTCTGATTCAAATGTGAACTTTCCATGAATGGAAATATGTACCTTTATGGTATTTGCTTATCATGATGAATGTTACAGAGCCTGCAAAGCCTATCGATTTATGTTGCAGAAATGAGGAACATGCATGGGCCAACAAGGACAAAAAAATGTACAGTAGAAGGAGGAAGCTCACATTTCAATGGAAGACACTGTAATGGATGATAAATGCTTCCCTTGATGAGTCAGTTAAAACTTCACTACCCGTTGTAGAGCTGAACCACACCTTTGATCTGTTCTATCTCTGTTGATGGAATGGCTTGCTGGTATTGTCTAGGCCTCCATGTGATGAATTGCCATCTGGCCAGAGCTTCGGAAGGCTACTGGCCTCAGGATACAAGAGAGGGAAGGGATGTGGCTGAAGATTATCAGATTCTTAGCATGCGAAAGCTGCTGCAATTTGTAGTAGCAAATGAGATGCATTAGATAACCTGCTCCATCTGGAGACTTTCCACGGAATCCTGTCAATTTGTGTTTTTAGGCTTTTCCCAGTTTGAACCAAAAAAAAAGTCACTACCCCTACTGCCAGCTAAAATTTTGCTAAAACAAATAAAAAGTAACAGATTATGTAAGTGGCTGAGCTGGGGGCAGAAGACTGCATTGAATAGCCTCCAAATGCAGTATTAATAAGCTTTTTTTAACCATAGCACATACTTGATCTGCAGCAACATTGAAAAGGAATCCCCCTTTGTTCATATCAATGCGTAAGCAACTAAATTTATTTGTTTAAATTTTATATTTTCTAACGATCGCAGGTCATTGTGCAACTAAGACGCAATTATTCCTTTTCCAAGATATGCAGTATTCTGCAAATTCATAATTTAATTAAGAGCTTGTTAGAAACAATGTAATTCCAGAAGCAATTACCCTTTAGATTAGTGTTGGCACAATTACAGGCGGGATGTGTCTTTGCTATCTTGTAAATGAGTGCTTGAGAAGAGGCCTGAGAGAAAGCACTCTCACAAAGGCATCATTCCCTTCATTGTTTTGACACTGATCTTCAGAAGAGATTTAGATCTCCTCTCAGTATTAACTAGGTAATAATTGATTTGTTCGTACGAACATTCAGGAAAAGTCCTCCTTGAGAGGTTCTGCTTCAAGTACTGAGCCATGGGCAGATCCCTCTTGTTACAACCTTGCCCAGCTTCATGTCAAGGTTATTGTGCGATTAGGTCATCCTTCAATGTCAAGAGCCCTCACGACAGTAAACCAAAAGCTCTGGTTACAAAGGCGAATGATTTATTCAGTTTTCTGCAAGCTCAGCTGCGTAATGTCATGCGAACGAAGGTTTATGCGTTACTCTTCCAGCTACACTGACAGAGGCTTCATTAGATTAAATTTCAGACAGATGTAGTACTCATGATGTGATGACGTGCAACAGTTTTGTCTTTATGGTATGATACACTGTGTATGGTGTAACTGAGATGTAAACGTCTCATGCATTATATTTGGTCTGGTAATTTGAAGGTATCACTGCCTTGGCTTTGCATAATCTGATAGATCATCTGTAACTTTTGAAAATCAGAATTTAGGAAGACCCTCTGTCATAAATCCATTTTGATCTTTAAAGGCGGACAGAAAGTCAGTTGTTCCACTAGCACTTCATTAACATTAAAATTTAATTATTATTTGGATCTTGAAGAGAAGAACCATGTATATGAAAGACTGAGAGACCAGTACAAGGCACGTGTCAGAGTACGGACTGCCAGTCTCATTTTAGTCTCAGCTGGTTGGAGCATTTTGGCTGTCCGTGGTCAGAGTTCAATCAGAATCCTACTTGAAACAGCTGAGTTTACAAATGTTTGCTCCTTTTGCCTCCAAATTAAGTCATTTTCCACTTGGAAACTGCAGAGCTGGCCAGCATCACTTGTATGTGCTCAGTGGCCATTTTTATTTGGTGGATGCATTTTAAATCACAAACAAGTCAGAGGGAAAGCAAGAGTTCTTACTGGTTTAATTGAAGGCAGTAAAGAATGACTGGAAAATGGAAATTATGCCCAAATGTAGTTTAAGTATTGGCCAGATCCAGGCAAGCCCAGTCCTATGATTAGTTCCGACTTAGATACGAATTTAGGTATTAATTTGTACATGAGTCTTAATAGCTAGGCCAGCATTTGTTTGAAAATGTGCAGCAGTATTGGTACATTCACATTGCTGATGGAAAGGTAGTTCCAGGATTTTATTGCCATGAGAAGGCATGATGATACACTTTCAATTCAGAATAATATGTGAGGGGAACAAGCTGATGATGGTGTTTCCTATGTGTATGCTGCTGTTATCCTTCTAGGTCGTTGACATCACAGATTTGGCTCAGTGGATAGCACTGCTGTCTCCCAGCGCCAGGGAAATGTGTTCAATTCCACCCTCGGGCAACTGTTTATGTGGAGTTTGCACATTCTCCACATGCCTGCATGGGTTTGCTTTGGGTACTCCGGTTTCCTCCCACAGTGCAAAGGTGTGCAGGTTGGGTGGAGTGGCCATGCTAAATTGTCCATAAAGTCCAAGGATATGCAGGATAGGTGGATTAGCGATGAGAAATACAGGGTTACAGGGATAGGGTAGTGGGGTAGGTCTGGGTGGGCTGCTCTTTGAAGGGTTGCTGTGGACTCAATGAGCCAAATGGCCTGCCTCCACACTTTAGGGCTTCTATATGTTGCTACATTGCATCATGGGGAAAGTACACACTGCTGCCAATGTATGTTGGTGGTGGAGTGAGAGAGTTTAAGGTGGTTGCTGATCAAATGGACTGGTTTGCATTTAGCACAGAGCCCTGTTCTCCAACAACAGCTATAAAATGTCACCAATTTTATTTTTTAACCATTAGTGATTAACTTTTTAAGTGTTATTGGAGCTGCACCCATTCATGTAAGTAGAGAATATTCCATCACACTCATTACTTGTGCCTTATGGATGATGGATAAGTGAGGAAGTGAGTTACTCAACTCAGTTTTATCAAAATTCTGACCTGCTCTAGAAAACCACAGAATTTAACCACTATCTCATCCAGTTCAGTTTTGGTTTGATGCTAATTCTACAATGTTGATTCAGTAATAGCAATGCTAATGAATGTCAAGGGGAGATGGTTAGATTCTCTGTTGTTGGAGATGGTTATGGCACTTTTGTGGCTTAAATGTTACTTTCCACTTATCAGTCCAAATTTGAATTTCTCCTGGCTCATGCTACACAAACTGAATCAGTGTCTGAAGAGTTTTGGACGGTACTAAATATTTTTCAGTTGTGAATATCTGTACGTTTAAGATTGTGATAGATGGAAGATCATGGATGAAGGAGCAATACCCTGATGTTCTGATTAAGGTTATGCTAGATAGCAGATTTACACAATGTTTTGTGGATTTATATTAAAGTATTGTTGACAAAATGAATATTGAATACGTGGATTTCTTTTTACTTTATTCACTCAGGATGAGGCCATTGTTGGCTAGGTAGCATTTATCACTCATCACTAATTTCCCAGAGGGCAGTTTAACAGTGAACCACATTATTGTGGGTCTGGAGTCACATGTAGTCCAGACCAGATAAGAATGGCAGTTCCCTTCTCTAAAGGATATTAGAGAACCAGATGGGTTTTTCCTGACAATCAGCAATGGATTCATGGTCAGCATTAGACTCCTAATGCAGTTTGTTTTTTAATTGAATTCAAATTCCACCATCTGCCATGATGAGATTTGAACTCAGATTCCCCAGAGCATTATCTGTGTCTCTGGTAACAGTTGAGCAATAATACCACTCGGCCATCGCCTTCCCCCAGTGTTTTTTCGAGCAATGAGTAAAATTTAATTGTTGGGACTTAAAACAAATGTGTGAAGAACACAGCTCATCAGAATAGTGGATTGCATTGCTAGCTAAAATGTCATGGGTTCAAGAGGCAATGTTAGCTGTTACTATAAACTTACTGATCTCATGTCAATCAAGGATTAGTAGTTGCAGACTGGTCTGCAAGAGCCAGCACTACTTGACAAAGTCAAAGATACAAAAACACTGACATAGGTTAAATTCTTGAAACCAGAGGGGCAGATTTTCCTAGCCTCGCGCTCTGTTTTAACATGTTTTCTCAGCAGGCTTCAGAATATGGTGAGCAAGATCAGTAACATTGCCCAGCCATAACCCTAACCCAGATCGACTTCAACAGAACATCTGCTGACATGATAAAATCAGTGACATCTGCTGTAGGAGAACAGGGTTCTGTGCTCAGAGAAATGTTGAGAGTCCATAAGAGAAAGAGCTAAAGGTAATGTCTACATTTATATAACACCAGCCTTGACCTCAAGCCATCCTAAAGGGCTTCACAGCCAAGGAAGTACTTTTAAGTAGTGCAAATGAAATGCGTCGCCATATCTGCAAGGGCAGTAATTGTTGGTGTGAACAGCGATGTCCACATCTCACAAATGATTAATTTTTAAAAATTCATCTTAAATTGTCGTCCTCTGGTTCTCGTCTTGAATTTGAACACCGGAATGAAATCTCCACCTCTCGATCATCTCAAAGTAAAACAGCCCATAGCTTCTAAAATGGATCTTCATAACAGAACTGCCTGGAACCGTTCTGAAAGGCCTTTTCTGCATTCACTCTATAGCCTAGTACCTGCCACTTTTTGCTTGAAGAGGAGCTCAGTGTCTTTAAGGATGACCAACACCCCAATCCTCAACCTCACCAAAGAGAAAGGCCACTGGATCACATGTCTCATCCACCAGAAATGTGGGTAATACAGCCAATGGGGCTTGAAACATTTCAGAGTTCCCTCATGGACCACCTAAGGACCATAAATAGGTTAGGTCAGTCACACGTGCCCCTTTCTGTCAGAATGGAACTACAGCAGTGGGATGTAGCTCACCGATGCCAACCTTACTGATTATTTACCCTTTCCATGCCTTCTCCGCCACTTCTAGAGGGGCAGGTGATTTCCAACCCTGTCACCTTCACAATCTTCCTAAAGCATGAAACACAGAATTTCCCACCTCTCTCTGTGCTGCTTTTCCCACCTCGCAAGTCACCACAACAACGTAGAGTTGAAGGAAGAAGTATTTCAACCCATGAGTGCCTTGACTTTTAAGAACGGACACGAGAAAGACTTTCTTGTGATTTTAAATGAAAAGAAACGCAATCGCAGTAAAACCCACACACTCGTTCACACAAGACACACATGAGAAATGGTGAGCACAAGAGACGCAGTTGGCAGTTTCATTCATGAAAGAGTGAAAAAAAGTTTCACTTCTGTTATCAGTTCCTGAAATAATGATTGGAAATTTTGCAGGCCTGAGAATTCTTTCTTGGATCACAAAAGGTAATAGAGGTCGGATGCACTGAGCAATGAACCCATATGGTTTACCTGAAGCAACAGTGGGTTCTCAGTTTTCCAGGTGAAAGTGAAGACTGCAGATGCTGGAGATCAGAGTCACGAGAGTGGTGCTGGAAAAGCACAGCAGGTCAGGCAGCATCTGAGGAGCAGGAGAATCGATGTTTCAGGCAAAAGCCCTTCATCAGGAACGGGCTTCATTCCTGATGAAGGGCTCTTGCCCAAAATGTTGATTCTTCTGCTCCTTGGATGCTGCTTGAACTGCTGTGCTTTTCCAGCACCACACTCTCGACTTCTTACTTTTCGAGTCACTTGCACTTCAATTGACATTCTAGAGACACATACAGACATATGTCAATCCCTGTCTACAGGGAATTGCATTTATGAAGGTAGATTAAAGAAGTCAGGACTGTTCTGCTTCGGGAGAAGGCTGAGAGGAAATTTGATAGAGAGTTTCAAAAACAGGCTGGACAGAATGGATAGCCATAATCATAGAGTGGTACAGCATGGATAGAGACAAGCTATTCTTGTTCATGAAAGGAACAAAAAGGAGTGGGCATAAATTTAAGGTGTGCAAATGAAGCAAGGGTAATGTGAGAAAAAACCTTTTCACTCAGCGAGTAGTTAGGGTATGGGATGTACTGTCTGGAAATGTGAATGAGGCAGATTTAATCAAGACATTCGAGAGGGCATGGATGATCATTTGGATAGAAAGAGTCTGCAAGGATATGGGGAAGAAGTAGGAGATTGGCGTAAGGTAATGATGCTCCTTTGAAAGACCAGTGGAGGTACAAGGGGCTGAGTAACTGACCGATGAAGAAGCGGTGCTCCAAATGCTAGTGCTTCCAAATAAACCTGTTGGACTATAACCTGGTGTTGTGTGATTTTTAACTATATGCACGAAAGCACACTAAACTTTATTACATTCCCAATGACCCTATCTAAGACATAACAATTGATTTTTCAAGTACAATCTATTTCTTCCACTTCATTTTGTGCATTTTTTCTCTTTCTAGTGATCCCACACCAACAGCACTGGCAACACTCACACAACCGTCTGCCACCCCATGTAGTTGGCAGGATTCCAAGGCACAGGCATCCATCAAGACAGATAATGTTGATCGGTGCCCAACTAAGATGGAGGACATAGTGGAGTTGAAAGTGACAAAATCTGCATGGGAGGACAGATTTGTTTGGTGTTGTTGAAGGCTCAGGCATCAAGGGAGGAAATCAGACCTTCAGACCAAGGCACAGACTCCCTATGCACATGTGCTTGATGCTACAGAGGAAGGAAGTAGTGCTCCTTGCTGAAACCTGTAGTTGCCAATGATTAGGAGAACCAGAGGAAGGCTTAGAGGAAGCAATTAGTTTCTACTCTCTCCAAACATGGGACAACCATAAGTAAAAATGATGATCTCAATATTGGGTATTGTTACTTGGTCAGAAGTAGGATTGTAACTAAAAATGACAATTCAATAAAGGTCTAGATTAGAGTGGTGCTGGAAAAGCACAGCAGGTCAGGCAGCATCCGAGGAGCAGGAAAATCAACATTTCGGGCAAAAGCCTTTCATTTCTGATGAAGGACTTTTGCCCGAAACGTCGATTTTCCTGCTCTAATCTAGACTCTGGTTTCCAGCATCTGCAGTCCTTTTTTTTACCCATTCAATAAATGTCACTTACTTCCAGATCCCACCTGATCACTGGGAGGAATTCCAGGATTACCTGCAGAAATCTTTAAATCTTTGATGTCTGAGAAACATCAACTTTATATTGTGCTCAGTTTTGATTACCTTGCTCTGGAAAGGATATTATTAAACTGGGAAGAGTGCAGAAGAAATTTGCAAGGGTGTTGCCAGGACTCAAGGGTTAGAGTTATCGGGTGAGGTTGGACAAGCTAGAACATTTTTCTCTGGAGCGTAAGAGACTGAGAAGGGATCTTATAGAAGTGTATAAGATCATAAGAGGCACGGATAGGGTGAATGCACTCCATTTCTTTCCCAGGTTTTCGTAATCGAGGACTAGAGGGCATCAGTTAAAAGTTAGAGGGGAAAGAATAAAAGGGAACCTGAGGGGCAACGTTTTTACACAGAGGGTGGTATGCATATAGCTGCTGCAGGTAGTGGTTGAGGCAGGTACATTAACAGCATTTGAAAGACATTTGGACAAATGCATGGATAGGAAAGGTTGAGAAAGATATGGGCTAAGTGCAGGGAAATGGGGTTAGCGGGGATGGACAGTTTGGTTGGCATGGACCACTTTGGACCAAAGTGCCTGTCTCTGTTCTGTACGTCTCTGTGACTCTATGACTCTATAACCTCTCCATATCCTCGTAAGGAAGAAAGACAGAAAACTCAAAATCTATGTTGATTATCAGTTACTCAATGCGAAAGCTCATAAGGATGTTTAAAGTCTACCTAGGATTGAGAAACATTACAAATTGTCAAAGGCACAAAGTGTTTCTATGCTACCTCAATTTGGCCCCCAGTTAAAACCAGCTGCTCACTGGTGAAGAAAATCATAGAAAAGATGACATTCTGAAAAAGCACCAAGGTGTTTTACAAATACATGAGAATGTCTTTGGGCTATCACCATCATGATGGATAAAGCCTTTGGTGAGTTTACTTTTTAGTCCCTCCTTGTGCACATGGACAACTCATCTTGAGCCTGACATTTGAGGAGACACATAGAATCAGGACACCATAGATGGAATCCCTATACTGTGGAAACAGGCTATTACGTCCAACAAGTCTACACCGACCCTCTGAAGGGTATCCCACCCAGACCCATTCCCCTAACCTATCACTCTACATTTCCCCTGACTAATGCACCTAACCTACACATCCCTGACCACTATGAGCAATTTAGCTTGGCCAATTCACCTAACCTATACATCTTTGGACTGTGGGAGGAAACTGGAGCATCCGGAGGAAACCCACGCAAATACGGAGAGAATGTGCTCACTCCACAGTTGCCCGAGGTTGGAATCTTATCCCCTTTGTAAAAATATAACTTTAAAGTCACGCCAGAGAAGTGTCAACTTTTCTAGACAAAAATATGGTTTCTTGAATCCTTAGTTATCAAGGAAGACATTGTTGCTTAAAATATGAAAATGTGAGTGATAGTGATGAGTAATCCCAGCCTAAGACAGAGAAGTGATTGAGTGCCCCACAGTAGATGATACAGAACAAACAAAATAATTCTTTTTTTAGATTATATATTTGAATCAGAAACACAATTACTTTATTAATTGGCTTTATTAAATAAAACTACACTTTGATTCTGCTGTGGATTTTTTTCTCTCAGTAACTCAGAGGTTAGCACTTAATAATACCAACATTTTCTGAACCATGCTTGTGAGAAATTCAAACAACTAGATTCTCCCAGCTTGGAATTTAGTTCAAACTTTACCTGCATTGTGACATGTGCCACTTTCCTGAGTCCAGAGAGCTTAAGCATAATTTAGAAAAAGTCAATACTTAAGCAATCATTCCTTTTTTTTACTGCCAACCTGCTAATCAGCTACATCCATGGAGTGAAGTGCATTTCTAATCAGAGCCACCATACCAGTTACAGATGTTGGCCTGTTAGTTATGTGGAGACAAATTGGGAAGCATCCAAATCCCATTGATAGATTTATACCTTCAGGTTCCATTAATAAATCAGGTTGGCTGGCCAATCATCAGGAATGCCCTGGAGTATAGCGAGCTGTCTTACTCAGATTTCCATGTACCTTCTGCAAGATTCCAATCTTCTGTGATTAAAGGTGTCACCTGGGAGCATTTTGGCCATAATTTAATTCAAAGGGTTACTGCCTTGTTAAAAAGTATCTTTGACGAGTCTGAACTCAATGGTTGGCGTCATGTCACCAATGGTGATTCCAAATGTTAAAAATTAATAAACCTAACTGATCAGCCACTGAGATGGAAGCCTATTGCAGCAAAATAAACTTGTTTGAAAACTATTTACTTTTATTCCAGAAAATCAGCACTTTGGAAAGAAATATCCTTTTAATTGTGGACATCTTGAACTGCTACTTACAATCAATACCATATCTACTGAAGTAGGTCCATGATGTCCAACAACACACTCGATGCCTTTAGCGAGAGGTAGGTACTATAGGTGGTAATGTGCTTTATCTCCACTTCTAGCTCCATTTTGATTTAACCCATTCTCTACTCTTCCTTCACCTTTAAGGGTCTGCAATGCCCTTAATGAGCTTTGCATGAAAATTCCTCAATTGGAAAGCATGGATGATTTCCTGTTGGTGGTGGTGTTGGTGGTGGTGGAGAAGAGCTGAAAATTGCCATAAGTGTCTTGGTGATGGGAAAAGCCATTTGATTGGCTATGATAGCACTTCCATATATTAAAGTAAAATTTAAGCAAGTCCATAGGGCATTTGTGGTGCAGTGAAAGTATCCCTATCTCTGCTCCAGGAGATACAGGTGGGTAATAACTATTCTGAGAAAGCTGATTAGAAAATATATTGAGACTGGTCCATATAATTAACAATAATTCATTCAATGTGTCGGCTCTAGAGTGAAGACAGATCACAAATCTCAGAAAGTTTTTTTTTCAGTGGGCTAGTATTTATCCCGTGGACAAGATACTTAAAAATTATTCTTCACATAATAATTTCAGTTCCTTTTTTATGCTATAACATTTTAATATTCAAACTTTTACAGTTGTTTTCATTTCTTGTTTTCTGAACTGTTTGATATTCATTGAAGATCTTTGTGACTTTATTTTAGTCTGCATAGCATACACGAGAGAGTTTGAATTTTCTGGATACAAATGTCTTGATGTTCGTTAACAATATGAAGCATTTGAATGGCAACAAGATCAAAGATTTACACACTATAGATAGGTTTCTGTACTTACTGATGTTAGTGTGGTGTGTTCAGTCAGCAATATGCTTGTAATGCACAGTAATAGGACACAATGACACAGAGATAGTGACTAAAGGTAGCTTCATACTTGAATATCATATGTTGTGATATCATGTAATCCTCTTGAATTTAAAGGCCTGTCCAGTCTGGAATTTGCCATGATACTACATTCTTCATTTTAATTCCTGGGATTTGAACAGCAAACTTGAGTGCTTCCATCAAACATAATGTTAAGCAAACTGACAAGCCTTAGATAAATCACAGAATTACTGACTTTTTACAGCTCAGAAGGGGTTTTTCTTTACTTATTTTTGTGCTGGCTGTCTGAAACAGTTCTTGGCCTTGTAATCCTGCATCGTTTTTACTTTTCAGATCGTAATCCGATTCGCTCAATTAAATCGAAGGCAGTACGCTCCAGATCCTAACCACCCATTGCATGACAAAGATTCTAATTGCTTCTTTGGCCAATGGCCTTAGATCTGTGCCCTTTTGGTTTTGATCCTTCCACCAATAGGAACAATATTTTCTCCCCAGACTGCCTATTATTTTGAATGCTTTTAGCATATCTCCTCTCAACCTTCTCTTCTTCACAGAAAACACTCCCAAATCCTCCAAGTTAGTTACTTAAGAGCTAATGAAGCACTGGCTCAATTATTCTCCATCATTGTAGGATGTCATCAATTCACAAGGGTCCGAATGCAATCCCATATATAGGTTTAATTTTAAAGACCCAATATATGAACAGTTCCTGCACTTTGGAACTACTGCTTTCTATTGTTCAGCATTATATGCTGACTTGCATACAATTCGACTTGCTAACAGGTTCTAGAATGGAACCTGGGGACTACCTGTATTTAGAAATAGCTAGAAATAGAAAAAAATATATATATACACTTCCTGCTGCTTCAGGAAAGCAGTCAAGATAATCAAAGACTTCTCCCAGCTTGGTTATACTCTCTTCCATCTTCTTCTGTTGGACAGAAGATACAAAAGTTTGAAAACATGTAGCAACAGATTTAAGAACAGCCTCTTTCCTGCTGTTAGCAGACTATTGAACAAAACTCTCATATATTAGAGTTGATCTTTCTCTGCACCTTCTCTGTAGCTGTAATGCTGTACCTATGTACTTATGAAAAGTATGATTTGCCTGGATAGTACGCAAAACAATACTTCTCACTGTATCTCAGTATATGTGACAACAATAAATAAATAAAATTGTAAAGTTTCTTTAGAGATCACATGTACTGTAAGTAAAAGAATAAGGAACCCCCAAAAAGTTTTTAACTCCAGATCCAAGGTACGTTTCTATTTTAGTGAAAATTGTAGTATTGTAGAGAGATTGACAGCTCCTTGGATATTAACAGTCCATTTACCATAATGAGTGCAGCTTCGACAATATTCAGAAAGCTTGATTTCATCCAGGACCATGCAGCCAACCTGGTTGAAGTCCTTTCACCCCCTTCAATGTTGACTCCATTCATCACCAAATCCCAATGGCAGCTGGGAGTACCATCTACAAGATTCATTGCAGTAAATCACCAAGGCTCCTCTGATATCACCTTCAGAATCCAAGACCTCTGACACCTGATAGGTCAAAATCACTCAGGGGTCTGTCAGCCACCAGTTGGGTCTGAACATCCAAGTCAATCAAAATAGTGAGCTACGATCAGTCCTGGGGTCAGTAGACCAAACTTCTAGGGTGGGTATCCGGGGACATCAGTGGTAGAGAGCTTGGGGCACCCATCATGGGGGTTTGGAGGCAATAACCTGGGATGTTAAGGAAACAAGGAGACCAATGGGAGAAATTTGACATAAGGAGAGGGGGGTGCTGGTAGTAGCTGGAGATGAGTGTGTTTTCTGCAGTCATTGCTGCAAGCTCTCGATGAGGGGACTGTACATCATGCTGGTGGGTATGATCAAAGTGCAGTGAAATGTTTTGAGGAGGAAGGATGAGAGTTGGAGTCACAGACTGAGGTTGTGGGTAGGAGGCTGTGGAGGTTCAGTAGAGATTGGCTGTCCAAGAAGTGACACATCAAAAGGAACATGGAGGTTCCAGTGGATGGCAAGGGGATGTGGGGGAGCTTGATGACCAGGCAAACATGGAATCTGTCATGTCGTGCTAAATGTGACCTATGAATTAAAAATGGCTGTGACCACACATGGAATGGGTGGAGTCAGTATCTGTTTGCTGTACAAAAACATGGGCTCTATTTCTGAGTGGTGGGAGGCCCTTTGTGGCACAATTGCACTGTTCATGCTTTTGTAGAGTACAAGTTCAAGTCACTTGCAATAGTTTCATTCTACATGTGAAATGCTTGCACTATATAAGTGTGTGCAAATACTGGTCACAAGCAATCTTGACCAAATCAGTGGTCCTTGCAGGTTGAAGATAGTCATTTCTGTGAAGCAGAACTAATTCCAGGCAATCAAAAAAAGATGTATCGGTGAGATCCAGAGCAGTTCATTCCATACACCTTCTGCATGAAAAGTTGCCTCTTAAGTCTCTTTTATATCTTTCCCCTCTCACCATAAAATTATGCCCTCTAGTTCGGGACTCCCCCATCCCAGGGAAAAGACTTTGTCTATTTATCCTATCCATTCCCCTCATGATTTTGTAAACCTCTATAAGGTCACCTGTCAGCCTCCGACGCTCCAGGACAAATATCCCCAGCCTATTCAGCCTCTCCCTCTAGCTCAAAAAACTCAATCAAGTTCGTTAGACATGATTTCCCATGCACAAAGCCAAGCAGACTATCCCTAATCAGTCCTTGCCTTTCCAAATACATGTACACCCTATCCCTCATGATTCCCTCCAAAAACTTTTCCACCATTGACGTCAAGCTCACTGGTCCCCCCTGGCTTTTCCCGACCACCTTTTCTAAATAGACAATAGAAAGGCTGCAATAGTAGGTACAGTGGATTCTTTCTTGATTATATTTTTTTGGAGATAAGTCTCTTGATTAAACTTAAAATATAAGCCATAGCTATTAATTTAACCTGGGGCAGTGTTTGTAGAGGAATAAGACGGTGTTATTTTCTGGGTCTGTAGATTATGAAGGAGCAAAAATGGCCTTTGCAGTGATATGTACTTCTTGTCAGATGTGGGAGTTTAAAGAGAGTTTAAGGGTTACTGCGGATTATATCTACCATAAATGCTGTTGGATGC
This sequence comes from Chiloscyllium punctatum, assembly GCF_047496795.1. Classification (NCBI taxonomy): domain Eukaryota; kingdom Metazoa; phylum Chordata; class Chondrichthyes; order Orectolobiformes; family Hemiscylliidae; genus Chiloscyllium; species Chiloscyllium punctatum. The sequence goes on from NC_092746.1 coordinate 98,508,196, forward strand.
GAAGCTTATCAGATCGAGTGGATCAGTTGGAGAGACAGATAGAAGCGATGAGGAATTTGCAACAGCAACACTATGTGATGGATGGCAGTTATAGAAAGGGGGGGAATGTCTCAGATACAGTCACATAGATGGGTTAACTCCAGGATGGGTAAGAGGGTAGGCAGCTCGTGATGAAGGGCTTTTGCCCGAAACGTCGATTTCGAAGTTATTTGGATGCTGCCTGAACTGCTGTGCTCTTCCAGCACCACTAATCCAGAAGCTAGTGCAGGAGTCATTTGTGGATATACCCATTTCAAAAAGGTGTGCTGTTTTGGAAAATGTAGGGGGTGATGGATTCTCAGGGGAATGTAGCATGAACACCCAAGTTTCTGGTATTGAGACTGGCTCTAATGCAACGAGGAGTACGTCGGCTTCCAAGGTATCAATTGTGTTAGGGGATTCAGTAGTCAGAGGTACAGATAGACGTTTCTGTGGCCAGCAGAGAAAAAGCAGAGTGGTGTGTTGTTTCTCGTGCCACGATAAAGGATGTCTCAGAGAGGGTGCAGAATGTTCTCACAGGGGAGAGGGGCCAGCAAGAGGTCATTGTCCACATTGGAACCAACGACATTGGAAGGGAAAAGGTTGAGACTCTGAAGGGAGATTACAGAGAGTTAGGTAGAATTTTAAAAAGGAGGTCCTCAAGGGTAGTAATATCTGAATTAGTCCCAGTGCTACGAGCTAGTGAGGGCAGGAATAGGAGGATAGAGCAGATGAATGCATGGCTGAGGAGTTGGTGTATGGGAGAAAGATTCACATTTTTGGATCATTGAAATCTCTTTTGGGGTAGAAGTGACCTGTACAAGAAGGATGGATTGCACCTAAATTGGAAGTGGACTAATGAACTAGCAGGGAAATTTGCTAGAACTGCTTGGGAGAATTTAAACTAGTAAGGTGGCGGGGGGGGGGGAGGGGTGTGACCCAGGGAGATAGTGAGTAAAGAGATCAATCTGAGACGGGTACAGCTGAGAACAGAAGTGAGTCAAATAGTCAGGGCAGGCAGGGACAAGGTAGGACTAACCAAATTAAATTGCATTTATTTCAATGCAAGGGGCCTAACAGGGAAGGCAGATGAACTCAGGGCATGGTTAGGAACATGGGACTGGGATTTCATAGCAATTATGGAAACATGGCTCAGGGATGGGCAGGACTGGCAGCTTAATGTTCCAGGATACAAATGCTACAGGAAGGATAGAAAGGGAGGCAAAAGAGGAGGGGGAGTGACATTTTTGATAAGAGATAACATTGCAGCTGTGCTAAGGGAGGATATTCCCGGAAATACATCCAGGGAAGTTATTTGGGTGGAACTGAGAAATAAGAAAGGGATAATCACCTTTTTGGGATTGTATTATAGACCCCCCCCAATAGTCAGATGGAAATTGAGAAACAAACTTGTAAGGGCATCTCAGCTATCTGTAAGAATAACAGGGTGGTTATGTGAGGAGATTTTAACTTTCCAAACATCAACTGGGACTGCCATAGTGTTAAAGGTTTTGATGGAGAGGAATTTCGAAAGTGTGTACAAGACAATTTTCTGATTCAGTATGTGGATATACCTACTAGAGAAGGTGCAAAACTTGACCTACTCTTGGGAAATAAGGCAGGGCAGGTGACTGAGGTGTCAGTGGGGGAGAACTTTGAGGCCAGCGACCATAATTCTATTCGTTTTAAAATAGTAATGGAAAAGGATAGACCAGATCTAAAAGTTGAAGTTCTAAATTGGAGAAAGGCCAATTTTGACGGTATTAGGCAGATGTTCGCAGGTAAAAGGACGGCTGGAAAATGGGAAGCCTTCAGAAATGAGATAACAAGAATCCAAAGAAAGTATATTCCTGTCAGGGTGAAAGGGAAGGCTGGTAACTATAGGGAATGCTGGATGACTAAAGAAATTGAGGGTTTGGTTAAGAAAAAGAAGGAAGCATATGTCAGGTACAGACAGGATAGATCGAGTGAATCCTTAGAAGAGTATAAAGAAAGTAGGAGTGCACTTAAGAGGGAAATCAGGAGGGCAAAACAGGGACATGAGATAGCTTTGGCAAATAGAATTAAGGAGAATCCAAAGGGTTTTCACAAATATATTAAGGAAAAAAGGGTAACTAGGGAGAGAATAGGGCCCCTCAAAGATCAGCAAGGCGGCCTTTGTGTGGAGCCACAGAAAATGGGGGAGATACTAAGTGAATATTTTGCATCAGTATTTACTGTGGAAAAGGATATGGAAGGCATAGACTGTAGGGAAATACATGGTGACATCATGAAAAATGTCCAGATTACAGAGGAGGAAGTGCTGGATGTCTTGAAACGGTTAAAGGTGGATAAATCCCCAGGACCTGATCAGGTGTACCCGAGAACTCTGTGGGAAGCTAGAGAAGTGATTGCTGGGCCTCTTGCTGAGATATTTGGATCATCAATAGTCACAGGTGAGGTGCCGGAAGACTAGAGGTTGGCAAACGTGGTGCCACTGTTTAAGAAGGGTGGTAAGGACAAGCCAGTGAGACCAGTGAGCCTGACCTTGGTGGTGGGCAAATTGTTGGAGGGAATGCTGAGGGACAGGATGTACATGTATTTGGAAAGGCATGTACTGATTCAGGATAGTCAACATGGCTTTGTGCGTGGGAAATCATGTCTCACAAACTTGATTGAGTTTTTTTGATGAAGTAACAAAGAAGATTGATAAGGGTAGAGCAGTAGATGTAAGCTATATGGACTTCAGTAAGGCGTTGGACAAGGTTCCCCATGGGAGACTGATTAGCAAGGTTAGATCTCATGGAATACAGGAAGAACTAGCCATTTGGATACAGAACTGGCTCAAAGGTAGAAGATAGAGGGTGGTAATGGAGCGTTGTTTTTCAGACTGAAGGCCTGTGACTAGGATCGGTGCTGGGCCCTCTACTTTTTATCATTTAGATAAATGATTTGGATGTGAGCATAAGAGGTACCGTTAGTAAGTTTGCAGGTGACATCAAAATTGGAGGTGTAGTGGACGGCGAAGAGGGTTACTTCAGATTACAACAGCATCTTGACCAGATGGGCCAATGGGCTGAGAAGTGGCAGATGGAGTTTAATTCAGATAAATGCGAGGTGCTGCATTTTAGGAAAGCAAATCTTTGCAGGACATATACACTTAATGGTAATGTCCTAGGGAGTGTTGCTGAACAAAGAGACCTTGGAATGCAGGTTCATAGCTCCTTGAAAGTGGAGTCGCAGGTAGACAGGATAGTGAAGAAGGCGTTTGATATGCTTTCCTTTATTGGTCAGAGTATTGAGTACAGGAGTTGGGAGGTCATGTTACGGCTGTACAGGACATTGGTTGGGCCACTTTTGGAATATTGCGTGCAATTCTGGTCTCCATCCTATTGGAAAGCTGTTGTGAAACTTGAAAGTGTTCGGAAAAGATTTACAAGGATGTTGCTAGGCTTGGAGGATCTGAGCTACAGGGAGAGGCTGAACAGGCTGGGGCTGTTTTCCCTGGAGTGTCGGAGGCTGAGCGGTGACCTTATAGAGGTTTACAAGGTTTATGAGGGGCATGGATAGGATAAATAGACAAAGTCTTTTCCCTGGGGTCGGGGAGTCCAGAACTAGAGGGCGTAGTTTTAGGATGAGAGGGGAAAGATATAAAAGAGACCTAAGGGGCAAAGTTTTCACACAGAGGGTGGTATGTGTATGGAATGAGCTGCCAGAGGATGTGGTGGAGGCTGGTACAATTGCAACATTTAAAATGCATTTGGATGGGTATATGAATAGGAAAGGATATGGGCCGGGTGCTGGCGGGTGAGACTAGATTGAGTTGGGATATTTGGTCAGCATGGACGGGTTGGACCGAAGGATCTGTTTGCATGCTGTACATCTCTATGACTCTATGACTGCTGTTTTACATTTTTATACATGACTTGGACACAGACATAGGTGGATGGGTTAGTAAGTTTGCAGACGACTCTAAAGTCGGTGGAGTTGTGAACAGTATGAAAGAATGTTGCAGGTTGGAGAGAGACTTGGACAAACTGCAGAATTGGGCTGAGAGGTGGCAAACGGAATTCAATGCGGATAAATGTGAGGTGATTCAGTTTGGGAAGAAGAACAGGATGGCAGAATATTGGGTCAATGGAAAGATTCATGGTAGTGTAGATGAGCAGAGAGAGATCTCGGAGTGCATGTACATAGTTCCCTGAAAGTTGCCACCCAGGTTTATAGTGCTGTTAAGAAGGCATACGGTGTGTTAGGTTTTATTGGAAGAGGGATTGAATTCCGGAGTCGCAATATCATGCTGCAACTATACAAAATGCTAGTGCGGCCGTACTTGGAATATTGTGTACAGTTCTGGTCGCCCCATTACAGAAAGGATGTGAAAGCATTGGAAAAGGTCCAGAGGAGATTGATCAGGATGTTGCCTGGTCTGGAGGGAAGGTCTTATGAGGAAAGGCCGAGAAACTTGGGTCTGTTTTCATTGGAAAGAAGAAGGCTAAGATGGGATTTGATAGAGATATACAAGAGGATTAGATAGGTTAGACAGTGAAATTCTTTTCCCCAGGATGATGACGTCACCTTGTAGGAGGGGGCATAGCTACAAATTGAGAGGTGATTTAAGACAGACGTCAGAGGCAGGTTCTTTACTCAGAGTGGTAAGGGTGTGGAATGCCCTCCTGCCAATGTAGTTAATTCAGCCACATTAGGGAGATTTAAACAGTCCTTGGATAAGCACATGGATGATGATGGGATAGTGTAGGAGGGTGGGCTTAGATTAGTTCACAGGTTAGCGCAATCTTGAGGGCCGAAGGGCCTGTTCTGCGCTGTATTGTTCTATGCTCCACGATCAATATTCTAAACCTGTGCCCTCGCGTTTTGGACTCTCCTCTCCTGGGTAAAAGGCCTTGGCTATTCACCCGATTCACACTCCTTGTGATATTATAAGCCTCAATAAGGACACCCCTCAGCGTCTGGCAGTCCAGCGATAAAAGCCTCAGCCTATTCAGCCTTCCCTGTAACTCAAATCCTCCAACCCTGGCAACTTCCTTATAAATCTTTTCTGCACCGTCTCACCTTTAACAACATCCTTCCTACACAGGATGAGCTAGAATTGGACACTATTCTAAAACCAGCCTCACCAATGTCCTGCACAGCTGCAACATAACATCCCAACTCCTATCCTCAATGTTCTGACCAATAAGTCAAGTGTGTCAAACGTCTTCTTCACCAACCTATCTACCTGTGACTCCACTTTCAAGGAACTATGCACTTGCACCCCAGGTCTCTTTGTTCAGCAACACTCCATAGGGCCGTACTATTAACCGTATAAGTCTAGTCCAGATTTGCCTTACTCAAAATGCAACACCTCACATTTATCTAAATTAAAACCGTCCTATTATACTCTGAGATAATCTTCTTCACTGCACCACCAAGGTAGTATCCTAGGTCCAACCATTTTTTGCTGCTTTATCAATGACTTTCCCTCCATCATAACATCAAAAGTGGAGATGTTCACCAAGGATTGCACAGTATTCATCGTCATAAAGTCATAGAGATGTACAGCATGGAAACAGACCCTTCGGTCCAACTTGTCCATGCTGACTAGATATCCCAACCCAATCTAGTCCCATCTGCCAGCACCTGGCCCATATCCCTCCAAACCCTTCATATACCCATCCATAAATGTTGCATTTGTACTAGCCACTTTCTCTGGCAGCCCATTCCATATACGTACCACCGTCTGCATGAAAAAGTTACTCCTTAGGTCTTTTTTATAGCTTTCCCCTCTCACCCTAAACCTATGCCCTCGAGTTCTGGATTCCCTCCCTCCATGGAAAAAAACCTCTTATATTTACGCTAATCGATGCCCCTCATGATTTTATAAACCTCTATAAGGTCACTCCTCAGCCTCTGACACTCCAGGGAAAACAGCCCTAGCCTATTCAATCTCTCCCTTTCGCTCAAATTCTCTAACCCTGGCAACATCTTTGTAAATCTTTTCTGAACCCTTTCAGGTTTCACAACATCGTTCCGACAGGAAGGAGATCAGAATTGCATGCGATATTCCAAAAGTGGCCTAACCGATGTCCTGTACAGCCGCAACATGACCTCCCAACTCCTGTACTCAATACTCTGACCAATAAAGGAAAGCATACAAAATGCCTTCTTCACTATCCTATCTACCTGCGACTCCACTTTCAAGGAGCTATGAACTTGCACTCAAGGTCTCTTTGTTCAGCAACACTCCCCAGGACCTTACCATTAAGTATTCAGCTTCATCCTCAACACAGCCCAGCCACCACACAAAACAGTCTCTCAAGCATTAACTTAATTTATACTTCCCGCTTTATCAGGAAAGCAGGCCCAACTCCATCAGGCAGAAGATATAAAAGTTTGAGTACAAATGCGAACAGATTCAAAAACAACTTCTTCCTCACTGTTATCAGACTTTTGAATGTTAATGTGGAACTCTCTGCACCTTCTTTGGCAGTGTTAACTCTGTGATAAATCAAATCAAATCAAATACATAGATATCAAAGCAGTCCATGTTCAAATGCAAAGTTTGGGCTTGCAAAAGGCAAGTAACATTTGTGCCACACAAATGCCATGCAATGATGATCTCCATTAACCACCACCCCTTGACATTCAATAGTGTTATCATCACTAAATCCCCCACTATCTTAGCATGTTGCATTCTGTAAACTGGACTAGTCAAAAAGGGAATGTGGTGTGGACTGAAGAGCTGGGGAAGCAGTGTTCTACCGAGGAGAGTGCAGACATTGAGAAGAAAGAACATTACCATCAGCATGATGGAGCAATGCAGCATTCAGCACATTGGCCAAGCAGAGCTTGACTGACACTCACTTTCAATAGCTGAGATCTGGGTACTGTACTCATTCATTGACTGTAAATTTGTTGGCCCTTGAAAGGCAAGAAGTTACTTTCTGGTCAAAGAGGCTAATGCATTTTCTGTTTTTTTGATCTCTGTTCGCTATTGGTGTTGGCGAATAAAAGTGATAGCTTTAATGCAATTAATGGCTCACCAATGGCATCACATTGAACAACGAAAAGATGCTGTGCTATAGTGGACACTGAAGAATGAGTCACAGTGATTTCAAGAGGTTGTAGGATTGGCAGTAGCGAAGGACAGGTGAGCTGTGTGTCCTAGTGCTTGAAGTGCCAGCTGTGCCACCTAGTTGCCATGTGAAGCATTGGTTTGTAACTGGTGTGCCACCACACTGATGGTGAAGACTGACACTGGACTGCCAACATTTACTGGGCTGCACATCTGAGGATTCAAGCTGGGGCTGGCAACAGGCATCTGTGGATATCCCATGATTCCTTCTCCCTACAAGAAGTGAGAGAATTGGACTAGCATCAGATGAGAGGGGCACCACAGCTTTGTGGTACCTGTTAATGAGGTTAAGTTGGGACATGGCGCATGAAAACTTGAGAGGCCCCACAGAGAGAAACCATCCGTGAAACTCAACGAAAACAACACTTAGCTGAATTCCATAAAATTCAGCCCCTTGTGTTTTTTTTTAAATTGCTATATTATAAACAATAATTTCCTTCTGTCCATTAAGGTTCATTAGTGGTATTTAATTCCAGAAGCAATTTGGCAGTATCAACAAAAATAAATGCCAACTGAATTAATGGCAAATCAAAATTGCTGGTATGCAGAAAGACTTTTATTGATGACACAATGAATATTTAAAGTGCTCCCATGGATGATCTAAGAGATTTTTAAAAGCAGGTGTAAAAAAGGTGGAGTTGGTGTGATTAATCATCAGATGAAAAATAATATAAGCTTGAAGGTAAAGAACAACTTAAATCCCAGAATTATATTTCCACCATTTGAAGCATGGTGCACACAGAATAAGTAACACATGCAATATGAACTAGGTAAAGATATCTGAAGATATGAGAAGGCTACTGACACCGTTTAAATGAGGAAAGCTTTGAGTTATTATGATAAAGAATCACTTCCTTTACTTTAAGGAGGATTCAAAGTCTCTGATTCAAAGGCTTCAAAAGCCATGAGCACATTTACAAAGTTTGATCAAATTGAAGCTTATAAAACAGCCCACAACTGTTTCCTATCATCTATTACTTTAAATGATGCCCATTCATTCATTTTTCAATATGTATTTTTATATCTGGGAGTGAATTTTCTTGGAGCTTCGCTGTGTAGCTCTATTGTTTTCTGTTACATTTTCTTCTGAGTTATGTCGGTATTGCAGAAAGCAATTTGAGGCATTACATAGAAGCTGAGAATCTTAATAGGAAAAGATGACTTTGGACTTATTCTATTGGATTTGAAATGTTAACTCTGTTTTTCTCTCCATAGATGCTGCCAGACCAGCTGATTTTCTATGGTATTTTCTGCTTTTATTTCAGATTTTCAACACAAACAGTATTTTGCTTTTATTTAGACCCATTATATAGTCAAAGAGTTGTACAGAGTGGAAACAGTCCCTTCGGAGAAACTCATCCACACTGACCAGATATCCTAGATTAATCTAGTCCCATTTGCCAGAATTTGGCCCAAAATCCCTATAAATCCTTTCTATACCCATCCAGATGCCTTTTAAATGTTGTAATTATACCAGACTCCACCCTTCCTCGGAAGCACATTCCACACTTGTACCACCCTCTGTGTGAAAATTGCCCCTTACGTCCCTTTTGAATCTTTCCCTTCTCACCTTAAACCTATGACCTCTAGTGTTGCATTCCCTTACCTTGGGAAAAAGACCTTGGCTATTTACCCTATTCATGCCCCTCATGATTTTATAAACTTCTATAAAGGTCACCCCTCAGCGTCCAACTCGCCAGGGAAAAACGCCACAGCCCACTCAGCCTCTCTCTATAGCTCAAACCCTCTCTATTTTACTCCTCATATCCATTGATTGACCAAAACACCAATTTTTTTTATTCCAGCCTTAAAAATCTTTTATGATGGTATATCCACAATCTTCCGGGGTCAAGAATTCCCAAGCTTCACAGCATTTTGAGTGAAGTAATTTATGTTCGCTTCAGTCTGTGATATTCAACTCCTTATCCTGAAACTTCACCCCAATATTCTAGATTTCCCAATCATGGGCAACATCCTTGAAAATCTTTTCTGAACCCTTTTAAGGTGCACAACATCCTTCCTATACAAGGAGGCCAGTATTGAATGCAGTATTCCAAAAGTGGTCTAACCAATGTCCTGTACAACAGCAAAATAACATATTAACTCCTATACTCAATACAATGATCAATAAAGACAAGCATACCAAAAGCTTTTCCTAATCACCGTGCCACCTGCGACTCCACTTTCAAAGAAACAAAAACTTGCATCCCAAGATCTTTTATTGTTCCCAAGACTCCTTGTCAGTGAGATTTCCCTGTGTCTACCAAAGATTAATTGTTGGCAATTGATTGCTATCGTTTATCAAGAAACTTCATTGTAATATTATTGTGCAATTACCATAATGGATGAGGGAAACTAGATCAAGTTAAGGATATTTTAAAAAAGGAGCAGGAGCAGACCATACTGCTGTTGAGCATACTCAGCCATTGGCTAACCTTCTCAAACAAAAAGGGAAACTCAGCAGGTCTGGCCACATTTATGACATTCTGAAGAAGGATCACTGGACTCAAAATGTTAACTTTTCCTTCTCTCCACAGGTGCTGCCAGACCTGCTGAGTTTCACCAGCAATTCCTGTCTTCACTTCAGACTTCCATAGTGCTTTGTTTTATTTTAGGGCTGATCTTCACCTCTATTTTACTCCTCATATCCATTGATTGACCAAAACACCAATTGTTTTTATTCCAGCCTTAAAAATCTTTTATGATGGTATATCCACAATCTTCCGGGGTCCAGAATTCTCAAGCTTCATAGCATTTTGAGTGAAGTAATTTATGTTCGCTTCAGTCTGTGATATTCAACTCCTTATCCTGAAACTTCACCCCAATATTCTAGATTTCCCAATCATGGGCAATAGACATCAGGATGTCTGTCAAGCCTCTTCATAACCCTAAATGTTTCAGTGAGATTGCTTAATCTTCTAAACTTTGAAGAATACATTCCCAAATTATTCAGCCTTTCAGCATATGATAACTTTCTCATCCCAGGATCCAATCTTGTGAATCTTCATTGTCCTCCCTCCAAGGTAAGTACATCTATCCTTAAATATGGAGATTAAAATTACACTTAGCATTTCAGGTGTGGCCTCATCAAACGCTGTACAATTTTAACAAGACTTCTTTATTCTGATACTCCAATCCCCTTGTAATAAATACTCACATGTCATTTGCTTTTCTTGTTGCTTGCAGTACCTACATATTTAATTTTGGCTTGACTGAGAGTAGAGTTGGTTCTGCGATAACACGTGTTTCTTCAACGTAAATTGGCTTTAATGTGATTGAAGAATTTGGACCGTTATTTGTAGAATGCAAACTTTTCTAACCTGCATTGGCTACAACATAATTCCAGCCCCATTAGTTTAAATGGTGCACCTATTGCATGATTTTCTTCAAACACGGGATTGCTTTATATCAGAACCAACTGCATATCATGTCCTTTTGAAAATCAACATTAACAAGTTTCACACCTTTGAAAAAAAATAAAGCCTTTTTTTATCCCAATGAAGTAAATAATCTTACACATCCTTACATTACAGTCTAATTGTCACCTTGTTTCCCACTCAATTAATACATCCATATCTTTCACAGTCTCTTCGTGTCCTCCTCACAACATGCGACAACAAACTTTTATCTACCTCAAAAACTGTAAGTACAACAAACTTTTATCTACCCAACTCCATAACCAGCGCTCCTCAAACATTCCAGAAGATTCCTCTGGCCTCGGAAACTACTCAAATGCCATTAGCCATGCGGCTGATGCAGCTGCCACCACCATGCTGATTGATGATGTCACTTCCGCCCCCATCACGGCCACTCCCACAACCACTTCCGCCCCTCACAATTCCTCATGCATCACACGTGATATCACTTCCGCCCCTCACATCATCGCTGATGCCACATGCTCAGTGACTTCCGCCACCCCTACTGCTGTGGTCAACACCACTTCCGCCCCCACCAGTGCCACTCACCTGCATTCTGCTGACACGCCCCCCCACAGACCCCAGTGTCACTATCCCCACCCCCCAGAACCCTAAGGGGAACACTACCCCTGCTCATGACTCCAACCCCATTCCCCCCACCATCACACCCACTCCAGTTACAGGTTCCGCCCCCACTCCCAGCTCTACATCCACACCAGATCCCAGCTCCCAGCCCTGCCGAGTTTTCACCATCCGCCCCAGACCTCCCCCTCACTGATGACGAACGATCAGTCCTCAGCAAAGGACTCACCTTCATCCCCCTCCGACAACGCATCAATGAATTTAATACACTCCGTGACGTCGAACAATTCTTCTGTCGTCTCCGCCTCCGAGCTTACTTTCACAATCAGGATTCCCGCCCACCTTCCGAGGACCCCTTCGCCCACCTCCAACATACTGCATCCACCTGGACACTCCGCGCTGGCCTATTACCTGCCCTCGACCTCTTCATTTCCAACTGCCGCCGGGACATTAACCGCCTCAACCTGTCTACCCCTTCTCCCCCACTCCAACCTCTCACCCTCACAACGCGCAGCCCTCCAATCCCTCTGCTCCAATCCTAACCTCACCATCAAGCCAGCGGATAAAGGGGGCACAGTGGTAGTCTGGCGCACTGACCTCTAAACTGATGAAGCCAAATGTCAACTCGAGGACACCTCTTCCTAATGCTCCCTCGACCATTACCCCACCCCCCCCATTATCAAACCATCATCTCCCAGACCATACAGAACCTCATCACCTCATGAGATCTCACCACCCACAGCTTCCAACCTCATAGTCCGGGAACCCTGTTCTGCCCGGTTCTACCTCCTTCCCAAGATCCACAAGCCTGACCACCCTGGCTGACCCATTGTCTCAGCATGCTCCTGCCCCACTGAACTCATCTCTACCTACCTCAACACTGTCCTATCCCCCCAAGTCCAGGAACTCCCCGCTTACGTTCGAGACACCACCCACGCCCTCCACCCCCTCCAAGACTTCCGTTTCCCCGGCCCCCAACGCCTCAGCTTCACCAGGGATATCAAATCCCTCTAAACCTCCATCTGCCATGACCAGGGCCTCCAAGCCCTCCGTTTTTTCCTCTCCAGACGTCCCCAACAGTACCCTTCCACTGACACTCTCATTCCTTTGGCCGAACTGGTCCTCACCCTTAACAATTTCTCCTTCGAATCCTCCCACTTCCTCCAGACCAAAGGGGTAGCCATGGGCACACGTATGGGCCCCCAGCTATGCCTGTCTCTTTGTTGGCTATGTAGAACAGTTGATCTTCCATAATTACACTGGCAGCACTCCCCACCTCTTCCTCCGCTACATTGATGACTGCATTGGCGCCACCTCGTGCTCCCGCGAGGAGGTTGAGCAATTCATCAACTTTACCAACAGATTCCACCCTGACCTTAAATTTACTTGGACCATCTCTGACACCTCCCTCCCCTTCCTGGACCTCTCCATCTCCATTAATGATGACTGACTTGACACTGACATTTTTTACAAACCACCGATTCCCACAGCTACCTGGATTACACCTCTTCCCACCCTACCTCTTGCAAAAATGCCATTCCATATTCCCAATTCCTCCGCCTCCACCGCATCTGCTCCCAGGAGGACCAGTTCCACCACAGAACACACCAGATGGCCTCCTTCTATAGAGACCGCAATTTCCCTTCCCACGTGGTTAAAGATGCCCTCCAATGCATCTCGTCCACATCCTGCACATCCGCCCTCAGACCCCACCCCACCCCTCCGACAGAACACCCCAGTGCTCACCTTCCACCCTACCAACCTTCACATAAACCAAATCATCTGCTGACATTTCCGCCACCTCCAAAAAGACCCCACCACCACAGATATATTTCTGTTCCCATCCCTTTCCGCCTTCCGCAAAGACTGTTCTCTCCGTGACCACCTGGTCAGGTCCACGCCCCCCCCTACAATCCACCCTCCCATCCTGGCACCTTCCCCTGCCACCGCAGGAACTGTAAAACCTGCGCCCACACCTCCTCCCTCACCTCTATCCAAGGCCCTAAAGGAGCCTTACACATCCATCAAAGTTTTACTTGCACATCCACTAATATCATTTATTATATCCGTTGCTCCCGATGCGGTCTCCTCTACATTGGGGAGACTGGACGCCTCCTAGCAGAGCGCTTTAGGGAACATCTCCGGGACACCCGCACCAATTAACCACACCGCCCCATGGCCCAACATTTCAACTCCCCCTCCCACTCTGCTGAGGACATGGAAGTCCTGGGCCTCCTTCACCGCCGCTCCCTCACCACCAGACGCCTGGAGGAAGAACGCCTCATCTTCCGCCTCAGAACACTTCAACCCCAGGGCATCAATGTAGACTTCAACAGTTTCCACATTTCCCCTTCCCCCACCTCACCCTGGTTCCAAACTTCCAGCTCAGCACTGTCCCCATGACTTGTCCAGACTTGTCCTACCTGCCTATCACCTTTTCCATCTATCCACTCCACCCTCTCCTCCCTGACCTATCACCTTCATCCCCTCCCCCACTCACCTATTGTACTCTATGCTACTCTCTCCCCACCCCCACCCTCCTCTAGCTTATCTCTCCACGCTTCATGCTCTCTGCCTTTATTCCTGATGAAGGGCTTTTGCCCGAAACGTCGCTTTCGCTGTTCCTTGGATGCTGCCTGAACTGCTGTGCTCTTCCAGCATCACTAATCCAGAATCTGGTTTCCAGCATCTGCAGTCATTGTTTTTATCTCTATGCTTTACACCTAGCTTCGTATTATCAGCAACTAGGATACATTATCCTTTGTTTTCAATATAGATTGCAAATGGCTTACACTGATCTTCCTGGCACTATACACAGTGATCCTTCTGGCACTAGTGACTGCACTGGTCACAGCATGCCAAATTGAATGTGCTCAAATTATTTCTCCTCTGTGCTTGCTGTCTGTTAATTTTGTCTGTCCATACAGATATATTGCCTCCAACTCCATGAGCATCTATCCTCTGTATTAAACTTCACTGTTGCACCATATGAAATTTTTAAAAAATTAAATCCGGGTGTGCTACATCCGTGATTGTTAGATAACTTAATTGGTTTTATGCATGGTTTGGAATTCAGTGTGACACTAACAGTGTGGATGCAATTCTTGTGTTAGCTAAGGTCATCATGAAGGCCCAGACTTCTCGAACTCACCCTTTGCCTGAGGTGTGGTTATCCACAGGTTACACTTACCACCAAAAGAGAGAGGAAACTATATGGTCCTCTGGAACAATGGTGATTTCACATCACTACTGATTCCCCTTTATCCATCTACACCCTCAAAAAGGATCAAATATTTGTTTTCAAACTGAACTCCCCTTTTGTATAACAATGTTAATTTGTTTTGATTATACTGTGATTTCTAAGAGTTACTATTGATGGATTCTGCCATATTCCTGATTACTGAAGTCAAATTTATAATTTTCTCTTTTCTGTCTCCCTCTTTTCTTCAGTAGTGACTTTACTTTTCCTAACTTCTAATTTGATGAGACCATTCCAGAATCCAGAGAAATTTGAAAAATCAGAGCCATTGCATCTTTAGCTCTGAAGTAACCAATTAAGCCTTCAAATCCTGGGGATTTATCAAATGTTACTCACACTTTTCTTCAGTATTTTTCTCTGCTGATATTAATTATCTTTTAATTCTTTGCCCATCTTACCCCTATTTTATCCTCTATGTCAAGTATGCAACTTGTGTTTTCTCCTGTGAAACTAGTTGTTGCTCGACAGAATGGGAAAGGAATGATAGTCTCTGGCTGAGGGTATGGAACTTGTGGAAATTTAAGAACACTGGGAAAGTCAATCTGAGGGGGATGGAAAAAAGGAATCACTGAAGTAAGCCATGCATTTAGAGACTGGTTTAACATCTCTCAAGAACTAAGGGAAACATCCTTCAACAATACTGAACATTTTGGATCAGCAAAACAAGAGGAAGAAAGCCCACTGAAAGTTGAGACTAGTGTTGGATCCTTGCCTGTGAAGACTGCAATTCTTTGAATGGCATGTAGCAATGTATTAGTATGGTGTGGGGTTTTGAGTGTATGAAAACATTATTAAGGGTTATCTTTTCTCTATTATTGCCCACTAAATAATGTTTAGTTGATTTTAGTTTGTTTGTTACAGTAAAAGTCATGACCTTGAAATCTTGTGCAACATCTTCAAGGTGATCATTGGGAATTCAAATCATTTGTTAAAGGTTGTATCTCTTTTTGGGGATTGTAGTGGCAGCCTTTAAGTCTGAGGCATAGAACCAGGTCTAATTGTACCTTCAAAGGACTCCCCTGGATCAAAAGACTTTTACTATGTTGGAATCATTCCTTTTCAAGTTTGTACCATGACATTTAACAAAAATGCTTTTCCTCTGAATGTGAGGAAGCCTGTTAAAACGTCCGTGTTTGGTCTCCGAGCAGAAGCTCAAGACTTAGGGATGTCAGATACACAATTATGTATGGGATGACAAAAATAAAAATTGCCGGAAAAGCTCAATAGGTCTGGTAGCGTCTATTCACATGTGTATTCAAACGTTTCAAGTCGAGTGACCATTCCTCAGAACTGGGTTTTTATCTTCATTTTGTATAGGATAACATTGAGTTCTGATTCATACAGAGCAAGAACATTCTAGATTTAATCCCTCATCAGTATCAAGTTTTGCTGGCATCACTGGAGGTCAATATGGTCTCACTGCCTTTGGATATGAAGAAAAATAACAATCCAACATACTGCCACTGTCATGTAAGAATATGTAGACAATTCATCACGAAAGCTTATGTGCATCTGATACCAAAATAATCTTAATGAGTGTGCAGTAAGAATTTATTTATTACATCTGCTTTATAGGAGACAAAAATAATCTTGACTATGCTTTCTGAAGATTAAATTACATATGCAATTAATATATGAATGTATTGAACTAAGTACTTACTTTAGATGTTTTGCATAAATGTCTGAATAATAAAGCCTGACTTGTACAGTACTGTGACTCACATTAAATCTGTGGTTGGCACTTTACTCTCCATTGGGAGGAAAGATGTTGATGGATATGTCACTTATATTTACTGATGCACTGAAATAGAGGTCACCAAAAAACACTCTGAAAGCTCTGCTTGAAAGGCTACAATTGCTACCAATCACACTGCAGTATTTCTCAGTGTTTCCATCAGCTATGTTTCATCTCACAGCTGTATAAATAGTGCTTATTATACAACAAACAGATGAGACTTACCTTTAAAACCAGCTGTTATCTGTTGGATAAATGTCCATAAGGTCTCTCCTGTAGATCTACACATCTGCTGACAGCCAACCTAACAGAAGACAGGCGGGTCCTTCAGGCCCTGAAGAAGGGTTACTCATGAAATGTTGACTTCAGCACCTGATGCTGCCTGCCTTGTTCTATTCTTCCAGCCTCTTGTCTGTCTACTTTGAATTCCAGCATCTGCAGTGTTTTTGGCTCTAAACCGAGAGAAGAGGCAGAGATACTGTTAAAAATCTGTTGATGGCACTTCCTCATCTTAATTACACTCTTTTTCCTTGGGTTCAGATCTCCAGAGCAGTCAAACCTATCAAAGGTTTCTACTTCTATGATGCAGCTTGGACTCGGATGTTATCATCAAAGAAAGCTACCATTTTAACCAGAGACATAAGCAGGAAAACTTTCTGTATTTGACTTTGTAGCGAGAAGATTTAAGATTCCCCTGCCCAAATCCCTTCAAGCTCTCTCGTAAGCACTTTGCTGAGTGTAAAGGACTTAACCCCTCTTCCCTGAAAGTGAGTACCAGCTACCCAACATCCCATGTTGCTTCCAGGTGGCAGATAGGGCCAACTCAGATGTCAACCTGGGATTTAGTATGAGTCACCACCACCTTCCCTGATTACTCTGACCCTCATAACTCCCACCCAAGTTAAAACTGAGACTGCACTTTGGGAATAGCAAGCTTCTTTCATTATTTCAGTTATTTGAGTAAGGTGGATGTAGATTTTGCCCTATTGTAACCATATTTAAAAAAAGACTTTAATAAATTTGTAACTATAAAACCATAAGATCCAATGTACACAGCCATCTGTGATAATAATTCACTAACCTCTGATGTTTAAAAAAATCCTTCACATCTCTGTGCTAACTGACTCTTGACTCTGGGATTATGCTCTCTGGACTGTCCCAAAGGGGAAACTACTTCTATGCTTTTAGCCAGTCATGGTCCTGAGAATCTTGTATCTTTCATTAAGGATGCCTCTCATTCTTCTCAACTCCACTGAGTACAAGCCCAACTTACTCAATCTCTTCTCAGAAGAAAATCCCTCTATGTCCTGTGTCAATCCAGTGAACCTTGTCTGGACTGTCTACATTACCAATCTTTCCTTAGGTAAGAGCAACAAAACTGTTCAGCTGTGGTCTGACTAACACCTTCTTTACTTTTAGCTTGTTATACTGCATTCCCTTTGAAGTAATGGCCAGCACTCCATTTGCTTTCCTTACTATTCACTAAACGTGGATGTTAATTGTTTTGTATATTTCCCCAACGAGCATTCCAACTCATTCTGTGGTGCAGGTTTCTACAGTTTTTCTTTGTTTAAATAATATTCTATTTACTTTTTATTGCTCCTGCCAAAGAGCATAACCTCACATTTTTCCCACATTATGTTCCATCTGCCAAATTTGTGCCCATTGACTTAACCTGTCTCTGTCTCTCTGCAGACTGTATCATCTCCACAACTTGTCTCTCCATCTGTTATTATGTCATCCACAAACTTGGTGATAGCTTATTCACTTCTGTCATCCAACTTATTCATATATATTGTGAATAACGGTGGCTCCAGCACCGATACTGTGACACTTGACTAGTCACAAGTTGCCATCATGAAAATACCTCCTTTAACTGAATTCTTGGTCTTCATTAGTTAATCAATGCTCTATCTATACTACTTTGTACACCAAACTACCTCAAAGACTCTTATTAAGAAGCCTTATATGTTGTCCTGTTATGGAAATATAGAAACACAGAAAATAGGAGCAGGAGTAGATCATTCGGACCATTGAGGTTGCTTCGCCATCCAATATGATTGTGATTGATTGTATGAATCATAAGGGCAAAAGTGAGGACTGCAAATGCTGGAAATCAGAGTCTACGTAAGAGTGGTGCTGGAAAAGCACAGCAGGTCAGGCAGCATCCGAGGAGCAGGAAAATTGATGTCTCGGAATCATTCCTGATGAAGGGCTTTTGCCCGAAATGTCGATTATCCTGCTCCCCCCCATGCTGCCTGACTTGCTGTGCTTTTCAAGCACCACTCCTCCCTGAACAACCCATAAGCCTGCTATCTCCTGATATCCTTTAATTCATATAGTCCTAAGAACCATACCTAATTCCCTCTTAAAAATATTGAATGTTTTGACCTCAAACACTTTCTGCAGCAGAGAATTCTACAGTCTCATCATTCTCTGGGTAGAAAAAGAAAGTATCCTCTTCTCAGTCCTAACTGGCCTATCTCGGCCAGTTTATGAGCCCTGATCCTGGACTCCGTAATTATCAGGAACATCCTTACTGCATTTATCTTGCTTAGTCCTGATAGAATGTTCATAGTTTTCTATGAGCCCACTCTGTCCAATCCACTAAACGTCAGTGAATGTTATCCTAACCTATCCAGTCCCACTTCAAACATCACCAATATCGAACACCTTTTGGAAATCTAAATTTTATATATCTATCAGATCCCCTTTATCTATCCTGCTTGTACCTCCTCAAAGGATTCTAATAAATTTGTTTGCATGATTTTCTTTCCATGAAGCCATGCTGATTCTGCCTGATTACATTATGCATTTCTAACCGCTCTGCTATTATTTATAACATACTCTAAAATTGCCTCAATGACAGATATTGCATGACAATTGCATAAAATATGGAGGCATGGGATTGAGGGTAATTTAATAGTTTGGATCAGAAATTGGCTCGCTAAAAGAAGCGGGTGGTGGTTGATGGGAGATGTTCGTCCTGGAGTTCAGTTACTAGGGGTGTACCGCAAGGATCTGATTTGGGGCCACTGTTGTT
The DNA here is from genome assembly GCF_047496795.1 of Chiloscyllium punctatum. Lineage (NCBI taxonomy): Eukaryota > Metazoa > Chordata > Chondrichthyes > Orectolobiformes > Hemiscylliidae > Chiloscyllium > Chiloscyllium punctatum. Next base: position 98,527,363 of record NC_092746.1, read on the forward strand.
TGTCATTTTTATAACTGACCAGGATGAGGGCTTAAAAGGATGGGTTAGTAAATTTACAGATGACACTAAAGTCAGTTGAGTTGTGGATAGGGCCAAAGGGTATTGCAGGTTACAGAGGGACATAAATAAGCTGCAGAGCTAGGCTGAGAGGTGGCAAACGGAGTTTAATATGTGACATGATTCACTTTGGAAGGAGCAACAGAAATACAAATTACTGGATTAATGTAGTGTAGATGAGCAGAGAGATCTTGGTGTCCATGTGCATAGATCCATCAAAGTTGCCACCCAGCTTGAAGGCATATGATGTATTGACTATTATTGGTAGAGAGATTGAGTTTTAGAACCATGAGATCATGTTACAGCTGTACAAAATGCTGGTGAGGCTGCACTTGGAGTATTGCATGCATTTCTGGTCAACACACTATAGGAAGGATGTGGAAGCTTTGGAAGGGGTTCAGAGGAGATTTGCTAGGATGCCTAATATGGAGGGAAGGTCTTATAAGGAAAAGATGAGAGACTTGTGGCTGTTTACCTTAGAGAAATGAAGGTTGAGAGGTGGCTTAATTCAGACATATAAGATAATTAGAGGGTTCGATAGGATGGAGAGTGACAGCCTTTTTTCCTCGGATGGCAATGGCAAGCATGGGGGGACATAGCTTTAAATTGAGGGGTGATAGATATAAGACAGATGTCAGAGGTAGTTTCTTTACTCAGTGAGTATTAGGGGCATGGAATGCCTTGCCTGCAAAAGTAGTAGACTCGCCAACATTAAGGGCATGTAAATGCTCTTTGGATAAACATACAGATGAAAATGGAAAAGTTTAGGTTGGAGGGGTTTCAGATTGGTTTCACAGGTCGGCGCAACATTGAGGGCCAAAGGGCCTGTACTGCGCTGTAATGTTCTATGTTCTATGTTTAGATGCTAATCTGTTAACAAAAGCCAATCATTACCTGTTATTTTATTCCCTTTCGTGTTTTGAAGAAGGGCCTTACATTGGTTGTTTTCCAATCCTCTCAAACTTTTTCAGAATCTAAGCGTTGTTGGAAGATTACTACTCGTGCATTCACTATCTGTAGTTATTTCCTTCAGAATCTTGTGATACAAACTATTAGTCCAGTAGGTTGATTGGCCTGTAGCCCCATTAGTGACCCTAGTTCTTTTTTCTTTAATTTTATTTGATTTGATTAATTTACTGTCCTGTGTATTTTGGAACAAAATACAGTGAAAAGTGTTGCCCCTCGCTGACACCATCTTAAAACGCACAAAAATAAACCAAATATAGAATTCAAAGATAGAAGAATAAAGAAAGAAAAAGATCGCAGCTTTGCAGTCCTTCTTGTTACGTGCTCTGCTGGAAAGAAAGTCACCACTCTTCAGCGCTATCTCGTCTCCACTGATGCCCTCATCACTATGAGACCTTCCTGGATCTCTTCAATGTAGATGCCGCCGGGAACCACATTGACCCAAAGTGGACTCTGCCACTGCCTCCATGAACCTGCACAGGACGCAGAAGTCTCCGGGAACCCAAACTCACCTCCGCTGCAGTAGCAATGAGTCGTTGCTAGGACTGCCTCATCAATGTAGAAGCTGCAGGGCACTCAAACTTTCTCCAATGCCACGAGTCTGCACTAGGCCCTTTCCCTGACCACCAATGAGAAAGAAACGATAAACATAGTCAAAAAGAAAAGGAAATGAAGCAGACGCGCAAATGGAGCAGCTGCCCTCCTCCACTGCCACCCTAGTTATTGTATTTATTTTCTCCCCCCTTTAGCTCTGTGATTATTTCTGACTTTGGAACACCATTATTGTCCAATAATATCATTATATGTGGTGTCAACTTTGGAATACCATTATTGTCCAAAATTATTATTATATATGTTATCAACATCACTCTTTCTGTTCCCATGTGAGTAGACACTGATAGACTGAATTCGAGAGTGTGGTGCTGGAAGAGAACAGCAGGTCAGGCAGCATCCAAGGAGCAGAAGAATCGATGTTTCAGGGAAAAGCCCTTAATCAGGAATGATGAGGGGCTTTTGCCCAAAACATCCATCTTCCTGCTCCTTGGATGCTGCCTGACCTGCTGTGCTCTTCCAGCAACACACTCTCAACTCTAATCTCCAGCATCTGCAGTCCTCACTTTCACCTACAGATAGACTGTACGTAGGACAAAAGCAGGAAACATAATATCTCCCTTTTGCATGTGAGTTTATGTCTCAGTTTCAGCCGTGACCTCTGTTCAGCAGCTATGCTAAAAACTCAACCAAAGTAGATGCCTTTTACATTGGCAAGTTGCTGGTGTGCCTTCTTACGGCTAGACATGGGAACAGAGTTCTTCATGACTCCAAACAAGAGCTTCTGAAAAGGTTTGGCTGTCATACATGGAATCTGGAGGCTCATTGACATGTGGACACATTCTGGCTATCTTGAACCAAACTCCCAGCATTGGACAATTAGCTCCACTGCCTTGGGATGTCTCAAGTAAGTCAAAAGCTAAGGGAATAAACATATACAAGAAAATGCTGGGTCCAACCCAAACAGCGACAAAATCCATCATCTCACTGAAAAAACTGTCTTCCGTTAGACAAAACGAGGTGGTGAAGAGAGGTAACCTAATGTTTGGGAACACCAGCTTCTTCATAAAGTGGCTATCAAGTTTTCCCAGGCTTGTATGATCAGGACATTCCCATTTCACTACAGGAGCACTTTAATAGAGGTGGGTTGATTGACATGACTAGCTTATGAATAATGGCAGCTTATGGGGTTGAGGAAACTGAGAAAATCAGAAACAGATAACTCATGACAGAGAAAGAGGCCACTCAGCTCACTGCTTGTGCCTGAACGAAAGAGTTAGCTAAACTAGTGCTATCCTCCGTGTTGCCATGAATCGCCATGGAGATTAGATACTTCAAATGTATCTCCAGTTTTCTCTTCTGTGCAATTAGTGTTTATCTCTCTGCCACTCATATGGTGAGTTTCAGATCTCTACTTTCTTCTGGATGAAAAATAATCTTCTCAGCTTTCTGTAGTTTTTTTAGCAATTATGTTAAATTTATGCTGTCTAGCTTTTGATTTTGTTGCTAACAGAAATAGGTCCTTCTCATCTATCCTCTCTGAACCATTAGAATAGGTACCACATTATTCACTGTTTTCCATGTTCCAAATGGAGATCACCCATTTAATTATAACTATTTTATCAAATCACACACAATGATCCCTCTAATCCTTGTTGCTCCTGCATGGACTGCCAAGTAGTCTGTGCAGTATATTTTAACCGTAATGGAAGTCACGCAGAGGAGGGTGCTGCAGTGTACACAAGGCTTCTCAGTTGATGTCCACTCACATGAATATACAGCTCACAGACAATAATAGTCACCTATTTTCTCTCAAAAGGGTGGTTGTGATTTTTTTCCCAACTCAAGGCATGAGTCTTACTTGCCTGCTCTTGTTGGAGGGGTTTTCAACACCTTCTGAATTGTCAAAATGTCTTCAAGTCTTCACATTAAACTCTAGAAAACTGCCAAGAACCAACAAGATGAAATTTCATGAAGCTGTTTGAAAATTATTTTTATTTTTCGACAGTTTTATTGATCAGTCATAAAAAGTATTCATTCATTTAGGGAATATGTGGATTGGAAGCAATGACAGCATTTATTTCCCAACTCTAGTTACTCTTGAAGGTAGTGATGAGCTGCCTTTTTGAATCACTGCAATTTATCTGCAGTTGATATTCCCACAGCACTCTTAGGAAGTGAGTTCTTGGATTTTGACCCAGTGACAATGAAGGAACAACAATACAGCTCTAAGTCAGAGTGGCGTGTGATTTCAAAGGAAACTTGCAAATGACAGGGTCTCCATGCATCTGTTGTCTTTTATCTTCACTGTATCACATGTTTGGAAGCTGTTGTTGAAGGAAGTTTGGAATCTCTTGACTAGAATGAGCATAAGAAAACTGACAGCTTTCCAACTAAAGGAAGAAAATGTTGCATCATACAGATGGATGTATCAAGTAACAACTAGTGGTCATGTGGCTGTGTGGCGGTTGGAATCTGGAGGTCATGTGATATTCTCTAAGGAATAAATCTAACCAGAAGCTTTGTTATTTGTTTGTTGGCTTTGGATACTGCAGGCTAGACTGACATTTATTGCCCTTGAGAAGCTGATTACCTGTCTTCCAAAATCATTGAGGTCATTGAGCTATAGGCACACCCTTTGTTTCTCGGGAGTGATTTCTGAACCAAAGGGATGCTATTCTGATCTATGTCATATCCACGGAGAAGGACAAAGCATGAGAAACTGGTAGGACTAAAATGTCAACCATCAAATAGATGATGGTGAGGCAGGGGTACTGACCAACAGGGTACATGGATAAATTCAGTGGTCCCAGAGGGCAGCAGATGTACATAACACGTGGTTCTCATGTGCACAGATGTCCACCACAGTACAAATGGCTAGAATGTTGTAATGCAAAGCCTACAATCCTACGTTGTTTCAGTTCTCACATGAATGTCAGGGTTATGCCAAAAAGCAGAGGCATGGAGACACATGGGGCCCAGCCTCTGAGGAGGAGCAGGAGGAGTGAGCCTCAGGTGGTGCAGAATCACATCCTGCTCCTTTGCCCTCCACCACTCTCATGTTGCTGCATATCCACTTCTGTGTAGATTCAGTGATCCAAACTGGTGAGCACAGTACAAGTTTGGGCAAGCTAAGGCAATCTTATCACAGCAGAGGATCTTCCTCTTCATGTCCAAGGATGAAGTGAGGACTGCAGATGCTGGAGGTTAGAGTCGAGAGTGTGGTGCTGGAAAAGCACAGCAGGTCAGGCAGCATCCGAGAAGCAGAAAAGTCAATGTTTCAGGCAAAAGCCCTGCATCAGGAATGACAAAAAGCTGATAATAAGTTGCCATGGCATAAAAAACAAATTCAAATTTGGCCAATCAGTTTAAATTATGCCCCAGATACCTAAATGCAATTGAATTTGAATTTTACTGGTTGGGATGGCATCAAACCAATGAAATGACTTGATGTTGTGGGGTATAACAGCGGATATTTTGAACAGTTAGGGGGAGAATAGTAATGAGCACCGACAGACTGCTAGCCGAATAATTCTCTGAAAGGATTAAGGTGGTGCTGGAAAAGCACAGCAGGTCAGGCAGCAGCTGAGGAACAGGAAAATCAATGTTTTGGGCTGGAGCCCTTCATCAGGAATTCATCAGAACAGGTTTCCTGCTCCTCGGATGCTGCCTGACCTGCTGTGCTTTTCCAGCACCACTCTAATCTTGACTCTAATCTCCAGCACCTACAGTCCCCACTTTCGCCTAGTTCTCTGAAAGGTACCTGTCTATAAGAATTTTGTGCAGCAGAACATCAAAGTCGACCTGGAGGAATTTACAGAGAAAGTTTGACATCTGAAGAGTATACCTGGGTTTGAAATTGACTGTGCTGTAAATGTAAGAGGGAATTTATCGGACCAGTATTATAGAGTGGGAGGTAAAAGATATAGGGTTAAGAGAAAGGAGTTGTGAATAGCTGTTGTTTTAATGTTTTCTGTTGGACTTAAAGAATAAAATTGTTCATTTTTACTTCAAATAGTGACCCCTGGGATAGTCCTTTGCCTCTTGAAATTTAGCTGATTGCAGCACAAGGTGAGCTTCCCTGTGTGTCGGGTTTAAATTAGCAGAGGGGTTGACCCTAGGTTGTAACAGGGAGGATGAACAGGCCATAATAGTATATTCTCAACTTCCTGCACCCTGGGCTGTTAGCCTGGCATCACGAGGAATGAAATCCACATGAGTTCCGTATAGGAATGCAACAGCCTTCTGAACGCAATATCGAGCACAACAACCTGTGGGCTTGAGATCTCCCATGCCTTTACCCCAATCCCGCACGCAGCAGGTCTTGTTATCACAATGCCTGCTATTACATGTAACCCATTATTCAAAGTTTGGGAGAAGATTTGTAGCTCGGGTTCTCATTGTTGTGGTTCTGTTCGCCGAGCTGGGAATTTGTGTTGCAGACGTTTCATCCCCTGTCTAGGCCACTACAATGGACAGCTAGAACTGACAACCAGAAGCGGCAGGTACAAATCACTATAAATGCCGGAGGAAAGATCACAGAAGTGCTTCACAGGAGGCTCCCAAGCACTGAGGATGTCACCTAGACAGGGGACGAAACGTCTGCAACACAAATTCCCAGCTCGGCGAACAGAACCACAATAACCCATTATTAGCCACTGATAGTCCCTATGAATAGCTATTCATCCTTCTTGCTGAGTTATTATCCACTCTTTTGACTATCCAACTATTCATCTCTTGAAGTAATCTAATCTAATCTAATCTCATCATTGGGCTCAATCCTACCTATTGTTTGCTCCCTGCTCCCTCCCCTCCATCTGATATTTTGCATATAAACCAACATTTTCCTAGCTAGCATCAGCTCTGAAGGTCACTCAACCTGAAATATTGACTCTGATTTCTCTCCACCGATACTGCTAGGCCTGCTGAGCTTTTCAAGCAACTTCTGTTTTTGTTTCAGATTTACAGAGTCAGCAGTTCTTTCAGTTTTTAATGAGATAGATATGATTGGTTTGCTTCCTTGCATGAAAGAGGAAAAAACTGGGTCAAACATACTTCAGATCAAACCATTACAACTAAATGTGCTAAAACACACCCATATTCAGCTGTTCGACTATAAATAAAAGATGCTGTACCGACTCCAGGGGAAATTTGGCTGTTGCTTACAACTTTTAATGTACACTGAGGAAGTTCATAAATGATCAGTTGGCAACATTTTATGATTGGATTGATTGAAGTTTTAAATTTACATGTTGCACTTGGATAAAAAATTCTCAACAATGGCTATGAATAAGGTGTGAAGTGATGCATTGAAATTAATATCCATGTGAAAATAATTCCCAAAGTCACCTTGATGGTTAAAGAGTGAAGATACTGTGTATCAAAAGGATGTTGTGAAACTTGAAAGGGTTCAGAAAAGATTTACAAGGATGTTGCCAGGGTTGGAGGATCTGAGCTCTAGGGAGAGGTTGAAAAGGCTGGGGCAGTTTTCCCTGGAGCATCGGAGGCTTAGGGGAGACCTTATAGAGGTTTATAAAATCATGAGAGGCATGGATAGGATAAATAGACAAAGTCTTTTCCCTGGGGTGGGGGAAACCAGAACAGAGGGCATAGGTTTAGGGTGAGAGGGTAAAGCTATAAAAAAGATCTAAGGGGCAACGTTTTCACACAGAAGGTGATACATGTATGGAATGAGCTGCCAGAGGAAGCGGTGGAGGATGGTACAAATACAGAGGAACCTCGATTATCCGAATACCAATTATCTGAAAGTTGGATTATCTGAAGGAGATCTCAAGTTCCCGATAGAAACATTACATCAAAGACGTGTTTCCAGCAGTGATCGCGTCTTTTGTTTCCAGTGATTAAACAGGCACCATCTCCAAATGATTAACCTCACACCCTCGCTCTCTCCCCTCACTTTCCATGGAGTTCTACAGAGGGATGTACCCTAAACCCCCCTTCCCCAGATAATCTCTCCAACATTGTCCTGTACAGGGCAGAGGTGGAACCTGTCAAAAAGTTGCAGAAAAAGTTGTGACTGTGCGTGCGTGTGTGTGCATGATGGAGACTTTCACCAAAAGCAGCAGCAGCAGCAGCAACACCAGCAGTCTTGTTGCTGGTGTACAGTGCGGCTGTCCCACAGTGGACGGGGGCTCCGCGGTGGGGGGAGTGGGGCAATGTTGTACGAGGTTGGAGGGAGGTGGGTGGGTGTGGGAGTGTGCAGGGGAGTGGTGTTGGATGGGTTTAAGGGCTGGTGGCTGGGCGTCGGGGGGAGCGAAGTTGAACGGGGCGGGGGAGCGTGCAGGAGGTGGTGTTGGACATGGCCGGTAGGTGGCGTTGGATGGGGCAGGGGGGCAGTGTTGGACGGGGACGGGGCGGGTTAATGGCAATGTTGGATGGGGGGAGGTGGGGGGCGGTTTTTGACTGAGGGGGACTCGGCCTGCAGTCACTCTGCTCCCACTCCAGCTCCATTAGTGACTGGGTCCCAGGACACGGCCCGTGTTCACTCTGCTTCTGTTCGGGGCTCTAGCAGGGACTCGTTTCCGGGACTCGGCCCACGCTCACTCTGCTCCCACTCCAGGATCCAGCACGGATACGTTTCCGGGACTCGGCCCGCGCTCAATCTGCTCCTGCTCTGGGATCCTGCAGTGACTCATTTTTGGTACTCAGTCCATGCTCACTCTGCTATCACTCCGCTATCCAACAGCAACTCGCTTCCAGGACTCGGCCCTCGCTCATTCTGCTCCTGCTCTGGGATCCAGCAGGGACTTGCTTCCGGGACTCGGCCCGCGCTCAATCTGCTCCCGTTTTGGGATCCAGAAGCAACTTGTTCTGGGACTCGGCCCATGCTCACTCTGGTCCCACTGCATCCAAGAATCATTTAAGGGATTAGCCTCCAATGTTGGCTCTGGCTTGGTCTGCTCCCACTCCGGGTCTAGCCACGACTCGCTTCCCTTGCTGGCCTGCTCTGTCCTCCATTCCTACATCAAGCATTCACAGTTTCATTCACAATCAGTGTGGCTCTGGTCTAGGCAAAAGCAACAACCAGAATATTAAAATTGGCCTTGAGAAGGAAAAAAGAAAGGAAAAATCCAAAAAGCTTTCCAATATATTTTCTAATATTCCTACTTACAACACTACACTTCAAATGTGCTTCATTTGGTGCAAAAGGCATTTTGAGGTCCTCAGATCATTTGTTTGCTAGAGAATAGTAAGGTTGTTCCTTTATTTGATGACTAGAGACAATAAAAATGTTTCAAATTAATTCAAAGCCTAAAATATACCATTTGCAATTCGTAAAAAAAGACTTACACATACTTACGGTCCTTTTCACAATCTCAGATATTTCAAAGCAATTTACAGTATATCAAGTACTTGTGAAGTGTAGCTATTGTGCAATATCACATACAGAACATTACAACAATTGCTCTCCACTGCTCTAACAACAAACTAATCCATCAAAGAATTAATTTCCTTAAAATGTCTAATGAATATGTTAACTTTTCATCACAGTTATTTTCCCCATGGCTTACTTTATAGGGTCCGAGAGTCATACTGCACAGAAACAGACCTTTCAGTCCAACCACTGGATTAGTGGTGCTGGAAGAGCACAGCAGTTCAGGCAGCATCCAACGAGCAGCGAAATCAACGTTTCGGGCAAAAGCCCTTCATCAGGAATAAAAGGCTTTTGCCAGAAACGTTGATTTCGCTGCTCGTTGGATGCTGCCTGAACTGCTGTGCTCTTCCAGCACCACTAATCCAGTATTTGGTTTTCAGCATCTGCAGTCATTGTTTTTACCTTTCAGTCCAACCAGTCATGCCGAACATAATCCCAACATAAACTAGTCCCATCTGCCTGCTCCAAACTTTTCCTATTCATGCACTTATCCAAATGTCTTTTATAATTACACCTACATTCACTACTCCCTCAGGAAATTCATTCCACACATTAACCACTGTCTGCATAAAAAATTTGGTCCTCATGTCATTTCTCTCCTCTCACCTTAAAAATGTGCACCTTAGTCTTGAAATCCTCCCATCCTGTGGAGAAGACAGCTACCAGTAATTCTATCTATCCCTCTCATTATTTTGTAGACTTTGATCAGGCCGCCCCTCATCCTCCTACACTCCAGTGAGAAAAGCCCCGGCCTACTCAGCCTTTTTTATAACTCAAACCTTCCATACCCGGCAACATCCCGATTAATCTCTTCTGAACCCTCTCCAGTGTAATCATGTGTTCAAGGTTCTGCAAAGTTGTTGTGGAATAAGCTTTTATTGTAGTGATTCTAAGAGATAAAGGCTCACGCGTGTAGAATGGAGGAATGAAGAAAGTGACACTAGTGTGCTTATCCTTATTGGTGCTTAGTGTCACTACCTAGAAGACGTGGCATGTGCATGGTGACTCCCTAACTCCATCCCTTTGTGAAATGTGATGTGCAATGTTTCGATGGTCACATCTTAAGACGTTATCAGAAATAGTCAGAGAAAGGAATGGTCTTATCGTAGAAATGGCAGAAACTGAGCACTGTAGCTGCTGGAGATCTGAGTCAAAGAGTGTGGTGCTGGAAAAGCACAGCTGGTTAGGCAGCATCTGAGGAGCAGGAGAGACAACGTTTCAGGTATAAGCCGTTCTGCAGAATTCCTGATTCCTGATGAAGGGCTACTGCCCGAAACATTGACTTTCCTGCTCCTTAGTGAGTTTTGAGAAGATTTGTAGCTCAGCTTGAGGTTTTGGATATAGGTTTGCTCGCTGAGCTGAAAGGTTCATTTCCAGCTCGGGGACATGGAACTATTTCCTGCTCCTTGGATACTGCCTGACTGGCTGTGCTTTTCCAGCATTACACTCTTCAATGTCATAGGATTGGTCAAAAAAGAAACAAAACATTGTGTTTGGAAGTGTACTTGAGATGCCAAGGCAAACAAGGCAATGGTTCAAGTGTTTGGGAACAGAATTAGAATAACTAGGTGGGTGCTTTTGACCAAGGCTGATATGTTAGACCAAAGTGCTGTAGATCTTTATATGTTTCCCAAGTACATTTGTTATTTAAGAGGACGGATCTATGTTGATAACTCATTAAATAATTATTTATTAACGGTATGCATATAATTACTTTCCCAATATGTCACATTGACAATGCTTCTCCAGAATTCAGGAAATAATTTGTGTAATTATGAAATTAATTTATCCCATTAAGCAACAATTATCCTTCTTGAAATGTTCTGCTGATTTCCTGTTTGAGTGACTCAGTGCCTATAACTACTGAGAAATGTGTTAATAGTTTCAATTATTGGCTTTGCCCAATAGTTTAGCATATTGCCTATGTTCCAGGTATGTGTTCTTGACAAACGTTCGGCATTCCCACTTCTCAATAAACCATACTTGGCCTGAGACAAAACTTCATTCTTATTTTTCAGTGCAGCACTCCACACATACAAAAACAAACACAAAAAATCAATAACATGCACAGCATACAAACTATACTCAATATACAAATTAGTTTGATGAAATGTATACTCACCTGCCTTTCATGTGAAGCATCTGAAAAAAGAATGACTGATCAGGATCTCTACACTAATATGTTGGCTGTTTACTCTACCGTGTATCAGATATTAAAATCTAATATTTCAATTCTTTGTTGCTTTATTCATCAAAACAAAAGCAAAAATGTTGCAGGGTAGGATACTAGGATTAAGTTCAGCAAATATCACCAGATGTAATGTTACTAGGTTTGGAAAAGCCTGTACACATGTCTTTGTTTGTATTGTCTAATGGCTAGATCATTCTAAAATTATGTTGTACAAATGAATGTTGCATTCATATTCTCAATGCTCATTCAGCGTTAACCATTACTTCTTTAGTTTTCTTCTCCTATTACATTTCCTTCTTTGCTGAGAATGATGACTGCGGTAATATGAATCTATAGAGGATGCAAATGCTAAACCAGAACCTGTTCTCATGTGTGCACATGTGGGCCATTCTGACAACAGGCAAGGCAGGGATTATGCAGGTCAAGGTCATGTCTTTCTTCCATGTGTTTCTTCCACTGAGGGGGTTGATGCTGCCCTGGGATTCTCATGGCATGTCACCCTTATGGCATCTTTTACTTCCCTTATGTCTTTGTTTGTTGTTGCCCTTGTCAATCTACACACCTTGGCAAAGCACACTGACTCTCTCAATGGTGGCTGGAGAGAAGTTGCACTGGATTTTCGCTTGCTTTCCACCTGCTGTTATCGAACCAAATTGAGAAATTCACTCTGGTTCCGTGTAGCATAAGTGCAATGCAAACCCCCTCATAAAATTGCTCTTAATTTGACAGTTAATTGTCTTAATTATGTTCCTGTCATGTCAATGTACAAACTCCACCCACAATATCAGCTGAAGAGACAAGGTGATTTTATAGAGGTAAAAACAATGACTGCAGATGCTGGAAACCAGATTCTGGAATAGTGGTGCTGGAAGAGCACAGCAGTTCAGGCAGCATCCAAGTAGCTTTGAAATCGACGTTTCAGGCAAAAGCCCTTCATCAGGAATAAAAGCGCTTTTGCCCGAAATGTCAATTTCGAAGCTACTTGGATGCTGCCTGAACTGCTGTGCTCTTCCAGCACCACTAATCCAGAATGTGATTTTATACACCACCCTCACTACATCTCCCATCCCCACCCTGCCACCTCCCCTGCATCCATCCCAACAGCACCCCACATCCCTCTGTTCCCAAAGATCTTGTAAAATGTTGACCTCCATACTTACCTTTATGACGAGACACCCTATAGCCAAACACCACATGGTAAAAGAAGGAAGTCTTGTACTTTTACAGTGCAGATGTTTTTGGTAAGTCTTTGTTACTGTTTTCTGAGACAGGTATTTCCTGTTTCTGCTAATTAAGGTATTTATAGTCTGAAATAGAAAGGGAAATATTGTTAAATCTGTGAAAGGTCTGTCGAAGAGTTCCAGTAGCTTTATTTTATTGAACACATGCAACACTAATCTTCAGTTTTATCCTGGAGATAGTACAGCTTAAACTAAACCATGCAAATTAGGTCATACTTACAGAAGTAATCCTGTTGAACAGTACTGACTGTAGACAGGTAGGATGCTGGAAGAATACAGCAAGCGAGGGAGCATCAGGAGGTGGAGAAGAGGTACAGGAGGTAGAGGAGATAGAGAAATCAACATTTCGGTGTATCCCTTCTTCAGGAGTGGGGGTGGGTGCAGGAGGAGCTGCAGATAAAGGGGGTGGCAGGGGCAGGATGGTGAAGTGGAGGTAGGTGACAACAAGCAGAGGGTACAACCTGGTTGGTCAATGGGAGGAATGAATCCGATTGGTGGCTGGGAGGAGTGAAAGGGAGGGGGAGAGGCTGGAAAAGGAGTTGGGGGCTGGGAATGGAGGTTATTTAAAATTGGAGAACTCAGTATCGAGTTCTCCAGGCTGTAGGCTGTCCAGGTGGAAGATGAGGTTTTGTTCCTCCAATTTGCGGTTTGGTTCATTGTGGCAATGAAGGAGGCCAAGGATGGTCATGGTGGAAAGGGAGTGGGAGGGGGAATTAATATGGGCGGTGACTGGGAAATCCAGTCGTCCCCTGTGGGGTTGGCTGCAATGCTCGGTGAACAGTTCCCTAATTTTACATTTGGTCTCCCTGATGTAGAGAAGACTACATTGGGAGCACCTGATGCAGTAAACTAGGCTGGTAGAGAGGCAGGTGAACTTCTGTCTCACTTGGAAGGACAGTTTGGGGCCCTGGATGGAGGTGAGGGGAGTAGTGTATTGGCAGATTTTGCAACTCTTCTGGTTGCAGCAGAAGATACCCACTACCTGCCTTCACCTAGCCCCACTTCACCACCCTGCCTCCGCCACCCCCTTTATCTGCAGCTCCCCCTGCACCCACTCCCAGTCCTGAAGAAGGGTTACACCCAAAATGTCGACCTCTCCACCTCCTGATGCTGCCTGGCTTGTTGTGTTTTTTCCAGTTCCTGCCTGTCTACTTTGGATTCCAACATCTGCAGATTTTTTGTCTTGAACATTAATCATTGGCAACTTTTACATTTATGAGGTAAGACAATTGTTTAACCAAAGAATCCTGACAGACGATTCAGCCCATCAAGTCCACACCACCCTCCAAACAGCATTCCACCCAGATCCACATGCCCCCACCCTTTTCCATGGCAAATCCACCTAAACTGCACAAACTTTGGACCTGGGCAGGGGGATACCGGAGCACCCAGAGGGGACCCACACATACACAGGGAGAAGGTACGAACTCCACACACAAACAGTCACCCGAGGCTAGAACTGAACCCAGGTCCCTGGTGCTGTGAGGCAGCAGTGCTCATCAAGGGGCCACCATGCCACACATAATTGTGAGTCTTTACACTGTAAGCTAACCCCAGTATAGTTTAGTTTCATTAGTACAAACTAAATGTAATTATATGCTTGTTCAAAAAGTACAGATTTTGTGAAATGGTACACAGCAAAACTAGCACTTGAAGATTCTTTTTAACTGTAATTACAATCTTAAACATTGACCATGTTAACTATAGGAAGAATGTTGTGAAACTTGACAAGATTCAGAAAGATTTACAAGGATGTTGGAGGGTTTGAGCTCTCAGAAGAGGCTGAATAGGCTGAGGTTATTTTCCCTGGGGTGTTGAAGGGGTGACTTATACAGGTTTATAAAATCATGTGGGGCACAGTTAGGGTAAGTAGACAAGGTCTTTTCCCTGAGGTGGGGGAGTACAGAACTAGACGTTAGATTAGATTAGATTCCCTAGAGTGTGGAAACAGGCCCTTTGGCCCAATAAATCCACACTGACCGTCTGAAGAAGAAGGCATAGGTTTAGGGTGAGAGGAGAAAGATTTAAAAGGAACTTAAGGGGAAACTTTTTCATGCAGAGGGTAGCACATGTATGGAATGAGCTGCCAGAGGAAGTGATGGAGGCTGGTACAATTCCAACATTTAAAAGACATCTGGATGGGTACATAAATAGGTAGGGTTTAGAGAGGAATGGGCCAAGTGCTGGCAAATGGAACTAGATTTGTTTTGGATATCTGGTTGGCATGGATGAGTTAGATCAAAGGGCCTGTTTTCATGCTGTATATCTCTACGCCTCTATGACTGCAACTCTTTGTGATCTATTTCTGAAAATCATCATTCCGTGGGTTGGCAGGCAGAATGAGGTCTGAGCGCCAATCATAGATTTGAGTGAATCAGCCATGGATTTGTTCCAAAAGATATATCCTTACTGATATTATTTGTGTACTTTTTCCTCCAATCCATATGCCCAGAAGGAGTAATTATAGTATATTTTGATGTACTTTAGTTTCTTTGCTCAAGGCTACGTTGCTTAAGAATTGATGTTACTCCTTACAGCAGCAATTAAGAATTCAGGAAGAAAAGAAAGTTTTTGCTTCAATAAAACTGTTTGTTTTGAATTGAACTCAAACCCATTTTCTCAATCTATCTTATATCTTGTTATGAAGACGTAGGTGTACTATACCTTTGAGAAAGTCAAACACTAACAGAACTACCTGACAGCACCAAGTGTTCTGAACAGGATACAATGGTTCAGCAGCTAGGGTAACTGGTTGCCTGGAGACAGAAAAAATAAATTTGAATTAGGCCAATCAGTTTAAATTATACCCTGGAAAATACCAAACTCTAATCAAGTTTGATTTTAGTATGTTGACCAATGACACAATTCGATGTTTTGGGGGTATAAGACCGGGAAAAATTGAATAATTGGGGGAGAACTGCCAAAATACCAACACATGTTTACATAGAGAAAAACACCAACACCGACCTAGAGAGCAAATCTACAGAGGAAGATAGAGAAGATTTGACTGCTAGCTGGTTTTGAAATTTGAATTTTTCAGTAAATCTGAATCGGAGGTTTTATTGGATTAGTATTATAGAAGGGAAAGTAAAAGATAGGTTAGAGGAAGGAGTTGTAAATAGTTGTTAGTTAATTATTTGCTGTTATACTTTAAGAAATAAAGTTGTTAATGTTTACTTTAAGTAGTTCTTAGTCTCTCGAATTTTCACAGATTACTGCATGGGATAAATCTTTTCTGTGTTGCTGATTTAAATAAAGCAGGAAGGCCTATCCCATGTCATAACAACCTTCAGCTGGAACAGAATTAAAAAGCAAAACAAACAAAAAAACAAACATGATCCTGGAAATACCCAATAGGCGAGGAAGCATTTTTGGAAGAAAACTGATGTAACAGTTCAGGTCAAGATGACCTTTCATCAGAACTTTCATCAAGACCTGACATCTCTGGCCCAGAATCCTAGCAAAGTCGGGAAGGATCCAGAGCTAAGACATAACAGCACCAGAATTGCGAACAAAAAGGATTGCAAAAATCCTGCCCTGTACCTGAACCCCCATCATTTTTACAATTTGGATGAGGGTGGAGGAGTATGGAGGAGAAATAGGGTGAATTGTAGTTCGCACTTTTGACAAAGGATATAGAAATTAAGGTAAAAAAGCACAAGTGTGCTTATGTGAGGTTTTATACAGAAAATACCATTGAGAGCCAAAAGGAACACAGTGGATCAGAGGAGAAGTGAGAAAGCATAGTTGAGAAGTGAGGAGATATTATTAGAAAAAATATTGATGTCCAAAATAAAGGGGAATTGTTATATTTCTAGAGACCGATAAATCATAAAACAGTGGTCTAAGGAGGATGAAGGTTGAGAAGGGTTCTGACAAGTTAAATATACCGAAGATGTTTCCTCTTATGAGACAATCTAGAACTAGAGGTCACTGTTTAAACATCAGACATGGCACATTTAAAATAAAATTAAAAGCAAAGCAACTTTGTCTTTTTCCTCAGAGGATTGTACGTCTTTGGAACTCTACCTGAAAAGGTGGTGAATCATTTTAAGGCTGAAGTATTTAGATTCTTATGAATCCAGGCGGGTATGCAGATTGTAAATTCTAACCTCATCAGCCATAATCTAGGTGAACGGTGGTGAAGTTTTGAGAGGCTGAATTATCAACTTTGGTACAAAGTTTGTATGTTAGCATGTTCGTATCATACAGTCATAGAATCATAGAGATGTATGACACAGAAACAGACCCTTCAGTCCAACCTGTCCACGCCGACCAGATATCCCAACCCAATCTAGTACCACCTGCCAGCACCCATCCCATATCCCTCTAAACCCTTCCTATTCATATACCCATCCAAATGCCTTTTAAATGTTACAATTGTACCAGCCTCCACCAGTTCCTCTGGCAGCTCATTCCATACATGTACCATCCTCTGCGTGAAAAAGTTGCCCCTTAGGTCTCTTTTATATCTTTCCCCTCCCACCCTCGACCTATGCCCTGTAGTTGTGGTCTCCCCCATCCCAGGGAAAAGACTTTGTCTATTTATCCGATCCATGCCCCTCATTATTTTATAAACCTCTATAAGGTCACCCCTCAGCCTCCAACGCTCCAGGGAAAACAGCCATAGCCCCTTCAACCTCTCCCTATAGCTCATCCTCCAACCCTGGCAACGCCCTCGTAAATCTTTTCTGAATATCATTGTATAGGGATAAAAAGGGAATCTAAACATTGAGGCATGGGCACGGCTGAGATCTACTTTGCATGTGTGTTTAACAAGGAGGTGGATGCTACCCAAGTCATGGTGACAAAAGAAAAGATGCATCCACTAGAAAAGTTCAAAGTTGATAAGGAAGCAGTCCTAGAATGGGCGATTGGTACTTAAAGATGTCAAGACACTGGATGAGATGCATCTATGGATTTTAGGGAAATGAGAGTGGAAATTGCAAGGACACTGGCCAAGATCATTCAGTCTACCCGAGACTCACCAACTGAAGGAAGAACACCTCATCTTCCGCCTTGGGACCCTTCAACCATATGGCATCAACATCGACTTTACCAGTTTCCAAATATCCCCTGCCACCACCCCACCCCACCCCCCACCAACACTTCAGATCCAACTCTTCAACTCGCCACCGTCCTCTTGACCCGTCCTACCTTTCCATCTTCCACTCCACCTATCCACTCCACTCTCCCCACCGATCTATCACAATTACTCCCTATTTGCATCCAACTATCGGCTTCCTAGCTACCTTCTCCCCACCCCCATCCCCAACGTCCTATTGATTTCTCAACACCCTTCCCCCTCCACATTCCTAATGAAGGGCTGGAACCGGAAACATCAATTCTCCTCGGATGCTGCCTGACCTGCTGTGCTTTTGCTGCACTGTGCTTTGTCAACTCTGACTCTTCAGCATCTATAGTCCTCACTTTCTCTCAGGTGAGAAACCAAAGGACTAGAGAATTGCAGATATTATACTCTTGTACAAAACAGGTTTTAAGGATAAGCTCAGTTACTACAGGCCAGTCAGTTTAACTTCCATGGCAGAAAAGGATCCAGAAACAATTATTTAGGATAGAAAGGTGGGTCAATTCAGAAGATTACTAAATGGTGAATCAAGCTTAACTGATTTACTTAATTTTTTTCAAGAGGTACCAGAAAGGATCAATGAGCATAATGCTGTTAAGGTGAAGTATGTGGACTTTCAAAAGGCATTCAATAAAGTGTCACATAGCTGACTTGTGGACAATGTCATAGAGTCATAGCCATAGAGGTGTACAGCATGGAAACAGACCCTTCGGTCTAACCCGTCCACCCGTCCCAACCCAATCTAGTCCCACCTGCCAGCACCCGGCCCATATCCCTCCAAACCCTCCTATTCATGTACCCATCCAAATGCCTCTTAAATGTTGCAATTGTACCAGCCTCCACGGCTCATGAATAAAAGGGACAGTATCAACATGGATACAAAGTTAGCTGAATGATAGGAAACAGAGAGTTAGGGTCAGTGGGTACCTTTCAGGCTGGGGTTTTGGTCCAGGGAAGACTTGGAGAAAGTGAGGAATGCAGATGCTTGAGGTCAGAGTCCAAGTGTGTGGTACTGGAAAAGCACAGACAGCATCCAAGGAGCAGAAGGTTCAGCGTTTCGAGCATCAGCTCTTCATCACAAATGTCTTTAAATGAGGACTACTGGGGAGTCTCCATCAATGGGCACCGGTCACATTCATCCCTTATCCACATACACAATTCAGTTTAGTACACAATCTGAGCAGGCAATGAAAAAATGTGATAGATGCTAAGGAATTGGATTAAAGGGAGGAGTCTACCGAGGAGGAGTTCAAGGACATTGGGGAGGTCACCTTTGTTTCTGGCAGAAACCAGAGTTTACAATATGCTGGCAGCATTGGCATACAATCTTATTTAAATGGTGAAAACTACTGTACAGAGTGAAATAGGAGTCCTCATGAATGGATCACAAAAAGCTAGCATACAAGTTCAGCAGGTAATAGGGAAAGCAATGGAAAGTTGGTCTCCATTTCAAAGGGAATAGAGTATAAAATTAAGGAAGAGGAAAAAATGAGGACTGTAGATGCTGGAGAGTCAGAGTCGAAAACTGGCGTGGAAAAGCACAACAGTTCAGGGAGCATCCGAGGAGCAGGAAAGAGTCAACGTTTTGGGCATAAGTCCATTTCTGGTGAAGGGCTTATACCGGAAACGTCGATTCTCCTGCTCCTCGGATGCTACCTGACCTACTGTGCTTTTCCACGCCACACGTGTCAACAATAAACTGAGGGAAACCTTACTACAGCTCTGCAAGCCTCTAGTCAAAGAACAGCTGGAACACCTTTCAAAGGAAGGTTATATTGCTACTGGAGGCAATCCAGAGAGCTGAAAATGTGTTGCTGGAAAAGCGCAGCAGGTCAGGCAGCATCCAAGGAACAGGAGAATCAACGTTTCGGGCATCAGCAATCCAGAGAGGGTTCACTTGGCTGATCCCAGGTACGGAGGGACTGGCTTTTTGAGAAGTGATTGAGTAGGTTTGGCTTGTCCTTATTAGAGTTTAGAAGAATGAGAGGTGACCTTATTGAAACATGTAAGATTCTTTGGGGACATGACAGGGTGGATGTAGAAAAGTTCTTCCCCTTTGTTGGAAAGTCTCAAAGCAGAGTGCTTAATTTCAGAATAACTGGGAGCCTATTTCAGACTGAGATGATTTAAGATACCTCCTCTCTCAGAGGGTAGTGAATTGTGCAATTCATTACAGTTGAGGGCTATCAAGGCTGGGTCATTACTTATATTCAAGGCTGAAGTAGGCAGATTTTACATCAGTAATTGGATCAAATATTATGAGGAAAATCCAGCAAAGTAGAGTTGAGGGTTATCAGACCAACCTTGACCTCATTCAATGGTTGACCAGATTTGACAGGCTGAATGGCCTACTTTTTGCATCTTAATGTCTTAGGGTCTTACAACATGACAAGGTAATGAAATGGAGAGAGTTAAGGAGGGAACCTACAGTTTTTAATGGCTTGGTTAGCCATAGCCTTGTCTGGCAATGATGAGGAAATGCTGGACTGGGGTGGACAAAGATGAAAATCACATCATACCAGGTTATAATCCAACAGGTTTATTTTCAACCTCAAGCCTTTTGAGCCCCCATTGCTTCCTCAGGCAGCTAGTGAGAGAGAGAGTACATTGGACGCAGAATTTTTAAGTAAAAGGTCAAAGGGTCAAACAACTTATGTGAATGTATTGAACAAACTTCGTTATTCGGTGTTTAATCAGTTAGAATGGAGGTGCAGGTTTCAATTGATTAATATGTAAATCCCAAAATTTCTTTCAAATCACTACCCCAAGATAACTTCAGGTTTTATCAGAATAAAGGTGATACCTCAGGTCAGACAATGCATTTCAGGTGTGAGGCCTTGTTGAAGTCTGTTTGTACCTGAAACTGGAGTCAGACTGGCTTTATTTCCAAAGTAGGAATTTATAAAATGCCACATTGACTGATTGTCTATGAATCAGGTGCTTTTTGAACAAAATAGTATGTATCACCACATACAAATCAGCAAATACAAATTCACCTCACAAATTAAATGCATGTATGTGTGCATGCGCGTGAATGAAAGAGTGCGTGTGTGAGGGAGAGAGAGGGAGGGTGTGTGTTTGAGCACAATCTTGAGAGTATGTGTCGTGTATGCTTGAGAGGGAGTGTATGTGAGTGTGATGGAGTATATGTGTGTGTGAGCATGTATGTGAGTCTGCGCAAGAGTGTGTGTATTTGAGAGAGTGTGCATGAGCGTAAGCGAGTATATGTCTGTGAGAGTGTGAGTGTGCATGTATGAGAAAGGGTCTGTGTTGTGTGAGAGAGTGTGAGTGTATGTGTCCGTGGGTGTGTTAGAGCATATAGTGTGGTGGGGTCACTTGTAATATGACATGAACCTAAGATCCTGGTTGAGGACGCCCTCACGGGTACCAAACTTGGCTATCAACCTCTGATCAGCAACGCTGTGTTCTTGAGTATCCCAAAGTCTTCTTTGCAGCACGTTTACCCAAAGAACCGAAGGTGAATGTCCTTGACTGCTGAAGTGCACCCCAATGGGAAGGAACATCCCTGTCTGATGATTGTTGCATGGTGTCCATTCATCCATTGTCATAGTGTCTGCTTGGTTTCACCAATTTACCATGCCTTGGAGCACCTTGCAGGCAGCGTATGAGTTAGACAACATTGGCCGAGTCACATGAGTCAGTCAATATGGCATTTTATAAATTCCTACTTTGGAAACAAAACCAGTCTGGCTCCAGTTTGAGATACAAACAGACTTCAAACATGGCCTCACACCGAAAATGCATTGTCTGACCTGAGTTATCACCTTTATTCTGATAAAACCTGAAGTTATCTTGGGGCAGGGATTTACATATTAATCAATTGAAACCTGCACCTCCATTCTAAATGATTAAAGATTTAATAGCTGTCCACGTTAGTTCAATACATTTGTGTAACTTGTATAACCCTTTGATCTTTTACTTATAAATTCTGTAATCAATGGATTCTCTCTCACTAGCTGCCTGAGGGAGGAGAGGGGGTTCTGAAACATTGCAGCTTCAAATAAACCTGTTGGACTACAGCCTGGCGTCATGTGATTTTTGACTTTGTCTGGCAATGCCAGAGCAATTTTAAATGTGCCTGGGGCAGGAGTTGAAAGAGCATTGGAAACTGAATGGGTTGTAAGACTGGAGAAGTGTAATAGCACATATCCCCTATTTGAAGCATTGAGTGAGGGTTATCTGTTATGATCTCTCGTTATCTTAGATATTTACCTCAGCAGGAGAAAATGCAGCCTGGGCTGCCAGAGAATATGTGATTCATTTACAGTAGCGCTAGTTGTTCTGGACATTTGAAAAATTCCAGGCTAGTAACTCAAAATCATGGCACTAGATTCTTCAAAAAGCATGCTTGCAAACCTATCGATTACTACTATCATTGATTGTGCAGATATGACGCATTCACCTGAGAACTGATAGTTTGAACTGTTTTAAGCTCTTCCTAAAATTATGTTGCCTTTCCACCAAGCCTTTGTGATGACAGGGATTTTAACAGATTCGCACTTTGTACTGATCCAACTAGATTTGCGATGATTATAAGGTACAATAAAAATAAATTGAATACTCAAGTTAAATCCAGTTTACAAGCGATGATAAGTCAACTGGACATGTCCTAGATCACAACATTAATAACATTAAGTGCTTATAGAGGTTTATGTTCTGAAATGTATTATCTTGAAAGATCTATTTTATTTGTTGGTCCACCATAAAGAAGCACTGAAGTTCACAATCAAACAAAAATATTAAACTGAACAGGAATAAATCTGAACCACCTGGCTATCAATAGTCATAGAAATATAAAAAGAGAAAGGTGAAAATGCTGCAAATTTGGGGAAAGAGATCGTCATACAAGGAAAGGATAGTTACTGCCTCAGCAAAGATTATATAGAATGTAGACCCTTCTTTATATCTGTTCGTAAGGACTGCACACATTAACTTTGGTTTTAAATTTGTAAATGCAGACCTCACTTTCTCCTAAACGCTCCAAAGAGACCTGTAATGTATTTGAAGTGCTTTGTTACATAGGAAATTGTTAGCCAA
The DNA here is from genome assembly GCF_047496795.1 of Chiloscyllium punctatum. NCBI lineage: Eukaryota > Metazoa > Chordata > Chondrichthyes > Orectolobiformes > Hemiscylliidae > Chiloscyllium > Chiloscyllium punctatum. The sequence continues at coordinate 98,549,913 of NC_092746.1, forward strand.
GCAAATACATTGATCCTGAAAGGTACTTTCTTGAGAATTAACTGTCAACCAAGTCCTGTGTGCAGCAAACAGCTGCAGCCACTGTGTGCAATATTTGATGATGGCTGGTTCAATAGATTTATTATTTACAGTTCACTCTGTTAAGTGATCAGCTTGTTTGTAATAGAATGTTTTGGCTAACAAAGCATAGGTTTTAATGTGTGGCAATTTTATTATTGGCAGCAATAAGCCTAACTATAAGCCATTTATATGTTAACCCGTCAACAATGGCAATGACATCTGCCTAATGTATTTTCCTTTTCTTGGCGTTGTGATGCAGACAACTCTGTATGTACTTTTCTGTTAGTTGTCAGAATCTCAAATGATGTTTTATATATATATATAAGTGAAAATATATGGGGTTCTTTAAAAGATCTCCATCTCAATCATGTTTGTTGAAGATCCGTGTTTGGTTTGAAGTAATGTTTTATTGCAGCACCTAGCATGATTCAATACATTATTGTTGTTAAATTTCCTCTTCATTTCAGCTGTAAACTACAAGTATTTCCCTAAATTGGCTATCTAAGGCAAATAGAGACTCTTCAGAATTGACTGCACAATGATAAACAGTCAAGAAACAGTTGCCCTGTGAGTCCTCAACATCGACTCAGATCAAACACAGGCAGGAAGCCTCCTGCTGATTACCATATACTGCCTCCTTCATGGAATCATTTCAGCTCCATGCTGGTCACTGCTTGGAGGTTTAAATGAGGGTGCCAAGGGCAATGCATGCACTCTGGGGTGGGGGAGAATTCAATGTCCATCCCTAGCAGTAGTTTAGTTGCATTACAATACATCAAATTCCTGATTCTTAAAGGACTTAGCTGCAAGGCTGGGCTGTGGTAAACAATGAGATATTTGAGGTGTTCATCCTCTCTCATTCCACCTGGAGCAGATATATCGATCCATGAAGGTGTCAGTACCAGTGACCACTGCACAGTCATTTCTGGAGACAAAATCCCAACTCCATATTGAGGATTCTCCCATCATGAGTAGAGCACCATCACCATGTTGAATGGCATAGATTTCAAACAGAACGAGCAACTGGCTGGGAGGTAGAAGACAGAGTGGCGGTGGAGGGTTGCTTTTTAGACTGGAGGCCTGTGATCAATGGTGTGCCACAAAGATCGGTGCTGGGCCCACTGCTCTTCATTACTTACATAAATGCTTTGGATGTGAACATAGGAGGTATAATTAGTAAGTTTATTGATGACATCAAAATTGGAGGTCTCATGGACAGCAAAGGTGGTTACATCAGAGTACAACAGGATCTTGATCAGACGGCGAAAGTGAGGATTGCAAATGCTGGAGATTAGAGTCAGGATTAGAGTGGTGCTTGAAAAGCACAGCAGGTCAGGCAGCATCCGAGAAGCAGGAAAATCAACGTTTCGGGCAGGAGCCCTTCATCAGGAATCAGATCAGATAACCTCATGATCAGATGGGCCAATGGGCTGAGGAGTGACAGATGGCGTTTAATTTAGATAATTGTGAAGTGCTGTATTTTGGAAAAGCATATCAGGGCAGAACTTACACAATTAATGGGACATTCCTGGGGAGTGTTGCTGAACAAAGAGATCGTGGAATGCAGGTTCACAGCTCCTTGAAAGTGAAGTTGCAGGTAGATAGGATAGTGAAGAAGGTGTTTGGTATGCTTTCCTTTCTTGGTCAAAGCATAGAGTATAGGAGTTGGGAGGTCATGTTGCAGCTGCACAAGACATTAGTTAGTTTAATGCAATTCTGGTCTCCCTCCTAAGGGAAAGCTGTTGTGAAACTTGAAAGGGTTCAGAAAAGATTTACAAGGATGTTGCCAGAATTGGAGGGTTTTGAGCTACAGAGAGAGACTGAATAAGCTGGGGCTGTTTTCCCTGGAGTGTCGAGGCTGAGGAGTGACTTTATCGAGGTTTATAAAATCATGAGGGACATGGATATGGTCTTTTCCCTGGGGTGGAGGCATCCAGAACTAAAGGGCATAGATTTAGGGTGAGAGGGGAAAGACTTAAAAGGGACCTAAGGAGCAGCTTTTTCATGCAGAGGATGGTGCGTGTATGGAATGAGCTGCCAGAGGAAGTGGTGGAGGCTGATACAATTATGACAATGAAAAGGCATTTGGATGGGCACGTGAATAGGAAGGGTTTAGAGGGATATTGGCCAAGCGCTGGAAAATGGGACTAGATTAGGTTAGGATATCTAGTCAGCATGGACAAGTCGGACAGAAGGGTTTGTTTCGATGCTGGACATCTCTGTGAATCTATGACTCTATGAACTAAGTTATTCAGCTTCCTTGATATACTGTGGATCATCAGCAATTGCAGAATTGTATTTGACCATCACTGCAACTTCATGACTCAGCAGATACCCAATCGTATCATTAACACCAAGCCAGAGGATCAGTGCTGGTTCAATGATGAGTGCAGGAGGCCATGTCAGGAGCAGTACCAGGCATACCTAAAAATGACCTGTCAACTAATGAAGCTACAGCATTGGACTGCTTAGTGTTAACAGGAGGCAATAGCCTGGTGGTATTATCATTAGGCTATTAATCCAGAAACCCAGCTAATGTGTTGGGGCTCAGGTTCAAATCCTGCCACAGTAGATGGTGAAATTTGAATTCAGTTAAGAATCAGGAATTAAGACTTTAATGAGGACTATCAATCCACTGTCAATTCTTGGGAAAAAAAACATCTGGTTCACTAATGTCCTTTCAGGATGGAAGCTGCCATGCTTCTTTGGTCTGGCCCACATGTGACTCCTAATCCACAACATTGTGGTTGACTCTTAACTGCCCTCTGGGCAATTAGGGATGGGCAATAAATCCTGGCCTAGCCAGAGATGCTCACATCCTGTGAGTGAATAAAAAAGAACAGTGAAAACAGCAAATGACAGACAGAGCAAAGTCATCCTTCAAAAAACAGATCAGATGTAAGCTTTGTAGACCTACCACCACCAGTCTTGAGCAGGGATGGTCAATTAAACAACTCGCTGGAGGAGGAGGCTCCACAAATTTGTCTTGTCTCAGTGATGGGGTGCCCAATACATCAGATGCACTTACAAGCATCTTCAGCCAAAAAGCCCAAAAGAGTGCTTCATCTCAGCCTTTTTCAAAACTCAAGAGGGGAAGGAAAAGTGACCTCCCATGATGTAATGGAACAGTTGAGGTCCTAGGCGGAAGATGAGGCGCTCTTCCTCCAGCCGTCATGTTGCTATGGTCCATATGACCATAGCAACACGACGGCTGGAGGAAGAGCACCTCATCTTCCGCCTAGGAGACCATAGCAACATGACGGCTGGAGGAAGAGTGGCTCATCTTCCGCCTAGGAGACCATAGCAACATGACGGCTGGAAGAAGAGCGCCTCATCTTCCGCCTAGGAACCCTCCAACCACAAGGGAAGATTTCTCCAGTTTCCTCATTTCCCCTCCCCCCACCTTGTTTCAGTCAAATCCCTCGAACTCAGCACCGCCTTCCTAACCTGCAATCTTCTTCCTGACCTCTCCGCCCCCACCCCCACTCCGGCCTATCACCCTCACCTTGACCACCTTCCACCTATCACATTTCCAACGCCCCTCCCCCAAGTCCCTCCTCCCTATCTTTTATCTTAGCCTGCTGGACACACTTTCCTCATTCCTGAAGAAGGGGTCATGCCCGAAGCGTCGATTCTCCTGTTCCTTGGATGCTGCCTGACCTGCTGTGCTTTTCCAGCAACATATTTTCAGCTCCCATGATGTCATGACAGTATTTGATTGTGTGTGCCATTAAGACACTCCAGTAAAACTAAAGTCAATGGGAATTGGTGGAAAATCCTTCATTGGTTGAAGTCATAGTAACACAAATGTAGATGGTAGTTTTTGGAGGTCACTATAGGGAGGTAGTAATGTTGTGATAATACCAATTGGATGATAACCCAGAATTAGAAGATTGTGAGGACTGCAGATGCTGGAGAGAGTCAGTGTCAATAAAGTGTAGCCTGGAAAAGGCACAGCAGATCAGGCAATATCTGAGTAACAAGAGAGTTGAAGTTTTGGGCATAACCTTGCATCAGGATTCCCTGAGGCTAATGTTCTGGGGATACATGTGAAATCTCACATGGCATATGGTGAAAGTTGAATTTAAAAAGAAATCTGGAATAAAATGTCAGACTAATGCTGACCATGAGACCATTCCAAAAACCCATTGGCCTCATTGTTGTCCTTTAGGGAAAGAAATCTGCCATCCTTACCTGATCTGGCCAATGTGTGATCCAAAATCCAATGTAATGTGGTTGACATTTAACTGTCCTCTGGCTATTTCGGGATGAGTGATGTGTTGGTTCAGCTAGCAATACCTCCATCTCATGAACAAATTTAAAAATTGCTTTTTTTACAGGACCTCTCTGGAGAAACTCAGTCCTGGCAGCAACAAGTCTGAAGAAGAGTTGAATTGCGCTAGAAGCATTCACTCTGTTTCTCTTTCTATAGATGCAGTTGAGTTTCTCCGGCTCTTTCTGTTTTTATTCCTACTGCATAGATACTATGGCTAAAACAGCAGGTTAGAAGCTTGGGAATTCTGTAATATTTAATTCACCTCATGATATCTCAAACTTATCTACCATCTCCAAGGGTCAAGTAAGTAGTGCGTTGGAATACTCCCCATTTGTTTGGATAAGTGCAACTTGAATAATGCTTGAGATACTTGACACCATCTAGGATGCAGCACTCTCCTTGATTGGCATTTAAAATCTTCCACATTCACTTCCTCCACTTCTGATGCACAGTGGCATCAGTGTATACTATCTATAAGATCAAGTTGTAAATTTGCTCGCTGGTAGATTTGTTCTCAGACGTTTCGTCACCATGCTAGGTAGCATCATCAGTCAGCCTCCAATGAAGCGCTGGTATTTTGTCCCGCTTGCTATTTACCTGTCTTGGTTTGTTGTGGTGGGTGATATCGTTTCCAGTTCTGTTTCTGAGAGGTTGGTATATGGGGTCCAAATCTATATGTTTGTTAATGGAGTCTCGGTTTGAATGCCAGGTCTCTAGGAATTCCCGTGTGTGTCTTTGTTTAGCCTGTCCCAGGATAGACGTATTGTCCCAGTCTGGAACTGGAACCCTCTTCATCTGTGTGTATGGATACCAGTGATAGTTGGTTATGTCTTTTAGTGGCTAGTTAGTACTCAGGTATCCTGGTGGCTAGTTTCCTGCCCATTGTAACGTTTGCTGCAGTCCTTGCAGAGCATTTTGTATGTGACGTTAACTCTGCTGGTTGTTGGTATAGGGTCCTTTAAATTCAACTGAAGCTGTTTCAGCGTGCTGGTAGGTGTGTGGGTTGCCAGACTACAGGCTGAAGTAGTCTGGTCATCATGTCCAAGATGTCTTTGATGTATGGCAGGGTGGTTAAAATCTCTGGCCGTCTATATGATGCCCGGCTACAACTCACCAAGGTTCCTTCAACAACACCTTCCAACCCCTTGACCTGTATCACTTAAAGAAAAAGAAGTGGATACATAAGAACCCAGCCATCTGCAAGTTTTTCTCCAAGCCACACGGCACCTTGATATCGAACCACATTGCCATTCCTTTATTGCCTCTGGGTCAGAATCAGTGAACACCCTTCCTACCAGCATTGTGGGGATTCCTACACTCCAAGAACAACAGCACTTCAAAAACATAGCTCCACACCACTTTCTTCAGGGCAGTTAGGGCCTAACCACCAGTGCCCACATATCGTGAATGAATAAACAAAAAAAACCTCCCATATCTTTCGAAGTATTCACAAGCTTTTTATGTCTTTGACTTTACACTTGTTTCTTTGAATTGTCTAATATTATTTCTTGTCATCTGCTGACAGTCATGCTATCTAGTCTTGATTCTGCTTAGTTACTTTACAAATCATTCTATTCCTATCCTTTTATATACATTTTCCTATCCATTTACCTTTTTTGAAACTAAAATATCTTCTAGTGCAAATGAAGAATTATTCTCTCAGCAGATGCTGCTGAATGCATGCGGGATTTTAAGTTTTTGTTCAGGTTTGGATGGCCTACGATATGTTGGTTTTTGAACAGGTCTATGTCACCTTGAAGATGTATAATCACATCATGATCTGTTTAGTATCAATAGTGGAGTAATTAAGTGACTCAACACACCCACCCATATATTGAATGTGCTTTCTCAAGTCCTCCCAGTGCAATTGTCTTCATATTGTGAAATATCATTGCTTAATACAGATTAAACCACAGTAAGTAGATTAGAGACATGGCATGTGGTTAGCTGGACTAAAAATTAATCAAACAGTTATCAAATTCTGCATTTATTTAACAATAAAACTCATGTCTTGTTGAACAGGCCATGTGTATATTCGTCATCAAGCTTTATGCTCAGTAATAAATATCAACAGATGGCCTCTCAACATGAAGAAGCATTTGAGAGGAAGGTAAACAGGAATCTCCTTTGGGCCTCCTCACCTCTACTTCATACAATCCTTCACAAATTTACTTTCAGTTTCTAGTAAATCCAATCAGGCAACTAAGACTCAGAGTGAAAATTGCTCTGAGGTAACCATAAGCTGGATTTTACAGCAACATAACTCTCTACCTACCCACTACTGCCTCCCACACTCCACTAACATAAAGGAAGACAGACTAGTAAGATAAAGTGAATGTCCTTCCCACTACCTGCCTGCCCACTGCTGATCTGTCTCATACATTGTAGTGGATGAGGAAGATATCAGGCTGCGTGCCTGCTCTGAGGACTGAAGCTAAATTCGTTAGGCAATGCCTCATAACTGAGGGCTACTTTCTTCCACTTGGGGATTTTGGCTAAATCCAATACTCTGCCATGACTGGGGAAGGTGCGTTTTAAAGTGGTGGGATACTTGTTTGCTATTACATGCTCTTTCCATTGTTTGTGCTTTCCCTTACTCAGGCCATTTGAAGATGTTCAGGTTGATTGGCAACTTTGTGAATGCCTCTTCTACTGTTTGGGTAGTCTTGGCAGAGGGAATCTCATGAGTCAGTGAGCATGTTGCTTTTTTTTTCAGAGATGCATTGAGTAATGGTGATGAAAGATTCAAAATACATTTGTCATTTCTTGGGAACTCCAGTTTTAAAATGGTGGAAGAATTGTTTTTTGTTTCATGACCATAATAATGTTTCTTGTTGTCGTAGTCATTCATAATACAAAGGAAAATAGCTGTGGTTGTGGGAAGTCTGTCATCTCAATTCCAGAACATCTCTGCAGGAGTTCCTCAGGGCAGTGCCCTCAACTCAATTATCTTCAATTGTTTCATCAATGACCTTCCCTCCATCATAAGATGGAGATATTCACTGAAAATTGCACAATGGTCAGCTCCTCAGATACTGAAGCTGTCATGTCCAGATGCAGCAAGAATGGAACAATGTGTAGGCCCGAGCTGACAACTGGGAAGTCACATTAGCACCACATAAGTGCCAGGCAATGACCCTCTCCCAAAAGAGACAATCTTACCACCGCCTCTTGTTATTTAATAGCTTTACTATCTCTAAATCACAAGTGCACCTGGAGGATCATAAACTCAGTGAAACATGCTCTTTGGTCTGCCCAAAACTTGTAGGTCTTGCAGTATTAAAAGTGGCAGACTGGCTCAGTCTAAGGTCCAGAGCTACATGCAAAGGGATTCACAAAGCTTAAGGCAGCTGCTACCAAGGTGGCAGTGGAGAAAGACCACTGTCTAAGGTCTTTCTGCCAAAGAGTAACGAATGTCTATCTAATTATCAGACCCTCTCTTTGCCTCAGAAAATACATAAATAGTGTCCTCCAAGAGTAAGAAATGTCTTTGGTCTTTGCAGCTGCAGTGAAGCTCAAATTCCAATGCTTATTTTTTCTTTAAATGCAAACAATATCAAGAACTGCTTTAGTACCTGCATATGTACATGAAGATAATTTTAATGAATAAAGTAAATTTTTGCAATTAAAAAAAAAGTGTTTCAGCTGCAATAATATGTACTGACTGTTAAGTTGAGCCTGATGTCTCATGAGAGACAATTACATTTTTCAGAGATAATGTTACTCACTGTTAGGTAATATGTGTCATACCATCATGGAATCATACATACAGAAGGGACCCTTCAGCCCATTGAGTAAAAAGCTACTCTAAATCGATACTAGTCCTAATTTCTAGCACTTGGCCCATAGACTTAAGTATTATGATATTTAGATTAGAATCCCTACAGTATGGAAATAGGCTCTTCAGCCTAACTAGTCCATACTAACCCTCTGAAGAGTAACCCACCCAGACCCCTACATTTATTCCTGACTAATGCACCTATCACTATGGGCAATTCACCTAACCTGTACATTTTTTGGATTGTGGGAGGAAACCCATGCAGACACAGGGAGAATGTGCAAACTCCACACAGACAGTCACCTGAGCTGGGAATTGAACTCAGGTCCCTGGTGCTATGAGGCAGCAGTGCTAACCACTGAGCCACCATACCACCCCATATTGCAAGTGCTTATCCAAGCACATTTTAAAGGTTGAGAGATTTTCTGCCTCAACCACCATCCCAGGCAGTGCATTGCAGATACCTACCAATCCCTGGGTGAAAAACCTTTTCCTCAAACCCTCTGTAAACCTCCTGTGTCTCATCTTAAAATTACTCCCCCTTATTATTCACGTTAATGTAATAAACCTTTATTGTTTATCATGATTGAGTCTATCTTCTGTTAAAACTTTTGTGTGGTCCTCCTTCTATACATGCTATCAGTGACATAAATTAATGCCAAGAAGGATTGGTGTTAGTGAATCTATCTAAGAGATTTTAGATGGTTCCAGAGAACGCAATCACACAAATTAATCTGGCAATCCTAGTTTCAGAACCAGTAGTAATCTCCACTGCCGTATAGAATATGTTTGTAGTGGTGAGTTCCTGAACAAATTTCTATTCTAATAACGTCACAGCCATCTGAGAAGAAGAAAAAAAGAATAAAGTAGAAAACTGAATGTGTGTCTAAATACTCAGCATAAAAGCACAATAAATTTGCAAACGCAGTGGCCAGTAGTGAAAAAGAATCAACACTGATAGCAGTAATAAACCTGGCTCTACAAGCTTAAAATGGTTAGAAATGGTAATTTTTGTAAAAATTGAGATTGTGAATCCCATGCTGTTTACCACCAAAATGACAAGGGGACTAATCTAAATCTTAAATCCAGGATAGCTGATACCTAAAATAAGCAAAGTCCCTTTGAGGAAGAATGGAGGCTGAGAAGTTCAAAGATGGTTTAAATTTCTACATGTAATAAATGTGTGTCGTTCAAATCATTTAAAATTTTCAGGAAAATCTATAAAGAAACTTTGAAAAAAGTTTACATATTTAAAAATGTTTAAAATAGCGGCATAATTGCTGCATCTTGGAATGGCAAATTAGGGCAGGAGTGATACACTTAATGGTAAGGTCCATTGAGTATACAAATTGAGATGTCATTTTGTGACTGTACAGTACATGGGTTTGGCTCCACTTTTCAAATACTGCGTACAGTTCTGGTCTCCCTGCTATAGGAAGGGTGTTGTGAAATTTGAAAAGGTTCAGAAAAGATTTCCAAGGATGTTGCCAGGGTTGGAGGGTTTGAGCTAAAGAGAGAGGCAGAATATGCTGGGGTTATTTTCCCTAGAGCATCAGAGGCTGTGGGGTGATCGAAGAGAAGTTTACAAAATTATAGAGTGAATGAACAGGTGAATAGACAAGGTCTTTTCCCCGGGGTAGGGGAGTCTAAAACTAAAGGGCAGAGGATAGATTACTTACAGTGTGGAAACAGGCCCTTCAGCCCAACAAGTCCACACCAACCCTCCGAAGAGCAACCCATCGAGACCCATTCCCCTATACTTACCCCTTCACCTAACATTTAGCATGATCAATTCACCTAACCTGCACATTTTTGGTCTGTGGGAGGAAACCTGAGCACTCGGAGGAAACCCACACAGACACAGACAGTTGCCTGAGGCAGAAATTGAACCTGGGTCTCTGGCGTTGTGAGGCAGCAGTGCTAACCATTGTGCCACCATGCTGCCCACTGCCACTGTGCCACCCACAAAGTTTAAGGGGAGAGGAGAAATACATAAAAGAAAGCCTTAAGGGGCAACCTTTTTACACAGAGGGTGGTGAGTACATGAAATGAGCTGCCAGATGAAGAGATGGAGGCTGATACAATTACAACATTTAAACAGCATCTGGATGGGTATATGAATAGGAAGGGCTTAGAGGGGAATCAGTCAAATGGGACTAAAATAGTTTAGAATATCTGGTCGGGATGGATGAGTTGGACCGAAGGGCCTGTTTCCGTGCTGTACATCTCTATGACTCTATCTTCAACTAGACTTAAAAAACATTGAAGGCAGAAGCTAATTCATTAAAAATTAGCTTTGAAGAAAAATATATTTTTATTGTAAAATTGAAAATATTCTTAAGGACATGATAGCAATGTAATTCCTTTTTTTTGCATCTGAACTGATGCGAATAACATGAAGATGAAGCAGAAAGTACACCAATCACCCATATGGTTAAAAAGGGCATGAAAGCTACTAAGAAGAAAAAGAAATTGGCAAATTAATTTCCGCTGTCTTTGGAGAAAATAAAGAAGTATGTAATATTTTCATTTTAAAGTATTTCAATATCCTTTAAGTGATTGAAAATAAATCAATGAAACTATTGAAATTGTTTGCTCAAGACACCAATCTGTAAAACCAAATACATCGACAATCCCAGAGTCTGCTGAGCCTGTGGAATCTGAGACCACAGAAAACAGCTGAGGCCAAGACGTTGTTTGATTTTAAGGAAGAGTTGAATATTCAAGATTTGCATAAAGATTTGTGGCTCAGGTACCGGTTGCCGTAGTGGTGTGTATGTTCTCTGAGCTGGGAAGTTGAATTGCAGGTGTTTCATCCCCAGTTGAGATGACATCGTCAGTGCTTTGGAGCCTCCTCTGAAGTGCTGCTGTACTGTGTCTTCTGGAATTTATTCAACAACAAATTCGACTGGGACAACACTACTATAGTAGGACAAGCTAAACAGAGGACAGCCAGAGAATATTTAAAGGCATGGCACTCATCCATTAACAAACACATTGACCTAAACCCAATAAACCGACCACTACAGCGAACAACTGGAACCAGAAATCGGAAGCAGCCGGAACAGAACCAAATAAATTCCAGAAAACACAGCACAGCAGCGCTTCATAGGAGGCTCCAAAGCACTAACGATGTCACCTGGACAGGAGATGAAATGTCTGCAACTCAACTTTCCAACTTGGCAAACATACCCGTAACCAGGGCAAGTGTTGAATATAGCACTTGGGGCCAATGCATAATAAGATATGGAGGGAAGAAGGATCAGGTTATTGGTTTCAATGATCTGTCATGAGCATAATGAAAAGTGGAGCAGGCTCAAAGAGATTAACAGCCTACTGTTGTTCCTATTTTCTGCGTTTCCATGTTTATTCTCTTCAAAACATTCTTACAATAGTTCTTTTTCAATAGCATTTATATACCATGTTAATAGAGAAAGATATTACCTCCTTACAGATTGTAAGTTACAAATACTTTGGACAGGGAATGGAACTAAATCATATGGAAAATACAAATTATGTGATACAGAATTATTTCAGGATTATTGGAAGGATGTTGTGAAACTTGAAAGGGTTCAGAAAAGATTCACAAGGATGTTGCCAGGGTTGGAGGATTTGAGCTATAGGGAGAGGTTGAATAGGCTGGGGCTGTTTTCCCTGGAGTGTCGGAGGCTGAGAGGTGACCTTATAGAGTTCTATAAAATTATGAGGGGCATAGATAGGATAAATAGACAAAGTCTCTTCCCTGGGGCGGGGGAGTCCAGAACTAGAGGGCATAGGTTTAGGGTGAGAGGGGAAAGATATAAAAGAGACCTAAGGGACGTTTTCATGTTGAGCGTGGTATGTGTATGGAATGAAGTGCCAGAGGAAGTGGTGGAGGCTGGTACAATTACAACATTTAAAAGGCATCTGGATGGGTATATGAATAAGAAGGGTTTGGAGGGATATGGGCTGGGTGTTGGCAGGTGGGACTAGATTGGGTAGGGGTATCTGGTTAGCATCGATGAGTTGGATCAAAGGGTCTGTTTCCATGCAGTACATCTCTATGACTCTACAGAAAAAGCCTAGCGAGGTAAAACTGAACACATTTATTCTGCAAATCAAGTAACAGATCAGAAAATACAGTACTGCAATGGGTGTAATATTTTGATTGGTCGATTTATTGTTATCACATGTACCGCGATACAGTGAAAAATGGTGCTTTGCATGCTATGCAGCAGATCATACCATACAAAGGACATCAAGGTAGCAGAACAGACTGCAGAATACAGTGTTACAGATGTGGAGAAGGTGCAGCGAGAGAGCAGAACTAGCATTTGAGAAGTCCGTTCAAAAGTCTGACAACAGCAGGGAAAGCTGTTCTTGAATCTATTTATACGTGCATTCAAGCTTTTATATCTTCTGCCAGATGGGAGATGGTGGAAGAGAGTATAACTGAGGTGAGAGAGGTCTTTTATTATGTTGCTTGCTTTTCTGAGGCAGTGGGAAGTATAGGTAGAGTCAATGAATGGAATGCTGCTTTGCGCGATGGACGACTATAGTCGCGACTCTCTGTAGTTTCTTGAGGTCTTGGGAAGATCAATTGTCATACCGCGCTATGATGCATCGAAGTTGGATGCTTGCTATGGTGCATCCATAAAAAATGAAAGAGTGTGTAGCTTCCTTAATCATTTTTGCTACAAGTTTTGAAAAAAATTGAAGTAAATCAAATATTGCTTGTCCCCTTGTTGCATTCAGAATTTATTGCTGAAGGAAATTATCCCTGATGAAGCTGGTATAATTACAACACTTAAATGGCAGCTGGCTGGATACATGAATAGGAAGGATTTAGAGGAATATGGAACAGATGCTAGCAAATGGGATTAGATTAATTCAGGATATCTGGTCAGCATGGACGAGTTGGACCAAAGAGTTTATTTCCATCCTGTACATCTCAATGACTCTATGGCTGTATGAAATTCACTACCTATCTTTAACATGGATTACTAAAACTTTATAACAATATGTATTACACTTCGTAGTCCTTTGTCATTTTTTTCTATAATTTTAAAAAACATTCAAGTTTTAGAAATCCATTTAAAGATTGGTAGTGAACTTCTGAAGTGTGTCTTGGATAATTCCGACAGCAATATTGTCGAAGGCAAACAATATTGTATTTAGTAATGAACCATGAGCTGGATTTAATTAGTAACCTAATTGGGTGTGAACATTTATCAAACAGTGATCATAACATGATCAAGTTCAATGTAGCATTTGAAAGTGATAAGCATGAATCAGCTACTAGAGGTTTAGATTTCAGCAAAGTCAACTTTAATGAGATGAGACAGAGACTGTCCAAAGTAATTTGGAAAAGTCTGTTACTGAGTAAAACAACCAAAGATCAGTGGTGGATGCTTAAAGAAACGTTTAACAGAATACAAAACCAGTTTATACCCCTGGGAGGGAAATGCTCCATTTCACAGAGTGAAAAAAACATCCATGGATAACTAAAGAAATAAAGGACAGCATAAACCTGAAAGAAAGGGCTCACATGAACAGATAAAGAATCACAGATCCTACTAAATAAGAAAGATATATAAACCAGCAAAGGGGCACAAGCAGCTTAAAAGACTTAAATAATAGAAATAAAAAGAAAACTTACCAGAGACATCAATGTCAATAAAAAGAAATGTTATATTTACATAAAGGGAAAGTGGGTGGTCAGGAGCAATGTTGGCCTACTAAAGACTGAAAGTTTTGCTTTGCCTCGGTATTCACAGTAGATTTAGATTAGATTACAGTGTGGAAACAGGCCCTTCGGCCCAACAAGTCCACACCGACCCGCCGAAGCGCAACCCACCCATATCCCTACATTTACCCCTTACCTAACACTACGGACAATTTAGCATGGCCAATTCACCTGACCTGCACATCTTTAGACTGTGGGAGGAAACCGGAGCACCCGGAGGAAACCCACGCAGACACGGGGAGAATGTGCAAACTCCACACAGACAGTTGCCTGAGGTGGGAATTGAACCCAGGTTTCTGGCGCTGTGAGGCAGCAGTGCTAACTACTGTGCCACCGTGTCACAGAAAAGGAGGATATCCTGCCGAACGTCCCAAAGAAATTACTAGTGGATCAGGCAGGGACGGAACAAAATTCATGGCAAGTAAAACAGCAGTAACGAGGAAACTAATGAAATTAAAGAGTGACAAATACCTGGCATTTGACAGTTTCCATCCCAGTGTGTTAAAGGAAGTAGGGGAAGCACATTGTAGATGCCTTAACTATAATCCTTCAGATTCCCCATGTTGTCTGGAAAATTCTCACTTTTTTAAGAAGGATGAAAGAGGAAAACCAGGGAATTACAGGTAGTTGGCCTAACATCTAGGGAGTCTATAGTTGAAAATATTCAAACCAATCACTTTGAATATTTTCAATTGAGCAGTAGAGCCAACATAGATTCATGACAGGAAGGTCATACCTGAAAAACCTCATGGAATGTTTTGAAGGGGTGACTAAGGTAGTGTACAAGGGAATGTCAATGGGATTGTTTATGTGGACTTCCAGCAGGCAATTGATAAAGTCCCACATAATGAGACTGTTAATTCAGATAGAAGCTCATGGAATTGAGGTCAAATTATTAACATGGCTGGGAAATTGGTTGAGTGACAGGTATCAGAAAGTAGGGATAATGAGCAAATAATCAGGAGGATGGCCAGTGATGTCTCACAAGGGTCTGTTTTAGGGCCTCAATTTTTCCATTATTAATTAATGACTTGGATGATGGCATTGAAATTCATATATCCAAATTTGCTGGTGACATTAAGTTATGTGGCATTTTAGATAGTGCAGATCATAGCATAAAATTACAAAAGGGATATTGATAGGTTAAGGAAATGTGCAAAAATGGTGGTAGATGGAGTTTAATGGAAGCAAATATGAAAGTATTCACTTTGAATTGATAAAGGATAGATTATGGTACTTTCTAAAGGTATGAAGTTAAATACAGTGGCTATATAAAGAGTCTTGGTAGTTCAGCTGCATAGATCTTTGAAATATCATGAACAGGTACTAGAAATAATCAAGAAGGCTAATGGATTGCTGGCTTTCATGCTTAGAGGACTGGGGTACAAAGATGCACAAGTTATTCTGCAGTTATTTCAAAACAATGGTTTGACACCACTTGGAATACTGTGAGCAGATCTGGGGACCACAGCTTAGGAAGGATGACTTAGTCTTGGAGGAAGTACAATGTAGGTTTACAAGAATAATCAATGGACTTCAGGGGTTAAATTATGAAGAGAAATTAGAAAAATTAGGCTTATTTTCTCTAGAATTAGAGGGTAACACGTGATCTGATTGAAGGCTTCAATGTTAACAGGAAAGACAGGTTAAATGAAGATAAGCTATTTCCACAAGTTAGAAATTCTACAGCTGTGGGCATAGTCTGAGAATTAGGGCCAGACCGTTCAGAAGAGATGTTTGGAAACACTTCTACACACAAAAGGTGGTAGAGGTTTGGTACTCTCTACACAAATAGCAATGAATACTGGATCAGTTGTTAAGTTTAAATTTGAGATAGGTACATTCTTGTTAAACAACAGTATAAAGGGATATGGGCCAATTGCAGGTAAATAGTTAGGTCACAGAGTTGCCATAATGTAATTGAATGGCCTGCTCCTGCTACTATTTTTCCATTTGATTGTGGAAATTGGATAAAAATCAAATTATAAAAAAAAATCTGTAAAGGAATGTTTTATCAATTCAACTTGCTAATTTTCTTTCATTACATGATAAAGGAAGTTGACAAATGCATAACAAGGAGTGTAACATATTTGAATTTTAGTAACAACACCGATACTGGCACATTGGCTCACATTTTCAGGACCTTCAACATAAAATATGTAGTGAGCTTTATTTGGGACATAGCATCCAGGAAGGGACTGAAGATGAAAATCGTTAAGAACTTTGCTAGAAGTCCTGCTTCCTTATCACCCTGTACATTCAGACTTACATTGGCTGTGAGTCATGCAAAGCTTTGATTTTAAAGTTCTCATCCTTGTTTGTAAATTCGTTATGGCCTGGTCTGTCTCTATCTCTGTATCTTCTCCAGCCCTACAATGTGTCACTCTGAACACTTGTGCATTTTAAACGAGAATGCTCCACCATTGTTGGCCATATCTTCAGTTGTCTTGGCCCCATTCTCTGGAAATAACCTTCCTACAGTTCCTGAGCTCTCCAGCTTTTCTCATTTATGACACTTCTTTAATCCTACCTTTTTCACTAGGCAGTTATTTGATACAATATCTCCTGATATGGCTCAGCTTTGAAAACCTTCTTTTCAAATACTCCAGTGAAGCAGCTTAAGTTTCATCGCATTAAAGGTGCTATACAAATATAAGTCATGATTGCTTATAATAAATTGAAGCAATTGCAATTATTCTCAATGAAAGTGTGGAAAGAAAAGTGGTTGTTGGGATGTGCAAAAGAAAAGATTAGTAATGAGTCTAAATAATGAGGTAATCATAATCCTACAAGTCAGTAGTGATTGGAGAATTGCATTTGTGTGGTGTACACTTTGGCTTGTCATACTTAGGTGAAGGTCTTCCAGTTCAGGGAGAGTCTATTAAAACATAATACCAAAAGTGCCCAGCTAAAATTGTATAGATTTTCAGAGTTATAAGAGAGCCAGCTACTGTAAGAATCAACAAGAGTTAAAACAGCAGGTTATTACTTTGAATTTTCAGAGGTCACTGAGTTGCCAATAACTGATGCAATGGAAATGAAAGGTGATGTGAGACAGAACTGGAGTTTCTTCTATGTCAATGGCAAAATTTTGAACGAGCAACTGAGTTCGAAAAAAAAACTGAAAAAAGAGCATTGCCAATTTACTATCAATGCTGAGAAGGAATGTTACAAGTTGTCTGCACCCTGCAGAAGAAGAAAGTTAGATTGAAGATTTTTATGTTATACATTTATGACCTACATGAAGGAACTGAGGACATTGTTGCTAGATTTACAGATGATATAATGATAGATGGAGGGATGGGTAGTGTTGAGGAAATGAGAAGGCTGGGAGAAGGATTTGGAAATGCTAGCACAGTGGACAGACAGGTGGCGGATGGAGTACACTGTGGGAACAAACTGAGGTTTGGTAGTTCCAATTAATATGTGCACTATTTTTTCAATGAGGAAAGGTTTCTGAAGTCTGAAACATAAAGGGACTTGGAAGTCTGAGTTCAGGATTCTCTGAACATGCAGGTTCAGTTGAGAGGAAGACAAATGTGGCTTTAGCATTCATTTTAAGGTAGCCAGAATACAAGAGCAAGGACGCACCGTTGAGGATGTACACGGCTCTGGTCAGACCTCATTTGGAATAGTGTTAGCAGTTTGGGCCCGATAGCTAAGGGAGAATGCATTGGTCTTGCAGGGGGCCCATAGGAAGTTCACAAGAATGAAGGGCTTATCATATGAGGAGCGGTTGGGAACTCTGGATCTGTACTCAATGGAGTTTAGAAGCATTAAGGAGATATCATTAAAATTATAAAATGTGGAGAAATTGGGTAAAGTGAACATGGAGAAGGTGTTTCCATGAGTAGGAGAGGCTAAGACCTAAGGGCACTGCCTCAGAGTGAAGGAATGACCCTTTAGAACTGAGATGAGGAGGAATTTTTTTCAGTCAGATGGTAGTGAATCTGTGGAACTCATTGCTGCAGAGGGCTGTGGCAGTAAAGTCATTGAATGTTTTTTAGAGAGGCAACTTGGACCTTGATTAGTAAGGTGATAAAGGGTTCTAGGGACAATGCAAGAGAATAGGGTTGAGAAACATATCAGCCATGATGAAATGGTGGTGCAGACTCAATGGGTCAAATGGCCACTATCTTATCTGCTCTATTATCTTAAGCTATTGTAACTGAAGTCTTTCACACACATCAGTAAGACCTGCTCATTCACTGTTGAT
Organism: Chiloscyllium punctatum; assembly: GCF_047496795.1. Lineage (NCBI taxonomy): Eukaryota > Metazoa > Chordata > Chondrichthyes > Orectolobiformes > Hemiscylliidae > Chiloscyllium > Chiloscyllium punctatum. Next base: position 98,567,968 of record NC_092746.1, read on the forward strand.
GAGAAAGCTATGATGTCTCCAACTTCACAGAGTACAGATCAATCACCAGTTTCAGATTTCTCTAACAGGGACAATATATCAGAAATCAACAGTTACCATAGCAACAGCACTTAGCATGGGAATGGCACTATCTAGCTAAGTGACATCACTCCAGGAATGGATAAATACCAGAAGAATAGCCAACAACATTAAGCACACATACCACTAGAAGAGCTGCACAACTGAAAGAGATTAAGTATGCAAAGCATGTGCAGAGAATGCCAGCAGTGGACTTTGCACATACTTTTGGTCAGAAATGATCATTTTCTTTATTGACCATATATATTGACTGTCTAAGGGTCAAAATCTTAGAACTTTCACCACAATGGTATTGTGGGTGTCCCTATACAAAATAGACAGCAGTTTAAGAAGGCAACTCTCCACCACCACCACTATCGCCTGTGTCCACAGCTTCCCCTTCATCTCCATCCAAGGTCCCAAAGGATCCTTCCACATCTGGTAGAGATTTTCCTGCACCTCCAAACAGCTCATCAGCTACATCTGTTGCTCTCAATGAGGTCTCCTTTACATTGGGGAGACAGGACGCCAAATTGCGGAACAGTTCAGGGAATATCTTTGGGACACACGCACTAAACAATGCCACACTCTGTGGCCGATCATTTCAACTCCCCCTCCCACTCCACCAAGGACATGCAAGTCCCGGGCCTCCTCCACTGCTAAACTCTAGCCACCCAAGGAAGAACATCTCATCTTCCACCTTGAGACCCTCCAACCACACTGAATCAATGTCAATTTCACCAGTTTCCTGATTTTCTCTCCTCCCACCTTATCCCAGAGCCAAACCTCCAACTTGGCACTGCCCTCTTGACCTGTCCTACCTGTCTATTTTCCTTCCATCTATCCACTCCACCCTCCTCTCCGACCTATCACCATTATTCCCACCTCCATTGACCAATCGTATTCTGAGCGACCTTCCCTCCAGACCTCCCCCCTCCCGTTTATCTCTCAGCCCTCTTGAATTGAATTGAGTTTATTCTCATGTGTATCGAGGCACAGTGAAAGGTTTGTCTTGCGAGCAATACAGGCAGATCACAGAGTTAAGTAGCATAGATAAGTAAATAATAGGTAAACACTGGCAAAAACAAAAACACAGGTACAGGCGAATGTTCAGAGTTTGTGAGTCCATTCAGTATTCTAACAACATTAGGGTAGAAACTGTTTCAAAACAAGCTGGTGTGTGTGTTCAGGCTTCTGTACCTTCTCCCTGATGGTAGAGGTCATAGAAAAGCATTGCTAGGATGCAAAGCATTCTTTGAGAATGCTGGCGGCCTTTCCTTGACAGTGGGCCTGGTAGATGCATTCTATAGATGGGAAGTTGGGCTTTGTAATTGTCTCGGCCACTCTCTGTAACCATCTCTGATCTTGAATGGTACAGTTGCCATACCAGGTACTGATACATCCAGACAGAATGTTCTCGATGGCACACCTATAAAAGTTGGCAAGGGTATTCACCGTCATGCTAAATTTCCTCAGCTGGCTGAGGAAGAAGAGACGTTGTTGGGCCTTTGTAACCAGGGCATCTACATGAAGAGACAAAGAAAGCAAGTTGTTGATGACCACTCCCAGGAGCTTGACGCTTTCCACTTGTTTCACTTCTGCACTGTTAATGTGTAGGGGGCATGAGTAACATCCCGCCGAAAGTCAAGAATGAGTTCCTTGGTTTTGCTGACATTGAAGTTAGGTTGTTCTCAGTGCACCATTTTTCCAGGTCTTCTACCTCCCATCTGTTGTCTGTTTCAGCGCCATCTGAGATTCGACTGATCATGGTGGTGTCATCAGCGAACTTGTAGATGGCATTAGTCTGGTAGTTGGCAACGCAGTCATGGGTATACAGTGAGTACAATAGGGTGCTAAGTACGCACCCCTGGAGTGGGGTGAGGGCTCCAGTGTTGACTGTTAGTGAGGATGGAATTTTGTCCCTAATCTTCACTGACTGTGGCCTGTGGGTCAGGAAACTGAGGATCCAGTTGCAGAGAGGGGGGTTTAGTCTGAGATCACTAAGTTTAGTAATCAGTCTTGAGGGGATAATAGTGTTGAAGGCTGAACTGTAGTCAATGAGTAGGATTCTTAAGTAGCTGTTCTTGGTGTCAAGATGTTCTAGGGAGGAGTAAAGGGCAAGTGACATGGCATCTGACGTGGATCTGATGGTCCTATAGGCAAATTGGAGTGGGTCAAGAGTAGTGGGGAGGACTTGAGTTGTTTAATACCATCACCAACTTTTCAAAGCACTTCATGACACTGAAGTTAGGGTCACTGGGCTGTAGTCATTGAGACATGCTGCATGAGCCTTAGGCACAGGGATGATGTTGGCCTCTTGAAACAGGCAGGGACAGTGGCCTGCTGCAGGGAGAGGTTGAAAATGTCCAAGAAAACCTCTGAGTGCACGGCCTGGTACCATCTGGTGTGACTGACTGGCTGTGCTTTTCCAGCACCATGCTTTTTGACTCCGATTACCTTTATCAAAGGCAACTAGAAATGGCCAATAAATACAAATATAGCCAATGAAGCCCACATACCCACAATAGATTTTTTTAAAAGGCAGAAAAATCAAAGGTTTAATGTTTGCCCAGTGAGACACCACTGTCAACATTACGGCATCCTCTCAATAGTGCATCAGAATGTCAATCCAGTTCTTTTTCCTCAAAGCTCTTGAATAAGGGCACCCACCAAATGCATTTGTGAGAAGCTGTTTACATCTGCCTGACAAGTTTCAAACAAGTGCTTGTCAGTGATATAATGATTAACTAGTAATCATACTTTTGGTCAAGATAAATGGGGTTCATTTGAAAACAAAAGTAAAACAGAAATTGCTGGAAAAACTCAGCAGGAATGGCAGTATCTGTGGAGGCAAATTAGAGTTAACGCTTTGGATCCGGTGACCATTAGAACATAGAACATATAGAACATAGAACAATACAGCACAGAACAGGCCCTTCGGCCCACGATGTTGTGCCGAACTTCTATCCTAGATTAAGCACCCATCCATGTACCTATCCAAATGCCGCTTAAAGGTCGCCAATGAATCTGACTCTACCACTCCCTCGGGCAGCGCATTCCATGCCCCCACCACTCTCTGGGTAAAGAACCCACCCCTGACATCTCCCCTATACCTTCCACCCTTCACCTTAAATTTATGTCCCCTTGTAACACTCTGTTGTACCCGGGGAAAAAGTTTCTGACTGTCTACTCTATCTATTCCGCTGATCATCTTATAAACCTCTATCAAGTCACCCCTCATCCTTTGCTGTTCCAACGAGAAAAGGCCGAGAACTCTCAACCTATCCTCGTACGACCTACTCTCCATTCCAGGCAACATCCTGGTAAATCTTCTCTGCACCCTCTCCAAAGCTTCCACATCTTTCCTAAAGTGAGGCGACCAGAACTGCACACAGTACTCCAAATGTGGCCTAACCAAAGTCCTGTACAGCTGCAACATCACCTCACGACTCTTGAATTCAATCCCTCTGCTAATGAACGATAATACTCCATAGGCCTTCTTACAAACTCTATCCACCTGAGTGGCAACCTTCAAAGATCTATGTACAGAGACCCCAAGATCCCTCTGTTCCTCCACCTGACCAAGAACCCTACCATTAACCCTGTATTCCGCATTCTTATTTGTTCTTCCAAAATGGACAACCTCACACTTGGCAGGGTTGAACTCCATCTGCCACTCCTCAGCCCAGCTCTGCATCCTATCTAAGTCCCTCTGCAGCCGACAACAGCCCTCCTCACTGTCCACAACTCCACCTATCTTTGTATCATCTGCAAATTTACTGACCCACCCTTCGACTCCCTCCTCTAAGTCATTAATAAAAATTACAAACAGCAGAGGACCCAGAACTGATCCCTGCGGAACTCCACTTGTAACTGGACTCCATGCTGAATATTTACCATCTACCACCACTCTCTGACTTCTACCGGTTAGCCAGTTTTCTATCCAATTGGCCAAATTTCCCTCTATCCCATGCCTCCTGACTTTCCGCATAAGCCTACCATGGGGAACCTTATCAAATGCCTTACTAAAATCCATGTACACTACATCCACTGCTCTACCCTCATCCACATGCTTGGTCACCTCCTCGAAGAATTCAATAAGACTTGTAAGGCAAGACCTACCCTTCACAAATCCGTGCTGGCTGTCCCTAATCAAGCAGTGTCTTTCCAGATACTCGTAAATCCTATCCCTCAGTACCCTTTCCATTACTTTGCCTGCCACAGAAGTAAGACTAACTGGCCTGTAATTCCCGGGGTTATCCCTATTCCCTTTTTTGAACAGGGGCACAACATTCGCTACTCTCCAGTCCCCTGGTACCACCCCAGTTGCCAGTGAAGACGAGAAGATCATTGCCAACGGTACTGCAATTTCCTCTCTTGCTTCCCACATAATCCTAGGATATATCCCGTCAGGCCCGGGGGACTTGTCTATCCTCAAGTTGTTCAAAATGTCCAACACATCTTCCTTCCTAACAGGTATCTCTTCTAGCTTATCAGTCCGTTTCACACTCTCCTCTTCAACAATACGGTCCCTCTCGTTCGTAAATACTGAAGAGAAGTACTTGTTCAAGACCTCTCCTATCTCTTCCGACTCAATACACAGTCTCCCACCACTGTCCTTGATCGGACCTACCCTCGTTCTCGACATTCTCAGGTTTCTCACATATGCATAGAATTCCTTGGGGTTATCCTTGATCCTATCCGCCAGGGATTTTTCATGCCCTCTCTTAGCTCTCCTAATCCCTTTCTTCAGGTCCCTTCTGGCTATCCTGTATCCCTCCACTGCTCTGTCTGAACCTTGTTTCCTCAACCTTATGTAAGCCTCCTTCTTCCTCTTTACTAGACATTCAACCTCCCTCGTCAACCAAGGCTCCCTCACACGACCATTTCTTTCCTGCCTGATCGGTACATACATATCAAGGACACGTCGTATCTGCTCCTTGAAAAAGTCCCACATTTCCACCACATCCTTCCCTAACAGCCTATGCTCCCAACGTATGCTCCTCAAATCCTGTCTTACAGCATCGTAATTTCCCTTCCCCCAATTGTAAAATCTACCTTGTTGTGCGCACCTATCTCTCTCCATAACCAAGGTGAAAGTCACAGAATTGTGGTCGCCATCACCAAACTGTTCACCCACCAACAAGCCCACCACTTGTCCCGGTTCGTTACCGAGTACCAAATCCAATATGGCCTCCCCTCTGGTTGGACAATCTACATACTGCGTTAGAAAAGCTTCCTGGACACACTGCACAAACACCGCCCCATCCAATCTACTTGATCGAAAGAGCTTCCAATCAATATTTGGGAAGTTGAAGTCGCCCATGACTACGACCCTGTGGCTTCTGCACCTTTCCAAAATCTGTTTCCCAATCTGTTTCTCCACATCTCTGCTGCTATTGGGGGGCCTATAATAAACACCCAACAAGGTGACTGCACCTTTCCTATTTCTGACTTCAGCCCATACTACCTCCAGAGGCAGATCCCCCTTAAACTTCCTTTCTGCAGCCGTTATACCATTTCTAATTAGCAATGCCACCCCCCCTCCTTTTTTACCACCCTCCCTAATCTTACTGAAACATCTGTAACCAGGAACCTCCAACAGCCATTCCTGTCCCTCATCTATCCATGTTTCCGTGATGGCCACAACATCGTAGTCCCAGGTACCGATCCACGCCTTAAGTTCACCCACCTTATTTCTGATACTCCTTGCATTGATACTCCTTGATACTCCTAGAATCATAGAATCGCTACAGTGTGGAAGCAGACCATGAAGTCCACGCCAACTTCCAAAGAGCATCCCACTCTGACCAACTTCCGTACCCTATCCCAGTAACTCTGCATCTTCCATGGCTAACCTACTTACCTGCACATGCCTGTATCCTAAGGGCAATTTAGCATAGCCAATCCACTGAACCTGCACATCTTTGGATTGTGGGAGGACAGCAGAGAGCTTTGTTTTTCCGATGGAATCAAGATAACTCCAAAGTGAGAAGGAGATTTTGACATAAAAACTTAGTACCTGATAATTGATCTAGTCAGCTCCATAGAACTGGGGTTGGGTGAGTGACTGACTTACAGATTGAGGGGAGTAAATCATAAAAATTGAAACTTTATCACTTTCTACAGGGAAAGCAATGGCTTTGATTGATAGACCCATCCTTGGTGGCTGACTATACAATGCAGTACAGGACACGAACAGGCCCTTCGGCCCACCAAGCCTGTGCTGATTCCTAATCTTTATTAAGGCCTGCTATTTCTCTGTTTGCCTCTTTCTCATGCATCTATCAAGATACACCTTCAACATTGCTAACGTGCCTGTATCCCCTACCTCCACTGGCAGTGCATTCCAGGCACCCCCAGTGTGAAAGATTTTCCCACACTCCTCCCTTGAACTATCCCCATCTCACCTTGAACTTGTGGCCTCTTGTAGTTGACCTTTTCACTCTGAGAAAATGCCTCTGACTTTCCACTCTATCTGTGTCTCTCGTAATTTTGTAGACTTCTATCAGATCACCCCTCAGCCTCCACCTTTCTGGTGAAGATAATCTGATTTTATTGAACCTTTCCTTATAACTAAAACCCTCCAGAGCAGGCAACAGCCTGGTAAACATCCTCTGCACCCACTCCAATGGGAGAAACAGAGACTGAGAAACACAGGCTGGGTAATCACTCTGTGGGACAGAGGAGGGAATGGTATGTGTGGTGAACAGAATTATGTGCAATATTCCAAATGTTTTCCATAAGTTTTATGCAGCTGTAACCAGGTGCAAGGATTTATTGAGTTATGCTTCAGCTATACACTTATACCGATTGCAGGAGTTCAGAAACTTTGAATACAGCAATTTGCAGGTAGACATGTAAAATCAAAACCATTAGAAATACTTGAGAGATCTGGCAACATTCTTGAAGAGAGAAACAGATTTAACCTTATTAGAACAGTAACCTTTCATCAGAACTGGGAGAACTTAGAAATGTGAAAGGATTGGGGCAAGCGAAGGTGGGAGAGGCTGCTCCAAAGACCAAAAAGTAAACACCCTGATAGAAAGCCAGGAAAGATTAAAGGGTACAGGGGACAAAATCAAAGGGAGTGGGAAAAAGATGAGTGAAGAAACTAATGACAAGATGATGTCCCTCTAGATTTTATTGAACTTCATGGGAACACTCTTAGGATACCGCAGGGCAGCAATGTCAGTGACAAGCAAGGTGGGAGATTGAAAGGACTTAAAGCTAGGAAACATGGTTTAAAGGGAGATTTTTTTTTTAAAAAATCATTCAAAAGACATGGATGTCTCGGGTCAGGGCAGTATGTACTGCCCATCGGGAAGATGAGAGCCAACTATATTACTGTGGGTCTGGAATCACATGTAGTTAAGGATGCATATTTCCTTCTCTAAAGGACATCAGTGTACCAGATGGGTTTTTCCCCTGATAAGCAGCAACAGTTTCATGCTCAATATTAGACTCTTAATTCTAGATTTTTATTGAATTCAAACTTCACCACTGCCATGACAGGACTTGAACCTGTGTCCCTGGATTAATATTCTAACATTAATACCACGAGGCTATTGCCTCCTCTATTCCACATAGCGGTCACCCAGCCTGTGTCTCTCAGTCTCTGTTTCTCTCTTGCTGTTTCTCGTAGTCTCTTTCTCCCAGTCTCTTTCTCATTCAACGTTCTCCCATTTCTCTCACTGAATCTTGGTCTCTGTTTCTCCATCACTGTTTCTCTCATTCTGTTTCTCCTCTCTGTTTCCCCCATTCTGTTTCTCAGTCTCTGTTTCTCAGTGTAGCAAAAATTACATCATGAGCAGCGATCAATGTACAGCCTCAAATGTAAAGAAGTGCAAGAAATACTTGTTTCACCTGGAATGCAGTCTTTAAAACATTGGACAGGAAGGAAGGAGGAGGTAAGAAGGTTTCTCATGCCTTGTGTGTTTGTATGGGCAGGTGTCGTGGGAAGGGTAACTTGAGTAACTGAAGAGGGAGAAACAGTACCTTCTGGATGCTGAGAGCAGTAGGGAAGAAGGGGGCTGAAGTAGGCTGAAGATGGAAGAAATGACAGAAGATAATCCATTGAGTACGGAATTTGATAGGGTGGAAAGTAATGACATGGAAATATTGTCCTGATTTTGGAAGGCAGAGGAATAAAACAGAAAATATAAGTGTGAAATAAAACAGACAATTTCAAGAAGGAAGCAGAAAGTTCCATGACTACCCTGATGCCGAATGGAGCAGTAGAAGGATTGGACCCTCATAGTGAAAAACTATTGTTGGATTTAGGTAAATGGCATCTCTATATACAACATATATCTACAATGTATATAAACATATATCTAGCTCCATTCCTGAAAAATAACGACTCTACTTCTGGGGATTTCTCAGTTTAGGTTTGGAATAATTACAGTATTGCGATTAGTTTCTATGTAGATAAAACAAAACAAATAAATAATTGAAAATGAATTGACAGCAAAGGAATAGTCTGTTTTTCCAACTGTTTCCTCTCGGATGTTTAATATTCCACATGTAACCTCCCTGTCCAATCCTACTGTAATAAAACAAAGAGAATCGTGGATCCTGGAAATTTGAAACAAACAAAAATAGAAATTGCTGGAAACACTCAGCAAGTTCTGGCTCCATCTGTAGAGAAATAGAGTTAATGTTTCAAGTGCAGTGACCCTTCTCTGGAGCTGGTAGCAGCCAGGAAAAGGTGGTATTTATACTGATGATGGTGAAGATGAAAAAGGGGTGAGCAATTTGGTAGAGACAGAACCCAGATAAAGAAAACTGAATGGGCAGATAAAGTTTTGATAAGACAGGGAGGAAGAGAACCTAGATAGGTGACATTGGAGGCTATGAGTGGGTGAAAATAGGTCAGTTGTGCTGAAAGTAACTCATGTCATGACAGGACCTTTTTACACTGAAGTCTACGAGGTTGAGAGGCATCCTTAGAGAAGTGAATAAAATAATGAGGGGCACAGCTAGAATTAATGGTAGTTGTCTTTTCCCTAGGATGGGGGATTTCAAGACTAAGGGGCATATATTTAAGGTGAGAGTAGAGCGTTTTAAAGGACATGAGGGGCAATTTTTTTACGGAGAGGGTGGTTTGCGTGTAGAATGAACTTCCTGGGGAAATGGTGGATATAAGTACAATTACAACATGTAAAAAACATTTAGATAAGTAAATGAATTGGAAAAATTTGGAAGGATGTCGGCCAGAAGCAAGAAGGTGGGACTAGTTTAGTTTGAGATTATGTTCAGTATGGACTGGTTGGAGTGAAGGGGAGAAAGCGAGGACTGCAGATGCTGGAGAGTCAAAGTCAAAAAGTGTGGTGCTGGGAAAGCAGAGCCGGTCAGTCAGCATCCGAGGACCAGGAGAGTTGACATTTCAGGTATAAGTCCTTCATCAGGAATGTGAAGGGGAAAAGGGGGCTGAGAGATAAATAGGAGGATGGGGATATGGCTGGGGAGAAGGTAGCTGGGAAGGCGATAGGTGGACGTACGAGGGGCGTAATTTCAATGGGTTGGTGGGGAGGGTGGAGCGGATAGATGGGAAGGAAGATGAACAGGTAGGTCATGTCAAGAGGCCAGGCCAAGTTGGATCTGGGGTGAGGTGGGGTAGGGGGAGATTTGGAAACTAGTGAAGTCAATGTTTATGCCATGTGGTTGAAGGTTCCCAAAACGGAAGATGAGGCATTCTTCCTCCAGGCATCAGGTGGCTTGGATTTGGTAGTGGAGGATGTCCAGGCCTTGTATGTCCTTCTTGAAGTGGGAAGGGGAGTTAAAGTGGTCTGCCACAGGGCAGTGGGGTTGTTTGGTGCATGTGTCCCAGAGATGTTCCCTGAAATGCTCTGTGAGTTGGTGTCCTGTCTCTCCAATGTGGAGGAGACCACATTGAGAGCAACAGACACATTAGATGAGGTGTTTGGATGTGCAGGAAAATCTTTGCCAGATGTGGAAGGATCCTTTGGGACCTTGGACAGAGGTGAGGGGGGAGGTGTGGGCGCAGATTTTACACCTCTTGAGGTGAGAAAGGAAGGAGCCAGGAGTGGAGAGTGGGTTGGTGGAGGTGTGGACCTAATGAGGGAGTCATGGAGGGAATGGACTCTACAGAACACAGATAGGACTGGTGAGGGAAATATGTCTCTGGTGGTGGGGTCTGACTGTAGGTGGTGGAAATGGTGGAGGATAATGCACTGAATCCGGAGATTGGTGGGGTGGAAGGTGAGGACCAGGGGGTTCTATCATTGTTGCGGTTTGAGGGGTGGGGTTCAAGGGCTGAGGTGCAGAAAGTGGAGAAGATGTGCTGGAGGGGAAATTTCAGTCCTTGAAATAGGACACCATCCGGGATGACCTGGAGTGGAATTACTTCTCCTGGGAGCAGATACGGTGGAAGCGGAAGAATTGGGAGTAAGGGATCGTGTTTTTACAGGAGGGGGGAAGGGGTGGGAGGAGGTGTGGTCAAGGTAGCTGTGGGAGTCAGTGGGTTTGAAATAGATGTCTGTGTTGAGTCGGTCACCAGGGATGGAGTCAGAAAGGTCCAGGAAGGGGAGGGAGGAGTCCGAGATGGTCCAGGTGAACTTAAGGTCAAGGTGGAAGGTGTCAGTGAAGTTGATGAATTGTTTAACCTCCCGTGGGAGCATGAGGTGGCACAGAAACAGTCATCAATGTAGCGGAGGAAAAGATGGGGGGATGGTGCCGGTGTAACTGTAGAAGGAGGATTGTTCCACATATCCTACGAAGAGGTAGGCCTAGCTGGGGACCATGCTGGTGCTCTTGGCTACCTCTTTGATCTGTAGGAAGTGGGAGGATTAGAAGGAGAAGTTGTTGAGGCTGAGGACCAGTTCCGTCAATCGAATGAAAATGTCGGTGGAGGGGCATTGTTTGGGTCAGCAGCAGATGAAGAAATTGAGGGCTTGGAGACCTTCGCTAGGCAGATGGACGTGTACAGGGATTGGATGTCCATGGTGAAAATGAGGTATTGGGGCGGGGGGAAACAAATGTTATGGAGGTGGTGGAGGGCATGGGTGGTGTCCCGAATGTATTTGGGAAGTTCCTAGACCAAAGGGGACAGAACAGAGTCGAGATATGAGGAGATACATTTGTTAGGGCAGGAGCAGGCAGAGACAAGGGGTTGACTGGGACAGTCAGGTTTGTAGATTGTGGGTAAGGAACTATGAGGTTGTAGGTTGTGGATGGGAGATCCCCTGAGATGACGAGGTTGTGGATGGTCTGAGTGGTGATGTTTTGGTGATGGGAGATGAAGTCATGGTTGAGGGTTCAGTAGGAGGAGGTGTCCGTGAGTTGTTACCTGGCTTTGGCGACGTAGAGGTCAGTGCATCAAACTGGGTCTGTATCCATGTTGCAGGATCCTATGATTTTATAGCCTTATAACCTGGGGTGTGAGGTTGGAGAATAGACATGAAAAGAGATGTTCATGTTCTCAAATTATTAATCTCAATGTTGAAAGCTGTAAGGTCCCCAAGCAGAAGATGAGGCATTGTTCCTCCACTGCAATAGGCCTGAGACAAAAGTATTGGCATAGGAAATGGCAGTGTGTTAAAGTGGCCAGGAAATGAATCTCAAGGTCATTTTTATGGACAGAACAATTTTGCCCATTTTGCCAACTCAGAAACAGCCTGCATTTTGTTACTCAATGTAGAGGTGACCACATAGTGAGCAGCCCTCCTATCCTACTTCATTTCACTCTATCTGCATGTTCTTTTATTCATCAAATACTTTTCTAACTTCTCCTTAATGTTAGTTCCATATTGTAGTTGCTCTCTTGATGAAGAACATTTCTTCTAAATTCGTTATCAGTTCCTATTTATATTTATATTGTCTGATGGGCTATAAAGGAATGATGGTGACATTAAAGCACATTTATATGGCATCTCTTTGCCTACTATATTGTCAGGCCATTATAAATAAATGGGTTAATCCTGCATTGAAATAGTAGATGGAGGAGTATCATACAAAAGCTGTGAGAGCTTATTCACTGAAATCAGCAGCAATAATTTCTATGTTTAAATTCGTAAAGTTTCTCTTTCCACCTCCGTCATTGTTCAGTAGATAAATAAAGTACATCATATCACAGAGTAATGACATGGAATGTCTTAGATAGCATTCCCCTTACGTATAGTCTGTTAGACCTGACCAGAGATAACACTGGGATACTTCAGTTGCTCTTAATGCGACTAGGCCAAAAGAGTTTAAAAAAAACCATGTTCTCACTCCGAAAGCAATGTACTGACTTTGCTGTAAACTAAACATTCAAAATAGGATTATGCTTGATTCTAAGAGAGTCATAGAGTCATACAGCATGGAAACAGCACTTTTGGTCCAACATGTGCATGCCAACCAAATTTCTTAAACTAAACTAGTCTCACTGGCCTGCATTTGCCCCATATCCCTCTAAACCTTCCAATTAATGTATCTGTCCAAAGGTCTTTTAAATGTTGCAACCATATCTGCATCTGTCACTTCCTTTGGCAGTTAATTTCACATACAAACCACACTCTGTGTGAAAACGTTGCCCCTCCAGTCCCAATATATCTTTCTCCTCTCACCTTAGAAATATACCCCGAGGTTTAAAGTCCCCACCCCAGGAAAAAGATACAGAAACAGAAATTGCTGGAAAAACTCAGCAAGTCTGACAGCTCCTGTGCAGAGAAATCAAACTTAACATTTCATATTTGGCGTCCCTTCCTCAGAACAAGGGAAAAGACCTTTGCTATTCATCTTATCAATGCCTCTAATGAAGTGACATATTATGACTAATGTTAACAGTATGATGATTTTATAAACCTTTATATGGTCACTCTCTACACTCCAGTGAAAAAAGTCCCAGCCTATCCAGCATCTCCTTATAATTCAAACCCTCCAGTCCTGGCAAAATCCTGGTAAATCTTTTCTAAACTCTCCCCAATTAAATAATTCCTTCCTATCAACACAAATGCCTGCTGATGGTTACTATCTGGGTTCTCTCAATCGTCACTTGAACATAAGAAACAGGAACAGAAATTGGCCAGATGGTTCATTGAGTTTGCACCGTCGATCAATAAAATCTTGCCGGAACTTTTACATCAATTCCACTTTCCTGCATCATCCCATTGAAAAACACAATAAAATGCTAGTAGCATTTGTGGCAATTGTACCCAAACAAACAAAAAGGGCCTTCGGAGAATAGTGAGAAAGGGAATTAAAGGCAATATATTTGTTACTTCTCAGAAGTCTCTGAATGGAACTGCTTCACAAAAGACAACTTACATTGCAATGAGAAAGATAGATAGACTTTGATCCTTTTATCACCAAATAAAAGAGTAATAACCTTTCTAAGCTTCATCTGATTACAAGGCAGAGAGACAAAGTTCAGAAGTGCACCGAGAACTGATATAGGTAAAATAATCATCTCTAAATTCCAAGCTGTTTTCTGAATCCAGAGTGTGAATTGTTCATATTGGAAAAGGATTATTACAATAATAGTCATATAAATTCTCATAATAAAAATAAACACAACTGGAATATATTCTAGATATATACAAAAGATTTACAGAAATTCAATGTAAAATTGATCTTCACTCAACTTTATTTCCATTGCATTGATGTTTGTCATAATATGTTGCTTCATTAGGTTTAAACAGAGAATAGTCTTTACTGAAATTCAATCCTTAGACTATCTCACACAGATGCATAGAAACATTGGTTCACTGGAGCAGAATTGGGCCATTTGACATTTTAAGCTTGCTTGCCCATTCAATAAAGTCTGGTCAAATCCTGCACTTCCTTTGCTGGTAAAAGGAATTTTCATCTTCCAGGGAGTCAGGCTAGGATATGGCCTATGCCTCACAACCCCATGGTCATGAACTGTTGTTCAAACTTGGAACTGTTTTGAAATGCATGTTTAAAAGAGATTTTGTGCCCCTTCATGTCACCCATGATGCTTTCATGCCCAACACATCCCTGAATGCCCTTTCCTGCTGCTTCCATATTCCAATGTTCTTTCATGGCCCCCATCCATCTCCATGTTTATTCACCCAACATGTATGATGGAACAAATGAGCCCAGCAAAAACAATATCATAACCTAAGCTACATTTTTAAAAAACTTCCTTTCAAAAATCACAGAATCCCTACAGCGTGGAAGCTGGCCAATTGGTCCATCGAGTCCACACTGATCCTTTGAAGAGCATCCCACCCAGACCCACCCCATCCCAGTAACCCTGCAGTCATGGCTAATCCACGTAGCGTGCACATCCCGGAACACTATGGGAAATTTAGCATGGCTAATCCACCTAACCTGCACTTCTTTGGACTGTGGGAGGAAACCAGAGCACCCAGAAGAAACTCACACAGACACTGGGAGAATGTACAAACTCCACACAGACACCCGAGGGTAAAATCATACCAGGATCCCTGGTGCTGTGAGACAGTGGTGCTAACCACTGAGCTACCATGCTGCCCAAAAAAAACTCTTGAAATGTAAGTGCTACTTGTACAAACTTCTACAAATGTACATATTGGAACAGAGCTATAACAGCATCAATAATAGATGTTGTTACCTAACTTGAACTTGTCTGAGTCGAGAGTGTGGTGCTGGAAAAGCACAGCAGGTCAGGCAGCATCTGAGGAGCAGGAGGATCGACATTTCGGGCATAAGCCCTGATGAAGGGTTTATGCCCGAAACATCAATTCTCCTGCTCCTTGGATGCTGACTGACCTGCTGTGCTTTTCCAGCGCCATACTCTCGACTCTGATCTCCAGCAACTGCAGTCCTCAATTTCTCCGAGTTAAACTTGCCTGAATATACACAGACATTTAAGGAAACAGTTTGAAGACAGAATAAGGTATTATACTCTTAAAAAGATGTCCACTCAAAGCAATTAACCTATTAGCACCTGGGGAAACAGAACTCCACTGAGCTAATAGATTGGTGAAACTTGAAGCTTGGTCAGGAATTAATAATGTGTCCATCTGGAGAAACAGATTTTGGTCATCTGTTGTTATTGGCACAGTTGCTAAATGCTCCAAAGGATCTTACAAGCAATGAAGTACTTTTGAAGTCAAGGCACTGCTGTAAAAACCAATTTACAAGTAGCAAATTTGCACCAATAATTATGTGATTTTTTAAAAATAACAAATAATCTATATTATGTCAATTAAGAGATGCCAGGATAACAGGGGGAACTCCCTCATCGAAGACGTATAGTGTGGAAGCAGGTCATTCGCCCCACCGAGTACACACCATACTTACAAAGAGCACCTACTCCCTTATACTCTTCTTGGAAAGCAGCATTTCCCATGGCCAATCCACCTAATTTGCACATCCCCAGACTGTAGGAGGAAGCCCATGCCAACAGTCACCCAAGAGTGGAATCAAACCTGGATCCTTGGCTCTGTGAGGCAACAGTGCTAACCACTGAGTCACTGTTGTTGTGGTTCTATTCGCTGAGCTGGGAATTTGTATTGCAGACATTTCGTCCCCTGTCTAAGTGACATCCTCAGTGCTTGGGAGCCTCCTGTGAAGCGATTCTGTGATGTTTCCTCCGGCATTTATAGTGGTTTGTCTCTGCCGCTTCCGGTTGTCAGTTCCAGCTGTCCACTGTAGTGGTTGGTATATTGGGTCCAGGTCGATGTGTTTGTTGATAGAATCTGTGGATGAGTGCCATGCCTCTAGGAATTCCCTGACTGTTCTCTGTTTGGTTTGTCCTATAATAGTAGTGTTGTCCCAGTCGAACTCAAGTTGCTTGTCATCTGCGTGTGTGGCTACTAAGGATAGCTGGTCGTGTTGTTTCGTGGCTAGTTGGTGTTCATGGATACGGATCATTAGCTGTCTTCCTGTTTGTCCTATGTAGTGTTTTGTGCAGTCCTTGCATGGGATTTTGTACACTACGTTGGTTTAACTCATGCTGGGTATCGGGTCCTTTGTCCTGGTGAGTTGTTGTCTGAGTGTCTGAGATACTGTGCCAGCAATGCTTCCATTGGATTGTTAATATCCATCTAAGAGGATGGACAGAGCTTTGGATCAGAGTCTCATCCATCGAACAGTCTCTCTGAAAGTCCAGCACCCCCACAGCACTTCACTGGAATGGCAGCTTTGATTTAGCTTCAAGTTCGGCAATGGGTTCTGAACTTGCACACTTCTGGCCACCAGCTGAAGCACTCTTCAGAGAAATAATGTCAGAAAAGAGAGATGCGTTTTGTGAACTGAATTTGCTTCTCGCTGCTAGCATATTGAAGGCATGTTTCTGCGAGACTGGCTTCACATGAAGAAATGGACCATCAATCATGTTAGAAAGTTAAACTGTGAGTCGAAAAATGGAGAAAAGGCATATGGATTACCCGGTCAATAAAGGTAGTTTATTTCCATCTCTTGCACCAAAATGAAGGTACCTCTCATTAAAATGTACTCCACTGTCTTTGAGAGATTAATATAATCTTCACTTCAAATGGCAATGCCAACCAGCACTGGCTAAAATTAAATACTGGAATTTTCATTGTGACTCTGAGTTCTGCCATGAAGATGGATTAGAACCCCAAAGCACCACGGAAATTTGGGTCAGGGTGGGTTACTCTTCAGAGGGTCATTGTGGACTGGTTGGGCCAAAGGGCCTGTTTCCACACTGTAGGGAATCTAATCTAATCTAATTGTTCATTATTAACTCCAACTTGTGTCTTTTAAAAGAAGTCTGCTCTTGCTAATAACCTTCCCATGCATCGCCTGATTCCCTCTCCAGCTCCGCCTCCTCCCTTCCATTCCTCCCACTGACTCTTCCTTCCAGCTGTCAATTGGATTCATTCCTGCCATCGACCAACCAGCTGTACCCACCACCCGTGTTCACCTATCACTACCTCACCACTCTGCCCCTCTTCACACCCAAACCTGTCCCCTCTCTCTTTATCTGCAGCTCCCCCTACCCCCAGCCCCAGTCCTGAAAAAGGGTTATACCTCCACCTTCTGATGCTGCCTGGCTTGCTGTGTTCTTCCTACCACCTGCTTATCTACATTGATAAAATATGGCTGCAGATGTAAATTAATTTGCCATCCAGCAAAGTCAGAAAAATGAAATATCACATATCTAGAGTGTTAGGGAAAGTTCAACCAGAGAATGAGAAACAGAACAAGGAGAAACAATGAGAAGGTTGACCATCTCCCCCCCTCCCAGCTGAAAGCCACGTCTTAAAGTAATTTGCATTTTGCTCTTCCAGAGTGTACGAAGAAAGGTTTTATAAATGACATTAACCTGTACATGTTCATGGCCTAATTTCTTTTATAGAATCACGACAGTGTGGAAACAGGCCATTCTGCCCACCAACTCTCTGAAGAGCATCATACCCAGACTCACCCCCCTACCCTATCCTTGTAATTCCCATGGCTTACCTTACCTAGCCCTGAACACTATGGACAATTTAGCGTGGCCAATCCACCATCCCACATCGTTGGACTATGGGAGGAAACCAGACCGCCCAGAGAAAACCCACACAGACATCATGAGAATGTGCAGATCCCACATAGACAGGCACTCAAGGGTGGGATTGAACCAAGGTCCCTGGTGCTGTGAGATAGCAGTAGGAACCACTGACCCAACATGCCACCCCATCTTAATGTGTGGACTAGTGGATTGTGAAGGTTGTAGATTTGAGAACAGCCCTGCAGGTCAGGAAAAGCTATTCTGAGCAGTGTGATTTAGGCAGTGTGGACAAACGCATGGCAGATGCAGGAGAATGTGGATAAGTGTGAGGTTATCCACTTTCATTCCAAAAATGGGAAGACAGATTATTATTTGCATGGCTGTAGATTGAGAGAGAGAACGTTCAATGAGACCTTGTGCACCAGTTGCTGAAAGTAAGCATGCAAGTGCAGCAGTCGAGAGAGTGGTGCTGGAAAAGCACAGAAGGTCATGCAGCATCCGAGGAACAGGAGAATTGACGTTTCGGGCATAAGCCCTTTATCAGGAATCTGCCTGATCCAAATGCAGCAGGCAGTAAAGAAAGCAAACTGTATGCTAGCCATCATAGCAAGGGGATTTGAGTACAGGAACAAGAATATCTTGCCACAATTATAAAGAGCATTGGTGAGGCCACTCCTGGAATATTGTGTGTAGTTTTGGTCTCTTTATGTAAGGATGGTGTGTTACTATAGAGGGAGTGCAGCAAAAGTTTATAAAATTGATCCCTGAGATGGCAGGACTGACGTATGACACAAGATTGAGTCAATTAGGGTTGTATCCTCTAGGGTTTAGAAAATTGAGGGCGGTTCTCATAAAAGCCTATAAAATGCTAATAGGACGAGACAGGTGCGATGCTGGAAAGATGTTCCAAATGGTGGAGGAGCCCAGAACCAGATGGTCATAGTTCAAGAATAAGGGGCAAACCTTTTAGTACTGAGATGAGAATACATCTGTTACCCAGAGAGTGGTGAGCCTGTGGAATTCACTAGCGCAGAGAGTAGTTGGGGCCAAAACATTTTGTATTTTCAAGAAGGAGGTCGATACAGGTCTTGTTGCAAAAAGGATCAAGGTGGCGGAGGGGAGGGTGGGATAAAAGAGCTGAGCTTGATGATTAGCCATGATCATACTGATTGGCAGAGCAGGCTCAAGGCATCAAGTGACCTGCTCCTGCTCCTATCTTGCTAGTTTTATAAGCCAAGTCGCCAGCATACCAGTCAAAGAAAAACAGGAGAACAAAAGGATTCCAAGTACTAGAAGGCAGCAGCCAGCAGCCATGATTGAAAGGGATCAGGGCAAAAGAGTTTCAGTCAACATACAAAGCTAACAATCTCTAGGCTGATTACTCAACTTTCAATATCAATGCTATCAGTATTATTTACTGCAATGTTTAAATATCTGTGTTTCACAAGCAAATCAGAGACGACTCTGTATTTTCCTTGAATTTTGTCTTTTTGGCATCACTTCTTCTCTCTAATCTTTGTGGATACGTTACTATTTCTTCTTGTTTTAATAATTAATAACATCACACGTTTTGTTTGTTCAAAGAAAGCCCAGTTAAATTTGTTCCCTTTGAAATAAAAGTTCATTGAGGTCAAGGACAAAGATACCTACAAAGGAATGGATCCTTTTAAATTTAATCTGATAGTGACCAACAAAGGGGGCAGGTTAATAATCAAGGGAATCCAATCCACTCCTCCTTACTGAAGAACTTAACAGTTGATAGATTCCATTAGAAACCATAGCACTATGAGGAAGCTTGTTTGGAGACAATTCATAAGATCTTCACAGGGGCTAAAGGAAAAGAATAATTATAACAAAAAGATGTTAAAATGAAAAGTCTGGAAAAAAAATTGGCAAACATTGACATGCCTCTGGATTGTGTTGGCTTTGACTTTGTGCAGTTTTTTTTTGTGAAAGAGATTTTCTGCCCGTTTGTAATAATTTGGCCAAAGAAGTAAAGGAAAAGACAAAGTTGTGCATCAGAATGCATTAGTAGTAGTATTTCCCTTGCAAAACTTCTTGCAGATGTAAATATTGTCAATGCAGTCAGATTTAGGATCAGGAAACACAACTCACATTAATCACATCAAAGAGCAATATGTTTTCTGAAAAGAAAATGCTCTTCAGCCAAGGGAATCACCCTCACAAAGAATACTCATAATATCATTTGATATCCATGAACTCTCCAGATGTGGAATTTGTTCCTGTACTTAACTGAATTGAAAGTGCAGTCAGTAACAAAAACCTCATGGAAGTGGAAATTATTTGAAAAGAGTAGACTGCACAGGTTTTGTTTCAGCAACAATTTAGCACAAAATAAAGTTTGAGTTTGTTTTGTGCAGAGATCCATCAAGACATGAGCTGAGAAATTAGGGTTCACCTTCACAATCACAAAGAAGATGAAATCACTCTCTTAACCTAGACTTGATTCAAATCGTGGTTGCAAAAGGTGAAGATTTAATTTGCTAACTCATTTTGCCAGACAATCTCCCTATTAATCAGCTATTGGAGACTAAATCACAAGAAAGAGAATCAAACTCTTGATCAAATGTACAACTACAAGCCAAATTGTTGTGTTAGAATAAAATTGTTCTCCTTCAACTAGTGATGAGAGATCCTTTACATTCACTCTGAGTAGGCAGATAAGTACATAGTTTTATCATCCTATTCAAATCATTTGGAAAAGCATGCAGAAAGGAAAGGCCAGTGAGTGTCAACATGTTTTTTAACTGTGTGAGGATTTGCAATCCACAAATACATGACCTTCCCTGCAGGATCCAAACGGTCTAAGTGGAAGTGGGAGCCTAATGTAATGTTACTCTTTGTAAGCATGAGAGAAAGAGGCAAGGTGTCAGACCTCCAGTAAAGCTCCAGCTGTAAGCAGCTAACTCAAAACAGATGATGGCTATTTTTCCATGCATTCTCGGATTTTGTAATGTTCCAATAAGCTTAATGGACACCATCTTCTCACTTCCTGAAAAGAAACAATTGTACTATCGTATTAGAAGTTCTCACGAGTACTTGTAAAGCGAGAACAAAATGATCTGACAGATCCAACAAAAGCGTATGAAAGATTGCACATTTTAGGATGAAGTAAGGAATTGTGGCACAGCCTTTTTGTTTTAAGCAGGAAACATAGTAAACAAATGGAAAATCTGGATCATGTCAGATATTAATTTGAAACTCATCTGGAACTGATAATTGGCATTTATGAATGAGATTGGAAAATCATTGTTGTTCAAAAAAAGTGACTTGATCTTGCCAATGTCAGCTAAACGAATTCAGTTTGCATTGATGGTTTACTTTTCTTGTTCAGACTGCCCAGTATTCTGATGAAGTAATTTACAAGTCAAGGTCTCACTAACATCAAAGCACTAAGTTACTTAAAATCAAGTTTCAACTTGGTTAGCAACACTATTGAAGATGTTTTCATTGCTGCGATCTACATTGATCATTGTAAGACATTTCTGATAACTATCGTTTCTGGAACAAGAACATTTGACATATCAGTTTGGATATATTTAGATTGTTTCTCAGGCTTAGACATTATAAATTGTAATTGACTGTGCAGAGTAGTTGTCTCTCTGACATTGTGCTCCAGGAGTCACAGCAGTTTCAGTCCTTATTTATACTATTTTTTGTTCAGATGAGCACAGATGATGAATATGTTAAATGTAAAAAAAAAATCCATTTTAAGTTATAGGAGAGATATTTAAAGATATTCAAAAACCTGAAATTGTAACCATAAGAACAATTCTTCTATTCACTTGTAAATTTGAACATATATAAGCTATTACATTAAATAAAGCACCTTGGGCTCAGTGATATTTGGAAATGCAATTGAACACTCACACTGTAAATGGAACAGTGAAACCTGCTGATGATCATTATTTATTCATACACTTTAATCTACTTTCTGTAAAGTTCCAAAACACAAAACCAATTTAAGTTCATACTTATAGAAGATATTCCATCATAAAACCTCTTTAACGTTCCAAGCTTGAGAACAGCTTTTATAAAAATATTATCTACATTCCGATCTCAAACCTTTTTTTAGTTGCAGTGGGAATGAATTCTAATAGCAGCACCATTCAAAAACTGCACTGCCCTGAACATCCCATGAAAGAATAAAGAGAAAAAGAATGCTGTCTCTTTACATTATAAATTGCTGGAATCACAGATGTTGATTTGTTTTGGGCTAAGGGGCATTCCAATACTTTGTGAATAAATAAGTTGCAAACTTCAATGTCCAGAATATTTCATGATATGGAGATATCGGTGTTGGACTGGGGTGTACAAAGTTAAAAATCATACAACACCAGGTTATAGTCCAACAGGTTTAATTGGAGGCACTCGCTTTTGGAGTGCTGCTCCTTTATCAGGTGGTTGTACCACCTGAAGGAGGAGCAGCGCTCCGAAAGCGAGTGCTTCCAATTAAACCTGTCAAAATATTTCGTCCTTTTATTTTAGGCTTGCTGATTGGGAATCACTTCCTCTAAGCAGCAGGGAGTTTTCCTATGGATAGAACGCTACATCACAGCATCATCAGTAAATGTCCTGGCCTTGTAAAAGAGGGTAGCCATTGATGAAGTGATTGAGATGGTCAGGATGTGGACTCTTAATTGGAAAGAGCCTCCGTCTTCACAATGGAGGATACAAAAGAATTCACTCCAGTCATACCTGTAAATCAGGCAGTGAAGGGAAGCAGGAACTCAGTGAAATAGCAATCAATGAAGAAGTGGTATTCAACAAACTGATCAAACCACACACGGACAGTACTGGGGTCCTAAAGGACTTCAGCCTACAGTCTTTAAAAAAGTGTTAATATTGACTGTGTTGGATGGCATCATTTCTGCAATGCTTGGGGTGAGCATCTCTAGTAATCATGTGTGACCTGCTCATTATCAATGCAAATGAGAAGTCGTAGGAGATAGTGAGGACTGCAGATGCTGGAGACGTTGGATGAGCAGACAATTCCACCAACTAAATATCAGAAAGACTGAAACAATTATCTTTGGTACTGCCAAAAAAAAGCCATTCTCTAACCATTAAACTCATTCAGCAATCATGCTTGTGCTATCTGACCTTTCCCGCCAAATTTGCAGTAATTCGATTGGTCACTAACCATCAACTCTGTGCTGTTTTCCTTGGACTGTCCATTAATAGGGAAAATCATTGTTTGGTCCACACATTTGTGTTCCAGAAAGAAAGCTGCTCTTTAAGTCAGTGAACAATATGTGGCACATGATTATGTTTTCAGTTTCCCATAAGTTAGAACTAAGCACACTTTAGACTCAATGTTCCACAGTTCTCTATGTGGTTGGTGAGCTGATGAACTGACACACTGTTACTTGGTCCATGACTGCAGTCTAAGAGTAAATGTAGCAACATAGGTTATATATTTATAAAACAATTAGCTCTTATTTCAACAATATAACATTGTCAATCTCTAGACAATATACAATGCCTCCATCCAGTCTTGAACATTTTATTTAAATGAAAGAAGGTTGACAATAATCTTTTATAAATAACTGAACACCTTAAGAATCATCGATGGCATGTTTTCATTTCTGATAACATTGTTTAGGGTATCATTAAGATCGTAACATATTGTTCCTCCATCTTGTACATGTGGCTTTCAAAACTCTCAGTGGTGAGTTGACACATGAATAGGCTACACTACATTCAATTCCCTTATCCAAATCATTAGTATATACTGTAAATAATTGTGGATCCAGTACTGATCGCTGTGGTACTCTACTAGTTACAGGTTGCCATCTTGAAAATGACTGGATATCCCAACACTTCTATTAGTTGGCCAGTCCTCTATCCATGCTGACATATTACCTCCAACACCATGGGCTCATCTTAATAAGTA
This sequence comes from Chiloscyllium punctatum, assembly GCF_047496795.1. Classification (NCBI taxonomy): domain Eukaryota; kingdom Metazoa; phylum Chordata; class Chondrichthyes; order Orectolobiformes; family Hemiscylliidae; genus Chiloscyllium; species Chiloscyllium punctatum. The sequence goes on from NC_092746.1 coordinate 98,591,352, forward strand.
GCCTAATGTGTGGTACCTTATCCAAAGTTTTCTGAAAATCAAAACAAGGATCTGGACCAGATGGGCCAATGGGCTGAGAAGTGGCAGATGGTGTTTATTTCAGATAAATGCGAGGTGCTGCATTTTGGGAAAGCAAATCTTAGCAGGACTTATACACTTCATGGTAAGGTCCTAGGGAGTGTTGCTGAACAAAGAGACCTTGGAGTGCAGGCTCATAGCTCCTTGAAAGTGGAGTCGCAGGTAGATAGGATAGTCAAGAAGGCATTTGGTATGCTTTCCTTTATTGGTCAGAGTATTGAGTACAGGAATTGGGAGGTCATGTTGTGGCTGTACAGGACATTGGTTAGGCCACTGTTGGAATATTGCGTGCAATTCTGGTCTCCTTCCTATCGGAAGGATGTTGTGAAACTTGAAAGGGTTCAAAAAAGATTTACAAGGATGCTGCCAGGTTTAGAGGATCTGAGCTACAGGGAGAGGCTGAACAGGCTGGGGCTGTTTTCCTTGGAGTGTCAGAGGCTGAGGGGTGACCTTATAGAGGTTTACAAAATTATGAGAGGCATAGATAGGATAAATAGACAAAGTATTTTCCCTGGGGTCGGGGTGTCCAGAACTAGAGGGCATAGGTTTAGGGTGAGAGGGGAAAGATATAAAAGAGACCTAAGGGGCAACTTTTTCACACAGAGGGTGGTACATGTTTGGAATGAGCTGCCAGAGGATGTGGTGGAGGCTGGTACAATTTCAACATTTAAGAGGCATTTGGATGGGTATATGACTAGGAAGGGTTTGGAGGGATATGGGCCGGGTGCTGGCAGGTGGGACTAGATTGGGTTGGGATATCTGGTCGGCATGGACAGGTTGGACCAAAGGGTCTGTTTCCATGCTGTACATTTCTATGACTCTATATTTGATGTCCACTGCTTCCCCAATATCTATCCTGTTTGTTCGCTCCCCGGTGAATTCTAGTAAATTTGTTAGCATGATTTTCCCTTCATGAAGCTAAGCTGACTCTGCATAATCAGATAATATATTTCTAAATGCTACATATTACATCCTTTATAATAGATTCTAACATTTTTTCCAATAATAGTTGTTAAGCTAACTAACATAAAATTAGCTTTTTTTTGTATCATTCATTTTTAACTAAACACGTTACATTGGGAGTTTTATCAATCCTTTTGGCTTTTTCCAGAATCTAATAAATATATGTAGAACCAATACATCCACTATCTCTGTAGCTACTTCATTTAATATCTTAGAATGCATCCCATCAGGTCCCAGGGACTTATCAATCTTTAGCCTTGTTAGCTTCTCTAGCGGCCTTGTTATCAGCTCAACTTCCAGCATGAACTGCGGGACTGCTGCGCACTCTGTTTCACAGAAACCTGGCTCAACCCATCCATTCCCAACTGTGCACTTCAGGCTGATAGCTTTTCTATCCATCATATGGACCGTACAGCATCCTTGGGTAAGACAAAGGGTGGAGAAGTTTGTTTTTTAATCAACAATTTGTGGTGCATGGACATTGCAACCCTGGGCAGCCATTGCTCCCCAGACCTTGAATGCCTCACCATCAAATGCCACCCCTTCTATCTACCACAGGAATTTACCGCTGCTATATTAATTGCTGTGTACGTACCGCCACAGGCAAAGATTCGGGAAGCTCTGGCTGTGCTGTACTCCACCATAAACACCCTGGAGACAGAACACCCCAAGGTCCTGTTTATTGTAACTGGCAACTTCAATCAAGCCAATCTAAGGAAGGTGTTTCCCAAGTACCACCAGGGTATTACCTGCCCCATCAGGGGCCTGAACATTTTCGATCACTGTTATACCACTGTGAAGGATGCCTATCCGCTCCATCCTCTGCCCTCTTTTCGGGAACTCCGATCACAACACCATTTTTCTTCTCCTGGCTTACAGGCAAAAGCTCAAGCAGGAGACCCCCTCACGGATTCTGGTCCAGTGCTGGTCGGAGAAGGCAGAGGATCAACTCCGGCACTGTCTGGAATCAGCTGATTGAGACGTGTTCAAACAATCCGCAGGTACCTTGGACGGGTACACCACCACCATCACAGACTTTATCAGCAAGTGTGTGGAGGAGTACATAACGAAGAAGTCAATCTGGGTGTACCCCAACAGGAAACCCAGGATGAATCAGGACATACAGAACCTGCCAAAAACCAGGCCTGAGGCCTTCCGATCAGGAGACCCTCTCAAATATAAGGAATCCAATGTGCTTAATGGCTTCACAGAGCCATTAAGACAGCAAAGGACCAATATCAATCCAAACTAGAGACCCAGACAGATAATCAGCGACTATGTCAAGGACTGAATGACATCACAGGATCTAAAAAGAGACAGTGCAAGATAGCAGACGATGACACATCCCTCCCAGATTGTCTCAATGCCTTCTATGCTTGCTTTGGGCAGAATTTTGGCAAAAAGGTAACACCTATTCCAACAAGTTCTGTTGATCTTATTCCAACAGTCACTGTACCAGAGGTCAGGTCAGTTGTCCTTCATGTGAATCCAAGGAAAGCGATGGGACCAGACAGGATACCAGGCTGTGCACTCAGAACATGCGCAGATCAATTGGCAGAGGTCTTCTCGGTCATCTTCAACCTCTCCCTGCAGCAGGCCACTGTCCCTGCCTGTTTCAGGACGTTCAACATTATCCCTGTGCCTAAGACTCAATGACTACCGCTAAGTGGCCCTAACTTTGGTGGTCATGAAGTGCTTTGCAAAGCTGCTCATGATATTAATCAACTCCAGCCTCCCCACTACTCTTGAACCACTCCAATTTGCCTATTGGACAGATCCACATCAGATGCCATACCACTTGCCCTTCACTCCTCCCTAGAACATCTTAACACCAAGAGCAGCTATGTAAGAATCCTACACATTGACTACAGTTTGGCCTCCAACACTATTATCCCCTCAAGACTGATTATTAAACTTAGTGATCGCAGACTAAGCCCCCCTCTCTGCACCCGGATCCTCAGTTTCCTGACCCAGAGGCCACAATCAGTGAAGACTGGGAACATTATTTCATCCTTGCTAACACTCAATACTGGAAGCCCCCAGAGATACATACTCAGCCCCCTACTGTACTCACTGTATACTCATGACTGCGTTGCCAAATACCAGACTAATGCCATTTACAAGTTCTCTGATGACACCACCATAGTCGGTCGAATCTCAGATGGCGATGGAACACACTATAGACAGGAGATGGAAAATGGTGCACTGAGAACAACCTGGCTTTCAATGCCAGCAAAACCAAAGAACTCATTATTGACTTTCAGCGGGATGTTACTCATGCCCCCCTATACATCAACAGCTCAGAGGTGGAATGAGTGGACAGTGTCAAGCTCCTGGGAGTGGTCATCCACAACAAGCTTTCTTGGACTCTTTATATGGACACACTGGTTACAAAGGCCCAACAACATTTCTTCTTCCTCAGGCAGCTGAGAAAATTTGGCATGACGGCGAATACCCTTGCCAATTTTTAAATGTGCACCATCGAGAGCATTCTGTCTGGATGTATCAGTACCTGGTATGGCAACTGTACCATTTAAGATTAGAGATGGTTACAGAGATTGGTGAACTTGACCTGGACAACCACAAAGGCCAACCTCCCATCTATAGAACCCATCTACCAGGCCCGCTGTCAAGGAAAGGCTGCCAGCATTCTCAAAGATCCATTCCACCCTGGCAATGTTTTTCTACAACCTCTACCATCGGGGAGAAGGTACAGAAGCCTGAACACATGCACCAGCTGGTTTCGAAACAGTTGCCACCCTACTTTTGTTAGAATACTGAATGGACTCACAAACTCTTAACGTTCGCCTGTCTCTGTATTTTTGATTTGCCGCTGTTTACCTATTATTTGCTTTTTAACTCTGTGATCTGCCTGTATTGCTCACAAGACAAAGCTTTTCACTGTGCCTCGGTACCCGTGACAATAAATTCAATTCAATTCTCTCACACTTTTTCTTGAGTGCCCCCTTTTCAGTCCTATCAATTCTTGGTGCCAACATAGATGATGACAAGTGGAGCCCTCCACTCCCTCTCCAAGTTCTTTTCTAGCGCCGAGGAGGTGTCCTTAACCTTGGCTACATCCAGGCAATACAGCCTCCAGGATTCCCACTCAGGGCCACAAATCAAAGTATCCATCCTCCTAATTATACCATCCCCAAACATTTCAACATTCCGATTTGTTCCCCCACTTGAATGGGTCCTTGTGTCAGGGGTATCCTAGTCAATTTGCTCATCTTCCCTGAAGTGCCTACTCTTGCCTGTACAGCTTACCTCACACCTGTCAGAAAATTGCAGGGGTCAAGGGTCCTCAATGTTGCTCCTCTCCCTGTTCACAGACAAGTTTTGAATTGCCTGAGAGGTGTGACTGATATCTGGAGCAGAGTGTCAAGGTAATTTTCATCTTTCCTGATGTGATGTCTGCAACTCAGATTCAAGCTCCTCAACTCAATCAGAGCTCCTCAAGCAGTAAAGGTTAACTATAGATGTGTTTACACTGAATCACATTGGTGTCCAGCAGCTTTCACTTATCAGAGCAGCAACATATCAGCCGTCCTGCCATCACAGTTACATTTATATTAGTTTATAACTTAATTAGTTGAAATTTTCTGCTGGTTGCGCTTTACTGTAATGATATTTTGTACATACGGAAAAGCCTCTAATATCAATCTAATAGTCAGTAATTATTTTTAAGAAAAGAGAACAGTGAAGACTTAACCACAAAGTGAAAACATTTCTTTTATATTAAAGGCTAGATATATTCACCAATCCTACTCACGAACTCTTTCTTTGCCCTTAAACAATGCTATAGTTTGATGCAACACCTTGTTACTACTCTAACTACAAGTCAGCCTGCTGACCCATGCAGTTTTTCCCCTCCCACTCACTCCGTGGATCTGACAGATTTACCAACAGATTTAAGAACACCTTCCACTTGCAGTTATCAGACTTATAGAGTCATAGAGATGTACAGCATGGAAACAGACCCTTCAGCCCAACCCGTCCATGCCGACCAGGTATCCTAACCCAATCTAGTCTCACCTTCCAGCACCCGGCCCATATCCCTCCAAACCCTTCCTATTCATATACCCATCCAAATGCCTTTTAAATGTTGCAATTGTACCAGCCTCCACCACATCCTCTGGAAGCTCATTCCATACACGTACCACCCTCTGTGTGAAAAAGTTGCCCCATAGGTCTCTTTTATATCTTTCCCCTCTCACCCTAAACCTATGCCCTCTAGTTCTGGACTCCCTGACCCCAGGGAAAAGACTGTCTATTTATCCTATCCATGCCCCTCATAATTTTGTAAACCTCTATAAGATCACCCCTCAGCCTCCGACGGTCCAGGGAAAACAGCACCAGCCTGTTCAGCCTGTCCCTATATCTCAAATCCTCCAACCCTGGAAACATCTTTGTAAATCTTTTCTGAACCCTTTCTAGTTTCACAACATCGTTCCGATAGGAAGGAGACCAGAATTGCATGCAATATTCCAACAGTGGCCTAACCAATGTCCTGGATTAGTGGTGCTGGAAGCGCACAGCAGTTCAGGCAGCATCCAACTAGCAGCGAAATCGACGTTTCGGGCAAAAGCCCTTCATCAGGAATAAAGGCAGTGAGCCTGAAGCGTGGAGAGATAAGCTAGAGGAGGGTGGGGGTGGGGAGAGAGTAGCAGAGAGTACAATGGGTGAGTGGGGGAGGAGATGAAGGTGATAAGTCAAGGAGGAGAGGGTGGAGTGGATAGGTGGAAAAGGAGATAGGCAGGTCGGACAAGTCCGGACAAGTCAAGGAGACAGTGCTGAGCTGGAAGTTTGAAACTAGGATGAGGTGGGGGAAGGGGAAATGAGGAAGCTGTTGAAGTCCACATTGATGCCCTGGGGTTGAAGTGTTCCGAGGTGGAAGATGAGGCGTTCTTCCTCCAGGCGTCTGGTGGTGAGGGAGCAGCGGTGAAGAAGGCCCAGGATCTCCATGTCCTCGACAGAGTGGGAGGGGGAGTTGAAATGTTGGGCCATGGGGCGGTTTGGTTGATTGGTGCGGGTGTCTCTGAGATGTTCCCTAAAGCGCTCTGCTAGGAGGCGCCCAGTCTCCCCAATGTAGAGGAGACCGCATCGGGAGCAACGGATACAATAAATGATATTAGTGGATGTGCAAGTCAAACTTTGATGAATGTGGAAGGCTCCTTTAGGGCCTTGAATAGAGGTGAGGGAGGAGATGTGGGCACAGGTTTTACAGTTCCTGCGGTGGCAGGGGAAAGTGCCAGAATGGGAGGGTGGGTCGTAGGCGGGTGTGGACCTGACCAGGTAGTCACGGAGGGAACGGTCTTTGCGGAAGGCGGAAAGGGGTGGGAGGGAAATATATCCCTGGTTGTGGGGTCTTTTTGGAGGTGGCGGAAATGTCGGCGGATGATTTGGTTTATGCGAAGGTTTGTAGGGTGGAAGGTGAGCACCAGAGGCGTTCTGTCCTTGTTACGGTTGGAGGGGTGGGGTCTGAGGGCGGAGGTGCGGGATGTGGACGAGATGCGTTGGAGCCTCTTTCACCGCCGCTCCCTCACCACCAGATGCCTGGAGGAAGAACGCCTCATCTTCCGCCTCGGAACACTTCAACCCCAGGGCATCAATGTGGACTGCAACAGCTTCCTCATTTCCCCTTCCCCCACCTCATCCTAGTTTCAAACTTCCAGCTCAGCACTGTCCCCATGACTTGTCTGGACTTGTCCGACCTGCCTATCTCCTTTTCCACCTATCCACTCCACCCTCTCCTCCTTGACCTATCACCTTCATCTCCTCCCCCACTCACCCACTGTACTCTCTGCTACTCTCTCCCCACCCCCACCCTCCTCTAGCTTATCTCTCCACGCTTCAGGCTCACTGCCTTTATTCCTGATGAAGGGCTTTTGCCCGAAACGTCAATTTCGCTGCTCGTTGGATGCTGCCTGAACTGCTGTGCTCTTCCAGCACCACTAATCCAGAATCTGATTTTTAGCATCTGCAGTCATTGTTTTTACCTAACCAATGTCCTGTACAACCGCAACATGACCTCCCAACTCATGTACTCAATATTCTGACCAATAAAGGAAAGCATACCAAACGCCTTCTTCACTATCCTATCTACCCTCTGCGACTCCACTTTCAAGGAGCTATGAACCTGCACTCCAAGGTCTCTTTGTTCAGCAACACTCCCTAGGACCTTATAATTAAGTGTCTAAGTCCTGCTAAGATTTGCTTTCCCAAAATGCAGTCCCTCGCATTTATCTGAATTAAACTCCATCTGTCACTTCTTAGCCCATTGGCCCATCTGGTCAAGATGCTGTTGTAATCTGATGTAACCCTCTTTGCTGTCCACTACACCTCAAATTTTAGTGTCTTCTGCAAACTTACTAATTGTACCTCTTATGCTCGCTTTATGTATGGACGTCTCATATATTACCATCTCACTATATAACATTATATTCTTCATTCTGTTCTACTACCCTGATATACTTATGTAGGGTAGGATTTGTCTGGTTAGCACGCAAAATAATATTTTTCACTGTATTGCAGGACATGTGACAATAATAAATCAAATCCAAATCAAAATTAATCTGCATTTTTACATTGTTGATGTGAATCACTAAATCAACTGGAACACTTGGTCAACTGGCACACTCGTGGTCCCATGGGTGTCAGATAATTTAAAAGTTTGCTGTATATGGAATTTCGCATATTCATACATGACTTTCAATAGCTCTCTTCCTATGTTGGCATGTCTGTTTTTAGCTTATCATATCCCCACACACATGTGCACAGACCTTCATGTATCTGTTGCCTGTGTGAAGCCTCTTGGCTCAAGACTCTAAGGTGCACAGTCCTGTTCCTGCCTCCAGTTCTCTTCGGTAAAGCAGTCCTGGTAGAAATCAGTCCATGACTTTATTTAATATGGAGAGCCTGGGGTACTGCCATTGTCCACACGGTCTTGAAAGATTGGTGGTTAAATTTCAGTGATGTGTCCAGTTACAATGACTGGTATCATTTTGCTTGTTGCAGCCTTTCCACTTTCGCAACCAATGAGATGCACAGCCTTCTTTTACCTGTTCTATCATTGAGGACCTTTTGGACTGCACTTTATCTGGCACCTCTGCCTGGCCCCTGCCTCCATGAGTAGCCCTACTAAAAACAAGGATCTTTCTCCTGCACTGTGCAAAGGATCATTGAAGCAGACCAGAAATCTGACCACATCAAAGTGATAACCAATAGAGGAGTTCAGAGATTAACCATAACCTTTTTGAATGGTGGAAGAGATTCAAGTGGCTGAATGGGCTACACCTGTCCCTGTGTTTGCTGTCTGTCGACATTTGTTGGAAAATGGTTGTTTGTTCTGACACTGATTATGAATAAGTAACTTGTTGAGACCTTGCCATGAGGATTTTTCATTGGGGTGAGTAACCACCTTGATTTTGGACATAAGAGGAGAAAGATGGAGAGGGAGAAGGAATCATAGATTAGAAAACCATGTTCTACTTCATGAATGTCAAATAGGTCCAGACAAAATGCTTCCTTAATGTATTGGCATCTAATGAGAGTCTGGGATCTGAAGCTGTGTCTGCAGAGCAAGGACAGTATTTTATATACGAGATGATGTCAAGAAACTATCTTTAGAAATCCCACATCAAATAAAACAAGATGTTTTATTAGGTCATAAAGAGGTTTGGATTTTCATAACAAGCTTTCATTATATGGGGGAGCACTTTGAAGATCATTTTCAATTTGCCAACATAAAGCCTAACCTTTAGCAGAAACCACAGCTTACCAGAGATAATGAGACATTAGCAGTAATGGAATTGGGGTATCTCAGCAAAAGGATGTAATCTTGAAAGAACTCATAATCGAAGTATAATATTTATCCACTTGAAAGTAAGTCACTGCAGTATTAACTAGCATGTTGGCGCATAAAGAATTCTTTTTCAATTTAATCTTCCATTTTTTCCATTAAGTGTCTGCGAACTAAATACTAGATATCCCAAAAGTTTTAGAAAGGTTTCTTGCCCAAGAGCTGTTCAATTATTTATGCTTTCAGCAGAGCTGTCAATCATATAAATCCCTATTTTCAGAACCCTCATATTTAAATACTCCGTAGTGATTATAGTGGGTGATTGATGCTTGCAGAACGGAAATAACACAGTTGGTGAACAAATGCTTCAAAAACGTTGAAAGCTTGTTTAACTCTGTTTCTGGTAAAGGTATTCCTATTTAAAGATGGAAGATTTTAGAGGCTATGCAAAGCGTGAAGTGATGCAAAGCCAGATTCTGTTGTTTTGTTCTAAATAAAAATAGAAACTGCTGGTAACATTGGTGGAGAGAGAAGCAAAGTTAACTTTTTTAAATTCCGATATGACTCTTCTTCACTCCCTGGTCAAGTTTGCTGGAATTCCGTAAAATTTAAAATTAGCAAAGAGAAGTGAAAAACTCAAATCAAGGAAGAAGGAAAATCTGTGATTGGCCCACTGCCTGCTCACTTATCTGCTTAAGTTGAAAATTCTAACCCTTGTTCTGTCCTCCTTGGCCATCCCAGTCTCTGAGCATTCCTCCATCCTATAATCCACTGAATGCTCAGTGTCTCTCTGTTAATAGCCTCTTACACATTTGCAATTTTTGTCGCTATAGTGATAGCTGTGCCTAACCCCTATTATTTCTTTAAACCTCTCGCCTTCCTCTTCTCCTGTTAGGCTCCCTTAAAATTTACATCTTTGAACAAATGTTTGCGACCTGCCTTAAATTTGTACTTCGTTATTTAAACTGGTGCCAAATTTTGTCTATATTGCTCTTGTGAAGTATTTTGTAATGTACAAATGGATGTTACTATCATTATGAGGTCATGTTTGATGGATATTGAACACCATGTTATGAGCTTAGTTCAGTTCATTCTTGCCTCCTAACCTGATTTTTTATGATTTGAAGTCCGACCTTAAGAGTTTTGAGTTTTGAATCTAAGCTTTGACTTTGGCACAAAATTCTTCATACCTCCTTGTTAGGTAGTCCCTCAGGACTGTACAGTCCATTGCTGGATCTACACACTTCGTTAGCAAGATAGGTGGAGTTTGATGGGCTAGTGCTCAGATTATCCTCGCAACATTTGTACTTGGCCTCCGACTGAGCTGATAGGAGATGCTCAAAATAGTCCGGCACCTTTCAACAGTGCTTCATCTCCAGTTTTGAGCAATCTGGGGCAAGAGATTCCCAGGAATAGGGGCAGGCTGTGGTCAAGTCGTATCTTTTCAGGGAGGCTTTGAGCACATCTATGAAGCATTTTCTCTGCACTCCTGGTAACTGTGCATCATGACAAAGTTTAGAGCAAGAAGCTTGTTTAGGGAATCCAGAAAGTATGCAGACAACAAGACCTATCCAATGCAGCTGATTTACCATCATTGTACCTCCTTGCTGGGAATGTTGACCTGAGAGAGGAACCTGATATTGGAGTACTGACATATCCTGTCGCTGAATTTGTAGGAGTTTGCAAAAGCATCACTAATGATATTTCTCCAAGGAGTTGAGATTTCTGTAGCATCTTGTTTACACCTCTAAGGCATACATGAGGCATGGTAAAAACAAGGACTGCAGATGCTGGAAACCAGATTCTAGGTTAGAGTGGTGTTGGAAAAGCACAGCAGTTCAGGCAGCATCCAAGGAGCAGGAAAATTGACGTTTCTGGCAAAAGAGATACATTAGGCATATAACAGTGTGGTCTATAGACCATGAGAATGGTTTTGGCTTTGTGATCTAATTCATCAGCTCTTTTGCTCAGATAGCTCGAGGTCGGGCTGGCACGTTAGAAGCAATGTTGAATTTCATTGTTGAGATTTTCCCTTGCTGGCAGGACCCTCCCAAGGTCAGAGAAATGATCCATATTGTGAGATGGATGTTCTAATTTTTTTTAAAAAGCACATAGGTTCCTGTTCAATGTAATGAAACAAATTATTCCAACACTGTGAATTTTTCATTGAGCAATAAGTCATGAAGACTTCAAAACTCATGGCAACACACTTCAATTTGTCCCAAAGGGTCTGAGTTTCTTCAGCTAACTCAGTTTGACAGCTTTTCATTCCTCATACCATGTTCCAAACAACCAGTATCCTCTTTTCTTGTGGTTTAAATTGGTGTTTCCTTTCCAAATTTGGCTTCTTGTATATCAATCCTGATGACTGCAAAAGCAAAAAGTTTCAACTTTGTGTCTAAGCAATATTTAAAAGGGTATTTGTTAATTGCACATTAATTATATGCAGATGTTGAGCATTAACTGGGGGTTCCCTAATGTTTATTTAAATTGGAATAATTGAAATTGTTCTCTGTAAATGAAAGAATAAAGAGTGACTTTAGTTCAATCCTTCAGCACCTGGTTTTCTAGTGTATAATGCTTGTCGGAGATTATGTATGGCATCAGAAATGAAGATTGCAGTCTCAGGTCATAAATAGTGCTTTAATTGTTTTCGCCACGTTGCATTTTAGGGTAACGTAAGCTTTCAAAAAGTTGTTTTCTTTGAAATAAAATAGCAGGACTGTGAAAGGTCTGAACTTCTGGTGCCAAACAACATTCCAAAAAGGGTGTGGGCACTTGATAAAAATGTTTGTCTCTACAGAATGTGCAAAATATTCATGGAACGTTAAAGATACACGAAATGTTCTGTCTGACATAGTAAACAGAAAGCAGAGAGGCAGATGGCCCCAGTTATTATTTACTTTACTTGCAACAAGAGTCTTGTCCCAACATGACATGCAGCAGAAACCTGTAAATTAAACTCATCCCAGTAATGAAAGGATCTGTATGTATACTCAGTAAAGTGAGTACTCACTTTGGCATAAGGTCTGCACCTTGGTGTGAAGAAAGCCATTGGTTTCTTGACTGCAATCACAAAACACAAAAGCAAATGTGAACACTTAACTTATTAGCTTGACAAATAGTTAATGTTGGAGCAGCTTTGCTTTCTGTTCAAATCTCCGAGTGTAAATGAGCATTTTGTGTGCCTTACAGATTGTACTCGCAAACCAAACCATTGGTTGTTACTTATAATTTTCTTTAAATGGACAGTAATGCTGGTATACCTCTGGGCATCAATTTAAGAGAGCTTTCCACGATTATGATCAGGATAATGTTTCTGAAGTGCCTTGCTATGATGGGAAGCTATTAAACAAAAGATTGATTTGGACTGAAGCAATAAGGTCTGGGTGAATATCCTGAGGGTGGGACCATAGACTTTGTCATGAACTTCAAATTACTTCATCGGCAGTCAATCAATGGAAAACCTGATAAACTGATTAAACTGTGGGGGAAGAGGAGCAACATATTTAATAGATTTCTGGTTTACACACAAGATTTAGAAGTGATCCACTTGTTTTGCGATAGTCATCAAACAAGCCCAAAGAGAGGTATAGTAGGATGATTATTTTCCTAGAGCATTGCTTTGACCATCCTATCAGAGCAGCTGTCACATGACTTACCCCCAGAATTTGGAGTGCTTCTCAACATTCTACAATGCAAGCGCCAATGTTCATGCTGTCTTTGGCACCTGACATTGGCAGCAAGTTGAGCTCGCACTTGTTGGGCGCCAGAACAAGGTTTGCTACAGTTGGAACCTTCTTTGGCTACCTCCATTATAGAGGACAGTGGATGGGTTCCCACTGCAGGGCCCACAACTCTAGAGTCTTGGCAGGCTCATCAGGAAATGTGGATACCAATCAGGCAACCTGAGCAACATAAAGGTGCCTCCCTGTGGAGGAGACCTTGGAGGCAAAAAGGTAAACATATTCAAGTGCTCCAGTGGGCACCTCCCTCAGATCAGCAGGGAAACCTCTCCTGCTTTTCCTGCCAGAAGCACTCTCTTTGGGACATTATTTAAAGCAAATGACTGCCAGGCTCTTGTAGTGCAGTGGTAGTGCCCCTATCTCATGAGGACCAAGGTTCAAGTCCCCACCTACTCCAGATCGGCATTATAATATCTCTGATCAGGTCGATTATAAATTAACTGCCTGCCACCAGTCAGTGGCATGTGTCAAACAGTTAGAGATAGACATTATGGAGGGACTTGGATGTCAGGATGAGAATTTTAAATTTACTGTGCTTTAAAGAAAGAAGCAATGAGGAGGTAACAAGGAGAAGAGAACAGGCCTGCCCAATTTGTACATGCAATATCTTAGGCATTGCTATAAAGGATATAGCCAACAAAATTGTCCTGATCAGAGCAGAAAGGAAGACTTACTGGGGTCAGATGGGAAGTTGGCGGTGAGTTGCCTTTTTGAAATGCTGTAGTCATTGGAATGTGATGATACCCTTAGTGCTGTTAGGAAGGGAGTGTCAGGACTTTGACCCAACACAGTGATGATGATATAATTCAAGTTAAGGATGACATGTGACTTGGAGGGGAAATTTTCAGGTGACACTGCTTCCATATGTCTGCTACACTTGTCTGTCTCGATGGTAGAAATTACAAATTTGGAAGCTGCTGAGAAAGGAGTTTCGCTGAATTTCCACAGTGCATCTCGTAGATGGACATGGGGCAGAGGTGAAGGAAGTGAGTATTAAGAGTGGTGGATGGAATGCCCAAAAAAGCAACTTGATTCATCATGGATATTGTCAAGCTTCTTGAATATTGGAGCTGCATACATCCAAACAAGTGGTGAGCATTCTATCACATGCCTGACTTGTAACTGGTCGCTGATGAACAGGCTTTGGGGAGTTAGGCAGTAAATCAGTTACCACAGAACTCCTAGCCTCTGCCATGCTCTTATTGCCACAATAACTCATCCAGTTCAGTTTGTGGTCAATGGTAACTCCTTGGGTCAATGGTAACTCCTAAGATGTTGATAGTGGTAGATTATGCAATAGTTAGGCTATTGAATATCAAAGGTGATGGTTAGATTCTTTCTAGTTGGAGGTGGCAGTTGTTTCGTGTGAATGTTACTTACCACCTATTCGGGTCAGGCTTGATTATTGTCCAAGTCTTGTTGCCCTTGGACATGAACTGCTTCAATATCTGAGGGTGGTAAATAGTGATGAATATTGTGCAACCATCAGAGAACATTCCTGCTCCTGACCTTATGACGGAAGAAAAGTCATCGATGAAGCAACTGAAGATGCTTGTGTCCATGACACTACCCTGAGGAACTGCTGCTGAGATATCCTGGAGCTGAAATGTTCTGGAACTGAGATGACTGACTTCCAACAGCCTTTACCATTTTCCTTTGTGCCATCTGTGACTCTAACCAGTGGAGAGTTTTCTTCCTTATTCCAGTTGACTCCACCTTATTCGGGCTTCTTAATGCCACACTCAGTCACATGATATCTTGAAGCCAGGGGCAGTCACTCTCAGTTCACTTCTGAAATTTAGCTGCTTCATCCATGATGAAGGGCTTTTGCCCGAAATGTCGATGTTCCTGCTCCTCGGATGCTGCCTGGCCTGCTGTGCTTTTCCAACACCACTGTAATCTCAACTCTGGTTTCCAGCATCTGCAGTCCTCACTTTTGCCTCATCCATGTTTTCACCAGGCCCATGATGAGGTCAGGAGTCAAATAGCCCTGGATGAGCTAAAACTGAGCATTTTAGTACTCTACAAGTGGTACTTTGTAGCACTACAAATGGCCACTTACAGCAGCAAAACCCAGACAATAATCAAGCTTGGGAAGCAGTTGCTCGCATTGTAGCTGTACTGACACAGCTTGGCTAAGTGCACAGCTAATTCTGAAGTACAATTTTCAGCCTATTGCGAGAATGTTGTCAGGGTCCATTGTGTTTGCCATATCCTGTCTTTTCAGCAGTTTCTTGATGTCACATGATGCGACTCAAATTGGATGAAGATTGGCTGGAGTTCTCAGCAGGAGGACAAGATTGATCATTCACTCAGCATTTCTGGTGAAAGATTTGCACCATAGACAAACAGGAGGCTGGAAGAACACAGCAAGCCAGGCAGCAATAGGAGGTGGAGAAGTCAATGCTTTGGGTGTAACCCTTCTTTGGGACTACAGGAGTCCTGATGTTGCCTGGCTTGCTGTGTTCGTCTAGCCTCCTGCTTGTCTACTTTTGATTCCAGCATCTGCAGGGTTTTTTTGTCTCTAACTTGTCCTTTGCACTGACTCTCTGGGTTCGCTGAGTGTTGAAGTCAGGAATATTTGTGGAGCCTCCATCTCCTGTTAGGTAAAGATAGAAACGCTGGAAATACTCATCAGTTCAGGCAGCATCTCAGAGTCATAGAGATGTACAAACTCTTCAGTCCATCTTGTCCATACCGACTAGATATCCCAACCCAATCTAGTCCCACTTGCCAGCACCTGGCCCATGTCCCTCCAAACCCTTCCTATTCCAACACCCATCCAGATGCCTTTTAAATGTTGTAATTGTACCAGCCTCAACCACTTCCTGTAGAGAGAAAAATCACAGTTAACCATTTAGTTCTTGAACTAGACCCGTACCTCTTTTCATTCACATGCGAAGCTTGCTGAGTCATGTGTATTGTTGCCAGTGGCTCCCTGTACCATTGGAAATGGTGCTCTACTGGGTAAAGCTACATATTAATTCCTGTAGCTTCTCCCTGATAGGTTCCCCTCTTCTACCAATAGTAGCTTGATGCAGCAGTGGATGGAGAATCAGAGAAGACAGGAAATGTTGCCTGTTTTCTATTGGATCCATTTCTCAACAGATTGCAATCACACCAAATTGAAGGCTAGAAGTATCATCACCTTCCTCATTCTATGTGGCTCAAGATCCAGAGGAAGGAGATCGCACATTTCATTAATCATTATTTTGTGAACTGGAGTGCCTCAAACATTTCTCATAGCTGAGGTATATGTGGATGTAAACCATCTGAGGTAGTGATTTTAATGAAGAATCCTTCTCTCTCTCTCTCTCTCTCAGAATACCTTCGCCTCTCTGCCATCACTGCTCATCTGCCTTGTGTCACAGGCTAAAAATACAGACTCCATAGCCCTTAATATAAAATTAAAATCTCCTTAAACCTCTCTGTCCAGATGCATCCATGCCTCCTTCAAAATCCAACAAGTCACAATGCAGCCCTCCCCCAACTCCGCTCCACCAACCATCCCCAAAAGCACAGCACAGTACTTCCACAAACTTGGGGACAGCAAATATCGGTCACAAATAACCTGCCAGTGTTTGCCCATTAATAAAATGTCTGGTGCTGCGGTCTCTCATGAAGGCCTGTTCATCTCTGGATACATAGGAGAAAATGAGGACTGCAGATGTTGGAGATCAGAGCTTAAAAATGTGTTGCTGGAAAAGAGCAGCAGGTCAGGCAGCATCAAAGGAACAGGAGAATTGACGTTTCGGGCATAAGCCCTTCTTCAGGAATGAGGAGGGTGTGCCAAGCAGGCTAAGATAAAAGGTAGGGAGGAGGGACTTGGGGGAGGGGCGTTGGGAATACAATAGGTGAAAGGAGGTTAGGGTGAGGGCGATAGGCCGGAGTGGGGGTGGGGGCAGAGAGGTCAGGAAGAAGATTGCAGGTCAAGAAGGCGGTGCTGAGTCTGAGGGTTGGGACTGAGAAAAGGTGCTGAGTCTGAGGGTTGGGAAATGAGAAAGCTGGAGAAATCTGCATTCATCCCTTGTGATTGGAGGGTTCCTAGGCCTAGGAACCCTCCAATCACAAGGGATGAATGCAGATTTCTCCAGCTTTCTCATTTCCCCTCCCCCCACCTTTTCTGAGTTCCAACCCTCAGACTCAGCACCGCCTTCTTGACCTGCAATCTTCTTCCCGACCTCTCCGCCCCCACCCCCTCTCTGGCCTATCACCCTCACCCTAACCTCCTTCCACCTATCGTATTCCCAGCGCCCCTCCCCCAAGTCCCTCCTCCCTACCTTTTATCTTAGCCTGCTTGGCACACCCTCCTCATTCCTGAAGAAGGGCTTATGCCCGAAAATTCGATTCTCCTGTTCCTTTGATGCTGCCTGACCTGCTGCGCTTTTCCAGCAACACATTTTTAAGCTCATCTCTGGATACAGCAAACTTTGTTTTAACTGGCACCTTCTGAATTGGCACTCAATAAACCAGCAAAAATTATATGTACCTCAAGTAGTGCAAATTTTACTGTATTATTCAGTTCAATCATTATAATGTATTAAAATGTTCCTCAATGAAAATATATTTGTTGTTCAATCAAATGGCCACACAAAATAACAATAGTCGATTCAACTTTAAATCAATTTCTTCTCAAATACCATGATCTACCGTGATGTCTGAACAGTCAGTTGAAGGTGTGAGTGAGAAGGCTCTCCGACAGTTGTTTTATTTAAAGCAATGTTGCACATTATTTAAGCTATGATTCGGAGATGCCGGTGTTGGACTAGGGTGTACAAAGTTAACTTTTAAATGTTCTGGGATTTGCATATGAAAGAACTGAAACCACAGGTTTATTCTAAAAGATGAGAGACTTAACAAACTGGTCTTTTTCAATATATAATTTCAGTTACATCACACTGTAAACTTATGCTATAAATTGTGTCTTACGATCTTATACTCCACAACCACCTGATGAAGGAGCAGCGCTCTGAAAGTTAGTGCTTCCAAATAAACCTGTTGGACTATAACCTGGTGTTGTGTGATTTTTAATGATTATTTAAGTGATTTGTGTTCCACATAGAGTATAACAAATATACCCCCTGCATTTCATTCTCATTATTTCTTCTGTGTTTCTACATTGATCATGTGGACCTCTGGATTATCCAGAATATTTGATCAACTGGCATATTCTAGGTCCCATAGGTTTCAGTTAATGAAATGTTTGTTTATTTGTGATATACAACTGAAGCAATAGAATTGGTAGAACCCTCTATTAAGTCAGCATGGGAGGCGTATCCTGCTCACGGTGAAAGCTTCTGGGGCACATGATGTGGAGGTGTTGGTGTTGGACTGGGGTGGACAAGGTCAGAGGTCATCAGGTGAAGTGCAGAAAAGCACACAGGTACAGAATTTATCGACAGAGAGATCAGTGGGTAGAGGGATCAAAAGACTGCACAAATGGTATAAGTGGAGTGTCGATAGGCGGAGTAATAAGTCTCTGCAGGTGATCAAAAGTGTCATATGCTGTGAGTAAAATGTCAACAACTGAATAGCAAGTGACGGGGATGACCTATATATCCAATTAATTGAGGCAGAGAGATAATTACAAAAAATTAAAAATAAGGTGGTGTTGGAGTCAAACCAAATAGCTGGAATAACATGATGGGTATAAGAGTCACCTGCCGAGGGTCTAACCAAAGTAATAAGCAATCCAAAACTCTACAAGCTAATTAGGGTAGAGAGAACATAATGAGTTATCAACGTGATGGTGTCAAAACAGGACAATAAAGGAAGATTTTACAGATACAGAATGGAATGCTGAGGTCACACATAGCTGGACATGAACCCAAGATCACACTTGAGGCCACCTTCATGGGTATGGAACTTGGTTATCAGTTTCTACTCGGTGATTCTGTGTTGTTTGCAACTCAAAGGCCGCCTTAGAGGACGCTTACTTGGTGATTGGAGGATGAGAGTCCTTGATCTGAAGTGTTCCCCAAGTGGGAGGGAACATTCCTGTCTGGCAATTGTTACATGGTTTCCATTCATCTATTGTCACAATGTCTGCTTGGTCTGACCAATATACCATGCCTTGGGGCACCCTTGCCTACAGCTTATGAGGTAGACAACATTGTCTGAGTTACATGCGTATCTGCTGTGAATGTTGGGATTGGTGTTCGCGCGTGTGATGGTTGATGTTCTGACAAGTCTTGCAGAGGTTGCCATGGCAGGGTTGTGTGGTGTTGTAGTCAATGTTGTCCTGAAGGCTGGGTTCTTTACTACAAACGATGGCCCATTTAAGGTTTGGTGATTGTTTGAAGTTGAGAAATGGGGGTGTAAGGATGATTTGGTGAGATGTTTATCTTCATCAATAACATATTGAACACTGCAAAGAACATGTCATAGTCTCTCCACTCCAGGGAGGCACTGGATGACAAAGGGTATTCTATCAGTCATGCCCTGAGACATCTTCTGAGGAGGTTGTTGCAGTTTTTCACTGTGGCACATCGGAACTGGCGATTGATAAGTTGAGCATTGCATCCTGTTCTTATGAAGGAGTCATCAGAATCTTTATAGTGTGGAAACAGGCCTTTCGGTCCACCAAGTCCACACTGACCCTCTGAAGAGTAACCCACCCAGACCCATTCCCCTACACTATGCACCTACCCTACACATCCCTAAACGCTATGGACAATTCACCTAAATTACATATCTATGGACTATGGAAGGAAAACAGAGCACCCAGAGGAATCCCACACAGAAACTGGGAGAATGTGCAACCTCCACACAGACAGTCACCCGAGTCTGGGATCGAACCCGGATCCCTGGCACTGTAAGCCACTGTGCCATCCCTAACGAGTCTTTCAGCATCTTTAGGTACCTGTCACATTCCAGGTCCCTGGCGCTGTGAGGCAGCAGTGCTAACCATTGATCCAGTGTGCCACCGTCTTCTGGAATACTGTATCCAGTTCTGTTTACCGGATAGCAGAAAGATATTCTTATTCTGGACAGGATTCAGGAAGAGGTTTACCAGGTGTTCAAGTTTTGAGTTATAAAGAAAGGCTGGATAGGCTGGGATTTTTTCACTGGAGCATAGCATCTGATAGAAGTTTAAAAAATAATGAGAGGTACAGATAGAGTTAGTGGTAGTTGTCTTTTCACTAGGATGGGTGATTTTAAGACCAGGGAACACATTTTTAAGATGAGAGGAGCAAGGTTTTAAAAATACAAAGAGGAGAAAGATTTTAAAAAGACATAAGAGGCAAATTTTTTACACAGAGGGTGGTTTGCATGTGGAATGAAAGTCCTCAGAAAGTGGTGGGCACAGGTACAATTACAATGTTTAAAAGACATTTGGATAGAACATATATAGGAAAGGTTTGGAGGGACATGGGCCAGGAGCAGGCAGGTGGGACTAATTTAGTTTGGGATTATGTTCAGCATGGACTGGTTGGACCGAAGAGTCTGTTTCCATGCAGTATGACTCTATGACATTCCTCCTCTTCATCTGAGCAGCTCCTGCATTTATGCAGAGCTTATCCTATCATGTTATTCCAACCATTTTATTTGTCTCCAGTACCACTTTTATTTTGTAATTATCCCTCTGGTTCAATTAATTGAATTATAGGTCATTCCTTCACCTACTATTCAGCTGTGGACATAGTTCACACCATTTGACATTTTTGATCGCCTGTGGAGACTTATCATTCAGCTTATCGGCATTCTACTCATAGCATTTGTATGAGTTTTGATCTTTCTGCCCATTGATCTCTCTTCCTATAAATTCTGTGCCTGTATGCTTTTCTTCAAGCCACCTGACAATGGGGCAGCACTCTGAAAGCTAGTGTTTTCAAATAAATCTGTTGGAGTATAACTTGGTGTAATTGAGATTAGATTAGATTACTTACAGTGTGCAAACAGGCCCTTCAGCCCAACAGGTCCACACCGACCCGCCAAAGCGCAACCCACCCAGACCCATTCCCCTACATTTACCCCTTCACCTAACACTACGGGCAATTTAGCATGGCTAATTCACCTAGCCTGCGCATTCTTGGACTGTGGGAGGAAACCGGAGCACTCGGAGGAAATCCACGCAGACACGGGGAGAATGTGCAAACTCCGCACCGGCAGTCACCTGAGATGGGAATTGAACCCGGGTCTTTGACACTGTAAGGCAGCATTGCATGCCACTGTGCCGCCCAATGTGACTGCTGACATATGGCACACACATGCTTACATCCTCACCAGCATGCCCACCATGCAGCCTGCACTAGAAATGGCTGGAAGCAGTATGCCCACCATTTTTGCCAACTTTGCCTTCAGTAACCTTGGGTTCCAGGCACCATATTTTATGTCTTGACAAACTCATACACAGTGGGCTGAAACAAGCCACCAATTATCGAGTTGTCGGTTGCATGGGTGCTTCATGTTGAAACATAGAACCCCTCTGTTCAACCACTTCAAAACTATCAATTGTCCTCACTGGGGAATTAAAATTCACAGATATTGGCCTGATTTAAGCACCCTTCACAAACATCCCAATCAAACCTTCACCCACTCTCAGAATGACTCAATCATCCTTGACTTGAACCCATCCTGAACTTTAACTAAATAGCAACATATGTTCATAAATACAGACATATAATTCACAGAGCCTATCTTAAGTCAAACTTTCTACAACTGCCAAGGAGAGCAATGCTTTCAAATTTTGGCTATTCACTTTCCAATTTCAAAGGATTAAAAGTTTTGATCAATAGTATCATCCTGGTTACAACATAATTACCCATTTGTAGGTTTCCACTATGGTATCAATGCATCTCACTGTTTTATGTAAATTATCAACATCAGTTTGCATTGAATTGTGCAAACAGTGCAATTGGATACTAGCCCAATATTTTATACTGGTTTCCTTTTCATTTCCAATTTTCTTCTTTTTGTCGTGGACACTTGGGACACAATTCCACAATATGCATAACCACTGTGTGTTTTGACTTACCAATGTTCGTTATGATGCATGTCAATTGTATGCTGATGAAATGGACAGAACCACATTTGCAAATTCAAGCAGATGTGCGGCTGAACCAACATGAGGTTTCTCTGAAAATGACTCAGGAAATGCTACAGTTCAGAAAGGCTGATCTAATGCTTTTGGCTCTTGACTGTTGCCTGGCTCAGTTTGTGACCTGCCTGACTGTCACTCTCTCATGGATTAGCCAGAGCACGGTTGGCTATGGGCCAAAGTAAATGGGATCAGTGTAGTTTGGCATTTGTTGGTCGGCATAAACATGGTGGGCTGAAGGGCCTGTTGCTATGCTGCATGACTGTGACAGTGAGCTATAGCAGAACACATCGAGTGTAGAGGATGGCTGAGGTTCTATGTTGGCTATATTAGGGCAGGGACTCACCACTGCTCATTGACCATTCAAAATTACTTTACACTACTGGGAATGCAGGTAGGTCAGCCGCACAACCAAGAATAGATAAAGGTTTGTATTTATTTTGTCTCTTCTGACTCTGAGAGTTTCCCAATAATCTTTTTCCTCCCCATTCATAGGAGGTGGGTGTCACTAGATAAACCAACAATTATTGCCTAAAATTTCCCCGAGGGGAATCACCCCATTGCTTATGGGTCTGTAGGAATAGCCAGACCAGGTAAGGATGGCACAGTTTCTTCCCATCGGACATTAATGTACCAGGTGAGTATACCTTACAAGTCACCTGTCCTCCCACGCCCTCACAGCATCTGCACAGCCAATAAACGATTCTTGAAATACAATAACTAATATCATGGATAAGTGTAAGCAATTTGTAAACAGTAAAATTCTGCTAGCAGTAATTTAAAGAATGACCATCTAATTTATATTGGTCTTGAAATGGATGATGCCAGGACATAGTAAATTTTCTGCGCCATGGGTTCTTTAATCTGCACCTGTGAAAGGACTTCTGATGGTTTAGCATTTAATCAACCCAGATAATGCATTCAGTCCTGAAATCCAACTGGCCATGATCTTCTGACTCATCGGCACACTACCTAGGCTACACTTGCACCTAGTTCTATTACATTGTAAGAATGTAGGTTAAATGTTCCGTCAATTTCATTTGCTGGCCTGTGTGTGTCAGAAAATTGTAGACGTGGAGCCTTGCAAGGACTTGTCATTGCAGTGTACTTTTATTCAGAAGAAAAGAAGCATTAAACAAACTGCTGTAGGCATTGCACATCAGAGGTATTGGAGTGGATTTTCCGAAGAGTGGCAATGACAGTCAGAATGCCACAAGAGATTCCGAGCACTGCTCCTTCAGAAATATATCTGAAATCTAACAGGTTCCTGCAGGATGAAGAAGACAATTGGGATCAGTCTTTGAATTTGCTTACTGGCCAAATTATTTCACTTTTTATTAACTTACTCGAATCCACAGTAGTCGCTTTTCAAGAGTCATACAGCATGGAAGCAGACCTTTCAGTCCAACTTGTCTAGGCTGACCATGTTTCCAAACTGAACTAGTCCCACTGCCTGCTTTTGGCCCATATTCCTCCAAACATTTTTGTTCACAAACTTATCCAAATGTCTTTTAAATGTTGTAATTGTACCTGCGTCCACCACGTCCTCTGGCAGCTCATTCCACACACTAACCACTCTCTGTAAAAAAGGTTTCTCCTCATGTCCTTTTTAAAGCTATCCATCTCACTTGAAAAACATGGCCCCTAGTTTTGAAAGCCATCACCTCAGAGAAAAGATATACAGTCATAGAATTACAGTGTTGTACAGGACGATGGGTCTGCTTTGGTTGATCTGTTTTCTCCAATCCCAACAGTATGCACCTTTATAACATGTTTCATTAATTAAATGTTAGAATGCTCTACGTAAGGTTGAAATCAGTGATGATGAGATCTATCAGACACTGACTATGCAAACAATTCTATCCAGACAGTGTTGATTGGCTTATAAAAAAAAACCCTGACAGGTTTACACTCATTTTCTATAAGCAGGTCACAAGACCTGGCTCACACATCACTTTCTTTTGTATTATGTTTTGTTATTACAGCTACTCTGTAACAATTTCTCCTAAAGATCATGACTCCATCTGAACATAGTTGTCATTCCTCAGGAAAAAAAACACAAAAATCTCTAATTTCCCTTTCATTTTGCCTTGAGCCATTTTTCTCACAAATGAGGTAAAAGGTTGCATTTTTCCTGGAAATTCTTGGCGCAAGTTATTTTCTCAGGGTGGACCAGTAACCAGGACATTAAAAAATCATATCTAATCAGAATATACAAGAATGGCAAATCATTTATTTTGAAATCTCCTGTCCAAGACAGAGGTCCATGCATGCAGGCATTTGATCAGCCAATATTTCAAATCCACACATTTGAAAGGTACAAGTGCAAATTCACTCGTTAAACTTCTTAATCATTTCTGGGTAGGTTTAAAAAGCACAGAGGCCCAAGGAGGCCCTGAACACCAGGTTTAACACTGCACTATAATATGGGTCAGGAGCAATCAGATGGGACAAGTTTAGTTTGGGATTATGTTCGGCAAGGACTGGTTGGGCGAAAAGGGTCTGTTTCTATGCGGTATGACCCTATGACTCTCTGACTCTACATCACACACACAAGTGATATAAGATTCCTTCCTGAAAGGGTCCCTCATTGCTTGTATTCACAACTGAGTGATTCAGTGCATTGGAACACTTTAGTTACACCCCAATAGACCTAAAGGTTAAACTGCAATCTCTGCATTGCTGAAAAGGGGGAGATCACTTTGTCACAGTCTTGAAATTACCTTCATAACATAGCTAGTGTCAGTATTACACAGAACACTCAGAAAATATCGCAGCATTCATTTCATCGTCCCAGGGTGAGGGGATGGTGCTGTGAAGAGACATTAAGGAAGATAGCTCCATTAGAGTTTATAAGAATGAACTGAGATTATGTAGAAACATAAAATTCTTGAAGGGACTGAAAGGGAAGATGCTGAGAAATTATTTTGTCTGGCTTGGGAAGTCTAGAGCTAAAGGTCAGAGTCTCAGAAAAAGAGCTGAACCATTTATGAATAAGATGAGAACAAATTTCTCCACTCAAAGGGTTGTGTAAAACTTTGGAACTCAAAGCTCTGAGAGCTGCACATGGTCCAATATTGAATATATTCAAGAAAGAGATCGGCAGTTTTTTTTGGGTTCCAGCAATATTAAAGATTATGGGGATAGTGTGAATAAATGGAGTCATGGTAGAAAATTGATCACGATTTTATCAAATGGCAGTGCAGACTCAGGATGATATCAGCTCCAGTGTTCTTATTTCACTGACTTGGAAAGCAGGAATGGTAATCTCAAAGGAAATAGACCCACTGATACATTTCACTGCTTGCAGAGCATTAGCTTCAGAGCTCTGGTACAGATAGAGAGGTCTTCATTTTGATTTACCCTTAGTAACACAAAATCCTTTGTTACATTTTAGCTTGTAGTAACAGTGAATATAATAAGGTCTCTGTCGTACAGGTACATTTATATAGTTTACATAGAGTAGCTGTGTACTTCAACTGAATAGTGAACCCTGTCCCATCAACATAAAATGAAAACTGATCTTGCACCATCATCATCTACTGTTCATAAATTGGATTATATGGTTAAGAATTAATTAAAGGCTCTAAGAATAAAACTCCTTTGTAATCCCAGTCTCCAAACTCACTTGGCTCTTCATTGATGCACGTTCTAATTTAACTACTTTTGTATCTACAAGGTGACCAATTCCTTGAGGAGATCAAACTTCCATAGGTTCACTTATATCACAAGACCACATTTACGACTTGCATAAAGATAAGTCATAGGAAGCATATAAATAAATAAGAAGCAATTAATGTGCAGACTATCTTTCCTGTAAACCTATTGCAGTTTATGTGAAGGAATATGAGCATAATAATCTGAAGAATAGACAGTAAACATCTTTAATATATTGTGGGTTTCAATTCCAAAAGACTAAATGAATTTTAGGTGGATAAGGTGCAATATTTTTCTCATAAGGCTTTGCTTTGTGATTTGAGGTGTGAATGTAATTGGAAAGTAATTTTCAAGTGAAGAGATTACATTTTAAGTATTTTTCATATTTCTCCGTGGTGGAAGCATGAACAAGTTTTGCTGGGTAAATAAGTTAGTGGCACTGATAGGTCCATCAGAGTTTAGAAGAGTGAACTGAGATTGCGTGGAAACATAAAATTCTTGAAGGGACTGATTCTTTTCCACTATTACATTCAAAGCGAGAGAAACATAATGCAAGAGAAAAGGCTCCAAGAATTATTATTACAAACTCTTGACTATTCAGTCTAACTTACAGTCAATGGACGATGAAGGTGAAAGATCAGATTTGATTTATGAAGTGTTTCAAGTACATCATCCATTGAACTGAAGCATGTCCTACATGGGAAAACAATGCTCTAACTGCAAGGAGTCAAGTGACTTGGCGTGTATGTCTCTAGCTAGAAAGAAACACAACAGGATTATAAAGATTGCTGGTGGAGAGATGTCAGCCAATGATTCTGACAAAACCATTTAGCAGGTTGGTGTCGTCAGGTCTAAAGGTGATAAATGGTTTGTGACTATGAGGATGATAACTGCAGAAGGAGAGCATCAAGTGAACATTAAACAAAAGGTCAGTTGATAAGAGAAGTTAAGGATTGCATAAGATTAAAAGTAAAGCCTATAAAATTGCACAGAAATTAGCAGTAATTTTGGGGACTGGGAGGGTTTTCAGAATAAAATGAATGAAAACCAAGACATTGACAAGGAAAGGGAGAATAGAATATGAATGCAACATAGCAAGGCATAAAAATGACGACGAGGGCTTCCATAGGTGTGCAAGAAGGAAAACATGGGCAAAGACTAATGGATTCTTTAAAAGCAGAGAAGACTTAGACTGGGGAACTGAAAAATGTCACAGGAGCTAAATAATTACTTTGTGTCTCTTTTCACTGAGGAAGACACCAAGTATCTCCCAAAAGTAAAGATCCAAAGTGGTTAGAGAGAATGAGGAGTTATAGGAAATTAGCATTAATAAGAAAATTTCACTAGAAAAGTAATAGGGCTAGAAATTAATCAATCCCCAGGACCTGATTGTTTTCATGCTGATGTATTTAAGCAGATAGCTATTGTGACCGTTGATGCATTGGCGATTACCTTCCTAAATATGATAAGTTCTATAGATTAAAGTATATCAAGTGTTACCTTGCTTTTTGAGAGAGAGCAAGAGAACAAACTAAGAACTACAGACCTGTTAACATTACATCAGTAGTAAGGAAAATAGTAAAATCTGTTGTAAACGTTAGGATAAATGGACACCTGGTTGATAATGATCTGATTGGGCATAGTCAGCAGAGATTTGCCAATGGGAAATTGTGTTTGATGAACTTTTTGAAGAGGTTACCAACAATCCTGATAAGGGAGAGCGAATGGATATAATGTATTTAGACAAAACATGAAGATAAAGTGGTCCATGGGGGATGGATTAGAAAGATCAAAACAAAATGGGACAGAAGGTAATGTTCTGACTATTGATTAGCCAACTGACAGAAGGCAGAGAGTAGGAATAAATGGGACATTTTCACATTGGCAGGCTGTGATTAGTGGGATACTGTAAGGATCAGTATTTGAGCCCCAGCTGATCACAATGAGGGTCAATGATTTTGAAAAATATCATGTTTCCAGATTTGTTATTTCTCTTTCCACATCTAATTGTATGCACAGTTCCAAATAATCTCAACAAAGCTTTCTATGCACCGTTCGAGCAGAATGCTAACAGTGTGGTATTACCTGCCCTGACAGCTTTGGACACATCTGTTCCCTCAGTCACCGCTGCAGACATCAGATAGGTCTTCCTGGGAGTTAACCCGAGGAAAGCGAACTGGTCCAAACAGAGTCCCTGGCCACACAGTATTCACTGACATCTTCAACCTCTCCCCCGTAAAAGCCAAAGTCCTACCTGCTTCATGAAGACCACCATGCAATGTGTCTTAATGCCTACTGCCCAGTGGCTCTGCCAACCATCCAATGCAAACACATTGACTTGGATCTTATTTACCCCTCCCTGAGAAAAAGGAATGAAATGCCATCGCCATGGGAAATGACGTCACCACAGGAAATGGCATAACCAACCCAAGGAAACCCAAACATATGAATAGAAAGTGGGCTACACCACCAGTGCTTCATCCGGAGGCTCACTGAAGAGGTTACATAGTATGGTGACAAAACATCCGAAAACGATCTTTTCAGCTCAGCAATCAAACCTACATCCAGAACCTCAACCTGAGCTACAAATCTTCTCAAAACCTGCTAACCAAAGTAATGTTCTCGGGACCCTGATAAAAATCCTGCCATAACAGACAGTGGAATTACATCCAATAAAAATCTGGAATTAGGAGTCTTGTCATAACCCAGAATCCATTGTCGGGAAAAACCCATCGGTTTCACCAAGGTCTTTTCGGGAACAAAACTGATGTCCTTTCCTGGTCTGGCCTACGTGTGACTCCAGACCCACTTTTAACTGCCCCCGGATGATTAGAGATGGGCAATAAATACTGGTCTAGCCAGTGACATCCTCATCCCATGAATCAAGTTTAAATAAAAGTTAATGTTTTGAACAAGAAGTTAGATATAATTCTTAGGGCTAAAGAGATTAAAACATATAGGAAGAAAGTGGAAACAGGATATCCAGACACAATGAGGACTGCAGATGCTGGAGAGAAAGTGAGGAGTTACTTAGATTAGATTACTTACAGTGTGGAAACAGGCCCTTTGGCCCAACAAGTCCACACCGACCCTCTGAAGGGCAACCCATTCCCCTACATTTACCTCTTCACCTCACACTATGGGCAGTTTAGCATGGCCAATTCACCTAACCTGCACATCTTTGGACTGTTGAGGAAACCCACGCGAACACAGGGAGAATGTGCAAACTCCACACAGACAATAGCCTGAGGCAGGAATTGAACCCAGGTCTCTGTCACTGTGAGGCAGCAGGGCTAACCATTGTGCCACCATGCTGCCCACTCTTTATGAGTAGCTCATGCTTGAAATGTCAACTCTCCTGCTCCTCGGATGCTGCCTGACTGACTGTGTTTTTCCAGCACCACATTTTTTGCTGACAATAATTAACCATATGACATTGACTTCAGGCTTCAAAATTTGCATCTTTCTCTTGTTCAGCTTTCATTTCATCTGCAAAGTCTCTCTGACAGTCACACTAGATTCTTGTGCTCTCTGACGGATGTTTGCACTCTGTCTCCAGATCTGGCTGATCATTCCACAATAGCTTCCATTTGGGAAGATCACTGTCTCTGTCCTGTGCTGTCTGTGTTGGTGCTCTTCTGGAACAGCATCTCTGAAATAACATTCAGAATGTAGTTTGAAAACTGCTACTTTAAACCACCTGCATTTGTAACCATCCTTCATTTCATGAGAAATAATGACTTTTGTTTTTGAAGGTTGTGGAAAAGAAATTCTATTATTTCTGTCATGGGATTGTGAGACTCTAAAGATTTAATTTAATTTGCTTTATTGTCATGTGTACCTCAGTACAGAAAAAAGTTTTGTTTTTGCGAACAGTACAGGCAGCTCATAGTAAACAAGGGCATACAGATCATAGGGTAAAAAAAATCTTGGACAGAGTAAGGCGAGGAAAACGTGAAGCAAGAATAACATGAACAAGATCAGCATTATTTGAAATTAGAAAGTCCATTCATCAGTCTAATAGCAGCAGGGAAAAAGCTGTGCATGAACCTGCTGGTGCGTGTGTTCAGGCTTCTGTACCTTCTGCATGATGGAAGAGTTTGTAGGAGATCATTACTGGGGTGGGAGGGGTCTTTGATGATGGCAGCCTTTCCATGGCGTCAAGAAGTGTAAATGGAGTCCATGGATGGGAGGTTGGCTCCCATGATAGTCTGGACTGTGCACACAACCTCCTGTAGTTTCTTACGGTCCTGGGCAGAGTGGTTGCTGTACCAGGCTGTTACACATCCAGATAGAATGCTTTCTATGGTGCATCTGTAAGGGCTGGTAAGGGTCCTTATGAACATGCCAAACTTACTGAACAACCTGAGGAAGAAGAAGCATTGTTGTGCCTTCTTGACTGTTGTATTTAACTGGGAAGTCCAGGACAGGTAGGTGAGTATCATCACTCCTAAGAACTTGATGCTCTCAACCCTCCTAATGTCTGCTCCATTGATGTAAATAGGGGCGTGTTCTCCTCCTTTCTTTCTGAAGTCAATGATTAGTTCTTTAGTTTTGCCAATATTGGGAGAGAGGTTGTTATCATTGCACCATGCTACTGAGCCCTCTGTCTTCTCTCTGTATTCTGACTCATTGTTGTTTGATTCTACACAGTGGTGTCATCAGTGAACATGTAGATGGCATTCATTCAGAAGTTGGCTACACAGTCGTGGTTGTACATGCAGTCCAGTAAGGTGGCTGAGAATGCATCCTTGTAGGGCTCCAATGTTGAGGGTTATTGTGGAGGATGTGCAGTTACCTATCTGTGGTTCAAGAAGCTGAGGAAAAAGTTGAAGAGGGTGGAGCGGAGACCTAGGTCTCAGAGTTTTGAGATCAGTCTGGCAGGGATAATGGTGTTGAAGGTGGAGCTGTAGTCAATGAGCAGGAGTCTGATGATGGTGTCCTTATCCAGATGTTCTAGGGATGAGTGTCAGGCTAGGGACATGGCATCCGCTGTGGACCTGTTACATCAATGGGCAAATTGCAATGGATCAAGGCAGGCTGGGAGGCTTGAATTCATGTGGAGCTGTTTGTTCAAGTCTGTGCATTACTGCCTCTGTTAAGAACCCTGATATTGGAGATCCCATGGGTGGTCCATTGGTTTGTCTGTAGGTTTTGTTGTTGAAGGTGGTAAGGCATAAGTCCACTAGCTTGGCAATAGTGTCCTTGCTTATGAAGTTAACGGTGTTTGGTGTATGTGTCTTTGGGTCTTCTAATAGTGTAGTCAGAGTTTCCTTGGCCAGGTTGATGTTGATGGATGTGAACAAGGCTGTCGCATCAAAGGAGACCATTATTTCATCCTCTTCTATCTGGGTGTCTTTGATGGTCTTCAGGAATTCTTGGGTGGAGTGGATGGAGTGGTGTGAGTCTTCTACTAAGTGTTTTAGTCTTTGGTGTCGCTCCTTGGCCAATCTGTAAGTTGGTGTTCCAGGTGAGATAGAAGAGGATGAAATAATGGTCTCCTTTGATGTAACAGCCCTGTTCACATCCATCAACATCAACCTGGCCAAGGAAACTCTGACTAGACTATTAGAAGAACCAAAGATACATAAACCAAACACCACCAACTTCATCAGCAAGGAGAGTTTCATCAAGCTCGTGGACCTATGCCTTACTACCCACTTCAACTTCAACAACTAAACTTACAGACAAACCAATGGAACACCCATGGGATCTCCAAAATCAGGGTTCTTAGCAGAGGCAGTAACAAACAGCTCTGCCAACCACCCTGCCCAAACATTGGGTTTGCTACATGGATGACACCTTCATCATCACTAAACAAAACAAATTAGAGGAAACTGTCAAGACCATCAATAATACCATTCCTGGCATAAAATTCACTAAAGAGGAAGAAAACAATAACAACTGCTATTCCTAGATGTCGCAGTAGAGCGAACAGCTAATGGGTAAACTTCAAACCAGCATCTACAGGAAAACAACACAAACGGAACAAATATTGAACTACAGAAGCAATCGTCCCAACACCCACAAACAAAGCTGCATTAGAACATTATTTCAATAAGCCGCCACACACTGCACCACAGAGGAACTACGAGGAGCAGAGGAAAATCATCTATAAAGCATTTTCAAGAAGTACGGGTACCCAATGAACACAGTCCGCAGATTTCAAATTACTTACTGTGTGGAAACAGGCCCTTCGGCCCAACAAGTCCACGCCGACCCGCCAAAGCGCAACCCACCCATACCCCTACATTTACCCCTTACCTAACACTACGGGCAATTTAGCATGGCCAATTCACCTGACCTGAACCTCTTTGGACTGTGGAAGGAAACCGGAGCACCCGGAGAAAACCCACGCAGACACGGGGAGAATGTGCAAACTCCACACAGTCAGTCGCCTGAGGCGGGAATTGAACCCAGGTCTCTGGCTCTGTGAGGCAGCAGTGCTAACCACTGTGCCACCGTGCTGCCCATGTTCTCAGCAACAAACCCAAACAAGCAGACAAAACAAGTGCAGAAACCCTAGCCACTCTCCCCTACATCAAAGACATCTCAGAAATGACTGCCAGACTTCTCAGACCCCTTGGCATCATGGTAGCCCACAAACCTACCAACGCACTAAAACAGCAGCGAATGAACTTGAAAGGCCCTGTACAGACAAGAAGCAAAACTAATGTCATTTAGAAAATACATTGCAAAAACTGTAACAAACATTACATTGGATAAACAGTCAGAAAACTGGCCACCAGGAAACATGAACACAAAAACATAGCCACAAAAAGACATGATCCATTCTCACTAGTTTCCTTACATGTGGATGAGGAAGGAGGTAAAAACAATAACTGCAGATGCTGGAAACCAAATTCTGGATTAGTGGTGCTGGAAGAGCACAGCAGTTCAGGCAGCATCCAACGAGCAGCGAAATCGACGTTTCGGGCAAGAGCCCTTCATCAGAAATGGGAAGGACACCACTTTGGGACAACACATCCATCCTAGGTCAGGCCAACAGAGACACACACACGAGTATTCCTAAAAGTGTGGCATTTGAACCAGAACTCTATCAACAAACATTGACTTGGATCCTATTTACCACCCCCTGAGAAAAAGAATCACAGATGATGTCACCACAGGACATGATGTCACCACAGGAAATGACATCACCAACCCAAGGAAATCCAAACACATAAATAGAAAGCGGGCTATACCACCTCTGCTTCATCCGGAGGCTGACTGAAGATGTTACCTAGTGTGGTGATAAAACATCTGAAAACAAACGTTCCAGCTCAGCGAGCAAACCTACATGCATATTAGGTTGGTCTCTGGATTAACAGTCCAGCAACAATACCACCAGCCATTGCCACTCCAATGCTTTGCCATCAACCATGCCTATGGCAGACAATTACCGAAGTTCATTACTCCCTGGCTGAAGAAATATCTCCTTATTTCAGACAAAAATAGCCTATCCTGCATCTTTAAGCTGTGACTATTGGTTCTGACCAAATATGAGCAATGAGGCTAAGAACGACATCGATCAGTACAGGGCTTGTAACAGATTCTAAGCGAAGTAAGCCGAAGAGGAACATGACAACCCAGTCAGTTCATTGCTGAAGGTTGGAATAGGCTTCTTCAGTCTTACAGGCACTGGTTATCTTGATCTATTCTGATGGACATACACAGAAGGTTTGGCAGCATCTGTAGAGAGAAAGTGTGAACAGTTCCTTCTTCAGGTGACCTTCATCAGGGTGCTAGAAACTTAGTGCATTCTTCCTGGCTCTCGGTTTTCATTTTCCTTTCAGACCTCCAGCATCCTCAGTTCTTTATCTTTATTACCACTATTCTGATGACAGGGGGCTAGGGAAGCTGATGTCAATGAATAGCAGTGAGATTATAGAACACATTAAAGCACACAACCACTTCTTGGACAACAATGGTTTTCAATTTATGAGCGAAGTACGCAGTTGTTTTGTGAACATTTGGGAAATTCAACAGCGCACATTACCTCCACAACATCCTCATTCAAATTGAAAGGTGAGAGCTGTAGCAGAGATGCACCACCAATAGATGGGAAAGCACGGCAATGATTTGTTGGATTTGTGAGCTTAGCAAAGCTCTTGCCTAATATCTCAGCAGCGTGTGAAGTTCTATGCAAGTGAACGGCTGAGAATGTGCAGGGATACTTAACAAGAAGGAACTAGACTAGAATTAAACATAATGACAATCAAATGTCAGGATAACATCCATGTTAAGGGACTATGACATCAATATGACATCAGTGAGATAAAACTTGGGTCAACGCTTATGCGTCAAGGACAGTAAGATGCATATGTATATTGATTAACCAAAAATTGAGTGGTGCTATGCTCAGATAGCAAAAGAGTGCTTAGCTATTGATTTTGCTCGTGAACATTTTAATCAATACCTGTATGGGAGAGATTAAGTAACAGTAGAGTCTTAAATTTATGTCAAAGCATCTGATTTGCCCTGGAAGCCATCAAGCCATCGGAAACAGTGAATTTGAAAGATGAGTACCATGGTCAAATCAAGTGAGTTGCTTAAGAAGGTGCAATGCTCCAAGTGCTGCAGGAAGTTGAGAAAGGATGGACTGAAAGCTTTAGGAACACAACTGTTTCTATAAGAGAAGATTTGGGACAAAAAGATAAAATGTTAACCCAATATGGTATCTCACATGAAGAAAATAGAATAACACTTCTCAGTGGATGGGAAGACAGGCGCTGAAGTACATCCATGCAAGCCATCAAGGAGTTGAAGATCTAGTCTAAGAAAATAGCAAAACATAGAAGCATAGAAACTAAGAGCAAGAGTAGGCCATCTGGCCCTTTTGAATCTGCTGTGCTATTCAATATGATTAGATTAGATTACTTACAGTGTGAAAACAGGCCCTTCGGCCCAACAAGTCCACACCGCCCCGCCGAAGCGCAACCCACCCATACCCCTACATTTACCCCTTACCTAACACTACGGGCAATTTAGCATGGCCAATTCACCTGACCTGCACATCTTTGGACTGTGGGAGGAAACCGGAGCACCCGGAGGAAACCCACGCAGACACGGGGAGAACGTGCAAACTCCACACAGTCAGTCGCCTGAGGTGGGAATTGAACCCAGGTCTCTGGCGCTGTGAGGCAGCAGTGCTAACCACTGTGCCACCGTGCCGCCCTCATAGCTGATCATCTGACTCAGTACCCTGTTTCCTCTCTCTCACCATACCCTTTGATCCTTTCAGTCTTAAGGACTAGATCTAACTCCTTTTTGAAAACATTTTATGTTTTGGCCTTAACCCCTTCCTGTGGAGGAGAATTCCACAAGCTCATCACTCTATGAGTGAAGAAATTTCTCCTCGTCTCAGTCCTAAGTAGCTCACCCCATCTTCTTATACTATGATGCCTGATTCTGGACTTCACAGTCAGTCATTGGGAAAGCCAGATTAATGCTCTACTGCTCAAAAGTGAGTGCTTAGATGTATGACCACATCATTTAGTACAGCACTTGTAACAGATTCCAAGGTAAAAAAGCTAAAGAGCCACTTATGTCATGTAAGATCTCTGACAGACCAGGAGTGAAACGTTGACTAGACTTTTTTAAAACTGTTTTAGGTGTCCACATTGACTACATTGCCTCTGTTATCACAGGAAGTGCAAAACCTTCGCTCACACCTCCCCCCTCACCTCCATCCAAGACCCCAAAAGGATCCTTCCAAATCTGACAGAAATTTACTTGTACTTCCATTAAAGGTCATCTGCTGTTTCCATTGCATCTGATGTGGTCTCCTCTACATCGGGGAGACAGGACGCCAACTTGCGGATCATTTCAGAGAACATCTCTGGGACACCCTCACCAACCAACCCCACTGCCCTATAGCTGAACATTTTAACTCCCTCTCCCACTCCACCAGAGACACACAGGTCCTGGGCCTACTCCATTGCCAAACCCTAATCACCCAACGCCTGAAGGAAGAACGTCTCAACTGTCTTTGGAGCCTCCAACCACATAGAATCAATGTGGATTTCACCAGGTTTCCCATTTCCTCTGCCCCCACTTTATCCCTGTGCCAAGCCTCCAACTCAGCACCACTCTCTCTCGAACGATCCTACCTGTCCATCTTCCATCCCTCCTATCCACTCCACCTCCTCTTCAACCTATCACTTTCACCCGCACCTTCATCTACTTATCGCATTCCCAGCTACCTTCCCCCCAGCCCCACCCCCTTTTTATCTCTCAGGCCCCTTGGCCCACAAGCCTCATTCCTGATGAAGAGCTTATGCCCAAAATGTCGATTCTCCTGTTCCTCGGATGCTGGCTAAGCGACTGTGCTTTTCTAGCATAAAACTCTTCAACTCTGATCTCTAGCATCTACTGTTCTAATTTTCTCCTACATTGTTAACTATTCCAATAACTGGGAGTCAGAGCAATGTCAATGACTAGCAGTGAACTTGTGGAATATCTGTAAGGATACTATAGCATTTCAGATAAAAATTGGTACAGCTTTTGAGTATTCCGTTGCTTCATGAATGTTTGGGAATTCCAATATCACATGACATCCTCATTCATATTGATAGAATGACAGTGGAAATCTTCAAATGATCATCAAAAAAATTTGAGCAAATCCATCACAGTGCAAGGCAACCCTTGAATTGGAAACTAACTCCTGAAGGCTCAAGAAATGGTCTAATCCCAAAG
This sequence comes from Chiloscyllium punctatum, assembly GCF_047496795.1. Taxonomy (NCBI): domain Eukaryota; kingdom Metazoa; phylum Chordata; class Chondrichthyes; order Orectolobiformes; family Hemiscylliidae; genus Chiloscyllium; species Chiloscyllium punctatum. Next base: position 98,627,338 of record NC_092746.1, read on the forward strand.
ATTACACCCAAACTACTTTCCAGCATTGTGAAAGCTACTGAACACTGAAGTCGTAAAAGGATGTTAGTGACAAAAGCAAAGTGAAACAACAGAAAGCAAATTTCACCTTGATAAAACAACCAAGTCATTGCCAAGGCTGAGCTATCAGTGAGCCAGTCAGAGTTCAACAGAAGATAGCTCACATAGCAACTTGGTACATGTGAAAAGCAATCATCTCCTCAATTGTCCAAACCAAATTATGAAAATGTTTCATAAGCACAGCCATGTTAAATGTAACTAGAGAAGTCAATCCATCACTGCAAGCTGCAGATTTGGAAGAGGTGGTCTCACCAACTGCACAGAGGACAGGATGACCATCAGTCCAGAGGTACACGGTATCCCAGCAACAGACACGAATTTGCAACAGTTACAATGGCAGCAGCACTCATCACAGGAATAGCACTCCCATAAACCATAAGATATAGGAGCAGAATTAGGCCATTTGGCCCATCAAGTCTGCTCTACCACTCAATCATGGCTGAGATGTTGCTCAGCACCATTCCCTGATGTTGGAAAGGCTTTCTGAACCATTCCCACCTCCAGGGTACATTCCCTGGGCTGGCTCTCCATTCTATGGGGACTCCATTTGCAGGCCATTTTGCTACCTACCTTTTCTAAAGCTCTATGTGGAAGCAATCAACTCCCATGAAATAGTGCCCCAGCAGAAAATCAGGGGACCACTGTAGCCTGACTCTCTATAGCCCAATGACAGTACAATGGTGATGGAATACCACAGCCACCTCGCTTTCACATATTGTAGAAGGGGGTTTTCTCCTCCAAACCAATTTTCTAGCAGCTTCTTCAATAATTAAATCTGTGGTACAGGCAATTGTTCTTAAAGAGTTAATGTTGAAGTATCATTAGCTCCACCCAATCTGATGGCGTTACATAGAGTCTTTGAGTGGACACAGGAGATAGCAGATAGACAGCTGATTTTGTATGGTGATCCCAAATAATCATGTTTGACTTGTAATGTAAATTGTACTTATTGTTGTTACTCAATAAACCATCCTATGAATGAAGACCAGTGCCTTTCTTGTTTAGAGTCAACAGAGCTCGATGCAGCAAATTATCATCAAATAACCTTTGTCTGAGTTTCATGATTGGAGAAATGGCAAATACCACAAGGTGCCAGGAAAAGCAATCAGGCTAAATACCACGAATACTATGTAGATATCTGACTGCACCCTTAGGGTCACCTGTGTGTCTGCTATCACAGCTCCTCTTACAACTATTGAGCCTCCAGCCTTGCAGGTCCTCCTACCATCCTTAATAGCGAGCACAGACTTGCACAATTATATGGTCATCTCCCAATAGGTTGTATCAGTGAGCACACCGATACTGTCGACAGACATGGGGTCCCTGTGTATGCCACAAAGTCCATCCGATTAAACTAAAGGATTATTTTGAAGATGAGCAACAAGGTAGCCCCAGTGCTCTGGTTGATATTTAATCCCTTAGTCAACATTCCTAAACAACTTATCTCGCTATTATCTCACTGCGATTTGCTGTAGACAATTGGCTGCCACATTGCCTTCATTATGACAGTGGCTGCACATCAAGAGTATTTAATTGACTGTAAAGTGCTTTTAAATATACTGAGCCATGAAAAGTGCTATATAAATGCAAGTCTTTCTTTACCTTTTGCTAGGCCTGAGTTTCACTTGCTGCAAGTCTTCAATAAGAAGTGATCATCTCTTGTAAAACCCAAAGTTAGTCTCTTCATCTGCTACATTCCAACGTTGGCAAGCAGTGTCATTGAACATACGATAACACTGTACTACCATAATCCAAAGCCACTACTTCATGCCAAGATGTCTTTTGCATTGTCTGTACTTGCATACTCACTGTGTGAATTACAACTTGATGAGAACACTGCACAATTTGTTTACGTGCAAGTCATAATTCAATCATTGCATATTCCTCATGGCTGGCTTTTAAAATCAATTTTCTAAAAGTACAATAAGGTATTCAAACAGGAGAAATACACATTGTAGTGATTTATGTATGGTATGGTCTGCTGCTTGGTGAGAGATATATGTTGCATTTGATTTAATTACTTTCTAAGAACCGATGTAAAGGTCAAAACATTTGCAACTGAAATTTGTTCACAGTTATCCATTTTCTCCATTGTTTGACAATTATGTTTTTCCCACACAGCTAGAGTTACTAATTCTCCACCTAAGGATGGAAGCAAAGGAAGATGTTAAAACAGAATTGCTGGAAAAGCCTAGCAGGTCTGGCAGCATCTGGGGAGAGAAATCAGAGTTAATATTTCCAGCCTGGGGTGACCTTTTCTCAGATAAAAGGAAGATGTTGTTTGGCAATCGAACAATATGCAAGCACAGTATATAAAAATACCTCCAACAAACTATTTACAACATACATAGCAATCCCTCCCTCACTTCCAGTCTCTAACTGGGCTGGGCTGGCAAAAAGGAGGGTCATTTTTACGCTTGATAGTAACAGAAATGGGAAGTAGTGGATATACCACCCATCCAAATCACCCAATTGACACAACCAGATGATCTCTTTGATTTTGTGACAAAATAGCCGATCGTGAATAGCCAGGTACCTTTGCCTGTTTGCCCACTTTCCCTTTCACAAGACGTAAGAAGTAGGAAGGGTGTAAGTCAGGCTAGCAACTTACTATTACCTGTTTTATACCATCACAAAAAATCAAAATGATCCCACTCTGTGTGTGATTTTTCAACAATGGCAATGGTTAGTCACTGCAAAGAAAATAATCATTCATAACAGGTTAACTTCACAATTCAAATCTGAATTATGTTCTTTCAATCTCTTTTTAAATTTTCTCAATTTGGAGTCTCACCTATTTCCTCTTCCCCTCCTTCATGCATTATTCAAGGATACTGGCTCATAAATGGCAAAAGGCTAAGGGTCATTGATTTCATGATAAATCATTTAAGGCATTGCTTATATGCAAGATTAGGACCAACTCCTATTTTGCATGCCTCCTCTGATCCCATACCATTTACAGATTGAGTTAGGGAGAGTGAAACACATTTTCATTACAGCACTGGTGCTAAATTTGCCAAAGAATTACGAATCAGAGCTCATTTGTCTCTTCTTTGCCAACGTTGTTTCTTGAGAACAGGCCTCAGTTTTCCCTATTGACTTTTAAAAATGTCACTCAAACTCAAAGGCTCAAAATAGTACACCAGGCTGAACAAGAATTTGATAAGCAACAGATGTAAAGGTTAATTAAAATGCAGCTTTGCAATGATCTTTGATAATCTTTACTACATTCTTACAACTCTTCAAGCTGAACAATGTAAGCCTCATGCAAAGACAGAGCGAAAATTGTTAAAGTGGTTACATTGTGCACCATGTATAATTTATCTTCTAAAGGTTCAGGGAGCAATGCTCCATCAAATATTAATTCTTACAACCTGAATTGGCACATTTTGGAGTAGACTTTTCATATGTATGAAAATATTCTCTGCTGTGTATATTCATTTACAAAAGGGTACACTCCACAAAATGGGATCAAGAATTAGAACTACAAATCATACAGATTGTGCTAATTAGTTAAGAGATAGAATGGTACAGACTTTACTGTCAGCAACAGACAAATGTTGTTCAAAGCTCATTAAAGTTCACACTTGACCACATATTTTGCATGGATAATTAATGGAAGTGATGAGAGTGTTACTTTTCGGCTGGAGAGTTGGCAAAAAGTCCTGAAACATCTCCTTTGGGAAAAGCCCTCAAAAGGTAGGTGCATTGTATGTTTTGGATAGAAGTGAAATACTATAACTACGTGTCCCTTCTGTCTTGCCAAACCCATGTGGCCCTTACCAAGAGGCACTGACTGAGGGCATGTATCTGGCCAATTTCAATAAAGACACAATACAGACAACAAGGTAAGTGATTGAGCACATAACATAGAGTCAGAAGTGTAGCTGAGACTGAGTATTGTGTAACTGCACAGAAAAAGTGACACGAGAATGCTCAGAGCTGTGAAAGCTGGTAAAAGCCACTTAAACACACTGACAGGGAACAAAGGAGATGGCCACAGCTGAAACACTTATTGAGACACAACAATGGCTGCAACTTTCCTCACCCAGTGCTGGCTGAAATGAAAGGTGGTAGGAAACAGAACTAGCAGTTTTCCTACTTCGGATGGCAAAATTGTAAATTTGTAATAGATCCATTTAACACACCACAGCAGCTCTGAGTAGTGATACTCATCACACTGGGGGTGGGGTGGGGGGGGGGGGAGGTGGGGGTGGGGTGGGGAAAGAGTCTTCAAAAGGTATTCCACCCTAAATCTCTCTAAAGAAAAGGAAAACTGCAATGTTTGAATAAATTGTGTCCAATATTAGAGTCCAAAGTGAAAAAAAAGTCCATTAATCAATACATGACTGCATTAACAGCTCACAGAACCTTCTGCATTTGTACAACTGACAGAAGATCTAACTCAAAGCTAAAAATCACACAACCACCTGATGAAGGTGCAGTGGTCCAAAAGCTAGTGCTTATTACTAAACCTACTGGACTAAAACGTGTTGTGTGATTTTTAAAGTTTTACACCCCAGACCAACATCGGCATCTCCAAATCATGATAACTCAAAGCAGCATTTTCAGGGCACCAGGGATCCTGCAGAGAGAATACATCTCCAGAGCAAGCAGTAATATTAGGAAAGTGATCAACATGCATACCGTGCTGAGGGTGTAAATCAGTGATTAGACCACACTCGTGACAAAACAGGCTAGCCTTTGCATTGTACAGATGAACATTTCTGGCAAGAGGGTAGAATAATCCATGATAAATTCAGCATATAAATACTCCAGAGAACATCATGCAAAAGAGAGTAAGGCATATCCAAGATGGAAAAAGCAATTTTCTCATTGCAAGAAGCTGAAACAATTTGCACATGAGTGCATAGGCCAGAAGGAAGCACAAACAAAATGCAAATACAGATTGCCACTGGAGAGAAATCAGCAGAAGATTTTACCTAATTACTCTTCAACATAAAGCAGGTTGGCTTAGTCAGGTTGGAAGGTGATATGTGGCTCGTCAAAGTTGGAATGGTGTCTGCAGAACGTCATCTGCTCAACATAAAATGTCAGATGTATACCGCTTCATTATGCAACACCATAACCTTCACAGACCTGTGTGAAGTGGCTCAACACAGCAGTACAGAAATAAAACTCTTGAAAGTAAGACTGAGGCTATGCAAAGCTACCAGATTTGTGCCTAGAGGACAGATTGCTGTGACAGCCCATTTCAGAAACAAGACGAAAGATGAGGAGTTCCAAATCATAGACAACAAGAAATCTCCATATATCTCAGCTGGAGCAAGCTAACATTTGGATTGGCAACACTCAATGTGCCAAAAGAAATCTGCAATGAGCTTCAACTCAATGAGCCATTGACCACATAACAGACTATACAGGAGTATATTGTTGTGTTAAGATGTTTAAGAAGTTTCCTGAAGAATAACATTCTGAATTTAATGAAAATGTTAGGTCAATTTAATATCTACAGAGGAGTGTTCCTGCTGCCCTCAAGACCAAAGAGTTTCTTTGGCAAATAGAATTAAGGAGAATCCAAAGAGTTTTTACAAATACATTAAGGACAAAAGGATAACTAGGGAGAGAATAGGGCCCCTCAAAGATCAGCAAGGCAGCCTTTGTGTGGAGCCACAGAAAATGGGGGATGTACTAAATGAGTATATTGCATCAGTATTTACTGTGGAAAAGGATATGGAAGATATAGACTGTAGGGAAATAGATGGTGACATCTTGCAAAATGTCCATAATACAGTGGAGGAAGTACTGGATGTCTTGAAATGGGTAAAGGTGGATAAATCCCCAGTACCTGATCAGGTGTACCCGAGAAATCTGTGGGAAGCTAGAGAAATGATTGCTGGGCCTATTGCTGAGATATTTGTATCATTGATAGTCACAGGTGAGGTGCCAGAAGACTGGAAGTTGGCGAACGTGGTGCCACTGTTTAAGAAGGGTGGTAAGGACAAGCCAGGAAACTATAGACCAGTGAGCCTGATGTTGGTGGTGGGCAAGTTGTTGGAGAGAATCCTGAGGGACAGGATGTACATGTATTTGGAAAATCAAGGACTGATTAAGGATAGTCAACATGGTTTTGTGCGTGGGAAATCATGTCTCACAAACTTGATTGAGGTTTTTGAAGAAGTAACAAAGAGGATTGATGAGGGCAGAGCAATAGATGTGATCTACTATGGACTTCAGTAAGGCATTCAACAAGGTTACCCATGGGAGACTGATTAGTAAGGTTAGATCTCATGGAATACTGGGAGAACTAGCCATTTGGATACAGAACTGGCTCAGAGGTAAAAGACAGAGGGTGGTGGTGGAGGGTTGTTTTTCAGACTAGAGGCCTGTGACCAGTAAAGTGCCACAAGGATCGGTGCTGGGCCCTCTACTTTTTGTCATTTACATAAATGATTTGGATGCGAGCATAAGAGGTACAGTTAGTAAGATTGCAGATGACACCAAAATTGGAGGTGTAGTGGACAGCGAAGAGGGTTACCTCAGATCACAATAGGATCTTGACCAGATAGGCCAATGGGCTGAGAAGTGGCAGATGGAGTTTAATTCAGATAAATGCGAGGTGCTGCATTTTGAGAAAACAAATCTTAGCAGGACTTATACACCTAATTATAAGGTCCTAGCAACTGTTGCTAAACAAAGAGACCTTGGAGTGGAGATTCATAGCTCCTTCAAAGTGGAGTCGCAGGTAGATAGGATAGTGAAGAAGGCGTTTGGTATGCTTTCCTTTATTGGTCAGAGTATTGAGTACAGGAGTTGGGAGGTCATGTTGCGGCTGTACAGGACATTGGTTAGGCCACTGTTGGAATATTGCATGCAACTCTGGTCTCCTTCCTATCGGAAAGATGTTGTGAAACTTGAAACATTTACAAGGATGTTGCCAGGGTTGGAGGTTTTGAGCTGTAGGGAAAGGCTGAACAGGCTGGGGCTGGTTTCCCTGGAGCATCGGAGGCTGAAGGGTGACCTTATAGAGGTTTACAAAATTATGAGAGGCATGGGTAGGGTAAATAGACAAAGTCTTTTCCTGGGGGTCAGGGAGTCCAGAACTAGAGGTCATAGGTTTAGGATGAGAGGGCAAAGATATAAAAGAGACCTACGGGGCAACTTTTTCACACAGAGAGTAGTATGTGTATGGAATGAGCTGCCAGAGGAAGTGGTGGAGGCTGGTACAATTGCAACATTTAAAAGGCATTTGTATGGGTATATGAATAGGATGGATTTGGAGGGATATGGGCTGGGTGCTGGCAGGTGGGACTAGATTGGGTTGGGATATCTGGTTGGCATGGACGGGTTGGACAGAAGGGTCTGTTTCCATGCTGTACATCTCTATGACTCTATGACCAGCCTAAAATTGATAGCAGAGTTGAGGGAAAAGGAACTAACCAAGTCAGAGACAACCCCCAGAGAATGAATTAGCAGATTGGCAGCTGTGAAATCATGTGGAAAGCTGAGAGAATGTATTTACCTGAAGGATCTAAAAGAAAAATCTCTGAGGTCTCACTGCCCCATGCTAACCATTGAAAAAACTTTGCCATAACATGCAAAGATAAAAAGATCTCATCACCCTAGATGCAAGGATGGGTACTGGTAAATAAAGATGGGTGAAAGCAGCTGCTTTCTATTTAATTTCTGGGCAATGGTTGAGGGATACAATGAATGATCTGCTTGTTTAACACTGCGAACATACAAAGGAAAAAATAACATTTGCTGAACCTGATTAAAACCTGGTTCCAAATGCTAGGCAGACATTTCCTGATGAACCCAAATCTCAACAAGAACAATTGCAAATGGACAAGATCACAAGTGGTGTTATCACTAGAGACCCAGGTAATATTCTAGGACTCAAGTTCAAATCATGCCATGGCAGATGGTGGTTTTGAATTCAATACAAGTTGAGTCTAATGATGACCATGAAACTATTGCCGATTGTTGAAGAAAACCCATCTGATTCACTTATCTCCTTTAGGGAAATCTACCATGTTATCCAGTCTGGCCAACATGTGTCTCCATCCCTCTGAGCAATCAGGGATGGGCAATGAATACTGGTCAGACAAGCAATGTCTACATCCTGTGAATGAATTAAAAAATTAAAATTATCTAAAATCACGTGCATATGTTATATACTGACATTAAAAAGTTGTTGCCCAAATCCCAAAAAACTGCGTGCTGTAATGGAGATGCAGTGACTGAGAGATGTAAAGAGTGCAATGATTTGTTGGATTTATCAACTGTTTCTAAAATCATTGCCCAATTTATTGTTAGCTTGCAAACCATTAGGCCAACACACTCCAAGACATGGGCAGGTTTTAGTGTATGGAACAAAAAGCAGCATGCATTAAAATCAAGCAACTAGTGATTCATGATGGAAATAATGAAATATTGAATAAAAGGCAAACAACGTGCCTGATTTTGCTGCCTGTTTAGTGGATATCTGAAGGTTAAGTACTCCAATTTTATGCCTATCATATGCTTGAATGTCTCATCTCTTAGTAAGATAGTGATGTTTGTAAAACGTATGGAGGAGCTGGGCAAATAAGAGAAAAAAAGCTTTCTGATTTTCACATTAACTGTGCACGGGTACAGTTGCCAAAACAATTACTGTCCAATTTATTCCTTAATAACAGTATGTACTTTCAACTTCATTAATTTCCTGATCATGTTACTAATATAAAATCTGAGCCCAGATATATTTGCTTTTTAACATTTGATTCTGGTTATCTTTTTATACATTTTGAGATGACCCCAGTAAGATATTTCAGAGTTAATTTTAAAAGGTTAAGCTGTCCATTAAGAATTGGACAGATAAATATGATGTGACTGTAAGAACTGTGCATTCATTTCCATTTTCAACAGTAATTTCTAGCCTTTGTTGTCAATGTGAATCATTTATAATAACAGATTTTTTAAAAAAGCTTGTTATTATTTAATTATAACAATTGAGCTTTCCAATATTCATTGGACAATGATTAACTATTTGACTTCATCTTTCCTTGAGCTTTTTGAGCCAGGAACTAAAATGCTCATTCAGGCATTGTAAAAGAGGCAATGGTCTATTCATGTTCATCAGCATGAAACTTGCCCTGCTGGAAATGATCAGCTCAGTTCTCCTTGCCCCTGAGATCATATTAAGTCGGCCTCCTCATTAATAATTGACTGCTCTAAATTGGTTTCAAAATTAAAACTTTGTGGATGGATCAATACTCTGTCATTTCTTCTCAAAGAAATCTGAACTGAGAACCATGTCTTTCAACAAAACTGACATGGAATGAGATGTACCTAAATCAGTAATTAAATGTCACATTTGAGCAATAGGTAAGGGTAAATTTTTTTTGCCTCAATCCAACAATCCATTAATAGGTTAGGATTATTTGGTTTGAGAGTCTGGTGGTTATTAGCAATGAACTAGTTACATAGAGGTTTGTGAAATTAATTTCTGTCATTACATCCTATGAAACTTGCAAAACTACCATTGGTTTATTAATGTCTATTAATTTTCCTTATAAGGAAAATTCTGCAAGATGATTATGGCTCTCCCTCACAGTTAATCACTAGTTGTTTCTCCTTGACCTCATATACCAGCATTTACATTAAAGATATCATTGAACCTATTTATGATTAAATCTTCTGAATCTGAAGGCAACAGGTCCAGAGGTATGAAGTGAATCTTGTTGAGTGCCAGAACTCCATCATCTTCCCACCATTACCTTCCCACCATCACCTAAATTAGCTTCTGCGTAGGAAGAATAAAGCTTCACTTTTCTGCCCCCACTGCCAATTAAGGCCCTTAAGTAGTCAATTAAATGCAATTATTTCAGGTCTGGACAGGTTGAGAAAGAACCGTGTTGTGAAAAGTTATAGTTCTGAAGGGGTTAATGTTGAACTCTACTCAATCTAATGATGTCATACTGCCAGAGACCATCTTGGATCTCAAGAGCGAAGACTGAGATCCACAGGTCTCCCCACAGTCTTAGTGACAATATTTATCTTTCTAAAGTAACAGATTGCTGGAAGAGTCTGTTTTTGTTAAGACTCAGTTGGTGACAGAAAACTACCACCATCACAACCTGTCTTTGATCAGGCTTTCCATACCACATTTGACATCAGGGATCAGAGGTGGGCAATGATTTGAAATCCAGTAGACCCAAGAGCCGTGAATTTCAGTGGGCCCAGGAGCAGTACTGAACGTTTAACTCCCTGATAACTTTATGGCATTTAGAAATGCTAATACAGCCAGTTAGCAGCTGAAAAGTGAACCAACTGAATAGTGGAGCAGCCTGCAGAGTAAACCATGGAAAAATTAGCAAGGGCAAAACAAGACTTACCGATGAAGGCTCTTATTTCATACCTGGTAAGAAGCAGGGAAGCAAACATGAGCTCGGTGCTAGTCACAATGGCTGTTACAGATTTTGTCAGAAATGAGAATCTGAATTTATAGGAGCAATCCTGAGTAGAGATTTCGCTAGGAAACAAATAAGCATTGGATCTCCATGTGCAAGATTAAAAATCTTTGCTGAACGTAGGGATAAACTTCTAATGAACAGAACTGAACAGCCTGAGAAGTTTATAAGTTAAAAGGTAGTACTTACAATTCATGACAAATTGTGCTGCCAAAGTGGGCAAACATTACAAAGCATGGCCACAGAGTGAAAATAAAGGGCCATGGAAGTAATTAAAATGAAGGTTGCAGCATTGGTAATGTTACATTAAAGGTAACAAGAGACTATTTAAAAGCTAAGACAGTCAGCATCTAACAGGACAAGATGGCATGAAGGATATTGACGCTGTGATAAAGGTGGGTGAGACATTAGTTAAATCATGGTTCAGGCATTATTCAGACTGTAAGCACTAGGCTTTATTTTGGAAAGTCATGGAAAAGGATCAGCATTGTTTTAAGGACAAGCAAGGCAAACAATTGCCTTTTTTTGCCACAGAAAGCTGTTGCATTGATCGCAAATATGATCAGAAAACTCCGAGTGAGCAGTACTGAAATTTAGAATTGTTCTATTGCAGAATTTTAAAGTCGGACAGGTAAGGATGATCATACAGGGTGAATTTATTGTAGGATTAAATATGTTAAAGCAAGGCAAGTAAAGTAGTATCTACAGAATTAAAAAGCTTTGAACTTCATATAACAAATAATCACAATAGGCAGAAATAGCAGGAGAAATAATGCCTAGCAGATTTAACTTCAGAGTTGGGCCAAATAAATCATAGGATTGGGCATCTTGGAGTAAACTTCTTAAGATACAGAATTGTTTCAAAGATCAATACTAAATCATAAACTGAAAAAAGAAACATGTCAATCTGCTCAATAGGACCTGTAGTATTACAACTCACCAAAATATAAAAGGAAGGGACAGATAATTTTGTTGAAGTTCTACAAGATTTTGATAATTAATCTGAGAAAAAAATAAGATTCATGAAGAAGCAAAATTCAACACAAGAGTTAGAACTACATTAGAATCTGTTGATAATCTTATTAATGATCTCTACAGATTTGTGGAAAATGTGACTGTCGAGCTTTAAAATCAGAATTCATAAGAGATTGCATTATTTTGGAAATACTGATGTATCTTTAAAGTAAGTAAAATAATGCAGATGCTGGAAATCAGAAATAAACACAGAGAATGCTGGAGAAACACAACAGGTCTGGCAGCATCTATGGAGAGAAAAACAGAATGAACATTTCAAGTCCAATGTGACTTCTAAGTCCGAGTTCTGAAGAAGATTCATACTGGAATCCAAATGTTAATTGTGCTTCCCTTTCCACAGATGCTGCCAGAATTGTTGAGTCTCTCCAGCATTCTCTGTGTTTGTTACTGATGTATTATTATGCAAATAAGAATGAACTTTGGAGAACCCGATTCAGATTTTGCAGGAAGAATCACAGAGAAATCTGTAATCTGAATTTTTTCATCCCAAGTCCTAATATCAGTAGAAAACCTGCCAGCAACCAGATTACCAGCACCATGGACAATTTAGCATGGTCCATTCACCTGACCTGCACAGCTTTGGACTGCGGGAGGAAACCAGAGCACCCAGAGGAAACCTACACAGAGAGATTGTGCAAACTCCACACAGACAGTTGCCCGAGACTGGAATCGAACCTGGGACTCTGGTACTGTGAGGCAGCAGTGCTAACTACTGAGCCACTGTGCCACCCCTAAAAAGGCCTCTCAATGCCCTTTAACCTCTGTACCAAACCAATCTAATCTGAGCCCATCTAGTTCTCACCAGCCCACCCTAACACATTCCCCTCCCTCCCTCCCTAATCCTGTAACTTTGCATTTCTAATGGCTAATTCATCTACCCTGCACATCTTTGTGACTGTGGGAGGTTAATCTAATAGCCAAAAAAAGCTAAAATAAGTGAAGAGGGCATTCATTGGATTGCATAACTTTGCCACAATTTGTTAACACAACATTATCATAATTCCAATGATTGTACCTTCTCAATGTCTGCTTCTTTAATTCAGTAAATATCCCATGAGACACTGGGACTCTGCATTTTAGTAGACAGATTCATTGCTTCTATGTGCTATCCTGCTGATTATAATGAGCCTTTATTATTTCAAAAGCTGTAATTCCCTTCACATCGGATTTATTGAGGGCTCAGCTCTTGCTCCCATACAGCACAAGTTTCCATGTGAGTGATCTTCCAAATTGCTTGTCCAAATGCAGGCTGATGTTGGACACCCTCCATACTTGGATGACAAGGTGTACAGCAGGCAAATGGTAGCCTTGTCTTCATTTCAGCGTTGCTATCTCCATTTGTGGTCACTTTCTCTCCCAGAAACTGAAATCGATCTACTTTCAATGTGGTTACAATTGAAACAGCAAAATGTACTTACCTAAATTGCCAGCAAGTCAGCTTTGCTGTTAATGCTCAATCCAGATTTCAGACTTGACCTTCTCAGTTATTCAGCTACCATGGATAGTTTAGTTATTTTTGCCATTTGGATTGTGTTATAAGTACATCAAATGTTCCAGATGTTGTGGTCACAAAAACTAGCCCCCAAGATCTTTTGGACGATTTCTCTTTTATCTTTTTTATGCCTGTGATACTTGTAAACAGTGCAAAGGCCTTTGAATTAGCCTGACACGCAGAGCAAAAGCCTGAGCTGGTTTGGAGCACCACAGCACTTTAATATGGCCTATTCAAACAGGCAAATGGCGTGGTGCATGTCCTTGGAGATAAGAGAAAGCCATACAATTCCAGCAAAGGAGTCAGCCAAGGCTATCTGCTTCCAGCACGATTTTCCCAGAGCTGAGCAACATACTCAACGGTAAGTAGCCAAGGCAATCATACCCTAATGAGATGCAAAGAGCTTATTGAACAGCTGCAGGAAATTAGTGGAGCCTTTAAATTAGTAAATGTGGGGAGTGAAGTAACGAAAGTAATCACCTTTAATGAGGTGCAAAGAGCTTATCTAACAGCTGGGTCTGCCCAGTATAGCTGGCTCCTTTATTACATTCGATGCAGCACCTTTGCGATTAAGTACTATGGTGTTGGAATATGGTGAGTTGTAATTGTCCATCTATGAATGGTTGGTGGCCCAAAGTCTGGGTAATGTCAGTGGAGAGGACTGGATGTGAATTTGAATCATACAGAGCATATTATGATAATGATCTGGTTGCAAAATGATTGAAAGATATTGGCTGGACATTTGTTCCCCAAAGACCATCTGAGGAAAAGGTGCCCTATTTGACTTGATGGGGGTGTGCGAACATAGAACATAGGACAGTACAGCAAAGTACAGGCCCTTTGACCCTTCGGTGTTATGCTGCCCTTTTATCCTACTCTAAGATCAGACTAAGCTACATACCCTTCATTGTACGATCTTCCACGTGCCTATCCAAGATCTATGGACATGGACCCCAAGATCACTCTGTTCCTCCACACTGCCAAGGATCCTGCCTTTAATCCTGTATTCTGCATTCAACTTTAACCTTTCAAAGTGAATCACTACACTTTTTGAGGTTGAACTCCATCTGCCATTTCTCAGCCCAGCTCTGTATCCTGTCAATGTACCGTTGTAACCTACAACAGCACTCCAAAGCATCTACCAATTCACCAAACTTTGTGTCATCGGTAAACCTACTAACGCACTCTTCCACGTCCTCATCCCAGTTATTTATAAAAATCACAGAGAGTAGAGGTCCCAGAAGAGATCTGTGCAGAACAGCACTGGTCACCGAACTCCAGGCTAAATACTTTCCATTTACTATCACCCTCTGTCTTCTATGAGCCAGACAATTCTGTATCCAGACAGCCAGATTTCCTTGTATCTGGATTAGTGGTGCTGGAAGAGCACAGCAGTTCAGGCAGCATCCAAGTAGCTTCGAAATCGACGTTTCGGGCAAAAGCCCTTCATCAGGAATAATGAAGGGCTTTTGCCCGAAACGTCGATTTCGAAGCTACTTGGATGCTGCCTGAACTGCTGTGCTCTTCCAGCACCACTAATCCAGAATGTGGTTTCCAGCATCTGCAGTCATTGTTTTTAACCGAGATTTCCCCGTATCCCATACCTACCTACTCTGTCTGAATGAGCCTACCATGAGGAACCTTATCAAATACCTTGCTAATATCCATGTACACCACATCCACGGCTCTACCTTCATCAATGTGTTTTGTCACATCCTCAAAGGATTCAAGAAGGTTTGTGAGGCATAGCCCATCCTCACAAAGCCATGCTGACTATCTATAATCAAACTATGGTTTTCCAAGTAATCATAAATCCTGTTTCAGAATCCTCTCCAATACTTTGCCAACCACAGACATGAGACTGACTGGTTTGTAATTCCCAGGATTATCCTTAGTCCCTTTCTTGAACAAGAGAATAATATTTGCTATCCTCCAATCATCTGGCACTACTCCACTGGTCAGCAAGGATGCAAAGATCATTGCCAAAGGCACAGCAATCTCTTCCCTCACTTCCTGTAGTAACCTAGGGTATTTCCCTAGAAGATTTATCTCTCATTAAGATTTTCAAAATTTTCAGCACATCCTCCTACTTAACATCAACCTTTACAAACATATCAGTCTGTTTCATACTGGCCTCACAAATGTCAAAGTCCCTTTCAACAGTGAATACTGAAGCAAAGTATTCATTAAGGACCTCCCCTACTTCCTCCGACTCCAGGCACAAGTTCCCTCCACTACCCCTAATCGGCCCAACACTCACTCTGGCCATCCTCTTGTTCCTCACATAAGTGTAGAAACCTGAATAAAGTGGCTGCAGGGAATGCAAAGTTGCAAATTGGAATGTTTTAAGGTCAACCTTAGTCGTCTCGCACAAGTTCCCTTTGTTTTGTTCAATATTGTTTCCCTTCATCTTCAACCTCCTATTCCATCAACCGTCTCATTCCCATGCCTTGGTGCTTTCACAAGATTTTCCAAATGTGGCAAGAAAACTAGGTCTGTGCCAAACCCAAACTTAAATGACCAGTATTGACCTGCCAATCACTCAAAATAAGCTCTGCTGGACAGAATGTGTCATAATTTGCATAACTAACACCAGAATCCCGAGCTATTTGCTCTACTTGGTTATAACTGGAGTTTCTCAGGGTGAACGGCAAAAGTATTTCGGAGATGTTCATAAAACATCCCTGGAGATGTCAAGCACCCCAGCCAACTCCTGAGATATACTGGCTTGTGACTAATCAAAATGGAGAATGCTCAATATATTGAGAGAAATGAAACTATTGCAAGACTTCATGAGAATAGACAGAGGATGAAGTGAGGCATCAGAGGGACTGCCTCAGAAGAGAAGTGTGTCTGTCGGATCTGGTCATGAACATTCATTGTAAAACAGAATTAATGAAATTCCAGGGCCAAGTAAAGAGGAAATTCAGCACCAAATCCCTCACAGCACAGCTGGTACACATTTCAAGTTTCTCCCTCCAACTTGAAATGCCACAATTTGCATTCTAGTAAGATCTGGTATTTTTTATTACACCCTTTATAGCATTGATAAGGAATACTGGTGGCACTTGGAAGAGAACGTTCCAAGATTACGTCAGAACGTCCATTCAGCTGATCACTGGCCAGGCCCAATGGGACATAGGGAAAGCTGCAAAGGAAGATAAATTGATCTCAAGAACATTGACATAGGAACATAAGAAAGAGCAGGGATAGGTCATTCAGCCCCTCAGGTCTGTCCTGCCATTCTGTACGATCATGCCTGATCTGCCTGTATGGTATTTCTGATCATGTGAGGGTCAGTCAGGCTTGCTGGTCTCATCCATACTCACTTGTTTATAGTCAAAGGTCTGGGCTGACCTTCACGAATCATAATGAAAGATGATGAAGAATGTGATCATCTCACATTTTGAATTTTGAATTATGAGTATGTTTAATATTTATAAAGTAAATCTCAATGTGGGACAACCATTGCTAAACTAAACTGATAAATCATAACAACCCATGGATTACTTCCCATTGGATGTCATTAAACTCGCATAGTTACCTATGATTTGGTCTGGACACGAATGGCAACTTTCTACACATTGGTAGGTTGAATATTCTGCAGGCTATAGATGAAAGATTCAACCTGTGGGATGTTGGCTGCTGAGTTGTGTCTTCTCGTGTTAAAGTTCTTGAATCCAGACCTGTTCCTTGGGTCATATGACTTCCTTCAGTCATGACCTTGTAAAGATAGACAGAGAGAGAGAGAAGTAGTGCTCTGGTGTACCGATCTTTTAGAATTGTGTTCCTTATATTTATTCCTTCTTTTCCCTGCAGTTTGCCTTTCCTTTCTGAGGTTATCTCAGTTGTATGGCTTTCTGATGGATCTACTGTGATTGCAACAAAATACAAAAATTGTCCTGTTTTGTTCCCTGAACAGAAAGCTTTGATTGAATGCTTATTTTTTCCCATCCCTCGTCTAGCTGTTAATGGGGAACAATGAGAACTCCTAATCTTGAATCCTATGCAGTAGTTTAAGTGCCTTTGGATGGGCTCAGTTATCTCCTTGATTCTACTTTCAAAAGCTGATTTGGGGGCAGATGTTCACAGATAAAGGGATGGGTGGAAAATGGGAAGCATTTGGAAATGAGATAATGAGAGTCCAGAGACAGATATATTCCTGTTAAGGTGAATGAAAAGACTGGTAGATTGAATGACTAGAGAAATTGAGGATTTGGCTCAGAAAAAGAAGGAAGCATTTGTCAGGTATAGACAGGATAGATCAAGTGAATCCCCAGAAGAGTATAAAGGCAGTAGGTGTATGCTTAAGAGGGAAATCAGGAGGGCAAAAAGGGGACATGAAATACCTTTGGCAAGGAGAATCCAAAGGGTTCTTACAAATACACTAAGGACAAAAAGGTAACGAGGGAGAAAATAGGGTCCGTTGGATGCTGCCTGAACTGCTGTGCTCTTCCAGCACCACTAATCTAGTATTTGCTTTCCAGCATCTGCAGTCATTGTTTTTACCTTGTTTTTCCCTCAAAGATCAGCAAGGTAGCCTTTCTGTGAAACCGCAGGAGATGGGGAGTTACTAAATGAATATTTTACATCAGTGTTTACCATGGAGAAGGACATGGAAGATATAGAGTATCAGGAAATAGATGGTGACATCTTGAAAAATGTCCATATTACAGAGGAGGAAGTGTTGGATGTCTTGAAATGCATAAAGGTGGATAAATCCCCAGGACCTGATCAGGTGTACCCTTGGACTCTGTGGGAAGCTAGCGAACTGATTGCCGGGCTGCTTGCTGAGATATTTGTATCATCGATAGTCACAGGTGAGGTGCTGGATGACTGGAGGTTGGCAAACGTGGTGCCACTATGGAAGAAAGGTGGGAAGGGCGCCAGGGAACAATAGACCAGTGAGTCTGACAACGGTGGTAGGCAAGTTGTTGGAGGGAATCCTGATGGATAGGATGTACATGTATTTGGAAAGGCAAGGACTGATTAGAAATAGTCAACATGGCTTTGTGCATGGGAAATCATGTTTCACAAAATTGATTGAGTTCTTTGTGGAAGTAACAAAGAGAACAGAGTGGTAGATGTGATCTATATGGACTTTAGTGAAGCGTTCAACAAGGTTCCCCATGGGAGACTGGTTAGCAAGGTTAGATCTCATGGAATATAGGGAGTCCAGACTAGAGGATATAGGTTTAGGGTGAGAGGGGAAAGATACAAAAGAGACCTAAGGGGCAACTTTTTCATGCAGAGGGTCATACATGAATGGAATAAGCTGCCAGACGAAGTGGTGGAGGCGAGCAAATCTGCAACATTGAAAAGGCACAAGCCTTGGCCAGACTCTTGCATCCACTGAAAACATCAAACAATGCATCAGTGCTGTTCAGAAATGCCAGTCAGCTCAGGGTCTGGGCCTTCCAGTCTCCAAGACTAATGAACTACTGATCAATCCACATGCATTCTTTTTGAGAGGAAGAAGTAGGGGGTCTTGTTGAAACCTATAAAATCCTAAATCTTGACATGGTAAATGCAGGAAAAATGTTCCAAATAACTGGGGAGCTTAGAACAAAGGCTCACAATGTAAAGATATGAGGAAGGCCATTTAGAACTGAGACAATGAGATTTTTATTCAGCCAGAGTGTGGTGAACCTGTGAAATTCTCTGCCTTGGAAGGTGTTTGCGGTCAAAACATTGAATGTTTTCAAAAAGGAGTGAGATATAGTTCTTTGGGCTGAAAAGATCAAAGAGGATAGGGTGAAAACAGGAGCAAACACTAAGTTAGAAGATCATTCATGGTCATATTGAATGCCAGAGCAAACTTGAAGGGCTGAAACGACCTAGTCTTGCTTTTACTTTCTATCTTTCAAGTGCAAATCTGCCTCATTACATTTTCTCCCCCTTTGGAAAACCTAATTTTGGGCATATGATTTTTAATCCTTATTGACACAATCATACCTACAAATGTATATTTGTTACACTCAGCATCATACCCTAAACTTATTCATGGTTAACATTGAGAAAGCAAATAGCGCAGTTCAAATCTGCTTTGATGAATAATAAATCATAAAATTCACAGGACCACAAGTTAAATATATGGTAAACAAACAAATTGCAGCCAGCTTAGGGAGCCCTGGCATAGAATTATTTGCCAATCATTTAGCCTATTGTTGGTTCCATATTTTACACTTTAAAGGCATTCATTGTCCCTAAAGACATTATATTTTGCCCATACACGTGGTCCTAAAATGGAATTATACACAGCTGTAAATTTCTATGCAGCTATATTATTCTGTCTTCCTTCAATTTAGAAACCTTGACCTCTCCTTTCAAAATACTGACATAAAGCTTTTGACATACAAATTGTTTTGTTTATGATTGTGACTAGCATTTCCAATAAAGGCATAAATATTTTTCACACAAAAAAAAATCACTTGTCACATTTGCTTCCAAAATGGTTACAAATTTATTTTCTGATTCGCTCTCCAGTCAGGCAGTTTGTTGCTGTTGAATATGATGCTGTCAGCTTTGTTTCTGACTATATGCAAGACAGTTAACAATTTCAGCCTGAAGTTTCATATCGAAAATATATATATTTTTAATTTTCCAGTAAGAACTAATGCAGCATTAAGTTTGAAAGTTAAAAGCAAAAGGTACTGAAAATCTTTAGCAGGTCAGATAGGTTTAGGGAGAGAAATTGAGTTAGAAGGATGAATTTTCCCAATATATAGTGAAAGGTAGATGACAGTGAATTTCATGAAGGGTTCCCATGAGGTCTGTTGACTTTTCTGACGTAATTCTTCCCTCATTAAGTATACAGGGTGTAAATCCCACACAATCCTCGATAAGCAGATGAAGAAATGCCCACCGATGATGGGACCTTGCAGTGTTTATGCTCTGAAGCTTTATTCAAACCTGACAGAGTCACCATTTCAAACATCCTTAGTGTGCTGCTAAGTAATTCTAATTGATATAGCTACAGAGAGGTAAGCTGGCAACCCCTTTCGCATTACAGGGACTTGGAGATTCTAGTGGATGGAATGGTAATTTGCTTTGATTTGCTTTGATTTGATTTGACTTACTCTTGTCACATGTACCAAGATACAATGAAAAGTATTGTGCACTGTCCTGACAAATCACACCTTGCATCAGTGTATCAGGGTAATAGAACAGAACGCAGAATATAATGAAACAGCTACACAGAAAGTGCAGGTTTAAAAGTGCAGAGAAATATCAACTCTAGTATATGATGGGCCATCTCTCTCCTTAGGAACACCAGAGGAGACCTTAGAGCCAGATGCTAACAGCCAAGTCTGAAGTACCCAGTGTGGTGTTGATAGTCTGGAGGAACTTCACAATGCTACCAGAAGGCTAATAACCTTTTGTTCTCTGTAAGAGTAAGTGCCACATCTCTCTGCCAACTCACACTCTAATTGCAGCCACTTCCCTCCAAGGCTCATGATCTATTGCTTCACTATTCCATGCAACATCCTCCCTTCATCCACTCCACCCCTCCATTTGTCCTCCCTCTTCCACTTCCTCCTTTCCAATTTGGGACACTTCACCACCTTAATTGGAGGACCAGCCCCTGACTGAACATAACCTCCTCCTTTCACTGGACTGAAGACTACACCACGTAGGCATGGGCATTTGGTTGAAGTACATGTCATGTTTGCTGCTGGCAGATACGATAGATCTGACATTGATTTGGTATGATACTGTATGCCAACTTGTTTGCTCCTTGACTGTCCAATGCTGGCACGTTCCAATGTACAATAATGAATTGATGAACTGCATTGTAGGTTAGTCTGAGATGCTCCATAATGATTTGAGGAGGTTGGCGATTTCCTGGCACTAACCTCCATGGGTGGAAGGTGCAGGGGAGGTCAGAGAGTTATAGAGATGTACAGTATGGAAACAGATCCTTCGGTCCAACCGGTCCATGCCAACCAGATATCCTAACCCAATTTAGTCCCACCTGCCAGCACCTGGCCCATATCCATCCAAACCCTTCCTATTCATATACCCATCCAAATGTCTTTTAAATGTTGCAATTGTAC
Organism: Chiloscyllium punctatum; assembly: GCF_047496795.1. Lineage (NCBI taxonomy): Eukaryota > Metazoa > Chordata > Chondrichthyes > Orectolobiformes > Hemiscylliidae > Chiloscyllium > Chiloscyllium punctatum. Next base: position 98,648,415 of record NC_092746.1, read on the forward strand.
CAGCTTCCACCACTTCCTCTGGCAGCTCATTCCTTACACGTACCACCCTCTGTGTGAAAAAGTTGCCCCTTAGGTCTCTTTTATATCTTTCCCCTCTCACCCTAAACCTATGCCCTCTAGTTCTGGACTCCCCAGCCCCAGGGAAAAGACTTTTTCTATTTATCCTATCCATGCCCCTCATAATTTTGTAAACCTCGATAAGGTCATCCTTCAGCTTCCGATGCTCCAGGGAAAACAGCCCCAGCCTGTGCAGCCTCTCCCTATAGCTCAAATCCTCCAACCCTGGCAACATCCTTTGTAGATCTTTTCTGATCCCTTTCATGTTTCACAACATTTTTCCGATACTAAGGAGACCAGAACTGCATGCAATATTCCAACAGTGGCCTAACCAATGTCCTGTACAGCCGCAACATAACCTCCCAACTCCTGTGCTCAATACTCTGACCAATAAAGGAAAGCATACCAAACGCCTTCTTCAATATCCTATCTACCTGTGACTCCACTTTCAAGGAGCTATGAACCTGCACTCCAAGATCTCTTTGTTCAGCAACACTCCATAGAACCTTACCAGGTGATGGCTTAGTTGCATTATCACTGGACTAGTCATCCAGAAACCTGGGCAATGTTCTTGGGAGTGAGATTCAAATCCTGCCAAGACAGCTGGAGCAATTTGAATTCAATAAAAACCTGACTAATGTTGATCGTGACACTGTTGTTAATTGTTGAAAACTTCTTCTGGTTCACTAACGTTCTTTCAAGAAGTTCACTAATGTTCTTTCTGGAGTCCTACATGTGACTCCAGACCCATAGCAATGTGGTTGAGTCTTAAGTGGCCACATTAGGGATGGGCAATAAATGCTGGCCTAGTCAATGACAACCATGTCCTATGAATGAATATTAAAGGACGATTTTTCCCATGGAGTGGGGCTTGAGTTGTTGGGGAACACTGGCCAGCATTAGGAAGGGGCTAGAGGTTACTGCTCTAACCTTTAATTGGAAAAGTGATACTGTCCAGCTCCTCACTGGGATCTAGGAGTGGTATGACTTACATGTAAATAAGGGGAAATTAAATAGTTATTCAATGTTAATGCATGCAACCGGGCCCTGGCTGTGAACACAGTGAAATTCTGTTCTGTAGACCAGAATATTAATTCTGATTTCTCTCCACAAGTGCTGCCAGATGTATTGAGCTTTTCCAACAATTCCTGGTTTTGTTTGTGTTTGAGATTCTTATTAAAATCGTCAGGGGAAAATTTGACTTCTTTTTCCCGACATCGAGAAACTTAGTTTCTCATTCTCGCCATATTCTCCTAAGGTCGTAATTTGAAATGTCGCTCAAGCAACTAGGAAAATTCCGCTCACAGTTTCAGGTTGACTGACCTTTCATCAAACTGGGAGAGAGAAAGAAAAGTGAGAGGAAGCTACGCAAAGACCAAACGTGAAAGTCTGCGACAGGTTGGAGGGCAGGAGATATTGAATAATCCTTCATTATTTCAGGATAAAGTTTCCAGCAATTGTTGCCCCCCTGCTCTGCCAAAATATGCAGGAGATAGACTATGAGCTTTCTTTGAGCTGAATGCTCAACCATATCTCGATGTCAACCAGCTCCATCTCTCTGTTTTTCCCATATCAAACAGTGCTTTTTCTTGGTGTTATAGAGTCATAGAGGCATAGGGATGTACACCCAGAAACAGATCCTTCAGTGTCGACCAAATATCCTAAATTGATCTCGTTGGTTTGCCGATATTTAGCGCATATCCTTCTAAACTCTCCCTATTCAAGTCCCCTTCCAGTTGCCTTTTAAATGTCATAATTGTATCAACCTCCACTACATCTTCTGACTCATTCCATACATGCTCCACACTCTATGTGATACAGTTGCCCCTTAGATCCCTTTTAAATCTTTTCCCTCTCACCTTAAACCTATGCCATCTAGTTTTGGACTCCCCCAACCTGGGAAAAGTCTTGGCTATTCACTCTATTCATGCCCCACATGATATTATAAACCTCTATAAGGTCATGCCTCAGCCTCCGAAACTCCAGGGGAAATAGCCCCAGCCTATTCAGCCTCTCCCTATAGCTCAAACCTTCCAAAGCTGGCAGCATCCTTGGAGATCATTTCTGCATCCTTTCAAATTTCACAACATCTTTCAGATAGCAAGGAGACCAGATTTGCACACAGTATTCCAAAAGTGGTCTAACCAATGTCCTGTACAGATGAACAAGTTGAAAATGGTGCTACTAAATACCATTCCACACTCAAACTTTCCTGGTCACGAATCACTGTCCGAAAACCTCAAATTTGTTTGGAACTCCACAACTTTCAGCTCTGTGACACATCTGTTTTTCCACTAAGACTTGTGTTCCCTTCGCACTCAAATAGGATGTATAAATGTCATTCTTTGTCAGCATTGAGTTGATGCATTGGTCATCTCTCATTAGTAGCACTTCATCAAGTTGACTGCAGAGATTCGTAATGGACGCAACCAACATCTTTTTAACGGCAACTTGAGCTGAGGGGTAAATACCCCTGAAATAAAAGCAAAACACCATGGATGCTGAAAACCTGTATTACAGACAGAAAATGCTGGAGAAACTCATCCAGGATGGCAGCATCCATGGAGAAATAAAGAGTTAAAGCTTTGAGCCAGATTTGAATGTTAGAGAGGTATCCAGCACGGAAACAGACACTTTAGTCAAACTCACCCATGCTGATCAGATATCCTATATAAATCTAGTCCCATTTGTCAGCACATGGCCCATATCCCTTTAAACACTTCCTATTTATATACCTATCCAGTTGCTTTTTAAATGTTGTAATGAACCAGCCTCTACCACTTGCTCTGGCAGCTAATTTCATACACGTATCACCCTCTGCATGAAAAAGTTGCCCTTAATGTCCCTTTTAAATCTTTCCCCTCTCACCTTAAATCTATGCCCCCTTGTTTTGGACTCCCCCATCCCAAGGAAAAAAGACTTTGCCTATTTACCCTATCTATGACATACATGATTTTATAAACCTCCGTAAGATCACCCTGAGCCTGTGATGCTTCTGGGAAAGTAGCCCCAACCTATTCTGCCCCGGTCAAACCCTACAACTCTGTCAAAATCCTAGTAAATCTTTTCTGAACCCTTTCAAGTTTCACAACATCCTTTCTATGGGAGGGACTCATACAATCATAGAGTCATAGAGATGTACAGCATGGAAACAGACCCTTCGGTCCAACCGGTCCATGCCAACGAGATACCCCAACCCAATCTAGTCCCAATTGCCAGCACCCGGCCCATATCCCTCCAAACCCTTCCTATTCATATACCCATCCAAATGCCTTTTAAATGTTGCAATTGTACCAGCCTCTACCACATCCTCTGGCAGCTCATTCCATACATGTACCACCTGCGTGAAAAGGTTGCCCCTTAGGTCTCTTTTATATCTTTCCCCTCTCACCCTAAACCTATGCCCTCTAGTTCTGGACTCCCCCACCCCAGGGAAAAGACTTTGTCTCTTTATCCTATCCATAATTTTGTAAACCTCTATAAGGTCACCCTTCAGCCTCCAACGCTCCAGGGAAAACAGCCCCAGCCTGTTCAGTCTCTCCCTACAGATCAAATACCCAACCCTGGCAACATGCTTGTAAATCTTTTCTGAACCCTTTCAAGTTTCACAACATCTTTCCGATAGGAAGGAGACTAGAATTTCACGCAATATTCCAACAGTAGCCTAACCAATGTCCTATACAACCGCAACATGACCTCCCAACTCCCATACTCAATGCTCTGAACAATAAAGGAAAGTATACCAAACACCTTCTTCACTATCCGATCTACCTGCGACTCCAATTTCAAAGAGCTATGAACTTGCACTCCAAGGTTCAGCAGTATTCCCTAGGACCTTACTATTAAGTGTATAAGTCCTGTTAAGATTTGCTTTCCCAAAATGCAGCACCTCACATTTATCTGAATTAAACACCATCTGCCACTTCTCAGCCCATTGGCCCATCTGATCAAGATCCTGTTGTTATCTGAGGGTACCTTCTTCGCTGTCCGCCACACCTCCAATTTTGGTGTCATCTGCAAACTTACTAACTATACCTCTTATGCTTGCATCCAAATCATTTATATCAATGACAAAAAGTAGAGGACCCAGCACTGATCCTTGTGGTACTCCACTGGTCACAGGCCTCCAGTCTGAAAAACAACTCTCCACCACCACCCTCTGTCTTTTACCTTTGAGCCAGTACTGTATCCAAATGGCTAGTTCTCCCTGTATTCCATGAGATCTAACCTCGCTACCCAGTCTCCCATGGGGAGCCTTGTCGAACGCCTTACTGAAGTCCACATAGATCACATCTACTGTTCTGCCCTCATCAATCCTCTTTGTTGCTTCTTCAAAAAACTCAATCAGGTTTGTGAGATATGATTTCCCATGCACAAAACCATATTCACTATCCTTAATCAGTACTTGCCTTTCCAAATACATGTACTTCCTGTCCCTCAGGCTTCCTTCCAACAACTTGCCCACCACCGACTTGCAATACTCCAGAAGTGGACTAACCAATGTCCTGTTCAGTCACAACATGATCTCCCAACTCCTATACTCATTGCATTGACCAATAAAGGCAAGCTTAGCAAACATTTTCTTCACTATCGTATCTAACTGTTATTCCAATTTCAAGGGACGATAAACCTGTTCTCCAAGGTCTCTTTGTTCAGCAACAATCCCCCAGGACCTTATCATTAAGTATAAAAGTCCTGTTCTGATTTGCCTTTCTAAAATACAACACTTCATGTTTATCTAAATTAAACTCCATCTGCCACTCCTCAGCCCATTGGCCCATCTGATCAAGGTCCTCGTGTACTTTGAGGTAACCTTCTTCGTGGTCTACTCCACATCCAATTTTAGTGTCATCTGCAAACTTACTAATTATACTTCCTACTTCTTCAGAACTAGATCAGAACATCAGAACCCTTTGTGTACTTTCAGCCAGTTCTAGAAGAGATTCATACCAGGCTTGAAACCAGTTTCACTCTCCACAGATGCTGCCAGCCCTGCAGAGTTTCTCCTGAGTTATCCAAGTGTGTTTGAAAATAAATCCTGACCTTGTCAGCAACATTAATTCCCTGAAAATCTTAGAAGAACATCACAAACAACAGGTTTGGTTTAATTTATGGATATGTCCCTGATATTATGGGAAATGCAAGCATCACAGTAATGTTTGGATCAGTCATACAGAGTCTCAGGTCATTTGATGGTTGGAATTTAAATTAAGTGAATCAAATCCAGATTTGAAAGTTGGTTTCTGCAATGGTAACTGTGAAACTGTCATTGATTATTGTACAATCATATTTGGTTTATCAATTCCCTTTAGAAAAGGGTATTCTTACATAAAACTGTAGATGCTGGAAATCTGAAACAAAAACAGAAATTATTGGAGAAACTCAGCAGGATTGGCAGCACTTGTGGAGAGGGAAACAGAGTTAATGTTCTAATTCCTTGGAACTGAAAATAGCTGGTAAAGAATGGTATGTATGCTGGTACAGGAGGGGTTGAGTGGATGAGTGAATAGAATAAATGGATACAGTGCCCAGAGAGAGAGATAGAGAGAGAGAGAGAGAGAGAGAGAATTGAATTGAATTTATTGTCATGTGTACTGAGACACAGTGAATAGCTTTGTCTCACAAGCAATACAGGCAGATCACAGAGTTAAGAAGAATAGATAAGTAAATAATAGGCAAACAGTGGCAAAAACAAAAGCACACAGGTACAGGTGAATGTTAAGAGTTTGTGAGTCCATTCAGTATTCTAACAACAGTAAGGGAGAAACTGTTTCAAAATCAGCTGGTACATGCGCTCAGGCTTCTGTACCTTCTCCCCGATGGTGGAGGTTGGATAAAAACATTGCCAGCATGGGATGGATCTCTGAGAATGCAGGCAGCCTTTCCTTAACAGCGGCAAGATTAGAGTGGTGCTGGAAAAGCACAGCAGGTCAGGCAGCATCAAAGGGGGAGGAATATCAACGTTTCAGGCAAAAGCCCTTCATTTCTGATGAAGGGCTTTTGCCCGAAACATCAATTTTCGTGCTCCTCGAATGCTGCCTGACCTGCTGTGCTTTTCCATCACCACTCTAATCTTGACTCTGATCTCCAGCATCTGTTGTCCTCACTTTTGCCTTTTTCCTTAACAATGGGCCTGGTAGATGGATTCTATAGATGGGAGGTTGGCCTTTGTGATTGTCCAGGCCAAGTTCACCACCCTCTGTAACCAAACTTAAATGGTACAGTTGCCATACCAGGTAGTGAGGCATCCAGACAGAATGCTCCCAATGGCGCACCTGTAAAAGTTGGCAAGGCTAAGTGCCGTCATACCAAGTTTCCTCAGCTGAGGACAAAGAGACGTTGTTGGGCCTTTGTAACCAGTGCATCCACATGAAGAGTCGAAGAAAGCTTGTTGTGAATGACCACTCCTAGAAGCTTGCCACTCTCCACTTGTTCCACCTCTGTGCTCTTGACGTGTAGGGGCATGAGTAACATCCTGCTGAAAGTCAAAATGAATTGGTTTTGCCAGCATCAAGGGCTACGTTTTTCTCGGTGCACCATTTTTCCAGGTCTTCCACCTCCCGCCTGTATCTGTTTCATCACCATCTGAGATTCGACCAACTATGGTGGTGTCATCAGTGAACTTGTAAATGGCATTAGTCTGGTATTTGGCGACGCAGTCATGGGTATTCAGTGAGTATAGCAGAGGGCTGAATATGCACCCCTGGGGGCTCCAGTGTTGAGTGCTAGTGAGGATGAAATATTGTCCCCAGTTTTCACTGACTGTGGCCTGTGGGTCAGGAAACTGAGGATCCCGTTGCAGAGAGTGGGGCTTAGTCCGAGATCACTAAGTTTAGTAATCAGTCTCAAGGGGATAATAACGTTGAAGGCTGAGCTGTAGTCAATAGTAGGATTCTTATGTTGCTGTTCTTGGTGTCAAGATGTTCTTGGGAGGAGTGAAGCGCAAGTGACATGGCATCTGACATGGATCAGTTGGTCCGAAAGGCAAATTGGAGTGGATCAAGAGTAGTGTGGAGGCTGGAGTTGATTAATGCCATGACCAGCCTTTCAAAGCACTTAGGGCCACTGGGCAGTAGTCATTGAGACATGCTGCATAAGACTTCTTAGGCATAGGGATGCTGTTGGCCCTCTTGAAAGAGGCAGGGACAGAAGTCTGCTCCAGGGAGAGGTTGAAGATGTCTGAGAAGACCTCTACCAGTTGACCTGTGCATGCTCTGAGTGCATGGCCTGTACTCCATCTGGTCCCATCGCTTTTCTTGGATTCACACGAAAGAAAACTGATTTGACCTCTCTAATGCAGTGCGATAGCTTCATTAAGATTTGTCAGAATAGGTGTTACCTCCTGCTGAAATTCTGCTCAAAGTGAGCATAGAAAACATTGAGACGATCTGGGAGGGATGTGTTATCATCTGCTATCTTGAGAGAGACTGAAAATGGATAAGCAAACAAAGAGATTATTGATGATAAGCTGAGAGAGATAAATGTTGGGTAGGGTGCTGATGAGAAATGTAAATTGTTGGAAGTGGGTACTCTGTACTGGGAGCAAACCATAGAAACAAGACCTATAGGTGTGGCAGAATGGGGGAAGACTCACAAACATTGAGAGAGGCATTCACATTTTGAAATTGTTAAAGTCAATGTTGAGGGTTGTAAGGTAGCTGGACATGAGATAAGTTATTGTTCCTCCAGCTGAACTAGTCCAAATGTGACTCCAGATCCAGAAAAATGTGATTGACTCTTAACAGCCCTTTGAAAAGGCCTAGCAATCTATTCTGTACAAGGTTAATTATGGTGACAGTTTGGCAACATCCACGGAGAGAGAAACAGCTAACGCTTCGAGACTGACATGGCTTCTTCAGAACTGGGTCAGAACTTTAGAATTTTTCAAGATTGGACCATTGAACGATCACAGAACCACCCCTTCACCACTCCCCACTCACCGCCCACCCAGACAGGAATCAAGTCATTTCCCTGACCCTGATAGACTGCGGAAGAATAAAGAGATCAGTTTGCGATAGAACACAAATGTTGGCTTGAATCAAGTGCATGAAAGAGTATCCTTTGAAAGAATAATTTTTAAAATGTTTACTCTAGTGTTAGGAGGTAAATTTGCTTGTTGAACAATCAGCCTGTCATCTCTACGAATTCTACCTCCTTCCCATTTTTGAATGAGATACATTTTCCAGCAGGAGAAGTGCTACTTTGCCAAGTTTTCCTGCATAAATAAATAAATCAAAGTAAACCGGCTGTTTCTGAATCATTAGCCCCAGAGGAATCGTGTGACAATTGGCTAGAATCCACCTTCCCTTGTAAGATGGAAAAGTACATTTCTGAACATGACATCCACTTGGACTTTTACTCAATGAAAAAAGTTGAACTCTTTCTTTTGTCATTTTCTTGTGACAAGTATAATTTCTACTGTAAATCAGCTTGAAATCAGCTTTCATTGACAAGCCCATCTCATCGTTCTCAGTAAAGCTGTTTCCACTGAAATTCAGAAAAAGCGAATCACTCTACCTGTGAGTCTCACTTCCTTACATCCACGTCCTTCCATTCCTCCTCCAGCAAGTTGGAGGAGCCATCACAAGTTGGGCTTCCCCAGATTGTCTTTGTTCAAAATACATAGATAAAATTCTCTTCATCTTGCAAATCCTTCCACCTACTACTCAAAAAACCATTACACCAGGCATGGGATGATTTTATAACTGATTGCTGTTACATATATTGTTTCCAATTGCCAATATTGAATAATTGAAGAAACGGAGATAATAACAGAATGCATATTCGTCCTCTAAAATATTCATTGTGAGGAAAATGCTGCAACACAATTCTCTGTCTGTTTTAGATGACAATGTAGCAAGCTGGCATCAGCAAATCATTTATATGCTTTGTAACAAAATTAAATTAGAATTGGGCAGCTTGGTTTGGTGCAGTGTCTGTTATAGGAGCAGCTCTGAGAAAGTGATTACTTAACATAAGTAGGTTTCCTTATCTTGTCCGCAGATTCAGTTTATAAAATGACTTATAAATCACCTTGTAGTGCAATAAGAAGATCCCATTAGACTGACACAGCAATATGCAAATATTTGGCATGTGGCATTTTAACCATCATTTCTTGTGGCACTGGTAGATAAGCATGTTTAAAATTAATTTGGAGCTTATGATTTCAATTCAACTAAAAAAAACCTAATCTTTAAACATTGCTTTCTTTTGTTACTCGAACATTATTTTTTTGCATTTCTAAAACTAACACTTCAGATGTAATTGGATTTTGTGTCATTTTAGTATTCATTTTAACCTCCCTACCAGCAAATACAATCATGGATCTGTAAATTCTTTCCAATAATTATAATAGATGTTAATAATCACTTTATACACATGAGGTCTTCTTGACTATTTAAGAGAGAAGCACAATATTTTTAAAAATCTTTTCTTTATGCTAATATTTCCTATCAGAATTAGCAGCTCATCAAATGTAGACACTGGAAAATAATAGGATTGCCCATGTTGTTTAGTAAAGCAGTATGATAGCTGACAAATCCTATTGCCTCGGTTCCTATCACAAGATTCACTTCAGATAATCTAAAACCACTTCAAAATTCCTCAGCATTGAACTTTCTCTGTATTTCCCCCATTCTTCTAGAGTTTTGGCAGTTCCAAATAAATTGCCCTCTTCCAATCCCACGTGAAGACACATTCTTTCCCGACCAGTAAAAAAATGTAATGCTTTGAGTAATAGGGATGGAAGTTATTCACTGTTTTCCTACAAGTGAGTCTGACCTAAGAGAAAGATGTTATATCCAGCCTATTGATTCACCAGCCTCTACGTCAACTCAATTCACTGTACCACTCACTCAGCTGCCAAGAATCTTTGACATTCAGGTTTCTAATGCCTAATGGACATGACCTTCACCTGATCCTTATACACTGCTGCAGACCTCAAGCAATACACACTGACAGCTATTCACCTCACCCAAACACATTGCGTCATCTTTGCTGATGGGTAAGTATCATGAATGGTTGGTCACTATGGCACTCCACATGTCTTGGAGCCTTCCTACTCTCTGTTTCTTGTCGACCAATTCTCAATCCTTGCCAGTATATTACCACCAAGCCCATGTATTTTGATTTTCCACAATAACTTCCCGTGTGGAACTTTATCTGAAAATCCGAATCTAATCCATAACCAATGCTTCTCCCTCATCTATTCTACTAGTTACATCCACAAAAGAACTCCAGTAAGTTTATCTATCATAAATTTGTACTGACTTGGTGTAACATCATTGGCATTTTTTACGTGTATAGAGGTATATAAAAACATGAGGGGCATGGATGGTGTAAATAGTCAAGGTCTTTTCCCTGGGGTGGAGGAGTCCAGAACTCGAGGCATAGGTTTAGGGTGAGAGGGGAAAGATATAAAAGGGGCCGAAAGGGCAACTTCTTCATGCAAAGGGTGGTCCGTGTATGGAATGAGCTGCCAGAGGAAGTGGTGGAGGCTTGCACAATTACAACATTTAAAAGGCATCTGGATGGGTAAATGAATAGGAAGAGTTTTGAGAGATATGGGCCAAGTACTGGTAAATAGGACTAGCTTAGGTTGGGATATCTGGTCAGCATGGATGAGTTGGACCGAAGCATCTGTTTCCATGCTGTACATCTCAATGACTCTATAACTATCTGCCCTACTATCATGTCTTGACTAATAGACTTGAGCATTTTCCATACTTCTGATATTAGGAAATCCAGTGCAGAATTCCTGCTTTTTCTCTCCCTTCTTTCTTTTACTTTAAACAGTAGGATGACATTTACACTGTCCAATCTGCCAGGACTGTTCCCGAAATGATAGAATCTTGAAAGATGATAATGGACACATGTATCATTTCCACATCTCTCTCCTTTAATAAGCTGGCATGTAGATTATCAGGCCCTGGGGATTTATCAACATTCAATCCCATTAATTTCTCCAGCACTATTTTTTTTACTAAGACTAATTTCCTTCAATTCCTCTTTCCCAAAAAAACCTTTTATTCCCAAGCACTTAGAACGTAGAACATAGAACATTACAGCGCAGTACAGGCCCTTCAGCCCTCAATGTTGTGCCGCCCTGTCATACCAATCTGAAGCCCATCTAACCTACACTATTCCACGTATGTCCATATGCTTGTCCAATGACGACTTAAATGTACGTAAAGTTGGCCAATCTACTACCATTGCAGGCAAAGCATTCCATACCTTTACTACTCTCTGAGTAACGAAACTACCTCTGACATCTGAGAACAGCCTCAAGGCCCTCAGCCTTTCCTCATAACACATTCCTTCCATACCAAGCAACATCCTAGTAAATCTCCTCTGCATCCTTTCCAAAGCTTCCTCATCCTTCGGTGGACCAGAACTGTACACAATACTCCAAGTGTGGCAGGACCAGAGCTTTGAACAGCTGCAGCATAACCTCCTGGTTTGGGAACTCAATTCCTCTATTAATAAAGGCCAAAACACTTTATGCCTTCTTAACAACCCTGTCAATCTGGATGGCAACTTTCAGGGATCTGTGTACATGGACACTGAGATCTCTCCGCTCATCTGCACTCCCAAGAATCTTACCATTAGCCCAGTACTTTGCATTCCGATTACTCCGTCAAAAGTGTATCACCTCACACTTGTCCACATTAAACTCCATTTGCCCCCTCTCAGCCCAGCTCTGCATCCTATCTATGTCTCTCTGCAACCTACTACATCCTTCGTCACTATCCACAACTCCACCGACCTTAGTGTCGCTCGCAAATTTGCTAACCCACCCTTCTAAGCCCTCATCCCGGTCATTTATAAAAATGACAAACAGCAGTGGACCCAACACTGACCCTTGTGGTATGCCACTAGTAACTGGACACCAAGATGAACATATTCCATCAACTACAACCCTCTGTTTTCTTTCAGCAAGCCAATTACTGATCCAAACTGCTATGTCTCCCACAATCCCATTCCTCCGCATTTTGTATAATAGCCTACTGTGGGGAACCTTATCGAATGCCTTGCTGAAATCCATATACACCACATCAACTGGTTTACTTTCATCTACCTATTTGGTCACTTTGTCAAAAACTCAATAAGATTCGTTAGGCACGACCTACCCTTCACAAAACCATGCTGACTGTCCCTGATCAAATTATTCTTTTCTAGATGGTTATAAATCCTATCTGTTATCTCCAACACTTTACCAACAACTGAAATAAGGCTCACTGGTCTGTAATTACCAGGGTTGTCTCTACTACTGTTTTTGAACAAGGGAACCACATTTGCTATCCTCAAGTCCTCAGGCACTATTCCTGTAGACAATGATGATTTGAAGATCAATGCCAAAGGCTCGGCAATCTCTTCCCATTGCTTCCCAGAGGATCCTAGGATAGATCCCATCTGGCCCATGGGACTTGTCTATTTTCACACTCTGCAGTATTTCTAATACCTCTTCCTTGTGAACCTCAATCTCTTCTAGTCTAGATGCAAGTATCTCTGTGTCTTCCTCACCAACATTTTCATTTTCTATAGTGAACACTATTGAAAAATATTTATTTAATGCTTCCCCTATCTCCTTTGACTCCACACACAACTTCCCACTATTATCCTTGATTGGCCCCAATTTAACTCTCGTCATTCTTTTATTTCTGACATACCTATGGAAAGCCTTAGGGCTAACCCTGATCCTATCTGCCAACAAATTCTCATGTCTCCTTCTGGCTCTTCTGAGCTCTCTTTTTAGGTCTTTCCTGACTTCCTTGTAACCCTCAAGCGCCCTAACTGAGTTTTCACATTTGTCCTAACATAAGCCTTCTTCTTCTTCTTGACCAGGGATTCCACTTCCTTAGTAAACCACAGCTCACGCATTTTATATCTTCCTCCCTGCCTGACAGGTACATACTTATCTAGGACACACAGGAGCTTTTCCTTGAATAAGCTCCATGTTTTTAATGTGCTCATCCCCTGCAGTTTTCTTCCCCATTCTATACTTCCTAAATCTTTCCTAATTGCATCGTAATTTCCCTTCCCCCAGCTGTAACTCTTGCTCGGTGGAGTATACCTATCCCTTTTCATCTCTAAAGTAAACCTGACAGAATTTGTGATCGCTGTCTCCAAAGTGCTCACCTACTTCCAAATCTAACACCCTGGCCAGCTCGTTACCCAGTATTAAATCTAAAGTGGCTTTGCCCCTTGTAGGCCTGTCTACATACTGTGTCAGGAAGCCCTCCTGCACACACTGGACAAAAACTGACCCAACTATAGTACTCATACTGTAGTGATCCCAGTCAATATTTGGATAGTTGAAGTCCACCATGACAACTACCCTGCCTCTCTCACTCGTATCGAGAATGATCTTTGCTATCCTTTCCTCTACATCTCTGGGACTATTCTCGGAAGTTACTTGTGTCTTCTTCTGTGAAAACTGAGCTAAAATGCATGTTGTTCATCTAATACTTCTTCTCTATTATCAATTCTCCTTTTTCAGACTATAAGGGGTCTATGTTTGTTTTCACTAAACTTTTTCTTTTCACGTTCTTATAAAAGCTCTTAGAGATTATTCTTACTTTGGATTGACAAAAGCCAATTGTTCCCTGCATCTGAAACCTGATGATGTCCTGATCATTGTTCCCTAAATTCTCCCCCACTGCCACTTGAGATCCCTGGCCCATTTCATTCCAAAGAACCAACCCTAGCAGCACCCCGTTTCTTGTCAGGGTGGACACATACTGCTGTAAGAAATTCTCCTGAACACAATGAAGGAATATTTGACCTTTGCTATTCCTGACACTACCATCACAGCTAATTAAAGACTCTCATTAAAACTGTTGTATGACATTTACACCTCTCTGTAATTTCCTCACAGGTTTATTCCTCTTCATCTTCCCACCGGGTGGTAATCTATATATTACACCAAGCAATGGAATTGTATTTTTCTTATTCCCTTTCTTGAGCCAAATTGATTCTGTCCCTGAACTTGCTGATATATCGTTTTCTTCACTACCGCAATATTTTCCTTAGAAGTGATACCCCTTTTTTCATTTCCTTTCTTATCTTCTCTAAACATTCCGTAACCAGGAATATTTGACTCCCAGAGTTGCCTTTCCATGAACCAGATCTCTGTTATCATCAAAACGTTACAATTCCACATCACAATCACCACTCCCCAACCTTATTCACTACACTCCCTGCATTGACATCCATACAGTCAAACCCTGATTTTTCTTTATTACTTTTGCCCTTACACTGAATTTATGTATTAATTTATTTTCTTTATTTTAGTGCTGTCTTCTTCTCCCAGCTTTTTGTGCAGTTCGTACTTACTGTCTTGCTCCCTGCTGAAATAGTTTAAACCCTTGGGTTTCAGTTTCAGTTTAACCTACAAAAATATTGCACTTAATATATAGACGTTCAAGATGTCCAGCTCAGCAGTTACATCGCCTGCTCAGTCATTAATGAAGAGGGAAATAGAACTATAAAATGTGAAGAGTTGTTCTGTCTGATCTTCAACTGAATTGTTTGAAAATTTATGTCTCAAATACACCTTACAGAAATAATTAAAACAGTGGGTAAAAAAGTGAAAGGATACCCAGAATAATAACTTTTAATGCACCAGACAATTGAATACGGTAGGTTTGGGTCAGATTCTTGGAAGCATTGCTTTGCGCTGATGGTGATAAATTGCTGGAGTACATTGCCAGGAAATGTGGCTGAGGCCAGAGACACGGGTCTCATTTCAGAAACAGATGCTGTAATGAAAAAATGATAGCATTGATATTCCAGGAGAATGAAACATGTGGGCTGTCTTCATCCGATACCATCTTGTGATTTTTTTGTACACATTTTCCTGTGTAGATGCTAATTATTTTCCTGGCTGTAGTAGTATCTGGAGACTGAAACAAGCACAGGGAATGCTGGAGAATCTCAGCAGGTTCTGAGCAAGACTTGGAATGTTAGTGCTGTTTCTCTCTCTCCAAAGATGCCACCAGGCCTGCTGAGTTTCTGCACCATTCTCTACATTTTTCTTTCATCTATCTAGAGGCGACTCTAGACCGATGAAGCTTTGGAAGAATATCAGGAATGGAAGACCAATCTGAAACAAGGAATTAACAGGACTGAAAGGGGTCATGAGATATCTTTAGCAAACAGGATTAAGGAAAATCCCAAAGCCTTTTATTCATATATAAGGAGCAAGAGGGTAATTAGAGAAAGGGTTGGCCCACTCAAGGACAAAGGTGGAAAGTTATGTGTGGAATCAGAGAAAATGGGTGAGATTCTTAACAAATATTTTGCATCGGTATTTACCGAGGAGAGGGACATGATAGATGTTGAGGTTAGGGACAGATGTTTGATTGCGCTCGGTCAAGTCAGCATAAAGATGGTGGAGGTGTTGGGTATTCTAAAAGGCAGTAAGGTAGACAAGTGCCCAGGTCCGGATGGGATCTATCCCAGCTTACTGAGGGAAGTGAGAGAGGAAATAGCTGGGGCCTTAACAGATATCTTCACAGCATTCTTGAACATGGGTAAGGTCCCAGAGGACTGGACATTTGCAAATGATGTCCCCTTGTTTAAGAAGGGTAGCAGGTATATTATAGGCTGGTAAGCCTGACGTCAGTGGTAGGGAAGCTGCTGGAGAAGATACTGAGGGATAGGATCTATTTACATTTGGAACAAAATGGGCTTATCAGTGATAGGCAACATTTGTGCAAAGAAGGTCATGTCCTACCAACTTCATATAATTCTTTGAGGATATGACAAGGTTGATTGATGAGGGAAGGGTTGTAGATGGCATATACATGGACTTCAGTAAGGCATTTCATAAGATTCCCCATTGTAGGCTGGTGGAGAAAGTGAGGTCGCATGGGGTCCAGACCGTACTAGCTAGAAGGATAGAGAACTGGCTGGGCAACAGGAGACAGCGTAGTAGTGGAATAGAGTTTCTCAAAATGGAGAACTATGACCAGTGGTGTTCCACAGGGATCTGTGTTGGGACCGTTATTGTTTGTGATATACATAAAAGATTTGGAGGAAGGTGTAGGTGGTCAGAATAGCAAGTTTGCAGATGACATTAAGATTGGTGGAGTAGCAGATAGCGAAAGGGACTGTCAGAGAATGCAGCAGAATATAGATAGATTGGAGAGTTGGGCAGAGAAATGGCAGATGGGGTTCAATCTGGGCAAATGCGAGATGATACATTTTGGAAGATCCAATTCAAGAGCAAACTATACAGTAAATGGAAAAGCCCTGGGGAATATTGATGTACAGAAAGATCTGGGTTATCAGGTCCATTGTTCCCTGAAGGTGGTAACACAGGTTGATAGAGTGGTCAAGAAAGCATAAGGCATGCTTTCCTTCATCGGATAGGGTATTGAGTACAAGAGTTGGCAGGTCATGTTATAGTTGTATACAACTTTGGTTTGGCCACATTTGGAATACTGCATACAGTTCTGGTCACCACACTATCAAAGATGTGAATGCTTTGGAGAGGGTGCAGAGGAGGTTCACCAGGATGCTGCCTGGTATGGAGGTGTTAGCTATAAAGAGATGTTGAGTAGATTAGGATTATTTTTGTTCGAAAGTTGGAGGTTGAGGGGGGAACCTGATTAAGGTTTACAAAATCGTGAGTGGCAAAGACAGGGTAGATAGCAAGAAGCTTTTTCCCAGAGTGGGGGACTCAATTACTAAGGGGTCACGAGTTCAAAGTGAGAGGGGACAAGTTTAGGAGAGTTCTTGCATGGCAAGTTCTTTACGCATGGGGTGATGGGTGCCTGGAATGTATTGCCAGTGGAGGTGGTAGAGGCAGGAATGATAGCGTCATTTAAGATGCATCTAGACAGATACGTGAATGGCCAGGGGACAGAGGGATACAGCCCCTTCAACAGGTTTAGATAGACGATTTGGATTGGCGCAGGTTTGGAGGGCCGTTGGGCCTGTTCCTGTGCTGTAACGTTCTTTGTTCTTTGTTCTTATTTCCAGCATCCACAGTATTTTGGTTTTATCTGGATCCTATGACCCTGGATTCAGAGCCAGCCAATCAGAAAGGCCCTCCTCCGCCCTCCCCCGTCCCCCGGTAAAGCTGCTGGGCAAGTAAGTCCAGGCTCGGTGCCTGCACTTGTTTCTGATGTCGGGGGCCCCAACATCTCCTCTAAAAGCCGGAGTCATAACAAAACCACAGGCAGGCTGAATGTATTGGGTCAATAGCAGAAGGTTACATTAAACGTGTTCAATTATGTCCATCATACTGGATATGTTTATGTTAAATCCAATTAGTATGCTGCACAAGGGATGAGAAAATTAATTTAGAAGTTACTCATGTCACATGCAAATGAAACCCCATCACTTTTCTTCCAATTATTCACTATTTTTGGCATTGTGTAAGTCACATCCCTAAAAGGCATAAACCCAAATACAATTTAGTTGAATAGAAAACAACAGTATTTCCCGGAGGATGTCTAAAGAAATCAATTCTTCTCCAAGTAGCAACTTTAATTATTTCCATCAACAGAATGCTTGCTAACAAGTGTTTACTGTACTGTGAACCCAATAACTCATAAAGGAAGCAGTGTAAAACGTTTCTCTAATGACTACTAGCGAATTCACATGACCCTAGGAATAAATGATACGGGTTTAATAAACAATGGCCCAGATTTTTCAGTAGGTGGTGATCTGAGTGGTCTTACTGTTGACCTCAAAGAAAGCATAAGAACCTAATAGATAGCAGCTAAATTAGGACTTGATGGGCCAAATGGCTTGCTTCCACACTGTAGAGAGTCTATGATTCATTGAGTTTTGTGGGATCACTGCAGCAGGTCTCAGGCAGGCCTCAGAGCATGCACCTCTGTTTAGCAAGTTTCTGGATGATCTTTGACCTCATTTCCTGCAATACTTCAGTATCCCTTAATTTCCTTCGTATCATAAGATCTATTGACCTGAATCTTGGATATTGTAATTTCTGCGACCCGTGCTATGAAAATAATGAGATAGAAAATGCCAATCTTAAGTTTCAATGGCTGTCTCACAAAATATTTTTTAATGGACATTAAGATGGCTGGCAGAAATATCTATGACATCAAGTTTGTCAATACCCTGGATGTATCTAAACTAGATTATAAAAGGCTTTATCTGGATGACCCTAGGAATTTTCACTCTTGCTATTATCATGAAGAGAAAACAGAGTTAATATTTCAAGTCCAGTGATTATTCTTCAGAACTAAAAGAAGCAAGGAAAATGTAATAGTTGTGCTAATGTTGGGGGAGCGGTGGAAAGGAGTGAGCAAATTAGTGGAGAGGAGCCCAAAGAAAGAGAGAGAAAAATGGTAGGCAGAAAAGGAATTATTGTTATTAGGCCAGGAAAGGAGAGAAGCTGGATAGGTGAGAATGGGGACCATAAATGGGTTGGCTGTGCTGAGAGTAACCTATATCATGACAGGATTGGGTTGTGGAGGTTGATAATAGACAAAGGCGGAGGTATTCATCCTCTGAAATTGTTACACTCAATGTTGAGTCCTGAAGGTTATAAAGGTGCCTAAGAGAATGATGAGGTATTGTTCCTCCAGCTTGCATTGAGCTTAGCTGGAACATTGCAGCAGGCTTAAGTCAGAAATGTTGATAGGGAATATAATGGGGAATTAAAGTGGCAGGCAAAGCAGCCATCCAGTCTGTGAGAACCCATTTTCTGATATCGACTCAATGCTATGTGGCTGAAAATCAAATGATACCTTAATTATGAGAAAATGAAGATCAAAATAAAGAACAAAATGAATTGGCTCATGACTGGGAACTGGGGAGGGTTAGGGGTTGTGTCCGTGAAGAAACCTTGTTTTATGTGATTGCCGTGATGAATTGTTTGAGACTATGACATTGCAGCTTCAAAGCCAATCACATGACAACAGCCAGATTGGTTGCCAAGAATAGAAAATGTTATGGAGCACACAGTGCAATTAATTTGGCTTCTACTTTAACAAACATAGAAAATGCTGGAGAAACTCAACAAGTCTGACAACATTTTTCTCATCCTCTCGTGGCACATGGGCATCACTGGCTGGTCAACATCTTTGTTTCTCCCTAGTTACCCTGGAGAAGATGGTAGTGAGCTGCCGCTACCTTCTTGAATGACTGAAGTCCTGGTGTCGGTAGTCCCACCATACCCATGGGAGAGAATCTATAGAAAGAGGTGAAGGGAGGGAGAGATAGACAGAGACAGAGACAGAGACAGTTCAGGTTTCAAGTCTGATCTGGCTCTTCAAAACCAGGCTGAGCAGCATCCTCTTCAAAGAAGTGTCATATTAGACTCAAAGCTTTAACTCTGTTTCTGTCTATATAAAATGCTGCCTGCTAAGTTTCTCCTGCATTTTCTGTGTTTGATTCAGATTTCCAACATCTGCAGTATTTTGCATTTATTTCATTTCCACTGTGTGTTTATTGAACTGGATGTGAGATGAATACCTCCAATCAGTACCTCAGGGTAGATATTACATGGTTATTATAGACAAAGAAATGGTAATATAATATAGAACTTCTATTCAAAACATATGAAAATAAATACATGCATTATTAATCACACTGTGAGATCCTTAAAGTGTTTACTATGCTTACAACTGTTCTCATGCATAAGTTGCTTGAATTCTCATCAGCCTCTAGGTACACATTTTGCATACAGCCTTTAAATTATGCCAGCCTCTTAATGATATGCACACACATTGTCATTGGCTGTTCATCTGAGAAATGCCGAGTCTCAGTTTGTTGTTGCCATGTTATTTTTTTTAATTTCATTTTTATCTTTGTCCTGCTATGGACATCTGGAACTGATGGTTGATCTGTGATCTTTACAGATGATGTGCTCATATCTTTTGAACTGGCAGCTGCAGTTGTGGAGCAATGTATCCAGTTGTATCTGCAGCAATGGTAGATGAAGCTGTCCATATCCATGGTGTACTATCAAGGTGACAACCACACTTCACAGCTTACAATTTACTACTTGGGATGATGTCTTTGAGAGTGTTGCAAGTTTGCACTCTGACTTGCTCTTTCTCTTTGGCAATGGCCTGGCAGTACTGTCAAATAAAATTTGCCCTTCTTTTTCACCTCGGCTTTGTCTCTTATGCTACTTCTGGTTTCAGTAGTTTTCTTTGTGATCAGAAGGCAAGTTTGGTTGCAGTGTGACAATTTAGGCAGACTAATTTCCAAACTTCTAGATGTTCACACTCGGCCAACAAATTAGGCAAGAGTTTTGCTAAATAATTGATAAATCCAACAAATCACTGTGTTAAATGTACAACTATAGGCTACTGCATCACTGATCCAGCTATCACCATTTGAGATCTGGGCAATGACATTTTTCTATCAGTACATGAGCACCGAATGTCACTTCAAGCATCTTTAACAGCAACAATTTTTTGTTCAGCTTCAGGTTCACTAAATTAGTTCTCCCAGTCACACTAAATTTTAATCATGATCAACAATGGCTTCTTCTACTGTCTCTGCATAAATAAACTGGCGCATCATCAGCTATCACGTCAAATCCTGCATGAGACTGTCTCATTCTACCTGCATTGATTTTCCTTTGGATTTGTGGAAACATTGAAACGTATCTGCTTCCACCTGTATCTCCCAAATGGTGTCCAGATTGCAGTTAGGAAACTTGCTTTCATCCATCTTCTCTTCCCGGTTAACATCCTTCACATTGAGGTGAAGAAGATTTTTTTCATCACAAGTTGTGGCAAAATTCCTTCAATAGTTGGCATGGGGCAGGGTAACTTTTTCAGAGGTTTACGGCTTGTTCTGTTATCATATTCTGTTTCACCAACACAAGTTGGCTATACGTGATTGATGAATTGTGGATACTGTTTAAATAATGGGAACTTTCGATTGAATAGGTGTAGTGATTTTCTATAGCGATTTTCCAGAGTGCTGGAACTCCATACCTTGATTCTTGTCATTGCACTTGTCCTACCTGCCTATCTTCTCATAGAACAAGTCTGATGCCATCATATTACCTCAAATTTATCTTTGTGGGCTTCATTTTTGGATTACCATGTTGAGTAATCACACATGTCTGTGAAACTAATTATGTTGCATTATCCACCAGTGTTTATCTCACACTTTATGTTGATCTGATGTTCACTTTCTGCTGTTACTATTCCAGAAGTCACAACCATTTACCACCTAGCAACATTATGGAATAAACTTGCTTTACGGTGTAGATTGAGTCATGAGAATATGTAGCTGATATCTGTGCCATGGCCATCTGTACCTGCTTATTGTGCTTCATTCTAGCATTGAACACGTGCAGTACAATTTGGCTTCTTTTAGTGAGAACATTGGTTTCCCCAAGCAGTCATGTGTGACACGTTACAAAGTATTTGCATCAGCCCTTTATCCCTGATCATTCTGCACTTTTGCACTGGAAGGTCTGTCAGTGTAATGCAAGTTCTGGATTAGTGGTGCTGGAAGAGCACAGCAGTTCAGGCAGCATCCAAGGAGCAGTAAAATCGATGTTTCGGGCAAAAGCCCTTCATCAGGAATAAAGGCAGAGAGCCTGAAGCATGGAGAGATAAGCTAGAGGAGGGTGAGGGTGGGGAGAAAGTAGCATAGGGTATAATAGGTGAGTGGGGGAGGGGATGATGGTGATCGGTCGGGGGTGGGGGGACGGTGGAGTGGATAGGTGGAAAAGAAGATAGGCAGGTAGGACAAGTCATGGGGACAGTGCTGAGCTGGAAGTTTGGAAACAGGGTGAGGTGGGGGAAGGACAAATGATGAAACTGTTGAAGTCCACATTGATGCCATGGGGTTGAAGTGTTCTGAGGTGGAAGATGAGACATTCTTCCTCCAGGTGTCTAGTGGTGAGGGAGCGGCGGTGAAGGAGGCCCAGGACCTCCATGTCCTCGGCAGAGTGGGAGGGGGAGTTGAAATGTTGGGCCACAGGGCGGTGTGGTTGATTGGTGCTGGTGTCCCGGAGATGTTTCCGAAAGCGCTCTGCTAGGAGGCGTCCAGTCTCCCCAATGTAGAGGAGACAGCATCGGGAGCAACGGATACAATAAATGATATTGGTGGATGTGCAGGTAAAACTTTGATGGATGTGGAAGGCTCCTTTAGGGCCTTGGATGGAGGTGAGGGAGGAGGTGTGGGCACAGGTTTTGCAGTTCCTGCGGTGGCAGGGGAAGGTGCCAAGATGGGAGGGTGGGTTGTAGGGGGGCATGGACCTGACCAGGAAGTCACAGAGGGAACGGTTTTTGCGGAAGGCAGAAAAGGGTGGGGAGGGAAATATATCCCTGGTGGTGGGGTCTTTTTGGAGGTGGCGGAAATGATGGCGGATGATTCGGTTTATGCGAAGGTTGGTAGGGTGGAAGGTTAGCACCAGGGGCGTTCTGTCCTTGTTACGGTTGGAGGGGTGGGGTCTGAGGGTGGAGGTGCGGGATGTGGACGAGATGCGTTGGAGGGCATCTTTAACCACATGGGAAGGGAAATTGCGGTCTCTAAAGAAGGAGGCCATCTGATGTGTTCTGTGGTGGAACTGGTCCTCCTGGGAGCAGATACGGCGGAGGCGGAGGAATTGGGAATAGGGGATGGCAGTTTTGCAAGAGGTAGGTTGGGAAGAGGTGTAATCCAGGTCTCTGATATCTCCCTCCCCATCCTGGACCTCTCCATCTCCATTAATGACGAACGACTTGACACTGACATTTTTTACAAACCCACCGACTCCCACAGCTACCTGGATTACACCTCCTCCCACCCTACCTCTTGCAAAAATGCCATCCCGTATTCCCAATCCCTCCGCCTCCGCCATATCTGCTTATCTCTCCATGCTTCAGGCTCTCTGCCTTTATTCCTGAAGGGCTTTTGCCCGAAACGTCGATTTTACTGCTCCTCGGATGCTGCCTGAACTGCTGTGTTCTTCTAGTACCACTAATCCAGAATCTGGTTTCCAGCATCTGCAGTCATTGTTTTTACCCAGTGTAATGCAAGGTCTGGTCTATTCTACTTTGAAGAGTCTGTAGCTGCTGATTTGTCAGCTCATTCACATACATTGATCACTATCATCAGAGTTAGGTTTTTCTTCACTGACAAATTTCCCAAGCCTAATACAATCTTTAAGTTGATCATCTCTCTATTGTACAAATTCACAGGATTCCATAACTGGGCATAGTGATTGACGTGTTCATTTTCAACTTTAGCCCCAACATGTGCCTCCATAAGTTACAATCATTTGGAGTTCAAAGCTTGCCTTCATGGCCTTCAAAATTTCTTCTGTCTGATTTTTCTGTTCTTCAAAGAGATTTTGGATGGAATACTTTTTGAAATAGCCTCTGCCTGATGGTGTTAAAACTGTAGCTACTCATAGCTGATCTAGATTGCTTATTAAGGTAAAAACAATGACTGCAGATGCTGGAAACCAGATTCTGGATTAGTGGTGCTGGAAGAACACAGCAGTTCAGGCAGCATCCGAGGAGCAGTAAAATCAAGTCAGTCAAAATTTTATAGTTTTGCCAAAACTGTCAGTTCTGTTTCATATCACCTTTTCTTTCTCTCAGCATCAAGGCAGGAGATGTTTCAGACATCATGCCTTACCCAGTGTATGAAGACTGGCTAGTTCAGTTGGCTGGACAGTTTGTTTGCAGTGCAACGTAATAACAGCAGCGTAATAATAACAATTGCTGTGCTTGTTAAAGTTACCATGAAAGAGTCTCCTTCTTAACCCCTGCCCTTGCCTGAGGTACAGTCACCATCAGGTTAAACCACAACCAGTTATCTCTCTCTAACAAGAGAACAACCCTATTGTCAAAAGGGACGATACCAACATTACTATTTTTTTACTAAACAAAAGAATCCAAAAGAACTGTGGATACTGGAAATCAAAAACCGAAATATCAATTGCTGGAAAAGCTCAACTGGTCTGGCAGCACCTAGAGTCATAAGGATGTACAGCATGGAAACAGACCCTTTGGTCCAACCTGTCCATGCCGACCAGATATCCCAACCCAATCTAGTCCCACCTGCCAGCACCCGGCCCATTTCCCTCCAAACCTTTCCTATTCATATACCCATCCAAATGCCTCTTAAATGTTGCAATTGTACCAGCCTCCACCACTTCCTCTGGCAGCTCATTCCATACACGCACCACTCTCTGTGTGAAAATGTTGCCCCGTAGGTCTTCTTTATATTTTTCCCCTCTCACCCTAAACCTATGCCCTCTCGTTCTGGACTCCCTGACCCCAGGGAAAAGACTTTGCCTATTTATCCTATCCATGCCCCTCATAATTTTGTAAACCTCTATAAGGTCACCCTTCAGCCTCCGATGCTCCAGGGAAAACAGCCCCAGCCTGTTCAGCCTCTCCTTGTAGCTCAGATCCTCCAACCCTGGCAACATCCTTATAAATCTTTTCTGAACCCTTTCAAGTTTCACAACATCTTTCCGATAGGAAGGAGACCAGAATTGCATGCAATATTCCAACGTTGGCCTAACCAATGTCCTGTACAGCCACAACATGACCTCACAACTCCAGTACTCAATACTCTGACCAATAAAGGAAAGCATACCAAATGCCTTCTTGACTATCCTATCTACCTGCGACTCCACTTTCAAGGAGCTATGAACCTGCGCTCCAAGGTCTTTGTTCAGCAACACTCCCTAGGACCTTACCATTAAGTGTATAAGTCCTGCTAAGATTTGCTTTCCCAAAATGCAGCACCTCACATTTATCTGAATTAAACTCCATCTGCCACTTCTTAGCCCATTGGCTCATCTGGTCAAGATCCTGTTGTAATTGGAGGTAACCCTCTTCGCTGTCCACTACACCTCCAATTTTGGTGTCATCTGCAATCTTACTAACTGTACCTCTTATGCTCGCATCCAAATCATTCATGTAAATGACAAAAAGTAGAGGGCCCAGCACCAATCCTTGTGGCACTCCACTGGTCACAGGCCTCCAGTCTGAAAAACAACCCTCCACCACCACCCTCTGTCTTCTACTTTTGAGCCAGTTCTGTATCCAAATGGCTAGTTCTCCCTGTATTCCATAAGATCTAACCTTGCTAATCAGTCTCCCATGGGTAACCTTGTCGAGCACCTTACTGAAGTCCATATAGATCACATCTACTGCTCTGCCCTCATCAATCTTATTTGTTACTTCATCAAAAAACTCAATCAAGTTGTGAGACATGATTTCCCACGCACAACGCCATGTTGACTGTCCCAAATCAGTCCTTGCCTTTCCAAATACATGTACATCCTGTCCCTCAGGATTCCCTCCAACAACTTATGGAGAAAAATCAGAGTTAACACTTTGAGTCCAGTAATCCTCCATGTGAACTCAAAGATGGAGGGCAACAAGACCCAAAATGCTAACTCTGGTTTCTGTCCACAGATATTGCCAGACCTGCTAAGGTTTTCCAGCAATTTCTGTTTCTATTTTGTTTTATCCCAATGTTTCAGCTGTGACCTGCTTCTTTGTTCCTTTTCTGTGACTTTAACCAACTTTAGCTCTTCTGAGCATTACAGCATCCCTCTTTCAGTATTCTATTTAGCTCTACAACACTCAATCATAATTCCATCCTGACACCATGTTACAAGCTCACATTATGACCAGTTTAGCTTCCACTGTGTCTTTTATTGAATTAACTGTAAGATGGATGCCTCCAGTCATTGCCTCCTGGTGAAGGTCATATGACTATAGCAAGCCAGGAAGCAAACTAGCACACTCCCAAATAGAAAATGCAGAAACAGCTACTGTAGAAAAGGAACATCACAGCTCCAGAAGCATCTTGAAACATCATGACAGGTTGATACATTCCTTTCTGAAAGCTCTCTCAAATTTGCACTCTGTATTTGGCAACCCACTGGGAGCATAGCTGCTGCACTCTAAGAATTTTATAGGAAGATGTCAAACCAGCACTACCTTTCCTCGGTGAACAACCCAAATGAAATAGCCAAATGTTTAAACCTGTACCACGGATCATTTTCCTTATGAATTTTAGCCTTTACCAAACTACCTTTGATCATCCTGTAATGTTATTTGTGTGTGTGTGCATTGCAGAAGTCAGAAGAATGTACTATACCTTTATCTGAATGAGTTTTATTTAAAAAGCTAGCCATTAACTGATATAACTTAGACAGGTCTCAATTGGTGGTGGGATCTGGAAGGACACCCCCGGGACATCCCAACCTGAAGTAAATAGTGAAGAGACAGGAGGTAGGTGGATTCAGGTGCCACACCTTCCCATCTAACTAAGATGCCTTTCCATCTCCAAACACGCCACCTCTAGAAGCACAAAATATGATCCATTGTCTCGATCTAGAAGTCCAGAAATGGGTCATCGATTGTTCAAATGTTAACACAACCTTGTCAAATAAACTGAAGGTAACTTCTAACTTTAATTAATTGTCTGAATTGAATTCACTTCAGGATTCTTAAATGTTTTCATCTTGAATTGAGTGCCATTTAACACTTTAACCTGCAGCATGAAAGTTATATTCCTAAAACTGAAAGTTATATTCCTAAAACTGAAAGTTATATTTTAAAATAGATGCCTCACAAACTAACAACACCCTTGATTGCAGTCTGTGGGAATTTCATGAATATACCGCCTAGTGCAGCCTAGAATCACTGACAACAACTTTTGCATTTCCCTGTTGGTCTACACATGTCCATTCTCCGGAAGTTGCTGTCATTTTCAATGGAGTAATGATGGTGAATTCTGACAATTTCAGTGCCATTACAACTGCAAAACGAGGACTATAAATGCTCTTACAAACCATAATAGCAATCTATTTCCTACTGGCCAGTAAACAAGTAGCTTTTATCTTCCTGCTTTCAAGGAGAAAATAACTGCTCTCAGAAACCATAAGCAGTTGAACATAAGAAAGAAAAAAAGATAAAGGTTTTATTTTCCCCAAGCTGAAGATAATAATAGAACAAGCACTAAGATTACTTTGGGCAATATTACCAACCGTTTTTATTAGCCGTTGTAGGAAATTACATGACACAAATGCACTTTAAAAAAAATCAACGCAGCTAATTATTCACAGACAAATTCAATTGAGTGAATACACAATTTCAGATCCACTGGCTGACTTTTCCAATCAGCAGATTTTAACTTAGCCATGAGGACTTTCAAATAATTTCTCTGTCTACATTTTGAACGTCAATAATGGTAACTTGTTTCAGAAAGAGTTAATAACTAGTGGCAGTCAGAACCCAAAGGATGCATTTAATGCCTTCAGGAGGGGAAGAGGAGGATTAGTGAAGCAAATGAGGTTGAAAAACAGGCATTATTTGGAATGTCACATTCTGTTTATCACTGGAAATGTATTAAATATTAACCTTTGTTTTTTAACTTTAAATTACAAAGCATACCTTCTGCATAATGAGATGACCTAACGAGTGAAATCTTCTTCATGGGTTGGTACTGCAGGTCAGCATTGTCTCAGCCACAGAACAAGATGCTGCACCTGAAATCACATTTAACGACCTTGGAAAAATTGATGGATACATTATTGATGCATTTTGCAATTAACCAATACTCTGGTAGATTTTGATTTCTATTCACTCATGGGATGTGAGTATTGCTGGCTGGGCCAACATTTATTACCTGTCCTGAGTTGCCCTTGAGAAGGCGGTGGTGAGTTGCCTTCTTGAACTGCTGCAGTCAATGTGCTTTAGGTAGACCATGGAATACATACACTGAAGTAGCCAAAGGAGAATCATAATTGCTGAAAGTGCTGAAGAAACTCAGCAGGTCTAGCAACATCTGTGAGGATTATTAAAGTTTTGAGTCTAATAAGACTGTTCTTTCAGCTGTTTCCCTCTCCACAGATGTTGTCAGACCTGCTAAGTTCTCCAGCCCTTTCTGTTTTTATTTCAGCATCTGCAGTATTTTTCCTTTATTTGAGAAAACAACAATAGACTCGGCATACTGATGCTGAATTTCACCTCTTTTGCTTCTACTTCTGGGAAAGAGATAGTGAAGACCTACAACAGTGTGTTTGATGCTTAACCTTTCTTGGAAATGGCCTAGTAAGCCATTCAGTTCAAGGGCAATTGACCTTGCCACCAAATAGTTAAGTTTGCACATTCTCCCCGTGTCTGCGCAGGTTTCCTCCAGGTGCTCCGGTCTCCTCCCACAATCCAAATATGTGCAGGTCAGGTGAATTGGCCTTGCTAATTTGCCCATAGTGTGAGGTGCATTAGTCAGGGGTAAATGTAGAGTAATCAGGGTGGGTTACTCGTTAGAGGGTCGGTGTGGACTTGCTGGGCCAAATGGCCTGTTTACACACTGTAGGGAATCTAATCTAAGAGCAGAGACTGAAGTACAATTTGCTGGTAAGACTTTGACTGCCACCATGGTGGTATAGGTGGGTTTAAGTGGGAAATAGAGCCATGGGTAGCAAGATACAATAAAGAGAAAGTTGTGATAATATGGACCAGGTCTCAGTGAAAGCCAAGATAGCAATACATCTATCCTACAAAAGGATAGTCTGGTGTGAAACGTCCAGAGGTAGCAAATATTAATTCACAAAGTGAGCAATAGCAGGTTGAATAAGGTAAGATCCGATCAGAACATCTTGGTACAAATGTGGATAGGGCAGCTGGGGTTACTAGACTTAAAGAGCTTTTAATGGCTGCCTCAATACTCTCCTTAAATAATACCAACCAGGTCCATTAAATTTATTAGTTTATTGGCTTTATTAGATTAGATTACTTACAGTGTGGAAACAGGCCCTTCGGCCCAACAAGTCCACACCGACCATCCAAAGACCAACCCACCCAGACCCATTCCCCTACACCTAACACTATGGGTAATTTAGCATGGCCAATTCATCTTTGGACCATGGGAGAAAACCAGAGCAAACCCACACAGACACGGGGAGAATGTGCAAACTCCACACAGACAGTTGCCTGAGGCGGGAATTGAACCCGAGTCTCTGGTGCTGCGAGGCAGCAATGCTAACCACTCTGCCACCGTGCCACCCATATATAGGCTTGTATAGGATAGTTGGGAAGGAGTGATATGTTAGAACAGAGATGGGGGTGGGTAGTAAATATAAAAAGAGATTAAAGTTTGGTATGAACTTCCTGGTAAAATAGTGGAGGTACAAATCCAGGAATCATTCCAGATCCAGTAATGTTCTGTTACAGGGTCACATACAATTCTATGTATGGGTGACTTAGGTTGGCCGAAGAATTGATTCATCAATAATTGTATTTGCCCTTCTAATAAATTCAAGACTTGCATGAGGAACATTATTGATCTCACTAGTTGTTCCTTCATTCTTTTCTCAACATCATTGTTGAAATAATATGCTTTTGAACTGAATACTAGACCATCTCCAAGGGACAATTAGCATCATAGATCTGGAGTCATGTGTAGGCCAGGACAATAGACTTTCTTCCCCGAAGGGAATTCGTAAATCAGACCAGTTATTACACCAATCAAAGAAGATTGGAATGGAGTAGCTTTATATTCCAGATTCATTAGTTGGGTTTTTAAATTGCTTCAGATGCTGTGGTGGGATTTGAAACCACATCCCCACAGCATTAGCCCGAGCTTCTAAACAACTAGATCAGTGACATTATCACTACAACAGGATCTCCACTGTATGGTAAGTGGATTGACACAATGCTCAAATGTTTTCAATTATACCACGAGACCAAAAGTCCAAAGATAATGAGTTTAAGTCCTACCTTGGCAGGCTGTGAAATTGAATTCAATACATGTAATCAATTGTACACTGATAACACAAAATAAAAATTGCCATGAAATTGCAATTGTCATAGAATCCCAACCACTTTGTTAATGCTTTTCAGGGAATAATTCATTCTTTGACAAAGGGTCAGTTAGACTCGAAACGTCACCTCGTTTCTCTCCTTACAGATGCTGCCAGACCTGCTGAGATTTTCCAGCATTTTCTCTTTTGGTTTTACATTCTATCCTTCCCTAGTCTAACCTGCAGATGACTGCTAAATGTGTCTTAATGTCCTTAAAAGTTGTCTATTGCATTCATTCTTGGTACAACAAAAGGATGGGCAATAGATATGTGAAAAATATTTTTAAATATATCCATTTTAATGGTTTCTGAGCAACGTTTTAACGCGACTGAAACAAATACATTCCCTCGACCTTACTGAATATCTGGTGACTGCCAATAACACCATAATTCTTATGTGGGTGATTTGCACCTGGTTTGGCAGAGATAGGCCAAAGACACTGGAGCACTCAGTTACAAGTGAGGTCTAGATTGACTGGCTGTTTCTTAGCATGCCATCAGTGCAAGTGCTAGTCTCTCAATTCTGGGGGACTGATCGTCATCATAATGACCCTTTTGCTAATTTTCTAATGGCTGCACCAACATAGCTGGATAATGGTCATTTACAAATGGAGCCAAAAAACACATTTTCCAAGCAAGTAATCCTGACTGTATGTGTAAGGTAATGCTGAAGTAGTGATTGCTGATGCATAAGATATAAAGGAAATGATATAATTCATGTATAACAGAGTAAAAAGGGAAAGAACTGTATTTGGGTAAGTCATGATTTTATTTTTTCAAATATTTGAAAGGGGAATTAAAGAAAATATCACAAAAAGACAATTGTTAAAAAATATCTTGTAATATTACTTTCACCTGTCTGCCGAAGGAAACAAATATATTTTTGAAGTTCTTTGTTCAGCATGATAGGATCTTTTATATTTAACCAGGGTTTTTTGCTAGTAATTAATGCATTAATTCATTAATTTTATGTAAACATTATTTGACCAAATTTAATTCTTGTGCTTGAAATAATCAATTTTCCTCAATTATCAGATTGACAACATTTCAGGAGCATTTAATCAGCTGAAAAATAATTTGGAATTCTCTAACATGCTGTGTAAGTGTAAATTAATTTCTTTCTTTTATGAAGTCTGGCATTTTGCTTTCATTGACGTTCTTGACCTACCTCCTTGACTTTAGAAGAAACCTTCACCCATTTAAAATAAATGGGCTAATCTCTCAATAAAATAGCAAACACAAATTTTGATGTGATTTTGATGACATATGTGAATAATAAGATGGATCTAAAGTGCATACTCTTTATAAACTGGAATTGTGCCGCCTGCATCTCTATGTGGGCAAAATATTAGGTGTTCATGACCTGTGTCTGAACTAAGTATTAGGTCCTTTATAATGTGAATAAGCACGAGTGAACTCTTTATGGGTGTTCAATAGGTAGCCACTATAAATCACATTTATGACAATGAGGGTCAGGTTTGATAGGTGTGCCTCAGGCCTATCCATTCAGGGGTCAAAATTGTTCCTCTTCCTCCATCTTCCCACCCGGTTTTCAGGCTCAAACTCATTTTTGTCTCACTAAGTGTTTGCCAATTGCTATCATATGCTGTAATTTTCAGATTATTCTTTTGCTTGTGCTCTCTCCCCACACATTTCTACAAATTCTTCCAGGTAGGGGGCATTAATCAATTAACATTTTGCAACAGCCTTTGTCTGGAAAGATGCAAATTTTCTGACTTTTGATCTTCAAATGTTGTGACAGTTGGTAATCTGTTAATTTCCATTTTATGTAATAGTTGTTCTGCATTACCAGAATCTAATGTAATCATCTGGTTCAATTAGGAAATCTGTGGGGGATTGTTTTGTAAAGGAGCAGAGTAGTGGCCATTTATGTTAATAGTCTGCTGAAAGAGAATTTTCACCTCAACAAAAAAATTTACTTTAATTCAGTGTAATTGAACAGCCTTGCGCTACATCATATCTTACTCATTTTTATGAGTAACAATAGTTTAGGCTAGCAATCTGTCAAAAGGAGATTAAGCAACAAAAGTAAAATGATTTTGCTTTCATGCTGTACTGTAATTTGGAACTCCAAAATAAAATGCTTGGTGAGGGCATTCTGCTGCTGTAACATGCCTCATCAGGATATTTTAGTAGTTATTGTTTGCAGACTGAAATAAAAAAAACTGATCGTCGTTTAATTCCCTGTGAGCCAGCCCTGGTTTGTTTGCAAATGTATTAATCTCCATTACTGGAAGACTGCCTAGACAGTCACAAGACCTGATGACTCACAGGTCACTGGAACAGCTTAGATTGAAGCAAAAGGGCTATCAGTAATAGGTGCTGCTTTAATATACAATAATTTTGTTATACAAAAACAGTCTTCAAAGCAAGATTATCCTTTATAATAAAAATGCACCTTTCTAGGAATATATAATGGATCATAATAAAAGGTTAGTTTTCTTATTTATAAAATTTTTTAGAATAATAGGCACCATGCAACCCATTTAATATCCGATTCCTGTTAAGAGTGAAGTGACTCAACCTATTAGTCTCGATGCAGTTCTGTTTCAGATAAAGTCACAACCCTGTTAATCATTTCCTATCTTTCCTTACTCGCAATTTATTTTAAGCTTGCCTTTAAAAATCGCAAGTTTAGTTATTCATCACCGATACAAAATAAAAATCCGCATGATGATTTTCGGGGTAAAATTGGGCTGGGAAGAAGAAGGGGTTGGAGATCAAAATGCAGGATGAGCCCACGCGGGTTACTTCTGAATCAGGAAGTAAGCAATCTTCTGCTCCTACCAGGTTAAATGATTGCAGCCTGCAGCTAGTGGTAAGCACCCTGTTGAGTGGTTGCATGCTTAAACAGAGGGCATAAAATCATGGGAGGTAAACAAAAGTTGAAATTAGCCTGCACCACTAAAAGTCAATTTTAAAGGGGAGCTGTACTGTGGCTAAAACGAGTGCAGCAAGTTATTGTGAATGTGATTTTGGTCTGTGGAATTTCATCAAGTAGCCTTCAAGGTTTTCAAACAAAGCACTAGAGGCCGTGGCACTAGATCTGGAGAATAAACCATGTTCAACAGTTAAAGTGTCAAAGGGTCCTCCACACAAATTTGGAAAGGAAACTGGGGAAGGTAGCTTTGACTGTTAATGCCAGACGTCATACCCTGAGGATCTGGATGCAGTGCAGCAGAAAGTTCAGTAAACTCTGCACATGCTAATCAATGTCATAACCCACCAACAGTAACATTACATTCAGGCGTTGCTCAATGCACCACACCTACATCACTCAGCAAGCAATAATCCCTATCAGTCATGACACAGACCTAAAATCATACCTTTGCCTCATCATCAGATAATTTGCATGTTTGCCAGGTTTGCACCCACGCCTTACAGCTTGCATACATTGCTGGATATTCAATCACACAGCAGGCATCTTATTGAAACACAATTCGCTATCACACAATGCATACTTTCTTGCAGGGGACCAGTTGAGTCACAACCAGAGGCATTAAGAGCTGTGAGAATGGGGACAAGTGTTGTTGCACATCCTGAAGGAGACAGTGCTTGCTGACATTCGAATGTTGAAAGGTAAGCTCATAGCCAGCAGGGGCATAAGAAAATAAAGAAAACAACTTTAATCTTAATTACAGTTAAGATTACTGTAATCTTAAATTACACTTAATCTTATTTATCACATCTCGTTTTCCCCTCATGCCACATCTCTTCTGAATTCTAAGTTGCAGATAATGTATGCACGCTTATCTTAGTTTCCCCTCCCTTGGCTACAATACTCCTAACCTGTGTCTTTCTATTTTTACTGGTCAACCATTGGTGGAGGAGGAAGTAGACAATAATGGTGAAGCATTTCAAATTCACAACTTCTGCCTCAGAAACTGAAACTGCACATAACACAAAGAATGTAATAAAAGTCTGATTCTATGAGGAAAAGAGGCAAGAATTGTGCAGATGTTAAGGCAGAAGGCAAAAGGCCACACATGAGTTCTACTGCAGAGGTCTCAGATGGGGACATCATTGGCACAGGCTACATAAGATGACAAATGGATATTCCTATCACTTGGTGAGAAGGAAGATCTTTCTCTACACCTCATTTGACCAGAACAGTCTTTCCTTTGGAAGAAAGACAAAATAATGCAAATTCTGCAAATCTGTGGCAAGTACAGAGAATGCTGGAGAAACTTAGCAGGAGACTGGCAGCATCTGTGGAAAGAGAAACAGGGTTAACATTTCTCTCTCCACAGATGCAGACAGACCGAGTTATTTTCTGCAACATTCTTTGTGTTTCTTTTTCTTTTTGAAAGGAGGTGCTTACCAATTCAGTGAGTCATTAATTTTGCACGCGATATGACACTCAAAGACATAAGTTCTTTTAAAGGAGAGGCGAACAGTATTAATTGGGCTTAAACGAAGCAGAAAATGCTGGATAAACTTAGCAGGTGTAGCAGCATCTATAGAGAGGGAAATAGAGTTAATGTTTCGAGTCTAGTGACCCTTCATCAGAAGTGAAAATAGCGAGGAAAATGTGGTATTAATGCTGATGAAGTGTTGGAGGAAGTGAAGAGAATACATGGAGATGTGATTCGGAGAAAGGGAGAGAGAAAAGGATAAGTGAACAACGAGAATGCTCATGGTAGGCCAAGAGTGTGTGTGTGGATGTGTATAGAGGAAGGTGCTCATGTTCTGAAATAGTTAAAACTCACTGCTGAACCTAAAGGCTGTAAGATGGCTTTGCAGCATGGTCAAGATGATTGCCTAATTATGGAGGAACTGCCTCCCATCCATACTTTTCCATTTCAATGACTTTGGAATGTAGAAGATAAATGATACAAAAGTTCAGCCATCTTTCTGGTTGAAATTTCAACTCATGAGAATACAGCCTCAGATTTTTAAAACTTCAGTGAAAGGGTTTCCAGCCATTACATTTCAAGGAATCGCTTCTGACCAATCCTTGGTTTGATGACAATGTACACAATGAAATTCTTGGTGTATTTGCACTTCTATCAGAAAGTGTGCAATGTTTCGGAACACTCAGGCATCCAGCATTTATTTTGCATAGGGTTATGCACAGAGCTTCATCTTTCCTGAACTGCAAATGTGCACTGTGGCTGTCATTTTAGATCTCCAGTAATGTTGACAAAACAGGGGCTACTCATCCAAATCTTACACCTTTCAGATTTTATTAAGCATGCACCTTATCTCCCTTTTGGTTGTGTTGTTTTTAAGTGTCGAAATGAAGACTGGTGCATATCTCTACAATTAGCGTATCACACTTATTAACCTAAGTAATAATTCCTGCATATTTTAATACTGTAAAATCAAAATTATTTTCCCCTTCTCAAATGACCCACTTTTTCTTATCTGTATTGTACAATTAGGACCAGATTTGATTTGATTTGAGACAGGGTAACTGGACCTGAAAGATGAATTGATTTCCCTCCCCAGATGCTGCCAGACCTGCTGAGCTTTTCCAGCAATTTCTGCTTGTATCTCAGTGAAAAGGACAGTTTTGTGTGCTAACCAGACAAATCATACCATACATAAATAACGGGTGCAGAGGAAGTTTACCAGGATGTTGCCTGGTATGGTAGGAAGATCCTATGAGGAAAGGCTGAGGCACTTGGGGTTGTTTTCATTGGAGAAAAGAAGGTTTAGGGGTGACTTGATAGAGGTGTACAAGATGATTAGGGGGTTAGATAGGGTTGACAGTGAGAACCTTTTTCCACGTATGGAGTCAGCTATTACAAGGGGGCATAGCTTTAAATTAAGGGGGGTAGATATAGGACTGATGTTAGGGGTAGGTTCTTCACTCAGCGAGTCGTAAGTTCATGGAATGCCCTGCCAGTAGCAGTGGTGGACTCTCCCTCTTTATGGGTATTTAAGCGGGCATTGGTTAGGTATATGGAGGATAGTGGATTAGTGTAGGTTAGGTGGGCTTTGATCGGCGCAACATCAAGGGCCGAAGGGCCTGTACTGCGCTGTATTCTTCTATGTTCTATGTTCTATGTTCTAAATCAGAACAGAATGCAGAATATAGAGTTACAGCTGCAGAAAAGGTACAGAGAAAGACCAGTTAGTACAGTCATAGAAATGTGCAACATGGAAACAGACCTTTCAGTCCAACGTGTCCATGCCGACCAGATATCCTAACCTAATCTTGTCCCATTTGCTAGCTCTTGGCCCATATCACTCTAAATCCTTCCTATTCATATACCCATCCAGATGCCTTTTAAATGCTGTAATTGTACCAACTTCCATCACTTTCTCTGGCAGCTCATTCTATACGCACACCACCCTCTACATGAAAAAGTTGCCTCTTAGATCCCTTTTATATGTTTCCCCTCTCACCTTATGCCTTTGCCCTCTAGTTCTGGACTCCCCCACCCGAGGGAAAAGACTTTGTCTATTTATCCTATCCATGCCCCTCATGATTTTATAAACCTCTATAAGGTCACTTCTCAGCCTCTGACGCTCCAGGGAAAACAACCCCAGCCTGTTCAGCCTCTCCCTATAGCTCAAATCCTCCAACTCTGGTGACATCTTTGTAAATCTTTTCTGAACCCTTTCAAGTTTCACAACATCCTTCCAATAGGAAGGAGACCAGAATTGCATGCAAAATTCTAAAAGTGAACTAATCAATGCCCTATACAGTTGCAACATGACCTTCCAACTCCTGTACTCAATACTCTGAACAATAAAGGAAAACATACCAAATGCCTTCTTCACTACTCTATCTACCTGTGACTACTTTCTAGGAACTATGAACCTATATTCCAAGGTCTCTTTGTTCAGCAACACTCCCCAGGACCTTACCATTAAGTGTATGAGTCTGCGCTGATTTGCTTTTCCAAAATGCAGCACCTCACATTTATCTTAATTAAACGCCATCTGCCACTCCTCAGCCCATTTGTCCATCTGATAACGTTCCCATTGTATTCTGAAGTAATTTTCTTCACTGTCCACTACACCTCCAATTATGGTGTCATCTGCAAACTTACTAAATATATCTCCTATGTTCATATCCAATTCATTTATCTAAATGATGAAAAGTAATAGACCCAGCACCGATCTTTGTGGCACTCCACTGGTCACAGGCCTCCAGTCTGAACAGCAACCCTCCACCACCACCCTCTGTCTTCTACCTTGGAGCCAGTTCTGTATCCAAATGGCTAGTTCTCCCTGTATTCCATGAGATCTAACATTGCTAACCAGTCTTCCATGGGAACCTTGTCGAAAACCTTACTGAAGTTCATATAGATCATGTCTATTGCTCTGTCCTCATCAATCCTCTTTGTTATTTCTTCAAAAAGCTCAATCAAGTTTGTGAGACATGATTTCCCATGCACAAAGCCATGCTGACTATCCATAATCAGTCCTTGCCTTTCCAAATACATGTCAATATATGAGAGGTCCATTCATTAGTCTGAAAATAGGGTGGAAGAAGCTGTTCTTCAATCTGCTGGTAACTGCCTTCAAATTTTTGTATCTTCTGTTGATGGAAGAGGATGGATGAAAATATAACCAAGGTGGGAGGGATCTTTGATTATGTTGACTGCTTTCCTAAGGTAGCAGGAAGTGTAAACAGAGTCAATGAAAGGAGGGCTGGTTTTCATGATAAACTGGCTGCGTTCACAACTCTTTTTAATTCCCTAATGGAAGGATGTTGTGAAAATTGAAAGGGTTCAGAAAAGATTTACAAGGATGTTGCCAGGATTGGAGGTTTTGAGCTATAGGGAGAGGTTGAATAGGCTGTAGCTGTTTTTCCTGGAGCGTTGGAGGCTGAGGGGTGACCTTATAGAGGTTTATAAAATCATGAGGAGCATGGATAGGATAGGTAGACAAAGTCTTTTCTCTGGGTGGGGGAGTTCAGAACTAGGGGGCATAGGTTTAGGGTGAGAGGGGAAAGATATAAAAGAGACCTAAGGGGCAACTTTTTCACGCTGAGGGTGGTATGTATGTAGACTGAACTGCCAGAGGATGTGGTGGAGGCTAGTACAATTGCAACATTTAAAAAGAATCTGGATGGGTAAATGAATAGTAAGGGTTTGGAGGGATATGGGCCGGGTGCTGGCACGTAGGACTGGATGTGTTGGGATATCTGATTTGCATGGATGGGTGAGACCAAAAGATCTGTTTCCATGCTGTACATCTTTATAACTATGAGTCCAGGACTCTTGTAGTCTTGGGCAGAGCAATTGCCATACCAGGATGCTCTCTGTGGTACATTGATAAAAATTGGTAAGATTCTTTGTGGATATGCCAAATTTCCTTAGCTTTCTGAGGAGGCAGAGGTGCTTTTGTGCTTTCTTGACTTAAGTATCAACATGGATGAACCAGAATAGATTGTTGGTGATATTTACTCCTAGGAACTTGAAGCTCTTGACCACTTGCATCTTAGCATCAGTGATGCAGACAGGGATGTGTCCTCCACTCTGCTTCCTGAAGTCGATGATCAGGTCCTTCATTTTGCTGACGTTGTGGGAGAGGTTATCTTTATACCATCCCACTAAGCTTCACCTACATTTCTATCTGCACTTCTCAATGTCTCAGAGAAGTGAGAAATATTATCAAAAACCCCTCCCACCCAGTTATAATCTCTTCCAAACTCTTTCATCAGGCAGAAGATACAAAAGATTAAACGCACATAGCAACAGGTTCAAGAACAGCTTCTTCCCCACCGTTAGTAGACTTCTAAGTGAACCTCTCAAATTTCAAATCTAAGGTTGATCTTGTTTTTGTGCACCTTCTTCGGAGCCATAACTTTGCATTCATCGCTGTGCTCAATCACTCTGTGCATGTCGTATGCTATGATCTGCCTGTACTATGTGCAAAACAAAAACATTTCACTGTACTTAGTACCTATGACAATAATAAATCAGATCAAAAGCTGTCTATCTCCTTCCTGCACTCAATCTCATTGTTGTTTAAGATTTGACTCACTACGGTGGTGTCATCAGCAAATTTGTAAATGGAAGCAGAACTAAATTTGGCCACACTGTCATGAATGTTTCGCGTGTATAAGGGGGCTGAGTATGCAGCCTTGCGGAGCATTGGTGTTGAGCATTACTGTGGAGGAGGTGTTGTCACCACATAGATTACAAACCATAGATTACAGAGTACTATTAAATGGATCCCAAGTCAGACAGTAAGGAATCCTTTTCTTGATATCCAGTTTATTTGCAATACTTATATCTACCTTTTCCCTATTATCCCATTCTTCCAGCAGTTTAATATGTTCTCGGTACTTACTCAAACAATGTCTGTTTTTCTGTGTACTTAAACAATATTATTAGCATGCAATTACCACTTACAATCTACTAGTAAAGGCATTTCACATTGAATAAATGAACTGAAACAAAACCAATCCATGTCAGATTCACAAATTTGTTTCAATAGCTTCAATGACTTAGAGTGTTGGCAGCTTCTGGATCTATCCAAGGAGTGGAAAAATATTCAACTTTACTAACACCAGTTGTCTTTATGTCTTGGATTCAAAGCTGTAACCACTGTGAGGAAACCAGAAACCTACCACAAGTGAAAAGAAATAAGACAATGTCATAGATGCACAGCAACCATTGAGTCAGCAGGAAGAGAGCACATACAGTACAGTGGTAATTTTAACCGAATCCACAAGGTAGGAAATGGCATCATCAAATCAGCTGTCTGTTGAAGTCAAATGAAAGTTAAAATTTGGGCAGTGTGTGCAAAACCTCAGACCAAACCAAAAATATCACCTTATAAAGTTGTTATCCTGGTGCAGTTCAAGATAGGAGATCTTGAAATACTCTATCAGTCTGCAAAGTTCAAGCTAGAACTGAAAATTCATAAAAATATATCTCGTAGGTACCAATTGTTCAACACAAAATCAGCATGGATCCTCTATTGGAGCATCAGGCATTCCTATGTGAGATTACTCTGACCAGCTAATAGAAAATGGCCTGAAGTTTTCCAATGATGAAGAGCCTTTTATTTTTGAGCTCAAGCTCAAGTGAATCCAGAAACGCCAATGCCCATCATGACACTGACAATAATCTTGGGGATGTTGAGAGTGAGAGGTGGAGGCAGGAGGGTTAAAGGAGAGAGGATTGCAGGGAGGACTGGGGGCACCTCCCAAGTTGCACTCCTACGGTTCATGGTAGCAGCTGCCCATGTGAACTGGCAGCTCTCATGCCAAACCCCAGCCTGATTTTCACCAAACAAATTGTGCAGATTGAACCAGTGAAGTTTGTGGAGTTCCTTGATTCGGCAGTATACCCCTTTAGCGAGAATAGGTACCTTTTCCGCTATTGTCCTGTGACACTTCTGAGGGAGGTAAACTTCTCTTTTGGATTGCTAAAATGTGTATAAAAAGTGCATAAGCTATTGGAACAGTCAAGATCATTCAAACTGTTAAAAGGAATTGTCAAAAGGAATCATCAAGCTGTCAATGCATTTAAACTCCTGCCCCTTTCATATTTGAAAATAAAATGCCTGCAGTTTTCGAAAACAAAATTAATGCTTACTATTTCATTCTGCCTGAGAGTTATCATTGCTGGATTAGTGCAGCATGACTATTCTTACAACCTTCATTTATCACAGCAAGGGTCCTCTAAGTTAATATTTGATTGACAATTCTAAGTGTTTAGTGACTCTATGGAGTACAGCCATCAAATCGAATACTTGGTTTAAAAGGGGTCTAAAGGAAGTTGAAAGGACCGAATGGACCAGAGAGACAACAAGGTCTAAAAGATGGCTTCAGGACATGGCGACATTTTGTGAACTGTCTACACCGGATCCTATTCTTGCATATTTTATAATTGTTCTGCTCTTCTAAGCCTCAGAATTACTAACACTGTTCTCCTAAATCTACTTTCAGGTTTAAAGATTCTACAGCCAATGAGCATCAATTACCCGATGCTGGACCAAGGTCTCCTAAGACTGGGGAACCATAGGCCAACAGGCTTCCCGCGAGCCTGAACTCCTCGTGGAAACCTGGAATGGAGGCCTGACCAATGCCAGAACAAGACCTGACCCCACAGTGACCCAACATCAAAGAGGCCTGATGAGACCAATTGTAAGACCCTTTGGAGTGCTTGTGATCAAAACTAGTGTCCAGGACCCCACCGAACACAGCCACTTACCTTGCCAATACTGGGACTACAAATCCAGAGGCCTTCCTACTTCCCACAGGCCCAACCTCATTGAAACCCAGAACCAAGGCCTGACCAGTGCTGGAAAAGGAACATGGTGACCTGACATTGAGGAGGCCTAACTGAACCAGCCACAAGATTCCCCGTAATGTTCGAGACTGCAACAGGTGGTCAAGACCCCATTAGGAGCACACACTTTTAGAACAGTAGACTTCACTCACTGATGTTGGGGATCAAGTAGGAGCAGCTACCTCCCAGGAAACATGGGAGATGTGCTGCACTTCAAGTGAGACTGAAACTCCCCTCAAGTCCCCCGTCCCCAGCCTACTCCCCCCTCCCCCCACCTTACCCCAGTTCCAACCTTCCAGTTCAGCACCATCCTCATGACCTGTCCTACTTGCCAATCTTCCTTCCCACCTATCCATTCCACCCTCCTCTCTGACCTATCACCTTCATCTCCACCTCCATCCACCCATTGTACTTTTGGCTACCTTCTCCCAGCCCTAACCCCTCCCATTTATCTCTCCATCCTGGAGGATCCCTGCCTTCATTCCTGATGAAGGGCATTTGCCTGAAACATCAATTTTCCTGCTCCTTGGATGCTGCCTGACCTTCTGTGGTTTTCTAGCACCATTCTAATCTAGACTTCAACACACCACCCTGTTCCCTGGCCACCATCTCTGTCTCAGGTTTGCTCGTGTGTTCCAGTGAAGCTTAGTACAAGCTGGAAGAACAGCACCTCATTTTCTGCTTGGGAACCTTGGACCCTTCTGGACTTAATATCAAGTTGAACAATTTTAGGGCTTAAGCTGCTTTCCCTGTCCTTTCCCCTAACCCCCATACACCAGACCTTGTCATTACATAGGCTGGTACCAAACACTACCCATTGTCTGCCACTAATAGTACCCATAATCACTTATTCATTCCCCCAGACTGATCTTTAATCTTCGTCTGTCCAACCATTTTTCTTTCTCTTTGGACTCGATCTCTACCTATCGTTTATCTCCACCCACCCATCCTCTGTCTAAAAACCATCCGTTCCCTAGCTACCATCTGTTCTGAAGAAGGATCACTGGTTCTGAAATGTTAAGTCTGGTTTCTCTCCACAGGTGCTGCCAGACCTGCTGAGATTTTCCAGCAGTTTTTGCTTTTGTTTCTTAGTATTCGAGGTATGGCCGCATTGAAGCTTTGCACAATTGCAGCAAGACATCCCTGTCCCTATTGTCAAATCCTTTCACTATGAAGACCAACATAGTTTCCCTGCTGCACCAGTGCACTGACCTTCAGTGATTGGTGTCCAAGGACATCCATGGATGACATGATGTGGAGGAACTGGTATTGGATCTACCTGATGAAGGAGCAGCACTCTGAAAGCAAGTGCTTCCAAATAAACCTGTTGGACTATGACCTGGTGTTGTGTGATTTTTAACTTTATCCATGGATGAGGCATTGGGAGCATATGGGGGTTATGAGGTGTGAGGGCTGGAATGCTATTTTATGTTTTACATCTTTTTATTAAAATTGGCAAAGTGTTGCTGCACCAAGGCAGGCTGTCCACCCAGCTCTGCCCCACCACACTGCAGCATCTACATTCTTTCTAGGTTCACTCCCTGAGAGCCCCAATAATCTATGATCAAAAATCAGAAATTCCAAGGCACCTTCCTCTGTATCAGGTTTGTAATCCAGGAAAAGTCTGTATTCCCAAACCAGGAGCAACAATTCAGATCAGGGAGACTGACCGACTTAGTTAAGATCCGCCTAGTTAGTCAGCTGAATGCATATAAACAGGCAAATGTAACATCTAACCTCTAAAGAATCTGTATTCGGAAATATTCACTTAAAGATTAAATTGTCAGCATTTTGATTCATGTCCACCACTCGCCAACAGACACATACTCTCTACCAGACAATGAAAATGAACAGAGACTGCAAAATGCATTTGTGAAATATGGAAGCATTTCTGAATGAAGAAAAAGCAAAAATATACTCTGAGGTGATATCTACTTGCATTGCTGATGTACCTGGGTAATGTG
The DNA here is from genome assembly GCF_047496795.1 of Chiloscyllium punctatum. Lineage (NCBI taxonomy): Eukaryota > Metazoa > Chordata > Chondrichthyes > Orectolobiformes > Hemiscylliidae > Chiloscyllium > Chiloscyllium punctatum. The sequence goes on from NC_092746.1 coordinate 98,691,434, forward strand.
AAATATGGTATTACATTTAAGCATATACACATTTTAAGAAGAAGAAAATACATTTCAATCTAAAACTGCCTGAAACGGAGATAAATTTAGATTCTACTGAATGCATCTGAATCAGCCCAATCTGTTGGATCCATTTCTCATGCTTAACCAGTATGCCAATAGTCTGCTACTGTGATAGAGAAATACCATTGCTAAGCTTCTAATTATTAGAAGACAATTAATCTTGGTCTGAATGGGAAACTTAGCCATTTGGCAGTTTATCAGCACTTTCCTGGTATCCCGAGTATTTCATGATTTGTTTCGTCAGAGCCAACAAAACCTTCAGGGACATTTAAATGATGGCCACATCTCAAAAGCTAACCAAGGCTAAACCTACTCCTGGCTAACCTTTTCTCTGATCTACGATTGTGGTATCATTTGTAAATCTGTAATACACTGATGCAAAATAAATTAAAACTTTCCCAACCCAATAGTAATGATACTAAAGGCTGGGGCTATTTTCCCTGGAGTGTTAGAGGCTGAGGGGTGACCATATAGAAGGTCCTAAAACCACATGGGGCATGATAACGTGAATGTCTAAGGTCTTTTCCCAAGGATAGGGAGTCCAAAACTAGAGGGCATAGTTTATGGTGTGTGTGTGTGTGTGTGGGGGGGGGGGGGGGGGGCGGGGGGGAGGTGGGGGGGAGGGAAAGATATAAAAGGGAGCTCAGGGGCAACTTTTTAATGCAGAGGATGGTGCGTGTATGGAATGAGCTGCCAGAGGAAGTGATGGAGACTTCTTCAATTACAACATTTAAAGTGTCTGGATGGATACATGAATAGGAAGGGTTTTGAAGGATATCAACCAAATGCTGGCAAATGAACTAGATTAATTTAGGATATCTGGTTGGCATGGATAGATTGAATCGAAGGGTGTATTTCAGTGCTGTATGACTCTGTGACTTTAAATCAAAGCTCCAAAATTCAGACCTAGCAGTATTTTGAAGATTTTCAGTATAAAAAGGCAGGTCATTGCTGTTGCTAAGGAAATCTCTTGCCAACCAGTTTCAGGGACATTTCTCAAAATTTATTTGAGATTTGGCTCACGCATGGGTTACATTGGGTGACTAAATTGTTAAGTGCAAAATACAGAGAGTCACAAAAAATAATTTTCAAGTGTAATAAAGTAACAAGAATAATCTTAGTGATAACCTGCTCACTAACATTTAATTCAGGTTCCACTCGGGCCACTCAGTTCCTGAGCTCATTCCTGGTGTCATAGCTAATAGTTATCCATCAATTAACATTTCAAAAACATTATTATTATGGCAATACTGCTTGCTGAACCCAAATTGTGTGCCACGAATCCAAGATTTCAGCAACAACTAATAATTCAAGTGGTACCTCATTGTCTGTAAATTGTTTTGAGATACCTCGTGGGCAGGAAAGGCATTATATAAGTGCAAGACTTCTCTTTGTAAGTAGAAAAACAGTCAACTTTCTCATGCTGCTGATTGAGAGATTAATGTTTACCAGGAGGGATTGGAATAAATGAATGTTTGATGAATAGTGCAGACTGGATGGACCAAAAATACCGAAAAATGTATTGCCAAGAGTGGGACAAGGGATAATCAGTAAGGTTTTGGATCATTACCTAGTCTTCCAGTTGGTTCGAAGTCAAGCTTGCTTCCATTATTCAACAGGTAAGTCTGTAACATGGCTGATTTTAGAACAAGGATTGAGCTTGTTACACCTTATTTTAGTGTCAGGTTATCCATTGTAAGTCCTTCATTCTCTCGGGTAATGTACATGTGTTTTCCATTTTCCATGCTGTTGAAAGCTCTTTGACTCTGTGACAATGGAAAATTCTTCTTGAAATATCCCAAAAGACCTTTCATACCCACTCCAACAGAATGATTGTAACATTTATTGTTCTTATCCAAAAGACAGCACACCGCACTCGTTTGGTGTTTCCCTGATGATCAATCCAGCTACGTCCAATAGCCAGTGGCCCATTGCCTCAGCTGGAATGAATGTTGCCACACATTAACCTGCTTTTTCTCCCCAGGTACTGCCTCACCTGCTTCATATCTCTAGGATCTTCTGTGTTTATTTCAGTCTTCTAGCATCTGCAGTATTTTGCTTTCGCTCAATTTTATGGAGTGATGGATTGGAAGTAGGTCCAGGAGTGCATTTTTATCATCAATTCTAAAGGGAGTAAAGGCCTAGATTCGACATATGGCAATAAATTAGCATTGATAGAAACTTAATTAATGGACAGGATGCAAAGAACAGGGCATAACTGGGGCATTTTCAAACTGGCATGCAACGACTATTGAAGTGCCATAAAGATTAATGCTGGGGCCACAGTTAGTTACAATCTATATTATTGAATTTTTTGAAGAGAAAATGATGATACAATAAGAGGTGCAAATATCAGCTGTGCCGGGAACACAGAGAGGCTGATAAGAGATATAAACAAGTTAAGAATCTGGTCAACAAATTGGCACATATAAAGGGAAATGAGAAGTCTTATGGCTTTGGTCATGAAAATAGAAAAGCAGATTTCTTTTTAAAAGGCTCGCAACTATTAAGTGGTGGTGTGTGCAGAGAGTTGGGTGCACCTGTAAAAGCAACACTGAAAGTTAGCATGCAGATACAGCAAGCAATTAGGAAGATAAATGATATGCTGACCAGCTGATTATATACAGGAATAAAAAAATCTTAATTCAATTGTACAGGGCTTTGGTGAGAGCATCCTGGAATACGGTTTGCAGTTTGGTCTCCATGTTTAAGGAAAGATATATTTGCATTACTGGCAGTACAACAAAGTTTCACTAAGTTGGTCCCTGGAAAAAGGGTTGTTCTATTGTTACAGGATTAAAGCACACAGAATGGGCAAACAATGTACAGTTACCTTTAATTCCATTGACACCTGTGACATTACTATAACTTTAACAGGTGTATTTTGTCCTGTTTTTCTTAAGAAACAAGGCTGTGACAGAGATATTGAGTGGTCTGCTCAAAGCCAGTAAAATACACAGCTTGTGAGGCTTTGGGTTTTTTTAAAGTGGTAACAATAGAAGCAGGCTGAATGGGTGGGGTCAAGCTCCCACAGAACCAGGAGCTTTAGTTTTAGCTTTCAGCAGTTGCTGGGGTCTTGAAGCTAGATGTGGCAACTCCTATTCCTCCCTCCATTACAACTAAAAGTTATGGTTCTTTTCCCACTACTAGAATTGTATGAAGGATAATATATGTTATTGATTTTGCCTTTGCCAAGTGCGTGTTTATGGGATGTTACATTAACTGATCCAATAAAGCAATAGCTTATTTAGATATGTTAGTTTGAGAAGAATTTAAAAAGAGTTATAGTTAAGCCAAACTTTTTGTTTGTTATTTTATCTCTATTTTAATTGTAGTGTAAAAATAGCATGTGCTTTTCTTAAAGCTGAGTAGTTTGACCAATCAAATTGTATCTGGAATGCAACATCTTACATTTATCGTAAAAATAAGAAAAAGTTAGGGTTTAATCTATCTTCTTAAAATATCTTGAGATGGTTTGGTTTGGTCCATAAACCATCACAGCTATAAGTGAAATTATTCTAAAGGATTAAATATTTACAATGGACGACCATGGCCTGACCAGCTTGGTTCTAGAGTTGAGAGGGAGGAAAGATTGAGTAGACTGGCACGATACTCAATGGAAATTTGAAGAATGGGAAGGGGGTCTCTTAAAGAAAAATATAAAACCATTAAAGGAACAGGTAAGATAAAAGCAGGGAGGTTTTTTCCAATGGTAGGTGAAACCAGAACCAGGAGCTGAAAGCCTCAAATTAAGGGGGGAGCAGCTTTAGAACTGAATTAAGAAGGAACGTCTTCACCCAAAAGGTTGTGAATCTTTGATATTCCTGACCCAGTTGAGGATGAAGGCAAAGATAGATTTCTGAACAGTAAAGGAATTAAGGGCAATGGTGAGCAGGCAGGTAAGTGGAGCTGAATCCACAAAAAGATCTTATTGAATGGTGGAGCAGACTCGACGGGCCAGATGGCCTACTCCTGCTCCCATATCTTATGTTCTTATGTCTTTATGACTGTAATGAACACGGAAGCAAGATTCATTTTCAACTAGCTGGAAGAACAGTCAATAGTTTAGAGGGCTACTGCAGGCTGCAGCACGGCATAGACAGGATGCAGAGCTGGGCTGAGAAATGGCTGATGGAGTTCAACCTGGAGAAATGCGAAGTGATGCATTTTGGAAGGTTGAACTCGAATGCTGAATGTAGGATAAAAGACAGGATTCTTGGCAGTGTGGAGGAACAGAGGGATCTGGGTGTGCAAGTACATAGATCCCTCATAGTTGCCACTCAAGTGGATAGGGTTGTTAAGAAAGCATATGGTGTATTGGCTTTCATCAACAGGGGTATTGAGTTTAAGAGTCGCGAGGTTTTACTGCAGCTCTACAAGTCCCTGGTGAGACCACAATTGGAATATTGTGTCCAGTCTGGTCACCCGACTATGGGAAAGATACAGAGGCTTTGGAGAGAGTGCAAAGAAGGTTTACCAGGATGCTGCCTGGACTGGAGGGCTTGTCTTATGAAGAAAGGTTCAATAAGCTTAGACTTTTCTCTCTGGAGAGGAGGAGGAAGAGAGGAGACCTGATCGGGATATACAAAATAATGAGAGGAATAGATAGAGTCAATAGCCAATTCCCCAGGGCAGGATTGGCTGGTACGAGAAGTCATAGTTTGAAGATATTAGGAGGAAGGCATAAAGGAGATGTCAGAGGTACGTTTTTTACATGAAGAGTTGTGAATGCATGGAATGCGTTGCCAGCTGAGGTGGTGGGACCGAAGTCAGTGGGGACATTTAAGCGATGGCTGGACATGGATAGCAGTGAGTTGAGGGGTGCGTAGGTTAAGTAACTATATTTTACATTAGGATTAAGTTTTGGCACAACATTGTGGGACTAAGGGCCTGTCCTGTGCTGTACTTTTCTATGTTCTAATAGGTAGTGATCCCAAACCTCACTAGTTGAGCCCCAGTCCCACTCTTGGTATTACATCTTTCAGTGTTTAAATTAGACTTGAAGTGCAGTAAAGAGACAAGATGAAAAGCCTGCTCAGTTAAGGCACCACTCTTGTTAATCCCCCTCGAATATGTCAGGAATTTTATTATGTCATCGAGATCACAGACAGGATCTTCTGCACCTCAGGGCTTCTCAAGGCAGGATTCACCACGCAGACCTACACAGCTAAAAACGTTAGAAATCAAGGCCCAGTGCAAAATCCCTGCTACACTGTAATAAGAAAGTGAGAGAATTGAGCCCATTTATTCCTGAGTTTAGGTGAATGAGAGGTGATCTTATTGAAACATATAAGATTCTAAAGGGGATCGAAAAAATAGATATGCAGTGATCATTTCAAATAGAATCAAAAACACAGGGACTTAGTCTCCATATAAGGAATTGATAATTGAGGAATGAGTTGAAGAAATATTATGTTTCTCAAAAGTTGCATTTCTGTAGAAATCTCAACTCTGGAGGGATATGGAGGTTTACAAAATTATGAGGGGCATGGATAGGATAAATAGACAAAGTCTTTTCCCTGGGGTCGGGGAGTCCAGAACTAGAGGGCATAGGTTTAGGGTGAGAGGGGAAAAATATAAAAGAGACCTAAGGGACAACTTTTTCACGCAGAGGTTGGTACGGGTATGGAATGAGCTGCCAGAGGATATGATGGAAACTGGTACAATTGAAACATTTAAGAGGCATTTTGATGGGTATATGAATAGGAAGGGTTTGGAGGGATATGGGCCGGGTGCTGGCAGGTGGGACTAGATTGGGTTGGGATATCTGGTTGGCATAGACGGATTGGGTCTGTTTCCATGCTGTATATCTCTATAGCTATGAAAGATTTTGCAAAGCATCAGAGGATATGAGGAATGAATGAGAAAGTGGAATTGAAGGTAAAGAAAAGCCATGAACATATTGAACAGTGATGCAGTCTTGACAGGTGGTACAGTCTACTGCTGCTCCTCTTTCTTGTTTTCATGTCGACGTTAGAGAAGCAGTGTGATAAGTTAGAAACAGTGGAGGAGGTGAACAGAACGGAACCTGGCATTTAGCATAAACAGATTGCAAAATCGGGCACATGACATTTAATGCCCAGTTTGCGGTGCCAGCACGTTTGTGATATCTCATTTATGAGGGCAGATGGAAGCTACAATACAGCCAAGCACAAGCTTCATTTAAATGCAACTTGTTCATCATATCCAATGCTAAGTTGCATGAAGTCGCACATGGGACATTACACAGCTCAGCTGAACGGATTGGGCTACTTTGGGGAAGCATTTAAAGCAAGTTGCAGTGTGTTCCGTTACATGTCTTTATATTCTACCATTTTTCTTCTAATTCATTTAAAAATTTGACACATTTTTTATTATTTTAGATTAGATCATTGTTGCTAAACCCTTTGTTGCTAAGCAACATACCTCAGTAGTCTCGGTACTGAGTTGGAAGTTTCAACCGATAATGTGAATCCCTTTGGCTATTCCTTTCGCGCTCCACAAAATAGATGAAGAGGAATTCATGAGGGGCCTATACCTTCAGAGCCATTGATACCTTAGGCAGTATGTGTACTTCTGTTCATAAGCAAGGAGACCTATTTATAGATCCTCCCAGTCCCACCTATATTTGTCCGACTGTCTTTGCTAACTTCACTTTATTGTAAAGGCAATGACAGGAAAGCTGAAGAAATTATGTTCTTGAACTATGTAAGGACTCCACTTCTTTCAAATACCAGCATAGCTCCCAGTACTCCAAGTAAATTAATGTTTGATGCTTAAGGGCGGGACAACCATTTTCGCAACTTACAAGTGATGAGTAGCAAACAAAATTAGATTCCTTTCCCCAAAATTTCTCCATCCAACCTTGTCCCAGATGAAGATTGTCTCAAGTCTTGAAAATGACTTGTTGTGCAAGGTGATGTTTGCGACTATACATCCAACAGCAAACCGATAGCTGCCATTTAAAGATCATTGGGCCATTACTTGGCTTGGGGGAAGACATCCATCACCACTGGGAGGAAGGCCTGCTTCCAAGAGCTGCCAGCCAAACAAATAGTTCTCCAGTCACAGCACTGCCACTTGAATCGGTGGCCACTAATGGAACTGCAGGCCATTTCAATAGAAGAGATGCCATGGATTTTGCCTTCCAGGTGAGTCTGGAGTTTCACCAGGATGTCATGTCACAGTAAGGTGAAACCCACTGAGTGAATAAAAGAAGTCTGGCCCACCTCTTCGTGTATGAGTGTTACAACCACTGAATTGCTGATCACCCAACATTCCTTATTGGTTCCTGTGTTAGTTGAAATTTTGAATGGTTTTCTCTCTTCAACAACTAACAATTCTCCTTCTAATCACCTATCATCAACCACCTCCTCAAAAAACTTCACCATTCCAGCTTCGAAACTGACCACCTCCATTTCCAACCTACTTTTCCACTTCAAAATCCTAGAACATGTTGTTGCCTCCATTACTATCATCCCCCAAAAGCTCAGTGTCAAACATTTCATTTCAATCACCCAAATGTCAATGTATGTGACTGCGACAAAATTAATTTGCCTTTTCTACCTGTTTGCAGCCTTCCTAGAGTTATTGAGCTGTATGGTGAAGAAATAGACTCTTCAGTCCAACTCATCCATGCTGACCAGATATCCTAAATTAATCTAGTCCCATTTGGTAGTATTTGGCCCATATCCCTCTAAACCATTCCTATTCACATATCCATCCAGATGCCTTTCAAATGTAATTGTACCAGCCTCCACCACGTCCTCTGGGAGCTCATTCCACACACAAACCAGACTCTGCGTGAAACAGTTGCCTCTTAGGTTTCTTTTGAATCTTTCTCCTCTCACTTTATATCTATGCCTTCTTGTTTTGGACTCTTTTATTCTGGGGAAAAGACCTTGTCTATTACCCTATTCATGCACCCGATGATTTTATAAACCTCTATAAGGTCACCCCTCAGCCTCTGATGCTTCAGAGAAAACAGCCCCAGCCTATTCAGCCTCTCCCTATAAGCTTAAACCCTCCAACCCTGGCAACATCATCATAAATCTTTTTTGAATCCTTCCAAGTTTCACAACATCTTTCCCGTAGCAGAGAGACCAGAATTAAATGCAATATTTCAAAAGTGGCCGAACCAATGTCCTGTACAGCCGCAACATGACCTCTCAATTCCTATACTCAGTGCTCTGACCAATAAAGGCAAGCATACCGAATGCCTTCTTCATTATCCTGTCTACCTGTGACTCCACTTTCAAGGAACTATGAACCTGCACTCCAAGGTCTCCTTGTTCAGCAACACTCCCCAGGGCCTCACCATTAAGTATATAAGTCCTGTCCTGATTTGCCTTTCCAAAATGCAGCATCTCACATTTATCTGAAATAAACTCCATCTGCAGATTCTCAACTCACCAGCCCATCTGATCAAGATCCTGTTGTACTCTGAGGTAGTCTTCTTGGCTGTCCACTACACCTCCAACTTTGGTGTCATCTGCAATCTTACTAACTATACCTCCTATGTTCACATTCAAATCATTTATTTAAATGATGAAAAATCTTTGGACCCAGTATTGATCCTTGTGGCACACCATTGATCACAGGCTTCCAGTCTGGAAAACAACTCTCCACTACTATCCTCTGTCTTCTTTCTTTGAGTCAGTTCTGTATCCAAGTGGCTAGTTCTCCTTGTATTCCATGTGAGCTAACCTTGTTAACCAGTCTACCATGCAGAACCTTGTCAAATGCCTTACTGAAGTCCATATAGATTATGCCCACCCGTCTACCTTCATAGATTCTCTTTGTTACGTCTTCAAGAAACTCAATTAAGTTAGTGAGATGATTTACCACACACAAAGTCATGTTGACTATCCCTAATCAGTCCTTCTCTTTCCGAATACATGTAAATCCTATCCCTCAGGATCCACTCCCACCACTGATGTCAGGCTGACCTGTCTATAGTTCCCTGGTTTTTCCTTACCACCGTTTTTAAATAGTGGCACCATATCAGCCAACATCCAATCTTCCAGCACCTCAATTGTGACTACCTGTGGTACATATATCTTGGCAAGGAGCCCAGCAATCTCTTCCCTAGCTTCCCACAGAATTCCAGAGTATGCCTGATCAGGTCCCGGGGATTTATCCAAATGTATGCATTTTAAGACATTCAACATCTCCTCCTCTGTAATATGGACATTTTTTAAGATGTCACAATTTATTTCCTCAAGTTCTCTAGCTTCCATATCCTTTTCCACAATCATCACTATTGGAAAATACTCATTTATTATCTGCCCTATCTCCTGTGGTTCCACACATAGGTGACCTTGCTGATTTTTAAGGAGCCCTATTCTCTCCTTCATTGCCTCTTTGTCCTTAATGTATTTGTAGAATCCCTTTGAATTCTTCTTAATCCCATTAGCCTAAATTGTCTCATGTCCCCTTTTGACACTCCTGATTTCCCTCTTAAGTATACTTGTATTGCCATTATACTCTTCCATGAAATCACTCATAGAACATTACAGTGAGTACAGGCCCTTCAGTTGTTGATGTTGCGCTAACCTATGAAATCAATCTGAAGCCTACCTATCCTACACTATTGCATGTTCATCCATATGTTTATCCAATGATCATTTAAGTGCCCTTAAAGTTGGCATGTCTACTACTGTAAAACGTAGTGCTTTCCACACCCCTACTACTCTCTGAGTAAAGAAACTACCTCTGATATCTGTCTTACATCTATCACAAAATAAAATTTGCACATTGTCCCTGTGTCAGGGTGGGTTTCCTCCGGGTGCTCCGGTTTCCACCCACAGTCCAAACATGTGCAGATTAGGGTGGATTAACCATGCTACATTGTCCATAGTATCCAGGGACCTGCAGGTTAGGGTGGATTGGCCATGTTAAATTGTCCCGTAGTGTCCAGGGACCTGCAGGTTAGGGTGGATTGGCCATGTTAAATTGTCCCATAGTGTCCAGGGTCCTGCAGGTTAGGGTGGATTGGCCATGTTAAATTGTCCCATAGTGTCCAGGGACCTGCAGGATAGAGTGGATTGACCATGTTAAATTGTCCCATAGTGTGCAGGTGAATATTCGAATGGATCCCTGCTGTCTTTCTCTCTTATATGCTTCCTTCTTTTCTCTTGACCAAAACCTCAATTTCTGTCATCACCCAGCATTCCCTGCACCTACCAGTCAAAATGCTTGATCACACCATCCTTTTTAATGCTTCTTCACTTTCATCCAGTAATAGCCAGAGAATTATAGTTTCCTCTGACATCCATAAGAATCTATCTCTGAGCCCCTGCTATATCCTATCTATACCCAGCAATACCATCCAAAAACAGCACTGATTTCCATGTGTATCCTGATGACACCCACCTCCACCTCACACCACCTTGCTCAATCCTTGCACTGTTTCGAAACTGTCAGACTGTTTGAGACAACTGTCTGAGGCTGAATTAGAGCTTGATTCCAAAACTGAGGTCCTGATCATGTATTCATCCCATTGTAACACCTTCATAACAATTCTACCCTGTTTGGATTGTATCGGTTTATGTGCTCTCAAACTTGCATCTGCGCCTTTGTTACCTTTAGATTTGACTATCCCATGCACTTCTGGCTGGCTTCCCGTGTCCAATGGTTGTCTAAGGCAGTTAGTGTCTGAAATGGTTAAATAATACACAGAGATAAGCTCTCCCCATCAGGATGTAAGTGACTGCTCCTGAGAACTGAAAAGTGTGTTGCTGGAAAAGCACAGCAGGTCAGACAGCATCCAAGGAGCAGGAGAATCGACGTTTCGGGCATAAGCCTTTCTTCAGGAATGAGGAGGATGTGCCAAGCAGGCTAAGATGAAAGGTAGGGAGGAGGGACTTGGGGGAGGGGCGTTGGGAATGTGATAGGTGGAAGGAGGTTAAGGTGAGCATGATAGGCCGGAGAGGGGGTGGGGGCGGAGAGGTCAGGAAGAAGATTGCAGGTCAAGAAGGCGGTGCTGAGTCCGAGCTTGTAGAGGGAGGAAGAGAGCTTCTTCAAGGAAGGCATCCTTGCAAGAGGATTTGCCTTGTAGAGGGAGGAAGACAGCATCTGTAGTCCTCACTTGCTCCTAGTTCATTTTAACCTACTGCGAATCATCTTGCAAGGATGCCTTCCTTGAAGAAGCTCTCTTCCTCCCTCTACAAGGTATCTCAATCCCAGCCCTTGGACTCAGCACCACCTTCTTGACCTGCAATCTTCTTCCCGACCTCTCCGTCCCACCCCCTCTCCGGCCTATCACGCTCACCTTAACCTCCTTCCACCTATCGCATTCCCAACGCCCCTCCCCCAAGTCCCTCCTCCATACCTTTTATCTTAGCCTGCTTGGCACACCCTCCTCATTCCCGAAGAAGGGCTTATGCCCGAAACGTCAATTCTCCTGCTCCTTGGATGCTGCCTGACCTGCTGCGCTTTTCCAGCAACACATTTTTCAGCTCTGATCTCCAGCATCTGCAGCCCTCACTTTCTCCCTGCTCCTGAGAACTGTTTTCCTTTCAGTCCAGTCCTAAGTCCAGTGTTCCAGCATCAACTGTTCTGATGCGAAGTCCATGTGATTGACAGAAACATTTATTCACTTGCAAGTTGAGTCTGTTTTTGCATAAGAGACTATCATGCTTCGCGGATGTAATGTAGATAGCTATTAAGTATTATGTCATAATCTTCATTGTTCATCAAGATGGAAAATATCTTCTGCTGAAGACTTTGTGTGGCTATCCTTCTCATCGTGGTATCAACAATTTAGACTTATTTTTATTCACTCATGGGACATGGGTGTCGCTGGCTGGCCAGCATTTATTGCCCATCCCTAGCTGCACTTAAGATGGTGGTGGTGGTGAGCTGTCTTCATGAACTGCTGCAGTCCATGTGCTGTCAGGAGACCCACAATCTCTAGGGAAGGAACTCCAGGACTTTGGCCCAGAAACAGTGAAGAAATTGTGATATATTTTTAAATCAGGACCATGAGTGGCTCCTAGGGAACTTGCAAGTGGTGATGTTCCCATGTAGCTACTGTCGTTCGAGATGGAAGTGGTCATGGGTTTGAAAGGTGCTGTCTAAGGATCTATGGTTAATTTCTGCACTGCATCTTGGAAATGATACACATCACTACAACTGAGCATTGGTTGTGGAAGGAGTGTGTGTTTGTGGATTTGGTGCCAATCAAGCAAGTTGCTTTGTCCTGCATAGTATCAAGCTTCTTGAGCTGAATCCAAGAAGAAAGTGTGATGGCAATCAATATACCCACAACATCTCAATGAACAAGAATACAACATATACTATGTTTACAGTGGCAGATATCACACCATACATATGTACAAATCACTACTATCATTATTTGCTCTGAAGTTCTGAAGAATAGTATATCAAACTTGAAACATTAGCTCTGTTTCTCTCTTCACAAATGCTGCCAGACATGCTGAGTTTCTCTAGCATTCTCTGTGTTTGTTTCAGATTTCCAGTATCAGCATTATATTATCATCACCATCAAAGTATATGTTGTGATATTAGTCCCATTACTTTATGTTCTCCATTGGGTACCAACTGAATTTGAATTTTCTTTGATTTCAATGCAGCTCTCGTTTAAATGCAAGTAGCAGCCCTTCATGCACAAAAACAACCCCATATTAATATATTGCTTAGTTCCAAAACAAATATATTAGGTTGACGACTGTGTAAACACTCTTGTGTTTAATATCTGGTGGCGCTCTCCATTGTAAAATTGACTGAAGATTTGCAGGAACATTGGAGAAGCAGTGGAAGAATCCTCATGGACATTCATGACATAAAATTTAAATTTCAATCAGCCCTTTTGAAATATTGTCACGTATTGAGAGTCTACAACAGAAATAAAACTTAGGCAAGTGCACAGAATTACATTGTAATCGTAAGGGAGAAGTGATCTAAGTTATGTTTGCAACTGGCCACTGGAAATGAACTGTTGGACAACCTAATCTCTGATAAAATTGGTCCTCAGGAGGGAGAAAGCTGATGTTACATGCTCAGCTGCAGATTTTCCAACCCTGAAAGTATTGTTTCAGAGTCAGTTTGTAACGTGAGAAAACATATCATCTCCCACTATCCCTACTTCACCAGTTTAATCTCTTGAGTTTCCAATCTCTACAGGTTAGTGTGCAAGATTCAATATCTTCATCCATCCTCGTTTCTCAGTATTTCTTCCAGAGTGTTAGTTTACAAAATTCAAAGAAAAAAAGAGCAGTTCAGCACAGGAACAGGCCTGCCATGTCTGTGCAGACAGATTTAGTTTAGGTTTCTAAACTAAAAACCTCTATGTAGTCTGTATCCCTCTATTCCCTGCCTATTCATGTATCAATCAAGTCACCTTTTAAATGTTACTGCATCCCTTTGCAACACATCCTCTGGCAACACTTTCCAGGCATTACGACCATTTGTGTAAAAAGCCTGCCTCACACATTTCCTTTAAACTTGCCCCCTTTTACCCTAAACCTGTGCTCACCTGTCACTAACGTAACATTACTACCCTGAGAAAAATAATCCATCTATCCATGCTTCTCAAATTTGTAAATTTCTGTCAGATTGCTTCTCATCCTTCAACATTCAGGTGAAACCAGATCAAGTTTGTCCCAGTCTCTCCTCATAGCTAATACCCTCCAAACCAGATAACATCCTGCAAATTGTTTCTGTAACCTCTCCAAAGCCTCCACATCCTTCTTGCAGTGTGGTGACTAGAACTGTACACAATATTCCAAATGTGGTGTAACTAAAGTCAGATTTCTAGCATGAAAGCACTGTGTTCTGTGGAACATTGCTTATCTAATGATTATAGCCAACTCTATTACCTCCATACTTGTTGACAGCTAAAATTTATTCAATTTCACTGCAAAGAAATAAATCCCTGTGCTTGCATTTATTTAACACTGCTTTTTGATTGCCCCAGCTGAGAAAACAATTTCTCTTCATCTGACCTATATGAAAAGGGATGTCCTCTGTTGGGGGAGGTATGAAAAAGGAAACATAACCTTAATGTTGGAGCTGGACCACCCAAGGGTGAAATCAGGATGAGTTGGCTTTGCATAAAATCTAGTAGAAAGCAGCATATAGTTCCTCCAGAGGTCATGAATGCTCAGAGAATGGAGGTTTCAAGACAAATCTTGTTCGATTATGTTCTGGCCAAGTGTTTCGAATTGCTAGTTTAGCTCAGATGGCTAAGGTGTGGTGCAGAATAACACTGACTTCATTCCCCATCGTGGCTGAGGTTGTTTCTGTAACCTACCTCCTCACCTTGCTCCTTAGTTATGTCATGCCATAAACCATGATGATCAACCCTTGGGCAATGAGAATGCTGCATGAAGAGAAGGAAAGGGGATCAGGTGATATGGAGGATTGGTCATTAAATAGACTGCAGGTGCGGAACAACCATAACACAACTGTATTGTGAAAAAGGCTATCCTTTGCAGTTAATGCACAAATTTCATTGAGTTGTGGAGATGTACAGCACGGAAACCAAACCTTCAGTCCAACTCATCCATGCCGACCAGATATCCAAATGTAATCTTGTACTATTTGCCAGCATTTGACCCATATCCCTCTAAACCTTTCCTACTCATGTATCCATCCAGATGCCTTTTAAATGTTGTCATTGCGCCAGCCTCCACCACTTCCTCTGGCAGCTCATTCCATCCATGTACCACCCTCTGTGTGAAAAAGTTGTCCCTTTGGTCCCTTTTAAATCTTTCTCCTTTCATTTTCAACCTATGCCCTCTAGTTTTGGACTTCCCTACCCTGGGGAAAAAAGCCATGACTAATCGCCCTTTCCATGCTCCTCATGATTTGATAAACATATGTAAGGTCACTCCTCAGCCTCTAACACACCAGAGAAAATAGCCCCAGCCTACTCAACCTCTCCCTATAGCTCAAACTCTCTAATCCTGGCAACATCCTTGTAAAACGTTTCAGAATCCTATCAAGTTTTACGAATTCCTTCGTCTGGCAGGCTGACCAGAATTGAACGCAGTATTCCAAAGTAGCCTAACCAATGTCCTGTACAGACAAGACATGACCTCCCAACTCCTATACTCAATGCACTGACCAATAAAGGCAAACATACCAAACACCGTCTTCACTACCCTATCTACCTGCAACTCCACTTTCAAGGTCCTTTGCACCACTGCTGTTAATGTTGGATAGAAAATAAGGTGCTTTTTGCTGGTCAGTCACACTTTGTTGCTATAGTTTTGCTGCTATAGCAGAGGGTCCATGAGAATCTGTCAATATCCACAAGGGTGCAGATCAATACTTACATGGTCTCAGGGTATGTGTCAGTGCCCGCTGAGGTTTCTCAAAGGAAGGTTTCACAGCCACTAGTTTACATTAAGCAGCCTGTTTCTGTCACAAAGTACCAAAGCAGTCATTTGTATTGCAACACTGTCACAAATGGCTGGATCTAAAAGCTGAGTCTGTGTTCATTTATCCACTCACATGGTGTTGTTTATTTGCATTCAGGTCGAACTGAACTGGAGCAAAGTACTTTTTCTGTGTTTAGGCACATGTGGGTGTGGGGGGTAGTGGGGGGTGTGGGGGTGGAAAGGCAGTTTCAGGCAGGGTTATCTCAATGCAGTGAATTTCTAAAATCAATCCTTTTATTATGGCAAGGTCAAAAATGTCATGTCAATGTGGTATCCCTGCCTAATCAGTCTGAAATGAATACATGTGACTTAAATCAAAACTTGTAAACAAAATGATGTTGCAGTCAATAAAAAAAGGATTAGAAAGGGATAGAGATGTAAAGTGAACTTGTAATTGAAGAAACCTGTGTTTAAATAACAAAAAAAGGTAATTATATCCATTAATCTAATGCCATTTTTAAAAAAATATGAAAATTTGCACACTTTTAGTGCCTCAGCACATGACAGAATATTATAGTGAATTAGGGTTTTTTGAAGTGTAGGAAATGACTAAATGAATGGCCTTTTTGGTGTTTGTTTTACATAGTGTCTTATGCTTAATTGCACAACATTTAATCACATGCAATCATGCCACAAATCCTCAAAGCATGTAATTAATAACATCATTGGGAAATACATTTGCAATGATACTGAGAAGAAAACAATAGCAATTAACACTTATGTTCAGATTTAATATATTGCAGATTTCCCAAAGTATTTCTTGTTTGCCGTTGAACTCCTCGAAGTTTTAACGTAAGATTTGCACAGATTCTGACTGACTCTGCTAATGACCTTCTGGCTTGGAGTCAGAGACTTGATTGCTTGAGCTATCAGCCATCCTTGCACGTAGTGCAATGTGACTACTTGATTGACTACCGAAACAGCCGATATAAATTACTGATGCAATTACAGGAAATAAGTTTGGACACCTGCCCGTGGGTTAATCAGATAAAAATTTGATGCAAGCCACTCTATAAAACAACAAAAAAAACCTCAACCCCTTTTAAAACTAAGCCCCTTGGGGAATGGTCTTTATTTCTATGACACTCCTTTATTTAAAGGATGGGAATTTGTAGAAATGTCAGCCATTGAGGAAGAAACTAGAAGGTGGATCCAGTGGATTTTAAAGTGAACCATTTTTCTCAGACACTATTAGTTTTCACTGGTCAAAAGGTTTGATAGGGCTCAACATACCCAGCAAAAATTCTGGAAGATGAGCCACAAGCCTTTTGAAAGCAGGGATGCAACTTTTCAGCTCTGAGAAAATGAGGACTGCAGGATCAGAGTTGAGATTCCTGATGAAGAGCTTATGCCTGAAATGTCGATTCTCCTGCTCCTTGGATGCTGCCTGACCTGCTGTGCTTTTCCAGCACCACACTCTCGACACGCAACTTTTCAAGTTCCATTCCCTTGGAAAGTTGGACAGTGGCTTTCAACAGTCACTCATCTCTTGCATTCTGCCACCCTGCAGCTCAGTAGAAGGGAAAGCCTTAGCTTTGCATGTTGGACTCTATTGGGATGTTAGCACATTTGGTCCTTCAATCAAACCCTCCAAAACCGTTAAGTGCAATCTGCTTGCCAAACCTGCCATAGTTCAGGTCAGGATAATATGAGCGAGTTAAAGGGCCATTCACACTCTATCCTTCGCTGATTTTCCCTTCTGTTCCATTTTCCCTTCTGGATTTATTCTGAAGTACCACCTCATTACATTTCCACCTCTCCCTTTCATATCGAAGTCTTATTGGACTTGAAACATTAACTCTGGGCTCAAAAACTGGTTAAATACAAATTTTGGTGTGCTTCATGGAGGATTATTCTCTGTGATCCCAAGGAAAGTTTCTTCCCAAACCCTCTTCATTACCCAAACACCAAATCCATTTTCTGAATTCTCCTACCCGCCATCTGTGGAAATACAGGCCACTGTTGAGATGTCACAGAATTCCTGCTGCCAGCGCCACATTTAAAGCCATGTTGTGCACCCGGTCAAGTGCTGGCAATCCACAAGAGACTGCCTTTTTCCTATCAATTAACCCAGCCATGTCTCACAGAGGGAAATTGGTACCCTGTGTTGCTGACAGGGATCTGGAGTTCCAGGTGGACAAGGAGTGCATGTGGGCATTGCCCATGGAGCATGCCCTGTGATATTGCTGTCTCATGTCCAAGATGATGGAGTAAGTGGAGGGCTGGAGTAAACAAGTCTTGATTCATTGGGAATTGTCTTCATCATCTAGGTTCTGTCAATGTATGCAAATAGACATCTCACCACTCACGAGTCAGAATCTCATCTTGCTGTTCAACACGTGGTTGGAAAAATAGACATTTTTCTCTCGATTTCAGGAATTTCTTTGATGTCGATCTTACTTTCTCCCAACCTTCCCTCCATTGTCTGTGTCACTCAGTGGCTGGCAAGATCCCACTCTCTGCTTCTCACTCTATAGATGCTGCAAAGTTCTCCAGCACCTTTTGTTTTCATTTCAGGTTTCCAGAATCCACGGTATTCTACTTTAGTTGAAGATGTCTCTTGCTCCTTAAAATAGGAACGGACTGATGAAATCAGAGATGGTTATTTGAAACTGCTCTTCAGATACGTAGCTATTTCTGTTGGCTGCACAGCAGATTAGGCCCATTCCAGAAATAAACTCAGACA
Organism: Chiloscyllium punctatum; assembly: GCF_047496795.1. Lineage (NCBI taxonomy): Eukaryota > Metazoa > Chordata > Chondrichthyes > Orectolobiformes > Hemiscylliidae > Chiloscyllium > Chiloscyllium punctatum. Next base: position 98,709,569 of record NC_092746.1, read on the forward strand.
GAGTGTAAGTTATACATTGCATTCTCAAGTGACATCAATACATACCAAGATCTACTACTCTCCTGTGTTTACAAGACCATTTCAATACTATTGTATTGGAATACATTGCGAAATGTATACAATGACATAAGTTGGAAGAGTTAAAACAATGATTCATGTGCTGAATCCAGTTCCTATTTATAAGTTTTCCTTTTCAATGTATTGCTAACATCAGACTAGGAGAAAAGCTCCTGGGCAGAAGATATTTCCTCCTACTATGAGTATTTCTGTAATGTGAGGTATATTCTAGAGCAGGCTCACACGCTGCTCTTCCCAATAAAAATATTGGGATTCTGACAGTGTTTAAAATGATCCCGAGCAATTCTGTCTGGGCCCAGTAAGTGAATCCAGATTGGCACATTTAGCACCCAATTTTCTGCATGTCACAATCAGTTATCAACAGAATAAATTTAGCAGTCATATAAATAGAGTTTCGAATTTGGAACATCAAAATCAAGGTTTACTAACAGCTTAACATTTCTCCATAGAACATAGAACATAGAACATTACAGTGCAGTACAGGCACTTCGGCCCTCGATTTGCGCCGACCTGTCATACCAATCTGAAGGCCATCTAACCTACACTATTCCACGTATGTCCATATGCTTGTCCAATGATGACTTAAATGTATGTAAAGTTGGCCAAACTACTACCGTTGCAGGCAAAGCATTCCATACCCTTACTACTCTCTGAGTAAAGAAACTACCTCTGACATCTGTCCTATATCTATCACCCCTCAATTTAAAGCTATGCCCCCTCGTGCTATCCGTCACCATACTTGGAAAAAGGCTCTCCCTGTCCACCCTATCTAACCCTCTGATTATCTTATATGTCTCTATTAAGTCACCTCTCAACATTCTTCTCTCTAACGAAAACAGCCTCAAGTCCCTCAGCCTTTCCTCGTAAGACCTTCCCTCCATACCAGGCAACATCCTAGTAAATCTCCTCTGCACCCTTTCCAAAGCTACCACATCGTTCTTGTAATGCGGCGACCAGAACTGTACACAATACTCCAAGTGTGGCCACACCAGCCTTCTGTACAGCTGCAGCATAACCTCATGGTTCCGGAACTCAATCCCTCTATTAATAAAAGCTAAAACACCGTATGCCTTCTTAACAACCCTCTCAACCTGGGTGGCAACTTTCAAGGATCTGTGTACCTGGACACCGAGATCTCTCTGCTCATCTACACTACCAGGAGTCTTACCATTAGCCCAGTACTTTGCATTCCGATTACTCCGACCAAAGTGAATCACCTCACACTTGTCCGCATTAAACTCCATTTGCCACCTCTCAGCCCAACTCTGCAGCTTATCGATGTCTCTCTGTAACCTACAACATCCTTTGTCACTATCCACATCAACACCAACCTTAGTGTCGTCTGCAAATTTGCTAACCCACCCTTCTATACCCTCATCCAGGTCGTTCATAAAAATGACGAACAGCAGTGGACTCAACACCGACCCTTGCGGTACACCACTAGTAACTGGACTCCAGGATGAACATTTCCCATTAACCACCACCCTCTGTCTTCTTTCAACAAGCCAATTACTAATCCAAACTGCTGTATCTGCCACAATCCCATTCCTCCGCATTTTGTACAATAGCCCTACTGTGGGGAACCTTATCGAACGCCTTGCTGAAATCCATATACACCACATCAACCAGTTTACTCTCATCTACCTGTTTGGTCACCTTCTCAAAGAACTCAATAAGGTTTGTGAGGCAGAACCTACCCTTCACAAAACCATGCTGACTATCCCTAATCAAATAATTCTTTTCTAGATGATTATAAATCCTATCTCTTATAACCTTTTCCAACACTTTACCAACAACTGAAGTAAGGCTCACTGGTCTATAATTACCAGGGTTGTCTCTACTCCCCTTCTTGAACAGGGGAACCACATTTGCTATCCAGTCTTCTGGCACTATTCCTGTAGACAATGACAATTTAAAGATCAATGCCAAAGGCTCGGCAAATGCCAAGTGCCCTAGCTTCCCAGAGGATCCTAGGATAAATCCCATCTGGCCCAGGGGACTTATCTATTTTCACAATCTGCAGGATTGCTAATACCTCTTCCTTGTGAACCTCAATCCAACCTAGTCTAGTAGTCTGTATCTCAGTATTCTCCTCGACAACATTGTTGTTTTCTGGAGTGAATACTGTCAAAAAATATTCATTTAGTGCTTCCCCTATCTTCTCTGACTCCACACACAACTTCCCACTACTATCCTTGATTGGCCCTAATCTTGCTCTTGTCATTCTTTTATTCCTTAAATACCTATAAAAAGCCTTAGGATTTACCCTGATCCTATCCACCAACAACTTCTCATGTCTCCTCCTGGCTCTCCTGAGCTCTCTCTTTAGGTCTTTCCTGGCTACCTTGTAACCCTCAAGCACCCTAACTGAGCCTTCACATCTCATCCTAACATAAGCCTTCTTCTTCCTCTTGACCAGAGATTCCACTTCTTTCTTAAACCACGGCTCCCGCGCTCTATAGCTTCCTCCCTGCCTGATAGGTACATACTAATCTAGGACACACAGGAGTTTTTCCTTGAATAAGCTCCACATTTCTAATATGCCAATCCCCTGCAGTTTCCTTCCCCATCCTATGCTTCCTAAATCTTGCCTAATCGCATTGTAATTGCCTTTCCCCCAGCTGTAACTCTTGCCCAGTGGTATACACCCATCCCTTTCTATCATTAAAGTAAACATAAGAGAATTGTGATCGCTATCACCAATGTGCTCACCTACTTCTAAGTCTAACACCTGACCGGGCTCATTTCCCAGTGCCAAATCTAATGTGGCTTCACCCCTTGTTGGCCTGTCTACATATTGTGTCAGGAAGCCCTCCTGCACACACTGGGCAAAACTGACCCATCCATAGTACTCGTACTATCGTGTTCCCAGTCAATATTTGGAAAGTCGAAGTCCCCCATGACAACTACCCTGTCTCTCTCACTCCTATCGAGAATCATCTTTGCTATCCTTTCCTCTACATCTCTAGAACTATTCGGAGGCCTATAGAAAACTCCCAACAGGGTGACCTCTCCTTTCCTGTTTCTAACCTCAGCCCATACTACCTCAGTTGACGAGTCCCCAAACATCCTTTCTGCAACTGTAACACTGTCCTTGACCAACAATGCCACATCTCCCTCTCTTTTACCGTCTTACTGAAACATCTAAATCCTGGAACCTGCAACAACCATTCCTGTCCCTGCTCTATCCACGTCTCCGAAATGGCCACAACATCAAAGTCCCAGGTACCAACCCATGCCTTGCTTGCATCCTCCAGTCACAATGCCTCACCATTGTCAGTGTGCCTTCAGCCATCTAGTCCCTGGTTTTGGAAATTCTAGAATCCCTACAGAGTGGAAACAGGCCCTTCGGCACAACAAGTCCACACCGACCCTCTGAAGAGTAACCCAACCAGACCCATTCCCCCAGCCTATTATCCTATATTTACCCGTGACTTATGCAGCTAACCTCCACACCCCTGAATGGGCAATTTAGTGTGTCCAGTTCACCCTAACCTGCACATCTTTGGAGTGTGGGAGGAAACGGGAGCATCCGGAAGAACCCCATGCAGACATGGGGAGAATGTGCAAACGCCACACAGACAGTGGCCTGAGGTTAGAATCAAACTGGGGTCCCTGGTGCTGTGAAGCAGCAGTGCTAACCCCGCTGCTCCAAATTCCCTCCTTAAGCCTCTCTACTTCTCTTTCATCCTTTAAGACCTTCCTTAAACCTGCCTCTTTGACCAAATTTTTAATCATCAGTCCTAATTTATCCCTCTTAATAATGTCTAATAATGCTCCTGTGAAGCTTCTCGGGATGCTTATTTTATACATTGTTTTAAGGTGTGGGTGCCACTGAATAGGTCAGAATTTATTGCCCAACCTTCATTCCCCTTCAGAAGGTGGTAGTGAGGAACCAGTCCATGTGGCATAGGGACACCCATGATGTGGTTAGATAGAGAGTTCTGGGATTTTATCTATATGACACTGAAAGAATGAGAACATAGTTTGAAGTCAGGATAATGTGGGGGTTGGAGGGGATTTTATATACGTTTATAGGTGGTAGAGTCACAGATTTGGAAGGAGCTGTCATATGACATTAAGTAAATTCCCACAGTACGCCTTACAGATGGTAAACACTGTAGTCAATGAGTGTCAATGGTGGTGGGAGTGAATGTCTAACATGGTGATTGGGATGCCAACCAAACAGGATGCTGTGTCCTGCAGAGTTCTAAGCTTCTTGTACGTTGTTGGAGCTACACTCACGAAGGCAAGTGGAAAGCATTCCATCAAATTCCTACTTATCTCTTGCAGATAATTTACCACCTTTAGAAAATCAGGAAAGCAGTTACCACACTGCAGAATTCCCAGCCTCTGATATACATATGTAGTCACAGTATGTGTATGGCTGTTCTAGTTTAGTTTCTGGCCAAAGGTAACCCATAGGGTCTTGATAATGGGAAGGTTCAGTGAATGTAAAACTATTGAATGTTGGGGAGATTAGATGAAATTTTCTCTTCTCGAAGATAGTCTTTGTCAGCTGTTTGCACGGGATGAATGTCATTTGCCACTTAGCAAACCCAGCTTGAATGCTATCCAGATCTTGGTGCACTTGCAATTGGACTTCTTCAGTATTTGAGGAATAGCAAATGGTGCTGAAAATTGTGCGATTATCAGCAAACATACTTATCTTTGACCTTATGATGGAAGAAATTTCATCAATGAAGCAGCTGAAGATGGTTGAGCCGATGATGCTCCCCTGAGGAACTCCTGCTGCAAGTGGCCATGCAGTGAGATGATTGTGTTTACGTTTTGTGCTAGGTGTGTCTCCAACCAATGGAGAGTTTCTCATGTTTCCAGTTGACCAGCTTTGCTACGGCTCCTTAATCCCAAATTCACTCAAATTCTCTCTAGAAGTCAAAGATGGCTACTCACACCTCACCCCTAAGTTTAGCTTTTTTGTCTATGTTTCCATCAATGCTGTAATGGGTTGAGACGCTGAGTGGCCCTGATAGAATCTAAATTACATTTCAGTGAGCAATTGTAAGTATCACTTGATAGCACTGTCAACAACTATTTCCTACCATTTAGCTGATGATTGCGAGTGGACTGACACACAACATTTGGCTGTGTTGTACTTATTTTGCTTTTAGTGGGCAGCTATTGGTGGAGAATTTTCCCATGTTGTTGGGTCAATATCAATATTGAAGCTGTACAGGAATAGTTTGTCGAGTGGTCCAGCAAGCTCTGGAGCACAGGTACTCAGTACTGTTGTTCGAAATGTTGTTAGGACCAATAGGCTTTCCAGGATCCAGTATCTTCAGTCAATGAGAGACATGGTAACATTGTGGGAATGTCAGGGGATTAGTAATCAGAGGACCGGGCTAATTCTCTGGGGAACATGGCTTTAATCCAACAAATGCTAATGCAATTTTAATTTGGTTGATAAATCTGGACTATGAAGCTGGTTTCAGTGACTAAGATATCAATCAGCATTTGACATGAAAAGCTAATCCACTGAGGTCATTTAGAGACCTGAAATCTGCCATCTTCATCAATTCTGGCCTACATATCACTCCACACCCAAAGCAATGGTTGATTCCCATCTCACCTCTAAAGTGGCCCTGGGAAGCCATTCTTGTCTCAGGCAATCAAGGATGGGCAACAATTACTGATTTTGCCAGTGATGACCTCATCCCATGTAAGAATAAAGAGAAACAATACATAAGCTATGGAGTGAATCAAATTGACTGAAGAGTGGCACCTGTGATGCTGGGAGTTGACCAAGATGGATCATTTACTCAGCACCTCTGACTGAAGATGGATGCGAATGCATCGCTCTTGTCTTTCACACCAACGTAATGAGCTCCCCGATCATTGAGGATGAGGATATTTGTAAAGCTTCCTCTACCTTCTGTCAGTTGTTTAATGGTCGACCACCATTCAAACCTGGATGAGGCACTGCTGCAGGGTTTATACCTGATCCTTTGGTGATCTGACATTTTCCTTCGATCATCATGATATATAAAAGCAAGCTGTAGTTTTACTTTTCAGGTGTCGATCTGGGTCAACATTATTAATTTGGCCACTGGGCTAATCTCTGTAATTGATTACATGACTCTCAAACAGAATAGTGAACAAAAGTGAAAATCTGAAGTACAAGTCCCTGGAAAGCAGTGGACATGGGGTCAAAGGAGATTTGCAACACTGAAAATGATAGATTTTTGTTAGTGAATATATCAGATAATAGCAAGAAAAGTTTGGTCAATAAACCTAAGCAACAGATCAGCTGTGATTACATTGGAGGAGAGGATGGAACTAAAGGGCTGATCCGACCACCCCTTTGCCTACACATTGCAAAGGTACTGTTTCAAGGCCAGTGTGTGACTGGTTTCACCATCAGACCAGGTAATCAAGTGAATGCACAGCCAGAACAGCATATTTTGATGTTCAATTTTGTTTTTAAGTCAACTCTGAACTGAACATTGCTGTCAACATTTGTATTGTCACATATTGCTGAGCTTCACAGTTCAATTATTTGTGGGGACACCTCCCAAATTTTACCTATTGAGACAGTCTGTCAATAAATCAATTAAACGTCTTTGTTTTGAGATTACACCACTTAAACTAAATTAAAGGGTGCATTAATTTAGGTGTTGGTATTGTCAACTTTCATCAACAGCTACATATGCTGAAACACATGCCTAATTACGAAAGAGCATGAAGTTAATCAAGTGTCAATTTCTTTATTAGATTTGTGTCACAATCTGTTGTGATATGCTAAGCATTTTGTGAGAGAACACTGGGAACGGGTCAGTTGAGAGTGCTGTACCCAACTGTACAACAATATACCATTATGGATGATGTATGCCATTAAAAGCCCAAATAATTGCCATGTATTAATTGTGCTTCTATGTTTACTTATTGCCATATAGAGTCATACAACATAGAAACAGGCCCTTTTGTTCACCATGCCAACCAAAACGACAAACAACACTAATCTCACTTACCTGCATTCGGTTGATAGCCTACTATGCCGTGGCTTTTTATATATTTATCCAGATGCTTCTTAAATGTTGTCAGAGTGTCTACCTCCACCACCATCTCACGTGGCACATCCTCTTGCAATTCATCAATTTCCATTGCTATTACACTGGTGGATGCCCTACCAGATGTGTAGACACTTGGCTCTGGAGTTTCCCCTCGGCCTGTCTCCTTCTTAGGATAATCCTTAAAATTACCTCCTTGGTACCTGTCCTGACATATCTTTTTGTGTCAGATTTTGCTCAATAACCCTGCCTGAAAGTGCCAAGGAATGTCACTCTGCACAAAAGGCACTATGTAAATGCAAGTTGTTGCTTCTATCATCTCAAGAGGTACCCCACGTACTCTTTGTTAGTTAAAGTTACTTGTCACATGTTTTCTGTTCATATGAAATAGGAGCAAGAGTATATCATCATGCTCCTCCAGCCTGCAGTGACTCTAAGTACTACAATGTAAAATCAGGTATGAGTGACCTCAGTTTACTGGAGAGTGTCTTGGATCCGACCATACCTCCTCAAAATAAATTAAGAAGATAGCTGAAATCCTTATTTTAAATGTTAAGGTAAGTGTAAGCTGTTGCATTCTCGACGCAACTTGATTGGTCAACTTTTTAGTAAAACACACTTTACTTTTACACTACAGTTAAAATACAGATAAAATAAAAATAAAACAAAAAAATTGGCTTAACTGTGATTCTATCAAAATGCTTAAAAAATTAAGATAATACTAATTAACTGTTCCAATACAGAAACATCAACAGATTTCTAGCAATGACAAATTCAGTAAAATAGATTATCTTGCATGCAATTCTAGCAGCAGGAAGAGAGCCCCAGATTTTAGCTATAACAGAGAGAGGAATAAGAACTTCCACATCCAGCTTCAAGACCCCAGCAACTGCTAAAAACAAAAACTGAAAATATTGGCTCTGTGGGAGCTTGATCCCACCCATTCAGGTTGCTTCTATTGTTTCAACTTAAAAAAAAAACCCAAGGTCTCACAAGCTGTTTACTTTATTGGCTTTGAGCAGACTACTTGATACCTCTGTCTCAACACTTCTTTATAAAACAAAAGAGGCCAAAATACACCTGTTGAAGCCATGGTATTTTCACAAGAAACTAGGGCAAGAAAGTGTTAACATGAAGATGTGCAATAAAAACGACCCATTATGATGTCAAATTGACTTGAAGAAAAGTTTAGGAACTCAAAGTAGTGAACCTAACTCATTGAAACTTCCTCAACGACTCTGTAAGTATGTCTACCATATCAACTAAACTGCAGCTAGTGCTTGAATGCAATAAACTCATTGTTGCCTGTAAGAAACAGGAAAGAGTTTCTCTCGACCATATGAGACTGAATAGGCTTGTGGTTCCTACACTTTCTGACAAAGTCTCCCAAAATCACAGAAGTCTTACAGCACAGAAAGCGACCATTCGGTCCATCATGCCTGTACTGATTCTTCAAATGAGCATCATTACCGAGTGCAAGGGATGGCAAACCCCTCCTCCTTTCCAATGGTGGTAAATATGATCACAAATGCTACTACCTGGTTGAATCTAGATAAAATTAAAATGCTTTTTGCAACAGAGTTAATATTTCAAAACCAGTGATCCTTCAGAACTTGAAACATTGACTCTGGCAGCATCTGTTAAGAGAAACAGAGCATCTCCAGCAATTTCTGTTTCATTTGTCTCAGCTCTCCAACATCCTCAGTTCTTTGTGAAAGGTTCGATGAGAGATTGGCCTGAAATATTAACTCCACTGTTCACCCCACAGATGCTATCTGGACTGTTGCCCTTTTTTTCATTCATTGAAGGATTAGGGCATTGCTAGTTAGGCCAGCATTTATTGCCCATCCCTAATTGCTCAGAGGACAGTTTTACGAGTCGGCTACATTGCTGCAGATCTGGAGTCACATGTCGGGCCTGACCAGGTAAGGATGGCAGTTTCTTTTCCTAAAAGGCATGAGAGAACCAGATGGGTTTGTCCAACAATCAACAAAGTTGATGGCTATCATGAGACTCTTAATTCCAGACTTTTTTTTTTGTTGAATTCCAATTCCATCAACTACAGTGGTGGGATTCAAACTCAGTTCCCCAGGACATTACCTGTTTCTCTGGATTAATAGTCTAATGATGATACCACTAGGCTAACACGTCCCCCAATCTCTAGCATTTTCAGACTATTTTAGACATTCTTTTAGACATTTCTAGTCTATTTCCAGCATTTTGTCTTTTGGTTTCAGGACAATCTTAATCTAGTCGACTATCGCCTGATCAGTCTCCTTTCAACTGGAAAGTGATTGAAAGTGCTATCAAGCAGCACTCACAATTGACCACTAACCTCAGTCTAGATTCTGTCAGGACCACTGAGTGGCTGACCTCAATACTGCCTTAGTCCAAAGATCGACATAAGAGCTGAATTTAAGAAGTGAGATGAAAATGACCCCCTAGTCACTGCCCATTTCAATTCCCATTCCCACTCCCTCTCCTCTATTGCCACAGACTGCGTTGAATCAGACAAATTGGAGGAACAACACTTCATCTTCTGCCTGGGCACCCTACAGCCCAGAGGAACCAATATTGAGTTCTCCAATTTCAAGTAACCTTCCCACCCATCCCTCAACACCCCTTCCAGCCTCTCCTCCTCTCTTCCATTCCTCCTACTGACCCTTCTCTCCGGCTCCCAACTGGATTCATTCCTCCCATTGACCAACGAGGTTGTACCCACCATGTGTATTCACCTATCACTACCTCACCATTCTGCCCCTCTCCCCAACCAAAACCTTTCCTGTCTCCTCTTCATCTATAGCTCCCCCTAACCCCACGTTGATTCTAGAAGAAGGGTTATACCCAAACTTCTCCAACTCCGGATGCTGTTTGTCTTGATACATTCTTCCAGCCTCCTAGTTGGATTCCAGCATCTGCATTTTTTTGTTTTGCCTCTGCCTGTTCCAGACATCAAGTCAGCTTTTTAATCATGTGTAGCTTCAGAAAAGGTGATGGCCTCGTGGTATTATTAATAGACTTTTAATCCAGGCAAACAGGTAACCTAGGAACCTGAGTTTGAAGTTGACCATTGCCAATGGTGGAATTTGAATTCAATTAAATACCTGAACAATCTAATTGCCAATTGTTGGACAAACCTATCTGGTTCATTAATGCCCTTTAAGGGAAGGAAACTGCCATCCTTACTTGGTCAGGCCCACACTCCAGGCATACAGCAATGTGGTTTAGGGATGGGTAATAACTATTGTCCTAATCGGTGACACCTGTACCTACAATAAAAAAAGACCATACAAAAATGGTTGGAATAAAACTGGGCAGAAAGAAAATGGTTTTAATCATTGGAGGTCATTCATCCTTGGCTTCAGGTCATTGCTGCATTAATTCCTCAGGTGTATGAGAAATTGGGAAGTTCACTGATGATCTCACAGTGCCATTATAGATCCTCAGATACTAAAACAGCCTTGCCACATATGACAAGAGTGCTTGGATTAATATTAAAACTACATAAATGGCAAACAATAACCACCTGCAACAACGTAGAATTTAATCATCTCCCCTTTATATTCAATACATTATCATTGCTGAATTCAGTACGACCAATATCCTGGGGTTACCATTAACAAAGATTTGAATTTGATCAGCCATATTGACAAAATGGCAAAAATAATAATAGCAGCAAGAGGCTGGGAATTCTGTGGTAAGCAAACCAATCTCAAGAGTGTAATGGAATATCCTCCACTTGCCTGGATAGGTGCATCTCCAACCACACTCAAGAAGCTTACCATCATCCAGGATAAAGCAGCAGTCACCTTAAACATTGGCCCCTTGCATTGCAGGCATCCACAGTGGCAGCAAGTGTACAGCACTGACATAGTGCACTGCAGTAACTTATCTACCACCATTCAACACCCCTTTCTCGACCAACAAGTGAACAACCAAAATACTTAAAATAATAATATTAGTAAACGTATGGGAACAACACCAGCCGCATGTTCCTCTATAAGTCATGTCCCACTCTGACTTGAAATTCATCACTATTCCTACAGTGTTGCTGAGTCAAAATCCTCAAACTCCCTCTCTAACATCACTGTGGGTGTGCTCACACTACATGGATTTAGTGGATCAATGTTAGCTCAGCACCAACCTCTCAAGGCCAATTAGAGTTGGGAAATTAATGGTGGTTTTGGTAATGATATCCACATCCCATGAACAAATATAAATAAGATTAAAAAGAACAATGCAACCTCCAGACTATACAAAGTCAGCCTGACAGTACTATGACTAAAAGCCTTCCTCATCATCACTCATCGTTTTAAAGATTTACATTCAATGCATAATCATTGGATTCCCATTCCTCAGCAGACATTCTGGTCTTTATTTCATCCATGAGATATTTCTTAAAGAAATTAGCCCAGCACCCCTGCTTCAGGGTTGGATTTAATAAGTGGAATATGAGCCATTTTGTTTTCTACAGTTTGGAGGAATAATAAGCTCCCATTGGCAACAATGTAAACAATGTAAAAAAGAACACAAAATGCAAAGTTAATAATGACTTTATGAGGGCACTGAGACGTCTTTTAAATTTAAAATGCTGTTTACACATGAATTCCGAATAGGAATTGAAGTAGACCCAGCAGTGTCTGCAATTTTCTATCATCTCTGTCTCATGTGCATGTGCATAAATAATTTGAAAACATAAAGTAATAGAAATGCTCAGCAGGTCTGGTAATACTTGCAAAGCGAGAAAAACAGGTAACTTTTCACATCCATGACCTTCCATCAGTTATGGTAGAAGTTAGAAATGTGAAAGTTGCTTAGCAAGGGAAAGGGGTGATGGGAAATGCCAGATAGCGCATTGCTGTTCTTGCATGCTGAATTTGTCATGAAATATCATCCAACCAAAGACCTTTCCTTTTGTTCTATGTTCACCCTGTTCCCTTTTTCTTGCTTGTAACCTACGACACTTCTTACTTTTTCAATTTTCAATGAAATATTATTGATGTAGTTTTCAATTGTTCTGTGTTTGATTATGTGAGCCTCTTTACTACTGATGCTCATTGTGCTCGATTGGTTAAGCCTGGGTGCAGACTCACAAAAAAAGTAAATAAAGGTGTTGGAAGAGCTGAAAGTCAAGCACAGGTTAGAAATTTCAAGCCACAATGAATAAATCTCTGTTGTACATATGGAATCATAGAATCTTTACAGTGTGAAAGCAGGCCTTTCAGCCCATTGAGTCCAAATCAACCCTCCAAAGACCGTGCCATTTGGAACCAACACTTAACCCTATCACTGTAATCCTCACTTCCCATGGCTAACCCATCTAATCTTCACATCCCTGAACACTATGGGTAATTTAGCATTAGCCAATCCATCTAACCTGCACATCTTTGGACTCATGTCATCTCTGCATAGATCCACTAACTGAAGCATGAACTTTGCCTGTCTTTCCATAGATGCTGCTAGACCTGCTGAGCATTCAGTCAAGATCAGTGTGGTGCTGGAAATGCACAGCAGGCCAGGCAGCATCCGAGGAGCAGGAAAATCAATGTTTCAGGCAGGACCCCTCCTGATGAACAGCTCCTGCCCGAAACATCGATTTTCCTGCTCCTTGGATGCTGCCTGACCTGCTGGGCATTTCCAGCACCACACTAATCTTGACTCTAATCTCCAGCATCTGCAGTCCTCACATTCACCCTGCTGAGCATTCAGTCATTACTTTTATTTTGGACTTCCAGCATCCACAGAATTTTCCCTGAGTAATTCAGTGGATTCAGTTATTTAGGCCCTGGACATTGGAGACAAAGAAGATTGCTTTCAAATTAGTTGGCTGATGCACAACATTGAACTTTTTAAAAAAATATACCCCCTTTTCTCCCTTCACCACCTTCAGCTATTGCTGCATATGGTTGTATGAGCTAGCAGTTCTACATTCTACATAGATATTTGGTATATGTAAATAATATGCTGTTTAGTGAATGGTTATCAATGTTGGTCCTGTCCATATGCAACATATGCCCAAAGGAACTCTTCAATAGGGTCATTGTGTATTCATGGGCCATTGGAAACTAACTAATTCCTTGCCTTTCCAATCCATGTATATTAAGGTCAGTAACTGTAACATTTCACAATGTTACCTAGTTTGGAGAATGCCTTTTGTATAAGAAATAATTATTGTCATCTATTTTATGTGTCGGGAACTTGTGATTCCCAGGTTTACTAAACAGGATATAGAGGTAGATACTTGCTTGGTTTGCTTAGGTCTGCGAGTCTAAACTGCTGTGGGGAATCTCTGTCGCAAAATAGTCAGGCCCAGTACACTCCTGCATCATGGCACCATTACAGTTACATCAGAATGTAAGCTGCAGAAGCCTGCTGGCCATCCTCAAACAGCTCCATGATAAAGACTACTAGATCTCGGCCCATGTGATCAGCAGCAGCAGCCTTCAAGTAGGCCTTGTTGAGAGGGGTGGAGGTAAAAGAAAGGTAGTGAAGAGAAAACGATGCATGAACTGGGAGGAGGTGGAAAGGTGGATCAGGAGTTAGCTGACTGGGTGAGGATGATGAAGAGAGGGAGCCGACGGGGGGCAGGGTGATGAGGGGAGGAAATTACTAAAGATTGTTCACAGGCAAAGTGGAAGAGGTGAGGAGGTTTCCATATAATCCTGTCTTCATTTAAAGGATTTGTCAGTCTGGCAGAGCATTAGGACGCAGACAGACTTCACACCTATTGTTAGAAAATCTGAACTATCTTGAGAATGTAATTTGGAAGAAGTTCTTGGATTTACATATCAAAGAACAGAAACCAGCATATCTAATTTTTAAAAATGAAAGATTTAATCTAAAATTGTGTAATGTGCCACATCTCTGTGAGACTGAACTCCTTGGGCTATAAATTCTCTGATCATGATCTTATACTCCACAACCATCTGATGAAGGAGCAGCACTCCGAAAGCTAGTACTTCCAAATAAACCTGTACGTCTACAAGCTGGCATTGTATGGTTTTTAACTTTGAGCACCCCAGCCCAAAGTTGGCACCTCCAATTCATTTAAAATAATATTGTAGGTTTATTTAATCTGCTGGTTTATTCAGATCATTTCTCCTCCGCTGCCTTTATCTGTGGCCCTAGCACTCAAATATTTCCAACATTTCACCTCATTGGTTATTTATTCCCTGAGCAAAGTGAGTTCTGTTTTATTTTATTGTGGCACAAAGCAGACTTGTAAAGTCTCTTTTCTATGTGAGTTTTAAGGCTCTGCAATCATTTCTCTTTACCTCGACAAGGTAGTGATTGACATTTTTGTACAAAACTGAAAATGATCAGGCCTGACAGGAACAATGATTTTAGCTCATGCTAAACATTGTGCCCCCTGCAAATAAATGAAATCTAAGCCAATGCTATTAACTTTTTGGAAAGAAGATATGAATGTGCAGTGGGTTAGAACATTGCCCTTTGACCCCTGAGATCTAGGCTTAAATCCAGCTGAAATGAGTTGGACGAAAATCTCCTTTCTCTACTCACCATGACTGTCCTCCAAGAAATGAATTCTCACAATGTCAACCCAGTTCAAGTTAATAGCTCAGAACTGGCAATAATTCAGTATAGTTGGTTATTTCATTGAGAGAGTTTACCAGAATAGATGAGCTGGGGAAAGGGAAACCTTACACTGAAGCAGTAGATGAAACTAGGGTTAAAACTCATTATTAGTCACAGTGCAAAAAGATCTTCATTTTATGTCTGTGTCTGCTATGCCCTACCTGAGGCTGCTCAATGTTGTAATGAAGGGCTGAGTTTTCACTTACTTGCCATTGGCAAGGTAAACTTCTATCATCACAGACTCAAAGTGTAACATTATCCCTGGCAAGCAGCTTCTGGTGCATGGACAAAGTTAAAACACTGTAAAAGCCAAGTGGGGCCAGGATCTCAAAGTTATCTTGTCCTCTTAAAGCTGTGGATTGGGTTGGTGAATTTGAAGGGTATCAGTTAAAGTCCATGCTGCTAAGTATGTAACATGTGCTAAGAGATGTCCCATGCCTATATACATCAAGATTTCCAGCTTTAAGAGGCAGAGGGGCTTCATAAAATCCCTACAGTGTGGAAACAGACCTTTTGGCCCATCAAGTCCACACCAACCCTGCGAAAAGCATCCTATTCAGACTCACCAGCCTCCCCTATTCCTGCATTCCCCATGGCTAATCCACCTAACCTGCACACTATGTGGCAATTTAGCATGGCCAGTCTACTTAACCTGCATACTATGTGGCAATTTAATTTGAAGCGCAGCAGGTCAGGCAGCATCCAAGGAGCAGGAGAATCGATGTTTCAGGCATAAGCCTTCTTCAGGCTTATGCCCGAAACGTCGATTCTCCTATTCCTTGGATGCTGCCTGACCTGCTGCGCTTTTCCTGCAACACATTTTTCAGCTCTGATCTCCAGCATCTGCAGTCCTCACTTTCTCCTAGGCAATTTAATATGGCCAATCTACCTAACCTGCACACTATGTGGCAATTTAGCATGGCCAATCTACCTAACCTGCACATCTTTGGGAGGAAACCAGAGCACCCAGAAAAAACTCCATGAAGACACAGGGAGAATGTACAAACTCCACATAGACAGTTGCCCCAGGAGGGAATCGAACCCATGTCCCTGGCGCTATGTGGCAACGGTGAGCCACTGTGCCATGTTTTCCTAAATTCTGTCGAAACACCTGGATAAGTGTAGTTGGAAACTTTACTTCAGTGAAAGTGATAGGCTGGAAGTCTTTGATCAACCCAACGACGTTTAGCATTGACCAAGTGAGAGGTTAATGCTCAGATGTTTGACAAATAGTTACCAACATCTTGCCTGTCGCCTCAGCTATCTTACACTTTATCTTCAGATTAGATTAGATTAGATTACTTACAGTGTGGAAACAGGCCCTTCGGCCCAACAAGTCCACACCGCCCCCGCCGAAGCGTAACCCACCCATAGATCTACATCTACCCCTTACCTAACACTACGGGCAATTTAGCATGGCCAATTCACCTGACCTGCACATTTTGTTTTTGGACTGTGGGAGGAAACCGGAGCACCCGGAGGAAACCCACGCAGACACGGGGAGAACGTGCAAACTCCACACAGTCAGTCGCCTGAGGCGGGAATTGAACCCGGGTCTCCGGCACTGTGAGGCAGCAGTGCTAACCACTGTGCCACCGTGCCGCCCACAGCTGTATTTTCCTGGTGTCTTCCCTCACTATTGGCACGGGAGCAGCTCATGCAGCTGTGTGTTGCAGCTCTGCTGAGAAGCAAGAGAAAGACCAACATCAAACCCAACACTGCTCCACAGCTACATGCCACTCCATAGTGACAGAGGGGATAGACACAGAGATCTAGCACCAAGCCAATGAAACCTCACCCTATCACATTCCAAGCACAGGGTCTACAAACAGAGCATCAACTTTCTTAATTGGTCTGAGCACCATCTCCTCAGGAGGCTCAGGTTTTCATGGCACGTCATTGCTGAAACCTGCTGCCTCCTCAAACAAACCTTCTGAGTGGACCAGGTAAGCACATTTGGCATATGTTCACAGGAAATCAGAGCAGAAGTAAATTGTTTGGCCTCTTGAACTTGCTTCATCATTGGCCAAGATCATGGCCAATCTGTTTATGGGTTTTGAATTCTACATTTCTATCTACCTTCAGACCTAGTGTCAATATTCATCAAGGGATCTGTCACTGGTGGGGTCTTTCTGGGTCACTGCCTTTCCCTGACCATGATATGCTTTTGTCTCCTTCAAGCAGAGAGTATTGACTTTGAGAAACATTTAATGGGGGGAACGGGCAAGGACATTGAGGCTTGGATATGAGAGGTCCATAGGCTATATGGGCGTAGGCTGTTCAGAAGGAGTTATGAGGTGCCCAGAGGGAGAGCAGTATGTGGACCTATGTGTTATGTGTATAGGAACTTAGAACAGGAGTAGGTGATTCAACCTTTCAAACCGCATCCACCATCTGAGAGCAAATGAATATCTACCTCAATGGCACATTTTCACACTATCTCCATATCTCTTGATGTCATTGGTACCTCGAAAGCTATCAATATCTGTGTTGAACTGAATGCCTGAGTATCCACAGCCCTCTGAGGTAGAGAATTCCAAGAGCATCCCATCTTCTAAGTGAAAATATTCCTCTTCATCATCTGGTTTTGGACGCCACTGCCAGGGGGATGTCCTTCCTGAATTTAGTCTGTTCAGCCCTTTTGGGATTAATTAAGTTTCAATGCGATTGCCATTCATTCTTCTAAGCTCCAGAGAATACTGAATCAGTTTCCTCGATCTTTCCCTATAGGACAATCCAGAATTGGTCTGGTGAATGTCCACTTCAATCTCTCTGTGGGAATTAAGTATACCTTTCCTTCGGCATTGGGACCAGAACTACACACAGCACTCAAGATGAGGTCTCACCAATGTTCCATATTATTGAAACAATACTTCTTTGCTATTATAATCCTCCTGCGATAAAAGTTAACACACTATTTCCCTTTCTAAATTGTTTGCTGTACCTGAAAGTCAGCTTTCAGTGATTTTTTTTAAACAAGGACACTTAGGTCTCTCCATTTCACTGTTTAAGAAATACCAAACACAGTTGCTCCTCCTACCTAAGTGGATATTTATCTACATTCTATTCCTTCTGCCACGATCTTGCTCATTCACCCTGTCTAAATCCTCCTGAAACCCCTTTGCATCCTCCTTGAAATGCACATTCCTACCAAATTCTTCATCATACACAAATTTGGAACCATTACAATCAGCCCACACATCCAAATTATTGACACACATTATGAACAGTGGGGTTCAGTTCTGATCCTTGAGGTACCCTGCTTCTCACAGCCTGTTGACCTCAGCTTAACCCATTTATTCCTATTTTCTGCTTTCTGCCTATTAGATAATCATCAATTCATGGTAGCATATTACCTCAAAGTACTTTAATTTGATTCCTAAGCTCCTAAATGTGACTTTGTCAAAAGCCTTCTGAAAATTCAAATATATCACCTTCACTATTCTTGCTTATCAATTCTGTTCATAACATACTCAAAAACCTCTAGTGTGTTTGTCAATGATGATTTTTCTTTATAAATCTATGTTGACAATGTCCAAACAGACAATTACTTTTAAAATACCCAGTTATCACATCCCTTATCATAGATCCTAGAATTTTCTCTACCACAGACATCAGGCTGACAACTGTGTAGTTTCCTGTTTTTTCCTCTCCCTCCTTTCTTAAACAGAAAGGTTAAATTTGCAACTTTCCAAACTGTAGGTATTTTTTCAGAATTAATAGATTCTTAAAAGATGCTCATTGATGTTGTGTCGCCATAGATTTACCTGAGACAACTGGTGGTGATTTAACTTGAGGGTCACTATTCCTCAGGTGAGGAGAAAGGTTGAGAAGGGAAATCTTTCATAGTAACCTCAATGAGAATTGAACCCTTGCTATCAGTGTCATACTGGTTTGCAAGCCAACTGAGCTAAACCACTCCCCAACTCATCAACACATCCACTATTGTGTTAGTCATATTTTTTGACATGCCATGGCAATGTCATCAGGTCATGGGGACTTGATAACTTTCAATTCCATTAGTTTTTCCAGTGTTACCCTTTCCACATACTTTTTTCTTCTGTTCCACACTCTTATTAGACTCTTGGATTTTAATTATTTCAAGGAGATATTTTGTACTTTTAACTGTGACTACAGGCACATCTGGCACATCTTATATGGGTCTGACAACATAAATAGAAAGCAGGAATTTTTAGCATTGCTTCGCCTGAGGTCCACTGAAGGTGTTGCCTCGTAAGGTAACGAAACGTCTGGAAATGAACCTTTCAGCTCAGCGAGCAAACCTACATCCAGAATATAGGCTGTATTAAGATGTGTGGCAGACTTTACTGACTGGTCCGCTAAGGTCCATCTTGATGTTAGGAGCTTTTCAATCTCTTTTATTGTTTTTACAAGTGCATTTCTTGTGAGGCAACAGCAGGATATTATTGCTTTTAAACACCTTGTTGACTGCCCAACTCGCCCCATTAACATTCCACTTTCTATCGTACCCAAACAGGCTAGGTGTGGAGAAAACTCAGCAAGGAAACCAAAGTGGGTACCTGGTGGATTCTGCTTCCTGCTTGCTCCACGCGACTTCAGTGTTGGACATGGGGCACGAACATGACAGGACACCCTTGCACACAATCTACATCCATAGACATTGCTGTCTGAAATTTGCCAGCCTCGAAGAACCTTCACTGCACATTTTGATCCACTTATAAAACAATTCTGCAGTTCAACACTGCACCTTGAGGATTACTCGCAAGTATTGTTATGCTGCAGCAAGTACACTTAGGAATGTGCATCAGGTTTCTGGATTGGACTAGAATGCATCTTCAGGCTATTCGCTTGCTGTCAAAGCACTTTGTCCCTACTTTGGTCAGAGTGAGCATACCCTCCACATTAAGAGTGACAAACTAAATATCAGGCAGCCCACCACCTGCCTTGACTTTTTTCTCGGATTAGTGGTGCTGGAAGAGCACAGCAGTTCAGGCAGCATCCAACGAGCAGCGAACTGCTGTGCTCTTCCAGCACCACTAATCCAGTATTTGATTTTCAGCATCTGCACTCATTGTTTTTACCTTGACTTTTTTCTCCTCTACTGGGGACTGCTTCCCTCCTGGGAGGAGAGACAGGCAGGTATTAAGACAAATGAAAGCAGGTGGCATGGCTGTTACCTTTGGGAATGGGCATTAAGGGCTGGCCTAGCCAGCGATGCCCACATCCCATGAACAAATATAAAAGAAAATAGTACCATCTCTTTCCAAGAACCTCTGCCAATACTGAAATGCTAATGGATCTCTCGGTGAATACCAATATTATCCTGAGGATCTCAATTAATACTGACAAATCCGAGGGACCTCTGCAACTACTGACCTATTCTTGGGGTCCACTGCAAAAGCTGACACACACCTGAGAGTTTTTGCAAATACTTGACAGACTCCTACATGCAATGTTTTTCCCTTAAGGCACAGCCAATCATCAAAACTAAAATAATGCTGTACTACCATTGTGAACGGTTGGCAGATGGATCTCAAAGGAGTTAAGATTAGATTAGAATACATTACATTACAGTGTGGAAACAGGCCCTTCGGCCCAACAAGTCCACACCGACCTGCCGAAGCGCAACCCACCCATATCCCTACATTTACCCCTTACCTAACACTACGGGCAATTTAGCATAGCCAATTCACCTGACCTGCACATCTTTGGACTGTGGGAGGAAACTGGAGCACCCGGAGGAAACCCACACAGACACAGGGAGAATATGCAAACTCCACACAGTCAGTCGCCTGAGGCGGGAATTGAACCCTGGTCTCTGGCGCTGTGAGGCAGCAGTGCTAGCCACTGTGCCACCGTGCCACCCACGGTGCCGTTAAGTGTGAGGCCATCTATAAAAAAAAGTATAGATCGATCTGAATATTATCTAAGTGGTAGTAAGCTGAGGACAGAGGTGATTCTAAGAGGTTAATGGGTTCGAATGTCCCTGAAATGTGGTAGTCAGTAACAAAAAATTCAAAAAAGCTAGTAAAATGTTAATTTTTATATCCTGAAGATTAAGGGATGTAATTTTTTTTCCAGCTAAGCAAAGCTCTGATCAGTATCGTGTGCAGTTCTGGGTACTCCATTTCAGAAATGCAATGTTAGCGTTGGAAGAAGTGCAGCACAGGTTCATCAGAACATTACCCGGGCTTCAGTGGTTTCATTATGAAGATACTACATTGACTAGGCTTGTCATCCTGGAATAAAGAAAGTTAAGGGGATATTTTTATTAAGGTTTTTATAAGTCTGAAGAGTTGTAAGATAACAATAAATATATTTGTTTCCAAAATCAACCCAGACCATTCAAGAGGCATTATGAAACTTCTTCTTAAAAGAGTGGCAGAGCTTTAAGACAACCTTCCAGATGCAAACTCAGTAAAACACTTTAAAACTGAGGTCAATAGATCTTTACTCAACCAGACTATTAAGAAATAGGGAGCTGAGACAATTGGATGGAGTTAAGATATAATCAGCCATGGTCCCATTGAATGGTGAATTGAGTTTGAAGTGTTGCTGGGTCTAATCCTGCTCTTAAGTGGAAACAGATAGTATACAAAACAACTTCCCAGAAAATCCAAAAAATTTGAAACCATGTTAAAATCAAGTGAGCTGACCCTTTGAGGATGCCCTTTGCGAACTTCCTTCCACCAGGAGTCAGGAACATACGTCATCAACTGATTAAGCATAACATTGATTTATTTCTGCAATGTAGCCCAAAGAATCAAAATAATGCTTAAGTTTTCTCACTTCTCCTAACTAATCTGGTGCAAGGTTTGATGGATAAGAATGTATTGTTCTTTCAAAAAATGCCATTGTGATTCTATAGAGTTGGATATGAGCCTCTTACATGCATCCTCTTCATCCACTGGAAACAATGGCTTTGGATGATGGGCTCCTTAAAAATTCTACAACAACTTCCTGATGAAAAACCACAATAATTTATTTATTCAGATGGTGCCCATCTTCCCAGCTTCCATCAAAGGATTGAATAGGCACACTCTAGTGTAGAGTTGCTGTTGAATAAAGTTGACATAAATAGAAAATATTCATTCAAATACCACATAAATCACAGCAAGGCCTCCCTTGCAAGATTGTAAAATCTCACAATGAAATGCTGTCATAGCTAAAATGCTCATAATTGTTTTGGTTAAAAGACACTATTGCATTTAACAAAAGAACTCTTTCCTTTGACTTTTACATGTACATTAAAGCATTGTATCAATGCAATGGGGAATTCTGGTATACGGAACTGAAAAGCCATCTGATTACATTTACTCATCAAAATTCTTTTCAAGTAATGTTTTCCATCCTTCTTTGAGAAGCAGATTGCATTAGTTTGAGTGTTTTCCCTGCCAGTTACATGCCTGAACATAACTGTCAAATGGGCCAATTGATGATCGTCAGTACCAGTTATACAGAAATAGTTGGGTCTTTTTAAATCTATTGAGATCAGTTCCTCTTTTTTTGTCAACTGAGATTGCCATCAAGTTATTGAGAAACTACTCAACAATCCTGTTTCAAGCTGGCGGAACAGTGTTTGTAGTTACCATAGCAACCACATCTAGAACTGTGATGATGATGACAAGTGTCTCAATCTTGCAGTACAACTTGCCAAATGATTTTGCTAAATTTAGATTACATTCAACCTTATGGTGCAGCTGAGATTTTGTATAAATAAAATGTCATGGTATCTTTGGATAGACTGAAATTTTAATGTACAAATACTTTCATGAGATTGAGGTTGAATGTTCCAAGCTCACAGTCACAAATCATATGTGTGCAAAGTACATTTTCATTCATTGATAGAATGCAAACAGCCTTAATGCTGCCAGATCAGCTTTCCCCTTATGTATTTCTTGTGTAAAAAAAAAAGTAACTGTTAAGGCTTCAGAAGAGAAATAATGGGATAATTTTTCCCAACTTTTATTACTGTTGATGAACAATGGGCTGCTGAATTTTACACCACCCACCTAATGCGGTTTCAAAACATCAGGTCATTCAACAACCGTCTGTAGTTAAGTAACAACTTAAATATCTAAAAATACCTTCAGGCTCTCACCTCTCAAGGTGCACTCTCACCTCTTGAAGTAAAACGGTAGTGGGCTTGAGCCCCCCCTCACCAAGATTTGAGCACAAACATCTGGGATGAAGCACCACTGAATTACTGAGGGAGAGCTGCACTGTTGGAGGTGTCATCTTTCATTGAGTCATAGAGATATACAGCACGGAAGCAGAACCTTCCCTTTCAACTTGTCCATGCTGACCAGATATCCTAACCCAATCTAGTCCCATTTTCCAGCACTTGGCCCATATCCCTCTAAACCCTTCCTATTCATGCATCCATCCAGATGCTTTTTAAATTGTACCAGCCTCCACCACTTCCTCTGGCAGTTCATTCCATACACGTACCAGTCTCTGCATGAAAAAGGAATTACCCTCAGTCTGTTCCTCAATCATTATTGCTCAATCAACATCACAAAAACAGATTATCTGTTCAGTATCTTATTGCTATTTGTGGGACTTTGCTTTGTCTAAATAGGGCACTGTGTTTCTCTCATTATTACAGTAGCTACACTTCAAAAGAACTTCACTGGCAGGTAATGTTCTTTGGCATTTCCAAAGAGGTACCAAATGGAAGCAACGAAAAAGGGATGACTTATCCTTCTGAATTTTGTTCATGTAGATGAATCATGTACATTATGGATCTTGTACCTATGAAAAGAATACCTTGATTTCCCAACATTGGAAAAATTTCCAGTCCATGCTATACTGGCTATTGGACAAGCTGCTTGATCATTTAGAGATCATGGAGAGATTAGAAGAGGTGGTGGTGAAATGGAACCAGCTATTTCTAGTATACACATGGAAATTGAACAAATAATCGAGCCATCAAGAAACTAAAGCACAGAATGAGGTCAATCAACCCACCATGTCTATATTGGCTCAATAAACCATTCTAATTCAAAATTCCTTGCAGGTTATGGCACTTCAGGAGCAGATCCAGGCTCCTTTTAAATGAAGTGATGGTTATCACCTCAAGCACCAAATGAGCAGAAAAGTTTGGGTGAAAAGGATTTTCCTTATGTCCTTTCTAAACTTTCTACCAATCACCTTAAATCTGTGCCTCCAGTAACTGATATCTCCGTTAGTGGAACATATCCACTTTTTCCAAGCCCCTCAGTCTCCTCAGATTTAAGGAAAATAACCCTAACATATCCAAGCTTCCCCCATACCTACAAGTTTCAAGCCTTTGCAACAGGTTTAGAATTCTATGTAATTTCTCTAGAATAATTAGTCCTTCCTGTAATGTACACAAACTCCAGCTGCAGTCTAACCAGTAGCTGAACTCATTCCAGCATGACATCACTGCTCTTGTATTCAATACCGCATCCAATAAAAAAGCATTCTATCTGCCTTTGCTGCAACTTAATCTACTGGCTGGTAATTTTCAGAGACCTGTGGGCATGTGACGCACTTTCACATTGTTATGGAGAAACATTTATCCATACTGAATTGTATCATTCACAATTCTGCTTTCTTGCAAATATTAAATCTTCCAATAACCATGTCAAGTTGATCATATAAGAAAACATTACCTACTCAGTTGTCTGCAGTTTTGCAGGTCAGGGGATTGGTGCCTGCATCAAATTCAACCAGGCAGGCCTCAACATTGCACAGGGAAGCCAAAGCCAAGACTCCCCTCATCGCGGTGTGAAACACCCCTGAGTGACAGCCTGAGACTACTTTTTTTGGGGGGGGAGGGGTGGAACTACAAGGTAACTTAGGTGCAACTTCTGCAGCGCTTTGCATGGTTTAAATAGAGTTTAATTTTTGACCGCAATTCACTTGAACAGTTTTAATTTTATTGCTAATAATGTGATAAATGTAATGCTTTTTTAAAAAAAAATCTTTTAAACCATTAATCTTAATGTTATTCAACAAATTCTATTTTCTTCATTC
Organism: Chiloscyllium punctatum; assembly: GCF_047496795.1. Classification (NCBI taxonomy): domain Eukaryota; kingdom Metazoa; phylum Chordata; class Chondrichthyes; order Orectolobiformes; family Hemiscylliidae; genus Chiloscyllium; species Chiloscyllium punctatum. The sequence continues at coordinate 98,734,255 of NC_092746.1, forward strand.
ATCCATGGGATGTGGATATCAATGGCTAAGTCAGCATTTAGTCTTAATTAGCCTTCAATGCAATGGCCTGTGGGCCATTTCAGATTCATCCACAGAGCCGTAGGTCTGGAGTCATATGCAGGCCAGACCAGGTAAAAATGGCAGCTTTTCTTCTCTCAAGGACATTAGTGAGCCAAATAGGCTTTTACAATTGACAGTGGGTTGTCAACAGACAAAAAGGCATAATTAATTCTTCTGATGGATTTTAAACATTCAATGTTATTTAATGATACAAAGTGAACTGAAAAGCACTCACATATTTGCACGCTGGAAGGTGACAGTGCAGCAGATTATGCAGAACTTCTCGGATGAAGCTGTAAACACATTTTTGGCTGATATGGAAGCAATTGATGACTGCATCCTGGGGATGGAAAAGGCAAAACCACCGAGCAAAGTGCACCAGCTGCCTGCAATGAGGTAGCCATTGCGGTAAATACAAACAGCACAATGCCAATGACTGTGGATTAATGCCAAAAGAAACTTAATGATTTGTTTTGTGCTGCCAGAATATTCATGCACTTATACACACGTGCAGACATATGTCTATATATAAGCTCATTTTTGACACATTAATTTCTATTTTTTACATTGAAAATGCAGAACGATCACATGAAATATTGCTTTTGTTTGTTAATTTTACGAGGTATCATAAAATGCAGCTGCCTTGGAGTTTTTTTTTGTCATTGGTGTTATCTCTAATTAGAAAGTCCAGTGGGATATAAAGTTTGGTTGTTCCCAACAATCGTAAAGTGTGTCACAAGCGAATACTGCAAACTTTAAAAGAAAATTATTTTTCTTCCTTTTGGTGAAGATGGCCCTTAAAATCCAGCAGGGCATATTGACCAAAGGTGGGGTTTGGGTGCTGTACAGCAAGAATCTGACAGAACTGGAGGACTTTGCGATGAGGCTCCCTGGCATTATTCTCCAACCCCATAATGTGTACTTAAGCCACTGGGGAGAAAGGTAAATTATGTGGAAAAAATAAGGTGATACTTTTCTTCTGTCAGATGTGCAGGTTCTTACAGACATATCAGATGGTAACAGGCAAGGAGTTACCTCCGAGCATCTGAGTTTCCTGAGAAAGGTGATCAGGAAAGAATGGAACCAAGTATATGAGACTGACTACAGAGGAGGAAGAGGGAGAGAAGTATCAGGAGGGCGAGATATCTGATTTTTGAGGTGATTGTTGGTGACAATCCAGTGGTAAAGTTAAAAGATAGAGTCAGTGATTGGGGGGTGAGGTGGGGTGGTTTGGGGGTAGTCTATGATATTTAGGGAAGGAACAAATCTTGGGATGTAAGGATCCTACAGCATTGGCAGCAGTGTCTCTGCCATTTGCATAAGCAATCGGGCGACATGACATCATGTTGGTAATGAGGAAAATAGTGCAATACTCACTAAGCACTTCTAACAGGACAGATATTGCAGAGCACCAATTCAAATGCTTCAACAAGCTCTGATTGATTCAAAGATAGATGATATTCAGCATGCACACAGCAACAATGAGGTTCTTCATCAGATTCGGACTAAAACTGCAGCACTTGTACCAGTGGCCAGCAACAGCTCAGTGCAGAAGCTTCTGCTATTGAGCATGCCCTTGGTGCACAAGGTTGGAGTTATTTATTTATTTATTGTCACATGTAACACAATTACAATGAAGAGTGTTGTTTAGTGTTGCCGCTTACTGGATTAGTGGTGCTGGAAGAGTACAGCAGTTCAGGCAGCATCCAACGAGCAGCGAAATCGACGTTTTGGGCAAAAGCCCTTCATCAGGATCAGGGCTTTTGCCCGAAACGTTGATTTCGCTGCTCGTTGGATGCTGCTTGAACTGCTGTGCTCTTCCAGCACCACTAATCCAGTATTTGGTTTTCAGCATCTGCAGTCATTGTTTTTATCCTTTAGTGTTGCCACTGTCCAGCGCCATCTTGAAACACTGAAAATAAAGGCACGGTGGCGCAGTGGTTAGCACTGCTGCCTCACAGCACCAGAGACTCGGGTTCATTTCCCACCTCAGGCAACTGTCTGTGTGGAGTTTGCACATTCTCCCCGTGTCTGCGTGGGTTTCTTCCGGGTGCTCCGGTTTCCTCCCACAGTGCAAAATTGTGCAGGTAAGGTGAATTGGCCATGCTAAAGTGCCTGTAGTGTTCGGGTGGGTTGCTCTTCGGAGGGTCAGTGTGGAATTGTTGGGCCGAAGGGCCTGTTTCCACACTGTAAGCAATCTAAATCTTATGCTCCTTATCAATTGTTATATTGTCAACAATATTTAATCACACACTGTGTTCTGTTACAATTGACTTCATTTGTTTGTGCCATTTGTGGATATATTTATGCATTTATTTAAATTTGCTCTTCTGTATTAGATTTGTTGCTTAATTAAATCTTTGATATTTATTAAAAATTCTCTCATGTTATTATATTTAATTATTCATTATTTCTGAGGTTGAAATAACACATTTGCAATAGACTTTATCAACATTCATGAAAAAATGTTATTCAAATAAAAATAATGGAAAAAATATACAAATCTTAATTACTTGAGAATACAATAAACTTTTACTTGAATTGGGCAGTATGGTGGATCACTGCTGCCTCATAGCACCAGGGACTTGAGTTCAATTCCACCTCAGGCTACTGTCTGTGTAGAGTTTGCACATTCTCCCTGTGTCTACATGGATCTCTATTGGGTACTCTGGCTTCCTCCCACAGTCCAACAATGTTAGGTGGATTGACCATGCTAAATTGTCCATTGTGTCAGTGATGTGCAGGCTATGTGGATTAGCCATGGGAAATACAGGGTGACAGGAATAGGATAGGGGGATGGGTCTGGGTGGGATGCTCTTCAGAGCATTGGTGTGGACTTGATGGGCGAAATGATCTGCTTAGACACTATAGGGATTTTATCATGCCAAAACAGCTGAACTTCAAAAATCTGCAGCAATCGCTATCTCAACAGGTTTGCATGCTTTACACACTAAATAAAGTAATTTGTAGTCTTTACAGCAACAGTTTCTTGGTTTAGTCCAGAAGATAAAGATGGTCAGATTGAGAACTTGCAAATTCCAATATTGGAAAGTAGCAATGACCTGCTGATATATAGCTGTTTTTGCAAGGGCTGGAGTCTGGGTCTACTCACATGTTCCAGGATTCATTGTGGCACATGGTTCCATCATGCAGTGGGTGAAAAGTTAGTGCTTCCATTCAATGGAAACGTAACCTTAATGTTCTTATTGTTCTCTCCACCAACTAATGCATTGCTACATGGGTAAAGTGGTATTGTTCCTGTACTTCTTTGCTGGTTCTCTGATATATTGCTCACATTTTCTGTGGATACTGCTGATCATCCAGCAGCCATCCTGAGATTTCCATGAATACACTAATGGTCTAATGCATCCTTGAGTTCATCAAGGTGCACAAATATTTCACATTTCCCCGTTGTCTCCATTTACAGTTAGTTTCTTCACTTGGACATTGTTTACAGTCATCATATTCAGCAAATGGGACTCCCTCCCTGTTGATGAAGGAAACAAACTCATTAAATAATGCCTACAATGGAGTAAGTTCATCATTAGCCCAAGAACTCAGCAAGCTAATAAAGTCTGTGGGAGGGGGATGCTCATCGTGCGCAGTGGTAGTGTTCATACTCTGAGCCAGGAGGCCTGGGTTCAGGTCCCACCTGCTATAGAGGGTGTATAAAACATCTCTGAAAAGATTGATTAGGAACTATCTAGGGTGTGAGGGACTCTCCTTGATTGTCACAGGGGACATGTAGCGTCACACCAGGAGGGCAACATAATCATATGGGAAATTAAAGTTGAAAAATGACAGGAAAAGATACAAAGACTAAACCCAAGAATACACCAACACTTAAGACTGCATGAGAAGAAAAATAGAAAACTAAAGGCTCCGTAGCTGAATGCGCATAACATTCACAGCAAAGTAAATGATTCTGGATTAGTGGTGCTGGAAGAGCACAGCAGTTCAGGCAGCATCCAAGGAGCAGTGAAATCGCTGTTTCGGGCAAAAGCCCTTCATCAGGAATAAAGGCAGAGAGCCTGAAGCATGGAGAAATAAGCTAGAGGAGGGTGGGGGTGGGGAGAAAGTAGCATAGAGTACAATAGGTGAGTGGGGTTCCACCCTGAGCTTAAATTTACCTGGACCATCTCTGACAACTCCCTCCCCTTCCTGGACCTATCCATCTCCATTAATGACGACCGACTTGACACAGACATTTTTTACAAACCCACCGACTCCCACAGCTACCTGGATTACACCACTTCCCACCCTACCTCTTGCAAAAATGCCATCCCGTATTCCCAATTCCTCTGCCTCCGCCTTATCTGTTCCCAGGAGGACCAGTTCCACCACAGAACACACCAGATGGCCTCCTTCTTTAAAGACCGCAATTTCCCTTCCCACGTGGTTAAAGATGCCCTCCAACGCATCTTGTCCACATCCTTCACCTCCGCCCTCAGACCCCACCCCTCCAACTGTAACAAGGTCAGAACGCCCTGGTGCTCACCTTCCACCCTACCAACCTTCACATAAACCAAATCATCCGCCGACATTTCCGCCACCTCCAAAAAGACCCCACCACCAGGGATATATTTCCCTCCCCACCCCTTTCCGCCTTCCACAAAGACTGTTCCCTCCGTGATTACCTGGTCAGGTCCACGCCCCCCTACAACCCACCCTCCCATCCTGGCAACTTCCCTGCCACCACAGGAACAGTAAAACCTGCACCCACACCTCCTCCCTCACCTCTATCCAAGGCCCTAAAGGAGCCTTCCACATCCATCAAAGTTTTACCTGCACATCCACTAATATCATTTATTGTATCCGTTGCTCCCGATCCGATCTCCTCTACATTAGGGAGACTGGGCGCCTCCTAGCAGAGCACTTTAGGGAACATCTCCGGGACACCCGCACCAATCAACCACACCGCCCTGTGGCCCAACATTTCAACTCCCTCTCCCACTCTGCCGAGGACATGGAGGTCCTGGGCCTCCTTCACCGCCGCTCCCTCACCACCCGACGTCTGGAGGAAGAATGCCTCATCTTCCGCCTCGGAACACTTCAACTCCAGGGTATCAATGTGGACTTCAACAGTTTCCTCATTTCCCCTTCCCCCACCTCACCCTAGTTCCAAACTTCCAGCTCAGCACTGTCCGGACTTGTCCTACCTGCCTATCTCCCTTTCCACCTATTCACTCCACTCTGTCCTCCCTGACCTATCACCATCATCCCCTCCCCCACTCACCTATTGTACTCTATGCTACTTTCTCCCCACCCTCCTCTCGCTTATCTCTCCATGCTTCAGGCTCTCTGCCTTTATTCCTGATGAAGGGCTTTTGCCCGAAACATCGATTTCACTGCTCCTTGGATGCTGCCTGAACTGCTGTGCTCTTCCAGCACCACTAATCCAGAATCTGGTTTCCAGCATCTGCAGTCATTGTTTTTACCTAGCAAAGTAAATGAGCTGATTGCATGGAAGTAAATAGACATGATAACTATTATAGCTACATTGCTGCATTATTCCAAAGATGCGATTACCTGATGACTCCAGCTCACCATTTGCTACTCCAGACCTCCACCTCGGACACCTGGCATCAATATCTCAGAGCATGCTCAACAGGCAGCAATCATTCACTCTTGGCATCCAATATGTACCAACCTATTGCATCATCATGGCATATCTCCATATCAGCTGCTGCACTACCATTCTGTACTTTGCAGCACATCAGCATCACTTGGGCCAAAAGGGCCGAAGAATGGCAGATGGAGTTTAATTTAGATAAATGTGAGCTGCTGCATTTTGGAAAGGCAAATCAGGGTAGGTCTTATACACTTAATGTTAAGGTCCCCAGGAGTGTTGCTGAACAAAGAGACCATGGAATGCAGGTTCATAGTTCCATGAAAGTGGAGTTGCAGGTAGATAGGATAATGAAGTATGCTTGATTTTATTGGTTAGTGCTTTGAGTAAAGGAGTTGGGAAGTCATGTTGCAGCTGTACAGGACATTGGTTAGGCCAGTTTTGGATTAGGGCTTACAATTCTAGTCTCCCTGTTGTAGGAAGGATGTTGTGAAATTTGAAAGGGTTCAGAAAAGATTTACGAGGATGTTGCCAGAGTTGGAGCATTTTGAGCTATAGGGAGAGGCTGAATAGGCTGGGGCTATTTTCTCTAAAGCGTTGGATGCTGAGGGGTGACCTTATCGAGGGTTATAATATCATGAGGAGCATTAATAACGTGAATAGTCAAGGTCTTTTCCCAGAGTGGAGTAGTCCAAACCTAATGGCATAGATTTAAGGTGAGAGGGGAAAGATTTAGAAGGGATCGAAGAGACAACTTTTTCACACAGAGGGTGGTGCATGGATGGAATGAACTGCCAGAGGAAGTGATGGAGGCTGGTACAACTACAACATGTAAAAGGTATCTGGATGGCTAAATAAGTAGGAAAAGCTTAGAGGGAAATGGGCCAAATGCTGGCACATGCGACTAGATTAATTTAAGATATGTCGTCAGCATGGACAAATTGGACCGAAGAGTCTGTTTCTATGCAGTATGACTCTGTGACCCTGTAACTGCCACTGCCTGAACACTTTGGGTGCTGGGACAGGCACCCAGCTCATGTATTGGATCAGGAAATGTCTCCAGGTTGCTAGCTTAATGCTCACTGACTTTGTGCCTACTTTGATGTTTGCAGCATTTGTGCCTGCTTTGCTTTATTTGCACTCACCTCCCACCAAGGCCCATGCTCTACCACTTTTACTGGAAGATCTTCTTTCACTCACTCTCATCATTCAATCCCCCCCAGATCTAATCTAAATCTAAATGACTAATTCTGTGTGGCCTCTGTGCCTCCTACTCACTCACTTGGGTCACCTCACTTCCTTTGCATACCAGCCACTTTGCTCTCACTCAATTCCCTTTCTCTAATTCCAGTAGCAAAAGCTTCACAGGGCAGAAAGAACCAAAATGGGTGGTGACATGCTGAAATTCTGCTCCACTGAGCAGGGGTTGCCACTGGGAATGGCTGACTATCGGTACCCAATCTCCTGAACTGATATCAGACAAGGCACTTGACTTAATGTGTGGGGGAATCTGTCTGTACGTTGTCTCCCTTGACTTGATTGAAGACGAACCCTTATAAACTTTGTGACATTGACATTTGGTTCAAAGACATGCATTTGGTGTATATGTCATTGGTGGATGATGAGACCCTGACAATGTGCAGTCTCATGCAGCAACACCCTTGACTGATGATCGCCAGCAACTAGGACAAACAGCCAGGCTTTGTATTTCCTTTGAAAGGCAAGGTCAGAGAGCAGTATTGTGAGACTGTTAGCTCAGCCTCATGAAGCAAAGTGCAACCAAGATGAGGTGCAGTAAATGTAAGGTAGCACAGAGAAGATAGTGGCAATTACCTTGGTAAAGTGGAAAAGGTTATTGACCTTGCTACATTGCTGGGCATTCCTCTGGCCACACTGACCCAAATGGAAATCTGAGAACAGGTTGGCAGGGTCTGGTGTCATTGCCTTCTTTGCCAGTCCTGGTGAAATAGGATGACCCTGCTATGCACCAGGCAGAGGTGGGTACTGCAGATGCTGGAGATTAGAGTCAAGATTAGAGTGGTGCTGGAAAAGCACAGCAGGTCAGGCAGCATCTGAGGAGCAGAAAAATAGACGTTTCAGGCAAAAGCCCTGAAGAAGCACCACTCTAATCCTGCTACGCACCACCCCATTCATCAGGACCTCCAGGTTCCTTTCAGCAAACCAAGTTATTATTTCTCTTTTGCTGCCATGTCTGGGGCAAATGTCACAAACTGTGCAGGGCAATTCTGAACTTGGCAATACTTGGCAATAACATTTAAGCAGCAGGAATCCAAGATGCACTCTTTCTCACAGAGGGTGGTGTGTTGACGGAATGAACTGCCTGAGGTGGAGGCTGGGACAATTGCAACATTTAAAAGGCATCTGGATGCATATATAAACAGGAAGGATTTTGAGAGATATGGGCAAAGTGCTGACAAATGGGACTAGTTTAATTTAGGACATCTGATCGGCATGGACAAGTTGGACCGAAGGATCTGTTTCTTTGCTGTATAGCTCTATGACTCTCTATGTCAGCAATGACAAGGTCTTTATTATAGAAACATAGAAAATAGGTACAGGTGTAGGCCATTCAGCCCTTCGACCCTGCATTACCATTCAATATGATCATGGCTAATCATGCAATCTCAGTATCCCACTGACACCCTCTCCACATACCCCTTGATCCCTTTAGCTACAAGGGCAATATCCAGCTCCCCCTTTAGTACATTTAACAAACTGGGCCAAACAGCTTTCTGTGGGAAGAATTCCACAGGTTCACAACTCTTTGAGCGAAGAAGTTCTTCTTCATCTCAGTCCTAAATGCCTTACCCCTTATACTTATACTGTAACCCCTGTTTCTGGACTTCCCCAACACTGGGAACATTTTTTCCGCATCTAATCTGTCCAGTCCCATCAGGATTTTGTATGTTTCTGTGAGATGCTCCCTAATTGTTCTAAATTCTGGTGAGTCCAAGCCCAGTCAATCCAATCTTTCTCAAGTCAGGGTAACATTGGACAAGCAGCGAATCATAGGGGTGTGATACATAGTTAATGAGGTTGAACTTAGGGCAAGTGCATGAAAACTCTCAGTCTCGCAGAGAGATAGCCTCCATGAAACTCAATAGAACTAACACTTAGCCAATTTCTGTGAAGATTCAGCCCTTCATTTGAGTAGAGATGAAAAAAAAGTCATCCTTGTCTGAAACTACTGACTATTGGGCTGTTCTCTCATTAGAGACAGATGATTGCTGGTGGTTTAACCTGAGGGCCCCCACACCTCAGGCAAGGGGAGAGGTCAAAATGTAGGAGTCCTTTATAGTACCCACAGCCACTGCAGGAATTGAACCCATGCAGTCAGCTTCACAATCCAGCTATCCAATCAACTAACTTAACCACCCCCCCTCAGATGAGGAATAGTAAGATAAAGATGTTACTCAGAAGAATGGTCTACAGACTTCAAATAGTAACCACAATGTAGGATGAACAACACAAGGTGAATTTTCCAAGTGCTTATGCATCATCATAAGTGATGTTGATCTACATCAAAATGAGAAAAATCAGATTGACATTATCTGGAAGAAGAGTTCATAGAATGTTGCCAGAGTGCAAGTGATACAAGACTTGGTACTCTGTTATGTGACAAGATTAATGAATGATCTCAGAGTAAAGACACCCCTAAACAGCAGCAACCACAAAATGAATGAATGTTATGTTGTGTTTAAAAGGGAGAAGAACATATCTGATTAGTATTTTAAACTTCAATAAGGCCAACTATGTTGGCATGAAAACTGAACTACCTGAAGTCACCTGTCTCGGGATAGATCAAAAGAGAAGCTGTGGCAGACATTTAAAGGGTTATTTCGGAATACTCAGAATAAAGCTACTCCTCCTGTAAAGAACAATTCTAATGGGATAACCCACCTTCTGTGGTGAACTAAAGAAGTTAAGAAAAGCATCAAACATAAGGAGAAAACATATAATTGTGCAAAAATGACTGGCAGGTCAGATTAGGGAACAGAATATAAATAATGTCAGAGAATGACTAAAAGATTAATCAGGAGAAAGAAGATTGTGCATGAAAGGAAGCTTGTTAGGAATGTAAAAACAGATAACGAGAGATTTGATAGTATTTAAAAAGGGAAAGAGTTTATAAAGCAAATATTGGTCTTCTTGAAAGTGAGAATAGGGAGTTAATAATACCTTATAATCATAACGAATTGGCAGCAGAAATTAACAAATTTTCTTTCTGTCTTCAATATTGAACAGGCATAGATTGGAATGAACATAGCAAAGGAACAGGCCCTTCAGCCCACTATGTCTGTGCTGAAAAGATTTTGTTAAAAATCCAGTAATAGATAGAACATAGAACAATACAGTGCAGAACAGGCTCTTCAGCCCTGATGTTGCGCCAACCTGTGAACTAATCTTAACCCATCCCGCTGCACTATCCCATCATCATCCATATGCTTATCCAAGGACTGTTTAAATCTCACCAATGTGGTTGAGTTAACGACATTGGCAGGCAGGGCATTCCATACCCTTACCACTCTCTGAGTAAAGAACCTGCCTCTGACATCTGTCCTAAATCTATCACTCCTCAATTTGTAGCTGTACCCCCTCGTACAAGCTGATATCATCATCCTAGGGAAAAGAATTTCACTGTTTACCCTATCTAATCCTCTGATCATCTTATAAATCTCTATCAAATCCCTTTTAGCCTTTTCCTTTCCAATGAAAACCGGCCCAAGTCTCTTTAACTTGCCTCATAACACCTTCCCTCCAGACCAGGCAACATCCTGGTATATCTCTTCAGCACCTTTTCCAATGCTTCCGCATCCTTCCTGTAATGGGGCGACCAGAACTGTACACAATATTCCAAGTGCGGCCGCATTCGCGTTTTGTATAGATGCAGCATGACATTACAGCTCCAGAACTCAATCCCTCTACCAATAAAACCTAACATACCATATGCCTTCTTAACAGCACTATCAATCTGGGTAGCAACTTTCAGGGATCTATATACATGGACTCCAAAATCCCTCTGCACATCCACGCTTCCAAGAATCTTTCCAGTGACCCAGTATTCTGCCTTCCTGTTATTCTTCCCAAAGTGAATCAGCTCACATTTATCTGCACTGGACTCTATTTGCCACCTCTCAGCCCAATTCTGCAGCTTATCCAAATCTCCCTGCAACCTTCAACATTCTTCCACACTGTTCACCACTCCATCAACTTTCGTGTCATCTGCAAACTGTCTAACCCATCCACCCATGCCTGCGTTTAAATCATTTATAAAAATTACAAACAGCAGTGGTCCCAAAACACATCTTTGTGGCACGCCACTAGTAACCAGACTCCAGGCTGAATATTTACCATCTATTCGCTGCCTTCTTACGGAAAGCCAGTTTCTAATCCAAACTGCTAATCCCATGCCTCTGCATTTTCTCCAACAGCCTGCCATGTGGAACCTTATCAAAGGCCTTACTTTAGATATAAAGCAGGAAGTGAAGGGAGAGAGGAACTTAGCAAAATTACCATCACAAGGAAAGAAGATGGAGCTACAGGCTGACAAGTCCTTCAGTCCAGATGGACTTCATCTTGTGATCTAAACAAAGTGCATTGGTACTAAATTTCCATTGTATGCTTGATTCTGGAAAGATTCCGTTAGACTGAGAAACACAAATCCAACATTGCTATTCAAAAAGAGGATGAAAACAGGAAGCTACAGGAAAGTTAGCTTGGCAGTTGCAATGGGGAAGTTGGTAGAATCGATCATTAAAGCTCATCAGGAACAGTCAGCATGGGTATTTTTTGAAGGGGAAATAATATTTAACCAATTTATTGGAGTATTTTGAAACAGCAACACCTACTGTGGATAAAGGGGACCCCTAGGTATGCTGTATTTAGTTTTCCAGAAGATGGTTTAAGAAGTGCCACATAAAAGTTTATTCCACAAAATAGAAGACCATGATCTAGGGGGTATCTAAATAGCATGGATAGCGTACTTCCTGGCTGGTGAGAAACAGAGTGTACATAAATGGGTGTTGAATTGAGATGAGTGGTGTCCCACACGGGCCGCTGCTGGGCTGTCAACATTTTACAACTTGCATCAATGACTTAAATGCAGAGACCAAAGCCATGGCAGCTCAATTTGCGGATGATGCAAGATAAGTAGAAAAGTGTATTGTGAAGAAGACATAAGAAGGAAGCTCCATGTGTGGGCAAAAATCTGGCAGAAGGAGTATAATTTGAGAAAATGTGAAGTACCCCTATAGTTCACAATGGCAGGAAAGATTAAAAAAAGATCCTGAATATTACTTAAATGGGGAACAATAGCAGCATTCAAAGGTACAAAATGGATCTGGGTTTGCTAATGCTTGAGTCTGTATATAGGTACAGCAACATTAAGAAGTCTAATGGAATGCTGTTTTTCATTATGGGAGCAATTGAACATAAAGAAAGGATTTTATGCATCTGTTACTTCGGGCATTGGTGAGACTGCATCTTGAAAACTTTGTATAGTTTTAGTCTCCTTCTTGAAGAAAGGATGTAAATGCCTTGGAAGATAGTTCAGGGGTTATGATATTGATACCTGGAATGAGTGGGTTGTTTCTTATTTGCAGTGGGGTTTAGAAGAGTGAGGGGTGTCTTGATTGATGTATATAAGATGCTGAATGGTCTTGGCAAGGTGAGCAAGGTGAAATGGATACTTTCTCTTCTGGATGAGTCCAGAATCACGGGGGTACTGTTTAGAAATTAAGTGTCATCCTTTTAGGGCAGAGATGAGAAGAATTTGTTTCCTTTCAGAACAGTTTACAATTTGGAACTCTACCTCTGAAGCCGGTGGAAGTGGGATCATTCAATGCTTTTAAGATGGAGACAAATAGGTTCATCTCAGGCAATGGAATCTAAAATGATCAGAGTAGATGTCAAGGTGAATTCAAAACTCAAATAGATGAGGCATGATCTTATTGAATAGTGGAGCAGGCTTAAGTAATGAAATAGCCTGTCATCACTCCTCGTTCATATGCTTGTATGTGGATCTGAAATTAATGAAATCTAACACCTTCAAAAAATCGCCTTAGTTCCCTGGTGAATGCAGGACCTTGGAATGCTCTGGGATATTGTTACCAGTTCCAGACTGAAATGACCCACTTTCAATTACACTGTTAAGACAGTATAGCATTTTGAATTTGGCTTCAGGTCACCCTGCAATACTTCACAGTGACATACCATCACTTCCTTGTTAAAACATTGTCACCTGACTCACAATCTTCCCACAACGTTTCATAGGACAGAATCTATCAGTTCAACTCAGCAAGCAGACAAGTTGCTTGACTCTTCCCTGATGGTCCCTGTGCCTGCATCATGCACTCATCAATTGGCACATTACAGTAAGCAAAGCACTAATGTGCCAGGGGCGGTATACTTCCCATTTAAGATTTGATTCTGGAATTGATTCCAGATTACCAGTTAAAGTTATAGCTCACATCAGCTTGCAGGTGGTATACATGTCATTTATAACACATTGCACTTTCAAGAAACAGTTGAAAAGCTAAATTACATAAATAGACTTGTAACAGTGAATGATAAAATGCTGCAGAGTTAATGATCACATATATTTACATTTGTAAAACTTTATGAAAGGTCAACATAGCCATAAAGACACGTTTATATAACTTAAGATCACTGGTGCTTAAAGAAAGCTGATTCAGAAAGTATTGGAAATCACATTAATTTTGAAGAAGCTTATTAATGAGTTTTCAAACTTAAAACTATCATGTTGCATAATGAAAGAACTTTCAAAAGGGATAAATACTAGAATTACACAAAATTACAAATTACACAATTGTAAAATAATTTCAACCCTTTTCATACATTCTGTGGTTACAGATTATTGGGTCATCTATTAAGCATCACAATGTGTTTTTCATCCACAGTTCAATGTTTTCTGATATAGCTGCTGCCTTTGCTCATCAGTCTTAGTCTATCAATTAAAATCTCTGAGGAACAGTCTCCAAGTACCTTTTATCATCTGTGGCTCTAGCAGAAACCTGTGCTGCGGGTTTCGTTTAAATGACTGCCATTTAAAATATTGCCAACAATCGGTCAATTTAAAAAGCTAGCTCAGTGATTTAACGTACACCTTCTGCACTTGTATGGGCCTCAAGTCTTTAGCAGTGTCCCCAGGTGCAACTCCAATATAGGCCATTAGAGCGATTATCTCTATATTAGAAAATCTGGACCATTGTCCAGGTCTACTTGTAGTTATCTGACCACCTTGACATATTATTTCCCTTTGTTTTATTGTTATCTGAAACTTAACTCAGTTATATTTCGTTATATTTTGGGATATTTAGCAACAGTTAAGTTCCCAATAATAGTAACTTCAGTACTCCAGTGAAGAAATCAAGTCAGTTCAAAATCACTCTCCACATTGGAACTCAACTTTTGACTTTGGTAAATTCATTAGCTGAGCCCAAATGCTGCTACCATTTCCTTGCTCCCACAATTCCTCCACCCCTCACTTCTACACAACTGCCACCATCCTGATCACTTAATTCTGCTGATTCTGGAATTACGTACAATTCCCCTTCAGTTTACATGAGCATATGGGTTCAGCTGCCTGGAGTCCATGCTCCGGAATTTCTTCTTTCAACTGTTCATTAAGATCTTCCTGAGATTCCAAGATTTCGGTCACTGGGATTAGATTAGACACATCCAGTTCAATGGTCTGCAGTATACTGAGCCAAATAGACCTTTGCGGTTCCTTGATGGAGCTTGGTGCTGTGATGGCTAATGGAAATTCAAGGAAAACTCCATAAAATAGCCACCTCAGGGAATGAGTCCTTTGTGATCACATAAGTCTTAGATGAAAGCATTTCTAGACAAGAACCAGCATTCAATTTGAAGTGAAGAAAGGGAATATGGTCTGTCTATGAGTTAAACATAGTCATCAAATATTCCAGTATTGCACCAGTCTGATACTTGCATTTCCGATTTTAATTATTATATGCCATTGACAAAACTGCCATATTGATACTGTAAAGTTGTGCCTGTTGGGAACCAATCTCAGCTGAAAATGTGTTGCTGGAAAAGCGCAGCAGGTCAGGCAGCATCCAAGGAACAGGAGAATCGACGTTTCGGGCATAAGCCCTTCTTCAGGAATTCCTGAAGAAGGGTTTATGCCCGAAACGTCAATTCTCCTGTTCCTTGGATGCTGCCTGACCTGCTGCGCTTTTCCAGCAACACACTTTCAGCTCTGATCTCCAGCATCTGCAGTCCTCACTTTCTCAGGGAACCAATCTCAGTTGAGATAACCAAACCAATAAAAAGAACATTGCATCTATTGGAATGAAGACATTTTCTGTCAATCTTCAAGTTAAAACTCGGCTCGGAGAGGTGCAATGACCTGTTCATTCTCCTGCCTGTGCAAGTAAATATTTTCATGTTTCCTTTTGCTATTAGCACATTTGGTTTATGTTGGCCTGTGCTATTACTTGTCATGATACTCTGAAATACTAACCACAATTCGAGAGTTCTCCATGTACTGACAAGTTAGAAAGCAGTTTCATAACTTGTACAAAGCAAATTGCCCTTCTGCAAATTCTGAAGGCAAACTGAGTTGAACAGGAACAGATAAATATTATTACTGACAAGTCACTCATGTCATATCACATCCACACAAGCAACCCCCAACTCAGAAGTTTCTTTAACTTTTCATGTCAGATAACTTTTGCTCACAACATTGATTTGTCCTCTAAGTTCTGCGATCAGTTATTTCCATCATGGGCTTAAAGTAATAAATTTATTGGTAGTGATATTAGAGAACAGGCACCCCTTTAAGAGTCGAAAGCTATAGTGCTGGGAAAGCACAGCAGATCAGGCAGCATCCGAGGAGCAGGGGAGTTGATGTTTCGGGCATTAACACTTAATCAGGAATGTCGGCTGATGAAGGGTTTATGCCTGAACTGTTGACGCTCCTGCTCCTCGGATGCTGCTTGACCTGTTATACTGTTCCAGTGCCACACTTTTTGATTCTGATCTCCAGCATCTGCAGTCCTCACGTTTTCCTAACCCATTTAAGAGTGCCTTCTATGTTGAACAGGGATTTCTGTTTCTTAAAGATTGATTTTATTTTATTCATTCATGGGATGTCATTGGCTCGGCCAGCATTATTTTGCCCAAACCCAGCTTCTGCTGAGAAGGGGATGGTGAACTGCCTTCTTGAACCCTCCCTTCAATGCTGTTAGGGAGGGTTTTCCATGGTTTTGTGGCCACGACACTCAAGGAGTAATGATACATTTACAAATCAGAATAGTGAGTGGTTTGGAGGGGGCCTTGTAGGTGGTTGTGTTCCTATATTGCTAGTGCCCTGTCTTTTTAGATGGAACTCGACATGGGTTGGGAAGGTGCTTTCTAAGAAGCTTTGGTAAATCTTTTTTGCAGTGCATCTTACAAACTGCTGCTGCTGAGCATTGTTGATAGAGAGAATGGAAAGGGATGTGATGCAAATCAAGTGAACTGCTTTGTCCTGGTTGGTGTCAAGCTTCATAAGTGTTGCTTGGGCTGCACTCACCCAAGTATTATTCTCCTTTCCCTACCCAAAGGGAAGAATGAAGGCTGGCTTAGAGATTTCTTTGGGAGCTTCAACAGCAACCTTTCTTTATGTCAGATGTAAAACTCAGAATTGGGGTGTTGGTATGTGTGTAAACGGACAGCCAGTACACTGAATGCTTCTAGCAAGAGGCCATTTCAACATATAATTCAAGGTCCCAGGTATCATGTGTTCCCTGGATGCAGGTACAATTGGTAGACACTGAAGAAAAGCTAGACATTTCTTTGCGGGGATGGAATCTGAAATGAGTACTTTTTAACAACAATATTTACCTGATTCTGTTTAATTGTCTTTGTCTTTCAGGACATGCAGAATGGTCACGCGTTTGTAATTGCTTTACTAGACCAGCAGGGGTCCGGCTTCTTGCTCAGTTTAAGTACCACATACAGCCTCAGTTACAACTCATCTTGGGAGTTCTTGCTTCCCCTTTCCACCTCAGACTTAATTCCCTGGCTCTCTCAGTATTGGGTCCGGCTAATTTCCTTTCTCATGTACTATCAGACTGATGGCACACAATAGGAAAGGCAGCTTATCAATGTAAATCAGACAATTACCAAGCTTGGAATCCTGTTCAACCTTGCACTGTATTTCTATCCCCACAGTGATGGACTATTTGTAATGTAAAACATCACAGTGTCCATTCGTACCTTAGTCTGATTGCTGATGAGACTTCTAGAAATTAGTTAAGACAGAAAAAACTATTTCAGTACTCTGCTAGCCTCTTATCCTCCATGTCTCATAAACTTCAACACATCCAAAACTTTCTGACCAAAGCCTACCACAGGCCAAGTCTAAGTCACCTATCTCCTCTGTGCTCTTCTGTATGTTGGTTCCAGCAACCTTCAATATACAATAAATGTAGGACAGGAAATCCAACAGTAGATGTTTTTTCACTAGTCGGGCAATTGCAGCTCTGTAACCCATCAGCACCAGGTGGGACTGGCGACTGCTGCCAAGAATACAGGCTACTGCCAATGGCGACCCCTGCTGTAATTGGATGCCAAGGTAAATTTCAGGAGAGGGTGAATGTGCTTTTGCTGGTGTCAAATGGGCAGGCTCTGGCAACAGGGGTGTGGGGCTGGGGGAAGAGTTTGAGAAACTGTGAGGGGTGGGCGAGTTGGTCAGTAAGAATTCAGTGGAAGTGGTCTCCAGTGGGTGCAGTTGACCTGAGAAAGAGGTACCACCCCTTTGCAAGCACCAGTCTAAGCATCTAAAGATGCCAGTCTCCCACATAATCTGGGCTCTCCTCCCACCTTCTGGATTAGTGGTGCTGGAAGAGCACAGCAGTTCAGGCAGCATCCAAGGAGCTTCGAAATCGATGTTTCGGGCAAAAGCCCTTCATCAGGAATAAAGCTTCATTCCTGATGAAGGGCTTTTGCCGAAACATCAATTTCGAAGCTCCTTGGATGCTGCCTGAACTGCTGTGCTCTTCCAGCACCACTAATCCAGAATCTGGTTTCCAGCATCTGCAGTCATTGTTTTGACCTCTCCTCCCACCTGGTAAATTATCAGGTGAGTGTGATGACTCTTTTTGTTGTCATGAATTAGCAATTCAAGCGAGTCAGTTGATGAGAATCCAGGTGTGTTTCCTGATGTCATGACTGCGACATCCCCCGATCACCTCCCCATCCCCAGGCCATATGCTGGATTTTTCAACCATCTCACCTACAAAGACACCAGTAAAAAGTGCAAAATCAACCATATGAAATCTGGGTTTTGCTGTTGTCCTCACTGGTCTATTTTACTGTCAGCATGGACAATTTCTTTCAAGCTCTTTTTTTTAAATAGTGGTTGGAGGTTTTTCCTATTGACATTTCACACACACACACACACGTATTTATTTTAAAGATTCTGTGTTTGAATCTAACCATTCATACCTGGCAGCACTAGAACCATGTTGAAGCTCAGAATTTAATTACGTTTAGTTGGGTAACTTATGTTGTTAGGAAATAACATGGCACTAAAATAAAGGGTTAGAAATGTGAAGGATTACTGTGATACTCTGTATGAGTAACTGCTTATCATTTGTGCTTTGTTATGTCTGCGAGCTACTCTTGGCCAAGAGCCGATTGCAAATAGGCTATCAACATTCATTGCACAAATACCTTTATTAAATAAATAGAGCTAACAAAGTGATTGACTTATCCATTTTTATAAGGAACACACTTTTCCTTCTTTACAAGAGGGCATTATGTCTATTTCTGCTGAAAAGAAAAGAAAGTTTGCCTTCAAAATGTGATTTATTCTCTGTGTGATATTATTGTGCTTTCTGACTACCACTGGGTGTTGACAATGTGCTGATCTAATTAGCAAACAGTTCTGTGTTCACTGCTATGACTGGTAAACATAGATTTTTTTTACCAGTTCCTTATCAACCATATGAGTTAGACAGTAAAAATGAACAGCCGATACTATCAGCAGCCAGGAACTGCATTTCCAAGTTCTGTGTCATCACACTTAATAGGTCAAAGTATTTTTGTTGCCAATAAAAATTAATGCCTTTCTTCCCTTTTTTTTGTTGCTCTATTTTGTCCTTATATGATATGAAAGGCTTCAATAATGATTTGGATTCCAGCTGCTATTTTAAATGTCCTCTTGTTTTCAGATAAATCATGTACTGCCCCTTAAGCATTCCAATGATGTATTTACAAGCTAAAAACATCAGCTTAGGTGACTGTTTTCTGAACACATTCCTCCATGACAAAAAAAATATAATTTCACATTCCCATGAAGCTAATTGCATGATGGTCCATTCATTTTATGTTAATAATTCTCTGTATTTAATTTGATCTTGAAAGCAATCTTCTTACCACAACCATGCTAATAGATCCCTTGAAAGACAGTAATTATTCATTGGTGTCCTACATGGATCCTACATTTATTCCATATCAAAACTAACCATTTTCAAAGACATAAGACTTGGCTTTTCGCAGCTCACTATCCTCTATTTGTGTGCAAGAAGGACAAAGATTACACAGTGGAGCAATGTAATGACATCACTGACCTGTTGCAATCACATTCCAGTAACATACCTCACCACATAAATTGCTGGAAGCAGTATTGTCAGACCCTTTGCTGCAGCATTGATGTGCAAATTACCTCAACCCAATGAATTGCTTGTTTGTGGAGTGTTGTAAGGCAAATTTCCACTGAAAGAATGAAGCATATACACGTAGCCATAGAGTTGTGCACAGGGTTGCATGATCAGCTAATCTTCACATTCCACGTTCTCTCTAGTCACGGTGCAGTACCAGATTAAGAGAGCCGATTATCCCGAGTAGCTCTCATATAAAACAATGACTGCGGATGCTGGAAATTTGAAACAAAAAAAATTATTGGAGTGGACAAAGTTAAAAATCATGCAACACCAGGTTATAGTCCAACAGGTTTATTTGGAAGTCTTTTGGACAATAACCTGGTGTTGTGTGATTTTTAACTTTGTCCGCCCCAGTCCAACACTGGCTCCTCCACACCTTGTTTTGTAAATGCAGTGAGTTCTAACAACACAAAGAAGCATTCCATGCTGGGCATGTATTGTTCAGTACCTGTTTGTATGCGCTCAAGTTCATATCCTGTGGAGGAGGCAATTCCTTACTGATGGCGGTCCCAAAATAAAAACAATGTATAATCAATGGATAATCTTACACATGAGGTTGAAATGGTCAATCCTCCAGCATTAACATGATCGAGAAAGCACAAAATGAGTGTTGGGAGATAGATTCAGTCTTTTTTTCAAAAAAGAGGAAAGGAAATTTCAGGGTAGAGGTGAAGAAAGCAGAGAGGGTGTTGAGAGGAGAGGGGGAGATGAAAGCAGTGGGGGTGACGGGAGAGGGGGAAAGCGATGGGGGTGACGGGAGAGGGGAAAAGCAGTGGGAGTGACGGGAGAGGGAAAAAGCAGTGGGGGTGATGGGGAGTGGAGGCAGTGGAGGGGACAAGGAGGAGAGAGCAGTGGGGGTGATGGGGAGTGAGGAAAAGCAGTAGGGGTGATGGGGAGTGGGGAAAAGCGGTGGGGGTGACGGGAGAGGGGAAAAGCAGTGGGGGTGATGGGGAGTGGGGAAAAGCAGTGGGGGTGATGATGAGTGGAGAAAAGCAGTGGGGGTGACGGGAGAGGGGAAAAGCACTGGGGGTGACGGGAGAGGGGAAAAGCTCTGGGGGTGACGGGAGAGGGGAAAAGCACTGGGGGTGACGGGAGAGGGGAAAAGCTCTGGGGGTGACGGGAGAGGGGAAAAGCTCTGGGGGTGACGGGAGAGGGGAAAAGCACTGGGGGTGACGGGAGAGGGGAAAAGCTCTGGGGGTGACGGGAGAGGGGAAAAGCACTGGGGGTGACGGGAGAGGGGAAAAGCAGTGCGGGTGATGGGGAGTGGAGGCAGTGGGGGTTTGGGAGAGGGGAAAGCAGTGGGGGGGGGGTTGGGACAGGGGAAAAGCAGTGGGGGGGTGGGGAGAGGTAAAAAGCAGTGGAGGTGATGGGGAGTGGAGAGCAGTGAGGGTGATGGGGAGGGGAGAGCAGTGGGAGTGATGGGGAGGGGAGAGCAGTGGGAGTGATGGGGAGGGGAGAGCAGTAGGGGTAAAGGGGAGGGGAGAGCAGTGGAGGGGACAGGGAGGGGAAAGATGTGGGGGTGACGGAGAAGGGAGAGCAGTGGGGGTGATGGGCAGTAGGGAAAAGCAGTGGGGGTGATGGGGAAGGGAGTGCAGTGCGGGAGATGGGGAGGGGAGAGCAGTGAGGTAATGGGGAGGGGAGAGCACTGGGGGGTCAGGGACGGGAGAGGAGTGGGGGTGACAGGGAGGAGAGAGCAGTGGGGGTACAGGGAGTGGAGAGCAGTGGGGGTGATGGGGAGGGGAGAGCAGTGGGGGGACAGGGAGGGGAGAGCAGTGGGGGTGATGGGGAGGGGAGAGCAGTGGGGGGACAGGGAGGGGAGAGCAGTGGGGGTGATGGGGAGGGGAGAACAGTACGGTGACAGAGAGGGGAGAGATGTGGGGGACAGGGAGGAGAGAGCAGTGGGGATGATGGGGAGGGGAGAGCAGTGAGGTAATGGGGAGGGGAGAGCACTGGGGGGTCAGGGACGGGAGAGGAGTGGGGGTGACAGGGAGGAGAGAGCAGTGGGGGTACAGGGAGTGGAGAGCAGTGGGGGTGATGGGGAGGGGAGAGCAGTGAGGGTGTTCGGGAGGGGAGAGCAGTGGGGATGATGGGGAGGGGAGTGCAGTGGGGGTGATGGGGAGGGGAGAGTAGTAGGGGTGATGGGGACAGGGAGGGGAGAGCAGTGGGGGGACAGAGAGGGGAGAGCAGTGGGGGTGATGGGGAGGGGAGAGCAGTGGGGGGACAGAGACGGGAGAGCAGTGGGGGGACAGTGAGGGGAGAGCTGTGGGGGGGACAGGGAGGGGAGAGCAGTGGGGGGACAGAGAGGGGAGAGCAGAGGGGGTGATGGGGAGGGGAGAGCAGTGGGGGGACAGAGACGGGAGAGCAGTGGGGGGACAGTGAGGGGAGAGCTGTGGGGGGGACAGGGAGGGGAGAGCAGTGGGGGTAATGGGGAGGGGAGAGCAGTGGGGGTTATGAGGAGGGGAGAGCAGTGGGGGGACAGGGAGGGGAGAGATGTGGGGGTGACAGGGAGGGGAGAGATGTGGGGGTGACAGGGAGGGGAGAGCAGTGGGGGTGATGGTGAGTGGGGAAAAGTGGTGGGGGCAATTTGGAAGGGAGAGCAGTGCGGGGGATGGGGAGGGGAGAGCAGTGGGGGTGATGGGGAGGGGAGAGCAGTGAGGGTGATGGGGAGGGGAGAGCAGTGAGGTAATGGGGAGGGGAGAGCACTGGGGGGACAGGCAGCGGAGAGCAATGGGGGGACAGGGATGGGAGAGCAGTGGGGGGACAGGGAGGGGAGACCACTGGGGGTGACGGGGAGGGGAGAGCAGTGGGGGTGACGGGGAGGGGAGAGCAGTGGGGATAATGGGGAGGCGAGAGATGTGGGGGCGGACAGGGAGGGGAGAGGAGTGGGGGACAGGGAGGGGAGAGCAGTGGGGGGGACAGGGAGGGGAGAGCAGTGGGGGTGATGGGGAGGGGAGAGCAGTGGGGGTGATGGGGAGGCGAGAGCAGTGGGGGTGTTCGGGAGGGGAGAGCAGTGGGGGTGATGGGGAGGGGAGAGCAGTGAGGGGACAGGGAGGAGAGAGCAGTGGGGGTGACGGGGAGGGGAGAGATGTGGGGGAACAGGGAGGGGAGAGCAGTGGGGGTAATGGGGAGGGAAGAACTGTGGGGGTAATGGAGATGGGAGAGCAGTGGGAGGGACAGGGAGGGAAGAGCAGTGGGGGTGACAGGGAGGGGAGAGCAGTGGGGGTGACAGGGAGGGGAGAGCAGTGGGGGTGACAGGGAGGGGAGAGCAGTGGGGGTGATGGGGAGGGGAGAGCAGTGGGGGTGATGGGGAGGGGAGAGCAGTGGGGGTGATGGGGAGGGGAGAGCAGTGGGGATGATGGGGAGGGGAGAGCAGTGGGGGGACTGGGAGGGGAGAGCAGTGGGGTAATGGGGAGGGGAGAGCAGTGGGGGTGATGGCGAGGGGAGAGCAGTGGGGGTACAGGGTGGGGAGAGCTGAGCGGGTGTTAGGGTGACGCTGTGGGGGAAGTGTAGGAAATGCAGAATGCTGTGAGCAGCTGAGTTACTTCTGAAGCCATGACTTCAACAGGATGAATGAGTCCCTCTTTTGCCAAACCCATTCTCTGTCATCCTGCAGTTCAATATTTGCAGCACTTTAATAATGAACCATGTTCTTAACCATTTCTAAAGCAAGATAGAAGAAATCGAGCAATATTGTATTATTTGAC
This sequence comes from Chiloscyllium punctatum, assembly GCF_047496795.1. Lineage (NCBI taxonomy): Eukaryota > Metazoa > Chordata > Chondrichthyes > Orectolobiformes > Hemiscylliidae > Chiloscyllium > Chiloscyllium punctatum. The sequence goes on from NC_092746.1 coordinate 98,757,303, forward strand.
AAATTTGAACATCATCATATTTGTTAGTGAGATAAACTGAGCTGAATTTTGCCAGCCTCTGAACAATGTGATGAATGGTAAGACACTTTGGAATGTAGGGCAAGATGCGAAAAGTGCAATGTTGACAAAAGAAATGTTCAACTTTACCCTCAAATCTACAGCAGTGGAATGAGAATCTCGCTCGTGACTGGTAGGAGGTCTATTGCATACATTTACATCTCATGAGTAATTAATGTCACCTAATTTACATGCAATTAACCCTTCCTGCATCAGAAACTAGACAGTGACAAATCCTGACTTGACAGTCTGCCCAGTACCTGGTAGCCACAAGATGCTTCCATGCCCCCAGACTCCACAAGTCACTTCCACAACATTCCCCCCCCCCATTGCTTTGGACCCTGACAACTGCCCTCAGCTGTTAGTGAGCAGATCTAGAACTGTCTGTGGCCCAGCTCTCTGACTGACCGAAAAGGTCTGTTTCCGTGCAGTACATCTTTATGACTGGTGTGACTGAAGAGCGAGCAGACCCCTGATTGATGTCTGTCCAGCTCTAATCCCCTGACTGGTCGCACTGGACCTACAGCATTGACCAAGACCCACTCCCTGGACTCCCAGTAATTCATTATCCTGACCACCCCACACAGTGGTGTCTAAGCACCAGGACTGAGATCAGACACTGCCCCGGCTGACTGTGGTATTACCCACTGATGACAGTCCCTATAGACTTGACTGTGTATGACTCCCTTAGATATTGAAATTTGGTTGAAACATAGCTCGTGTGTTTTCTGCCTCAGCTACTGGTTCAGGTTGTAACGTATGACATCGTCATAGCACAGTGCCATACAGTAACATGTCCACCCCCTTGACTAATCACTGCTGACAATCATGAAAGGCTGGGTGAAAGTGAGGACTGTAGATGCTGGAGATCAGAGTCTTAAGATTAGAGTGGTGCTGGAAAAGCACAGCAGGTCAGGCAGCATCCGAGGAGCAGGAAAATCGATGTTTTGGGCAAAAGCCCTTTATCGGGAATGAGGCAGGGAGTCTCCGGGGTGGAGAGATAAATGGGAGGAGTGTGGGGCTGGGGAAAAGGTAGCTAAGAGTGCATAAGGTGGATGGAGGTGGGGATGAAGATGATAGGTCGGAGAAGAGGGTGGAGTGAATAGTTGAGAAGGATGATTGGCAGGTAGGGCAGGCCATGAGAATGGTACTGAGCTGACAGGTTGGAACTGGGGTAAGGTGGAAGGAGGGGAAATGGGAAAACTGATGAAGCACTACTCTAATCATGAAAAGCTGCCTGGCTTTGAATCTGTGTTACATAGCAAGGCAAAACTGATTGACTGCAAACCTTTAAGTTCTGAATGAGGCGACAAAATGCAAAAAGGGCAGGTAAGACAGAGATGCTTTGAATATCCAAGTCAGCCTGAAGCAAGTGAGTGCTAAGAGAACAAACAGCCCCAAGGTGTCCCCTGCCTGAAGATTAAGATGGGTGCCTGTCCCGTGTGTAAAATAGCCTTTCTGCAGACTCATAATGAAAGGTATAGGTCCACTCTACACTGCAGTTTTGAGGTGGATTAGTGGGTCAGAGTGGGTCAGAGCTGAGGCAAGAGGATGCATTGAAGCTGGTGTGTGTCAAACGCCAACCTCCTTGGAAAGAGTTTCAGATCATAGAATCCCTACATTGTGGAAGCAGGTCACTTAGCACATCTAGTCCACACCAACCCTCTGAAGAGCATCCCACCCTCCTACCCTATCACTTCCCATGACTAATGCACTTTGCACCTCTTATGGTAATCCACCTATCTTGCACATCCCTGAACACTATGAGCAATTTAGCACAGCCAATTCACCTAATCTGCTCATTTTTGGACTATGGGAGGAAACATGAGCACTGGGAGAAAAACCACGTAGACACCTGGAGAATGAGTAAACTTCACCCGGTTAGTCGGCTCAGGCTGGGATTGAGCCCGGATCCCTGGAACTGTGAGGGAGCAGTGCTAACCACTGAGCCACCATTACTGTCCATCGAACACACCCTGAGATGTTGGGGACTGCTTTCTTAGACAGAGGTCCAGAGTAGAAATCAGTGAACAGCGGGCTGCACAGAGGTCAGTCAGGGGCCTGCTTATTCATCAGTAAGAGCAGTTCTTCCATGTCCAGTAAGAAAGTTTGATACAGACAGTGCTGGTCTGCTCAATAAAAGCCAAGGGGAGTTGTCAGGGTCCACCACAGTGATAGGAATGTGTTTTGCAACTACCAGGCACCCATGTAGACTTTTGTGTTAGTGAGGAAATCATCACTGGTCACTATCACTCTGGCTTCAACCGGGTGACAATGCAACACAATAGTTGTACAAAATGTTTCCTCAGATTTTTTAAAAAGACAGTCAATAAAGTAAGTGTTTGTCCTGTAGAAAATGAGTTTGTGGAATTAGTAAGGCAGCTAAAGCAAAGGCAGGTAAATTGGGCCTTGAATAGTTTGGGTTGGACATCACTAGAGAAGACCCAAGAACCAACCTGGAAATAGCTGTAAATCAGGAAGTGAAAGGGAGGAAGGAACTCAAGAAAATTACAACGAACAGGAAAGTAGACTGACTAAGTTGTTGAAACTGCGAGTTGACACGTTTCTAGGTCCCGATGAATTTCATCTTAAGGGCTTAAAATAAATAACTAGTGAGATAATTGATACATTGGCTTTAATATCCCAAAACTCATTTGATTTGTGGAAGCTTCCTTTGGATTGGAAAATAGCCAAACCAACTCCTTTATTCAAAGAGGAAAAAAAACAGAAAGCAGGAAACTTTAGCTTCCTGACTCACAGGCCACAATCAGTGAAGACTGGGGACAATATTTCATCCTTACCAACACTCAACACTGGAGCTCCCCAGAGATGCATACTCAGCCCCCTATTGTACTTACTGTATACCCATGACTGCATCGCTAAATACCAAACTAATGCCATTTACAAGTTCGCTGATGACACCATCATAGTCGGTCAAATCGCAGAAAGCAGCAAAACAGATACAGACGGGAGGTGGAAGACCTGGAAACATGGTGCACTCAGAACAACCTAACTCTCAATGCCAGCAAAACCAAGGAACTTATTATTGACTTTCGGCGGGATGTTACTCATGTCCCCCTACACATTAACAGCACAGAGGTGGAATGAGTGGAGAGTGTCAAACTCCTGGGAGTGGCCATCCACAACAAGCTTTCTTGGAATCTTCATGTGGACGCACTGGTTACAAAGGCCCAACAACATATCTTCTTCCTCAGGCAGCTGAGGAAGTTTGGCTTGCCAACTTTTATAAGTGCGCCATTGAGAGCATTCTGTTTGGGTATATCACTACCTGGTATAGCAACTGTACCATTCAAGATCAGAGATGGTTACAGAGAGTGGTGAACTCGGCCCGGACAATCACAAGGCCAAACTCCCATCTACAGAATCCATCTACCAGGTCCGCTGTCAAGGAAAGGCCGTCAGCATTCTTAAAGATCCAACCCACCCTGGCAATGTTTTTCTACAACCTCTACCATCAGGGAGAAGGTACAGAAGCCTGAACACATGCGCCAGCCGATTTCATAACAGTTTCTACCCTACTGTTGTTAGAATACTGCATGGACTCACAAACGTTTAATATTAGCCTGTACCTGTGTTTTTGCTTTTGCCACTGTTTACCTATTATTTACTGATATATGCTACTTAACTCTGTGATCTGCCTGTATTGCCCGCAAGACAAAGCTTTTCACTGTTCCTCAGTACACGTGACAATAAATTCAATTCGAATTGCTGAAAGCAATGGTATGTTGGCCTTCATAGTGAGACGATTCGAGTGCAGGAGCAGAGATGAAGTATTATGTGCAGTTTTGGTCTCTGAGGAAGGATGTCCTGGCTACAGAGGGAGTGCAGCAAAGGATTTCCAGACTGATTCCTGGGATGACAGGATTGACGCATGAAGAGAGATTGGATCGGTGGGAGTAAATTTGCTGGAATTTAGAAGAATTGTGTGGGGTTGGGTGGGGGGGGGGGGAGGTGGGGAGCAGTTTCATAGACCCTAAAAATTCTCACAGAACTAAATAAGGTAAAAACAGAAGGATGTTCCCAATGGTCAGGGAGTTGTGAAACAATTATCAGAGTCTAAGGATACAGAGTTGAGATGTGGGGAAATTTCTTCACCTGGAGTGTGTGAAATTACCTGCCACAGAAAGAAATTGAGGCCAAGACATTGAATGCTTTCAAAAAGGAGTTAGATATAATTCCAGCGCAAAAGGGGTCAAAGGTTAAAGGGAGAAAGCAGCAACAAGGTATTGAGTTGGACGATCAGACTGAATGGCAGAGCACACTTGAAGGGCTGAATGGCCTACTCCTACTTTCTATGTTTCTATGAAACTACAGGCCAATTAGCTTAACATCTGTCATAGAGAAAATGTTGGAGGTTACCATTAAAGACATTATATTAGGACACTTGGGTAAGTTCAAACGAATCAAACAGAGACAACATTTTTTTTCAAGGGAAATCATGTTTACTCATTTATTGGCGTTATTTGAAGAATCATAGAATACCTATAGTGTGGAAGCAGGCCATTTGGAACATCAAGTTCACACATCCTTTGCTGAGTATCCATCCATACCGGCCTATCCTTGCATTTCCCATGACTAATCCACCTAGCCTGCACACCATGAGCAGTTTAGCATGGCCAATCCACCTATCCTGTATATCTTTGGACTGGGGGAGGAAACCAGAGTCTTTTTCATTCTGACAGGATGCTTTGAGAAGTGTGTCACTGGGGTTGGCACTGGGGCTTCTACTCTTTACAATTTACCTGGAGCCTGGCATGATGCCTATATCCTTCAGAGTTCTCATGTACCTGCTTCATTTCATGGACCACATGTCTTAAAAAGACCAGGAGGCAAAGACTTCTCTCTACAAACATGACTGATGCCTCCGCTATTCAACCGCATCCCACCCCCACCCCCCCCCCCCCCCCCCCCCAAACAAGACTGAGGTCAAGCATATGCAATTCTTTCTTCCAACAGAGCCATCATGAAGCAGACAATAGGCCTCCTGAAGATGAGGTTCTGATGGTTGGATTGGTCTGTGGGGGCCTTGCAGTTTGCTGCAGACAAGCGTGTGACATATCATCCTAGCATACCATGGAACAGGTAAAGACAGGATGTGATTGATGTTGCAGAACTGAGCCAACAGCAGCAATCTTCTGAGGAGGAAGATGAGGACATTGAACAGGAGGAACATCATAATGGAGCATGGCAAAATCAGGCACAGTAATCCAGACAGGACTGAATTCATACCTAGTTCCAATTGATGTGAGGACTCCAAGGTTTCAAGGTAGCAATCTGGTAATCCTAGATGTCCTGGGGTCTACTTATACTGCTTATGAGCACACAATAGCACAATCACGGTACCACAAAACACGGTGCATATATGAAGAACATAAAATTCTGTGAGAAAATGTGTTAGGTCTCATGAAGGTACACCTCCCATGAACTAGTGTCAGAATTGACACTAGTTGAATTTTGACAAAATTCAGGTCCATTACTCCCACACTGACTTTCACACTGGCCATTCACTACATTCAAGAATAGAGTGTGGTAAGGCTTAAAATGTTCTTTTTTCTGCTGTCTTCACTGATTACTTAACAGTTGTTCGATGAGGACAATATTGTAAAAGTAGTTCAGTAATATCACATCTCCATTTTGATGGAAATGGACTGCTATGAAATTAGATCCTCACTCCTGCCCTGTTTGACCCACATTGGCACTTCATCTGGTGAAGGCTAGTCTTTGAAATTAATTCAAGATCTTTCCTGATCTCTGAACCACCAATCAGACCCTCCTTCCTCACATCTCAGCTTCCAATTTTAATGATTTGGAGATGCCGGTGTTGGACTGGGGTGTACAAAGTTAAAAATCATACAACACCAGGTTATAGTCCAATAGGTTTAATTGGAAGCACACTAGCTTTCGGAGCGACGGCAATCACCTGATGAAAGAGCGTCGCTCCGAAAGCTAGTGTGCTTCCAATTAAACCTGTTGGACTATAACCTGGTGTTGTGTGATTTCCAATTTTAATGACTTCCTTCGGCTCTACAACCATCCAACTTGTGTGTGCGAATCCAATTCTGCCCGCATGCACATCCTGGAATTTCCTCTCTTAACCTGTCCCCTTTCGACTGTCTCTCTTTCTTTAAATCACTCCTTAACACCTGCTGGATCAAACCATTGTTACCTCTTTTTGTGTTTGGAAGGCAAATTTGATTTGTTGGCACCCTTGTGAAGCATGTTAAGCTACATTGAAGATACCAAATAAATGTGAGTTGTTGTTGTACTGACTATATCCACTTACTGAAAAATGTGTTGCTGGAAAAGCGCAGCAGGTCAGGCAGCATCCAAGGAGCAAGAGAATCGACATTTTGGGCATAAGCCCTTCAGGAATTCCTGAAGAAGGGCTTATGCCCGAAACGTCGATTCTCCTGCTCCTTGGATGCTGCCTGACCTGCTGTGCTTTTCCAGCAACACATTTTTCAGCTCTGATCTCCAGCATTTGCAGTCCTCACTTTCTTCTATATCTACTTACTGTTGGTATACCCAATCATACAGTGTATTGTGCCCCTGTTCTGGATTCATCCATCAAACGAAGCATCCTATCCATGTCCACTTTGTCAAGATTTATTCAGGATCCTGAGCATCGGAGGCTGAGGGGTGACCTTATAGAGGTTTACAAAATTATGAGGGGCATGGAGAGGATAAATAGACAAAGTCTTTTCCCTGGGGTCAGGGAATCCAGAACTAGAGGGCATAGGTTTAGGGTAAGAAGGGAAAGATATAAAAGAGACCTAAGGGGTAACTTTTTCACGCAGAGGGTGGTACGTGTATGGAATGAGCTGCCAGAGGATGTGGTGGAGGCTGGTAAAATTGCAATATTTAAGAGGCATTTTGATGGGTATATGAATAGGAAGGGTTTGGAGGGATATGGGCCGGGTGCCAGCAGGTGGGACTAGATTGGGTTGGGATATCTGGTCGGCGTGGACAGGTTGGATCAAAGGGTCTGTTTCCATGCTGTACATCTCTATGACTCTATGACTGTAAGTCAGCCCTCACTCTTTTAAACTTCTATAGAAGGAAGCTCAGATCGTCCAACCTTTCTCACAAGGTGGCCAGACATCAACCTAGCAAATCTCCACCAAACACCTCCAACACGCTTACATTCATGTTTAAAGAGAGAGACCAAAATTGCACATGGATTTTAGGATAAAGTCTCACTAATGCCCTGTACAGCTGAAACAACCCATCCTTATTTTTATCTTCAAACAAGACAATGAGGTAGTCATCCTTTAAAATATGAAAGAAAGAACAAAATAATTTTACAAAGCTCCTTTTATTCTGTAATTTGTTCAGGTCATAATTGGTACAGAACATGTTTCGCACATACTCTGCTTTGCTTTTTGGACTAACATTGACAGCACAGTACAAGAGCAACAAAACTAAAATGCACCTTAGAAAATGGAAAAGCCAGTGGGGGTGATAATTCTTTTTCTGAAGTTGGGATTTTATGGATTTACTGCTGACTCCAGATCTATCATGCTATCCCCACTTGAAGCTGCAGTTTAATTATGAATGACCTGACCTCCAGAGACACAACATCTCCAAAAGCCCAAATTTTCATGGGTTTCACGAGCAGCCACTGAATATTTAATTAAAGCTGGATTCCGTCTCTTGCACCGATGGGGATTGCTGATTTCCAAGATTAGTCCTGGCCACTGTAGGGATGAAAAATTAAAACAGAAGAATAGCACATGGAAGTCATGTGTATTTTTTTTTCAAAAACTACTTCCCTGCGGCAGTGACCTTAGACACAAAAGGCATTTTCATAATCATGGCAAGAAATTTGCAATTGACAAGCGGATAAAATCCAATTCAGTGATCACTCCAGACATACCCAAAACTGGATAATCAAATCCATAAATTGCTAATGTTCCAGTTGTGACATTTATGAGTCAGAAAAACCTGCTGAAAATTGTAAACTACAGAAGGCATTTTATGGATTTTTGTTTTCACAAGTAGTCCCTGATCAATGTGAATTTTATGGGCTGATGGTGGGAGTATGTTTATTTTGGAAGAATTTATTGGTTTTCGTTTGACTATTGTCAATGCTGCAGAGGTTGGCTGAAAAGAAACCAGTTTAATTCAGCTTCCAGGGGCACTTATGATAAAATGGCTCAGCCAAGCACGTTATCCAGAGCTGTGTCTTTAACTTGAGACATTGGAATGCAATGATTTTTCTGGTTGATAAAAAGGAAAGCAATAACATTTTGAAATAATCCGTGTTTGTACAGCTTTCCACTGATGATTGGGTGACAGCATTCCTCAGCTAACTGGACAATTAAGAGCACTCTGGTTTCAATTCTTTGGACAGAATCTTATAAGGGACTGAACAAGGTGAACTATGGTTAGATGTGCGGCAGAATCGACCAACAGGGAGGGCAAAGCCTAGTTCAACATCTCGCTCCATCTTTTAAGCTTTTAATAAGCATTGTGGCGAGATTCTTACTAGGCAGTGGTGAGAAGCCTATTCATGGGATCAACACTTGTACAATGTCTTCTGTACGGCACAATTTGCCTCATTAACATTTAGCTTCCTATCCTCCTAAACTCATCAACTAAGCTAGATGTCAAGAAAGCCAGAGAGACGTCTGCTCAATGCTTGCTCCAAAGGAATTTCCAGTTAGATACCAGGCACCAGCATCTCGGGGCATGGTCCATGGGCACTGGGCACACACACCCTACATCAATGGACATTGGCTTCCAGCATGTGCCAGTTTCTAAGAACCCTCATGGCACATACAGAATGTTTCTATACTTCAGTACTGCACCATGATCTGTACCAGAAATTAGCATTACAATACTTCAGCATTTACACTGTGCACGTAGGGGCATGTATGTGGTTCATGCACTGGACCAGACTGCATCTCCAGGCTGTAAACTTGCTCTCTTAGTGTACATTCACTCTAAGCCTACCTCTATGCTCACAGTCTCCTGTCTTATATTGTCTTACCTTGTCATTTCAAATAGACACAAAGGAAGGAAATTTGTCATGGCCATCAGCAAGCCTCAGTCACATTAGCATTCAGTTATGGTGTCCCAGCATAATAAGTCAAGGGCAGCCCCAATGGCAGTTTAGAGGTTTAGAAACAGCTAGTCAGGCAGTCAGGGTGGTCAGAGTCAGAATGTTCTCCTCATAAGGGTCGAGGAGCTGAATATGAAGCAGCCTACCATCTGTCTTGACTCCTTCTGTCCTATTGTGGGCTTTTTGCCTCCTGGAATGGGAGAGTCTATTAAGGATGGTGTGACAGACAATGAAAAATGTGGCAGAGCTGTTAATGTTGGCCCAGGTGCGGAGCTGCTCAAAGCAGTTCAGAAGCACAGAGGGCATGCAGGGATATTGGCATTGGGGTTGGGATGGGAGAGAGTAGTTGCAGACATCAGTGAGCATGGCACACCTTCATGAGAGGCAGGTACCAGCTGTGGAATACATATAAGGTGTCAAAGAGAAGATAGTGGCAATTACGGTGGCAGGATTGAGAAGATCTTAGATCTTCTTCCTACAGTGTTGGCAATTCATCCGCCTTCAAACCAGGCTGGCATGGTCTGGTGTTGAGGCGTCCACTGTTTTGCCTGGGGGCAGAGGGTGTGCCGTTTTTTCACCACCATCCAGCAGAATCTCCAAGTTCCTGCTGCTGCAATCTCCCTCCCTGCCATGTCCTGGGCAAGTATCAGGAACCATGCAAGGCAACTCCAGACTGACAGTGTTTGTTCAGGTGCTTAATCGCCCTTTAAAAATGTGTTCAACACAAAGGTGACCAATGAATTCCATCATAACCACTGAGTAGTAAGATGGGGCCAGGACCGGACATGAGGGACACCATAGTGGTCAGTAGTTAATGAAGTGGGCTTGTGGTAAGATAAATTGAGAAAGCTCACCAGACCTTGTAGCAGGAATCCCTCTAAAAATCTCATCACAACCTGGACATAGCCAAAATAAATGTAAAATTCAGCCCTTTGTCTCACTGAGTTAGATGATGACAACAGAAGAAATCCCTGAGAGAGAGAGAGAGAAGGGGAAACTTAGCTGTTGGTGTTATTCCTATGTTCCTCCTGCCCTTCACCCTCTACATGGTAGAGGTGGCAGGTTTGAAAGGTACTGTTGGAGGAGCATTCATTATCTCTATTGACAAATCAACACAATTTGGCAGTTTTTACTCTGTGATTAAGAGGTCTCAAGGGAAAGGAAAGTGGTTGGTTGTCCATGAAAGATTGGGAAAAGAGATCAGTTGCTTGGACACAATCGAGGGAGTCTTACCGGTTAGTTTACATTTCAGTCATAACTCAAGGAGAGCTGACTGTGACAATTTCTGCCTGAAGTACAGTAGTCCATCTTCCTAGATCTTTTAGATGATTAAGAAGAAAATCCACCAAATGCATGTCCATATAGAATTATTGAATGCCTATAGTGTGGAAGAAGGCCATTCAGCCCTTCGAGTTCACACTTATCCTTTGAAAAGCATCCCATCCAGACACACCACCTACCCTATCCTTTAACCCTACATTTCCTATGGCTAATCTATCTAGCCTACACACTGTGACACCATGGTAATTTAGCATGGCCAATCCATCTAACCTGCACATCTTTGGATTATAGGAGGAAACCCACATAGACACAGACACAGACAGAATGTGCAAAATCCACACTGATAGTTGCTTGAGGGTAGACCTGAACCTGGATCCTTGGTGCTGTGAGGCAGCAGTGCTAACCACTGAGCCACTGTGCCATTCCATGGAGCAGTGTGAAGAAATCCAGGATAGTGTTGAACAGTGAAATCAGATGATGGCATGGTCCAATTTAGGGAGTGCCATTTTCATATGCTGGGATATGTATGAACTGGGTAAGGGCTATGCAATAAACAAGATGCAGGAGAGATAAGCATGGCTGCTGCAATGGTGTGGAAAATCCCAAAGCACGTATTTTCACAGAAATCAAGAAGAGAGTTTTAAGAGTTTTGTCCATATCTTGAAAAGAAATACCAAAATCTGGGTGTGATAACCCCTACAAGGCCCATGGGGAATCACTAATTCATCTGCTTGTGAAGCTCATTGCGAATGAGTTCCCTTGATAACAGGCAATGACCTGCCCAGCTGGAAACCATTCCCTGAGCCTTTTACAAAGCAGATTCAGGGACGGATTCACAGAACTGTCTATCCAGGTTGGGATTCATCTATGCACACTATGAGTAATGGCTCTATTTTGGTGGTTCCTTTCTAGTCAGGTTTCCTGCGTTATTACACTGGGCAATACAACACAATCAAGAGTTGTCATAGAAAATGCATGAAAAGAATTGAGCCCCTATTTCAAAAATTATCTTTTAATATCTGCTTAAATCCAGAATATAATCGCAGTGAGATAGGGAAATCCACAGCTCTCTTGGTTCAACTTACTGTGGCCAAAAAGTGCCATTGCTCAGAAACACCTTCATCACGTCATGATGGACCTGTACAAACTTCAAACAATTTCAGCACCTGAGAAGGCCATTCAACTTGATGTGTTTGTGACATCTATCTACAAGAGCTATTGAGCTAGTCCTAATTGCACCAACGTTTCTTCTTATCCAATTTTACTTCAAAAGCACGCTGCAGTCAGAACTGAAGAAGCCAAATGACAAAGGCCAAAATCTAGGTTTAAAATAATTTTTAAAGCAATATTTGAGAGATTTTCGGATCCAGGGAATTCTAGGTGCTTTCTCAATTCCCTATGCTAGGTCTTATAGGGTCATGGTCATAGAGATGTACAGCACGGAAACAAACCCATCTGCAGTTTTAAGACTGCATCATATGCATATCTGCACAACGGTGATGATAGTTTTGCTATCCTTAGTTAAGAAAAGTTATATTTATATGTTCTAGCAAGTCTCAAATGATTGATTATTGTTATAAAGGAGGAAAGGTAAGACAGATTGGACTTGTATACCCTGGCATTCAGAAAAGTGAGAGGTAATCTTACTGAAACAAATGAAGCCCTAAGCAGACTTGACAAAGTGGCTGTAGAGCAGATGCTTCACTTTGTCAGAGAGTTTAGACCAAGGGGATACAGTCTCTAAAAATAAGGGTTCTCCCATTTAAAACAGAGGTTTGTTTTTTTTAACTCATGGAGGATTATTAGTCTGTGGAATTCTCTTCCTAACAGAATAGTGGAGGCCGGATCATTGATTATTTTTAAGGCTGAGCTGAATAAATTTTGTTTCTTTCATGAATGTGGGTGCTGCTTGCTCAGCCAGTATTTATTGCTAAGAGGCAACCATATTGTTGTGCATCCGGAGTCACATGTAGGCCAGACAAGTTATGGTGGCAGATTTCCTTCCCTAAAGGATTTTAGTAAACCAGATTTTTCAAAACAAATATTACTTGGTAACATGGTTGCCATTAAGCTAGAGTTTTGCTCAAATTCAAATGGCACCACCTGACATAATGGAATTTGAACCCACATCACCAGAACAGATTGAGTATCTGGATTACAAGTCCAGTGGCATTACCAATACATCACTGCTGCCTCGAGATTGAATGACAGGGATGACAAAGTTTATTGGGGGGTTGACAGGAAAGTAGAATTGAAGTCACAATCAGATCAGACATTAGCTTATCAAATGGCAGAACAGACACAAGGGACCAAATGGCCAAATTCATATGTTAATGTTATATATTCATATGACCTCACCCATAAAATTCAGCTAAGTTAGGTACAGTGGACTTTGAGTGTAATGTCCTTGTCTAGTAAGTTGTTCTGATGGGGGAACCAATGAAATGCCATACACAGAGTTCCAGTATTGTTGTTTCATATCTATTTGTGTCACGATTTTAATTGTAGAATTACTCTGGGATTATTTAACTGATTGTTGGACCCAGTTCAAAAATTCATAGATCAATTCAATATAGAAGTGGTGTGATAACCGATGGAAAGTTCAGTCATAAACTTCCAACACATCATTCAAAGTTTAAAGGGTGATCTTATATAAATTGTTAAATAACTCAATTCAATTACACCAACAATCTTTCTGTGTCCCTAATCAGGCAGCATCTTGTGAAATCCGTGCATCCACTTCAAGAAGGTGCTATCATCTCAAAGAATCTGAAATTATACGTTTCATTCATGCAAATTAAGTGCTCAACAATAGGATTAAAGGGAGTAACTGCCAAAGAGAAACTGCAGTTGATGAAAGGAGCCTGTCAATGAAAGTGAAAACAATAACAACCCATTCATGTAGTTCTCATCACTCATTCAATGCCACTGCCAAATCTAACAGCATATAGAATCAAATCAACACAAATTAAAATAAGTACACAATGCAGTGTATAACCCAAGCTACCTAGTTGTAAATGGCACATGTCAGAAATGTACAGCAGAATGCAAGAAAAGTGGCTCTTTAGATCAAGAACCATTTTCAATAATTGTTAAAAAAATGGCATGTGCATACAGAATATTTGCTGGTTAATCAGGATGCATATAATTACACTTGCTAAACTCTGCACAGTCAATAACTATTTGCAATAGTCTGTAAACTGAAAGATCTTTGCCACATTCATAATGCAGCTCTCTGTCATTTTACGCAACGATTTCCTGTAATTTCGTGAAGATAAGCATTATAGGAAATACAAAATGTACAGATCTAATAGCATTTTTTATGAAGATTCTTAATTCTTGGAACAAACTCATAAATTGTAATTCTTAAAATTTATTTTTGGCACAGAATACGATATTAGCCTCTAAGGGAAAAGTACAATTTAGCTTTAATACACTTTATAGTGACAGCTTTAATTAATTAATAAGGCCTTAAATATATGACATCGCATTTGTGTGGTATGCTGTCCAAATCAATGCAATACCATACAATAAAAGGGATAACTCAACTCAATTATTTTTATTGAACATTTTACCTGACAGCTTGCAACAACAATGAAGAAGCCAATATCTGAGAAAGATATTTTACAATCCTCCAGTCATAACCATGTTTTCTCATAGGCATCTGCATTATCAAATTGAGATCCATTCTCCTGAGACTGGGGGAAGGGAAATGATCTTATAGTGTCACAACATCACCCTCTTCACATTAGAAACTGAATGACCTTGAGTTTTATCTTAGACTAATGAAACATCAGGTGAAAGGTCATCCAGTAAAATAAAAACTGAGTCTCTGGCAACAAGGAACCATATTACTCTTGAGACAGGTTTGGTATATTCATTCCAAATTTGTTGTGGTACTAGACCAAGATCTATCTTGCCTCAAGCTTATTTTCCCTTTACCAATCACTCCCCATACTTTACTTTGAGCTGGATATAATGCTTTTATTTTGGAATTTAAAAGTCTACCTATAATTGGAGATAATTACATTGTCAATGACATAAGTTAGACTACTTCTGGTGCTAGCAAACTCTCTAAATATTGCATACCATGAGGTAAATACATAAAACTGTCAACTTTACTGTCAGACTATATCAACATCACAATATTGGTCAATACTGGGAGTTAAGGGTTATGAACCTTACAGCAAATCAACCTCATACTTAAGGGTGGCACCAAAAGAGAAAATGCTGGAAAATCTCAGCAGGTCTGGCAGCATCTGTAAGGAGAGAAAAGGGCTGACATTTCGAGTCTAACTGACCCTTTGTCAAAGCTAAAAAAAGGGAGAAATAGGGAGGTATTTATACTAGGCTGAGAGAAGGCGGGTCATAGCTCCAGAAGCAAAGGTAGCAGTAAAGAGGTGATAATGACAGTGCATGGAGAGATTGTAGGGGGATTAGGAGCTGTGAATGACCAAGGCTGAAGCCAGTGCTATGTGACAAAATATGTGGGGGATGGGGGGAATTGAGTAAAGGAGAGGCAAAATGGAAAACAGGGGAGAAGGGTAGCAAAGGAGGAAGAGGAGAGGAAAAAGGTGATGAGAGCGTGGGGAGTGAGAGAAAGAGAGACAATCAAGAAATAAGAGGCACAGAACAGTGAATAGAATATATTTAAAAAGATAAATAAAATAAATGAAATAAAATTACGGAGCAGAATGAAAACAGAGGGGTCGAGATGGGATAATCATCTGAAGTTGTTGAATTCAATGTTGAGACCGGCAGTCTGTCACGTGCCTAGTCGGAAGATGAGATGCTGTTCCTCCTGTTTGCGTTGAGCTTCACTGGAACATTACAGCAGGCCAAGGACAGACATGTGGGCATGGGAGCAGGATTGTGTGTTGAAGTGGCAAGCCATGGGAAGGTCCGGGACCTGATTGTGTACAGACCGAAGGTGCTCAGCAAAGAGATCACCCAGTCGGCGGTTTGTCTCTCTGATATAGAGGAGACCACATTGGGAGCAACGAATGCAATAGACCAAATTGAAAGAGGTACAAGTGAAACGCTGCTTAATCTGAAATGAGTGTTTGGGGCCTTGGATCGCAGAAGGTTGCACCTCCTGCGATTGCATGGAAAGGTGCCGTGTGTGATGGGAGAGGTGTTAGGTGTGATGGGAGAGGTGCCGTGTGTGATGGGAAGGTGCCGTGTGTGATTGGAAGGTGCCATGTGTGATGGGAGAGGTGCCATGTGTGATGGGAGAGGTGTTAGGTGTGATGGGAGAGGTGCCATGTGTGATGGGAGAGGTGTTAGGTGTGATGGGAAGGTGCTGTGTGTGATGGGAAGGTGCCATGTGTGATGGGAGAGGTGTTAGGTGTGATGGGAAGGTGCCGGGTGTGATGGGAGAGGTGTTAGGTGTGATGGAGGAGTGGACTAGGTTGTCCTGGAGGGAATGATCTCTGCGGAATCTGAGCATCAAGCCATCGTCTCCAACACCGTGACTGATCTCATTTCCTCCAGATGCCTCCCCCCCACAGCTTCTAACCTCATAGTCTCCCAACCCCGGACAGCTCGGTTCTACCTACTCCCCAAAATCCACAAGAAGGACTGTCCCGGCAGGCCCATTGTATCAGCATGTTCCTGCCTCACTGAACTTATTTCCTCCTACCTTGACTCCATCCTTACTCCTATGGTTCACTCCCTCCCCACCAACATCCGGGGATTCCTCTGATGCCCATTGACAGCTTTCAATTCACAGGCTCTAACCACCTTCTATTCACCATGGATGTGCAAGCTCTTTACACCTCCATCCCACACCAAGACAGCTTGAAAGCTCTTCGCTTCTTTATCAAAAAGAGGCCCGAACAATCTCCATCCACCACCACTCTCCTGCGCCTGGCTGAACTTGTTCTCTCTCTCAACAACTTCTCCTTCAACTTATCCCTTTTTCTCCAAATCAAAGGTGTAGCAATGGGTACCCGCATGGGTCCTAGCTATGCCTGACTTTACATGGGATTAGTGGAACATTTCTTGTTCCAGGCCTACTCGGGTCCCCTCCCACAACTGCTTTATCGGTACATCGATGACTATTTCAGTGCGGCTTCATGCTCTCGTCCTGACCTGGAAAAATTCATAAACTTTGCTTCCAGTTTCCATCCCTCCATCACCTTCACCTGGACCACTCCGACACTTGCCTTCCTTTCCTTGGCCTTTCTGTCTCCATTTCTGGCAATAGTCTATCCACTAATATCCATTACAAGCTCACTCACTCCCACAGCTATCTGGACTACAGCTCTTCTCACCCTACATCCTGTAAGGACTCTATCCCTTTCTCTCAGCTCCTTCACCTCTGCTGCATTTGTTCCGATGAGGCCACTTTCCAAAGTGGTGCTCTCAATATGTGCTCCTTCTTCTCCAACCGTGGCTTCCCACCTACACTTGTTGACAGGGCTCTCGACAGCGTGCGCTCAATCTCCCGCTCCACCGACCCTCACCTCCTCCCTCCCCTCCCAGAACAAGGATAGGGTCCCTCTTGTTCTCACCTTTCACCCCACCTGCCTTCACATGCAAAGAATAATCCTCCACCATTTTCGCCAACTCCAACAAGACGCCACCACTAAACACATCTTCCCTTCCCTCCCCCTGTCTGCATTCCGCAGAGATCGCTCCCCCTGGGACAACATAGTCCACTCCCCATCACACCTAACACCTCTCCCATCACATACAGCACCTTCCTATGCAATAGCAGAAGGTGCAACACCTGCCCCTTTACCTCTTCCATGCTCACTATCCAAGGCCCCAAACACTCATTTCAGATTAAGCAGCGTTTCACTTGTACCTCTTTCAATTTGGTCTATTGCATTTGTTGCTATACCTATTTCTCCCTCTTTTTAGCTTTGACAAAAGGTCAGTAAGACTCGAAACATCAGCCCTTTTCTATCCTTACAGATGCTGCCAGACCTGCTGAGATTTTCCAGCATTTTCTCTTTTGGTTTCAGACTCCAGCATCCGCAGTAATTTGCTTTTACTTAAGGGTGGCAGTTGGAGAGGAAACAATTCTTTAGACTTTTTTTCCCCAAGGAAATGTTGTTTTAATGTTCTTTATACAGGATGCTGTAGCCAAAATGAAATTCCAGAAATGTGGGTGTACTGATTGATGGCTTTGTAGGAAAATAAGTGACATGCATGTTCTACGTCAATCCTCACACAACAATGTTTCTGGCATTTTCTTCAAATGGATCTCTTTGATGCTGTTGATACTACTGTCTTTCCAACCCGTTTTTACGAGAGCATTCTTTCACTCGCTTCACTGTTTGTTGGTGGCTGAGATTTCCTAATGGGCAGCAACCACATCAGACTTCTGCAAGTGAATCTTTCATGTGATCTTTGTGGTGCGTTCATTGTCCAGTCTGCTTTCACCTGCCACTCTCTTGGAAGCAACTGTTTTTTTTTAAAGCCAGCTCTTTCAATATGCAATTACTGAATTGCACGTGGAACTTGAGTCCAGAACTTCTGGACCAGAGGTAGGGACACTACCATTGCACCACACTAGTTTTTCTCGAGCACATGATGTTTGTTTAAACAAACTAGCCAATTAATTGCAACACTGTCAACAGAACAGGTAATTCACAATCACTGCTACTGAATCTACCACTGCCCTGTTCCTCGCCTGCCTCATAACCACAGATTATCTCATTCAAAGGAGCTGAACATTATCTTCAAATCTTCAACAGGGATGTAATTCACACTTTCCAATACTACATTGTTAGTGATTTTGTCCTCCACTTAGTGCAAAGTAAAATATGAAATGACATTTTTTGAAACTATCTGGCTGTTGGACACACTCTGTAGAACACCCCTGTTTTGCATCCTATATAGGGCTTGATAAGAATGCTCCACTTATCAATCAATAGTTTATTAACAACCATGATACTGTACTGATTTCAAACATTGAAACTTACAGAAGACTGAGAGGCTTGGATGCAGTGGATGTGGATGTGGAAAGATGGTTCCACTAGCAGGACAGACAAGTATCTGAGGGCACAGACTCAGAGTGAAGGGAAGACTCTTTAGAACTGAGTTGAGGAGGAATTACTTCAGCCAGAGGATGGTGCATCTGTAGAACTCATTGCCGCAGAAGGCTGTAAGGCAAAGATGGAGGATGGGAAAAATTTCTGGCTGTAAGAGCTGCTCCTTTTTTTGAGGTATTTTAGGTGTTGGAGGTGATTTCCTCGAATTCCAGGAGCAGCCATTACTGTTTTATATGCTGTTGCATTGTTTTGGAACTTTGATAAAAAAGTCAAAACAACAGCAGTTTAAAAGGGAGAAGAGCAGACAAAGGAAGCACATGGTTAGGACAGTGCAGAGAGAGAGAGAGAGAGAGCGAGAGCCTGCGCAGTTACCACCTTTGCTGTTTGAATTTGTGTATCGCTGAATATCGGAGTGCATCTGGGAAATTAACAAACAGTGAAATTCACACCTAATCTTGGAGGAATTGTTGGGCGAAGTTCACAGCATCAGATAAGTTAATTGTTGTTTTAAGTCTGTCGAAGAGAAAGGCTGAATTAGTGAATATAGTGGATTCTTTCATGATTATATGTTTCTGGAGATAATTCTCTTGAATAAACTTAAAATATAAGCCATAGCTAATAATTCAACCTGGGGCAGTGTTTGTAGAGGAATAAAACAGTGTTATTTTCTGGGTCTGTAGATTATGAAGGAGCAAAAATGGCCTTTGCAGTGATATGAACTTCTTGTCAGATGTGGGAGTTTAAAGAGAGTTTAAGGGTTACAGCAGATTATATCTGCTATAAATGCTGTTGGATACGAATCTTATCAGATCAAGTGGATCGGTTGGAGAGACAGATAGAAGTGATGAGGAATTTGCAAAAGCAACACTATGTGATGGATGGCAGTTATAGGAAGGGGGGAAAGTCTCAGACACAGTCACATAGATGGGTTAACTCCAGGAAGGGTAAGGGGGTAGGCAGCTAGGGCAGGAGTCTTTTGTGGATATACCCATTTCAAACAGGTATGCTGTTTTGGAAAATGTAGGGGGTGATGGATTCTCAGGGGAACGTAGCACGAACAGCCAAGTTTCTGGTATTGAGACTGGCTCTAATGCAACGAGGGGTACGTCGGCTTCCAAGAGATCAATTGTGTTAGGGGATTCAGTAGTTAGAGGTACAGACAGACATTTCCGTGGCCAGCAGAGAAAAAGCAGAATGGTGTGTTGTTTCCCTGGTGCCAGGATCAAGGATGTCTCAGAGAGGGTGCAGAATGTTCTCACAGGGGAGAGGCACCAGCAGGAGGTCATTGTCCACATTGGAACCAATGACATAGGAAGGGAAAAGGTTGAGATTCTGAAGGGAGATTACAGAGAGTTAGGCAGAAATTTAAAAAGGAGGTCCTCAAGGGTAGTAATATCTGGATTACTCCCAGTGCTGCGAGCTAGTGAGAGCAGGAATAGGAGGATAGAGCAGATGAATGCATGGCTGAGGAACTGGTGCATGGGAAAAGGATTCACATTTTTGGATCATTGGAATCATTTTTGGGGTAGAAGTGACCTGTACAAGAAGGATGGATTCACCTAAATTGGAAGGGGACTAATATATTGGCAGGGAAATTTGCTAGAACTGCTTGGGAGGATTTAAACTAGTAAGGTGGGGGGGTGGGACCCAGGGAGACAGTGAGGAAAGAGATCGATCTGAGACGGGTACAGCTGAGAACAGAAATGAGTCAAACAGGCAGGGCAGGCAGGGACAATGTAGGACTAATAAATAAAACTGCATTTATTTCAATGCAAGGGGCCTAACAGGGAAGGCAGATGAACTCAGGGCATGGTTAGGAACATGGGACTGGGATATCATAGCAATTACGGAAACATGGCTCAGGGATGGGCAGGACTGGCAGCTTAATGTTCCAGGATACAAATGCTACAGGAAGGATAGAAAGGGAGGCAAAAGAGGAGGGGGAGTGGCATTTTTGATAAGGAATAACATTGCAGCTGTGCTAAGGGAGGATATTCCCGAAATACATCCAAGGAAGTTATTTGCGTGGAACTGAGAAATAAGAAAGGGATGATCACCTTATTGGGATTGTATTATAGACCCCCCCCAATAGTCAGATGGAAATTGAGAAGCAAACTTGTAAGGAGATCTCAGCTAACTGTAACAATAATAAGGTGGTTATGGTAGGGGATTTTAACTTTCCAAACATCAACTGGGACTGCCATAGTGTTAAAGGTTTAGATGGAGAGGAATTTCTTAAGTGTGTACAAGACAATTGTCTGATTCAGTATGTGGATGTACCTACTAGAGAAGGTGCAAAACTTCACCTACTTTTGGGAAATAAGGCAGGGCAGGTGACTGAGGTGTCAGTGGGGGAGCCAGCGACCATAATTCTATTTGTTTTAAACTAGTGATGGAAAAGGATAGACCAGATCTAAAAGTTGAAATTCTAAACTGGAGAAAGGCCAATTTTGATGGTATTAGGAAAGAACTTTCGAAAGCTGATTGGAGGCAGATGTTCGCAGGCAAAGGGACAGTTGGAAAATGGGAAGCCTTCAGAAATGAGATAACAAGAATCCAGAGAAAGTATATTCCTGTCAGGGTGAAAGGGAAGGTTGGTAGGTATAGGGAATGCCGGATGACTAAAGAAATTGAGGGTTTGGTTAAGAAAACAAAGGAAGCATATGTCAGGTACAGATAGGATAGATCGAGTGAGTCCTGAGAAGAGTATAAAGAAAGTAGAAGTATACTTAAGAGGGAAATCAGGAGGGCAAAACAGGGACATGAGATAGCTTTGGTAAATAGAATTAAGGAGAATCCAAAGGGTTTTCACAAATATATTAAGGACAAAAGGGTAACTAGGGAGAGAATAGGGCCCCTTAAAGATCATCAAGGCGGCCTTTGTGTGGATCCACAGAAAATGGGGGAGATACTAAGTGAATACTTTGCATTAGTATTTACTGTTGAAAAGGAAATGGAAGATATAGACTGTAGGGAAATAGATGGTAACATCTTGCAAAATGTCTAGATTACAGAGGAGGAAGGGCTAAATGTTTTGAAACGGTTAAAGGTTGATAAATCCCCAGGACCTGATCAGGTGTACCCAAGAACTTTGTGGAAAGCTAGAGAAGTGATTGCTGGGCCTCTTGCTGAGATATTTGTATCATCGATAGTCACAGGTGAGGTGCCGGAAGACTGGAGGTTGGCAAACGTGGTGTCACTCTTTAAGAAGGGCAGTAAAGACAAGCCAGGGAACAATAGACCAGTGAGCCTGACGTCGGTGGTGTGCAAGTTGTTGGAGGGAATCCTGAGGGACAGGTTGTACATGTATTTGGAAAGGCAAGGACTGATTAGGGATAGTAAACATGGCTTTGTGCGTGGGAAATCATGTCTCACAAACTTGATTGAGTTTTTTAAAGAAGTAACAAAGAAGATTGATGAGGGCAGAGCAGTAGATGTGATCTATATGGACTTCAGTAAGGTGTTCGACAAGGTTCCCCAGAGCAAGGTTAGCAAGGTTAGATCTCATGGAATACAGGGAAAACTAGCCATTTGGATACAGAACTGGCTCAAAGGTAGAAGACAGAGGGTGATGGTGGAGGGTTGTTTTTCAGACTGGAGGCCTGTGACCAGTGGAATGCCACAAGGATCTATGCTGAGACCTCTACTTTTTGTCATTTACATAAATGATTTGGATGCGAGCATAAGAGGTACAGTTTGTAAGTTTGCAGATGACACCAAAATTGGAGGTGTAGTGGACAGTGAAGAGGGTTACCTCAGATTACAACAGGATCTGGACCAGATGGGCCAATGAGCTGAGAAGTGGCAGATGGAGTTTAATTCAGATAAATGTGAGGTGCTGCATTTTGGGAAAGCAAATCTTAGCAGGACTTATACACTTAATGGTAAGGTCCTAGAGAGTGTTGCTGAACAAAGAGACCTTGGAGTGCAGGTTCATAGCTCCTTGAAAGTGGAGTCGCAGGTAGATAGGATAGTGAAGAAGGCATTTGGTATGCTTTCCTTTATTGGTCAGAGTATTGAGTACAGGAGTTGGGAGGTCATGTTGCGGCTGTACAGGTCATTGGTTAGACCACTGTTGGAATATTGCGTGCAATTCTGGTCTCCTTCCTATCGGAAAGATGTTGTGAAACGTGAAAGGGTTCAGAAAACATTTAGAAGGATGTTGCCAGGGTTGGAGGATCTGAGCTACAGAGAGAGGCTGAACAGGCTGGGGCTGTTTTCCCTGGAGCGTCAGAGGCTGAGAGGTGACCTTATAGAGGTTTACAAAATTATGAGGGGCATGGATAGGATAAATAGACAAAGTCTTTTCCCTAGGGTCGGGGAGTCCAGAACTAGTGGGCATAGGTTTAGGGTGAGAGGGAAAAGATATAAAAGAGACCTAAGAGGCAACTTTTTCATGCAGAGGGTGGTATGGGTATGGAATGAGCTGCTAAAGGATGTGGTGGAGGCTGGTACAATTGCAACATTTAAGAGGCATTTGGATGGGTATATGAATAGGAAGGGTTTGGAGGGATACGGGCCGGGTGCTGACAGGTGGGACTAGTTTGGGTTGTGATATCTGGTCGGCATGGACGGGTTGGACTGAAAGGTCTGTTTCTATGCTGTACATCTCTATGAGTCTATGACTCTATATTTAAGGCAGAGATGAATAGGTTCTTTAACTGTATGGGGAACAAGAGTGATGGGAAGTAGGCAAGAGAAGATAGGGTTGAGAAACATATCAGCTATGATCAAATAGCGGCGCAGACTTGATGGGCTGAATGGCCGAATTGTTACCCTATATTTTATGGTCTTATGCTTGAACAGTCTGTTGAAGGCCACGATTGCTCTCTATATACCAGCCATCAATTCATCATTGATTGTGTGCCATCAAATATTGTAAGCAAAGTTTTTGTAATGCCAGTTGACCACAGGAGTGCTCTCTCATTTCAGAGAAGCAACAGATGGTGAGTTAATCCTGAGGGTGAGCACATCTCAGGCAAGGGGCGAGGTCGAGAAGGTGGGACCTCCATGGTGATCTCAGTCAGTATGGCAGTGCTTTTGGCATCACTCCAAACCCCCAGCTCTCCAGTCAACCAAGCTAACCAGCCTCCTTTCAAATATTATACTTCCAATAAGGGTCAACTCTTTGATCACATTTAACAGTTTTGCCAACACTATCCAACAATCCATCTTCCTGTTTTTCTTGGAGCTGGTCAACAATTTCCTACAGTTTTCTTCAGACTATTAATCATCTAGATTTATAAGTGAATGTTATGAATCTAGCATCAGCTGATTTACAAGAATTAATCTGGAGCCCTTGCTGAGCACACATTCAGACGGACCTAAGCATTCTCCAGGGAGGAGAATGTCCTACTAGACCTAAATGATGCCATCATCAACACCATGTTCAGAGTCAGCATTTCTTAAATTGTCAGCTTCCGAATAAAGTGGACAGGAAGCTTTCACTATTGTAATGTAGCTCCATGTAGGGATTACTGTCATGATCTTCAATTCTGGATATTTTAGAGTCATAGCACTGTATAACATGGAAACAGACCCTTCAGTCCAACACGTTTGTGCCGAAAACATATCCTAAATTAATCTAGTCCCATTTGCCAGCATTTAGCCCATATCCCTCTAAACCCTTCCTACCTATATACTGATCTGGAAGCTTTTTAAATATTGTAATTATACCAGACTCCACCATTCCCTCTGGTAGCTCATTTCATACACCCACCACCCTCTGTGTGAAAAAGTTGTCCCTTTTATATCTGTCCTCTTTCATCTTAAACTTATGTCCTCTAGTTTTGGACTCCTTCACCCTGGGAATAAGACCTTGGCTATTCACTCTATCCACGCCCCTCATGATTTTATAAACCTCTGGAAGGTCACCCCTCAGCTTCCGACGCTCCAGGGAAAACAGCCCCAGCCTATTCAGCCTCTCCCTATAGCTCAAGCCCTCTGACCCTGGCACCATCCTTGCGTGTCTTTTCTGAACCCTTTCAAGTTTCACAACACCAAATGGAGAGAACAAAATCAAGAGTTACACATGGATTTGTTGACTTAATAAAGTCTTTGCCACTTCCTGTCAACCTAGATTTCAGAAACATATGAGGAAGCCTCAACAAGGTCTTGTCACTTCTGAAACAATTGCCTGATTGGATATATTCCCGCACATGCACTTGGTTCAAATGTTTCTCTTTTGAATGGATTAGTGATTGTCCTGGGCCCACATATTTACACACAATGCTGAACAATCAAACAATGGATCTTGGTTTAGGCATGGTAGAGATGAAGTTCACAAAATTTAGAAACTTTTTTCATCTATTATGACAATCCATCAACTAAACTCTCTCAACAAACTCAACAAAGACTGATATTCACATCCTTGTAGCGCATTCTGAAGATGAATACACAAATGGACAGGTTGAGGCTCTTTTTACAAATTAATTTAACTCTTTGCTCCTTAAACAATCAAGGAACTTCCCCTATAATGGTAAACTTTAAAAGTCTTATTTTTCTCATCTTTGGACTATACCTCTGAGAAGACTCATCATAGTGACCAGTAGACACTTACCATAGGTAGAAACCCAGAGGAATAAAAGATAATTTTCAGAGTTTTCTCATTGGTTTACAAGGGAAAAACCATTCATTTTTGTCCAACACAAAACACACAAAGTCTATTCCTTTTCTTCTGTTTTTCTCCTTTTAGATTAGATTACTTACAGTGTGGAAACAGGCCCTTCAGCCCGACAAGTCCACACCGACCCTCCGAAGAGCAATCCACCTAGACCCATTCCCCTCCATTTATCCCTTCACCTAATATTACAGGCAGTTTAGCATGGCCAATTCACCTAACCTACACATTTTTGGACTGTGGGAGGAAACCGGAGTACCTGGAGGAAACCCACGCAGACACAGGGACAACGTGCAAACTCCATACAGACAGTTGCCCGAGGTGGGAATTGAACCTGGGTCTCTGGTGCTGTGAGGCAGCAGTGCTAGCTACCGTGCCGCCCCACTCTCTCACTCTTTTTTGTGTTTTTTAGCTCTTCAGTCTTTTTCCTCTTCTGCCAGGGGCCCAGAGCAGAGCAGGGGCAGCCATTGGCCGAGAGCAAGGATGACTATTGGTTGGGTACTGATGGAGCTCAGTCAGACCTTGTTGAAGCCCTTATAGGAAGACTATTTCTTATTTTCCTAATTTATACTTATACAACGTATATCTGTAATGCAACTTTTTTCTTTATTCCCTCTATTTTTTGGTACCTCAGATTTGTACCTGGATATTTTGTACCTAAACTGACTTGTGTGTTGGTGACATTGTACTCTTTTCATTGTACTCCTGTTCTTTTGTAACTTGAGTGCACATGACAATAAACCAAATCTAACCTGATTGGCAGTGGAGACAGGACTAGAAGTCTCCCAAGACTGGAACTTTTACTCTTCGTCAATAGTTGGGACCAGACATTTGTCTGTCATCTGGGGTAATACACATGGGTTCTAACTAACAGTTCAAGATCAAGCAAATGTATTGTGTTCCAAAGTCTACGTTACCTTTGTTTTAAGTGAAAAATAAATCCTTAATGAGCCTCTTTGATCAAATAAGTGTCAAGGTTACACGGGTGAATTGCCTCCTTTAAATTGCTGGGCATAGGACAGGCAGCTCCTAGGGGAACATCTAAAGTAATGCTTGCATCTACATGGAAGTGAATCAAAAGAAACTTTAACACGTACAACACAGATGGAGGCTATTCAGTCTCTCAGGCCCCTGCCACACCAGATAGTGGAATTTGTATTCAATAAAAACAAAATCTGGAATTAAGAGTGTGATGATGACCATAAATCCATTGTCAATTGTCAGGAACAAACCCATCTTGTTCATTAATGTCCTTCAGGAAGGAAACTGCCACTCTTACCTGGTTTAGCCTACATGTGACCCATAGCAATGCTTAACTATTCTCTGGGCAATAAATGCTGGCTTAGCCAGAAACCCTTCATACTGTAGATGAATGACAGATAATTGACAGAGTTTTATTGAAATTCTAAAGTGGGTAGGTTGACCCCTCCACATTAAATAGCAATATAATGCCCATATTTTGCTATGAAGGAGATCATTGAACATTTTGGTGTCATAATGGTAGTAAACGTAACAATTGGAAAGAAATATCCAGGTGGATATGGAACAGGAACATACAAGCATTGGAATAGGAGAAGGTCATTCAGCCCCTTGAGGCTGCTTTGTCATTCAATAAGCTCATGGCTGATCTGTGGCCTAACTCTATATCCCTTGATATCCTTGCTTAATAAAAAGAATTCTTTGATTTAAATTTAAATTAACATTGAATTAGCTGTTTGAGGAAACAAGTCCCAAAGTTTCACTCCTCTTTATGTGTCAAAGTGCTTTCTAACATTGTTCCTGAGTGGCCTGGCACTAATTCTTAGACACCTGGACCTAGAACCTTCAACCAGTGGAAACCATTTATCTTTATCTACTCTGTCTTTTTTTGTTAATATTCTGAAGATCTTAATTAAATCATCCCATAACCATCGTAGTTCGAGGGCCTAAGGTCTAATTTGTACAATCTCTCCTCATGATTTAAACCCTAAAATCCAGATGTCAATATTGTAAATCTGCATTGAATTCCCTCCAGGGCGAAAACACGTTTCCTGTAGTACTCAGATTTACTGTCAGTCCCCTAAGTGATGTCTAACTAGTGTTTGGTATAACTACAGCATTATCTCCTCATCCTTATTCTCCAGCCCTTTAGCTATGAAATCCAGAATTCCAACAGCCTTCTTGACTATTTTCTTGGCATTTTAAAGAGCTGTGCACCTGAACTTCCAAATCTCATTGTACATCTACTGTATTAAACTTTGTGTCTTTCAAAAAAATATCCGGGTCTATCATTTTTCAGTCTGAAATGGATAATCTCACACGTGTTTATATTAAAATCTATCTGCCACAGCTTTGCCTATTCATGTAATCTATCGATATCCTGTTGTTATTTTATGTTGTCACCAACACGTTGTACAAAGCTGCCCAATTTTGCAGCATCAGCAAATTTGAATCTTTGAGTTTTTAATGCCATTGTCCAAGTTGTTAATGAATATTGTGAATAATTAAGGCTCAACACAAATCCCTATGGGACACCATGAGACACATCCTGTCAATTTGAGTACTTACCCATTATTCCAACTCTGTTTTCTGCCACTAAACTAATTTTCTATGTACGTCAATTACTTACTCTTAATCCCATGGACTTCCACCTTAGACAACAGTCTCTTGTGTGAGACTTGATCGAAAGTATTTCGGATCAAAAGTCTTCCACATGAATAACATCCATCAACTTACCTCTGTTCACCACCTTTGTCAACTCTTCTAAAAAGCTCTATGAGGTTTATTAGACATAACTAACCCTTCATGAATCCATGATGACTCTCCCTGATTAACTGAAATTTTCAAGGTGATTAATTATCCTATCCTTGATTATAGACTCCAACAATTTCCCCAACACGGCTATCAGTCTAAATGGTCTGTAATTCCTTGGTTTCCCTCTGTCACCCTTCTTAAGCGGCAGAATGATATGAGGAAATTTCAATCCAGTGGTACAACTCCTGAATCCAGGGAATCCTGAAAGGTTATGGTTAGGGTATTGAGAATGTGCTTTCCTATTTCCTTTAACACCTGTGGATGGAAATCATCAGGTCCTGGGATTTACCACTCTTCAGTTTCATTAATTTCCCTATTTATGGATGATCTACTTAAATTAATTTTATTTAGACCATATCTCTGATCCTCTGTCAATTACTTCAGGACTTCCAGCAAGCTATCCTCCTTCCCTGCTGTGAACACTGAAGCAAACTAATTGTTCAGCCTATCTTGCCATTCCACCATGGTCATTGACAATATCCCCACTCTCAGCCTTCAGATTCCTGAAGAAGGGCTCATGCCCGAAACGTCGATTCTCCTGCTCCTTGGATGCTGCCTGACCTGCTGTGCTTTTCCAGCAACACTTTTTTCAGCTCAACATTCAGAGGGCCAATTGTACTCTTATCCAGCCTCTTTCTTAGAAAATCTTTTCTTATAGTCCTTTATGTCCCTTGCATGTTTCCTTTCATAATCCTTTTTAGCCATGCTTATAAATTACAATTTTGGTCTTGTACTTGTCCCATTCTGTGGTATCTGCACTGTCCCTTGTGTTTTTATAAGCCCTTTCTTTTACCTTCTTAGATTATTTTTTGTTTTTTTTTGTGACTTGGAGCTTTTCCTTCTCATGGATACAAACTGCTTCTGAATAGCAAATGTGTAGATGGTAATGGTCAAGATACTACCATCAGCAACAAAGCTCTGGTGCTTACTGCTGTCCTTAGAGAAAATCTTGCTGAGAGATCTAGTAGCTTTAAAGATGAAACTCCAACTCTCTTGATGTGCTATTAATTGTGCCAACTTTATAGTGGGATTGCCAACATCTATCTTTGTTAATATGGTAACCAAGATGAAACAATCACATTAAAGCCTTCTCAAAATGATTAATTTGATATAAAAATGAGGCATTGAAAACTGCTAAGGTATAGAAATCCCTCAGACCTGATGAGATCTATCCCATAATACTGAGGGAGGTGAGGGATGGAATTGCTGGGGTCTTGTACAAAATCTTTATGTTACAGGAGTGGTCCCAGAGGACTGGAGAATAGCCAATGTTGTTCCTTCATTTAAGAAGAGCAAAAGGGATAATCTGGGAAATTATAGGCCAGTGAGCCTTACAATAGTAGAGTCACAGTCATAGAGATGTACAGCATGGAAACAGACCCATCAGTCCAATTCATCTGTGCCAACCAGATATCCTAAATAAATCTAGTCCCATTTGCCAGCACTTGGCCCATATCCCTCTAAACCTTTCCTATTCATATACCCATCAAAATGCCTTTTAAACGTTGTAATTGTACTAGCCTCCACCACTTTCTCTGACAGCGCATTCCATACAAGCACAACCCCCACGTGAAACAGTTGCCCCTTAGGTACCTTTTGAATTTTACCCCTCTCACCCTAAACCTATGCCCTCTAATTCTGGACTCCCCTACCCCAGGGAAAATACCTTGTCTATTTAATCTATCATGATTTTATGAACCTCTATGAGGTCACCCCTCAGCCTCTGGCCCTCCAGGGAAAATAGCTCCAGCCTATTCAGCCTCTCCCTATAGCTCAAACCCTCCAGCCCTGACAACGTCCTTATAAATCTATTCTGAACGCTTTCAAGTTTCTCAACATCCTTCCTTTGGGAGGGGGGACACAAGAATTTATTTAAAGATTCTTAAGAACAGGATTTACTCACATTTGGAAATATACAGACTTATTAGTGAAAGGCAATATGGCTTTGTGCAGGGGCAGTCGTATCTCAGATTGTTATTTTTGAGAAAGTGACAAAAATGATTGATGAGGACAGGGTGGTGGATGTTGTCTAAGTGGACTTTAGACAGCTTTGGACAAGGTCCTTTATAGCAGGCTGATACAGAAGGTGAAGTAATGTGGGATCGGCAATGAGCTTGTAAGATGGATACAGAACTGACTTGATCTTAGAGAACAGAAAGTAGCAGTAGAAAATCTGACTGGAGATCTGTAACCAGTGGTCTTCCACAGGTATCGGAACTAGGACCCTATTGTCTGTAATATATATAAATGATTTGGAGGAGAATGCAGGTGGTCTCATTGGTAAGTTTGTAGATGATACATTGGTTGGGAGAGTTGCAGATCATGAGGAGGATTGCCAGAGTATACAGCAGGATTAAATAGGCTGGAGAGTTGGGTGGAGAAATGGGAGATGGCATTTAATCCAGACAACTGTGAAGTGATGTATTTTTGAAGCAGTGAAATATATATTAAATGCAAAACCTTTAGAAGCATTAATATATAGAGGGATATGGGTGTGTAAGACCACAGTTTCCTGAAAGAGGAAACACAAGTGGGTGAGGTGATCAAGAAGGCATACGGCATGCTTGCCTTCATCGGTCAAGGCTTAGAGTATAAGAATTGGCAAGTCATGATATAGCTGTGTGGAACTTCAGTTAGGCCACATTTAGAATATTGCATACAGTTCTGGTCACCACACTATCAGAAAGGTGTGGAGGCTTTGGAGAGGGTACAGAAAAGGTTTACCTGGGTGTTACCTGGTTTGGAAGGTTTTAGCTATGAGAAGACACAGGACATTCTTGGTTTGCTTTCACTTGAATGTCGGAGGCTGAGGGCTGACCTGATAGTATTTTACAAAGTTATGAGAGGCATGGTTAGAATGGATAGTTGGAATCTTTTTTCCCAGGGTAGAAATGTCAATAATTAAAAGAGATGGCAGAGCGAAGCCATTCAACCCATCAAGTCAGCACCAACACTCGGAACAGCATCCCACCCAAACCCATTCCCCACCCTACCCCACATTTACCATGGCCAATCCACCTCTTCTGCACATACCTGGACACTATGGAACAATTTAGAATGGACTAGGAGAAAGTGAGGACTGCAGATGCTGGAGATCAGAGCTTAAAAATGTGTTGCTGGAAAAGCACAGCAGGTCAGGCAGCATCAAAGGAACAGGAGAATCGACGGGCTTATGGGAGAAAAGCACATAGGTTTAAAGTAAAAGGGGGAAAGTTTAAAGGAGATGTGAGATCAAATTTTTGGTAAGAGTGGTAAGAGCTTGGAATGACCTGCCTGAGGGGGGGGGGGGGGGGGGGGGGGGGTGGGTAGAAGCAGATACAATAACAAAGCTTAAGAAGCAAGTTGACAGATAACATGAATAGAGGGATAAGGATAACGTAAAGATGTTTAGTTTAGAAAGGTGACATGCGTCAGCATGGACCTGGTGGGCCAAAGGGCCTGGACCTGTGCTGTACTGTCCTCTTGTTATCAGTTCATCAGGAAATGAAAAACAACAATCAAATTACATTGCAAAACAAAAATTTAAAGGGGTAAAATTAAGAAATGATGGAGGGACCCTGACAATCATGATCCCACCTTCAAACAGCATTTGTCAGCTGAATTTCCCAATGTAGTTCACTGGGAGTTTAAATGAGGACAAAGAAGGAGTCATTTCAGGAAAATGAACTCTGAAACAGATGTTGTCATGTAACTAACTGACCTTTCAATAAACTAAGGCCTTTGTAGAAGCAGTCAAGTTTGTTTTATTTATATATGTGAGGATGTTTACACTTAATCTCTTAACTGCATTTCTGAATGAAGTAGTTCCATATTTAAAAATTCTTCAGACGTTCCAAGTTGCAACCATCCAGAAAATAATGTGGGTCCTAGGAAGTTTCAAATATAATTAGAAAGGTCATTCAACACAAATGTAATCAACCCCTTTTATTAAAAATCGTTACTTAAAGACTAGTAATTTGCAGATTCTAACAAAATCTTCTCCTTGCTTCTAGCTAAAGCACCATAAGCGGCTGTGGTGTTTGATCTTTGATAAGATAAACTCCTTCACAATAGAATAGTTGTTTATGACACGCAGATTAGCAAATCCCAGAGCACAACCTATTATTTTCACTCTGTTACGACAAACTATCCAGATGTAAGTGTTCAACACTCACAGGAAGTGCTTATTCCCAAGAAAATTCCATGTAAGTGATACTAACCCATGCCACAACAATGAAAACAAAAGGGATGAAAGGGGGAGAATCAGGGGTCTTCTCAGATATAATAAATGGGAAGGTATAATATATTGTAGGAAAGTGAATATCAATCTTAAAAATCAGAAGGCAAGCATTGGCTTTGGAATGAACGAAAAATTAACTCACAAACAAGAAGAGCAACACTGGACTGAGTTTTTGTTTGTTGCCAGTCCTCAGATAAAGGTTTCACTCTTCTACCAACAGCAGGGGATCCCGATTCCTATGGATCAGGTCCAAATCTGCTTTAATCCCGGCCAGACTTTCAGGAGGTTGTCATAGTCTTAATAATAGGTACTGGAGACATCCCTCTTTACTTCCCAAGAACCACTAAATGGGAGGCACTACGCCTGCTGTGGATGACGCCAGGATTTAAGCCAAAAATGAATACTTATTTTTAAATCATCTCCCTTTCTCTGTATTGAAAATAGAGACATGAGTTGCATGTTTTATGGAAGCAAGAATGTCAGAGGACAATGAGCCTTGGTTGAGAAGAGGCTTTTATTCCTGTATAGTTAGACAAGCAATGGGACTGCAGGTCGGTGGGGGGAGAAGTGAAAAGGAAGGGGAAGCAATGTCACAACTTCTGGAGAAGTACTTGCCTGTATGTGTGCGGCATCACTTCCTTTTAAAGGCTAACATTACTGGAGCCCAAAGCTAGATGAGAAAAAAAAAACACAAAGTACTGGAAATCTGGAAATAAAAATAGAAATTGCTTGAAAAACCTGAGCAGATCTGGCAGAATCAATGGAGAGAAAATAAGAATACTTCAAACCTTCTTCAATAAGGGGTCATATTGAACTTGAAACATTTCTCTCCCCACAGAGGCTGCTAGAACTGTTGAGTTTCTCCAACACTGTCTGTTTTCATTTCAACTTAGGACTTAGTAGTTAACTTAACATCAGTCAAATTAATACTTGGATTTACACATTACTGCTTGCCTCTGTCATAAGATGCCGAACTGCAAAATTACTTTTATTCCTTATCTGGTGTAATTCAGTTTGAATGTGACATTACACTTTCAAACTAATGACATCCTTAACATTATTCTAGTTAATGCCGAAATTAAACAATTGTTTTGATCTAAACTGAGCTTGTAAAATTAAAATGTGATCTGTTCAACTACATACTTACCACTTGGAATGGTCAAATGGCCAAATGAAAGATTATAGTAAATGGCCTGTTTTATAACACTAACACAAGCTTGAATTAACTTGTATCAATCTATGTTGTAGTTTATTTGCATTCCATGAGCTGGCATGTCCAGTCTGGCGGTTACTTGCATACAATGTTTCAATCCTTATATGCTTTAAAAATAGCTGAAAACTGTAAGTACTACACTTTCATTATGACTTTACACAGAAAAAGTTCAAGCATTTTGTTTTTCACAATTACTAACACAAGATCCGTTTGGTGAGTAAATAATGGAGAAGGGTGGCAAGTTTTAACAATGCCTAACAAACATTTCCATGTGAGACTTATCACAAGTATCACTTCAGTGAGGCCTATAGAGATTTTATTAGGAAAACGTTACATTTCCTCTTACGCATTGAATAACATTTCATTTTTGAATGTTATATTGAAAGAGAATTCAGCGGAACGTTCTTCAACACCATTACTCCTGACATGCTGTGGGAATTTAAAGATTGAAACTTTCAAGACTGGATTTCACTTACAAACTTATGATTGTCATTTTACCAGTATCAACTTAAATAAGTAAAAAAATGTGAGTTCAAAAGTATTAGATTTCCCTAGCACCTGAGAAGATGTGATTGGAGTAAAGGGATCTGGAGAAGTGACTGGAGCTCTGGCCTGACAGCTTCCCAGTTAATTCCTGCCGCCATTAGTTTATGAGGGGTGAATAGGAACATTAATTAGCTTCCCAGCAGCCAATAACAAAGAGGTTGACAGTCAATTAAAAGGAACTCACCAGTAAGGAGTGAGTTTTATGGTCATTTTGGTGCTGGTGGAGCACCACACCTTCGACAACCACCACAACATACAGAAGCCATCATCAGTTCAATGGGAGTGTCAGAAGCATTGTGTTCCAATGATAGGCTCTGAGCAGGAAAGCTAAAGGAGGAATTGTCAGAGAAACCCAGAAGGTCTGGCAGCATCTGTGGAGAGAAAATAGAGTTAACGTTTTGAATCCAGTGACCCTTTGTCACAACCATTCTGACGTTTATGTTGGGGTGCCCTCATGATTCTTGGCCAATCTCAGCAACACCTTCCTCTCCCAACCTGAAAGGGTGGTGAGAACTTTCCTGATCATAACTTCCAAAATAAAATTGAATAAATATTTGAAATCAAAAGAGTAGGGGCTGAGAATAATGGTATTATAAAAATATAGCCACTATATATGGTGTAACATTCTATGGTTCTATGTGATAATTTGTTACACCTAGCTTACTGATCACCTCATAGCTTTCCTCTGTATGAAGTGAAGAACATTATTGAAAGTTATTCATCAAACAGCAATAGGATCTCAAAACCAGATTACAAAAAGGTGCCAAAACAAGATGAGAAAAACAAACTGGAGTATCAAGTTGTCTTATGATTAGAATATGAGGTTAAATCATGAAATCCTGATGCATGTACTTCTGCACCAGGTTGAGAACTTTTACCCAACCAATCAAGATATAACCATTGTGAGCCAATATGGTAGGAAGTGTTGCTTTGTTATTTGATAGTTACAGGACAGAAATATTTAACACAGAAATTCTGTAGGTGTCTTATTCTGACACAAACTCAGAATGCACTATGATAAACCAAATTGTTGGTTGCAATTTCCTGACAGAGTATTCACAAGATAGCTTCAATATTTGAGTCACATCCCTAGCAAACAGACAATATATTTTTTGTGTGCGAGAATTCTTGTCACTTTTATAATTAAGAACAGCTAGCATTATACAATGTAGTTCAATGGGAATTAATATTGCAGCAAAGTCTATTAAAAGGCCATCAAAATTATACTGCAAATTTTTCAAAACAAATCAGAATAAGTGAGCTTGAAAGACTCAGTTGAATTTCTAGCTTACCTGCAGCCATGTTTTTATGTACAGTCTACTTTTACACATTCCAAGCCCCACTTAATGAAAAATTCTGACAGGGGAGCAAAGACTTGAGGAAAGCAATAGGTTCTAAGGAGTAGACTGAGATAAGAAATTGGAGGGAATTCCAAAGCTTAGAGACTAGAAGCTGAAAACATGGAAACCAGGAATTTACAAGAGGCCAGAATTGGAGGATCATGGATATTTTAGTTAACTAAAGGGCTCGAGAGAGGTTACAGAGATAGGAAGGGTGAAGCAATAGAAGGATTTGAAAACAAGGATGAGAATTTGAATCAAAATATTACCAGCCCTGGAGTCAGCAAGCAAGGGACTTGCTGTGATTTAGAATACGGGCAGCAGGTTATGAATATTATTCAGCAATATGCATTGTGATGCTATGTGAAGACAGGATTCAGATTTAATTATGATTGACTAAGTCTCTACAGCCATTTTCCAGCTCCACAAAAGAACCATGGATTGTCTCCCACTTGTTGACAGGCACTCAACCAAATGTTTTCAGGAAGCAGAAGGCAGACTCTGAGGTAGATCTCAACTGACTTGTGGAGGGGTTCTTCTGTTTTTATGATAAAGTTAGAAATGTTGAAGAAATGACAGCTCCCAGGCGCTCACTGCTTCTTCTAAACTGGAGGGCCTTCCTTTGGACCTGCTGTATGTGTACCTTGCCATTAAGAGAGTTTGTCTTTAAGGACTCCAAGCTGTGTGAATCTATATTAAGTGCAGTTGTGTGTGTCAGTTTGTCAGCTTAGCAATTTAAAGTCATACAGCACTGAAACAGATCCTACAGTCCAACTTGTCTACGCTGACCAAGTTTCCCAAACTAAATTAGTCCTGCTTGGTTGTGCTTGGGTCACAACCCTCTAAACCTTTCCTGTTCATGTCTCTGTGCAAATATCTTTTAAATGTTGCAACTGTACCTGCATCTGCCACTTCCTTTCACAGTTCATTCCACACATGAACTACCCTCTGTGAAAAAGTCGCCCCTCATCTCCCTTTTAAATGTTTCTCCTTTCATCTTAAAATTTGCCACCCAGTTTTAAACCTGCCAACCCAGAAAAAAGACAGTTGCTATTCACCCTATCTACGCCCCTCATGATTCTGTAAACCTCTGTAAGATCATCCCTCAACCTTTTTACACTCCAGTGAAGGAAGTTCCAGCCTATCCAGCCTTTCTTTATAATTCAAACTTTCCATACCTAGCAACATCTTGGTAAATCTCTTATGAACCCTCTCTAGCTTGATAATATCATTCCTAAAGCAGAGCAACAGAACTGCACACTGTACTCCAGAAGAGACCTCACCAATGTTCTGTACAACCTCAACAGGATGTCCCAACTCCTATACTCAATGGTCTGAGTAATGAAAGCAAGCATGTTAAACACCTTCGTAACTACTCTGTAACTTTCAAAGAAGCACCTGAAACCCTCGATCTCTCTCTGTTCAACAACACTACCCAGGGGCCTACCATTAACTGTATAAGTCCTGCCTTTGTTATGTATGAGCTGTGAGACACAGAAATTGGATGGTTGATCGTGTTATGACTATTCCCTGAGTGACATTCCGCAATTTTGTACTGTTTCAGAAAGGATTCCATGAGTTTTTAAGTTGTTAGATGAGGAGGGCTAACCGACACCCTTGATTATTCACCTCTCCTCTCAGTTGATCACAAAAAGGTTCATTTCTAAAGTTGGTGAACAGTGAGGACTGTAGATGCTGGAGATTAGAGTCAAGAATGTGGTGCTGAATAAGCACAGCGGTCAGGCAGCATCCAAGGAGCTGGAGAGTTGACGCTTCGGGCAAAAGCCTTTCATCAGGAATTCTGCTGTGCTTTTCCAACTCTAAACTCTTGACTCTAATTTCCAAAGTCCCCTTCCCTTGTGGATGCCTTTTTTCAAGATCTAAATGAGTTTGTGCTTTCAAAAGAGTCAATTTTGAATTAACAAAAAGGGTGAGTTTATTCGTTACTAAATAGGAGAAGAAATAATTACACAACATGCAGATTAAAAATAAGAGGTATAACTCCAAAAAAGATACATATGGATCAGTTTCTGAATAATTCATAAAGAGTGCAAAGTGAAGGCTGTGGCAGAGGATGTGATCAATAACATTGATGTCAGTAGCTGAACAGTTGATTCTGAGTTTCTTGACTTTGTAGGTTGTTTGAAACACTTTTGCCCTGTTCCTTGCTGTAATGGTTGATTGGCATATTTTAGAAAGAGTAAAATTCTTTACCACTTCTTTACCTGCTGTGCAGGGGTATTTAAATGGCTCAGAGTTGTGACTCTCAAATTTGCTTAGTAGGAAATGGGCCATACCATGCACAGATCAGCACTGGAGCCCCCTTTTAGCCACCATTCCTGTGTATTCTCGAAAGGGAGGAAATGCAAATATATCTCTGCCCAGACTAATGTCTTTATTTTAGCCATTATTATCATGATAATATTCCCAAGCAATGACAAGTTCAGTTTGAAGTGCATTTTCTTCCTTTGATTATTCTTTGGAGCCTCTCTTTTCAGGCATTCACTGGATTTACAGATGCAGTCAATTTCTGCTGTATGCCTTTTTTAAAAATAGAAAGATTATAATTTAAAAGATCACATTATGAAGAGAGATTATTACAAATGAGGTCTGTTCTTTCTCTAATTAAAATTTGTTACGACACAGGGTAAACTCTTCTGTTAATTTAAACCAGGCACACAGAAAAGCTCTCCTCACCTCATAATCCATAAAAGCATGAGTGACAAAGAACTACCTCAAGTTCCACTATTTAAAGAAAAAAATAACAATTTATTCGTTAACTCCAAAAAAAATTAAACAATAACTATCTAAATTGTAATCCTCTTTTGTCTGACCAAATGATCTAGCTCACACTTTACAACATATTGATTCGATAAAACCTCTGAATTAAAATTTACAAATGATCGAATTTCAAAACCGCTCAGCTGTGTCAATTCTCCTCTGTGGGTCTTCCTGACTTCTTTTCTTCGGCCTTCTGTTTCACAGATTTTATATGAAAAGGTACCTTTCAGAGAGCACCTGTGCAGGCAGTCTGCTAATGCTCTTTGTCGCTCTGGTTAACTGTTCAAAATGCCTGATTTTTATACCCCAAACTATTGGATCGTCTCATTGGTTTGATGTCTTCAAAACAATGAAATTCAAATTCAATTGGATTTTGGTATCTTGGGGCATAAACTGATGGCTGAATTTGAATTTGTTATGTAACATAGCAACTCAGCTCAGCTATTTGTTTCTCAATCAAATGTTACATTTTTAATGATTTCTGCACCTTCTAGGTCGATGCCAGCTTTCACTCTGTCTTAAAGATACAGTACACACCTACAACTTCATAACAAATTTGTTGTGTTCATACGAGATCTGTGTTAAGATCCTTAGTCATGGCAGCTGAAATGTCTCATTCATAACTTTGAACATGATCTATTGTTTTGAATAAACTAACCCATGGAGTTAAACAATCCCTGATGGTTGATTGACCATTAGATCATTGTCATTACTATGATATGATGAATGGGGGTGAAAAACATCATGTGATGGAGCTTATCATGCTTGAACAAATAGCAAGCGAGTTAATCTACAAATGAAATGCATAGCTGGCAGTATTGAATTATGTTAAAACACTATTTGTTGCTAAGCAGATAATTTCCTAGCAGGAAGTCAGGTTACTCTCTTGAGATAAGAAAGTGATAAGGTGTTCACTGGACCAATTGCAAGCAAGGGAAAATTCAAATGTATATTGCCAGAACACCCACAGAATTCTCTAGTTTAAGCTGGGAAACATTAGACATCCCAGTAAAATTTTCAATGTTCAGAATCAAAGGCTTGAATGGCTATTTCAAATCTTACACATTGTAGTCTTATCATCTTATGGTCCTGTTGCCTCCTCGAAACGTCCGAATAAATTTATTAGGCATGATTTTGCCTCTGCTTCATTATGTTATGTGTTTCTAAATGCTCTGTTGTTGTATCCATTATAACATACGCTGACATTTTCCCTATGAAAGATGTTAAGCTAATTGGCCAAATATTAACTGTTTTATTTCTTGTTGAATTTTGAATGCATTGTCAATTTTCCAATCACCTGGGTAATTTCCAGAATCGAAAGATTCTTGGAAGATTACCATCGGTGCATCCATTATGTTTGTAACAACTTCTTTTAAAATTCTAGAACACAACCCAACAGGTCCAGGGGACTTATCAGCCTTTAACCCCATTACTAGTTTCTCTAGTAATTTTTTCTCTAGTGATATTATTGTCTTTATTTCCTCCCCCTTTTATCCTCTTGAGTGTTTAGTACTTTTGTAATGTTATTTGTTTTCTCTGCAGTGAAGACTATTCCAATTGTTTTATTCAACACTGCTGCATATTCCTAGCTCCCCATTATTATTTCCACAATCTTATTTGCTAAGTGGCCTCTGTTCACTGTGTCCTCTCTCTTCCTTTTTATATATGTAAATAGGTTCTTACTGACTGCTTTTATATTATGTGTTAGTGTGTCCTCATTGTTCATTTTCACGCTCATTATTTGATATCTTTTATCGGCTTTAAGAACTTTCAAGCTCCTCTTTTTGCAATATTTTTGCCATATTGTATGATTCTTTTTCTTTCAATTTAATACTATCTCTAACTTCCCTGGTTAACCATACAAATTAGGCCTAGAACATAGAATGTTAAGGGGTAATTTGATTGAATTCTTCAAGGTATTAACAGGAAAAGGCAGACTGGATAAAGATAAACTATTTTCACTGGACAGAGATTCTAGAATTTGGTGGCGTAGTCTAAAAATTAGGGCCAGATCATTCAGGAGAGATGTTAGGAAGCTTTACACAAAAAGGGTGATCTCTTCCATAAATGCAGTTGATGTTAGATCAGTTCACAATTTTAAACCTAAGGTCGATAAATTTTTGTTATACAAAGGTATTGGAGGATAGGATCGGAAGTCAGGTATGTGGAGCTCAAACAACAGATCTATGAGGATCTCATTAAATAGTGAAACAGACTTGAGAGGCTGAATGGCCTACTACTGTTCACATGATCCTATGTAGTCAGTTTATCCACTTCTTCCTTACTGGGATATATCTCTGCCATGAGTCATGACCTTTTTTAAAACATCTGCTATTGTTGCTCCTTTCACAGTTCACTCCAGTCAACTCTGTTTTCGTTCCCATTTCCAAATTATTTAAGCTTACCACAGTTGTTTCTGATCCATTTTTCTTACTCTTAAATCAATTGCTCAATTCAATCATGTTAAGGTCACTGTTCTCCAAGGAATCTTTTATTCTGAGGTCATTCATTAAACTTGCCTCATTACACATTTCCAGATCTAAAATAGCCTGATTTTTGGTTGGATCCATAACATATTGTTTTAGAAAACTATCCCAAGTATCCAGTATCAATTCATCCCTGCAGCAACTTCTGCCAATTTGACTCATGATTAATATACTGATTTCTTTTATATACCCTCATTATCTTCTAATAAATTTTGTCTTACAAAACAGTTAGCATTAGGGGGCCTACGAATTGCTTTCACCAATGTCTTCTTCCCTTTGTTATTTCTTAATCTCCATCCTTATAGATTACACATTATCTCTGCAAGGTAATCACTTACTAATGTAGTAATTCTATCTAACAAAGCCACCCGACAACCCTTCCCTTCTTGCCTGTCCTTTCAAAAAGTCACATACCCTAAATGTTCAGTTCCCACATCCATCTTCTTGTGGCCATGTTTCCAAAAAGGCTGCAAGATCATACTAATTGACTTCTATTTGTGTGGGTAATTCACTTATTATATTTCACAAACAATGCATATTCAAGAAAAGAGTGATCATGATTACCTATTACTCCACTTCAGTCCTGATTTGCTGACTTATTTAGGTGTGTATATTCAATCCTTTCCTGTCCCACTCTGGCTAAGATTGTCAAAATAGTTGCTTAAAAATGCTGCCATATCCTTTTGATTTGCAAGTCTACATTTTTCTACTTTTGGCCCCTCCTCCCTCAGACTCAGTTCAAAGCCCTATCAACAGCCCTAGTTATTTAATTTAACAGAACACCGGTCTCAGCTTGACACAAGTGAAAACTGTCCAACTGCAACAATTTCCTTCTACTCCTCTACTGATGCCAGTTCTCATGAAATGAAACTCATTCCTCCAAAACCAATCTTTAAGCTACACATTTTAACTCCCTGACTTTATTTGCCCAATACCAATTTATCAGTGGCTCAGGAAGTAATCCTAAAGTTATCAATTTATATATTTTAGAGTCATAGAGTCATAGGAATGTACAGTATGGAAACAGACCCTTGGGTCCAACTTGTCCATGCTGACCAGATATCCCAAACCAATATAGTCCCACCTGCCAGCACCCGGCCCATATCCCTCCAAACCCTTCCTATTCAAATACCCACACAGATGCCTTTTAAATGTGGCAATTGTACCAGCCTCCACCACTTCTGACAGCTCATTCCATACATGTACCACCCTCTGCGTGAAAAAGTTGCCCCTTAGGTCTCTTTTATATCTTTCCCCTCTCACCCTAAGCCTATACCCTTTAGTTACGGACTCCCCAACCCTATTTAAACTATCCATGCCCCTCATGATTTTATAAACCTCTATAAGGTCACCCTTCAGTCTCCGACACTCCAGGGAAAACAGCCTATTCAACCTCTCCCTATAGCTCAAATCCTCCAACCCTGGCAACCCTTTCAAGTTTCACAACATCTTTCTGATAGGAAGGAGACCAAAATTGCATGCAATATTCCAAAAGTGGCCTAACCAATGTCCTGTACAGCTGCAACATGACCTCCTAACTCCTGTACTCAATGCTCTGACTGGTAAAGGATAGCATACCAAACACATTCTTCACTATCCTATCTACCTGCGACTCCACTTTCAAGGAGCTATGAACTTGCACCCTAAGGTCTCTTTGTTCAGTAACCCTCCCTAGGACCTTATCATTTAGTGTATAAGTCTGCTAAGATTTGCTTTCCCAAAATGCGGCATCTCACATTTATCTAAATTAAACTCCATCTGTCACCTCTCAGCCCATTGGCCCATCTGATCAAGATCCCTTTGTAATCTAAGGTAA
Source organism: Chiloscyllium punctatum (assembly GCF_047496795.1). Classification (NCBI taxonomy): domain Eukaryota; kingdom Metazoa; phylum Chordata; class Chondrichthyes; order Orectolobiformes; family Hemiscylliidae; genus Chiloscyllium; species Chiloscyllium punctatum. The sequence continues at coordinate 98,799,542 of NC_092746.1, forward strand.
CCTTCTTTGCTGTCCACTACATCTCCAATTTTGGTGTCATCTGCAAAGTTACTAACTATAATGGTTATATATTTTAGATTAGCTCATAATTGCTGAAAATTGTTCATCAGAAACTTCTTTATAGGGCTATTAATATCATCAGTTCCAATGTGGATAACAACTGGATCCCTCCCCTCTTGCTCCAACTGTGAGGAGATAGAATTAACCTGGGCCCCCATCCAGCAACAGAACCTTCAGGACTCCCACTCACAGCTACAGAGAGCATTATCTAGCCCCCTAATGTGCCCTACCAAGACTACGTTCCTATTTTCTCTCCCCACTTGAATAGTTCCTTGTATCACAGTATCATGATCAGTTTGCTCATTCCCTCTGCAGTCCCCACTGTCATCCGCACAGTGTGAAAGAACCTCCTTACCGTTGCACTATTGCAGGGATCAAGGTGCCTTGAGAGATGCCCCTTGATTCTTTATTCCAGCTTCACTGACAGTCATTCTCTCCTGTCCTTGATCACAGACCAAGTTTGATGTACCTGACTGAAGGGGGTTTAACCACCTTGCGGAGCAAAGTGTCCCGGTCACCCTTCCCTCTCCATGGTGCTGAGCAATGTCTGCATTTGGGACTCCAGATCCTCAACTTGGATCCAAAATTGCTCGAGTTGGAGAAGCTGCTATGCTGCAAGATGTCCACCTCCTCGACGAGGTCCATTGACCACCAAGGTAAACTGCCTGATGGTGTGACTCCACTAATAGCCAAAACAAGGCAAGGCAAACCAAGGCAGGGAATGTTATGAACATTGAGGTAGGTGCTAAGTGAATGTACATTAAGAAATGGTTTGGCACTTATCCCAGCCTATAAAGTGCCCTTGCAACTATCTTTCAATTTTAGTTGTTGATGCATTGTAAAATGTGGGTCTATACTTCCTAAGTGTCTTACAAGTAGATTGGAGAGATTCCATGAGGATCTTGAGGGGTTGGCAATTATCAGATGCGAGTGTCCATGGACAAAGGGTCATGTGCAGCTGATGGCATGGCTCATGCCCTGAGATGCATTACAGTAGTGATCAAAATGGAGTTCTTTGCACTCAGTAGTGAGCTGAAGCCATCAGTTATCCACTTTGATTTCCACATTGAAAATCCTCCACAGCTAGCTGGCTCATGGTGGACAGTAGAATAGGAAGCTGTGTACAGTTAATATGGTCATCAGTAATCCCCTTTGGTAGGCAATTCATTGGTGCCTTGCAAGAATCTTGCCTTGAAGGACTGAAAGATGAGACAAATTGTTCTTGACATCATGACAGGCTCATTTGTTATGTCTAGTCCATTTAGTCTGCACATCCCTGGGTACAATGGGACAATTTAGCATGGCCAATTCACTTAATCTGCACATTTTTGGACTATGGGTGGAAACTAGAGCACCCAGCAGAAACCCACATAGTCCTTTGTCTCCATAGCCTATGTTATTCAGGCCCCAATCAGATTCTTTCCATGGAGTTTATCAATATTGATAATCGGACCATTATTATTAATATGACAGATCCTGCAACTTTGAGAGCTATTCACTGTCTTCCATTCAACACCAATCCAACCCTCTGGGTGCAAATTGACCAATTCATGGAAAATCACAGCCAGGTGACTCCACACAAAGTGTGGACCTCTGACCTCCATGTGAGCATGACATTCCTGAATTCCTCAGGGAATATCTTGCCCTCACTGATAAGCATACCCTGATGTAAGCAGAAGTCAAATCATTGCATTAGCATTTCTCTTCTGTTTGCTTCCCTTTATGGCAGATGGTTATACTGACACCGATCTGAGGTGTTTAATGCATGAAATAAAGGGAAAAAAAATGGGAAAAGGAATCAGCTATTGTTACTTCACATTAATTAATTACAGTTAAACTCTGGCAAGATTACAAATCTAGTCGTTCATCAACAGAATGGAATGTCCCAGTTGTCAATACTGACCATTGTTACATGCCAGTGAGTAACTGTTCAAAGTCTTCAAAGCTGTAAAGCCTTTCACTGGAATCTTGAAAAGTATCAAGGAATGTTACTAATGTCAATGGCTTTGAAAGAGGTCCATCATGTTCCATCAGGAGAGCAACAAAGCTGAAACATTATGATTATGCTTCTCCCTCCAGAGATATCTATGGAGCAGTTGCATCAGCTTCTGCTTCATTCTATTATATCAGCTAAGTTACAATATACACTTATACAATGCTCTAATGAAGAATCATGTGGACTTGAAACATTAGCTTTCTCTCTTTCTGTGGTTGCTGCCTGACCAGCTGTGATGCCTGACATTTATTGTTTTCAGTGCATTTATGAAACATCCTTTGATTAAGTAAAAGGCACCTTCTGGGAGTGCTATGATATAATGTCTGACACCAAGCCACACAAGCATATTTGAGGACAGGTAGTCAGATGCAGATCTAGGTTTTAAGGAGACTTTTCCAAGTACTACCTGAAAGGGTGGTGACAACAGGGCTGTTGGGAAAGGGTAGGAAATGGAACTAATTGAGACAACTTTTTCCAAATGCCAGCACAGGTGCAATGGGATGCATGGCTTTTTTATAGCCTTTGCATCTCATTTAATTGTTTAATTGTTTTATTCAGTTTTGATTCATTTTCTCTGCCAATATCAGATGTTATTGCAGACAACGGCAGCAAGTGCACTTGACACTGTTGTTCTCTAATATAAGATTAAAGAGTTTAAAATTATTACTTCTTGTTCATTAAAAAGTAAATTGATATTAACTTTAGGGAAATATTACTGCACTCAGTACATATGATACACTTTTGACTTTAATTGGATGAAACATTGTGAATAATAAATGATAATTTATTAAAACTAGGCATGTTGTAATTGACACTGAACATAATTAGTACGCCAACTGGAGTTATACACACATATACAATGAGTTCTAATAATCGGAAAAGCATACTGTGAATACTAAATACTTATTTCAAAAATTAGGAGAAACGTATTAGCATAATAATACTAGCAAATGGAACAAACAGAGCGTCATTTCTTAACAGCTCAAATAGTGCAGTAATGTACCAGCAAATTGTTAGTTGTTTGTGCTTCATTTTTGGCAAACTAGCGAAAGTCTTTTAAACAGCAAGTCCTTGCCCTCACCATCAGCATCAATGTGAACAACAAGGTTTTTGCATTCACCCAGTGCTGTTAATACAATAAAGCCTGCCAGGGTACTTCTCACAAGTCACAGAAGGAGGTGAGAGGGCAAGTTTGTGAAAGGTGAATTTTAAGAAGCATGTTAAAGGAAGAGGAGAAGCTGAGAGGCATGAAGGAAATTCTAATGCTTCAGGTAAGGCAAGCAAATGTTTCAGCTGAATGTACATCTGGGTATGGAAATTGTATGGGAGGATAATGATAAATGCTCAAAAAACATACAATAATAAGTGTTGGTAAAATAGATATAAAACCATTACCATGACATTAATTATACAATCATAGCTCGGCATTATGCACAATAGCAAAAGCAAGTGTGCCCTCTTTCACACCATTTTTGGTTATTCTGTAGTCACACACCAATAAGCCTTCCAATATGGTCAAGTGTTGCTTTTGCTCATGATACCTTTTCACCTGCTCCTCTCGGTTATATTTCAACCAGGCAAGGTTTTCTGACCATTGTGTACATCTTGTCAGAATTTTGACCTGTTTGAGATTGAGATTGTCTTCAGTTACAGAAAAAAGTGTTGGTTGTGGCCATAGAATAAGACTCATCATGTTTTCCAGTAATAAGATATCCTTTTTTGGCTTAATTCACTGCTGCCTTGAGAGTATATTTACCACTACATGTGCTTTCCTTGGAACATAGATTATAATATAATTGTATTTTATGAGCCTAAGTGTGAATTGAAGCACTTTTCAAATTTCTTTCAATCTCAATAATGTTAGTAAAGGCTTTGTGGTCCATCATAACTTGAAATGCCAGTCTCCTGAGGTAATCTGCAAAACTTTCACATCCTGATATAACTCCTCCTTCTCTGTGATTACATAATTCTGTTCAGTGCCTGTTAAATCTCTCAATGTAAAATAGATTTGTTTATGTATTCTATAAATTTATACTTGAATAAGGATTGTTCCTAATCTGGCAGACAAGAAATGTGTGGCTATTATAATGAATAAGCCTTTATAGTAACACATTAAAACATCAGTAGAGATTGGCTTCTCTTTAATCATTTCAAAAGCGGTTATTTGTTCCTGATTCCAGTGCCAAAGTTGGCCTTTTATCCAAAGCTCTCTTAGAGGTTGAGTAAGACTGGCTAAGTTGAGGATAAGCTTTCCAGTTGATTTATCATGCCTAAGAAATACTATGTAGCAATTACTCACTTTGGACCCAAAAATACACAATTGGCTTGTGTCTTCCTTGGACTCACTATGATGCCTTGTTCTGGGATAATGTGCCCTGCAAGTGTAATCATCATCCTAAAGAATTGCCAATTCCCATTCAGTGTAAGACTTTTTTTTTCTGTGGTGCCTGTAACATATCCCTGACAACCTGGTCATGTTCTGTCTTTGTTTTCTCACATACTAGGATGCCAATCATATGACAAATGGCTGTCGCTTTCCTTTCAAGATTGGGAAATTCTCTACAAAGGAGATATGTTGAGGCAATACCACCCAATGTAGTCAGCAATCTTGACTCTTGGTCTAACAGATGAACTAGAATCCACTGTTCACAATCAGGTTTTTGAAAAGTTATGACAATTTTGACAAGCAATCATTAACAGGTGAAGTAGGGTGAATTTCCTACCTAACACATACAGTCTTGGGAATGAATGCCATCTCTGACCATTATAAAATTGGTTATGTTATGTTTTACTTTTCCCATTAAAGGATGGGGAAATTTCTGGGATCATACAGCAGGTAGGATTTGCATCACCCTGCGGAATAATGTGATACTCTTACTTCAAAATTTTGCTTGTTTTGTTTCTTCTGTTTTCGTACTAAATATTTCAAACTAAACTGAAAGACTTAGAAATATATGTTCATTGTTGAACAATGAAGGTTCATTTTTCCTCAGTATCACAGATCATGTTTCACTGATATTTCATTCCCTGTGATATTCCCACAAACCTAAAGATCTGAGACTCCTTAAACTTGGAGTTTTATGTTAGTCCTGCACTCACAGAGTTCAGTCCTAGCAAGCTGTCTTCCAGTATTGAAACAATGGATCTTGTGTTGAGTTTGAATTCTGTTCCAAAGCATTGTACATCAGTTTGACGTCAAATACCTGCTTTGACTCTCTTTAATCACTACTAGGAACTTTTTATTCCTCCAAATCTTCTGAAGCTTACCTTCAGAGTCTTTCCACTTTCTATTCAGTTGGACCTTGAAAGCCTTTAGGGCTGCTGTCTGGCCTATTGGCTCTTCAAATTTCAGCATTATCCTTGAGACTCTACTTTAACTTTAGAACCTGGCTCTGAAGGGCTTTTTCTTTGCTTTATTAGATTAGATTACATTACATTACATTACAGTGTGGAAACAGGCCCTTCGGCCCAACAGGTCCACACCGACCTGCCGAAGCGCAACCCACCCTTGCCCCTACATCTACCCCTTACCTAACACTACAGGCAATTTAGCATGGCCAATTCACCTGACCAGCACATCTTTGGACTGTGGGAGGAAACCGGAGCACCCGGAGGAAACCCACGCAGACACGGGGAGAGCGTGCAAACTCCACACAGTCAGTCGCCTGAGGCAGGAATTGAACCCGGGTCTCAGGCCCTGTGAGGCAGCAGTGCTAACCACTGTGCCACCGTGCCACCCACGGTTCTGCTTTAAGCCAAATCTGTGACCTACACATTGTGATAGCAGACAGAAGTATCTGAGTACTCTCAGAACCTTAAATGGAACCACTTTATCAATAGTCACCACATTGTCCATGCCACCATGTTTGCAAATATTTCTATGGGTCTTCAACCAAACTACAGTGAGGATTGGTTTCAACTGTTAGCAAAGCAGCACCCAACTCTTGCCCAGGATGGGATGGAGTATCCAAGGACAGGGACTAGATTAGATGGTGCTAGAAAAGCATAGCAAGTCAGGCAGCATCTGAGGAGCAGGAAAATCGACATTTCAGGCAAAAGCCCTTCATCAGGAATGAAGGCAGGGAGCCTCCGGGGTGGAGAGATATTTATCCCATTTTTCTCTCCACCCCGGAGGCTCTCTGCCTTCATTCCTGATGAAGGGCTTTTGCCCGAAACATCGATTTTCCTGCTCCTCGGATGCTACCTAACCTGCTGTGCTTTTCCAGCACCACACTAATCTAGACTCTGATCTCCAGCATCTGCAGTCCTTACTTTTGCCTATCCAAGGACAGAGGCAATCTTGACTTCTTTTCCTGTTCTCTACCTGAAAGTAGGTCTGACCCACAGTGCAAAAACCTCTATCATGGATAGTCCCAAACCTACCTCAGCAAGAGCAGGGATTAACCCCCAATCTGTTGGCACCAATCTGACCCACACTGGCTGACATTGAACCAAATCAGACAGCCCCTATTCCTTCAGCTAGCCCCCATCCCTTTTGAATGACTAAGTGACATGGAGTTAAGTATAATGATTGTAGGGGTTCCAAGTTTCTTTCCATAATATCACTGATCAGGAAACTCTCCTGCTGTTGGTGCAGACTGCACTCATAGATGTTAACAGCACAGAAAGGGCCACTCAGTTCATATTGTCCATGCTGGCCAGCAAAGAACTGACTATCCTACTCGCATTTTCTTACTCTGGGCACACAGCCTTGGAAGCTATAGCAACACAACGGAATATCTAAATATTGCCCAAAATATTTCAAGTGTTTCTGAGTTAACCACCCTTTCAAGCAATGAATTCCAGGGTCCAACCGTCCCTTGTGTGAACAAAAATATCCTCAACTCTTAGCCTTCTCCCTTTTATTTTAGATTTATACCTCCTGGTTATTGACCCCCTCCACAAAGGATAAAGTGTCTTTAGATCCACTCCTCATAATCTTATCCACCTCTAACAGATTGCCTAGCAACCTCCATTGCTCCAGGAGAAACAAGAACAGACCATCTCATCTTCCCTCACAGCTCAGACTCTCTAGGCCAGGCAGCGTCCTGGTAAATCTTGCTTTTATCCTTTCTGATGCATTCATATTTTTCCTCTGAATGCTCACTAGAACTGAATGTAGTCCTCCAGTTGTGGCTTAACTAGTGTTGTAAACATTTCCAGCATAACCTCCCTGCTTTTGTAAAGCTCCATGTCACTAAGTAACTCAGATGAGGATAGGGGCTGGATGAAGGGGATGGGAGCTGCCTGATTCAGTTTGATGTCAGCCGATGTGGATCAGATTGATGCCAACAGAATGGGGTTTAATTTCCTCATCTCAGTTGAGGTAGTTTTGGGACTTGCTCTATCCATGATGGGTAATAAAGGCAAGTAATCCATATGCTTTCTTAACCATCTTATGTACTGCCATTGCAATCTTTAGAAATCTGTCTGTATGCACATCGAGGTCCCTTTGATTTTCAGAACTTTCCAAAGTTCTACCGTTCACAGTATAATCCCTTGCTTTACACTTTTCTGGGTTGAATTTCATTTGCTATGCATTGCCCTCCTCATCAGTCCATTGATATCAACCTTCACACAAGTCTCATTGATACTTTTCCACATTGAAAATACAAAGGGATTTAGGAGTCCTACTTCAGGATTCTCTTAAGAATCCTGAACTTAACATGCAAGTTCAGTTGGCAATTAAGAAGGTAAATATGATGTTAGCATTCATTTTGAGAGAGCTAGAATGCAAGAGTAGAGTATAAGGCTGTATAAGGCTCTGATCAGATTGCATTTGCAATATCATGAGCAGTTTTGGGTTCCATATCTAAGGAAGGATGTGCTGGTGTTGGAGGGAGTCCAGAGGAGGTTTACAAGAATAATCCCACGGTTGAAGGGCTTGTCATATGAGGATCATTTGAGACTCTGTATTCAGTCCAATTTAGAAGGATAAGGTGGGATATCATTGAAACTTACAGAATACTGAAAGGCCTGAATAGAGTGGATGTGAAGAAGATGTTTCCACTAGTAGAAGAGACTAAGACCCGAGGGAACAGCCTCAGAGTGAAGGGATGATCCTTTATTTTTGAGATGAGGAGAAATATCTTCAGGCAGAGTGTGGTGAATCTGTGAAACTCATTGCCGCAGAAGGTTGTGAGGCCAAGTTACGGAGTACATTTAAGACAGAGATAAAGGAAACACATAGCAAATGAAATTCAGCCCAGAAAAGTGTGAGGCAAGGGATTACACTATGAATGGTAGAACCTTGGAAAGTTCTGAAACTCAGAGGGACCTCGATGTGCATACCGACAGATTTCTGAAGGTAGCAATGCCAGAACGTAAGGTGGTTCATGATTAGTGAAGGGATAAATGGTTACAGGAAGAAGGCAGGAGAATGCGGTTGAGAAACATATTAGCCATGATCGAATGATTGAGCAGTGTTGATGGGCAGAATGGCTTGATTCTGCTCTTACATTTTACAGTCTTAGAGAAGGTATTATTAGTGCATGTTAACTGTATGGAGCCGGTGTGTGGTTTGGAAATTATGAAATGGAAACATTTCCTGGAAAATACTAATATGACTAACTTGGCTTCAGAAGTTACAAATACTTTAAATTGGTAGGTTTCACTGTGTTTAGAACATTAAAAATAAAATGAGAGTTGCGGTTAAGATTATTTAATAAAATACAATAGTGCCAATTTGCTGAGGAATACATTCTTGTGAAATGAATTTTATGGAACCTGTCACTTGGGTACCAAAACATATCCTTCATAACGATGCACAAATCTCCACAGGTTTGATTCACTGCATCCGTTATGGAAATATAATGCTGTTTGGCATGCTCGTATGGTCTGTATAACCGAGAGAAAAGAGCTGGAATGTCGGGAAGCACTGAATTAGAAACAAAAGACCACTGAGTGATTCAGAAATGTACTTCTGCCAGGAGCAAGTTAGGTCAGCCACATAGCAAAAGTTTTATTTTCAGGCTTCAACTCTTTCCATTATCCTATGCCATGTGCACTCAAATTTGTGCAGCAATTTTGCTCTCTGAGTTCTTTTCCCCTATCTCCAGAAAACAATGCCACAAGCACCGGTCAGATTTCATTTTCCCCACCCAAGTGGCTATGTTCTAGGAACATAAATAAGGGATAGTAACAGGACAAGGCCATCAGCCCGATACTATACCATTTGGGGAAGGACTTTCAAAGCCCATTGATTAGGGACCTGCAATTAACCTGGTAACCAGGTCCCTCTCCAACCCTTGGAAATCAAGCCTCTGGATTCTGCTTGTAAAGAATATTGCTGCTAAATTCTATTCCAACCTCACGTTAAGGCACCTTCTGCAGTGGAATACAAGGTAGGTAAAAGAAAGAGTTGAAGGATTTGGAGGGTGGGCAGGAGGAGTCCTTGCCTTTTCCCCGACACTCTTCTACTTGGAGGCCAGTTGACTCAATTAAGTAGCCAAATGAAGGCCTCTCCCTGTGATCGCTGGGGCTCCCTCTCCCACATGAGGAGATCTTGCAGCCTCCTTATTGGCTTGCAGGTGGCCTTCCTAAATCAGAGTTCTATGAAAGGCCCCTGGCCTCACTCCATCTCAAGGCAATGGCCACCATTGCAGCAAACCACCCCTGCCCTCACTATGCTGCAAAAGACCTCATTGCCAGGGCCTGACTGACCGGTCCTGGTGAGTCCCAACCCTATCAACCTTGCCAAAAAACCAGCATGTTGCATCCTCTTTCAACAGGATGTTCCACAGGAAAAACTGTGGCCTGTATCATTAAGGAGAAATGCTGGCCATCCAATCAGCTAACAGTTCTTGAAGGCAAACACATATCCCTTAGCCAGGACTCATATGGCAGTTGCAAGATCGAACCTGACTTGATGTCTGCCAAATGACTGAAGCAGTTTGTCTCTGCCTTTCCACCATCCACAGGACCATCTCAGCCAAAACCTAGCCCATTGACTTCAGATATGCACCTCCACCAGGATCAGGACCAGGAACTCTGAATAACATCTCTCATCTAAATTCATGTTCCACTGGGGGAGCCCTACTGCTATCCATGCTAAGATCAATATAGCAGAATCCAGAGGGAAATCCCAATATCTTCTTAATCATATCGGCCAGCTTTATGGAGGTCAAAGACACAGACCTAGAAGGGGCAGTAGCTACAGTAGCCTTTACCCATTCCTAACATTGATAGATGTAGGGATTGGAAATTCAAGGCTCTTCTAGTACAATCCTGTTGTTTTTCTGCAGGAAGGGCTATAAAATAACCTAAGCTCAGATCCAAACATGGATGTAACAGACGAATGAGTGCAGGAGTTCGCATTGACTGTCGGCTTCAATGTCTCATCAAAGTCGATGTCCTTTAACCGACTCAGATATCCAAGCCTGAACACAGAAAGTCGTTACATTTCAGTTCCCATCCAAAAAGTTACTTCCCCATTGTCAGCAGCTGTTGTTCAATTGGTGATGACTTCAACATAATTTTGCAAGTTTTTGCTGAGCGTCTTCAAGAGATTCAAGAGATTCTCAACCTGTTAACCTTTGGCCAAAGTGGGCAGGATGTCCCATGAAATCCCAGATTGTGGGTTTGTTTTCTTTTCCTTCTCTGACTCTCTCTGCTGCAACATGAGGGCATTTGGACTCAAATCATGATGCAGCTTGACATACAAGTTATATATGGGCATACAAATTGGGGCAGAAGTAAGTCATTTGGCCGCTCGAGTCTCCTCTGCCACTCAATAAGATCATGGCTTCAAATTTCACATTCCCATCAATCCCAATAACCTTTGATTCTCTTGCCTATCTACCCAGGCTTTAACATTTTTAATGACCCCCCACCCCACCCCCATCCCATTGCCTTCTGAGGTAGAGAGTTCCAAAATCACACAACTGTCTAAGAGAAAAAAATTGCCTGTGTATCTTCTTTAAAAGGGTGACCTCATCAATGCCTTCTTGTTCTGGACTTGCCCACAAGAGGAAATGTATTTTCCATGTCCAGGCCATTCAGGATCATATATAATTTGATCAAGTCACTCAATGGAAACTAGCGCAGTTTGTCCAACCTATCCTCAGAAGACAATCTGCTTATTCCAGATATTAATCTTGTAAACCTCCCCTGAACCATCACTAGGTTAAAAATCACACAACACCAGGTTATAGTCCAACAGGTTTAATTGGAGGCACTAGCTTTCAGAGCTCTGCACCTTCATCAGGTGGTTGTACAGTGCTCCGAAAGCTAGTGCTTCCAATTAAACCTGTTGGACTATAATCTGGTATTTTGTGTGAGTTTTAACTTTGTACACCCCAGTCCAACACTGGCATCTCCAAATTATTACCACCACCAATGCATTTCTTTCTTAACATAAGGAGACCAGCATTGTGCACAGAATCTCAGATGTGGCCTCAACAATGCCCTGCATAACATCCTTATTTTAATGTTCAATACCTCTCATGATAAAGGATAGCATTCCATTAGCCTTCTTGATTATATGTCATTTTGAATAATTGGTAGCAATCTTTTCCCAGTCATTAATGCGAATATTGCCACCCTTTACCAACAGATCGGAGAGTCTTTGTAGAGTTTTCTTTGGCCTTCCCTGGAACACTGGCCATTTGAGAATTTAAGAAGAACAAGTACATGGCAATGAAGGTGTTTTTCAGCTTTTCAAGCGCAGTATCTAGGCCATTAAAGTTGATTTTTCAGAGATTTGTAATGAATGCCTATAGAGTTGGCTTCACAAAAGGCACTAGATTTGTTGAATGCTCCACCTTTTCAACCTGGAGAATGCCATGGAGGATTGCTAGTGGAATGAAGCAGAGTCCAGGTCTCACTGCAATACAGGAGTGTGGTGACAGTAGCTCATCTGTACATTCTACCTTTTGACGACTCGCAGAGGCCTTCGTGCCAAAACCTCTGTGCTGTGAGGATTCCTCTTCAGGGATTTGGATGTCCATGAAATTTCAGCCCTGCAACTGTTTTATGATAATATGACAGCAGCTGTCATGAGTTATGATTAGATTAGATTAGATTACTTACAGTGTGGAAACAGGCCCTTCGGCCCAACAGATGACTCTAAAAATTTGTATCAGTGTCAAACAAGGCTACGTCATCACTCCCATGCGACTTATAATCTACCTGACAGTGACTACTCACCTCACCATTGATCAACTACCCTCTGGTAGGTGTGTTAAACACTGTCTAAATTGAATTCTTTTAAACTCAGTCGTATCTGTCGAGACTGTGATGCTGGAAAAGCACAGCAGGTCAGGCAGCATCCGAGGAGCAGGAGAATCGACATTTAGAGCATAAGCCTGATGAAGGGCTTATGCCCGAAATGTCGATTCTTCTGCTCCTCGGATGCTGCCTGACCTGCTGTGCTTTTCCAGCACCACGCTCTCGACTCTGATCTCCAGCATCTGCAGTCCTCACTTTCTCCTCAGTTATCTCTGTGCTAACCGACCACCACAGATATACATGACTTGAAGTTGGTGAATGCTGGAAGTGTTATTGGACATGCGCAGCAGACTTGCAAGGCATTCTCAACCACTCCAATTCTGCATACAAAGTACTTAGCTTGATCTTGAATGATGCAGAAACAAACTTTGTATTAACCCAGACCCAGTCAGTCAAATACTCCACCTCTTACATACATTGGAATATGGCTGTCACTTACCATACTTTAGCAGCCACCTCTCTCAAAGGGCCACTGTTGTTGAGGTGATGATGCACTAGATTATATGTGCCAGCTTAGTCTTCAGGGTTGGGGGTGTAGACTCCATTGCCTCAAGTCAGAATGACCTGGCAAGTTTGTGAGCTTTTGGTGTACAAATGTTATTGTCCTCCTGAAATTATAAATTAAGGGATCTCCCCAACTTGTCAAATTTTGGAATGTCATAGGTAGACAAACCACACAAACATGGTGGACACATGGATATTGAGTTCCATTAATTTTGACATTCGAGTCTATACTTTCACAGGAAGCAAGGGGATCTCAGGTTGTGATATTGCAATGCTACTAGTAGTTTTTTTTCTGAGGGATGGATTACTGGATGTATGCAGAATGCCTTTTGGGTAAATTCACACCCCATTATTGATACTTAATGCCACACCCATCACTCTCACCACTTCATACTCAAATCTCTCTATTTTGTTTTTTACTCAATCAACAGCATGAGAGTGATCCTAGTTAAAATCACCAAAGATATATGTCTACCTGTGGTAATGTATTTCATGCTACTTGACACCATGATATTATTTCATTTATTTGTACGGCCTCCCAATTATGACCTATCTTCTTGTCTCCAGCCCACCCTGGTTTTATTCTAACTTGGCTTATCTTACACAATTCGTTGTCTCTAATGGTTTCTTCTCCTGTGTCCCTGTTGAAATAGTGCCACAGAGTCAGTATCCTGTCACCAAGTCACCCTTTATTTACACATGGAGAGTCCTTGACACTGATCCAGTTCCCTCAGAGCTAGTTCTCAGAACGAATAGGATATCTGACACTTCTGTTCTTATTTATCAATCTGGGGTCCCTGATTGGATCAGATTAACAGCCCCAATCAGGGAACTCACATTCAATAAGATCCACTGGATAAAAGCAAATTACTGCGGATGCTGGAATCTGAAACTGACAGCTTTGACAAAGGGTCAGTTAGACTCGAAACGTCAGCTCTTTTCTCTCCTTACAGATGCTGCCAGACCTGCTGAGATTTTCCAGCATTTTCTCTTTTGGTTTCAATGGGATCCATCTTGCTGACCTTGTTACAATCACTTTATCTGTTACCACCTTCACTGCATCGCATTACTCCAATGATCAGTCCCTACAATGTCTATAAGACTCACTAAGAAACAAGCACCTCAATTATAATATTACCTCACCCAACTGTTTGAGGTGAATCTACAGACTTGGGCCCCACTCAATTTCAGCCAAGCTTCAAGTTCAATATTACTTATAACCAACTATATTAAATACCTGGAAATGTTCAAAATCTCCTATTTACATTGTTGAACATTCCCATTTCCACCTGATCATTTAGGTTTCATTTCTGGAAATCTATTCTCCAGCTGCACTCTACAAACCCTATAAACTATTCAGAACTACAGAATCCATGTCATCACATACCAAACCACATCCTTCTCCTCCTCACCACCCATTGCTGGCTTTCAGTGTGGCCAATTTAAAGTTTTGCTGTTGTTTGTAACCCATCCTCATTTTATTTGTCAGATCCAGTGTATCGCTATGGAGCAAGTCATATTCTGTGCTCTTTCAACTCTAGTTTGCAGTGAATTCCTCAATCACCAGTTCAGTGATAGCCTCAGTCTCCACAATGACATGGAGTCTGCTCCTCTTTCTCTTGGTCATTCACTTTCCAACACCACTTCCCTATTGAGAAAAACCTTCTTAATATTTACCTTGATTGTCACACTTCCCCAATCTCTCTGTCTCCCGTAACTTGGTTCTGTGCAGGAAGTGTGCAAGTTTGAAAGGGACTAGCTGCAATTTTTGATTGTTAATACAAACATGAATGAATTAATAGGATTTGAGTATTTTGACAAAACTCCTTTCTAACTATCAGCTTTATGAGAGCCAGGCAGTCACTACATTTTGTGAAATAATTGTACAATTTTTGCTTCAGTGAAGCATTTTGCCAATTTTAGGGATGGCAATGGTACATATGGACAATTATGAACTTAAAATAGACAATACTGGTTGACAGAAAAAGTGAGAGTGAGACTAAATATTGGAATTCAGAGACTAAGGAGCATAGTTTCCACTTGCTAAACAGTCATTATGCCAGTTTAAATGGGACTTGTGCGTGTGGAGCCTGCGGAATTCCCATCATAGCAGACTCCAGAGGAATTATCTGGGAAATTGCACTTTCCTCTGGACAACTCCTCTCTGCCTGGAATCTTCCAAAAGTGTCCATAAGTGTCTAACACATTGATGAAATTAAGTAAGATAGCTACTCAGATAAAATTAGACTAATACACATGTAATTCTTATGGTCTTATGGCCCTACTTGCTAACTCTTAGCTTCATTAAATATTCATAGAAACTCATTTTTTCCATTTTTTTATTTTCTGTGAGATTTTAGTTGTGCTCTAATTTTTCCTTCTTTTAATCATTCTTTGTGTTTTCGTTTGTGTATCTGTGCAACTTTCTGGTCTGCCATTTGTCTTTGCACACTTGTTTTTTTCTTTAATAATTAGTTAACCACAGATAAGGGGTCTGTCCATTGGAATTTTTTTCACTGGAATAATTTTGTCATTGAAATGCGTCTATTATGCAAATGCTAAAATATCTCCTTAAATATTTGTCAATGCATCTTTATTGATTAATTTATCCTTTTACCTCTTTTGTCAACTGACTTTAGCAAGCCCTGCTTTCATAATTCTCATTTAAAATTTTCAAAGTAGTTTTGAATCACGTCACAATTCCTCAAACTGAACGTAAAATTTAAACACATTAAAGCCAATTCTACTTGCAAGTATCTTTGCATTGAGATCATTAATTAATCCTGCTCCATTTCCTTTTAGCTGCCTCACTTACAGTCATAGGGAAAAACAAGGGCTGCAGATGCTGGAAACCAGATTCTAGATTAGAGTGGTGCTGGAAAAGCACAGCAGTTCAGGCAGCATCCGAGGAGCAGGAAAATCGAAGTTTCGGGCAAAAGCCCTTCATCAGGAGTAGAGGCAGGGTGCCTGCAGTGATAAATGAGAGGGGAGTGGGGGTGGGGACAAAGTAGCATAGAGTACAATAGGTGAACGGGGGTGGGGATGAAGGTGATAGGTCAGAGAGGAGGGTGGAGTGGATAGGTGGAAAGGAAGATAAGTAGGTAGGACAGGTCATGGGGACAGCGCTGAGCTGGAAGTTTGGAACTAGGGTGAGGTGGGGGAAGGAGAAATGAGGAAAATCACTTACAGTCATAATCCCTTGTCCCTGAACACTGAGCAAATGTTGACACAAACTTAAAGGGAGAGAATACCTCCTGGTACAAGGAATCCAGGTAACTTTCCCCTTCCCTGATGCATTGCACTATCTGTAGTTCAGCTTCTAGTTCATAACCTCTGAGCTCAAGCTGATGGAACTTTAAATATTTGCCACAAGTATGTTTGCTCTGGTTCAAACTGGCATCCACAAAGTCCAACACGCCATAACTGTGACACATCACATGTTCTGCTAGCCTGAACATGTTTTAATTTTTTAAAATTTTAGTAGCAAATTTGTCACTTTTTATACATTTAATCAACTTTACCACCAAATTGTGTACAATGGTGAAACTCAAGAATGGAAAAGACTTTAAGTATTTACTCTCAACTTATGAAACAGCTCTTTTATCTGTAGCACAGCAAGGGACAAGTCCAAATAGTAGATTGATAATAGAGGCTATGAAGAATATACCAAATAATGATTTTTCACAGTTAACAGTTAGGCTATGTTTATATTTCAAAACAGGCAAGTTGTCTCTCATTGGCATGGTTAGGGTTAGAAAAATAAGCCAGCGAATCGCTAACACCTATTTTGTTGAGTTGAAACAGTCACAAATTATGTACATGTTGTTTCTGCCTACAAAGAATAATGTTGAAATAAATATGAATTCCAGAGTACTGCACTGCAATCCTGACTGGCAATCCTAAATTCCCTGATCAATCAGACTCAAAAACCAGGCCAAAATTAACAATCATTTGGACAAATGTGGATTAATTAAGGAAAGTGTGCAAAAGTGTTAAAAAGAATTTGTGTTTAAGTAACTTGACTGAGATTTTTGATGAAGTGACAGAAAGGATTGACGAGGATAATGTTGTTGAAGTGATCTTCATGTATTTCCAAAAGTACCACATAATACACCCACTAGTAAAGTTGAAGTTCATGGAATAAAGAGGAAACTGACAACATGGATATGAAGTTGACTAGTTCCAGGAAACAAATAGTAGTGGTGAAAGGTTGTTTGTTCAAGTGATGGAAGGTTTACAGTATGGAGTCCTCAGGGATTGGCACAAAAACCACTGCATTCCTTGATGTGTACTAAGGATAGACTTATGTGTATTGGGCATAATTTCAAACTTGCAGAATTTGAAAACTTGGAAGTATATTGAACAGAGGCATAGATACTGATAGACTTTAAGAGAATGTAGACAGGTGAAATTGGCAGACACATTGAAATTTAATACAGACAAGAATGAATTGTTGCACTTTGGTATGAAGAATGAGAAGAGGCAAGTTAAACTAAAGGGTACAATTCTAAAGGGCGGCTAGAAGCAGAATGACCTGGGGGTACATGTGAGTAAATCATTGAATATAGCAAATTAGTTGAATAAGTGGTTAGGAGAACGTGAGGACTGAAGATGCTAGAGATCAGGGTTGAAAAGTATGGTGCTGGAAAAGCACAGCAGGTCAGGCAGCATCTAAGGAGCAGGACAGTCAATGTTTCAGGAATAAGCCCTCCATCAAGAATGTGAGTAAGCGGTTAGACACATACAGGATTTATAAATAAAGGTACAGGCTATAAAATAAAGGAAGCCGTAATGAATATTCATAAAATGTTAGTTCACCATCAAATATATTATTGTGTCAAATTTTGAGTAGTGCACTTTCGGAAAGATGTGAAGGTTTTCGCGAAAGTACAGAAAAATATTATGAGAATGGTTCCGATAAGGGACTTCAATTTCATGCATGGTATGTTCTTCTTTTGAGAAGGAAAGACTGAGCAGAGATTCTATAGAACTGTTCAAAATCATTGGGGTCTAGGCAAAATAGGCAGAAACTTTAGTCATTGGAAGAAGGCTTAAGAACCAGAGGATAAGAATTTAAGTTGTTTGGCAAAAGAAGTCAGATGAAAATATTTTTATTCAGTGAGTGACTAGAATCTGTAATGTTCTACTTGAGACTATAGAGGAGACAGCTTCAATCGTGGTTATAAAAACGGAATTGAAAAAGCAGCTGAAGAATTTGTAAAGCGATAGGGAGGGAGTAGGGGAATGGGATTGGCTGAGCTGCTGTTGCTGAGAGCTGGCGCAGACACAATTGGCTGAATGGCCTCCTCCTGCACTGGGACAATTCTCTGATTGTACAAAACAAAATATGAGTCTAAGTGTAAAAAGATGGCCAAGGCTTACTGCAGCAATTATTTCTATATAGGCAATGTCGAGAAGAAAATGCTCTGTCTGATATGTGTTTTTGACATGGGAACATTATTAAATTGATAAATTCGAATGCATAAGACTTAGAAATATTTTCAGGAATCATGTTTCTCATTTGATAAACCTTGTCTTAGAATTGGTGTTGGAGGCTGAGGACAGAATAATTTTCATCTGAGCTTGGGTTTGCAGAGGGGATAAGCAATGATGGGTACAAATGTTGGGAGCAGACTATGGGTCCACAAAGCTTCTGGTTCCTTCTTTGAGAGGATTGAAATGAAGAGTGTGCAAGATTAGAAGCAGAGGCTTTTACAACATGCAAGCACATTAAAATTTCTAGACTTTTGCTTTCTTTTTTATTTCCCAATTTCTGCTGAAAGCTCTTGCATGTGTTGCGATACATTTCTTTGGCAGCACAGTTAAAAGAGTTCTTTCTTTACATGGATCCCTAGATTTCAATTTTCAGATAACTAGTTGCTGACAGAGTTAATTCCAATTCTGTCCCATGTTCACATATTTCCCAGAGGAGTCACTGCGTGATACAGCCTCTTACTGATGTTTTCCCCCCCTACTCTCCACGGGAAATGACATTAAGGAGAATTTTAGCTTTCTTTTCATCATTGTAATTGTGATTTTAAAAAATTAGCTCAGATGAAATTGAACTCAGGACCTTCTTGGTAACATGACCTGATAGCAGACCAAAATAAAATGTATTTATCCATTATGCCATTGAAAAATCCTACATATTTAGTATTCAAATAGGAGTGCTGCAACCAGAGAAGCTATTCAAAGTTATCAATGGCATGAAAGAAATTCCTGTCAGAATCTGCTTTGCTGTTAAACTCACAATCCACTAAGTTACTTAAGTCTGTTTTTAAAGTGTCATTTAGATGTTACCATAAGCACTCTTTACATTACACCAAAGTACTGGCATTCGACGGTAAAACTGAAATATTGCCTCAGGACATTTGGAAAAAAAAACAATTTATAGTATGAACACAGCTGCTGCTAAGCTTCTGAGTGAAAATCCAATAATAGAGACACATGAATGGAAGTCTCTCGTAAATTGAGCCTTACTTTAAATATTTAATTCTTAGTATATGAATTGATATGAATGTTAGCATAGTTGCACTGTGAGGGAGAGAGCAGCCTTTTCTTAGTTTCATCACTAGACATCTGAACATGTGCACCTTCCAGTGGACAGCCATTGAAGATTCTTAGCCTTTAGTGATTTTGTAGCCCTTAGTCCAAAGTCAGTGAATCCATCATATCCACAAAACAAGATGTCAAATACCATTCTTCTTTTGATGCCACAGAGGAAGGAGAAAGAGTTTAGAAAACAAATCTACTCTACAAATCCTAGCCACCAGATCCCTGCAGGAAAAGTGCCTCATCTTCTGCCTAGCGAACCTCCAACCACACGGCATCAATGTTGATTTTACCAGTTTCCTCTTTTCCCTTCCCCACCTTATCCCAGATTCAAACTCCAAATCGGCATCGCCTTTTTGAACTTCTCCCACCTGCCCATCTTCCTTCCCACTTATCCACACCACCCGCCGCTCCAAGCTATCGCTATCACCTCCCACCTGCATCCACCTATTGCCTTCCTAGCTACCTTTCCACCCCTGCTGTCCCCATAGTCCTGTCCTATTTACCTCTCAGCCCCCTTGCACCATGTGCCCCTCCCGATGAAGGGCTTATGCCCAGAACATTGACTCTCCTGTTCCTCGGATGCTGCCTGACCTGCTGTGCTTTTCCAACACCATACTGTTGACTCTATATGTTTTGTCAACTTCACTTTTTCTTTTGATTTTTCAATGAGAAAGGATAAAAGGGCTGAAAAAGAGAGAAAGTGTTGTTATAAAATGCTCATCATGATCTCCTCTGTTTTACATTCAATGGTTTTTGCTCATGGTTACTCCCTGAAGATATTTTAAACATCAAAGTCTATCACCAAAGGTGTGCAGTATCAGGATTGTCCCTGACATCGTGTTACATTCTAAGTATGCATACCTCCCAAAGAAAATTACTTTGAAGCCCCAACAGTAAGTTGATGCTTCACTTGCTATTGTAACTATGTCAATGGTCTTCATTCTATGTTATACCAATACACATAGTCTTATTGATAGGATATAAGACAATCACAGACAGCAGCAGAATTTTACAGAACTTTGCAGTCTTTAAACTGAAAGATTTCATTCACAACATAAATCTGATGATTGTCTCTTCAATTAATTTTATTCATGTAAACGCAGCATTTTGTTGTAATGGAGCTTGAACACATTTGCATTGTGCATTTTTACCATGAAGAATTTGTCACCTTAGAGACCACAAGAACTTCTCTTTGTCAAGTTGATTATGAATCTGAAGGCACTGCATTGTAGAAATACAGGCAGTTGGAGGTCAATATTTGTAATCTGCCATACAGTTTAGGCTAACTGATAGCCAACTGACATCTGTCAGCCAGCCTCAGTTGGCATCTCTTATTATGTCACTGGTGGTGTTACTCATTGTGAGGAGATGTAAACTGGGCCATTGTGAGTGGTTTATCTGTTGTACCTGAAGTGACGGCAATGAACTCATCACAAACATATCAAGTGAACTGTGATAATGAAACCTTTCTTCATCGCTCATTGACAATATCCAGAAGAGAAATAATTCAATATACCTTTTGTCATCAATAAAGATAAAAAACATAATGAAAGACTTCTTCATTGTAATCACCTTCTGAAGGTTGTTTCTATTGCATTTGACACAAATGACCTTAGTTTCAAGCATAACTGGCAAAATTGTGGAGAAGCAATTGATCATTATAGATAGGGGCACCACTCATTGATTTTTATTATGGGGATAAAATTGAAATTCAGTCTGCACCTTACTTAAAATTGGGTCAACATAGAAAAAAAAAGTTACCATACAGGCAGTTGTAATTAATCAGATATTCAAATTCCTTCGAATAAAATGGCTATTTCCTATCCTGTTATAACTTTTACCGAACCTAATTTAAAATATAACACTAAATGGACTCTAAATTCAGTGAGCTAGGTTACTGAAACTTTTTCATAAAGTGTACATTTTTTTTCAAACAGTAAATTTTCTATTCCTGCGTTATTGACAGAAATTGAAGGTTTCATTCAGGACCTTGGAAATTGGAATGTGTGTTGATGACTGTGCAAAGCTAAAAGTGTATATTCATCCCCTTTCCTTTTTATTAGTCAGTACACATTATTGCTAATACAGAAACTGTTTCCAAATGAAAGTGTTTATAAAAGCTAAACATTCCTTTTTTAAAATCTTGGGAGAGCAGCTTTATGTGCATTAAAATTCCTTATTTGATAGAATCCCAATGTCAGTAGAAATTAAAAGTACAGCAAGAGTCTACTTGTAGGCAAAGTATTTCATTCTTTATCTTAAATTTAAATATCCAACTGGGATTTTGTCTGAGAATGACTTCAGGTGTCTTGCAGTATGGGAGGATCATTAACAATAAAGCATGGCTGTTACTGGATAAAATTGTACCGAGTCATATAAAATGTTTAGATAGATGTCAAATTTTGGTTGAAGAGATAGAATGTAAACAGCATCTTAAAAGAGGAGAGTGATATGTAGGGAGTCAGAGAGGATTAGGACAAAAATTCCAGAATTTGGGGCCTAGTCACCTGAAAACACAGCTGTCAATGAAGGACAAGGGCAGCTGATGCATGGAAAACCTTGAATTGCAAGTTCTTCTCCAAGTCACATGCCACCCTGACTTGGAAATATGTCACTGTTCATTCCTTCACTGTCACTGAGTCAAAATCCTGGAGCTTCTTCCTAACAGTGTTGTGGGAATATCTACACACTCTAAGAGGCAGTTCACCACCAGATTGTCTAATGTAATTGGGGTAGGGCAATAAAAATAGGCCTAAGCAGTGACATGCACATCCCATAAACATATGTATAAAAATAAACGGTGTCAATGGCCAATTTTAATACAGCATTGCACGCTCTCATAACTTTGACAAAATCCATCTTCTAACTCATTGCTTCTGTTATTTAGTGATAATCATGAGTCTATGCCCCCGTCAATACAATTTCTAAACCACTGAAAACAATACTTTATCATTATGTGCATTAAAACATTCCTACGCAACAAGCTACATATTAAAAGGGAACTAAAAGCTTAGACCCAAAAAGTTTCAAGAAAGCTCTAAAAAGGAGCAGCTGGTAGAAAGGCAAACACCTAGGAAAAAAATCCAGATTTTTGGACTTAGACATTTGGAAGCATGAGCACATTTGGTGGCTAGGCGAAGAGATTTATAATATACAAAAGACCAAAGTTGGAGGAGTGAAGAATGCTTGCAGTACAATGATGGCATGGTGAGTCAGTGGTTAAGCACTGCTGCCTTCACAGTGCCAGGGTCCCAGCTCTGATGAAGAGTCATCTCGACTTAAAACATTAGCTTACGCTCTCTCTATGGATGCTGCCCAACCTGCTATGATCTCCAGCATTTGTTGCTTTCATCACAGTTCCAGGACCTGAGTTCGATTCCACCCTTGAGTGACTCAGAAATAAATATTGATATTTTGAAGACGGTTCACATTACAGAAGAAGTGGTAGAGGTCTTAGAAAATATAGAAGTGGATAAATCTCCAGGATCTGATCTTGTGTATCCCAAGAAGTTGAGGAAGACATTGTTGGGCTCCTTGAGGAAATATTTCTATGATCTATAATCACAGGTGAGGTGCTGGATAACTGGAGGGTGGTTAATGTTGTGCCTTTGTTTAATCAGGGCTGTAAGGAAAAGCCTGGGAACTATGGACCTACGCAGCTGACTTTGGTGGTGAATGAGTTGTTGGAGGTGATTCTTAAAGATAGGATTTATATGCATTTGGAGCGGTAAGGAATGATTAGGGATAGTCAGAATGGTTTGTGCGAGGAAAATCGCTCTTATAAACTTGATCAAGTTTTTTCAGGAAGTAACCAAGGCGATTGATGAGGGCAGAGTGGTAGACATTGTTTACTTGGACTTTAGTAAAGCCTTTGACAAGATTCTGCATGGTAGACTAATTATAAAATTAGATCACATGGGATTCAAGGTGAGCTTTCCAATTTGATATAAAAGTAGTTTAACGGCAGGAGTGATGGTGAAGGATTGTTTTTCAGACTGGAGGCCTGTGACCAGTGGTGTTCCACAGGGCTGGGCCCATTTTTATTTGTCATTTATGGAAATGATTTAGATGAAAGTATAGATAGGATGATTAGCAAGCTTGCAGAAGACACCAAAATTCGAAGTATCGTGGACAGTGAAGAAGGTTATCTAAGATTACCAAGAGATCTTGATCAATTGGGTCAAAAGGCTGAAGAATGGCTGATGAAGTTTCATTTGGAAAAATGCAAAGTATTGCATTTTGGTAAAACAAAAAAGGGCAGGACTTAAACAATTAAAAGTAGGGCCTTGGTTAGTGTTGTCGAACAGAGAGACTTATGAGATCCGATACATAACTCTTTGAAGTTTGCATCACATGTAGTCAGGGTAATTAAGGTGTTTAGTAGATTTGTCTTCATTACTCAGACACGTGAGTATAGGAGTTGCGATGTCATTTTTGACGTTGTACAGCTCATTGTTGAGGCCTCTCCAGGAGCACTGTATCCAGTTCTCGTTGCTCTGTTATAGAAAGGATATTATTAAGCTGAAGAGGGTTCAGACGATATTTACCAGAATGTTGCTAGGAACGGAGGGTTGAGTTGTAAGTAGAGGCTGGATAGTCTGGGATTTTCTTTTCACTGGAGCATAGGAGGTTAAGGGGTGGCCATATCGAGGTTTATAAAATCAAGGGGGTATAGATAAGGTGAACGGTAAGTGGCTTTTTCCTAGAGTAGTGAATTTCAAGACAACCCTGGGGCATACTTTTAAAATGAGAGGAGAAAGATTTTAAAAAGACATGAGAGGTTTTTTTTTTACACAGAGGTTTGTGTTTGGAATAAACTTCCAAAGGAAGTGGTGGATGTGGATAAAGTTACAATGTTTTAAAGACATTTGGACAAATACATGAATAAGAAATATTCGGAGGAATATGGGCCAAGTGCAGGCAGGTGGGACTGGTTTAGTTTGGGATTATGGTTGCCATGGACTGGTTGGATTAAAGGCCCTGTTTTTCCTTGCTGTACGATTCTAAGACTTTATGACCGTCTGTGTGGAGTTTGTATGTTCTTCCCTTGTCTGCGTGGTTTCCTCCAGGTGCTCCGGTTTTCTCCCACAGTCCAAAGATGTGCAGGTTAGGTGGATTGGCAATGGGAAATTGCCCACGGTGCCCAGGGATGTGAAGGCTAGGTGGATTAGCCGTGGTAAATACAGGGTTATAGGGTTGGGTAAGACGGTACGTCTGTGAGGGATGATCTTTCGAGGGTCAATGTGGACTTGATTGGCTAAACGGCCTGCTTCCACACCGTAGACATTCTATGAACCTATGGTTCTACCATCAGAAAAAGTTAGTGAAGGATGATCATTGCCTTCAGCTCCTATCTTGAAGTTCATTCTTTTGATAAAAATTCCAACTCATTCACCAGACACTCTGTTTGAAACAGACTGTTCACAACTTCATGTCCTACTTGTTCCAGACCTGTGCTTTTGAATTCATCCCTTCTTTATTCGAAATACTTCCACCTCTATGGCATTTGTCCATCACCATCTCTACCTCATGCCAACAGCTGAAAAGGGTCTAATTCAATGCCTTACCTATCTTCAAACTAAACTCCCAAGTGTCCTCCAAACCACCAATCCCCATAATATTCATTTTATTCAAAACGCTACCTTTTTTTTAGATTAGATTACATTACAGTGTGGAAACAGGCCCTTTGGCCCAACAAATCCACACCGACCCACCGAAGCGCAACCCACCCATACCCCTACATTTACACCTTACCTAACACTACAGGCAATTTTAGCATGACCAATTCACCTGACCTGCACATCTTTGGACTGTGAGAGGAAACCGGAGCACCTGGAGGAAACCCACGCAGACACATGGAGAACATGCAAACTCCACACAGTCAGTCGCCTGAGGCGGGAAGTGAACCCAGGTCTCTGGCGCTGTGAGGCAGCAGTGCTAACCACTGTGCCACCCATTGTGCCACCGTGCCGCCCACTTATGCCACCTACACCAATTCAACAACCATTACAATGTTTATGAACTAACACCTTGTCTTCCAACACTTCATCTGTAAAATTTGCATCATCATATTAAATCAACCCTTTAAAATTTGCATCATCATATATTTGATCAACCCTCATCTATACAAAAAAATCTGTGACACTATTTTGTAGAACAGTAGGAGAGTTCTCCTTAGTGTCCTGGCCAATATTTAAGCCTCAGTCAACATCACACAAAAATAACAACTTATTTGGTCATTACCACATTGTTGTTTTGGGAATATGACTGTGTATTAACTGGTTGTTCAGCTTCTTATATTACAACACTGACTACCCTTCAGTAGTATTTAATTTGCATGAGGTATTTTACGACATCCTGTGATTGTGATAAGTTCTGTATAAATGCAAATGTTTCTTTCTATAATATTTAACTATCTTTAAGAACTTATTACAGTATTTGGTTCTTTTTCATAACTAAACTTGCTTATGAATGTATCATACTCAATACTTTGCACAACTTTATGACTGCAATATCCTTTCTAAAATGAGCCATCAAGAAATGCACACACAATATCCCAAGTGTAACATTAATAATCCCTGTACAAATTTCACAAATTACAAGTTTCACCAGTCAATTCTGTCTGTTTAAAACCCTAAATCAGATTTGCCTTTTACACATCTTTGTGTTTCAAGATTAAATTAGAGCTGGTGTGGCTAACCAGGAGATGTCTTCTGCATTCCTGACATCTCAGGGATGTTCCATTTGAGGATTACTTAAATATTAAGGTTAGCTGTCCAATATAATATGGAACTTCTGACACAAACGGAGTTGAGGGGAAATTTGCTGAGTGCTTTATTTCAGGATACAGATTTCTCAGACTACCATAAAAAAAATAAATTCAAAGGGTCCAAAAAAAGCTTCATTTCGATGTTAGCTCTCCCACATGCTATGTAAGGCTGCACTGAACACCAAGGATGCAAATATGAAGAAATACATGACATCATCCATCACCCTATTGTAATGTACCTCCCATATTTGGGTAAGTATTACCACCATTTCAACAGAAAATGTTGAAATCAGGTCAGATCATAGGCAGTCTGGTGAACTGAGTCCCCCTATGGTTGGGCTTACATTGCCCATATAACTCAACAGAAAAGCTAGCCAAAATTATGTTGGCCACTGTGGAGGAAGTTGAGAACAGATGCACATTAGGTTAGTCACAACCATGTTTTTGTTTTGCTGCAGAATTTGCTTAATACTGTGCAGGTTTTCCCAAACACACGCAGAACAGTCATTTCTACACCAAAAACTTCACACGCCAGCCTTTCAAACACTGCGCAACTGCATGCAGGAACTCTTGACCGAGTTTGCTTGACACTATCCCACTGCGGTGCGGGATAAAATATTGGACATCATGATGAATGGACAGACTCCAGTTACTTTTAACGAACCTGCGGTGGAACATTCCAAAACTCTTGAGACCCGACAGAACAATAATCAGAAAATTTTAGCAATTGAAAAAAAAACCGCCAGAAGTCGGGACAAAACAAAACTCGAGATGTTTGTTTTTGTTGCAAGGAAAAATATAAATAAAAAGGAAAGCTTTGCAAAGAAAGGTATAAAGTGCGGAGTTTTACAAAGAATGATTGTAATATTAAGGTTTGCAAATAAAGATATAAAGTGCAGAGTTTTACAAAAAGATATAAATGAAGTGGAGAGCTTGGGGGATCTCGCAATGACTGAAGTTTGGTGTCTCTAAGATTAGTGATGCTTTTTTTTGCTTCTGTTTCCATTCTAGTACCAGCTCATAGCGCTCCCACTCTGCAAAGAAACGCAACTGAGCGCTACAAGCGAGCCACTCGCTCGGCTCTCTCGCCTTTATATACCCTGCTAAAAATAGCCCGCCTGACTCAACACCAATCGGGAGCGGGGAAGGGGGGCGGGGCGGCCGCAGACCAATGAGAGGCGCCGTGACATTCCGCCGCCGGGCCGCGCGCCGCCGCTGAGAGGGAGAGCGGAATGCCTGGCGAGGCCCCGTTTGCGTCGAGCGTCCCCATTGGGCCGCCATGACCTCATGGACGCGGCGCGGCGCGCGGGCGGCCCGATTGGCTGCGGGACGGAGGGGTTCTGTGGAAGGGGGGGGGGGCAGCGGGGCGGCTGCGTCCTGGGGGTGGTCACGTGGTGGCGGCGTCTTGGAGGGTTGGGGGTGGGCTGGGGGTAAGGGCAGGGGAGGAGCGTTCTCTGTGGTGGGAGGGCCAGAGTGTAGAGGGGGGCTGGCGTTGTCTCCGCTTCGCTGGGTTCTGGCTCTCAATAGGGAAGTGAAGGGGCACTGCGCTGACGGTGTGTACATGTTATATGAGTGAGTGTAAGAGAAGGGTGCCTCTCACTTCATCTCCTCCTGCTCGTTCTGCACTAGGCTCCTTGACTTGGACGGGTTGGTTTCGGGATATCTCCTGACCTTGCGTGTTGTCTTTCTTCCTCCTCCTTCCCCCCCCCTCCCCTTCCCCCCCCCCCACCCCCCCAACCTCTTTATCCTTTTTTTTCCGCTGAGATAACTCTGAACTGTATTTCGGGGGAGGGAAAGCCTTCCGCTTTTTTGATTGAATCGTTTTGTGAAAGAAATACCAGCAATTGCAGTTCGCAGGCAGACAGTATGGATGTTCTACCGAGATGCAGCATTTTTCAAGAGCTTCAGATTGTGCACGACACTGGCTACTTTTCAGGTCTGGCATCACTTGAAGAATACTGGCAGCAGGTGAATATTATAGTTACTTTTTTCTCCAAAATAAAACTCAGCATTTTGCTTTTTGTGTGCGACCTGCATCATGACATGCATTTGTGTTCCCCAGCGGTGATTTTCAGTGAAAATTGAAGTCTACCCCGTTTCACAGTGTTTGATACTCAAATGTTATTTTATTGCATGTGTTTGAAACGTACTATTGACTGGGGGAGGGGGGTAAATCGGGAGGTGGAATTAGGCTATAGTGTTCTGTATGAGGTAAATATGTATTGGAGTAGTTGTAGCAAACTCCAGTCCTCTGACTCAAATTTGCCAGTTGCATAACTGTCAAATTGCCAAGTGTTTAAAAAAAAACTTTAGAGCTGTATTGGCTATTGTCAACTCGCCGAACCTCCCAAGCAAGAGTTAGAGCGGCGCTAACAGGAGCGATTAGCAATTTCTGCATTTTTTTGGATTACAGTTTTGTTTTATCAAAAACACAATAAAATCCCTAATCAGGAGACTTGCCAGACGTGGTGATTTTTATTCTTGTTATTTACAAACGTAATTGAAAGGAATGCTGTTTAAGTAACTTGCTGTGATGTTTCTCTCGAGATAACAGCAATTACCATAAGAATAGTAAAAGATAAACCCAGTTCAAATACTCGCTGAGGAGCAGGAATGATTTGAACTAAGTTGAAATGCGTGTGGACGGTTTGTTTAAAGATCCTGCGTTGTATAATTGCCTGCGTCTCTTCACCCCCCCAAACACACCCCCCTGTTCTTCAAAAGAAGCTGAAACATTCAGTACGCGATTGAAATCGATCCAAGTAGTTTCCTTCAGGCATTTGGGTTTGGGCGGAAAGCCAAACTAGTCCTCGCTTATCCCTGAGAGACGTTTACTACTACAGCCTAACAGTTCGGTCTTGTTTCCGATAGGTTTACTGGAAGCTATGGGTGGGGGGCGGGCAGACGGGAGCGTTGAACACGAGTTCCCCAATCTTTCAATCGATAAAATATGCGCTTTTTGTGAAGAAATTAATATAAACACATTCATAAGATATTTTCCTGGGACAATAGGTTGCAGTAAATTTTCTCACCCTGAAGATTGAACAGAGCATAAGTTGCATGTGAGGATCAGGTATTGTGAAATACTAAAATGAGGAACGTGAATTGTCCTGATAGATAGAAAAAGCCAAGTCGGATGGCTTTGAAGTCCAGTCTTAAGTACTGTACAACCTCCCAGCAACCAGTAATTTAAAGTTGGATTTGTATGCACAATGAATTACGCCAGATAAACTACAGATTGGGAATCTAATGTTAAAGATCGGGTGATCAAATCATTTGAATGTAGCAACTTTTAGCGACGATCATATTAGGAAATATTTTCCATGTATGCTCTCATTGGAAGTCAAAATCTCAAATGCAAATTAAGCTTTATTTATGTTTAGTTTCTTTTTCCCTAAGAACTTCCGGTATTGATTCATTTGTTCGTGTGTGCACGGTTGCTAAATGCTGAGCCAAGCAATTTGTGGTAAACGCCAGTATTGGGGGTGGATATTGTTGCTCGCGCCATCCTGGTATTATTTTTTTCGGTTGGAGAGGAACTTGGCAGATGGTAAAAACATATAGGAAGTATCCTCTGGATTGGGGATTGTAGTACAGTGACTCATAGCGAGCTCTCTCAATGTTATTGGCTAAAGATACCGAGGGAGAGAGAAGGGGAAAATGTTTTGCACTCTGCACTATGGGACTTCCCAAGAGCATTCCGGAGTAATTTCCTATCCTGCATCCTGTTGAGGAGCACTTCCCTACTTTTTTTTCTAATTGACATTTTAGTCGGCACACAATGAAGGTGAACCGGGGCAAGGGCTCTCTGTTTGACTGTTTGCTGCTGAAATCCATTCTGTACACTGTGCTCGAAATTCTTTGAAAAAGCTGAAAGGTTGCGTTTCTACACATACAGGAAGCTGCGGTTCTCTGGTAGCTTCACAGGCACGTCTGTACTTTTGAATCCAGCGCACAGCCTGCAAGTCACTCTGACTAAATATGGATTTCGGTTGTCAGTTACGCCAGGCGCCAGAAGCTTTTTTTAAAAAAAAACGTTTGATGAATTTAATCACTTGCATTGGATCAGAATTATGCAGCAAAAACAAAATTACATAAAAGACAGTTCGCGTATATTAAAGGTATGGGGGAAATCTTCGTAGTGACAAGTTAGGTGCTAAAAAGAGGACCTCCCCGTTTTGGCGCAATAATTTGAATTGATGGTTGAAAACGTCAAGTGTCATTATCACTGAAATATCATAGATTACGTATTGGAGCTGAGTGGGTTTTGTGGCTGCTTTCAACAAATGAAATTATTGCATGGATATTTCAAAAAATTACAATCTAAACCTATCACATTAATTAAAAAGTCCCATACGTCTTTCAACATTTACAAGTATCTTACAACAAAACTGTTATTACAAGTAAAAATACAAAGCCAAGTAAAAGAGAACAGTCAAAGTAATTGACAACAGAGATGTGGGGAGGGATTTTGTTTTGAGAATGATTTGACCCCTTTAACCTCCATATATTCCTTCCTTGCAGACTTGTCTAGAGTTGGAACGGTACCTTCAAAGTGAGCCTTATGTCTCAGCATCTGAGTTTAGATTTGATGGACAGGATGACATCTTGAGTAAGATCATTATGGTCTGTGGGGACAAGGATGAAACTGACAAGAAGAATGCAGGTTTATTGGAAGAGGAGACCCAGGAGAGCCAAAACCTTGAGACCAACAGCTTAAGCTCCGACGCAAGCAGTGAGTCACTGGACAGTTCAGAGGAGCTCTCGCCCACTTTAAATTATGCCTCAAATCCCTTAAGTACTGCTCTGGCAAATTCAGAAACTGTAAACTCTCCGGTTCTGTCCACTCCACCATCGTCTCCAGAGCTAACTAAGGAATCTTCTACGCAGCTGTGGACCAATCTGCAAGCGAGCATTCCAGAGCTGAGTACACCAGTTAAAAGTCGTGGTGGAAATGCTACAAAATCGTTGGAAAAATCTAGTCCTGTAAACGGGGAAGCATCACCTGATGGCAGGAGAAGGATTCATCGGTGTGATTTCAATGGCTGTAGGAAAGTTTACACCAAAAGTTCACATCTAAAAGCACATCAACGTACTCACACAGGTTAGTACACTATTGCATAAGAAAGCAGAAGAGATGAGAACTGATGTAGCAGAAGGACAATAGACCAAATGGTTCCCATCTGTGCCATATAATTCTGCTGTTCTGTGGTTGATGCAAAAAAAGCTGGATGATGTGAATGTGTGCTTTATATGAGCAACAGTTTCTACGCTGGTTAGAGGGAGAAATTATTATTTTGTAAAAACCAAAGAAATGCAGATGTGGTAAATCAGAAACAAAAACTGAACTTGCTGGAAAAGCTCAGGAGGTCTGGCAGCACCTGTGAAGAGAAATCAGATTTAATGTTTTGGGTCCAGTGACACTTCCTCAGAATGATTATTTTGTGTTGAGGGATTTCATTAGATTCTTTTCAGCAATTTCTTTGCTGTAAACTCTGAATTAAATCTGTTTGTTAGATGCCAACCAATTTAAAGCAATGCACAGCTTCCTTAAGAGGGCCTAATCGTGATATTTTATTGTCTTATTTTGTATATGTGTTTAAATGGCAAGAGCCAGTTCAGTAGGAGTACTGCTGAAGTCTTTGACTATCAAGGACCCACGTCTGAATTCCAGCCTCCATTGACATTTAGACTTGGCAGTCTTCTTACTCAGAAGAATGTTGAGCAGCCTGTCAGAGCACTCTTCTGCTGCAGAGTCTTTTAATTGGTTGATGGCTGAGAAAGAATAAAACAGTTGTCATGGCATATCCTTTTGAGCCATCCGTGGATGGGCCATGAGATTTGATTTTCTTCTGGTCCACTCCAATCTGGCCATCACTTTATGCCTGAGACCTGTACAAAAAGGACTACTCTCTGGCAGCAATTGCAACACCCACAATGATTGCAGAGGTGGTGCTTGTTATGGTGTTGCCAAATTATTTGTCGTAGTCATGGATCACCATAGGTTGTGCAGAATGAATAAAATGTGGCAGCTAGGGGATCTAATACCAGGAAAGGAGAACAGGAAAATATTGGCAACGTGTTAGCCATACCACCAAATAAAGTGCCAAATGTCAACTTAAATTTTGGACCAGCTTTCAAGCCATTTGTAGGGTAATGTTGTTTTTTCTCCAAACAGAGTGCTGCTAAAAGGAATGAGAATTCTTTTCTATTGTTTTTATTTACCCCTGGGATGTAGGCATCACTGGCTAGGTCAGCATTTGTTGCCTTTCAGAAGGTTGTGGTAAGCTGCCTTTTTGAATCGCTGCAGTGTGTGTGCTGTAGGTAGACCCACAGTGCCCATAGGGGGGTGGTTCCAGGTTTTTGATCCAACAACGCCCTTAAATCTACTGTTGATCTGATTTGGTAGCCCATTCTCCAGATGCTCCCTGCAATGAGGGGGAGGCAACTTGTGCATCTGATTAAGGACTGGCCCAGTTTTTAAAAATTAGCTGTAGAAGAGTATATTTCCATGTTTCAATTGGATGGAGTGGGAGGGGAGAAATCTTGAGAAACTTCACGGTATGAAAACATTTCTTGAATCATAAGATCATAAGGCACGGGAGTGGAAATTAGGCCATTCAGCCCATCGCGTCTACTCTGCCATTCCATCGTGACTGCTGAATTTCTCAACCCCATTCTCTCACACACCTTTTATCTGTTTATGATCTTTATCTGCTTTGCCACATGGATTGTCTAATATTTCCACAAGCGAATAGTTGACAATGTGTGAACAGAGCACATTTTCCCTGTTCCTTGTTAGTGATTCATATTCTTAGGATCTGACCAACACAGATATACACAGGAATCCAGGCACAATTTGCCTCTGTTCATTTCTGTTTGTTGCATATTCGCAATATCAAGTATTTTTAATTTTGTTCCAAATTCTGGCCAGTATCCAGTGGCAGATTAGGCAGGATTAACTTAATGTTGACATGCTGGAGAGCAATAATAGTAAAAATTTTACCTGTTTGAGCCAATCAAATTATTGTGACTTCTGATAGTGGTGAGGTAGTCATGTACATTCCAAAAAATCTTATTCCTTTTATAAACCTATATGATATTAGATTACTTACAGTGTGGAAACAGGCCCTTCAGCCCAACAAGTCCACACTGACCCGCCAAAGTGCAACCCACCCATACCCCTACATTTATCCCTTTGCCTAACACTACGGGCAATTTAGCATAGCCAATTCACCTGACCGGCACATCTTTGGACTTTGGGGGGAAACCGGAGCACCAGGAGGAAACCCACGCAGACACGGGGAGAATGTGTGAACTCCACACAGTCAGTCGCCTGAGTCGGGAAATGAACCCGGGTCTCTGGCGCTGTGAGGCAGCAGTGCTATCCACTGTGCCACTGCGTCGCCAAAACATCAAAACAAAACATATGGTAAACATCAAAACAGTACAGGTATATTTGTCTGAAAGCTGCCTTTGAACTTAACGTAAACCTAAATTTAGACAATCCATAGAAGGTTAAAAATTGCACAACACCAAGTTATAGTCCAAAAGGTTTATTTGCAAGCACTAGCTTTCGGAGCACCACTCTCTCATCAGGTGAGCAATAACAGTGAAACCAAGTTTCAGAGCTTCAAAATAAAGTAATAATCACTGTTTTGGATTGTGTAATCTCTGTCCAGATGGGAATGTATTTGAGCCAACAATTCTGAATACTTGGAAAAATTGTGACAGATATTAAATGCTCCATTCCCAATTTCTGAGGAAGTTTAGGTGACAGGAAGTTTGAAATGAGGATTATTTAAGATAGCAATACCAAAATAATTATAACATCAGCCTGCACAGTCCCAATGGTTCCAGGCTGATTGATTTTTTTTTCCTGACATAATTTCGTTTCTTGCATATGGGTTTAATTAATGCTTCATTCTTAATATGCAATGCAATTGTCAGCTTTAAAAAATCCATAGCTGATTAAATAAAATACAGATATCTAATTACTTCTCAATGGCTCTCACAGTGCCATAGGAGAACTGCCCTCTGTTTAGCATTTGGAGAAAGGAAAGCTGTCAGTAAATTTGTTGTTGCCAATGCTTCACTATGTTCCTAGCAATCATAAAATGGGCATGCTCATTAACATTCTGTAAATAACTTGAACATCAGGCCTTAAATGTGAATAACATTTTGAATATGATTCCCTACTTGAGCTCTTGAAGTAAAATGTGAAATGGCAAATATAGTGTCAGTTCTCTCTTTGGCTCTCTCCCTCTCTTCAGTTCCCACCCCCTCTCTTTCTCTCTTTTTTTTTCTCCCCCATCTCTCATGTGCTCTCTTCTTCTTTTCTCTCTCTCTTTCCCTCCCCCCCCATCTCTGTCTCTCTTTCTCCCCCCCCCTCCCCCCCCACCTCTTTCTCTGTATCCCCCTTTCTCTACCCCCCCCCTTTTCTCTCCTCCCCCACCTTTCTCTAGTTTCCCTCCCCCCCCCTTTTTTTTTGGATTAGATTAGATTAGATTACCTACGGTGTGGAAACAGGCCCTTTGGCCCAACAAGTTCACACCGACCCTCCAAAGAGAAACCCACCCCCAATGTTTGCCCCTGACTGATCCACGTAACACCATGGGCAATTTAGCATGGTCGATTCACCTGACCTGCACATCTTTGTATGAGCTTCCTCACACAGTCCAGACACGGGGCGAATGTGCAAACTCCACACAGACAGTTGCCCAAGGCGGGAATTTGAACCCAGGTCCTTGGCCCTTTGAGGCAGCAGTGCTAACCACAGAGCCACCATGTCATTTCTCTTGTTTCCCCCCCTTCTCTCATTTCCCCCCCCTTCTCTTGTTTCCCCCTTCTCTTTCTCCCCCCCCTCCCCGTTTCCACCCCCTCTTCTCTTGTCCACCCCCTTTGTCTCGTGTCCCCCCTTTTGTCTCGCCCCCCCCCCATTGTCTCATCCCCCTTCTCTCTCGCCCCCTCCCTTGCTCTCGCCCCTACCCTTTCGTGCCCCTTCTCTCTTCCCTTCCCCATCTGTCGCTTTCTCTCCCCTTCTCTCTGTTTCTTTTTCTTCCCCCTTTTCTTTCTCACCCCTTCTCTCGCTTTTCTCCTCCTTCCCATAATCATCCCTTTTTAAAAAATACTTATTTTGTTTATTGGAAATGATGCCCTTTCTTATTGTGCAGATTCAAAATGTATTCAGTGGTATATTCTGCCTTTATTTTCTCTCCACAGGTGAGAAACCTTACAGGTGTTCATGGGAAGGCTGTGAATGGAGATTTGCACGAAGTGATGAGCTGACGAGGCACTTCAGGAAGCATACAGGGGCAAAACCTTTTAAGTGTGCCCATTGTGACCGGTAAAGGCATATAAACTACTCTGACTCTTTGCACCCCTTCATTAAGGGGCTAAGTTTTGTTGCATAGCACAACAGCGATTTGACACTTTATAACCATCTTTGAGTAGCAGGTTTGCTCAATCTCCTCAGCACCATCACAAACTACGGTTTGTAAATGTCCGAGGTAGCATTGTTGCAGCAAACTTAATCACGTTTTAAATCACACTGCAAAGCTTACAGTAAACAGCGAATGTGGAAGGTTGATCCATTTTAATTGCCAGAATAATTAAAGACTCCTACTGAAAAATGCTATTTTTATTTGAAACTGATTTTCCATTAATTCTGCAATCAAACAGCATTGGTACAGTCTGCCATTGTGTGAAATATGTAGATCTTTTCCTTCGCTGCTGAGGTACCTTCTCAGTGAGAACAACACTAGATGTTGACTCTAACCTCCAGCTCGACCAAATAAGAGATAAAAATGAGACATGTCAGCAACTTTTTATTTGGCTCCATTGAAAGAGAACACCTGATGATTGTAAGGCATATTTCAGGGTAGACTCTGATTTAATTGGAGTGGTAAACAGTCTGAGACTGAAACCTGCATACCTTGAACAATCCTTTTAAAGTAAAACCACAATTCTAAGAATGGAACTGCTATAAGCAGTGGGCGGCACGGTGGCACAGTGGTTAGCACTGCTGCCTTACAGCGCCAGAGACCCGGGTTCAATTCCCGCCTCAAGCGACTGACTGTGTGGAGTTTGCACGATCTCCCCGTGTCTGCGTGGGTTTCCTCCGGGTGCTCTGGTTTCCTCCCACAGTCAAAAGACCTGTAGGTCAGGTGAATTTGCCATGCTAAATTGCCTGTAGTGTTAGGTAAGGGGTAAATGTAGGGGTATGGGTGGGTTGCGCTTCGGCGGGTCAGTGTGGACTTGTTGGGCCGAAGGGCCTGTTTCCACACTGTAATGTAATCTAATCTAATCTCTAACAAGCTGAGCACACCTTGAAACTGAAGCAGGAACAATGGGCTACCTGAAAGAAAAAAGACTTAATCAGGAAAGTGCCGTGCTGAGCTCTTCAGAGTAAAATGTATCAGAGTAAAACGAGGCAAGCTACAAACTAGAGCATAAAAGTTCCACTTTTGCTGACTTGAGGGTA
Source organism: Chiloscyllium punctatum (assembly GCF_047496795.1). Taxonomy (NCBI): domain Eukaryota; kingdom Metazoa; phylum Chordata; class Chondrichthyes; order Orectolobiformes; family Hemiscylliidae; genus Chiloscyllium; species Chiloscyllium punctatum. The sequence continues at coordinate 98,836,136 of NC_092746.1, forward strand.
GTTTCTGAATCTGAACTGATATTCTTAAAGTGACACATTTGAGTTATGTAGGAACATCTACAAGTTTGCATCCATTTTGTTTGATTTCAATTCATTTGCATTTTTAGAAACTATACAATAATAAAATGAGGGTGGTTTGTAATTCTTTTCTTTCTCCTCCTCCTCCTCAGGTGTTTCTCCAGGTCAGATCACTTGGCCCTTCACATGAAGAGACACATCTGAAAGTGTCCAAAGAAAAGGTCGGTTGGCGATTCAGCTTCATAATTGAACTGCCACACAAGGAGGAACGTATGCTCCAGCCAAAGCATGCCATTTTGCACCCTACCCAGTAGCCTCCAGGGCCTTTTTTGTCGGGGTGTTCTCAGAGACTGTTGGTGTGAGTCGCAGCATAGTAACTGTGGTACATGGTGTTTTGGGTACTTTCCCAGATGTGTACACTGGTACCTAAGCGTATGAGTGGCTGCCGAGCCTCTGCTGTGAGCATGTGTACTGAGAACATTGACTGGGTTGACTGTATGATGAGGAACCAATGATTTTTTCTTGTGGTGAGGTAAGATTGCATTAAAGTGGGCTGGATGAGTGTGTGTGAGAGAGAGAGCGAGAGAACGAAAGAGAAAATAGAGAGAGGGACAAACCTGGAGATGGGATAACCGCCAAATGTCTCCATTGATCCATGCCTTAAAGAAGGTGCTGGACGGGAGACTGACCCCTTTCCCGTGTGAGAGGAGCTTTTGGTGTCTGGTGCAGCAGATAAATGTGCAATGTGTCGAGTAGCCTTGTTCACTTGCTACAAAAAAGCTAATTTGTAATCCATTGTATAAGCTGTGTATTAAGGATATAACACAACTATAACTTTCATAATAAATAGAAAGGTGTTGCATGATTCTGGGGATTGTACACTTTTCATTCTTTGTAATTAGGGACTGCAATTTGATTCCAATTATGTGCAGTTTAAAAAAAATCTAGTTGGGCAATTGTTACATAACATAAAGGAAGCCTGGACTCTTTTTTTTTTTTGGTTGGATACCACTATAGCTTAGCAACTGATTTACTTAAGCAGCTAATTTTGGTCTTTGTTTTATTTATGCCTAAGGACTAATTTCTGGTTTCTAAATGTTAATGCACTGTTGACATGAAATAATGGTGCCTTATGAAAGTGACCTTGCTACTCTACTGTAGCAATCTCATGTGGGTCACCAGATAGGGGTATGGGTGACTTGGGCTCCATTAAGGCTCCCTATCACATGATCTTGTACTCTATGCCTCTTTCTGTCTTTGACATGGAAACAATAAAAAAGACTTTTCTTTAATCTTCTGAGTACTAAATGCCAATTTTTGTCTACCCAAGTATTAAATATTCTTTTATTTTTTTATTTTGACTGAATATAATGTATTAAAAAGATCTATTAAAGATGTTTCTTTATTACAAAAAAAGTATATTGATGTGCTGTTAATGGTAACACATTCCTCATACTCCTAGCATAAAAAATGACCATGACAAATTGCTTGGCTGTAAAGCACTGTTAATTCAGAAAAAGCATTTTTGCTTATAACCCTAATGTAGTAAAACAGAAGATTTATAATGGTTAACAATGACATTGGAGAGACTCAAACATGGGATGAATCAGATAAAGTGGCTCACAGGGGCCTTTTGCAAGCACTAATTTCCTTTTGTTAGCCTGCTGATTCGGCACATTAGGTATTGAGCTGTCTAGAGTGCAATATCTTAATTTGACCCATCAGTGGACGGCCTGAGATGGCGTTTTAGCAGACAAGTAAAAACGCAATTGTGAACATGGTCAGAATGCCATTGTATTTCACTGTCGCGAAGGCTAACAGGAGTCACTTACTGAATTTTAATCAACTGCCTTTTTCCTTTGTTAAAAAAATCGCACAAAAAATATCCTTGAACATCAGGAACTGCTGCTGATTAAATTGTCAGACCCACTGGGGTATGGTGGTGGAGAGGAATGCAGTTGGATGGTATAATGTTTACACAAACACATGGTTTTGAGGGCAGAGACATACACACCTTCCCTTCTATGCATTTTTTTATTTGCTAAAACCATATGAGGCAGCTGCTTTTTTTTTTGAAGACAACTTATGGCATTTTGTAAACTCTGCATGTGTATGCTATGCTCTACCTAGTTGTAACAAGCCACTAAGTAAGAATGCCAATGACAGAAAGTACAAAAACTTGAATCGGCTCGTGTTTTTTAATGCAATATATATATATATGCGTATGTATATAATATATATACATTAAAAAAAGTTGAAGTCACTGGAAGAAAAGGTTAGGCCATGTACTATTTTTCTATTAACTTGCCAAGGAGCAGTACTTGTACTGTTCTGTGGATAATGGAGCCTTAATGAAACCATATGACCTTTGGCTTGCGATAAAAATTGTTCTTATTATTGATGTTTCACATTTCTTTTTAAAAGCCCTGTTTATCTCCAAACCTCTTTGTAAAATTTTGTTATTTGAAATCTTTTTACAAGGTTTTATTTGAAATCGTTTTTTGCAAGATTGTTATATTTCTGTATGAATGTATTTTTTATTGTAAAACAAATGGAAAATTCTTATCAGAATCTGTCTCTTTTGTTTCATTTCGTCCCGGCTCGTCTTGAAGTTACTTGAATACCTTAAGCTTTTTCCTTTCTGTTTTTGTTTTAACTTGAGTCCCCATATTAGTGATTGTCACCTCGTCGGTTTACAGATTGCAGCTTGATATTAAAGAAGAGGGTAAGCCGAGTATTCCTGGTGGAGAACTGGTGAAACACTCCAACAGCATGTTCAGTGGGATTATAGGCTGAATGCCTGGTCTGCATCGCGATCCAGTGATTTATTGCTGGTTTTCCTGGTAGATGTTAGGCATGGCTTTAGCAGGAAGTGATAAACAAGTAGTAGACAAGTTGTTCTAACTTGTTATGGCTGTTTATGCCAGTCTCCATTCTCCAAGTGACTCTTTGGAGAACAAGAGGTGTGGGAAAATCCCTATGTTGCACCTGGAGTCAACAGTCTACATTGGAATAGGCCAGGAATTGTGGCATATAAAGCATTGTATTTGCTGAGGGCCACAGATGAAAAGTGATAGAGCTTAAATGGCTTGCACACCAGATTATGAAGGATTGTATCTTGATCCGTTTATATCTGCGATTTCCAGTATAAGGTGAGGAACTCACTTTATGCTAAAGCAGATCTGGCCAGGATGCAGCATTGCCTTAGAAGGCTAATTGTACATACTGATGTTTCAATGATGGCAGAGATTACATTCACTTCTGTGAGATTCTATCGACAGCAATCAGTCTAGATTCAATTGGCTGTGAATTTCATTGCTTCTTACACAGGTCTTCTATAATGCGATGGTTGCGTTCTTGTGTGACACCGAACTAGATAAAATCGTGCTATAAAATAGCACTTAGTGTTGGTGATGCCAACATCTGTCTTAGAAGTTTGCACTTTAGAAACTGTGTCCCCATTTGTCAACACATTTCAGCCAATTCGCATTGACCACATGCACGTTATAGCAGAAGGACCTGTACGGCATTTCAGCAAACTGGTTTTCAGTTCCTACATAATGCAATTATGATAGATTTACAGAGTAATGGGGAGAAAGGACCATGATAATCCATGATGTATTGCTGAGACCAGCAAATCTGGTTTATACCATAAAACGTAGGAGTAGAATTCAGCCCATTGAGCTTGCTCTGCCTTTCAGTTGTCGCTGATATGTCTCTCAACACCATTTTCCTGTTTTCCCCTGTATTCCTTGAACCCCTTACTATTCAAGAGATTCTATCTCTGTCTTAAATGCACTCAATGACCTGGCCTCCACAGCTCTGCAGCAGTGAGTGTCACTGATTTACCATCCTCTCGTGGAAGACATTCCTCCTCTATCTTCTGAAGAGTTGTCTATTCACCCTGAAGTTGTGTCCTTGGGTCCTATACTCTGTTAGTAGTGAAATCAACTTTATCCAGGTTGCTCAGTATGCTATAAGTCAATTAGATTACCCCTTATCCTTCTAAACACCATCAAGTACAGACCCAGAGTCCGCAATTGCTTTTCATGTAATAAGCCTTTTGTCCTCGGGATCGTTCTTATAAACCTGTTTAAATTCTCCTTCGTGGATTGTAGGCTTTGTCCTGTTCTAACACTGAAGTGAAATATTACAGTAGCAAAATGGGTTACTGCTTAGTAACTTTGGCATAAAATTTTCCCCATTTCTAAAATAATCTGAGAAAAATGATTCAAGGGAATATAATACAATATGATGAGAAACACATCTAGAATATTCGCTGTAGCAGAAAAGACTGGGGGGACATTTAATTGAAACATATAAATTTATATAAGAGCTTGATATAAAGTAAAAATATTTCCACTTCAGTGACAAGGGGGCAGAAACTGAATGATTAGCACTCAAATCATAAACTGGCAATTGCTATAAGTGGCTGTTAATCACAACATCCAGGGAAACTGATTCGGTTGTAATTGTTTTGATATATAAATTAAAGGGGAACATTTTGCAGAGTTAGAGGATGGGTCTAAGTAGAAGGCTTCTTCAAAGAGCTGCCAATGTCACAATGAGACAAATGACTGTGATGAAAATAGAATGTGAAAAACCCATGAACCCACCAAGGCACAGTGAAATGAAATAGTGAGTTCCTGTGTTATTTACTGCAGTCGCATCAACAAAATAGTTTCAGTGAGGGAGTCTCTATCTAAAATAGATCAGGAGTTAGGAGATATGTACAACTGCCTCAGTGGTGTAGTCCTAATAATCACTGACCCCAGCGATGTGCTGAGGACCCAAGTTCAAATTACATCAAAACAAATGGTGTCATTTGTGTCTGGGGGAGAAAAAAATCCCTGGAATTCAAAGTTTAATCATGATCATGACAACAATAGTAGTTGTGAAAACCCTGGTTCACTAGTGCTTTTTAGGAAAGGAAATCGGTGATCGCTCCCTGTTTTCGGCTGTGCAATATGGTTAACTCTGAAATCGCCTGGCAAGCCATCGATGCAAGTTATATCAACCAATAAAAAATTCCAAAAAACAAATGAAGTTCACCTATTCACCAGAAATGACAACAGCAAACTCAGAATTAAAATAAAAACAGAAAGAGCTGCAGATGCTGGAAGCAAGAAACAAAAACAGAAATTGCTGGTAAAGCTAAGCAGGTCTGGCAGCATCTGTGGAGAGAAACCAGAGTTAACATTTCGGGTCCAGTGATCCTTCCCTGCAGTGACCTCTTACCAAAAAAAAATTGGGAGACCTGTCTCACTGACAAATTAAACAAGAGCTTGACATAGTCACATGACTGGAATCACACCTCACAATGTTCCAGACATTGCTACCATCTCTGGGTATGTCCTCTTCTACTGACAGAGGTGGCGACACAGTGATAAATTGGGAAGGTATTACCTGGAGTATGAATCTGGATTCCATTATGTTTCTTGCACCAGACATTTTAAAAATGAGCAAAATAACATTCTGCTGATTATCATGTACTAACATTGCCTACACCTCGAGCCCAAGTCCACGTATATCAGTCTAAAGCCGTTACCATTCACTCCCAAGTTCTATCAAGAAAGCACTAGGTACTGCAAAAACTGTGGACTTTGAGAATATTCTGGAAATAGTACTGAAGATGTGTGCTTCAGAACTTGTTAATCTGTCCCAGTACAGCTACAACATAGGGATTTATTATCCCACTATGTCCAGTACACAAACAGTTGAATGAGTGTAGCTCAGTCAATTGCCATCCCGCTAATTATTCTCAATCATCTCTAAAGTGATGGAACAGGTTATTAACAGTTCTACCTAAAAATATTTAGAATTATCTGTTAACAGATGCTCAGATTGGGTTCTGCCAAGGCTACTCAAGTCCTACCATCATTACAGTCCTGGATCAAACTTGGACAAAAGAATGGAATTTCAGGCTAAAAGTAAGGGTGACCGCCCAAGGTGATTAGGAGCCCTCGCAATACTACAGTCAATGGGAATTGGGCGCAGGGGTGTGGGGGTGCGGAGTGGTTGTTTCTGCTGATCGGAGTTGAGCATATAAAAAGGAACATAATATGGTTGTTGGAAGTCAGTATTCCAGGATCTCACTGCAGATGTTCCTCAGGAGAGTTTCCTTGGCTCAACCATCTTCAGTTGTTTTATCAATGACCTTCCCTCTAGTATAAGTTCAGAAGAGGGAATGATCAATAATGCCCGTATAATGTTCAGCACCATTTGTGAGTCCTCAGCTTCTGAGGCAGTCCATGTACAAATGCAGTAAAACCCGAACAATATCTAGGCATATGCTAATGAGCAGCAAGGACCAATTGTGCCGCACAAGTGCCTGTCACCGGCTATTTCAGCAAGAGAGAATCTAATTATGATTGGTAGCAAAAAGCCAAACATATGAATTGTCCAGAGATGGATCTGTTGCCTCTCACTGAGGTGGAAGTACCAGCTTACAGCACCCAACCAATCAGTCCCAGCAATGGCAGTGGTTGCAATGGCCAGAAATGGGAAGCAAAACCAGACAAATGCGGCAGGGATAGGTCTCATGGTGGGAGTGATAGGGAAGGCACACAGAACTAGAGGTTCAGGGACATTGTTCTTTGAAACTTGTGTCATATGTAAATGGTGGTAAAGAAGGCATTTGGTACGTTTGCCTTAATTGCACAGACCACTGCATATAGCAGTTGGAATGTCATGTTGAGATTGTACAGGACATTGGTGAGGCCATTTTTGGAATACTGTGTACAGTTCTGGTTGCCCTTTTATGGAAAGGATATTATTAAATTGGAGAGGATGCAGAAAAGATTTATAAGGATGTTACCGGGACTGGTGGGTTTGAGTTATAAGGATAGACTGGGATTTTTCATGGAGCATAGAAAGTTGAATGGTGGCTTTATGGGGGTTTAGAAAATCATAAATGGTGAATAAGGTGAATAGCAAAGGTATTTTGCCTAGGTAGGGAATTCAAAACTAGAGGGCATAATTCTAAAGTGAGAGAAGAAAGATTTGAAAGGGACCTGAGGGGCAACATTTTCATACAGAGTATGGATTGTATGTGGAATGAACTGACAGAGGAAGTGGTAGATGCAGGTACAGTTACAACATTTAAAAGACATTTGGACAGGTACATAAATAGGGAATATTTAGAGTCCAATGGGACTAGTTTATTTTGGAAAACCTGGCATGAACAAGTTGGATCGAAGCATCTGTTTCCATGCTGTATGACTTGATGACTCTATCAGTGGTGGGAAGATGGATTTAGATGTCTTGATGGAGAGGTAGGAACTAAGGGAGTGTCCATGGATGTCCATGAGTGTCCTTTATAGGGGTGATGAGCAACTGCCCAAAGTGGAAGGGCATTGTTTGTGGGAGGCACCCCTTCCTTGCCAGGTTTCCCCTTAAACCAAGCCTGAAAGCCACCCACCAGTCTCAAAAGTGATTGTAAACAAGGTTCAGCCTTTGAGGATTCAATAATTAGTCCTCAAAGACCTTAATTGGGACAGAGATGGTTGGGCCTTCCTAAGACTTGTCAACTACATGTAAGCTTGCGGAGAGGTCGGAAGTGGATGAGGGACCAGAAGGAAGGTTAACCAGGAAATTTCATGAGAAACAGTCAACCATATTATTTTTCCTTCTGGGTAAATTATTCTAATGTGGCTTCTTATAACGAATTAATGTTCTCCACAATATTTTTAACTAAATAGTAAGGACAACTACAATGCTGTAAATTGAATTTCTGGCCATGCTAATTGGGTATTTAATGCAGAGAGGCAAATGACATACCTCATTAGGATTTTAGAAGACCTCTGCCTTACGTACACCAGCCCACAATAGACAAACTTAAGTAGAAATATTTAAAAATACACAAAAGTTTAGAAAGTCAGTCACCATGGAGAGGGCTCCAACAAATCCCTTCATTCCAAAAAGACCTTTATAACCCTTCTCCAGAAATGAATCCATTAATATAGTTAAATGGTTATAATCCTTTCAGATTGTGTTGCATTGCAAATAGCATGTATCAAAGAAGCTGAGTTTTCTTTCTTGGAATTAACATTCAGAATTATTAAGACTGTTATACTTTCTGCTTTCCGTAATCACACTTTAGTCTCAAAATGTTGTTTGAGCATGTACTGTTGCTCTCCGTGTGACTGTTGCATTGATAAACAGATGCCTTATAACTCAACACATGACGGCAATGTGACAGTGAATATGGTGCCCTGGGATATATATTTACTGAAGAATTAAGCCCCAGTTCATTGCAAATAATATAACAACATTGCAGATCGTCATCAAAATTATCTTCCATCCGAAACTGGGTATGATATTTTCTCTGTTTATAACAATACACATCATTGAATTTCCCAGTTCTAGGAATTACTCAATAATCTGCATTGTCGAGCTTCAGCTGATTCAGGTTAAGTTCATTTGGCTCGCAACTGAAATGTATCAGCAAGCCAACATGGACTTGACCCTGTCCTAGAATGGATCTGGGTGGACACTTGTGATAAATAGAATAATAATGTCCTTTTGACCCTGGTTTGAAATGCTCAGCTTGTTGTATAAGACTGTACTTTGTAACATAAAAGCTGAAGAAGTTCACTCATCTGCAATTAGAACAGACGTCTTAGTCAGCTTTCCAGCACATTGCTGGAAATGATGAAAGGATTCTTGGAAGCAACGCTGGAAGTCCTAGCAGATATACAATGCTGTTTGTTCAACAGTGATTGAACACAAGTTTTGGAGCTGGCAAAATAGTTACATCAAAACTGTGAGAAACCTCTCTTAATTGATCCTGAAAACCCAATTTGAGAGTTTTTAGCAAAATCAAACATTTCATCAGGGTCCGATTTATCTCTTGCTTTAAGAATTAAAAATATTCAAATAATATTTCTCCTTTCGCTTCCACAATTTGCAAGCCCAGTATTTCCTCTTAACTCGGGTTGATATTCTTAAGGTATGATTTGGAGCCGGTGTTGGACTGGGGTGTACAAAGTTAAAAATCACACAACACCAGGTTATAGTCCAACAGGTTTAATTGGAAGCACTAGCTTTCGGAGTGTCGCTCCTTCATCAGATAGATGTGGAGGACTATAAATTCTGTGTCTCACAGTTGTGTACTCCACAACCACCTGATGAAGGAGCAGCACTCAAAAAGCTAGTGCTTCCGATTAAACCTGTTGGACTATAACCTGGTGATGTGTGATTTTTAAATTCTTAAGGTAGATATCCTTTTTCTCTACAGCCTGTAATGTTTGAATACCCATGCTGCAATACTATGGTGTCCTTTGTACTTAATAGTCCAAATTAACTATGCCAGCACCTTACACAGAATATCACCTCTTAAAGAATGTTGCAAAATTGATTGGCTTTTATTACATGGTCAAGATTAGAACGGTGCTGGAAAAGGACAGCAGGTCAGGTAGCATCTGTGGAGCATGAAAATCGGTGTTTCTGGCAAAAGCCCTTCATCAGGATTTCATGACATGGTGCTACCTACCAATATGCTAAGACTGCCCCCAGCTCTGACCCTCCTGCGCACACCCACACAACAGTGGAGTTGTTTTGTCCTATAGCCTAGAGCAATTTAGTTTACACTGCTTTGCAAATGAATTTACTCAACCTAATTAAACCAGTTAAGAAGTGACAACTCCTTTAAAGGGACATATTCACAAAAGTCAAATGTTCAAATTAAGCTGAGAAATTTAAATTAAAAATTGTTAATGGATGGAGATATTAAAACTATAAGGCCATAACAATTAGGAACAGAAATAGGCCGTTCAGTGCCTCAATCCTGTTCCACTATTCAATAAGATCATTGCTGATCTGACATTCCTTACAACCACTTTCCTGCTCTTTCCCCTGAACCATTGGTTCCCCTACTGATCAAGAATCTATCTATCTCAGCCTTAAATACACACAAGGACTTTACCTGACAGCTGTCTGTGGCAAGGAGTTCTAAAGACTTACAATCTTTGAAGAGTTACAAAGTTAAAAATCACACAACAGGTTTATTTGGAAGCACTAGCTTTCGGAGCGCTGTTCCTACATCAGGTGGTTGTTTGAAGACTTAAGACAAGAGTAACTGAATTTTGGTTGAGCTCAACTTTGAAGAGGGTAAAGGATGGCAACCAAGAGTTCGGGTAGTCAAGCCTAAAGGTAATGAAGGCTAGATTGATGATTCCAGCAGCGCATGAAGTGAGACAGATGTAAAATTGGTGACATTACAATGGTGGAGGCACACGGCAGCCTTTGAGATGGCACGAATGTGAGGTCAGAAACTCATCCCAGGATCAGATGTGACAACAGGGCTATGAACAGATTGTTGTCAGGAAGAGAGTGAGTCAACAAATAGAGGACATACTACTAGACAATGTACTTTTGGAAATGCTACCTTGTTGATTAAACGTTCAACTGTAATCTTATTCGCCTTTCTTGAGTATATAAAACAGCTGCAGCAAATCTGATCAAAACAGGAGAGTTCAACTAATAAAAAAGCATAATGTTTCTTTCTTCTATACTTTAAAATCTATATCATTAGTGATGAACTTGAATGAAATATGAAACAAGGTGCAATCCAAGCCTTTGACTGTAGTCTAAAACCGCGTCAGATATTTATATTAACTTGGTGTTAATATAAAGTGCAGTGTGATTTATGATTAATTTATTATCATGTGTACCTAAGTACAATGAAAGCTTTTTTTTACAAGAGGTACAGACAGATTATAGGAAGCAAGGACATACAGATCATAGACTGAAAAAAAAACTAGACAGAAGCATATAAGTTACATTTGCACAGGGCGTGTGCAAGGCAAGATCAACGTTAACAAGATCAGCATTAGTTGAAGTTAGAGAGTTTATTTATCAGTCCAATAATGGCAGGGAAGAAGCTGTCCTTGAACCTGCTGGTGCGTGTGTTCAAGCTTCTGTATCTTCAGCCTGATGGAAGAGGTTGTAGGAGAGCATTACTGAGGTGCAATGGGTTTTTGATGATATTGGCAGCCTTTCTGCAGCAACGAGCCATCCTAATGGAATCCATGGATGGAAGGTTGGCTTCCATGATGGTCTGGGCCATATACACCACTTTCTACAGTTTCCTACTGATCTGGGCAGAGCAGTTGCCATACCAAGCCGATATGCATTGGGGCAGTATGCTTTCAATGGTGCATCTGTATAAGTTGGTGAGGGGACTTGTGGACATGCTGACTTTCCAGAGCCGCCTGAGGAAGAAGAGGTGTTGTTGTGCTTTCTCAACTATCACATCTACATGGAAAGTCCAGGACAGGTTGCCAGTTGATGTCACTCCTGGGAACTTGACGCTGCCCACCCTCTCCACATCAGTTCAGTTGATGTAGATGGGGCCATGTTCTCCTCCCTTCTTGCTGAAGTCAGTGATAAGTTCTTTAGTTTAACCAACATTGAGAGAGAGGTTGTTCTCATTGCACCATGTCACCAAGCCCTCTATCTCCTTTCTATATTTCAACTCATCGTTGTTTGATATCTGTCTTACCATGGTGTGTTGTCGATGTTGAAGTAGAAAGCACTAGAGAAACCTCAGTAGGTCTGGCAGGATCTGTAAAGAGAAAAACAGAGATGATACTTAGAGCTCAATATGACTCTTCTTTGGAACTGAAGCTGTCTACAAAACTGATATGTTTTATGCTTAAAAAAGGGAAGAAGGAGGGGCATGTGGAGCAGATGGGAAAGGTGTCTTTGCGCAAAAGGGAAAAGGATTGCTAATGATAATAGAGATATAGAGAGTATAGATGAAGAGTGGGTGTTAATAGCTGAAAATAGGTCGGCTATGTGGAAGGCATTCCTATTCAAGTAAGGTAATTGGTACATAAAGACTCCTTTCCCATCTCTTCCACATGCTTCTCCTCCCTTTTTTTTTGCAAATTATAAAGCACATCACTTTTCCAGACAGCTTCAGTTCCAAAGAAGAATAATATGGGGTTGGGGGTGGGATGGGGTTTGGTGAGTGTGGGGGCAGGGGGGAGGTGTAGAGGACAGAGATCTTCGTCTGAAGCTGTTGAACTCAAAGCTGGAGACTATAAAGTGCCTAACTGGATAATAAAGTGCTCTTTATTAAGCTTACCTTGAGCCTTACTGGAATACTGCAGCAGGTGTATGACAGAAATGTTAGCATGCTTAACTGTAGGCAGGTCATTCTCTCTTTCAGGCATGGGATGGGCTGTTAAAGAACGAATGTTTCATTTAAAATGAAAATTGCTTCAAACCTTCTCCTAGGCCTCAATTACATTTTGAGATATTAACTGTGGAATTCTATAATTAGTTAATTTTGATGGAATTGCATTGTGTTGCGGCAAGTTCATATTGAATAATGAGTAGTTAGAGATACATTGTGAAGGATTCTGCAATTATTAAATTTCTATAGTGATTTCATTTTTTAAATAATTTTTCTTTTGAGTTTGGTTCTATATTGAAGATTTTTCAATAGTTGAAATTATCTTGTGCAGTTTAATTTTTAACATATTGCTTGAAATAAACTCCTGAGCCTGAATACCATGATAGCTTGACTAGTTCTGGAACACCTGAATAAGAATCTAGCAGACATCCAGATCTCTATTGCTTCTGGCACTTTTGTAGATGGCTTGTCAGGAGTGGAACCTCCGCCCAGCATTCACAAGGTAAGTGACCCTCACACCACAAGATATAGGAGCAGAAATTAGGCCATTCAGCCTGTCAAGTCTGCTCAGCCATTCAATCATGGCTGATAAGTTTCTTGACCCCATTCTTCCACCTTATCCTACTTTTGATCCCCTTGACAATCAAGAACCTATCTATCTCAGTCTTAAATATACTCTATGACCTGGCCTCCACAGCCTTCTGTGGTAATGCATTCCATAGGTGCACCACTGTCTGGTTGAAGAAGTTTCTCCACATCTCCATTCTCAATAGTCTTCCTGTTACTTTTAAGGCTGTGCCTTCATGTCCTAGTTTCTCCTGCTAATAGAAACATCTTCCCAATATTCCAGGCCTTTCAGTATTCTGTAAGTTTTAATTAGATCCACCCCTCATCCATCTAAGCTCCATCTAGTAAGGACCCAGTGTCCTCAAATGTTCCTCATATGTTAAGCCTTTCATTCCTGGGATCATTCTCATGAACCTCCCCTGGACTCACTCGAAGACCAATATATCCTTCCTGCGATACGGGGCCCAAAATTGCTCTAAACTCTAAATGTGGTCTGACCAGAGCCTTATAGAGCCTCAGAAGTACAACCCTGCTTTTATATTCTAGTCTCCATGAAATAAATGGTAATATTGCATTTGCCTTCCTAAATACCATCTCAACCTGCAAGTTTACCTTCAAAGAATGCTGGACTGGGACCCCCAAGTCTCTTTGCACTCCAGATTTCTGAATTTTCACCCCATTTAGAAAGTAGTTTATGCCTCCATTCTTTCTTATCAAAGTGCATGATCTCTCATTTTCTCACATTGTACTCCATCTGCCACTTATTTGCCAACTCTCCTAACCTGTCCAAATCCTTCTGCAGTCTCCCTGACTCCTAAATACTAGCTGTCCCTCCACCTATCTTTGTATCATCTACAAAGTTAACTAAAATGCCCTTAGGTTATTCACCTTAATCATTAATATATAAAGTGAAAAGTTGTGGTTCCAACACTGAACTTGGTGAAACACCACTTTAGTCTCTGGCTGCCATCCTGAGAAAGATCCTTTTATCCCCACTCTCTGCTTCCTGCCCGATAGCCAAGCTTCTATCCATGATAGTACCTTGCCTCCAACACCATGGGCTTTTATCTTACAGCAGCTTCCTATGCAGCACCTTGTCAAAGGTCTTCTGGAAGTCCAAGTAGATACCATTCATTGGCTCTCCTTTGTCTAACCTGCTCGGTTATCTCCTCATAGAATTCTAACAAATTGTCAGGTATGACCTCCCCTTAATGAAACCAAGCTGACTTTACCTTACTTTACTATACACTTTCAAATATTCAGAAATCTCATCCTTCACAATGGACTCCAAAATCTTACCCATGACCAAGGTCAGCTTAATCAACCTGTAATTTCCTATCTTTTGCCGTACTCCTTTTTAAACAGAAGGATTTCAGTCCTCTGGGACACTCCCTGATTCCAGTGATACCTGAATGATCACCACTAATGCCTCTACTATGTCTTCAGCGATCTCCTTCAGAACTCTGGGATACAGTCCAAAGTTATGTGATTTCTCTTTTGCTTTTATGCTGTCCCTGACTTCCCTGGTTAGCCATGGTTTCCTTGTTCTCCCTGTACCATGCTTCTTTTTCCTCGGGACGAATCTTTGTTGTGTCTCCTGAATTACACTCAGAAACTCCTGCCATCGTTGTTCTACTGTCTTTCCTGCTCGGTTCCTCCCCCAGGCAATTCTGCCCAGCTCCTCCTTCATGCCTCTGTCGTGGCCTTTAATCAGCTGTAATACTGTTACTTTTGATTCCAGCTTCTACCTCTTATATTGCAGTGTAAATTCTACCATGTCATGGTCACTGCCTCCTAAGACTTTCTCCACCTTAAGCTCCCTTATCCAGACTGCCTCATTGCACATTACTAAATCCAGAAATGCCTGTTCCACACTGGGCACCACCTTAATCTGTTCCAAAAAGCCAGCTTGGAGACATTCCACAAATTCCTTTTCTTGCAATCCTCTACCAACCTAATTTCCCAGCCCACCTGCATATTGAAATCCCCCATGATCAGTGTAACTTTATCTTTCTTACAAACCTTTTCTATCTCCTGGTATATATTATGCCCAACAGCCTGCCTACTGTTTGGAGGTCTGTACATAACTCCCATTATGGTTTTCTTACCTTTGCAATTCCTCAACTCTACCCACACAGATTCTACACCAACTGACCCTACTTCGTTTATTGCTATCAACTTCATTTCATTTTTTACTAACAAGGAAACCCCATCCCTTCTGCCCACCTGCCTGTCTTTTTGATAGGATGTCTATGCTTAGATATTTAACTCCCATACCTGCCAAATTCAAGCTGTGCCACAAGCTCATTTACCTTATATTATACACTGCAAGCATTCAGAATTATCACCTTCAGTCCTGTATTGACTTCTTTTCATTGTTATCCCTTTGTCCAATGTCATCAAGTCATAGAGATGTACAGCACAGAAATAGATTAGACTAGATTACTTACAGTGTGGAGACGGGCCCTTCGGTCCAACAAGTCCACACCAACCCTCCGAAGAGCAACCCACCCAGATTCATTCCCCTACACTTACCCCTTCACCTTAAACTACGGGCAATTCAGCATGGCCAATTCACCTAATCTGCCCATTTTTGGACTGTGGGAGGAAACCGGAGCACCCAGAGGGAACCCATGCAGGCACAGGGAGAACATGCAAACTCCATGTTCCTGGTGGGAATTGAACCCAGGTCTCTGGCTCTGTGATGCAGCAGTGCTATCCACTGTGCCACGGTGTCACCCAGATATCCCAACTCAATCTAGTCCCACATGCAAACACCTGGCCCATATCCCTCCAAACCCTTCCTATTCATATACCCATCCAAATGCCTCTTAAATATTGTAATTGTACCAGGCTTCAACAGTTCCCCTGGCAGCTCATTCCATACTCATAGAACCCTCTGCATGAAAAAGTTGCCCCTTAGGTCTTTTTTATATCTTTTCCCTCTCACCGTAAACCTATGCCCTCTAGTTCTGGACTCTCCCACCCCAGGGAAAAGACCTTGTGTATGTACTGTATCCATACCCCTCGTGATTTTATAAACCTCTATAAGATCAACCCTCAGCCTCCGACACTCCAGGGAAAACAGCCGCAGCCTATTCAACTCCTCCCTAAAGCTCAAATCTCCAGCATGGCAACATCTTTGTAAATCTTTTCTGAACCCTTTTCAAGTTTCACAACATCCTTCCAATAGGAAGGAGACCAGAATTGTATGCAATATTCCAAAAGTGGCCTAACCAATGTCCTGTACAGCTGCAACATGACCTCCAAACTCCTGTACTCAATGCTCTGATGAATAAAGGAAAGCATCCCAAATGCCTTGTGCTTGAATTTAGATTCCTAACCCTTTCCAAATACTTTGACCTGTTTTGCGTTCTGGAGACTTTAGTAGCCTCTTCTGAGTTCTCCTTTGTTTTCATTTCTTTCACACCTTTTCCATGCAGTTGAATCCACCCTCACAGATGTTAACCTGCTGCTTTGTTTCCCATTGGTCGTTATACTTCTTAGAGTTTTACCCTTCCCTTCCCCCTAACTTTCTAGATTAAAGTGCTGATGATCACTCTAATTACCCTTTGCCCTAGAACATTGGTCCCAGCTCAGTTCATTTGGAGACCATCTTAGCAGTACAGATCCCTCCTGTTCTAATACTGATGCCAGTGCCCTATGAAATTGAACCTCTCTTGGCTGTACTATTCCTTTAGCCAAGTGTTTACTTTACTTGTTCTCACTTCCTTTTTCCAAATTGCATGTAGCCCAGTTTGGAATCAGAAATTATAACCCTGGAGGACCTGTTCTTTAGTTCCTTGTTCCCCAAACAGGCCCTCTTTCCTCATCTTGCCTCTGTTTGTCCTGACCTCTCCCTCCTGCTCCAATATCCTTTCAGGCCAGTCAGAAATGTCCCTCACCGTGGCACTGGGCAGACAACACACTATGCGGGACTCTCAATCGTGCTTGCCAAGGATGCTATCTATCTATGGCAGGAGGACCATCAAGTGAGGAAGCACCTTGCACAGAGTTGTCACTTCCTTCGTCTTTTCAGACCAGACTAAGTAATAAAGACTGAAATAACTCCACAGAGGGTGGTATCCCATCACCAATTTACTCTTTATTTACTCATGAACAGTCATCGACTATGATTCTGCCGAATGCAGAATCAGACAACAGAGCTGAAAATGTGTTGCTGGAAAAGCGCAGCAGGTCAGGCAGCATCCAAGGAGCAGGAGAATCGCGTTTCGGGCATGAGCCCTTCTTCAGGAATGAGGAAAGTGTGTCCAGCAGGCTAAGATAAAAGGTAGGGAGGAGGGACTTGGGGGAGAGGTGTTGGAAATGCGATAGGTGGAAGAAGGTTAAGGTGAGGGTGATAGGCCGGAGTGGGGGTGGGGGCGGAGAGGTTGGGAAGAAGATTGCAGGTTAGGAAGGTGGTGCTGAGTTCGAGGGTTGGGACTGAGACAAGGTGGGGGGAGGGGAAATGAGGAAACTGGAGAAATCTGAGTTCATCCCTTGTGGTTGGAGGGTTCCTAAGCGGAAGATGAGGCGCACTTCCTCCAACTGTTGTGTTGCTGTGGTCTGGTGATGGAGGAGTCCAAGGACCTGCATGTCCTTGGTGGAGTGGGAGAGGGAGTTGAAGTGTTGAGCCACTTCCGATATGGCTAGGAAGAACTGTTTGTTTAGTGTATGGATTCTTCTGTGGATGAAGAACAGTAGAGGTCCTTTGCAGGTCTGTGTGAGTGTTGTCCTGAGCTGGGATCCTTCGCTCCACGCTTGCAGCCATGCGCCGCTACCTACATTCCCTACAATTAGACCAACCCCAGCTCAGGACAACACTCTCAGACCTGCAAAGGACCTCTACTGTTCTTCATCCACAGAAGAATCTATACACTAAACAAACAGTTCTTCCTCGCCATATTGGAAATTAAAGACTGTAAGTACCAAAAACTTTCATGTACTTACCCCCACACTCTGGGTTCCTCAACTGTTCCAGAACCTTCCATTGGCCTCCGAAATCACTCGGGCGCCATTAACCATGCGGCCGCTGCACCGCCCGCAGCAGCAACTGCCGCCTGCGAACCATGACATCACTTCTGCTCCCACTGACCTCGCAGCCTCCACGATCGCCGCCCAGACAACCGCCTCCACAATTGCCAGGAAGACCATCACCGACAGATTCGCAGCTTCCGCGGGGTTCCACGGCTATCGGAAAAAAAACACTGTTTCTGTCGTCTACTTGCGGAATGTTTCAGAGAACACCTCTGGGACACCTGGACCAACCAACCCAACCACCCCGTGGCTCAACACTTCAACTCCCCCTCTCACTCCACCAAGGACATGCAGGTCCTTGGACTTCTCCATCGCCAGACCACAGCAACACGACGGCTGGAGGAAGAGCGCCTCATCTTCCATCTAGGAAGCCTCCAACCACAAGGAATGAACTCAGATTT
Organism: Chiloscyllium punctatum; assembly: GCF_047496795.1. NCBI lineage: Eukaryota > Metazoa > Chordata > Chondrichthyes > Orectolobiformes > Hemiscylliidae > Chiloscyllium > Chiloscyllium punctatum. The sequence goes on from NC_092746.1 coordinate 98,854,301, forward strand.
CTCCAGTTTCCTCATTTTCCCCTCCTCCCACCTTGTCTCAGTCCCAACCCTCGAACTCAGCACCACCTTCCTAACCTGCAATCTTCTTCCTGACCCCTCCACCCCCACCCCCACCCCCACTCTGGCCTATCACCCTCACCTTAATCTCCTTCCACCAATAGCATTTCCAACGCCCCTTCCCCAAGTCCCTCCTCCCTACCTTTTATCTTAGCCTGCTGGACACATTTTCCTCATTCCTGAAGAAGGGCTCATGCCCGAAACATCGACTCTCCTACTCCTTGGATGCTGCCTGACCTGCTGCGCTTTTCCAGCAATACATTTTCAGCTCTGATCTCCAGCATCTGCAGTCCTCACTTTCTCCTCAGACAACAGAGTGTGAATATCTCGGATGTTCCACTTTTTATATGTCAGCTAGGGCTGCCTGTTTCAAACAGGTTAACAGCCCCAGTCAGGGAACTTTATTATGTCCAGCTAACTGACCTCATTACAATCATTACAGAAACCAGGAAGTTGAGTTTAATGAGGGATTTTTAAAATTCATTCACAAGATATGTGCATCACTGGCCAGGCCATTTATTAATCCATCTTTAATTACCCAGAGGATCGTTAAGAGTTAACAGCATTGCTGTTGGACTGGAGTCACATGTAAGTCAGAGCAGCTAAGGATGTCAGTTTGGTTCCCTAAAGGGTACTGGTGAACCAGATGGGTTTCTCTGACAATCAGCATTGTTTTCATGGTCATGATCAAACTCTTAATTCCATATTTTTACTGCATTCAGTTTCCACTGTCTGCCATGGCACGATTTAAACCCAAATCCACAGAAGATTACCTGGGTTTCTGGATTAATCATTTTAGTACCCCTAGGCCATCACCTCCCCAAACACAACATGGCTGATTTTAGGTCTTATTAAGGAAAAATCATTGAATGACAGAATCAACGAATCTTGAAGCTGACTTTGCTGACTTATTTTTGAATCAGCTCTATTCCCTATCTGTTTCCATGTGGCCCTGCAATGTGATTAATATTTAAGTTTATATCTCATTCAAATTTCAAGTTTGCTTCTAAATCTGCTTCTATCATTCCTACAGATGGCACTTTCTAGATCATAGAAACTTGCCGTATAAACTAATTCCTCCTCATCTCCCTCCTCGTTCTTTGCCATGTGTATGACCATGGAGGACGAGTTCTAGTGAAAGAAATAGATGATGAATACTCTGAGTATTTTTAAATCATTACTAAAAAAGCAGCACACCAAGATAGGTCAGCAACAAACAAAGCATTTTGTCTTGCACTCATCAGGGCTGAGACACAAGACATTTAATTTTGTAACAGTATTTTGATTGGTTGGACATTAGCTGACCTGAAAATAAGGCAGGAATTGCCAACTGTCACAGTTAACTGATTAAATTCAAACCATGCAAGACACCTGATTGGTCAGGGCATGACCATTAAGATGCAGCAGGGATCGGCTGTATCTGTAGCAATTTCCTCAGTGAAAAACATGTAATGTCTGGAAATTAAACAAAATAAACCAAAAACTGCAAACGCAGAAGAGTCAGAAGAAGGGACACTGGATTCTGCTTTGTCTTCACAGATGCTGCTAGATCTGCTGAGTCTCTCCAGCAATTTCTGATAATGTGTAGGTATATTCTTATTAACCACAAATGTGTTGAAATGCAACCTCTACAACGTGCAAATGAATCATACTGCAAGTGATAAAGTTCAGTCTGGCTGTCTGCGTTCAAAATCAATAAATTTGCTGCCTACAAACTGGGTCATGTGATCTTTCTCGAAAGTGTTGCAGACTAAATGATTTCAGTCAAGCAAATAGTGTTCTTCACAAATGCAGTATTTTTGCTGCTATAGCCAATGCCCTCTGTTTTCTCAGTGTTCTCTTTAAAAAGTTCAAAATGTATATGTCCAGTCAATGACATTATAAATTAATATTTTACATAACTTTGTAACAATTATGACAGATAATCATTCCTACAACATCTCCATGCCAACTACAGACCAACCAATCAGCATTCTCTTTTCATGTTGCAAAACTGAAGTTTCCTCTCTGAATCTAGTTTTCTTGCATTTTCAGCCCTGATGAATACGAGATGCTAAGTTTCACATTCATGTCTCTTTTTAGTAATTCATACTTTAAAATCAATATGAACTTTATTGTCTGTGACTGGCTGGATTTACGCATCAGATGTTTGCAAGGGGACTAATGAGAAAACATCCCATTCAAAGATTTCCTAATACCAGTTTTCCAAGCTATTGACATGAGAAATGGCGTCTATATAGTCCAATTAAAAAAAAGATACCCACACCCTTCACCATTTCAACTGATCCCACAGAATACAATGGGGTCATCTCTGATTTTCATTTAAGTCATGCCTTGCGGATTTTTGGAGTGCTTCTATCTTTCTCTTCCAGGTCGCTTCTGTGCTGTAAATAGCACAAACTGATCAGGAAAGAATCCTCAATCTGTTTTCCTACTTCTCTACAGAAAATAGAAGCTTTTATCTTGTTCATTTTGAGTTTCTCATAACATCACGTCTAAGGTTAGAAGCTTAGTGAGGTAGAAGCACAGAATTCTTTACACCAAATTGCACCACGGCTCTAAGACTATTACTTCCCCCAAAATTTCTGTCTTAAATAATATCTAACAGTGGTCTAATGGTTAATTTGTTCAGTAATGGTTGTGCACTTTCAGCATTTCAAAAGATATATTAAAGAGCATTCTGTGCTCTCATTTCAGACTATAATTCAATGTATCGTATATTATAGCTGTCTACTTAGCAGTATCTTCACCACTCCAAAGTCAGACCAAGTACAAAGAGGCGACTGGCTGGATGATTTTAAATTCATGGAAGTGACCTAAAATTGTCAAGGAGATTGGTTGGAAAGGAAGGCCACATTAAATGAGTGCATAACACACATGAATCAAACTTTCTCCACAATCTACAAACATGACAATCTGCACAAAAGTGCAGCTACAGGGTTTCCAATATTATATTGTTGAGAAAATAAACAAGAGCTGTGCTCTGGTTGGGAAACGAAGGATTTCATTGTTTAGAAAGGAGAAATTGGATGAACATATGAAGTACAAGCAGAATTACATTTTCCAAGTTGTCCCATCATATTCCTGTTAACAGGGTTTCTTCAATTCATTGCTCTTGCTAAATAATAGGAAGGATAAATGCACTACTGACTGGAAACATTTGAATTCATGCCATTGAAGTAGACTGACAGCAGCATTAATCCAAGCACTGCATGCTTTAAATGTAAACGACCCTGCACTCTCAGTTGTGATGCTGTGCTTGTAGCCTCCCTTGCTTTTGCCAGCTGCTTTTATCATGATATCATTTAATTATATCAAATATAGAGCTCTCCTGTTGGATTAGCTGATGCAGGTACTGCTTTTGGTGGTACCAAACCTTACGGAGTCTGATAGGTGTTTTGTGGATGATAGTTGTCAGGGTACCAGCTGGGCAATGAAATGAATGTGAGGGCACTGAGCTAAGGATCAAGTGGAAAAATAGGACTAGCCTATCACATTGCTGTGATTTCTGTCAGAAGGTATCTCTTTGTAGCAATTAACTTCTTCTGCTGAACCTCACCCACTTCCAGCCACTGCCTTGATTAGGCCGAGGAAAGCTTAGGAATGGCCTTTCTGTCCTATTTCTAATTGAGGTCCTAAAGGAAACAATCAAGGCTGACCTAAAAGGCCTCATCTTGCTGCTGCTAATTTTCATGCAGCGGTGGATGGGGGAAGCACCATATGGGAAAGTCCAAGAAACAACCACATTGGGATTGGTTGTGGGATTCCACGGTTTAGGTCCTCTTGTAAAGTTCTAAGCAAAAGACTCAACTTCAAGAAGAGGAGACAAACCATGGCTTCGCTGCCAGACGTTTCCACCCCTCCCCACCGATCTCCACGATCCTCCTGCCATCATTGCTCATCAGTGATCTGGAGCCAAGGCAATTCTGGGTGGGTGCAGTACTGGCAGCAGCCACCACAACCATGACAGTGCTGTTGAGCAATACATAGGTCACAGCTTCTGAATGACTGGCAGCTCTTGGAATGGAGGCACCGCAGAAGGTGTATTGGCATTTGATAATACAGTGGGCCTTTCGGAAAGAAGGAAACACAATGGTCCAGCCTGCTGGAGACACTCTTACCACTTTCACAAAATGCTGCCCAATGTATGAATTTCAAGAGAGTTTAGCTATGATGTCTTAATGCTTGATGAGCATGTAGGTGTCCACCAACTGAGTTTGCATGCAAAGAATAGTAAGTAACCAAGGTCTGTGGATATCTACAGAAAGATTTGCATTTATGTAGTGGTTTTTATGACCACCGGCAGTCTCAAAGTGCTTCAGAGTGGATTACTACAAGGATCGATTTTGGGGCCTCAACTCTTTACAATCTGCATGAAAAATTTGGATGAGGGAATCAAATGTATGAATTGAATTGAATTGAATTTATTGTCACATGTACCGACGCACAGTGAAAAGCTTTTGCTTGCAAGCAATACAGGCAGATTACACAGTTAAGTAGCATAGGTAAGTAAATAATAGGTAAACAACGGCAAAAACAAAAAACACAGGTACAGCTGAATGTTAAGAGTTTGTGAGTCCATTCAGTATTCTAACAACAGTAGGGCAGAGACTGTTACAAAACCGGCTGGTACGTGTGTTCAGGCTTCTGTACCTTCTCCCCGATGGTAGAGGTTATAGAAAAACATTGCCAGGATGGGATGGATCTTTGAGAATGCTGGCAGCCTTTCCTTGACAGTGGGCCTGGTAGATGGATTCTACAGATGGGAGGTTGGCCTTTGTGATTGTCCAGGCTGAGTTCACCACTCTGTAACTGTATCCAGTCTTGAATGGTACAGTTGTCATACCAGGTAGTGATACATCCAGACAGAATGCGCTTAATGGCACAGCTATAAACGTTGGCAAGGGTATCTGCCATCATGCCCACATTTCCTTAGCTGCCTGAGGAAGAAGAGACATTGTTGGGCCTTTGTAACCAGTATGTCCACATGAAGTATGTTGTGGATGACCACTCCCAAGAGCTTGACACTCTCCACTCGTTCCACCTTTGTGCTGTTAATGCATGGGGGGGGGGGGGGGGGGGGGCATGAGTAACATCCCGTCAAAAGTCAATAACGAGTCCCTTGGTTTTGCCAGCATTGAGAGCTAGGTTGTTCTCAGTGCACCTTTTTCCAGGTCTTCCACCTCCCTTCTGTAGTCTGTTTCATTGCCATCTACGATTCAACCGACTGTGGTGATGTTATCAGCAAACTTGTAAACAGCATTTGGTATTTGGTATTTGACGATGCAGTCATGGGTATACAGTGAGTACAGTAGGGGGCTGAGTACGCACCCCGGTGTTGAGTGCTAGTGAGGATGAAATTTTGTCCCCAATCTTCACTGATTGTGGCCTGTGGGTCAGGAAACTGAGGATCCAGTTGCAGAGAGGGGGGCTTAGTCTGAGATCACTAAGTTTAGTGAACAGTCTCAAGGAGATAATGGTGTTGAAGGCTGAACTGTAGTCAATGAGTAGGATTCTTACATAGCTGTTCTTGGTGTTAAGACGCTCTAGGGAGATGCGAAGGGCAAGTGATATGGCATCAGACGTGGATCTGTTGGTCTTATTGGCAAATGGGTCAAGAGTAGTGGGGAGGCTGGAGTTGATTAATGCCATGACCAGCTTTTAAAATCACTTCATGACCACCGAAGTTAGGGTCTCTGGGCAGTGGTCACTGAGACATGCTGCATGAGCCTTCTTAGGCACATGGATGATGTTGGCCCTCTTGAAACAGGCAGGGACAGTGGCCTGCTCCAGGGAGAGGTTGAAGATAGTAGCAAATTTCTCCAATGATACCAATGTTGGTAAGAAGGTAAGCTGGCAAGAGGAGATGAAGAGTCTACAAAGGGATATAGGAAGGTTAGGTGACAGGGCAGAAATTTGGCAGATGAAATGTAATGTGGGAAAATCTGAAATTATCTACTTTGCCAGGAAGAATAGAAAAGCTGTATACAATTTGAATGGGAAGAGATTGCTGAATCTTAATGTGCAGAAGGATCTGAGTATCCTAGTGCCTGATTGTCAGAAACCCTACATTGATACAGCAACTAATGAGGAAGGCAAATTGAATGCCATTTATTGCATAGGGAATGGAGTATACAAGTAGTGGAACTGTATTGCAGTTGTACAAGACACTGGTGAGACCTCATCTGGACCACTGTCTACATTCCTGGGCTCTTCGAAAAAGGTTTTACATAGACTAAAAGCAGTTCAGACAAGGTTCACTTGACTTATGACTGGGATGAAGGGCTAATCTTAGAGTTGAATAGGTTGGGTCGACATCAATTATATTTATAAGAAAGAAGATGATTTCATTGAATCATAAGATTCAGAGAAGAAAAGGATGGATACTAGGAAGATGAAAGGGGAGACTAGAAATAGGAGACACTGTATAGAATTTTAAAAATCTTAGTTTTAAGATAGGTGAGGAAAACTTATTTTCCCAAGGGCCATTGGTGTATCGAATTCTCTTCTCCAGAAAACAGTGGAGGCTGGGTCATTGAATTCATTCAAGGTAGACTCTTTCAGAAACATTAACTGATACAAAATCTTTCACTAACTTATCTGTTAAAATTTAAGTTAATGCTTCTGAAAGGGTTAATGTTTATGTTACATTGACTGCATCCAATTCACTATTGTCACACACATTCTGTACTTGGAGATAAATAATTCTACTCTAACATTTGGAGAAAGCAGACATATCTGTCGCAGCTCCCTAAGGTCCTAGTAATTATGGTCTTAAGGCTCTCTGCTTCTTCCTTGAAAGGAGGCCTCTACCATCACCATTCACCACAACCCTCCTCCGCCTGACTGAGCAAGTCCTTACTTTGAAGAAATTTGCTTTAACTCCTCTCACTTTCTTCAGGTCAAAGGTACCCACTTGGGCCCCAATTATGCCTGTCCCTTTGTTGGGTACATGTAAAATTCCTTGTTGCAGTCCAACTCTGGACCCTTGTACAACTTTTTTTCTGGTACATTGATGACATCATTGAGGCTGCTTCCCTCTCTCATCTGGATATGGAAAAGTTTCCACTCGGCTTCGCTTTCACCTGACCTTTCTCTGACTCCTCCCTTCTCTTCCTCAACATATGCTTCCAGTTCTGGCAATAGACTAGCCACCGAAATCCATTACAAACCCAGTGGACTATATGATTAGATTAGATTAGATTAGATTAGATTTCCTACAGAGTGGAAACAGGCCCTTCAGCCCAGCAAGTGCATACCGACCCTCCGAAGGTTAACCCAACCAGATCCATTTTCCTCTGACTAATGCACCTAACCTATGGGCAATTTAGCATGGCCAATTCACCTGACCTGCACATCTTTGGATTGTGGGAGGAACTGGAGCACCTGGAGGAAACCCACGCAGACATGGTGAGAATGTGCAAACTCCACACAGACAGTCGCCCGAGGCTGGAATTGAACCTGGGACCCAGGTGCTGTGAGGTAGCAGTACTAACTTCACACCTTGCTTACTGGAAAGACTCCATTCCATCCTCCCAGTTTCTCCATCTACATTGCAGCTGTTCTCATGATGCCACCTTCTGTGGGGTGGGCAGTGGGTGGGGAGGTAAAGGATATGTGTTGGGGTGTGAGACTTCTCAAAATTGTCTCCCTTTTTTCCTGAAATCAAGGATTCCCCACGAATGTAGTTGAGAGGGCCGTCAGCCGTGTCCAATCCATTCCCTGCACTTCTGCCTTCACCTCTTTCCTTCCTCCCACAGTGAAAGGGTCCCCCGATTCTCACGTTCCACCCAATAGCCTCCCCATCCACAGGATCATAAGCTGCCTTTTTCATCAACTGCTAGTGGGAAGCCACCACCAGACACCTCCCCTCCTTGCCAACAAGCCTTACAGATATTTTATTTAAAACAACATACGTGAATAAAAAATGCAAGCTCAAAGAACAACTGATATAAAATAACATTAAAATGACAGGAATTTACAATATTAAGACTAATCAGTGAATGGAAAATGGTGTTAAGATTTGCGAGCAGATTCAAAGTCACCAGAGGAGAACCACACGAAACTTGTCTTTGTGGAGTTGAAAGTTACTGTCTCACTCAATACCGAATTGCCCCAAGGAGCACAGTTATAAAGCTGCAGAAAAGGAGGAGGTTACAATGTATGAAGTCCTTAACATGACAGAGCAATCTCTTTTAGAAAAGATAATATAGCCATTCACAGTGAAAATGTTTGATCCCAGTGATCTGGGTATCATAGAACTTGGTCACGTAGTGGACATCCAGTTACACTAAGAACTTATCACACCCTTTCCAATACAGTTACAATACTGGTGGAACAGCAATATGGAAAATTGCTCAGGAATGTCCCATACACAAAAAGCTGGACAAATCCAACACAGATAATCACCATCCCATCAGTGTACACTCAATCATAAGTGAAGTCATGAAGACGTAAAGCACGGAAATAAATCCTTCGGTCCAACTCGTCCATGCTAACTAGATATCTTAAATAAGATAAAAACAAGGACTGCAGATGCTGGAAACCAGAGTCTAGATTTGAGCGGTGCTGGAAAAAAAGCACAGCAGGTCAGACAGCATCCGAGGAGCAGGAAAATTGATGTTTCGGGCAAAAGCCCTTAATCAGGAATAGAGGCAGAGTGCTTGCAGAGATAAATGAGAGGGGAGTGGGGGCGGGGACAAAGTAGCATAGAGTACAATAGGTGAATGGGGGTGGGGATGGAGGTGATAGGTCAGAGAGGAGGGTGGGGGAAGGTAGCAAAGTGTACAATGGGTGAATTGGGGTGGGGATGAAGGTGATAGGTCAGATAGGAAGGTGGAGTGGATAGGTGGAAAGGAAGATAGGCAGGTAGGACAGGTCATGGGGACAGTGCTGAGCTGGAAGGTTGGAACTGGGGTGAGTTGGGGGAAGGGGAAATGAGGAAATTGGTGAAGTCCACATTGATGCCCTGGGGTTGAAGTGTTCTGAGGTGGAAGATGAGGCATTCTTCCTCCAGGCATCTGGTGGTGAGGGAGCGGTGGTGGAGGAGGCCCAGGACTTGCTTTCCCACATGGTTAAAGATGCCGTCCAATGCGTCTCATCCACATCTCTCACCTCCGGCTTCAAACCCCACTCCTCCAACCGTAACAAGGACAGAACCCCCCGTTGCTCACCTTCCACCCTACCAACCTTTGCATAAACCACATCATTTGACGACATTTCCACCACCTCCAAACAGATCCCACCACCAGGGATATATTTCCCTCCCCACCCATTTCCGCTTTCCGCAAAGACCATTCCCTCCGTGACTACCTGCTCAGGTCCACAGCCCCCAATAACCCACCCTCCCTTCCAGGCACCCTCCCCTGCCACCACAGAAATTGTAAAACCTGTGCCCACACTTCCTCCCTCACTTCCATCCAAGGCCCCAAAGGAGTCTTCCACATGCATCAAAGTTTTACCTGCACATGCACCAATATCATTTATTGTATCCGTTGCTCTCGATGCGGTCTCCTCTACATTGGGAAGACTGGATGCCTCCTAGCAGAGCGCTTTAGGGAACATCTCCGGGACACCCGCACCAATCAACCACACCGCCCCGTGGCCCAACATTTCAACTCCCCCTCCCACTCGCCCAGGACATGCAGGTCCTGGGCCTCCTCCACTGCCGCTCCCCCACCACCCGACGCCTCATCTTCCGCCTCGGAACACTTCAACCCCAGGGCATCAATGTGGACTTCACCAGTTTCCTCATTTCCCCTCCCCCCACCTTACCCCAGTTCCAACCTTCCAGCTCAGCACTGTCCTCATGACCTGTCCTACCTGTCTATCTTCCTTTCCACCTATCCACTCCACCCTCCTCTCTGACCTATCACCTCCATCCCCACCCCCATTCATCTATCGTACTCTATGCTACTTTCTCCTCACCCCCACTCCCCTCTCATTTATCTCTGCAGTCACCCTGCCTCTATTCCTGATGAAGGGCTTTGCCTGAAATGTCGATTTTCCTGCTCCTCGGATGCTGCCTGATCTGCTGTCCTTTTCCAGCACCACTCTGATCTAAACTCTGGTTTCCAGCATAGAACATAGAACATTACAGCGTAGTACAGGCCCTTCGGCCCTCGATGTTGCGCCGATCAAAGCACACCTAACCTACACTAAGCCACTATCCTGCATATACCTATCCAATGCCCGCTTAAATACCCATAAAGAGGGAGAGTCCACTACTGCTACTGGCAGGGCATTCCATGAACTTACGACTCGCTGAGTGAAGAACCTACCCCTAACATCTGTCCTATATCTACCCCCCCCTTAATTTAAAGCTATGCCCCCTTGTAATAGCTGACTCCATACGTGGAAAAAGGTTCTCACTGTCAACCCTATCTAACCCCCTAATCATCTTGTACACCTCTATCAAGTCACCCCTAAACCTTCTTTTCTCCAATGAAAACAACTCCAAGTGCCTCAGCCTTTCCTCATAGGATCTTCCTACCATACCAGGCAACATCCTGGTAAACTTCCTCTGCACCCGTTCCAGTGCCTCCACATCCTTCCTATAGTATGGCGACCAAAACTGCACACAATATTCCAGATGCGGCCGCACCGCATCTGCAGTCCTCACTTTTGGCATAGGTTTATGGTGAGAGGGGAAAGATATAAAAGGAACCTGAGGGACAACACTTTCATGCAGAGGGTGGTTCGTGTATAGAATGAGCTGCCAGAGGAAGTGGTGGAGTTTGGTACAATTACAACATTTCAAAAGCATCTGGATGAGTATACGAATGGGAATGGTTTAGGGAGATATGAGCCAATAGCTGGTAAATGGGACTAGATTAGACTGGGATATCTGGTCGGCATGGACAAGTTGGACTAAAGGTTGTATGTCCGTGCTGTACGTCTTTATGACTCTATAAGAAAAAAAATACCTATTCTAAGCATCCAGAGTTCAGTAAAAACAGAGACTACCTCTCCCAATGAGAAACAATTGCTTTTTCCAGAAATCCAGGATACTCACAAGGGAAGAGAGTACTTAGTTCATCTGAACAAAGAGGAAATGACCAGTCAGGGTAATGGATCAACAGTAGCATCGACAAAGCATGACATCCTCCACAAAGGATATCCAAGAGATAAAAGATATTCCAGTGGCCGAATGATCCTCAGATCAGAGCCAGGATTAACTGTACTTAATCCTCATGCTAAGTCTTCTCATCATTGGTTTACACATTTATACATTACTTAAGAGCTCTGGTCATTGTGCAATGTAAAAAGTATAGTACCCAATATGCTTACTGAAAACCTCTACAGTTATCAATGACAATGTTCACATCATTTCTTTTAATATAATGTTGATGAAGGGATAAATATTGGCTTGGACAATAAGTTTAACTCTCCTGCTGCTTTTCAAATGCAATTTGATCAATAATATCTCTAAGTAATGAGGCAGACAGGCACTAGTTTAACATCTCATCGAAAAGGTTATCACCTCCCGCAGCACAGTGAGCCCTCAATGTAGCACTGTTGCATCAGCCTTGAATTTTTTTTTGTCTCAAAACCTGGAGTGGAACATGAACAGTGAACGTTCTGCTTTCGAAGCAGGAAATCACCAACCAATTTATGGTTGACACTGAAAACTGCACCTCACTATGAGTCACAGTGGAAGAAGAGGAAACTGGAGATAATAAGAAAGCAATCATTCTTAATTGTTTTTCAGGTGCATTCAAATTGTTTAGTGAGCCAGATTTTAAATATAAATGCAGCCTGAGCACTTTGTACTTGGATACGATCATTCTACTGTTTAGACTGCTCCAAAGCAGCTGTCAGAGTCACGACATGGCCAATTAAACAAGATGTGCTTTTTTTTGGATGAGTTTTGCCTTGGCTGGTGACTTGAAATACAGCTGAGTCAATCAGCAAAGAAAATGACCAAGGGTAAGCCAGCAAAAGCTAGAGACAAGTACACATCCCTCCTTTCCTTAAACACTGCCAGTCAACTCCAAAATGTGTACAGTTGTTAACGCTATGACCAGCCCTTTACTCTCTGATCTACTAACATTCTACAACAGACGTGAACAGCCTTTGTGTCGACCCTGTTTTTCATTCTCTGAACTCCTGCAACTCCATATTTCTCACAAAGTTATTCAAACTCATTTCTATGACTAACCTTCTGCTGCCACCTCTCCACAAGGGCTTGACAACCGAGTCACTCATATTTTTTTCTGAATCACTTCGGAATGCTGATCAGCACGAACTCTTCTTATTTATTAACTCCTTGGGATGTGAGAATCGCTGGCAAGACCATCCCTCATTGCCCTGAAGAAGGTGATGATGAGCTGCCTTGTTGAACCACTGCATTCCGGAATACTGTTAGGGAGGCAGACCAGCAGCACTGAAGAAACATGAAATAAATGTGAAAACAACTTGAATCCAAGTCAGGATGGTGAGGGTAACTTGCAGCTGGAGGGGTTCCATTAATTTGTTGCCCATTCCCTTCTATACGGTAGTGAGCATAGACTTAGAAGTTGCTTTTGGATGTGACAGGGGAGCAGACTCGATGGGCTGAATGCTCATATGTGTTATCATTTAATAGTCTTGGTGGTAAAAAATAGAAGAGCTGGATATTATTTAAATAGAAAAAGACTGCAGAATGGCTGAGGGTCGAGTCTAGGAAAATGGGTATAATTTATCGTATTTTTAGCAGTACAACCTCTTCTGTACAGTATGTTTCCATGATTCAATGAAAGCTGTAGCACTGAGGGATTTGTATTCCTTGCTTTAAACCACAAAAATCTAGTATCCATGTTCAGTGGCCTTCTCTTCAAAGGAAATGAAGTATAAAAATAAGTAGGTTTTGTTAATGCCATACAAGGCACGAGTTAGAGTACACCTAGAATACTGTAATCAGTTTTGGTCTCCTTATCTAAAGAAAGATATATGAGCATTGAAGGCAATCTAGAGAAGGCCTACGAGGTTGATCTTCTTAGGGATATTCTAATGAAGAGAGATTGAGTAGGTTAGGTTTGTACTCACTGGCGTTTAACAGGTTGAGAGAAAACCTTATTGAAACTCAAGATTATTAGAGGGTTTGACAGGCTAGATGATGAAAAGTTGTTTCACCTTGTGGAAAAGCCTAGGACCAGAGGACATAATCTCGGAGTAAGTGGTCACAAAGTTAGAATAGAGGTGAGGAGAAATTTCTTCTCTCAGAGGGTGGTGAATCCATAAAATTCTATACCACAGAGGGCGGCAGAAGCTGTGTGGTTGTATATTCATAGCTGAGATGGACAAGTGTATAACCAGTAAGAGAATCAAGATTACGTGGGGAAAGTAGAGTTGAGGTTTATCTGATCAACCTTGATCTCATGGAATGGTGGAGCAGACAGGATGAGTTGAATGGCCTTCTTCCCCTTCCACATCATGTTGTCTAAATGTAAGACATCTCTCCCACTTGCCTTCTTCTTCACCAAGACCTCTGGTGTTGCATTGGAAAGCTTGGAGCACACACAGTCCCATGTTGTGCCATTGTTCACTGTTTCTTCACTTAGATTCACTTGTGTGTGTTTGCTAGCATTTGCTTCAGTCACAATGCATCTGCCTTTAAGGCATGCTGACTAATTTCAGCAGTTCAGCCTGCTGGCAGTGATACCAGCAAGTTACAATTTATGGACCGTCATTGATGTGGCCAGATTATAAACAACATTGTTACCACTGTCTGAACACAAACATCATTAAAAGAAACAGACAGCACAAATCTTTTGTGCTGCCTGCATTATACCAATGGGCATGGACTAGATACTCATTGCAATCACCCCTATGATGTAAATTAAAAAAGAGGACAACTAAAAGATCCCAACAGGGATGTGTATCAGAAGTGTGAAATTGAAATTATATTAATTTGAAAACATTCATATCATAGATTGGTCCCTTGGGCTGCTTCTAAAATACTTGAGCTGAAAGTGTAATGAGGCCATGCCTGTATCTTACAGGTTAACTACATTAACGTTGTGTCTAAGAGTCAGTATTCTGTGTCGACTGTCATGGCTTTCACAAAATACTGTGCTTTCAATACTTTCCTTGAGTGTTTTGTAATAGTTGAGTGTACATCTCAATTCTTACCATTCCAGAATAGCATGAAATAATAACACAACTGCAGAATTAGAATGTTGCATGCATTTCCTTTTGAAATAATTAATGATACACCTACTTCTTCTCCCTCACCCCGGTATCTCCTCTTCCTTCCTCTTTTTGTTCAGAGTTTGAGGCAAAAGCTGCACAGTTTTGATTTAAATAAACTGTTATTCACCTTGTCGAATCTGGAGAAATTGTGTGAATGGTGAATGACAGTAAATTCATGCATGTAGAAAAAGATATGTTGTTAAGTTCTTCATTCCTACATCTCAGTTTAAAGATAAGACCCATACCTTTAAATGCCTCAATCTATAGTATTTAGTAATTCCCCATTACTTTCCCCATGGCAATGCCTTGGCCAATCAGAGTCAAATTACTAAACATACAGCACTGCTTTTCTCTCATGCTATTAATTCTTATGACCATTTAAAATTTGGCATTCTCTTGTCAGAAACAATGCAAGTCTAAAATCATTAGTTAATCTTTAATTAATTACCATGATTTTTGAATGATCAGATGACTAAGTATCATTTGGTATTATTTACCTAGACCAGAGGATATCCACTTCAGTTCCCAGGTCAGGATTGTCATAGAATAGAATCCCTACAGTGCAGAAGTAGGCCATTTCGCCCATTGAGTCCACACTAACCTGCCGAAGAAGAACGCATCCCGAAATCCAAGCTATCCCTGTAACCCTGCATTTTCCATGGCTAATCCATGTACCCTGCACATACCTGGACATTATGAACAATTTAGCAAGGCCAATCCACCTTATCTGCACAAATTTGAGCTGTAGGAGGAAACCAGATCACCTGGAGGAAACCCACACAGACCATGCAAACAGAATTGCTGCAGGATTACAGAAGAAGCCCAGAGAAGAACAAGTGAAGGTGCTTCTTTATTCTGTACATCCTGCAGAAAATCATATTTTAAAATGTAAGAGACTAGAAAAATATATTTGATAATATTGTAAGAGTGCTGACAATTGAATTGCATCAATTACCAATCATTTAATGAAGAGAACAAGAATTAATCACAGAATGTAGCTTACAGGAAAAAAAACTGTTGATAATTTTATTAAAAATCTTGACGCATTTTCAGAGTTTTGTGATTATGGTGATTTACAGCAAGAACTAATTCAAAACGAAATTGTCACTGAATTTCTACTCCATCTCTTTTGGATATGCTACAATTAAAAGAGGACCTCACATTGGAAAACACTATCCAGATTCTGATGAAAGCTGAAATCCAAAACAGCACATGAGAATGATGGGAACCGAAATCCACGCGCAAAGTAGTTAACATCTTACAGCAAGCATCTTCAGAAGAAAGCCCAGACTTCGAGGACATACTTGGGATGAACTGCCAGAGGAGGGGGTAGATGCAGGGACAGTTAAAACATACGTGGTATGGTGGCTCATTGGTTAGCACTGTTGCCTCAGAGCGTCAGGGACCCAGGTTCAATTTCACCATCTGTGTGGAGCTTGTACATTCTCCCCGTGTCTGTGTGGGTTTCCTCCGAGTGCTCTGGATTCGTCCCACAGTCCAAAGATGTGCAGGTTAGGTGGATTAGCCGTGGGAGGTGTAGAGTTGCAAGGATGGGGTGGGGTGCTCTTCGGAAGATCGGTATGGACTTGTTGGGTTGCTTACACTGTAGTGATTCTAGGATTTAAAAGACATTTGGACAGGTACATGATTAGGAAAGGTTCAGAGGGACGTGGGCCGTGTACAGGCAAGTGGGAATAGTTTAGTTTGGGAAACTTAGTTGGCATGGACAAGTTGGACTGAAGCAGTTTCTGTGTTGTGTGCTCCTATAATTGTATGAAAATATTCAAGTTTTGGAAATGTGAGTATTTGTTAGAAATAAAGCTCTTTGCTTGAAGAAAATGAAATAATAATATTTAATAATCCATGGGGTGGATACAGTAGTTGGTAATAGTACAGCTTTGAAGGATGTTAACATAATCTTTGAGGTTTCTTGGTTACTGCTACACAGAAAAAGCAACAAATAGCTTGTTGTTGTGGAAAGAAGCATGTTTCACTCTTAACATCATCTACTAAGTTCAAGCACTCACATAGAAAACAGTATTTTCAAGAAAGAATATCATAAACTATTATCCTGAACTGACACCCGAGCATCACCAAATGTAAAACTACTGGTTAGTCATAGAGTCATAGAGATGTACAACATAGAAACAGATCCTTCACTCCAACCTGTCCACGCCGACCAGATATCACAACCCAATCTAGTCCCACCTGCCAGCACCCGGCCCATATCCCTCCAAACCCTTCCTATTCATATACCCATCCAGATGCCTTTTAAATATTGCATCGTATGAGCCTCCACCACTTCCTCTAGCAGCTCATTCCATACCTGTACCACCTTCTGTGTGAAAAAGTTGCCCCTTAGATCTCTTTTATATCTTTCCTCTCTCACCCTAAACCTATGCCCTCGAGTTCTGGACTTGCAAACCACAGGGATAAGACTTTGTCTATTTATCCTACCCATGCCCCTCATGATTTTATTAACCTCTATAAGGTCACCCCTCAGCCTCCGACGCTCCAGGGAAAACAGCGTCGGCCCATTCAAACTCTCCCTATATTTCAAACCCTCCAACCCTGGCAACATCCTTGTAAATCTTTTCTGAAACCTTTCAAGTTTCACAACATGTTTCCGATAGGAAGGAGACCAGAATTGCACACAATATTCCAACAGTGGGCTAATCAATGTCCTGTACATGACCTCCCAATTCCTGTACTCAATACTCTGACTAATAAAGGAAAGCATACCAAATGTCTTTTTCACTATCCTATCTACCTGCGACTCCACTTTCAAGGAGCTAAGAATCTGTTCTCCAAGATTGAACTTTTGTGTGGTGGAGAGGAACGATTAAAAAGGTAGAAGAACTCATAATTAATTAATGTCAGGCATGTGCTATACATCACCAGGAAAAAAGGGAACCCTTGATTTCTCCTATGTTTCTCATCAGACCATTAGACCACATAAGGACTGACTTGATATGTTACCAGGACTTTCTTATCTAACAGTGGGTCAATTGCTCTTGACAGATCGAAGTAAAGAAATTACACTCCACCACCATGGACACAGTCATCAAAGTCTTCCATTAAATGCTTGCCACTCACAGGATTGGAGACGTGCTTACAACACATATATCCACATAATGGACCACAATTTGCCAATGACAGATTTGAAAATTTTGTGACTGTGTCAGAGTTCCAACATATTAATACTTCACCAAGATATCCTCCATTGAATGGAAAAGCTGAATGTGGATTACAAACAGTAAAAGAGTCTGAAGGAATAACATGCATTTTTTCATTGCTCTACTGAACTACCATTCACCGGTACTCTAATTGTCTTTTCACCATCTGAACGACATAAGAACATGTAGGCCATTCAGCCCCTCAATCGTGTTCTGCCGTTCAATGAAATCGTGGCTGACTTGTGCGGTAACTTCATATTCCTTAATACTTTTTTTTAACAAAAAATGATCAATCTCAGATTTACAGTTAGCAACTGATCTAGCATCAATTGCCATTTGTAGAAGAGAGATCCAAATATCTGCACCCTTTGTGTGTGGAAATGCTTCCTGATATCTCTCCTGAACAAACTGGCTCTAATGTTTAGACTAAGCCTCCTCATTCTAGAATTTTTAACTGGTAGAAATTGTTTATATTTGCCTTGTCTTTTCCTCTGATTATCTTGAATACTTTGATCAGATCACCCTTAACTTTCAACATTCTAGAAAAAAAAACCTCCATAGTATTATCTCGCTTCATAACTTAACCCCAGAAATCTAGGTAATATTCTTGTAAACCTACATTGTACTCCCTCCAAGGCCGATGTATGATGTACTCCTTCCAAGGTTAATATATCATTAAGGTGTGGTGCCCAGATCTGATCACAATTACTCCAAATGATGTTCAACTACTAAACTTTAGCTCATTATCTTTCCAAAAATGAGCCCCATGGATTTAAACAACGCTTTTCAGAAAACATATATTTTGTCAGTAATAAATAGCGAACTCCAGCATTTTCTCACCAGAACATTGCTCAATCTGGAAAAAAAAACATCAAAAAGTGTCATTCAAGGATCTCAACAGGAATCACATTCATGCAATACATTCAAAGTCAATAATGTTTGCACCTCATTCACACATGAGAAGGAATGGTGCATTGAAATCACAGACACGTCTCATTAAAGAATTATAACTCATCACCACTTCCATAGGATGAATGGCAGCTTTTTGAAGGCAATTAAGGAAGGAATATGAATGCAGGCTTTGCCAGAGATATTCATTTCCTGTGAATGAATAAAAACAAATTTGGAAAATATATTCCACTTGCAAAATATAATCTAGAAGAGAATAATGTGAGATGGGAATAGTGAAGACATTAAGTACCTGTGCAGGGCAATTGTGCAAAAGAATGGCCAATTCCTTGCAACTATTGGTCTTCTGTATTTGGAACTAAGAAAATCTACAATGATGGAGATTTCAGAATTTGTCCTCTTGACATAGATTGCATTACCAAAAATATGAGTTTAATTTGAAAAATATTCAGCATGCAATTTTTATCATCGTAATTGTAACAAAACCACTTGAACTTGTTCTCATCAATTCATCTTGAATAAATTCCAAGCAAAAGTGATTGTGACTGAAATGATTTAACATGATAAATATGCAGTGGTGAATGAAAAAGGAGATTCAAGGCTGAAATGATCAAATTTTGTAATAGAACACAATAGTCCTATTAGTACTGAGGATAAACAAAATAAGGAATGCAACAGACTACAGCTGGATAGGAGAAT
Organism: Chiloscyllium punctatum; assembly: GCF_047496795.1. Lineage (NCBI taxonomy): Eukaryota > Metazoa > Chordata > Chondrichthyes > Orectolobiformes > Hemiscylliidae > Chiloscyllium > Chiloscyllium punctatum. The sequence goes on from NC_092746.1 coordinate 98,873,314, forward strand.
AATCTCGAAATTCACTTGGGTATCATTGGAGTCAGACAGTATTTTGGTGGAACTTCAATGACCTGTGGTAAAAATCATTCGTTTTTTTTTAAATGCACAGACGATTTGCTTAAGTGCTCATCTTTTTTTTGAGTAATTTAAAGACAGTTAGAGAAGGAACATTACCTGTAATGAATGAAGGCTATCAAAGCTGGAATACTTTTTGTAAGTTCTGTGGATTCTAAAACCTGCCCATTTAATACTGTAACCGTGCAGCTACCTGTACAATTCAAGCAAGTTAAAAACCTATAGCATGCATGTAGATTCATCCAAGAAAGCAAGCTTGAATCGATGCTGAAAGATTCCATATGGCCAAAGGCAATCCAGGCCAAACTGCTTACATTACCAATTCTGAAATTGGTTGGGCCATTAACAATATAAAATGTGCAGCCTGCATTTTGTGTAAATTGTTTTCTTTTGTTTTCCTGAATTACTTGGTTATATCCATCTATTGATAATGAATGTCCCAGCATGTTTTATTCTGAGCCAGACAAATTTGAGAGCAGCTTAAAGATATGCAGTGGAATTTGAAGTACCCCATTCCAGTGTAAACCATGTTACAATATTTATTACTCATCAATTTAAGTGCTTATTTTTCTTCACTGAAAGGATCCCATAAAGTAATGACTACTTGAATTGAATAGTTTACTACACTGGAAAAAGAAATGAGACATTTGACAAATAAACTGGTAAAGCTGAATGGTGAACAAAATAACGTGTGAACCATGAAATAAGAAGATAAACTTCTAAACCTATTGAGGTCCATTTTTATTTCAATTCATAAAGCTTTCTCAAAGAATGATGTCGACCCTCGTCTTAAACCAGTTCAAACCAGCCATCCAGCACCTTTCCACTAACTTTCACATGCACATGCAGGTATTAATTGTTTATAGTCCAAATTCATAATTGAACACTTTGAAAATTGACTCTCACATGTAAATTCAATTATTTTAACATTCTGTCTCCATTTTACACCCATTTTGACCATGCTTTGAGGTTCTCATCCATTGAGGAAGCATATTGCAATGGCAGGTGGAAGGTGATATATCCATTATTTCCTTATGCACATAGTAAGTAAAGGTTTAAATAGCTCTTTAGACTGAACAGTGTCACTATTCTTCTGCAAACATAAAAAATACTGATATAATGAAACATGTATCCTCAATCCTTAAAATCTTCACCGGATAGGGAGATGTTACCACTGAAGAGAATTCCTGTTGACATTTCTTCATTGCTCAAAGTGTGTAAAATACCTAACTTCAGAAAAATTAATTAGTTAGTGCAGAGCAATAGTGAAGCTAAGTATGAGCTGTGGCGAGACTATCGATATACTTATAAAGGACACATTTGTCATTTTGCTGTCTCAATTACACCAAGGGTAGATATCCCCATTTTGCCTAGATAACCTCTGTGTTTCTGTGCTGAACCTAAGGGCAAAATCTTGTAGGGGCTTGAATGATGTGATTATGATGGGTCCAGTGAGATCTATCTTGATGTCAGAAAAGAATAGTTGGATTTTCCAACTAAGGTCCAGGTGCAAAATGAGATTCTTGTTAGGCAGCAGTGAGCTGCCTACTAATGGGGAATATCTCTTTGTAACAGCTTCATCAGCACAGAATCCCATCTCATTCAGATGCATTTTCTTACCATCCTCCCTGAGGAAACTAGATGTAGAAAAATCCTGACATGAAAGTCTGAGCAGGTACTTGGCAATTGCAGACCAACAACTTGGACACCCAGCAATCATATTTCAGGACATGTTCCAAGGCACCAGTCATAAACATCCCTCATTCCTAAACAGTAGAGTCTAACAACTGTCAAACACTCCGGAGCCCTCATGGCACCCCTCTGTTTCACAATGCTGAGATTCAATGCTAATGCCATGAAACTTTGCGCAGACGCACAGATACCCTTCTCACATACTGGATCAGGCCACCTCTCAGGACATATGCTCACTCTCTTTGTGCTCACTGACTTTGAGCCTATCTGGATCTTCACAGCATCCCCTCAGGACCTTGCCTTTTTTTAAGTTGCCCCTTCAACCCCCGAGATACCAGGCTCACAGTATAGCCTTGCCTTGCTATTTAGTGCAGGCAGAATGCCAAATTGTCATGACTGGCAGCAGACATCAGTAAAGTCAAGAGAGACAGCTTTCAGTGGAGATCCTGGTACAAAAAGACAAGGGCAGAATTAGATACCAATTCATGGGCTTGAATACATTCAGTTCACCTTTTGGATCAGTGAGGGACAGAACTTGTCCTAGTGAGGAGCTGAATATGAAGCAACCCATTATTCGTCTTAACTCTTTCTCTCCAACTGTGGAAAGTCCTGTCTTTTTCCTGGAATGATAGAAAGGGAGGGATTGAGTGTGGGTGATTGATACAACTTTTAGTTCAGGTGGGTGGAAGTGGTGGGCTGCGCCAAGTGTGTGAGTAGGCAATGCCCATAGTATGCAGCATTGGTGGTGTAGGCTTTTGAGGTGGATGAGGTCGACTGATGTTGCATGCAGTCGTGGGAGTTGTTAGACTTGCTGCAGACCTTGGGGCATAGGTGGACGTTCAGTGTTGCTTGGAAACAAGTTTCACAATTGTAACCAGTGACAATAAAGGGACAATGCTATAACTCCAAGTCATAATGACATGTGTATTGGAAAGAAACTTGAAGATGATGGCTTTCTCATGCACCTGCAGCTCTTAGCCTTCTAAGTGAAAGAGATCCTGGGTTTGGAAGGTGCTTTTGAAGGAGCCTTGTTGATTTGCGGCATCTGATACATGGTGGACACTGCTGACACTATATATTGGTGGTGAAGAGAGTGAATTTTGAGGCTATAATGACTTGGATGAGGAAAGAGAGTGCACTTTAGCAAGCTTACAGATGGAACAAAAATGAAGCCGAATACTGAGGATGACACAAAGAGTCTGCAGAGTGATGTTGACAGGGTTAACAAGGGGGCAAACACTTGGCAGATGGAATGTAGAGTGGGAAAATAAGAGGTCATGCACTTTGGCAGAAAGAACAGAGAAAGTGAATATTATAGAAATAGAGAAAGGCTACTGAAAACTATAGTACAGAAGGACTCCTTGTGCATGAACCAGAAAAAGGTAGCAGTAAAGATCAATGCGTCATATGGAAGGCAAATGGAATGTTGGCTTTTATTTCAAAGAGAATGGAGTATAAAAATAAGGAGGTTTTGCTAACACTATACAAGGCACTATTCAGACTACAGCTGGGACATTAGGAACAGTTTTGATGCCCTTATCTAAGAAAAGATGTATTGCTGTTGGAGGCAGTTTAGAGAAGGTGAACTAGGTTGCTGCAGGATATGGAGGAGCTGTCTTATTTGGAGAGTTTTTTAAAATAGTCATTCACAGAATGTGGATTTCACCGGCTAGACCAACATTTATTACCCATCTCAATTGTCCTGAGGGCTGTTTAAAAACAGTCCATAGTACTTGTATGGAGCAAACATGGTAGAGGCAGGTTCAATTGCAACAACTAAAATCCATCTGGGTGGGTACCTGAATAGGAAAGGTTTAGAGAGATATGGGGCAAATGCTGGCAAATGAGACTACACCCATTTAGGATATCTGGGCAGTGCAGATGAGTTGGACCAAAGGGTCTGTTTTCATGCTGTACAGCTCTATAACTGTATGAATATTGAAGAGAGTTGTCAAATTTATACAGGCATATTTAGAAACCCTTTATTGAGTGTAATGTGTCTTCTGGAGGTATCAAGGCTTTTTTAAAATTCACTAATGGAATGGCAAACTTGATGAGTGATTGCCAAAGGACACATGCATCTTGGATAATTGCCTATGAACCTGCATAATTTACTTTATTTGGAACGTGGGATCATATGAGCAAAAGTAAACCATTAGGCTTTTGAGCTTTTATTTATTATTATATTATGTCAATATGTTATTATAAGTGTATTAGTGTATTATATTATGTAGTTCTATGGTGATCGCAAGCGCATTGCGCATTAATTGAATGAAATCCTTGTGTCTTCTTAGAGTCTTAGAGTCATAGAGAACTACAGCACGAAAACAGACTCCTTGGTCCAATTTGTCCATGTTAACAGATATTCTACATTAATCTAGTCCTATATGTGAGCATTTTGCCTATGTACCTCTAAACCCTTCCTATTCATATATCTATCCAGCTGCCTTTTAAATGTTGCCATTGAACCAGCCTTCATCACTTCCTCTGGCAGCAGATTCCATACACATATCACCCTCTGTGTGAAAAAGTTGCCCCTTAGGCCCCTTTCAAATCTCCCCTTCTCACCTGAAACGCATGGCCTCTAGTTTTTGATTCCACCACCCTGGGGAAATGACCTTGACTATTCAGCCTGCCCATGACACTCATGATTTTATAAACTTCTATAAGGTCGTCCCTCAGCCTTGGACGCTGCAGGGAAAATATCCTCAGCTTATTCAGCGTCTCTCTATAGCTCAAACCCTCCAACCCTGGCAATATCCTTGTAAATCTTTTCTGAACCATTTCAAGTTTCACAACATCTTTCCTTTAGTAGAGAGACTAGAACTGCACACAGTATTTCAAAAGAGCCTCATCAATGTCCTATACAGCTGCAACATGACCTCCCAACTTGTATACTCTTTCCACATCTCTTGTTTATTCTTTATGGAGTCTAATACACTTAATAAAAGCTGTTCATTGCCATGGATCACCCTTATGAACTATTGGTTTGCCCTAATAACAGTGCAAAGATCACCTCCTTGATCCAGTTGTGAACTCTAAACTGTAGTGGATCTGAATTGGTTTAGCTCAGATGGCTGGATTGTTGGGGTTTACTGAGCAGTGTGATGGCAACAGCTTGTGCCCAATTCCCATCACCGGTTTGAGGTTACCATGAAGGACTCTCCTTCTCAACCTCTCCCCTTGTCTGAGGTCTGGTGGCCCTCAGGTTATGTCATCATCAGTGACTTCTCTCTCTTAAGAGAGATCAGCCTCTATGGTCTGGTTAGACTATCGTGACACATCAACCTAAGAATCAAGTTGGTCAGATGGCTGCTCAGGGACATGAGTCCCTCCCTTCTAAATAGCTCACCAGACTTGACTGCCTCAGTTTGAATCCTACTATGGTAGCTGACCCTCATATCTATTAATGAGGGAAACCTGTTGTCTTTGCCCAGTCTGGCCTACATGTGACTCTGGACTCACAACATTGTGGTGGACTATTAACTACCCTCTAGGCATTTAGGGATAGGCAATCCTGAAATGGGAATTTAACAACATCCACATCCTATAAGTCAATTAAATAAAAGTCTTTACACCTCCAGGAGAACTATCATACACAAGAATGGATTCCTAAAACAAAGGTTCACATGCCTCAATGAATTGGACGTAGACAGACAGGAGGCTGGAAGAGCACAGCAAACCAGGCAACATCAGGAGGTGGAGAAGTCAATGTTTCGGGTGTAACCTTTCTTCAGGAATAGGGGTGGATGTGGGGAAGCTGCAGATAAAGAGGGTGGCGGGGCAGATGGTGAAGTGAGGATAGGTGAAGACAGGCACTATGCCCCAACTCTTCCTCCCTCTGTCACCCAGACAGCCCTCCATTCCCTGTTTCACTGCTCTACTCCCCCCAACACAATAAAGACAGAGTCCCCCTTGTCCTCATCTACTACCCCACCAGTCTCCGCATCCAAAGCCTCATCCTTAAGCAATTGCACCAACTCCAACTCGACCCCACCACCAAGAACATCTTCCCTTCCCCACCCCTTTCTGCCTTCGCCAATCCTTAATTTGCACCACTCTCCCCACCACCAACCTCCAACGAACCCCCAGGTACCTTCCACTGCAAACGGAAAAGATGCAAAACCTGCCAACACACCACTCCCCTCAGCTCCATCCAGGGCCCCACACAGTCCTTCTTGGTAAGACAGAGGTTCACCTGCGTCTCTTCCAACTGTACAATTTACTGTATCCGGTGCTCATGAAGTGGTCTTCTCTACATCGGGGAGACTAAACATAAACGTAGGGCCCACAGGGGCCAAATGGACATCCCATTTTAATTCCCCCTCCCACTTCCTTTCCAACATTACCATCCTTGGCCTCCTCCATTGCCATATTGAACCAAACCACAAGTTGGAGGAACAATATCTCATCTTCTACCCGGGCAGCCTACAGCCCGCAGGACTCAACCTTGAGTTCTCCAATTTCAAATAACCTCCCTCACCATTGCCGGACTCCCTTCCCAGCCCCTCCCCCTCTCTTCCACTCCTCCCTGTCACCAACTGGATTCATTCCTACCATTGACCAAACAGGTTGTACCCTCTACCTGTCTTCACCTATCCCCACTTCACCACCCTGCTCCTGCCACCTCCCCCTTTATCTGGAGCTCCCCCTACACCCAGCCCCAGTCCTGAAGAAGGGTTACACCCAAAACATTGACTTCTCCACCTCCTGCTGCTGCCTGTCTACTTTGGATTCCAGAATCTGCAGTTTTTTTTGTCTCGAGACAATGAATTGGACAGCTCTCTTCAACTTTCTCTGTAAAAGCCCTTCACATTTTAACTGTCCCACTTTGCCTGATACAAGTAGGAGCTCAAAATAAAACTGAGGCACAGAACTACAGACCCATAAGCTTCTTTAAAAGTACTGACGTGATACAACATGGCCTGTGGAGCAACGCATTTTCTTCCAAATGATCGCTGAGTCAGGTCTATTCTAACACGAGCAGCTTCACTTAATCCTGTTCCTTGGATGCTGCCTGACCTGCTGTGCTTTTCCAGCATTACTCTAATCTGCACTTACTCAGGGCTGAGCATAAGGTAGAGGAGGAAAAGGAAGTCATTCAATGTTAATGACCCAGCCTCAGCAGTCCTCTGTGGGTAAAGATTTCACTACCTTCTGAAAGAAGAAATTCCTCCTCAAAGAGCCATAGAGTCATAGAGATGTATAGCATTGAAACAGACCCTTCGGTCCAACCAGATATTCTAACCTAATTGAGTCCCATTTGCCAGCACTCAGTTCATATCCCTCCAAACCCATCCTATTCATATACCCATCCAGATGCCTTTTAAATGCTGTAATTGTACCAGCCTCCAAAACTTTCGCTGGCAGGTCATTCCATACATGCACCACCCTCTGCCTGAAAAAGTTGCCTCTTAAGTCCCTTTTATATCTTTCCCCTCTCACCTTAAACCTATTCCCTTATGTTCTCCACCACCCCAGTGAAAATACTTTGTCTACTTATCCTATCCATGCCCCTCATGATTTATAAACCTCTCTAAGGTCACCCCTCAGCCTTCGATGCTCCAGGGACAACAGCTCTAGCCTACTCAACCTCTCCCTATAGCTCAAATCCTCCAACCCCAGCAATATCTTTGTAAATCTTTTCTGAACCCTTTCAAGTTTCCAAAAAATCCTTCCGATATGAAGGAGACCAGAATTGCATGCAATAGTCCAACAGTGGCCCAACCAATGTCCTGTACTGCTGCAATATGACCTCCCAACCCCTGTACTCAATACTTTGACCAATAAAGGAAAGCATATCAAACGCCTTCTTCACTATCCTATCTACATGTGACTCCACTTTCAAGGAGCTATGAACCTGTACTCCAAGATCTCTTTGTTCAGCAACACTCCCTAGGACCATACCATTAAGTGTATAAGTCCTGCTAAGATTTGCTTTCCCAAGATGCAGCACCTCGCATTTACCTAAATTAAATTCCATCTGCCACTCCTCAGCCCATTGGCCGATCTGACCAACATCCCGTTATAATCCGAGGTAACCTTCTTCACTGTCCACTACACCTCCAATTTTGGTGTCATCTGCAAACTTATGAACTATACGTCCTATGTTCATATCTAAATCATTTATATGAATGATGAAAAGCAGCAGATCCAGATCCTTGAGGTCACAGGCCTGCAGTCCAAAGAGCAACCCTCCACCACCACTCTCTCTCTTCTACCTTCGAGCCAGTTCTGTATCCAAATGGCTAGGCTTCCTTGTATTCCATGAGACCTAACCTTGCTAACTAATCTCCCATGAGGAACCTTGTCGAACATCCTACTGAAGTCTTAACCCCATTTACCAAAGTTATGACCCATTTTTGACCTCCTGATTTCCCTATTAAGTATACTCCGACTGCGTTTATGCTCTTCTAAGGATTCACCTGATCTCTCCTGTCTATACCAGTCATATGGTCCCTTCTTTATCTTAACCAAAATCTCAATTTCTCCTGTCATCCAGCATTCCCTACACCTACCAGCCTTTCCTTTCACACTAACAGGAATATACCGTCTCTGGACTCTCGTTATCACATTTCTGAAGGCTTCCCATTTTTCAGTCGTCCCTCTACCTGCAAACATCTGCTCCCGATCAGCTTGTGAAAGAGCTTGCCGAATACTATCAAAATTATCCTTCCTCCAATTTAGAGCTTCAACTTTTAGATCTGGGCTATCCTTTTCCATGACTATTTTAAAGCTAATAGAATTATGGTCGTTGGCCCCAAAATGCTCCTCCATTGATACCTCAGACACCTGCACTGCCTCATTTCCCAAGAGTAATTCAAGTTTTGCATCTTGGCTAAAGTGAGGACTGCAGATGCTGGAGATTAGAATCGAGAGTGTAGTGCTGGAAAAGCACTACAGATCAGGCAGCATCCGAGGAGCAGGAAAATTGACATTTCAGGCAAAAGTCCTTCATCAGGAATGAGACTAGGAGCCTTGGGGGTGAAGAGACAAATGGGAGGGGGGGAAGGTAGCTGAGAGTACAATAGGTGAATGGAAGTGGGGGTAAAGGTGATAGGTCGGAGAGGAGGGTGGAGTGGATGGGTGGGAAGGAAGATGGACAGCTGAGACAGGTCATGAGGATGGTGCTGAGCTGGAAGGTTGGAACTGAGGTAAGATGGGGGAGGGAAAATGAGGAAACTGGTGAAAACCACATTGATACCATGGGTTTGGAGGGTCCCAAGGTGGCAGATGAGGCATCGGGTGGCAAGTGAGTGGCGGTGGAAGAGGCCCAGAACCTGCATGCCCTCAGCAGAGTGGGAGGGGGAGTTGAAATGTTCAGCCACGGAGCAGTTGGATTGGTTGGTGCGGGTGACCTTGAGATGTTCTCTGAAATGTTCTGACAGTAGGTGTCCTGACTCCCCAATGTAGAGGACGCCACATCGGGAGCAATGGATACAATAAATGACATGTGTGGAATTCTGGTAAAACTTTGATGGAAGTGGAAGGCTCCTTTGGGGCCTTGGACAGTAGTGAGGGGGGAGGTATGAGCACAGGTTTTGAAATTCCTGCAGTGGCAGGGGATGGTGCTGGGAGGGGAGGACATGGGGGCATGGACCTGACGAGGTAGTCACGGAAGGAATGGTGTTGACAGAAGGGGTGGAGGGAAATCTATCTCTGGTGGAGGGGTCCATTTGTAGGTGAGGGAAATGGCAGAGGATGGTTCGATATATACGGAGGTTGGTAGGATGGAAGGTGAGGACCAGGAGGGTACTGTCCTTGTTGAATTTGGAGGGATGGGCTTTGAAGGCAGAGGTGCTGGAAGTGGATGAAATGGGCTCGAGGGCATCATCAACAACTTGGGAGGAGAAATTTCAGTCTTTAAAGAAGGAGGCCATCTTGTGTGTTCTGTGGTGGAACTGGTCCTACTGGGAGCAGATGTGGCAGAGGTGAAGGAATTAGGAAGAAGGGAAAGCATTTTTGCAGGAGGTAGGGTGGGGGGAGGTGTAATCCACATTGCTGTGGGTAGATTTGCATCTTCTCTCGTAGGTACATCCACATACTGAATCAGAAAATATTCTTGTGCACACTTAACAAATTCCTCTCCACCTAAACCCTTAACACTATGGCAGTCCCAGTCTATGTCCATTTCTGTTTTTCAGCAGTAGCAGCAGCTCGAAGGGCGGGAGCTTGGACCAGGGGCCTGCCGGGAGCAGTGAGTCACTGATTTGAGCTTTTATATTTGTCATCAGAGAGCAGAGGTTTCTGGGAAAGGAGGGACATTTTCTATTTCCATCCAGCGATATAAGTGAATGTTTTCTAAACCCAAGACCCTACCTTTGTAGGGCCACCTACCCTACCACCTCCTGTAACCTTAAACACCAGGGACACATCAGGTAAGCTTCTCTTTTTTACATTGCAATAAGGGGACTAGCAGTGATGGCAGTGCAGGGCAAGCAATGTTCCTCCTGCATGATGGTTGAGGTGACGGATGCCATTAGTGCCCCTTCCATGTACATCTGCAGGAAGTGCACTCAACTCTCACTCCTCCAAGATGGTGTTAGGGAACTGGAGCGGGAGCTGGATGAACTTCGGATCATTCGGGAGGCAGAGGCTGTGATAGATAAGAGTTACAGGGAAGCAGTTACTCCTAGGCACGAAAAAAGCTGGGTGACTGTTCGAAGGGGGAAAATACAGTGAAGGGATTCCCTGTGGTCATTACCCTGAGAAACATGTATACCATTATGGATACTATTGGGGGGTCGACTTACCAGGGGTATGCAGTGGGGTCCAGGTCTCTGGCACAGACCCTGTCCCTGTTGCACAGAAGGGAAGGAGGAAAAGGAGGAGAGTGTTAGTCATTGAGGACTCAATACTTAGAGGTTCAGATAGAAGATTTGTTGGGAACAAACAAGATTCTAGGTTGGTGTGTTGCCTCCCAGGTGCCAGGGTCTGTGATGTCTCTGATTGTATCTTTGGGGTCCTGAAGAGAGAGGGTGACCAGCCCCAAGTTGTGGCCCACATAGGTACCAACGACATAGGTAAAAAGAGGGATAGGGATATAAAGCAGGATTTCAGGGAGCTAGGGTGGAAGCTGAGAGCTAGAACGAACAGAGTTGTCATCTCTGGTTTGTTACCCGTGCCACGTGAAAGCAAGGCAAGGAATAGGGAGAGATATCAGCTGAATACGTGGCTGCAGCGATGGTGCAAGAGGGATGGTTTCAGGTACTTGGATAATTGGAGCTCATTCTGGGGAATGTGGGACTTGTACAAACAGTACGGTCTTCACTTGAACCAGAGGGGTACTAATATCCTGGGTGGAAAATATGCTGGTACTATTTGGGTGAGTTTAAACTAGCTCAGCAGGGGGATGGGAACCTGAGGTGTAGTTCCAGCACACAGGAGGAAGAGGGGAGGGAGGACAGGGACAGGATTCCACGGTCACAGGAATGTGCTGGCAGACAGCAAGCTGGTTTGAAGTGTCTAGATTAGAGTAATGCTGGAAAAGCTCAGCAGGTCAGGCAGCATCCAAGGAGGAGGAAAATCGATGTTTCAGGTAAAAGCCCTTCATCAGGATAAAGGGCTTTTACCTGAAACGTCGATTTTCCTGCTCCTCAGATGCTGCCTGACCTGCTGCGCTTTTCCAGCATCTCTCTAATCTAGACTCTGGTTTCCAGCATCTGCAGTCCTTGTTTTTACCTAGTTTGAAGTGTGTCTACTTCAACACCAGAAGTATCCGAAATATGGTAGGTGAGCTTGCAGCATGGATAGGTACCTGGGACTTCGATGTTGTGGCCATTTCGAAGACATGGATAGAGCAGGGTGAGGAATGGATGGTGCAGGTTCCAGGGTTTAGATCTTTCATTAACAACAGGCAAGGTGGTAAAAGAGGGGGAGGTGTGGCCTTGTTAGTCAAGGATAGTATAACGGTGGCTAAAAGAACTTTTGCCAAGGACTCGTCTACTGAGATTGTATGGGATGAGGTTAGAAACAGGAGAGGAGAGGTCACACTGCTGGGAGATTTTTATAGGTCTCTGCAGAGTTCTAGGGATGTGAAGGAGAGGATTTGCAAAATGATTCTGGGTAGGAGTGAAAAGAACAGGGTGGTCATTATGGGGGACTTTAGCTTCCCCAACATTGACTAGAAATGCTATAACTCTAGAATGTCAGATGGATCAGTTTTTGTTCAATGTGTACAGGAGGATTTCCTGACATAGGATGTCAAAGGGCCGACAAGAGGGGAGGCCACACTCGATCTGATGCTTGGTAATGAACCAGGCCAGGTGTTTGATTTAGTTGTAGGTGAGCACTTTGGAGAGAGTGACCATAATTCAGTTATGTTTAGTTTAGCGATGGAAAGGGATAGGTACATGCCACAGGTCAAGAGTTATCAATGGGGCAAGGGCAATTATAATGTGATTAGGCAAGAATTAGGGATGCATAGAATGGGATAGCAAAATGCAGGGGATGTGGACAATGGAAATGTGGAGCTGGTTTAAGGAACAGATATTGCATGCCCTTGATAAGTATGTCCCTGTCAGGCAGGGAGGAAGTGATAAGGTAAGGGAACCGTGGTTTACTACAGAAATTGCATCTCTTGTTAAGTGGAAGAAGGAGACTTATGTGTTGATGAGACAAGATGCTTCAGATGAGGCAATGGAGAGTTACAGATTAGCTAGGAAGGACTTAAAGAGAGAGTTAAGAAGAGCAAAGAGAGGACATGAGCAGTCATTAGCAGCTGGAATAAAGGATTACCTTAAAGTTTTTAATAGTTATGTGAGGAATAGAATGATGACTAGGGTAGGAACAGAGCCAGTCAAAGACTGAAGTGAGAAGTTGACTGTGGACCCTGTGGGGATTGGAGAGGTATTAAGCAAATATTTCTCATCAGTTTTCACTCAGGAAAAGGAGATTATTGTAGAGTCATTAAAGGAGATTAATGACTTAGAAGCAGTCATAGGTGGATGGGTTAGTAAATTTGTAGATGACGCTAAAGTCAGTGGAGTAGTGGACAGTGTGGAAGATGTTGCAGGTTGCAGAGGGACTTGGATAAACTGCAGAATTGGGCTGAGAAGTGGCAAATGGAGTTCAATGCAGCCGAATGTGAGGTGATTCACTTTGGGAAGAATAACAGGAAGGTAGAACACTGGATCAATGGAAAAATTCTTGGTAGTGTGGATGTGCAGAGGGCTCTTGGAGTCCATGTGCATAGATCCCTGGAAGTTGCTACCCAGGTGGATAGTGCTATTAAGAAGGCATACAGTGTGTTCGGTTTTATTGGCAGAGGGGGTTGAGTTCCAGAGCCGCAATGTCATGCTGCAACTATACAAAACGCTAGTGCGGCCATACTTGGAATACTGTGTACAGTTCTGGTCGCCCTATTACAGGAAGGATGCGGAAGCATTAGAAAAGGTGCAGAAGAGATTTACCAGGATGTTGCCTGGTCTGGAGGGAAGGTCTTATGAGGAAAGGCTGAAAGACTTGGGTCTGTTCTCATTGGAAAGAAGAAGGCTAAGAGGGGATTTGATAGAGACATACAAGATGATCAGAGGATTAGATAGGGTAGACAGTGTAAGTCTTTTTCCTAGGATGATGATGTCAGCATGTACGAGGGGGCATAACTACAAATTGAGGGGTGATAGATTTAAGACAGATGTCAGAGGCAGGTATTTTACTTAGAGAGTGGTAAGGGCGTGGAATGCCCTAGCTGTCAATGTAGTTAACTCAGCCACATTAGGGAGATTTAAACAATCCTTAGATAAGCACATGGATGATGATGGGATACTGTAGGGAAATGAGCTTAGAATAGTTCACAGGTCGGTGCAACATTGAGGGCCGAAGGGCCTGTTCTGTGCTGTATTGTTCTATGTTCTATGTTCTATATGCTTACTCCTAGAGGGGAGTAATATCTGGATTACTCCCGGTGCAATGAGCTAGTGAGGGTGGGAAGAGGAGGATAGAGCAGATGAATGCATTGCTGAGGAGCTGGTGTATGGGAGAAGTGTTCATATTTTTGAATCATTGGAATCTCTTCTGGGGTAGGAGTGACCTGCATAAGAAGAATGGATTGCACCTGAATTGGAAGGGGATTTGATAGAGACATTCAAGATGATCAGAGGATTAGATAGGGTAGACTGTGTAAGTCTTTTTCCTAGGATGATGAGGGGGCATAACTACAAATTGAGGGGTGATAGATTTAAGACAGATGTCAGAGGCAGGTTTTTTACTTAGAGAGTGGTAAGGGTGTGGAATGCCCTATCTGTCAATGTAGTTAACTCAGCCACATTAGGGAGATTTAAACAATCCTTAGTGTGGCTGCACTAGAGTTTTGTATAGTAGGGGCAAGTTAAAATCCCCTACCATAACCACCCTATTATTCTTACAGATAATTGAAATCTCCCTAGGAAATTTGTTTCTCAATTTCCCTCTGACTATTAGGAGGTCTATAATACAATCCCAATAAGGTGACCATCACTTTCACATTTCTCAGTTTCACCCAAATAAGTTCCCTGGATGTATTTGTGGGAGTATCCTCACTAAGTACAGCTATAATGTTATCCCTTATCAAAAACACCACTCCACCTCCTCTCTTGCCCCCCCTTTCTATCCTTCCTATAACATTTGCATCCTGGAACATTAAGCTATCAGTCCTGCCCATCCCTGAGCCACATTTCTGTTGTTGCTATGTTATCCCAGTCCCATGTTCCTAACCATGCCCTGAGTTCATCTGTCTTCCCTGTTAGGCCTCTTGCATTGAAGAAAATACCATTTAATTTATCAGTCCTATCTTGTTCTCTGCTTTGTTCCTTTTCGCCCTGACTGTTAGATTCATTCTCTTTCCCAATGGTACCAGTCTCAGAGTGATCCCTTTCCTCTCTATTTCCCTGGGTCTCACCCCGCTCCTTACTAGTTTAAATCCTCCCGAACAAATCTCCCTGCCAGTATATTAGTCCCCTTCCAATTCAGATGCAATCCATTCTTCTTCTGCAGGTCACTCCTACCCCAGAAGAGATTCCAATGATCCAAAAAATGAACACTTCTCCCATACACCAGCTCCTCAGCCATGCATTCATCTGCTCTGTCCTCCTATTCCTACCCTCACTCGCTCATTGCACCGGGAGTAATCCAGATATTACTCCCCTCTAGGACCTCCTGTTTAAATTTTTGCCTAACTTTCTATATTATCCATTCAGAATTTCATTCTTTTTCCTTCCTATGTCATTGATTCCAATGTGTACAATGACCTCCTGCTGGTGCCTCTCCCCCATGAGAACATTCTGCACCCTTTCTGAGACATCCTTGATCCTGGCACCAGGGAGGCCACACACCATTCTGATTTTTCACTGCTGGCCACAGAAACGCCTGTCTGTGCCTCTGACTAGAGTGTTCCCCTATCACAATTGATCGCTTGGAACCCAACATACCCCTCATTGCATTAGAGCCTGTCTCGATACCAGAAACTTAGTTGGTCATGTTACGTTCCCCTGAGAGCTCATCACCCCCTACATTCATCTCTCTCTTCATTGTGCAACACTTTATTCTT